>NC_135383.1:25082441-26340441 GCF_049243985.1 Paroedura picta | reverse complement strand
TGTGCAGTTCTGGAGGCCTCACTTCAAGAAGGAAGTAGATAAAATTGAAAGGGTACAGAGGAGAGCGACGAAGATGATCTGGGGCCAAGGGACCAAGCCCTATGAAGATAGGTTGAGGGACATGGGAATGTTCAGCCTGGAGAAAAGGAGGTTGAGAGGGGACATGATAGCCCTCTTTAAGTATTTGAAAGGTTGTCACTTGGAGGAGGGCAGGATGCTGTTTCTGTTGGCTGCAGAGGAGAGGACACGCAGTAATGGGTATAAGCTTCAAGTACAACGATATAGGCTAGATATCAGGAAAAAGTTTTTCACAGTCAGGGTAGTTCAGCAGTGGAATAGGCTGCCTAAGGAGGTGGTGAGCTCCCCCTCGCTGGAAGTCTTCAAGCAAAGATTGGATACACACTTTTCTTGGATGCTTTAGGATGCTTAGGGCTGATCCTGCGTTGAGCAGGGGGTTGGACTAGATGGCCTGTATGACCCCTTCCAACTCTGTGATTCTAAGATCCACATATCCAGATGAGCTGCCTTCTGCCTTAAAAGCAAAGCACCAGCTCCTACACAGTCTCCCTACCTGGTCACCAGAAGGTGACTGTTACTCTCAGGTGATCAAGAAGAGACAGGCTGTGATGTACCTGTTGGGGCCAGGCAAACCTGGGTTCGAATCCCCCCCTCAGCCATTAAGTTCACTGGGCAACTTCCTCCTAGCTAAACCTACCTCGGAGGGTTGTGGTGAAGATAAAATGCAGGATGGGAGAGCTATGCATACGGCCCTGTGATCTTTGGAGAAAGGATACGGTTAAAAAAAAGGAAGTCTAGGCTAGGAGCTTCTATCTCCCCATCGCAATTGGTCTCATCCTGCTTCCCAGTCACACGGGACAGAAAAAGATGGCAGACGTTAAGCTCCACAAGAGTCTATTTCGTGCTTGCCAGAAGTGCAGGGCAGCACCATGGGGCCAAAGGCTTATTTCTTTCTCCAATGCTGTGCTTGGAGGGGGGAAAAATAAAATTAAAAGAAAAAAACATTTCCCAAATCCTGTTTAACAAACGGTATACATTTAAACAGCCACCGGCTATATAATTGGGAAGCACATAAAAACAGGGCGGGGGGGGGGACCGAAACCAAATTAAAGGGGGGGGGAGTGAACAGGCTGCTGTGAAGCCATTCGGTGTGTTCTGAAAAGGCTTGGGGTGCTGGCAAAATGGTTTCTTGTCCTTGTTAAAATATGGCCTGGGAGGGTTTTTAAGTACGGCCTGCCAGGTTTATTTGGTGGCAAGTCTGCAGCATTATGGAAGCCTCCTCGTGCTATAATTTAAGCAGGACGCAGCCCCCCCCAAAACCACACTTAAGCGGTGGTTACATTGTACATTTATCTGACTTAACAATAAAATAGATTACGGTAATTAAGATTATATTAAGATTGTGGTAATTGGATTTTGAGATTTTCCCCCCGATGCAGGGTTCTGCGTTGTGTAAATCAGGTATAGGAGATGCCACATTCAGGCTTAAAAATAAAAATGTTTATAACTAGCAGCAGGGACTTTCTCAGTGCATCTTTGGCGCATACAAATCTGGTGCAATATAAAAGCCAGTCCAAAACTACATCCTTCCCTCCTCAGCCAGTCAAGACCAGGGCCGATAAGGAAGAGAGGCTCACAGAACATCCTGAAACTTGTCAAGATGAGTATGAATATTAGGATTCAAAGCTAAAGTCTTATTATTTCCTGCACTGCACACAACTAACAATTTTAAACATCCCTGATAAAAACCATTAAAATCCACCTTAGGCCACACATCATTAAAAATAGAATTAAAATACATGCAGGGTGCTGTCCCACATGCTAAATAATGTCATTTCAATCCATTTCAGTGGTCATTTGCCAAGTGGATTTTCCCATCTCACAAATCCAGGCACGTTTATAAGTTCCCTGGGCTGAACTCACACGACCAGGGTTGCCAAGGTTTATAACCAGAGGTGGGGATGGGGAGCTGGGTTTCCCACCTGAAGTACTTTCATCGATCCTACCAAGTTTGAAATCAGGATGGAGGCAGGGTGGCTGACCAGACCTCCACTCATAAGGGGAAAAAAGGGTTCCTCAATGTGGTTATTATATATGTAATTTATTATTATTCATTGTATGGCACGTGTGTAATTAGCCAGGAGATCCTAAGTGTCTGGCAGCCAGACAAGAGACATTGGAGGTGCTTTGCCATGACTTTGCACTGTGACCCAGATGTCCCTTGGAGGTTGCCCTTCCATGCGCTAGACAGGGCTGACCCAGGAGCAGAGTTGTTCTCTCTTGCCCTGGAGGGATGGACGAGAACTAATGGGATGAAATTAATTTAAAAGAAATTCTCTGGACATGAGGAAGAAGTTCCTGACAGTTAGAGCGGTTTCTCAGTGGAACAGGCTTCCTCGGGAGGTGGTGGGTTCTCCATCTTTGGAGATTTTTAAACAGAGGCTGGAGAGCCATCTGATGGAGAGGCTGATTCTAGGGGGTGGCAGGTTACAGTGGATGAGTGATAGGGTTGTGCGTGTCCTGCATAGTGCAGGGGTGGTCCCCAACCTTTTTATCACCGGGGACCACTCAACGCCTGGGACCACTCACTGGGGACCACTCAATGCCTTTTACTGAGGCCCGGTGGGGGGGTAGTTTACTCCTCTACTCTCAACCACTGCCCTAACGCTCTCTGATCGCTATGGTAATGTTTAAACATCCCTTCAAAATAAGATACAGACACGCCACAACAATGAACATAAGGAACATTTTATTTTCATGGAAATTTTAACTCATGACAATGACAAATCAGTGGAAACCCGGAGCTTGTTTCTCTGCAACGAGATAGTCCCATCTGGGAGTGATGGGAGACAATGACATCCAAAGTGTGTTGTAAAGGGCTGGGGGGGATGAAATAAAGGGCCGGGGGGAGAAGGCGTCCTTCAAGGCCCACCTCCAATTAGTCGAAGGGCCACATGTGGTCCGCAGCCCACAGGTTGGGGATCGCTAGACTAGATGACCAAGGAGGTCCCTTCCAACTCTACTATTCTATGATTCTATGATTCTAAAGTTCAAAAACAACAAAATATTTTGTTTGACATAGAGGGGGAAAGGTCAGGTGAAAACAGTGGACTCTGAAGAAAACAGTAAAGGCACAGACTACATTTCATGTTTCAAGTAACTAAAAATTTCTTAAGTTTTTCACACAGTCTTAGAATCTTTAAGAGTCTTTCATTTCAGTGTTTCCCAAACACTCCAGTACATTTTCTTGTACTTAACTGTCTCTTTTGGCTTCCAGAAGGCAAGGATACACTATCCAGTTCACAAATTCCTTCACTAAATACACCAGTACACTTTCTTGAGTTTTACTAACTTTTCAAGTTTCAGCATACAGTCTCCAAACATACCAGACCAGGGATCACTCCACTCCTTAGAGCTATTTCCTATTTTTAACAGTTAGGGAATTCCTTCTCTCACTAGAAGATCTATCCCTTTCATCACAGGTCTACCCACTCCTCCTGCCAACCTTCCCAGTTCTTTGTCCATGTGAAACTGCTCTCAGCCAAGGTAAAACACAAACCCCATCAGCACTTGACTCTTCTCAGTCAGGGTTAGTCTCAAACAGAGTTTTGTTCAGCATTCAGCTCTAAAGTCTTTCTGCACAGCTGATGCTAATCAATCAAACTTCTTTGAGCAGCCTGTCACTCAAGCTCTTTGGCTCTGTAAGGCATTAGTCCTTCACCGTCCTTTGCATATTTACACAGCACTTCTGAACTTTTAAACTGCAGTCCATCACAATGTCCTTCAATGTGATTTGTGAAATCCAGCACACACACACAACAAATTAGTAAGAGTATTCATGAAACCCTGGAGTTTCTTGATGGCCCCGGGAGGGTTTCCTGAAAGGGTGGAAGTTAATTAAAGTGGGCATGGACACAGCTACGCTACCCAACTATATTCTGCACAATTGCGCCACTTCTGGGGTTTCCTGAAGCCTGAAGAATGTTTCAGGGGTTTCTCAATGGTAAAAAAGTTAAAGAAGGCTGCTATACACACAGACACACACACACTTTCTCTTTCTGACAGCCACCTTGAATCTTTGGAATCTTTGCCCTGATCTGGTCAGATTTTGGAAACTAAGCAGGGTCAGTTCTGGTTAGCATTTGGATGGGAGTCCACTGAGGAAGTCCAGGGTGGCTGTGCAGAGGCAGGCAGCGGCAAACCCTATAAGCAGGCCGTTTCCAACCCCTCCACACCATGAGCGACACACGACCTCTGCAATACTGGACCTCTGAAGACACCAAATAACATTTTGGGTTTTGTAATGCCTTTTCAAAAAGTAATTGCAACCCTGATTTTAAATTGTGGAGATTTTTTTTAATCTCTTGTCCTTGCACAAATCAAAGTGCGAACGACCTCCAACAGTTCTCAGAT
Organism: Paroedura picta; assembly: GCF_049243985.1. Taxonomy (NCBI): domain Eukaryota; kingdom Metazoa; phylum Chordata; class Lepidosauria; order Squamata; family Gekkonidae; genus Paroedura; species Paroedura picta. The sequence goes on along the minus strand of NC_135383.1, from coordinate 26,336,010 downwards.
TGTCAGAACCTCGGGTGGACTGAGCTGAGTGCAGTTCTCAAGCTGCTCTTGCTCACTTTGTGGGGCAGCTACGCAATCCTCAGAACAGAGAGCGAGATTTTGCAATACAACATCAAAAAATCTGTTTTCCCTCCCTGCAAGGTGAGGTAAGGGGAAAATTTCAGAAGTCCTCCCAACTCCATTTTAGGATTTTTCTGGGAGTTTGTGAGGGTTCCCCAGGTTTATAAACCTACTCGCACACGGACCTATTGTGTGGATATTCTTATTCACACTCTGCGACCTTTATTCAGAATTAGACACAGACACATTGACTTCTTGTGAAGTACAAACTCCCAAGAGCACCACACAGAGAGTAGAATCGCCAACTGAGCATACATAAATTGGCCACCCACAAATTACACTAAACGAAACCCCAGTGTACTGCTCACCTGCCCATTGCTACTTGATCATTTGGGTCCAAGGAGCTGGTTTTACGCTCAATAAGTTCACGGAGGAGCTAGAAATAAGATGAGAGGAAGAAATGTTTAAAAACACAAGATTTTGAGAAAAGCATGGAAAGTTCTATGGGTGTTGAAAACACAGGAAATTCAACTTCTTATTAACTTCAAGCAACTTACATAAATCCTTTTTAGCAAATATACATTTAAAAGCAATAGATATGCCCTATAGATACATGTTTACATAGACTTCTATAGGGCAGGAAATCATGAGCAGAACCAATGTACACACATTTATCTGTATTAGTTTCATTGTTTTTAGGGGCTTTTGAGGATTTTATGTGATTGTGACCCGCCTCGAGCATCCGGGGGGAGGCGGGAAATAAATAACAATACCAATACCAATAAAGGAAAGAGAGAAAATTCAAATAAAATAAAAGATATTTTAAACCAATTAGAACCCCCCCACACACACACACATACACAAGCCCAAGAAAAGAATCATAAATGAATAAGTGAACCAAATCTTAAAGCAACTCCAAAGAACTGAAGCCAAGAACCAAGGGACTGCCTCACAGTCTATACCTTCCAAAGGGCTCTATGCTCCACTGCTTCCAACTGGCTGGTCATCCCTGGCCCCAAGGAAGTGCGTCTGACCTCAACCAGGCCCAGAGCCTTCTCAGTCCTGGCCCCCATCTGGTGGAAGGAGCTCCCAGAAAAGATCAAGGCCCTGCCTGAACTCCCACAGCCCTTCTGCCAGACATTTGGCGGAGGTCGACCGAACCAACATCTGCTGGGCCCCTCAGAAACCCCCTCCCCATGAATTGAATCCCAAACCAATCAACCTACAGGTCATCATCTGTGTTGGAACTGTTTTAAGGGAAAGTTATTGGAATTGTTATCACTAGTTATACTAGTGAAACCTACTGAAACTCTTTCTCACATTGTTCTTCAGGGCTCTTTTTGCCAGATGCTCCATTCCAAATGTTTAAACCCTATTTTAATACATTGAACAGAATTTCCCGATTATCAAGGTTTTTTTCCTTGATAATGCAGATCAAGAAATAACAGAAATTGTGGCAAAGTTCCTTCATAATGCTTCAATTATTCTATCATATGGTTTTATCTTCGAATTCTATAGCACTTTTGTTGATATGTTACTGGTTCTTTTTTTAATGCCAATAAAGGCTACTTGACTAGTTACTGTTACTATTGTGTTTACTGAACTAAAAAGCTAAAGGTAAAGGTACCCCCTGTGCAAGCACCGAGTCATGTCTGACCCTTGGGATGACGCCCTCCAGGTTTTTCATGGCAGACTCAATACTTGGTTTGCTAGTGCCTTCCCCAGTCGTTACCATTTACCCCCCAGCAAGCTGGGTACTCATTTTACCGACCTCGGAAGGATGGAAGGCTGAGTCAACCTTGAGCCGACTGCTGGGATCGAACTCCCAGCCTCAAGGGCAGAGCTTCAGACAGCATGTCGGCTGCCTTACCACCCTGCGCCAGAAGAGGCTCCTAATTACTGAAGTATACTGTATTTATCCCTGCACTCCATGTAAACCACTAGGAGCCGCAAGGGGTATAGAAATAAGTAAAATAAATGTGAGCTACCCTCATCCTTGAAAAGTCAAGGTACATCCACAGAGGGGCCTCCTGCACGGGAATGCTTTGTGGAGTTCCTAAAGGGTGGGGAAGACGACAGAGAAGAAGCAGGGAAGCGCTTGGCAGTCCAACATGGAACGCCATTAAGAAGACTTATCGCACGACAGTTAATTTCAGACGAATCAATGAGCATCGCAGCATTCCCTTCATCACTTTATGATTAGCTTAATCCACCCTATCTGTATCAGCCCAGGATCTTTAAAAGGTCAGGGAGAAAACACAGGAGAAAGGCGGAGAAGGGATTCGCCTCTGAGTGAGCTGGACAGGTGTGTTTAACCATCTCAAACCCAAGCAAAGTGGGATTGCCCCCGAGGTTAGCAGGCTCCGGCCAGTGGTTCAATGCAACCTGCTGTTTCGTCTGGGCATCCGATGGAAGCTGTGGGTCTCTTCGCTAGCTAGAAGCAGGCTCCTTAATGTCCTGGGGCGGCCCCGGGATTATCAGCTCAGTTAAGGGTCATAAATATCCAGCACCAGCACAGGCCAGTTTCCCTTTCAAAAGGGAGCTCAGCCCTCGACCTCACCAGCAGGGCACTGAACTCCGAAGAACAAAGGCACTGATTGCTCCTGCACCCCCTTCTCCCTGCACTCATCCTGCATCCACTGTGCTGACCGACCTCAGGCCGGTCCACGCTCTGCCTAATCTACCTCACTAGGCTATATTGCAGGGGTAGTCAATCTGCGGCCCTCCAGATGTCCATGGACTACAATTCCCATGAGCCCCTGCCAGCGAATGCTGGCAGGGGCTCATGGGAATTGTAGTCCATGGACATCTGGAGGGCCGCAGATTGACTACGCCTGCTATATTGGGTCTTTGATAGGGAGAAAGCTGGGGTGTGCAAAGTAAATAAATAAGATTTTATTTATGCTGACCAGCCCTGCACCTGCCACTGGCTGCCACTGAAGTATTTTTAAACAGCCATATTGAACAAGACGCAAACTCCACATAATATGTTCTATTGGGGGTGGACAAAATGGCACAATCGCGCCTTTGGGCTCATCAGGGCTCTTCATCAGGCCAGAGGTTCCGAAGACCAAAAATAAGAGGAGAAAGGCAATGTTTCCAGCTCAGGCTTTCCCGAGACCCTGCCTTGCCAGCCTGTGGAGTCAGGGGCCCCTAGTGCCTCCAGGGGGGCATTATTCCTGCTGTACGCCTCATGGGTCAGACCCCACCTGGAGTCCTGTGTGCAGTTCTGGGGGCCTCACTCCAAAAAGCACCCAGACCAAATGGAGAGGGTGTGGAGGTACGAATGATGAGGATAATTCAGAGCCCGGGGACCAAGCCCTATGAGGAAAGGTTGAGGGACTTGGGAATGGTCAGCCTGAAGAAGAGGAAGCTGAGAGGGGACTCTTTACAAGTACTGGAAAGGTTGTCACTTGGAGAAGGGCAGGGAGCAGTTCCTGTTGGTGGCACAGGATGAGACCCACAGTAATGGGTTTGAACTACGTGTAGAATGGTACTGATTAGATATCAGGAAAAAAATGTTCACAGTCCAAGTAGTTCAGCAGTGGAATAGGCTGCCTAAGGAGGTGGGGAGCTCCCCCTCACTGGGGGTCTTTGAGCAGTGGCTGGACAGAGACTTATGGATGCTTTAGGCGAGGCTTCCTCAACCAGGTTTTCATGATCCCCTGGGGTTTCTTGACAGCCCTTGAAAGGTCTCCCAGATGGGTAGGAGTTAATTATTAATATATTTTTAAAATTTCTTAAACATTTATTGGGTGATATCACCAAATATGGTCATGATGACCTGCCCCCTCCCAGAGTGGCCAATGATGGGCCTGGAGGGGTCTGGAGGGGGAGGGCTGGGGGTGAGCATGCACATTGCTATGCTTCCCAACCATATTCAGCACGATCGCAACCCTTCTGGGGTTTCTCAAAGTCTGAAGAGTGTTCCAGGGTTGTCTCCATGTTAAAAAAAAAGTCGAGAAAGACTGCTTATTATTATTATTATTATTATTATTATTATTATTATTATTATTATTGAATTTATTTCCCGCCACTCCCTTGCGGCTCGTGGCGGGTTACAACAGTATAAAACCCCATAAAATACATTAAAACCAATTAACATGTCAATAGTTAATGACTACCTGGCAAGAGCAGCTAATCAACTACCCATTCCCCCCCTAGCAAGTGGAGAGGGGATACTGATGGTACTCGTGTCTAATCCCAATCCTCAGGTCCCGGGGGGGGCGTAGATGTTAAGCCTGGTCTCAACCGTAAACCTGGCGGAAGAGCTCCGTCTTGCAGGCCCTGCGGAACGATGGAAGGTCCCGCAGGGCCCGCAGCTCTCCCGGGAGCTCATTCCACCAGGCAGGGGCCAGGACCGAGAAGGCCCTGGCCCTGGTCGAGGCCAGGCGTGCTTCCCTAGGGTCGGGGACGACCAATAGATTTTCTCCCGCAGAACGTAAAGCTCTACGGGGGGCATAGGGCGATAAGCGGTCCCTCAGGTATGTAGGTCCCAACTCGCGTAAAGCCTTGAAGGTTAAAACCAAAACCTTGAACCGGATCCGGGCAGCAATTGGCAACCAGTGCAGCTGCCTCAGCACTGGCTAGATATGGGCCCTCCAAGGTGTGCCAGTGAGGACCCTGGCAGCTGCGTTCTGCACTAGCTGAAGTTTCCGGATCAAGGACAAGGGAAGGCCCGCGTAGAGCGAGTTACAGAAATCTATTCTGGAGGTGACCGTTGCATGGATCACCGTGGCCAGGTGTTCGGGGGACAGGTAGGGCGCTAGTAGTCGGGCCTGGCGAAGTTGGAAGAATGCCTGGCCTGCTACTCTTTTGATCTGCGCCTCCAAAGTTAGGGAGGCATCAATGATCACGCCCAAATTCCTGGCCTGGGACGCGATGGTAAGATGCACCCCTCCCAGGGTGGGCAAGCACGCTTCCTGATCCTGCCCCCTGCGTCCCAGCCACAGGACCTCCGTCTTGGAGGGGTTGAGTTTCAGACGACTCTGCTCGAACCATTCTGTCACCGCTTCCAAGCATCTGGCAAATGGTTCCGGGGGAGAGTCCGGGCGGCCGTCCATGAGGAGATAGAGCTGGGTGTCATCAGCATACTGGTTAGGTTGATCCAGCACTGAACATGGAGTTGGACTAGATGGCCTGTCTGGCCCTTCCAACTTTATGATTCTACTAGAATTCAAGCCCGCTGTACGGAGAATACAGCAAGTGCTAGGAGCCGTCCTGGCAGGGCCCCCCTGCGGGGCTCCAGGCCTTCCCCGGTGGCCAGGCAGCGTACCCACCACCTCATGGTCATCTGGAGGGCCACAGTTTGCCCACCCCTGCTCTATGGCCTTGTACCTGCTGAGGTCCCTCCCTTCCAAAACCCCACCTGACCCAGGCTCTAACCCCAAAATGGGACCTTTCTAACCAAGAGCTGGCAACCCAACTCGTGTTAAAGCTTCTTGGGGTAGGGACCTACCTTCTCACTTGCTCTGTAAAGCATCATGCCTTAACAACTCAAGATGTTAAAAAAAAACAAGCCTCACAGAGGTGGGGAAGCATTTTCTCTTTCTGGAAGGAGTTTCCCCTGTTCACATGGAAGTCTTGCCATCTAGGAGTTGGGATTTCAAGGGCACCTGCCAAAATGGCTTAAGTAATCTCTAATTATTTCTTTTTTAAGAATAAGTGCTGAATGGAAGTGAAAGTCTAGAATTAGGTTACTGGAACAAAAATAAATCTGGGAAAAATCCAGAGGGAGCAAAAATCAAGGCAGCAGAAACTTCTACAGACTAATACGAAGTCACATTAAAGCATAAAATGTTTTTAAAAAGAAAAATGTATAGACATTGTCTCTCCCTTGCAAACTCTTTTGTACTGAAGCCACTTTTTAAACAACAAAAACAAAGAAAGGCAATTAAAATGCCCCCCTGTGATGTTTTCTTCATTTGCTTATTCTCCCCCCCTCCCAAATTATTATTACTGCAGCAATTACGTTCAGAGCCGTTAAGGGCCAGACAAGCCGTTGCTTTGTTCTTGCAGGGATGGGGGGGGGGAGCATAGAAAATGCAGCAAGCTCTTCTCTCTGTCCCGTTTATCTGATTGATTCTCCCACATCTTCTTGGCAGACAATCTATCAGTTTATCTCTCCCACTTCATCACAGTCACTCCTGGAAGCTAAATACAAGATCCAAATCCAGCCTTACGCCGACAAGAACAGTGAACCTGTGTAGCTCCAACGCTGCTCTGTAAATACCTGCCCTGGAGGGCTCAGCAGGGAGGCTGGCTCCGTTTCGCCCGTGCGACATTGCAAGGTGCAGAAAGAGAGATCGGAAGAGGCCGTCTGAGGAGAAGCCCATTCCGGGCCCTGTTCTTGTATCCACAAGGGCTGGAAGTTTTATTTTATTTTATTCATTACATTTATATGCTGCCTTCCCCTGAGGCTCAGGGCGGTTTACATAAAACTTAGCAGAATTTATACCCCTGGAGAAACTCTAAGATGTATAAATGCGAATATGCTGCAGGCAGAGACATTTGCCCTGATGGAACCATCAAAGTTTGGCAAGGCCTGCAAAATGCAGCTATTCCATCAGGCATGTGGCTGAGGCCAGGGCACACAGGCAAACCGCACCCCCCTCCCCAAACACCCCTCACCACCCAGACATGCCAAGACAGCACTGGGACTGAGTTTTTATTATTATTATAGTTTTTATATTCTGATTTTAACACTGTTGCAGAAATACACCACTCTAAGCCTGGATGCAGAGAGGAGCAGTTGAATGAATGAATGAATGAAAATGAATGAATGAAAATGAATGAATGAATGAATGAATGAATGAATGAATGAATGAATGAATACTAAATCATGCCCTGTTATAGAACTGGAAACACATGGGTCTCTCAGCAGACTCAGTTTCAGCATAAACAGGTCTGAATTTATAGCAACATATCCGTGGTCTTTCCCGTGCAGCTACAATCACCTCTGATCCAAATGGACAAGTTATGGTTTAGGATTCAAACGCTCCTTGGTATGGATTTAACATGACTGCAGTTTAGTAAGACAGAAAGAAGCCTTTTAGTCGTGTGCAATCCCTCCCCTCCCTGGCGACTTCCTTTTCCCCAGCAAGCTGGCCTTAGTCATGACACCTGAACCAGCAGCCCACAGGTGCTGTGCCCACCTGGCCAGCCTCCAGTTTCAGAGTCAGTGGCACAGATCAGCAAGAGGGGGGCAGCAATGACCACATCATGAACCCAGAATCACGGAAACGCAAATGCTCCTGAGGCCTCAAAGGCACTGGGCCTCAGACAAACCGCATGCGTAGGTTTCTGAGCTGTGCCATCAGAAATGGAAAGATTTGACATTAGCCACTATAGAGGTGACGGAAGAGGGTGAAATCTGCAGAGATGGAACTTGTATCTTTGATCAGAGAAAAGACAAGATCCGCAAAGAGATCAATCAGACGGGCCACAACCAGAGACAGGGCCTTCTCAGCAACCGCACCAGCCTGGGGGGGACACTCTCCCCAAGGAGATCGGAGCCCCGTGGGCCCTTGAAGGGTTCCGCAGCACCTCTAAAACAGAGCTTTTCCACCAGGCCTACAGCTGAGGCCCAAAGCAACCTCTGAGTTATGCTGAATTAAGGCCCTCTGCCCCTCCCTCCTTCCTGGCCCTGAAAGTTAGAATAGGCAATTACAGACTGAATTGTTTTTAGATGCGTTAGTCTTTTAATTATTTATTGTATGCATTTATATATTTCATTATTCTGTACGTTTTATTATATTGTACTCCACCCTGACTCCAGAGAGAAAGGGCGGGTAATAAATACAATAAATAGTAATAATACATTTGGAGCTGACTGGGAACCCCTTAGAGACTTTTTGCACAAAATGGGAAAAAAAAGAAACTGATGATTTGTGGATATGATGATTAAGGGGAAAAAAGATACTGGGGGGAAAGTGAGCTTTTTCTTTGTAACTATAGAGTAAGTGATAAGTTTGTAATTTTATGTGTATTTGTCATTGTAACCCTTGTTTTCTTTTTTCCTCTGTGTATTCTTTCTTTTTCTTTCTCTTCTGTACTGTTGTCCTTTTTTATTTTCCTTTTCCCACCTTGTATTAGTTATTGTTAAATTTTATCTTTTCCTCTTTAAAAACTCTTTTAATAAAGTTATATACATATTTTAAAAATTGAAGGGATAAAAACAGATGTTGACACCATCCAAAACTTCTGATCTCTCAGTCAGGAGTTGACAGGAGTTCAGCTGACCTCAAACCTTTATTAGGGCTGGGCAGGATCAGGCAACGGGATTTCCAGTGGATGCTTCATCCCGGCAATCTCCAGCAAAGGGCCCTCCCTTCCGCCCTTGCTTCTCCAGCTTGCAGGGAAATTTGGACTTGACATTGGCTGACACTCCACAAAAACTATGGGAATACTGCAGAGACGCCAACATGGGAGTCCAGACTAGCCTAATCTTGTCAGATCTCAGAGACTATGCAGGGTCAGCCCTGGTGAGTATTCAGACGGGAGACCACCAAGGAAGTTCTGGGCTGCTCCACAGAGCCAGGCAATGGCCAACCAACCAGCCTAGTCAGTCTCTTATCTGGAGAACCCCTTGGGGCCGCTATAGGTTTTCTGTGAGTTGCAGGCACTTCCCACCACCCAAATCATAGCGAGTGGGTTGATGCACTGTTGCATCCTAGATTTTGCCTGGATACGGTGTCGGCACGCAGCCCAAATTCGTTTCCACTCTTTGCCCTCCCTGGAAACTTGGTGGCATCATGCAAGGAATGCCGTGACCTGGCATGGGACTCCACCAAAGCTGAAACGGAGGAAATAAGATCTAAGACACAAACTAAAAATCACCATGACACCCAAATGTTACCAGTTGTAAAAAGTTCTGTAAAAGGCCGATACTCTGTCAGGGGTAGTCAACCTGTGGTCCTCCAGGGACTCATGGGAATTGTAGTCCATGAAAATCTAGAGGACCACAAATTGACTGCCCCTGCTCTAAGTCACACCGACAACCGTTATGGTTACAACCAAATCACACATGGCCAGGGACCAACCCCTTCCAAGTAGCCCCACCTGCCTGGCTGCCCATGAGCCCTTTGGGGACTTCATAAGCCCCCCCCCCCCGCCCTTCCTAGTGCACCAGTCTTCCGGTTGCTGCCCCCCCTCCCGTCAGCATCCCAGAGTCAAGCAAGCGAATAAATGTTTGTTTCTTTGCTGTTGTTTTGTTTGTTTCTTTGCTATTCCAGCACCAGACTGGGGGGGGGGGGGAGCAGAAAGGAGAGGGTGCCCACGCCTTTCTCTCCCTGAAGTTGCAATATTTCATTTGGCTCAGCAACCTCAACTCAAATTTATTAGTCAAAACAGAACAACTCCAGTCAGACTCCCACCTATTCCATTAGGAGTGACAGATGGCTTTTCCCGGTGCCTAATTATTAAGTAGGAAGCGTAAGTAAATCACATCGACACTGAGACCTGATGTGCGAAGACTGAAATGCAGCACCAGCCGACACAGCCACAGAGTCGCAACACTGGAGCACACTGGAGCACACTGGAGCACCTGGCCGCCAGGGAAACGGCCTCTGCCCCACCCATCGGAAGAGTGCTGTGCCAAATACGATTCTGCTTGTCCCACGTGGCATGGCTCAATGGCATGAGTCATCTAGGGCTATTTCTTGAAGAAGGCAGCTCATTATAGGTGCAATTTGCTTGTTATGAACAGATTGCATGTGTTTCAGAGGGTGTGCACAGGGAACTCCACGTCTAAAAGCTCCTCATACTTTGTGTGCAGGTATTGTTAATATCATTTATTATTATATTTGCTGGCTGCCACTCCCAGGCCATGCCGGCTTATGGCCGTTTAAAGTAAAATGATAAAATTACATAAAACAGAAGAAAACTATTCAATCTCATGCACTGGCGATAAAACTAGAGCCCTGCAGGAGGGCATAAGGGGACAAGCAGTCCCTCAGATATGCAGGGCCCAGGCTGTGGATGGCCTTGAAGGTAAGAACCAAAGCCTTAAACCTGATCCAGAAGCTAGCCAGTGCAGCTGTCTCAGTACCGGCTGGATGTGGGCCCTTCAAGATGACTGCCTGAGGACCCTAGCAGCTGCATTCTGGACCAATTGCCCACGTACAGCGAGTGACAGAAGTCTAATCTGGAGGTGACCGTTGCATGGATCACCGTGGCCAGGTGTTCTGGGGAAGGGTAGGGTGCTAGTAGCCTCGCTTGGCGAAGGCATAAGTTTTTGTATGTATGTAACTGATACTCCCAGCTTGTCAGGGAGAAAGCAGAGTTATACATATTTTCCCCAAGGACTGCCAAGTGGGAATCCAGACTCATGTGGCTGGTTATATCCTAGAGATAGATCTTTATCTCTAGAAAAACAGGTGGCAACATGGCACCCCCTGAGAGCTATTCTGGTGTTAATAGAAAATGGGTGGGGTCAGTCGGGCTTTTGCCCAGTAAAGCTTCTGGTTGGAAATCTATTGGCTGAGCAAATCAGGTGCTGCTGTGTCACCATGTGACTAAAGGTAAGCTGTGGCAGCCATTTTGTGGCTTTGCGCCTGCCGATTGGGCCCTCCGATTGTCAGTCCTGAGGAAGGGGCCTATCAGCACCCTTCCTCATCACGGACAGGGCCCTCCTTAGGTGCCCTTACCCGATTATTTAATCCGCTCCGCTAGAAGTGGGTTAAAGATGTGGACTGTGAGGCTGCTCAAGGGGGGAGCAACCCTCCTGTGTAGTAGGGGAAGGGGCCTTTGGTTCTGGTCCCACTGCTCTGCAAACACAGGACCCCCAGTTCTGGGCAGGGCGAGTCAGAGGTAGATTTGAATCTTACCTCTGAACTCAGCAGTGACCAATAAGGAACCCCGTTACAGACAAAGCCAGATCGTCTTGTTAATGGGGAAAAGTATCACGTTTTCTCCGTAACCCATTAAGAGAAGCTTTCCCCACCCCCCAGCTTTAAAACATGCTATTAACCATCTACTCAGCCATTCCAGAGACACATGCCCAGGATAAGATTATCGTATTGTCATTAACCTAAGGGGGGGGCGGTCGGAGGCATTGCCTGCTTCCACGAAAGAAACTCTAAATGCATCTAATGAGAGTCATGAGATCAACTGTCCATATTAATCGCTCACCAGTTTAATTAAGGTAAACTGGCTTGTCAGAAACAAGCTCCTCCTGCCCTTGCTCCCCTCCCTTTGTCACCACCGTGGGCTTGTAAATTCCCAAGACTGGTCCCTGCTCTGTTTGCCAAAGGAAAATCTCACAGACGCAACACTGCTATCTTTACAAGCCCTATGTACTCCTCGCCCCCTGCTTACAATCGAGACTGGAACAAAAACTCCAGGGGCATAAATTCCAGTGGGTAGCCGAGCTGGTCTGAAGAAGCACAATAAAACCAATGGACTCCTCTTTTTCTCTTGATGTTGGTGGACGACGGATCCTGGATCCAGCCCAAGCAGCTGTAAACACCAAAGAAATGGCAACTTGTTCCACAGGCTGTGGAGATGCCCTTTGGGCCGGCTTCTGGGCTGCTACGTGGGTGTGGCTTCGGGGCAGAGAGGCCGAAGCGGGTCTGTGGCTGCTTGGAAGTGGCCAAGGTGGTTTGCCTGAAGCAGAAAGGCTTTAGTCCTGGCAAGGCCGGAGGGAGGACAGCGGACAGGCCACTTTGCATAACTCCGAATCAATGCGTGCGCATAGACAGACTGACTAGCTCTGGCCCCCTCTCAGCAAGACTGAACTGTTAATAACCAACAAAATCAGAGTCCAGTGGCATCTTTAAGACCAACAAAGATTTATTCAAGCACTCTGTGCTTGCACTCGAAAGCTCACACTTTGAATAAATCTTGGTTGGTCTTAAAGGTCCCCCGGACTCTGATTTTGTTCAGGGGCATAAGGAATAGAAAGCGCAAGTCCCCTGCTGGGTCGTCGCAGGGATACCATTGGGTGCAGCACTGGGTGTTCAGAGAGGGTCCCTGAAAGCCCCCAGCCGGTCTCCAACACAGCTGCTGCTGACAGTCCTGAGCGGCTCTCATATTGGCTTTAGACATTAAATTCATTTCTCACCTTTCTTCCATCCTACAACTCAAGGTGGCTTTCCCACAAGCTTGTTACAAGGTCTCCCATTCAGGAAATTACCAAACCAGGCTCTTTGGTCAAGGTTGCCACATCCCAGAATAAACTATCCAAGAATCTGATTTTTGCAGATTATGTGGAACACAATCTGTGAGAATCTGGCCATCGCTGGCAGCTGCTGCAACAAGAGGCCCCCAAGGGATGGGCGGGGAGGAGGCTCGCAAGGCCTGGCAGTGAGCCCCAATTGTGCTGCTGCCCCATCCATCAGGGACTGCAGGTGGGTGAGGGATGGGCAGAGCAGCGGCTGGCCAGGAAGGCTGCAGAAGATGGGTGGTGGAGGCAGCAGCAAGAGCACGAGCGGGGCTCAGCGCCAGGCCTCACCAGCTTCTGCTGCACCCATTCCTCCTGGGGCCTGGGAACACAGGCAGCAACTGGCCAGAGCCACTCATCCCACCACACCTGTCAGGAGTGCAGGTGGATGAGGAAAGAGCAGGACAGCTGGCCGGGCCTAAAGGGAGCCCCACCCGCTCAGCTACATCCTTCATTACAGGCACTGCCTCTGCCACTGTGGGTACTGTGGTCACCACCGGCAGCTGCCTCCTGCCTCTTATGCCACGCTCGGGAGGCAGCAGGACAGACTGATGTAAGGTCCATTATGACTTCTGTTTCACTCCAGCCCTGAGCACGGCATGTGTTCCACATCAATAATAGAATCAGTTGGAAGGCCATCTAGTCCCACCCCCTGCTCAATGCGGGATCAGCCTAAAGCATCCAGAATGATCTGTCCAGCTAGTGCTTAAAGACCACTTCATTAGGCAGCCCATTCCACGTCTGAACTAGACTCATAGAATCCTAGAGTGGGAAGGGGCCATGGAGGCCATCTAGCCCTACCCCCTGCTCAGTGCAGGATCAGCCTCAAGCATCCAGGATAAGGATCTGTCCAGCCACTGCTTGGAGACGGCCAGTGAGGGGGAGCTCACCATCTCCTCAGGCAGCCCATTCCACGTCTAAAAAATTCTAACTGTGAAAACGTTTTTCCTGATATCTCGCTGGTATAATTCAATACGTATTACTGCGGTCCTCTGCTGCCAACAGGAACCGTTCCCATAGGACTTGGTCCCCACGCCCTGGATCATTACCATCGCTCTGCTCTGTACCCTCTAAATTTTGTCCATGTCCTTATTGAAGTGAGGCCTCCTGTGTCCTTAGCCATAAGAGCTGGGAATCTCCACGGGCTCAGAGTGTGGTCTAAGAGCCACTGACATATCTGTCATCACAAACATCTTTAACGCTTGATGGGCGGCATGGCTGAGTGATAAGTCTCCTGTTTTGGATGTCAAGGGCTGTAGGGCCAAGCTGGCACTTACAGCTGAAGGGTGTCAGGAAAGATTCTTCTTATCTGAGACTCTGGAGCATCTCTGCCCATCACAGCCAGACAGACCAGTGGTCAGAATCCAAACAAGACCAATTTGACACATGTAACTGCAGCTTTTCAATGGGAAGAGGCCGCATGTTCTGCCTGGAAGAGATCTCAGATGCAATCCTTGGCAATGCTGGATAAAGGATCGTGAGTAGCATCTCTTGGAATAGTCCCTTTTCTGCCTTTTTAGTCCGAAGGTACCTTTGGAATTCTAACAAGGCATGGTGGCACAGCCACAAAATGGCTGCCACAGAAGGGAGACACAAAATGGCTGCAACAGCTGATCTTTGGTCACGCATCAAAGATCCTTGACCTGGGGCAGAAGCTGATACCAAAGCAATGCTCTTAAAAGCCTGCATCATCAAATCTCTCACAGCCAATCAGAAACCCCACCTGGGTCCACCCACCTTCTAAAAACACTTGGCAGGCAGCAGGAAAGATGCTCTACAGGCTGGCTGTCAACCAGCACAGACAACACTGAGGCAGCAGCTGGGGATGCCCTTCACGGGCTTCAGAAAGGCTCTAAGCTAGCAGGGATCACAATGCCTCATAGCAGCAAATTCTGCTAAGCTAGCTGGGCCATGGGGAACGCGCTCGTTTCTTCCTGTCCGCAGCCCACCAGTGATCTACTTCACTGCATCTCTCACCCACGTGCTCACAAGATCCAGCTTCAGCAATGCGCAAAGATCACCACTGCCCCCTCCCCTTATGGCGGTAGAGCTGTGGGCCCTTGCAGGAGCTTCCGCCGTTCTGTAGGGCCTGTGAAACGGAGCTCTTCCGCCAGGGCTATGGTTGAGGCTGGGCGACAAGGAAGATCAGCTTCCTCTTGCCACTGTAGGAATGGCGGTAGGACCTCCCCCTCCAGATGAAGAAGATCTGGGTTTTAGGCTCAGGAGGAATTTCTCTCTGCAGTTTCTTGGTTTATGGGATTTTGCATTATTTGTATTTTAGTTTTATATTGGTTTTAATGGGATATATGGGGGGGTTATCTGAATTTTATAACCCACCTCGAGTCTTCAGGGGGAGGCAGGATAATAATAATAATAACAACAACAATAACAACAACAACAACAACAACAACAACAATGTGCTGCCAAATTGCACCTGAAAAGAGGTGGTCTGCCTCTGCATGGCAAGCCAAGTGGTCCCCCACCCCAATACTAATCTAGGCCAGGCCTGCTTAGCTCCCGACATTTGACAAGATCAGGCCTGTCTGGGCCATCCAGGTCAGCGTCTCTATGGTGGAGCATCAGCTGATGCCAAGTCCCATTTGTTTCCAGATGTGGCAGCAGCTCATATCCGGATGGCGTTTCCGTCCCTTGCTGCTTCTCCTACTGGCCAGAGAGGCAAGGGCCAATGAACATGCCAAGAGGATGCCCATCTTAGCTTCAAGGAGCCGAACAGACCCGGCTGGCCCAGGGCCCTCGGAGACCACAGTGACATGCAGCTCCCCCTCCGCCCGCCCCCCCCCCCAGGTTTGCATACATCCAGACCGACAGAGTTCTTACGAGCTGTTGTGTGTCAATTTGGGTGGGTTCTGATCAAAGATGCAGCCTGGCTTGTGCTTTTGGAGTCTAATGCAGCTCCCTGCAACCTTTACATTTTAAAAGGCGGAACCTGCTTCTGGGCGGCCTTCTAAGCCCACTGCCTGTGCGCACACTCCACAGATGTTCAAGGACATCATTCAGTTATGAGCGAAGTAAAAAACAGGAAGGGACAGAGAAACGAGGCATTCTGGGGACGGTCTCCAGGTCTGGACACCGAGCCGACAGAAGAAAGAGCAGCCAATTTAATCAGAAGGTGCCAGAAAACATACAGCCGCTTTCCCCGCTCAGCAACGCCTCATCGCTGAAGAAGACTTCAGCTCCGATCTTGCTGCCAAATCCTGCTCAACAGAAGAAAATGAACCAGGTCAGAGGGACAGGGCTCAGCAGCGCCTGTCAAGTGGGCCCAGCATCTCCTCAATTACTTGGACACAATGCAGGGGTAATCTTCACCGATCCTATCTCCCAAGCAGCGCACTGGGGATGGGACAAAAGAGAAGGCCTTTTGGGGGGGGCGAGGGGGGGGGCTTGGGAAGGAAAACGAGGGCAGCACAGCCGAGGGAGGGAAGCCAGAGAGAAGAGGCGGAAGAAGAGAGAAAATGACGGGACGTGTCTGGCGGAAGAGGACGGAAGGAAGCGCAGCCGCAGTCTGCCGTCAAAGCCTGGCAAGAGCCTGAAGCCGCCGCCTTCCCAAGCACCATATTTAGAGGCAGTGGGGTTCCCAGGGCACAAGCCTATCCCCTGCTGGGCTGCCAGATGTTCGCACCTGCAGGGACAGACTCCCCCCCCCACACAGATATGCTTTCCACCACCAGCAAATGCAAGTGTAAACAGCAGCCATATCAAGGCATTTCCAAAAATAAATAAATACAAGGTTAAAAAAGGGAGAGAAGGCCCCTGAGAGTTGGCAGGTTTATCGAAACTGCTCCAGAGCGGCTGCCAGTTCTCCCCCCCCCTCCAGGAACCACCAAGACATGGCAAAGTCTGGCAGCTCCATTTGTTTAAACTCAGGTGGCGCCTCTTCCTTCCGAGACCTCTATTAGTTTAAGCTTTAATTTAGATTAACCCTGGCACCCCAATTAACGGGGGAGGGGGAGGGGGGAAACGTGACGCTTCGGAGCTCTGAAGCTGGAGAGCAAGGCCAAAATATTATTTACGAGCATTTAATCCCTCGGGGTTCAGGACCCCCCCCCTCCCCGCACCCACATTTGCTCCCCCCCTTTTCCGCCTCAGGTCAGCAGCCTCCCCTCTTTGGTCCTGTGTTTTCTTATTAGCTCAATGTGCCAGCTGCCCTCCCAGGGCACAAAGGGAACACTACATTTTCGCCACCTTCCGATGTTGCCTCACATGGACCTTTCCTTTGGCCAGTCCTCTAAACCAACATTTAAAAGCTGGTGTTGAAGGAAAGTTTTGCAGATCCCATGGGCCCCCAGAAAGAAAAATCAGCAGGTTCTACATCAACTCCAGCCTGAGCTCTCCCTAGAAGGTAAAAGGGCCTAACTGAGGCTATCGGGCCTTTGGTCGTATTATGAGAAGACAAGAGTCACTGGGAGGATTCAAGGGGGTCGCCGTGTTGGTCTGAAGTAGCACAATAAAATCAGAGTCCGGGAGCACCTTTAAGACCAACAAAGATTTCTTTGAGGCGTCAGCTTTTGCGTGCAAATGTCTCTGTGCTATACAATGAGCTCTAGCTGGGATTCCAGTGGAAACATGTGCAAATGCTTTCCCACTGTGTCAAGAAGAAGAGGAGCTGGGTTTTTGGACTCTGCTGTTCGCTACCCAAAGGAGTCCCAAGGCAGCTGCTTACAAGCACCTTATCCTCCCTCTTCCCATGAGGCAAGTAAGGCTGACAGAGTTCTGAGAGAACTGAGACGGGCCCAGGGCCACCCAGCTGGCTGCCTGTGGAGGAGGAGTGGGGAATCAAACCTGGTCCTCCAGATTAGAGGCTGTCACTCCTATGCACTCTGCAAGATTTAGACAGGTGGGTGAGCATTTTGCTTGTTAATACTCAAAGGATACTAAAAGGTGCATCAGCCACAGCCATGCTCAGAAACATTTAAGGAAACAAAAGAAAACAATGCTAACATGTATTTTTTGGACACTCGTACTTTGAGCGTGGTCCCCCCCCCCCCACACACACCCATAAGCCCATTCAGAGCATTTAATTTGCACAGAGGCAGCTCCAAGAGTGGCCTTTATCAGCCTTCCAAGTGGGCAGGACGTGAGCCCTGCTGTCAATTTCTTCTCCCGCCGCTCTGCCGGAGGAGAGCTCGCACAGCCATTTATTTGCTTGGAATGTCAAGCCAATTGAATAAAGCTGAAGGGTCAGGTTCTTAACACATTTGCTTTGCATGAATGTCCACATCCCACAATTCCAACAGGCCTCACCTGATGGTAAAAGTCATCATCATCAAAGATCTCTTCATCCAGGTCTTTCAGGTGGGCATTGGCTGCAGCGAGCGGAAGAGCCTCCTAAAAAGGACAGGGAAGGAGGGGGAGAGAGAGAGACAGACAGACAGACAGAGAGAGAGAATATTTTGTAAAGATTCACCGGGCTGGAATTTGGGCTTCAGTGTCCTTTGCAACCACAGAGACTCATTTCAGACAGCAGCCGCTGATGGCCCCCGGCTCAATTCACCTTCCCCCAATGACTGCTGTCTTTGCCCCGATTTGCCAACTTTAAACTGTACAGGTGTGTTGCAAATAGAACATCAGGGCTTGAGGTTATAGTGATGGATATTATAGTGACCATTAGGGTTGGGCGGTTCGGCGTCCGAAGCGGCTGTTTGCGCCCGAAGCAGCCAGTCCCGCACTGCAGTGCTGGCTGCTTCGGGCACAAACGGAAGCTTCGGACCCCGAACCGCCCAACCCTAGTGATGATCAGTGTGGTTAGAGCATGGGACTAGTTCCTGGGAGATCCAGGTCTGAATCCCACCGTGGCCATGGAAGCTCACTGGGTGACCTTGGGCTGTCACACACAGAGCCTCACTTACCTTACAGGGTTGTTGTGAGTATGAAATGGAGGCAAAAAGAGCAATTGGGAAGGTGAGGTGTAACTAAAATGAAAATAAAAGGTCTGGCGATGAAGAACCAGGATTTTTCTGTGCTGGGAAGGACCCGCCTATCAGGCTAAGGTCAGTGATGGCAAGGGAGGGAAGAGTGACTGTGCCCCTCCCTCTCCCAGGCAAGCACTTAACTGCTTGTGTGCTGCATGTTTAAAGGGCGGCTTGGTCAAATGTTTGGCTAATCTTTAGGCCAGGCTCCCCAACATGGCACCCCTTGACACCTTTCCTGGAACTCACTAAATTTCTTCAGAGAGGGGATGGAACCGGGGGGGGGGGGGGGGGGAGAGGGCAGGGCTGCCCGACAAGACAGCCGATCAACTACGCGGGTTTTTTAAAATCCTGTTTTGGTAGCATCTGCCGCCACAAAACAAGGATCTTTCCCACAAGAATCTCTAGTGCAGGGGGTTGGACTAGATGACCCTGGAGGTCCCTTCCAACTCTTGTGATTCTATGATTCTTCTATGATTCACTGTGTGACTGAAGGTAAACCGCGGGACCTGTGGCAGGTCAGGCTCCTGTTCCCGCATCGGCCCTTTGGTGACTGTGTCAGACTTCCAAAGATGCCCACAGGCTCAAAAAGATGGGGGACCGTTGCTTTATGCCAGGGGTAGTCAAACTGCGGCCCTCCAGATGTCCATGTCCATGGACTACAATTCCCAGGAGCCCCTGCCACTTAATGCACCCTTGGTCTGATCCAGCAGAGCTCAGGTTATCCCAGTGGCCAAGGCACATCCTGATTCTCTTCAGCAGGGGTAGTCAACCTGTGGTCCTCCAGATGTCCATGGACTACGATTCCCATGAGCCCCTGCCAGCGAATGCTGGCAGGGGCTCATGGGAATTGTAGTCCATGGACATCTGGAGGACCACAGGTTGACTACCCCTGCTCTTCAGGAATCCAACAATCTGAGTTTTAAGCAAACCTTTATTTATTCAAAACATCAGCTGACTTTCTTCGTTATGAAAGAAAGATGGCTTACAAGATAAATATAATAAAATACCTAAAACAAAGCACACAAAATACACAAAACCAAAATGTGTTAAATAGAAATCCAGGAGGAATACGGTCCTGAGTGGATGGGGGAAAGACCTTACCACGTGTCCCGGTAAAGCTTCCAGCTCAGGCTCCCGCGACGGCTTCCCCAGCACCCTGTAGACCGAGCGCTTGGTCTGCGTTCGCCTGAGTAATCTCTCTTTGTCCATCAGAATGTGGTCAATCTGAGTCAAGATTGAACGCTCAAAGGCACCAAAACCCTGCAAGGACATTAAGTACTGTCAGATAACGAGGAAAGCCGCTGCTCAAGGCGCCCGCCTCCCCCTCTATCTTTCTGTGTCACTGGATAAGCAGAACGCGTTACCTACGAGACGGGGCTTTAGTTTGGGATTTGGGCTGGATTTCCGTGCGGCAAGGGGGTTTATTTATATAACTACAGTCCCCAAGGCAAGCGGGAAGATGGAAAGCCTTAGTTAATACACTGGTTTCACGGCACAAGAGCCAATCGCCTCCCCCCAATATTAACCCCTTAATTTCGGCTGTACAAACCTCTCACGGGTCCATAGATTCAGGTGGTCAGAAGCAGCGGAACAAAGCTTGCGGCCAGTGGCACCTTTCAGACGAACGGGTTTTATTCCTGGCATGAGCTTTCCCTGTGCATGCCAGGAATAAAACTTTGTTGGTCTTAAAGGTGCCACTGGAC
Organism: Paroedura picta; assembly: GCF_049243985.1. Classification (NCBI taxonomy): domain Eukaryota; kingdom Metazoa; phylum Chordata; class Lepidosauria; order Squamata; family Gekkonidae; genus Paroedura; species Paroedura picta. The sequence goes on along the minus strand of NC_135383.1, from coordinate 26,316,157 downwards.
CCAAACTTTGTTCTCTTTCAGGAAATTTCAAGGGACTGACTCAGTTCACCCAGGCAAGTCAGCCGCACGTGCAGACAGCTGGATGTTTCTCTCAGTGCGGCACTGTCAGGCAGGCACACTCATTTAGGGATGTGCACCTCGGTGATCACCGAAGCCCAAGGCGGAGTGCAGGAGGCCAGCGTTGCTGGCCTCCTGCACTCCGCCTTGAGCTTCGGTGATCACCGAGGCAGCCGAGCGAGGCCCACATCCCTACACTGATTCATCTGTTTACAAAAAGGGTTTTGTGCCAGCTTCAGACCATCATCAGATGATGCTGCAGCCCAAGAAGTCTGGTCACACAGGCAGAAGCCTCAGGCTGCCCGGGTCTACCTCAGTTTTCATTTGACAACTAACTAGCAGCCACTGCATTTCCCCTCTGCTTGAGAGCAAGTTCACGCATGCTGGAAAGGGAACCCAATTCCTCCAGGGAAACAAATCTCTGCCGCCTGGAGACCCGTCGTGGCCTGGAGGTTGGCGACCCTGCAGACGGGCGCTCCTTGCCTTTGCCAGCTTGGTCCTGTCGTGCCACTTCTGTAAGGTGCTGTTCCGGTAGGCCTGGAAGTCAGCGAATCGCCGGGCCGCGAACTCTGGGTATTCGTCCATCCCGAGATTCCGTGTGAGCGGCCTTTCCGGGGGCCTCTTCCTCTTCACGCCTTTGCCTTCGTCCTCACTCCCGCTTGGGACCTCTTCGGCGCTAACACAAAAAAGGGACAAACCAAAACAGAAGGCATTCGGTGAGGGGAACTGCTGCTTGCACATCTGGATGACCAAGGAAGATCGGGCCAAGAGTTCCACCTAGCCTAGGACTCTGCTCCCAGTCCCGAGGAAGAGCCCTCCCTTGACGTCTGCCCCTCGAGGTATACTGTCATTGTCTGTGGAGGTTCCATTTATTTCTGGATTTATGTTCCAACTTACTTTTTAGGTTTCAGTGGTGGCTGGTCAGTGAGGCCAGGCAAGTGCCACTGATGAGATTCTCCCTCGTGCCTCACTAAGGGCCGTTTTGGCCCAGGCAGCAATCGATTGGGGCGAAGGGGCACTCAAGAGCACCCTTGCCACGCGGCTCTCGCCGTCAGCCGCTAAGCTACTGCAGCCCTCACATGCTTCTTCTCTTCCAGGCATCGAATGCCCCTTTAAAGCAGCCCACGGCAGGGTCATGACCACGCTGCAACAGCCAATTCAAACCCCCACCCCATTCTCAAGATGCTCCTCCCCACACACACCTGCCACCCTGAGCCAGGCCACATTAATCATGCATTTTGTGACGGAGTTTTGCCTTGTCAGCCCTCGAGTCCCTCCGCTTTATTTGCTTTGCCATCCCCATCCCCCATTTGTCATTTCACGCCTCCCGCCAGCAGCCCTGCTCGTCTTCCTCCTGAACGAAAGGCCCAAGGAGGCCGGAGCCAGGAGTTTTGCAAGGGGCACCAGCCCAGCTCAGTGTCGGAGGGAAGCCGTGCTGGTTTCCAGCAGCAGCAGCCACTCGAGCGCTGCAGCACCCGAGACCAACAAGAGTTTTAGGGGATAAGCTTTTGCCCCTTTGACTCTCACAGTTTTATACAATTTTATACTAGGGTTGTGCGCTTTGGCGCGGTTCGACCGTCTTGGTGATCACGAAAGCCCTAGGCGGCCAGAGCCATGATGCAGGGAGGAGGGCAGCTGGCAGCCCCTCCTCTACGTCGCCGTGGAGTTGGCCTCCTACGCGCCGCTTCAGTGATCACCAAGGCGGCCGAGACGCACCAAAGCACACAACCGTACCCCAAACCTTGCTGGCTTCTATCGCAGGGGCGCATCACCAGACTAACGGAGACTGAGACCTTGTCTGTGTAAACAAGACTGATTTGGATGGACAATATTTGGCTTTGATGGGCAAGATCTGACTTTGCCAGGCCAAGGGATTCAGGATGAGGCAGCTGCATCAGTGTTCACATGTGCAACTGCACTCGAATCCAGCCTAAGGAGTTGAATCAGTGATTGATGCAGAGACCCAGGGAGGTGCTGGCCGCACCTGCCGCTTACCTCTCTGTTTCCGCAGACGGCGCGCCATCCACCAGGTGCCGCGTGCCGGAATACTGGTAGAGCAGCTCATCCTGAAGATCCACAAGTGACCTCAGCAACGCCTTCAGGGCTTTGTGATCTGTGGAGCAAAGTGAAACCAGCGTGAGCCTCCCTAAGGGGATGCCAGAGGCAGGCTGCAAGTGTGGGAAGGGGGGGGTACTGACCACCCCGGGCATGAAGGGGCTCTTTATACAAGACATGCAGGTGGACAACCAAGCCGCTGCATAGCAGTCCTGAGCGTCAGAAGAAACACGATGCTTTTATCAGAAGATCGGGGTCTCAGAGCGCAGACCAAGAAATCTAGGCGGTGGAGCATTGCACAGGTAAAGGGGGTGGGGAGGGGGTTAGGGGCTGCCAGCTGCTGACTTGTGAAACTAATGCCAAACCAGACACAGGGAAGCCCAAGCCCCACACACACACACACACACACACCAGTATTTCTGAACACGGATATCTCATTCTATCCCTAGGGTTAATAGCCTTTGATGGAACCTACCCAACATGGATCTATGGAGACCTCCTCTTAAAGGGCTATCAATGCCGTCATGAGGCAGAGAGTTCCACAAGTTAAGCAAAAGCTGGGTGGAGAAAGACTCCCTCTGCCCCACCCAGCATCTGCTACCCCCTGGCTGGGCGAGGAGCTGAGGAGCTCGTGGTTTTTCCGCCTGCCGCCTTTTAGTAGTCAGCAGTAATAGGAAGAATGCAGTCAAGGGAATTACGGGGTTTTATTGTGCTTTTATCCTTTGATTGCTGTAAACTGCCATGACCCCAACTGGGAATGGTGGTCTAGAAATCTAAGTATAGATAGATTAGATCAGGGGTAGTCAAAACTGCGGCCCTCCAGATGTCCATGGACTACAATTCCCAGGAGCCCCCTGCCAGCGAATGCCCATGGACTACAATGCGAATGCTGGCAGGGGGCTCCTGGGAATTGTAGTCCATGGACATCTGGAGGGCCGCAGTTTGACTACCCCTGGATTAGATAGACAGATGGACAGATGGACAAATAAACTTTGTGGGGGGCTCCTGAGTTCTAGCATTTGGGGAGAAGGGGGAGTGCAATCTGCTTTGCCCATCCTTTCGTTCAATGATCTTTTCCCATCCCCCCACCCCATTCTAACCTGAGAAGCCCCCAGCTGTGGTCCAGCTGGTTGATTAAATTTTTGGAAATGCATCAAGAAAGATGTCCCAGCACAATCAACACCCACAAGGAGAGCCCAATATATATATATTAAAATATATATATTAAATAACTATTAAATATTTAAATTAAGACCGGGGCCTAAGTTCAAAGAGTTAGATTCAAGTCCAGTAGCACCTTATAGACCAACACAATTTTCTGGGTATCAGATTTCAAGAGTAAAAGAACCCCAAAATTCCTGGTGGTCTCTCAGGTGCTCAAATTGCGCTCTTCTTTTGCAGTCCAACATGACAACCCTTTGAAACTAACTCCAATGGCAGGAACTTGATTTTGATGTGAAGCATTTGAAGTCAAAACCTTATTCCCTGATCTCAGACAGGCTTTGCCAAGCTGTGGCTACTTAGAAGAGAAAAAAACACACTCCAGGCATGCTCAGAGACCACAGAGTCATGCCACTCTCTTCACTCCACAGAGGACTGAGCCCTGCCACTGCAACTAGGGTCTTATCTGCACTGGGCTTTTTATCCTCCATCAGCTCAGATTTGAAAAAGCAATCTGCACCTGATTTGATTTCCAAGGTCATGTCAATCGGTTTTATTATTTCATCTGCAAAGTCCCAGCTCAAGTGATACCACCTTTTCCCTGGGATAGCCGAGAGTGGATATTATCCACTTCATTGGAGAAAAGCGCTCCAAAAGTCCACTCTACCACGTGCAGGTATTTGCCTTTTCGAATCCACACACACACACACAAACCTGGTTGCACCTGCTCCTTGAGGCTGCTGCTTCGTGCTCCTTTGGCGTTTCCACTACTTGCCTCTCCCAGCTTGCTCTGGCTGAAGAGCCATGGTGGAGGTGAAATAAGGCCCTCTCAAGCCACGAGGCTGCTGCCTTCTGCTCCAATCCTGGCTGGAGCGTCATACAACCCCCCCCCACACACACACACTCCAGCTCTGAAGCTGGCCGGAAGCAAGGTGAAAAGGCACCTACAGGTGCTGGCATGTGATCTCCCCACCTTCCCAATCAACCAGTAAGGAGAGAGGAGACTGACAATTGGAATTAACATTGCAGATCTGTTGCAAGATCCAGGTTAAGATTGATCAGATTTCAGCAGGATCAAGGGCAGGGGGGAATAAGTGCAGATAGTACCCAGCTTGCGAGCTGAAATCCTGGAATTGTCCCGACAACAAATTAAGAGTCTCTGTACCCTGCCTGAGCCACCAGCTACTACAAAATGAAGTGCATGCGTTCCCTCTCTCCAAGGTGGTAATGATGGTGGCTATTTAAAGAGAGCTGTTGTGCTGGGTGCTGGGCAAACAAAAAATGCAACAAAGAGTAGTCATTTACTGCAAATGGCCAAAGTCGTCTCTGCCAACAGCTTGTAACCGGGAAAGGCATCACGGAGAAAAAGACTCAGTAGACCAGTGGTTCTCAACTTTCCTAATGCCACAACCCTTTAATACAGTTCCTCATGTCGTGGTGACCCCCAACCATAAAATTCTGCAAGTGTTCTTTGATAGAAATTAAACTGAAATGGACGAGAGGCATGAAGATCCATTGTTCATGATTGCATATAAATTGGTTATAAATTGTATATAAATTTGTGGGGGGCCTTCAGGAGGAGTGGCAACAGTAGCGGCGCCCCCTCCCCTGGCCAAGTTGCTTGCCCTGCCATGACCCCTGTGAATGGGTCATTCAACCCCCAAAGGGATCCCAACCCCCCAGGTTGAGAACCTCTGCAGTAAAGGGAAAACTTTTCCGTTTTGAGAGCTCCTGTGGCTAGGAGGCTCAACTTTGATGCAGGAAACCACTGGTTCAAATCCCACCCCAACCATGAATTTACAAGATGACCTTGGGCAAGCCCGCACTTCTCACGGCTTCCCCCCTGGACCAGGGAAACAGCACTGGCCTATCTTATAAGGCTGTTGCAATGCAGGGCTTTAGACCTTGTCACTGGCAGCAGGTTGCCTCCAAACGCTCGGCCAACTCCTTTGCTACAGGCAAATAGCAAACACAAGAGCTTTGGGTCCAAATCCTGATAGATTAGGGGCTTAATAAAGCTTGGGCGATCATAAGGGGCACAGTATTCTCAATTACACACAAAAAGTGCTTTGAAAGGCTAAAGGGCTGCCACAAAATGGGCTCACGACGGTGTCTTGTGTGGCAGGGGCTAGAGAAGGCTGCTCTGGAGGACCTCTGGGACAGGAGGACATTTCTGGCTGCCCAATTCCTTTTTGGAGGTTTTTCGGATTCTGCCGTTTCCCTCCCCCCCCCCCCTTTTCCACTTTTATTGCACAAAGACAGATTCATTTCAAATTGCTGGTGTGAAATACACTGGATGCATTCTAGCAGGGGGGGTCTTTGTATGTTTGATTGAATTTATTTATTGTTGGATGGATTTTTATCCCACCACTCGTGGGAATGACTCATGCCAGGTAACAACAGTTATATAAAAGCCCTATTAAAAGCCCCTATTTAAAAAAAAAAAACCCTGATGAAGTGGAAGTGGAAATATTTATACCAAGGGCAGTCAAACTGCAGCCCTCCAGTTTGCTGGCGAATGCTGGCAGGGGCTCATGGGAATTGTAGTCCATGGACAACTGGAGGGTCGCAGTTTGACTACTGATTTATACTGTAACTCAATTATTTTTAAAAGCAGCAAGCATTATTGACCGAGGTGGAAACTCCGAATGATGGAGGGAGGAAAAAACTGCCGTCAAGAAAGGGGGCCCAGAAAGGACCCCTGATGGCAGCCTGAAGAATACTGAGTGTTCTTCGTTTCAAGGCAAGAAGGAAGGGCGGCTGCATTCGGCAATGAAGCACAGGCTGTCCCTCGCCACGAAGCAGAGAGACCTGACAGGAGACAGGCTAGTAAAATCACGTTTTGTACCCAACAGGGAGGCCGTGAGCCTGCAATTTGGGGACCTGGGGTGGAAAAGTGACAATACAGACTCCTCTCTCTGCCAACCTGTCGTCCTGTTTCAAAAGGGCAAATGGCGCAGAGAACAGCACAAAAGGAGCCACCCCATCACCCAGAGTGACGAGTGGCAGGCAGGGGCTTTCTAGGAGCGGAGAACAAAGCAGAGAGAAAGCAGGAAAATTATTTTCACTTTCAAGCACGTATTACATACACATTGATTCCCGAATGGGGAGAGCACTGGGAGACGCATTACTGGCGTGCGAGGGTGGGTGGGGGAATCGCAGCAGCTGACCCTCAACTTATGCAAAGAGCCAGCAACAATGGACACACGACATTCTGTTGGGGGAACTGACACCTGAAAGGCATCAGATGGAGCCGCTGGAAACGCACGCGTGGAAGACTGAGCCATCAGCACCCTGAAGGGTTACGTATGCTGTGTGGGGTGCAGGTAGCTCTCAGTGGAGATGGAGCAGAATAGGCGATGGGAGCCAGGGAAATCCGGTGTATCAACCGCCACACTCAGAGCCTTAGCACAGTTCAATGTGCAATCTGCAGCAGCTGACCTCTAGGCATGACTGGTCCATGCTGGTGCAACAGCAGTGGGGCTGGCCTAGGCCTGGAAAGATCCGGGTTCAAATCCCCACTCAGACATTACTGGGTCTCCTGGGCCAGTCACACTCTCAGCCAAACCAACCTCATAGGGTAGTTGTGAGGATAAAACGGAGAATGGGAGAACCACAGGCCCCGCAACCGTTGAAAGCGGGGGGGGGGGGGACACAGTCAGAAACATGAAAAGGAACCGTGACTTTTCACTTTATAAAAATGACTATTAAATGATCAGATTTTTATCCAGTCCACCCCTCCAACCAAGCAGCCTCTGCAGGTTTTGGGTTAATGAATCACACATCTATTTCTTTCTCTACAACAAAGGCAGGAAGCAGCCGAAACAACAAATGCGGCAAGCCGGCATCATCTCCCTGCACCCAACGGCTACAAGCAGAAATATGTCATTATCTCCCTCTTGACACCCCGTGAGGGTGGGAGAGCGCTCGAGGGTGATGATGTCACATCGTTTCAACACGACCGGGAAAAGGGCGGAGCAGGATAAGTGATGCCGCTATTTTGTGCAGCAGCCTGGTGTCTACTGCAACATCTAGCACAAGCCTTCAAACGAGCCCTTGAGCAGAGGTCCCCAACACTGCCCATGTGGGCACCACAGTGCCCACCACCAATACCTTCCCTGGTACCCACCAAGTTGGAGGGGCTAGGAAGGGCTTCTGATTGGCTGCACAGGTAAAAAGGCACCCTGTTTAGTACAGCTTCTGCCCAAAATGCTGAAGAGTTCCTACTGGAGTTATACCTAACCTCACTCCCTGAGGTTGACTCCGCCTCCTGTGGAAGCCATTTTGGGACTGAGCCCACCACCCTGTGTCAGAATTCCAAAGATGCCGACAGGATAAAAAGTTTGGGGACCCCAGCCTAGAGACTGTGAAAAGCAGCAGAGAATATGTTTAGAATCAAAGGAGACCTACCTCAAAGTATTCCTTCCAAGAAGGGAGCCTGACCAACAGGTAAAAGGCATGGTGTTTAGCCAATGCTTACTGGAGAAATAGAAATTCAAACTCATATTTGTGCAGCAAATATTGTGGGTAAATTAATACAGAACTGCAAGAACATGGTGAGCCAGGGAGAGAGCAATTACCTGGGAGAAGAGGGATAGGGTTCAAATCCTATTCCACAATAAGGATCTCGGAGCAGCTATGGATAACGGGCCTATTTTGCCAGCTAGTCTACCAAGCACAACTGGAGGAAACACGAACCAGGATAGCTCTCTGAGTTTCTGACAGAAGACTGAGGCCTGTAAGATAGTTCTATAACTGTCCCCTACCCCAGGGGTAGTCAAACTGCAGCCCTCCAGATGTCCATGGACTACAATTCCCAGGAGCCCCTGCCAGCGGGGCTCCTGGGAATTGTAGTCCATGGACATCTGGAGGGCCGCAGTTTGACTACCCCTGCCCTACCACAACAGGTTAAGAAGAATAAAGAGAGCTTCATTCTCAGTGGTGGGAGTCACTGAAGTCAAGGCCAGGAGTAGGGTTGTGCACGGCGGCGTCCAAATCGGCCACTCCAGGCTGCCGCAGCCAGCGCCTCACCATGGCCGATTCAGACGCCGCCATGCACAACCCTAGCCAGGAGTGACTGAGGCCATCTGTCACGAATCAGCCCAGGACAAAGGAGGCCTCCTTGGGAAGTGAGAAATCCGGTTCTATCAGTTTTGGCACAAAGCACAGCCTCTGGAGAGCAATCTAACAGAAGGTTCGTCTCCTGATATGGAATCTCCCACACCGCAGCCATCAGCACTGCCCGAAAAACAGGGACCCAGCTCACCTGAAGCAAACACAACATCAAAGCAAAGGAGGCGGCAGAAAGGCAAGAGTTTAAAGGAAGGCTCCAGGCTCTCTGTCACAGGGGCCTGGAAGAAGGAGGGAGGCCTTTGCAGCGGGAGGGCTGAAGCAGGGATCCAGCCGTGGGAGTAATTCCAGGATCAGGGCCCTACACGCCCTACAGCAGCGGTTTCAACAACCAGTCAGCATAAGTGTGAATAATGGGCCAGCTCTGCACAGGACTCACCTGGTCTGCTCTGCATGCCCGACCTTCACCTGTTGGACCTCTGGGCTGCCTCTGGACCACGTCTTCACCCTCTGCCTGCCTTGTTTGACCCTACTCCTGACCTTGGACTGGATACAGACTATGCTTCTGATTGCTACCTGTCCTGACCATGGACTGTATTCTGACTCTGCTCCTAACTGCTGCTTGCCCTGAGTTTCTCCCACCTAATTGACTGGGTACCACTCATCACTAAAGACAAAATTAAAGCAGGGTGTGAGTGTGCAAAGACAGGTGGGTACTGAATTCTGCCCTTCCCATAAACAACTGGTTATCATGGCCTTGACAGGCAAGGATCCTGCAACTGTATATATGCAACATTGACAGGACAGAAATACCCTCCTTCCCGGATCACATCCGTAAGACTTCAGCTCTTAAATTCAAATTACTGTTACTGTGCTTCCCCCGCTTTTGTTATTTGTCTTCAACACAGTCGTTAAATGGAAAACCGAGAGCCCTCCGTAGTCAGTCCAGCTGAACACTGAGAGAGGTTATTCCCTCTCCTCTTTTGCATATGGCTCTGGGATCAGAGTTAAAGTGTAGGTCAAAAGTGACGCTCGATACATTGGCCCAAGAACAATACTTCTCATTCAGACCCGCGAGCCAGACCTCACCCCCCCCCTCTGGTCCACTAGTCATCCCCAGCAATTAATCCCCCAAGAAACACGTTTGATTAAATCTTTTCAAGCAAATCCTCTGCTTTGCTTTTGTTAGTTCACTTCTTGTCAACATCTATTAAAATATGCCTTTAATTCTCCCACAATCTTAAAAAACACCGATTCCACTGTCTTCAACTTTAATCAACTGTATGGCCGGCATTTTTCATTTCATAATAATGCGCCGCTTGGAATTCAAGAGGCAGGCTCAACATCAATCATTCCGCGAGAATTTTTCCACTGCAATAAATATGCAAATGAGGAAAAGCCAGTCAGTCGTATTTCAGGCCCGACTTGCTAGTGTTTTTAAAAAAGACACAAATTTATTAATTGCCGTTGGCCAGCGGAATCCTATTACTTTGGGCATTGATTACAAAGCTGTGTGAGTGATTATCGGGCAACTCGCAGGCTATCCAGGCATGAGGAAAAATTATTAAAGCAAGGCAGAGATTATCAACTCGGAATAACAATAAGCTTTAGCATTTTAAGGCCTCCCAACTTCGGCAACAAAGCACAGCGCTGATGGTTTGGGCGCACCGCCATTCCAAAAGTTGGGATGCCACAATGACTTCTCCCCTGGGAGTGCCAGCGACGGCTGCTTCCTTCCCCAACTCGGCTGCCGAGGGAGGGGAAAGGCCCTGCAAGGGGCTGCCCGTCTTAGTCCGCTGTACCCAAACAAGTCAGAAGTTCAGCAACGTCTGAAAGACATTTACTTCAGACAAGTCACTTCTATGCCTCTCTGAATGGCCAGCTGGAGAAATGAAGTCAAGGTGTGGGTGTGAAAGGGGAAAGAGACTGGCTTTCAGGATACTGCAAGCCCAGTGTGGTCAGGGCTCACACATCCCTATGACCTTCTTCAGGGCCTCACCCCAGCTCAGAATTCTCATCCTTGGGCATTGAGAGGACCTGTCAAAGGCTACCCGGTGAGTTTGCGGCCGAAGCCAGGATTGGAACAGGGAACCTCCCAGCCCGTTCTTTCCCCCACACGGATATCGCCCCTGCCTGGCCAGGTAGCCTATGGAGAAGGCAGAAGCCTCCTAAGCCAGTGGTTCTCAACCTTCCTAATGCCGCAACCCTTTAATACAGCTCCTCATATGGTGGTGACCCCCAACCATAAAATGATGCAAGTGCTCTTTCACAGAAATTAAACCGAAACTGACCAATGGCGTGAAGACCCATTGTTGGTGAAAAAAAACCTTTTTTCCAAGGTTTCTCAGTTCAATTCCACCTCTTGTCCAGCCAAGGTGCGCAGCCACCTAGAGCGCCTGGCGGGAGACCGGAGGCACTGCTGGAGTGGCCATGCGCGGCGCCTGCAGGAGGAGCAGCAACCGTGGCAACACCCTCCCCCCCAGCCAAGCTGCTCACTCTGCCGTGACCCTGTAAAAGGGTCGTCCAACCCCCACGTTGAGAACCACTGGTCTACGTGAAGGTGGCCATTTCCCCCTTCTTCACACACAGCGTGGTGTGGCCCTGGCTGCTATGGGCAGGAATGGCCACTTCGGCACAACCCTTACCAAATCAGGACAGCTGCAACTATTTTTAAACTTAGCAGGAGCTAATTCTTGTGCAGGGCTGGGAATAGGATGGTCCCCAGACACCAATAGTGAACCCTTGTTTTCTCCCTTTAAAATACACTGTCCACAATAGATACAGTGTGAGGAGTGGTGATAACTTACTTGTTAAGGGAGGGACCCCAACATGTGCCCATAGGTGCCATGACGGCCATCGACAGCTGCCCTGGCGCCCACCATATCTTTTTGAAAGAAGGCGGGGTCAAGTGGGACTTTTGCCCAACAAGCTTTCTGATTTGCCACAGAAGATTTGACTGGCAGTGCAGATTTTTAAGGATATATTACTTAGTAGCAACACCGTGACAGCACAAGGATTTTCACATCGCACTCAATGGCCTCTGAAATGTGCAGGGCAGGTTTGGGTGCTTCGGCAGCCATGGCGATGGCTGCTTCGAGCATGAACGGCCACTTCGGACGCCGAATGGCCCAACCCTAGTGGAAGCACACCCCACCCGGAGACTGTGGCATGTGTATCTTGCTTAAAGCCCAAGGCAGCTAATGCTGAAGACCTGGCAGCCTGTGACTCGATGCCGTCCACACGAGGTCCAGCTCACACGGGGCTGAACACGGGGCTGAACACAGGGCTGCCATTCCCAGCCAGAGCCCATTGCGCAGCTCCACCCACACATCTTAGCACCAGACCTCCTCCTCTCTTTCCTCGCAGGAGCATCATCCCAAGAACTCTTCCACCCACCTGATAAGTGAGCCATCCTCGAGGATAATTTGGTGTGGAGGGAGTAGGAGAGGCTTAACCCCTGTGTGAACCTAGCCATGTGCACACACAGGAATTTTGAAACAGGTAACGTGGCACCAACCCACCCAACATTTCCTCTGTAATTCAGAGAGATCACACATCCATCAAACGACGCAGCACTGTTCTTCGTTCTCATCTCCCTTTAAAAAAAAACAACCCGATTTCTCATGCAGAGTCTGGGAAACCACACAGCCCAGGTGCTCCTGTGGATTTTACACCTGCTGTTCTGTGCCTCTAGCCAGAGTATCTGCACTCCCCTTCAACCTTAAAGAGCGCTAAATTTTCCATTCTATGGTGTGCACCCACACCCACCCACCCAATGCCCGAAACTATAACCAGGGTGTCCCAATGCTCCAGGAAAGATGCTGTCTCAATAGCAGAAGGAATCAGACAAGAAGGAATCAGACAAAGCTGGAAGAGACCCCAGAGAGCCATCCAGTCCAGCCCACCCCCACAACCTTCTTGGGAACTTAAAAATCACACACTCCTGGTAGGTGTTCATCCCATCTCCTCCTCAAAACCTCCAATGAAGGAGAATCCACCACCCTCCAAGGCAGCCTTCTACGAACAGCCCCCGCAGTCCAAAAATGCTTTCTAATATTTAAGTGGAACCTCCTTTCCCATCATTTGAACCCATAGCATCCAGCAAGTTGGTCCCCTCTAAAACGCCATCCAGCAAGTTGGTCCCCTCTTCCACATGTCGACCTTTTACATAGTTAAGCAGAGCTCCCGTATCCCCGCTGCCCTCCTCCAAGCGACACAGACCCAGCTCTCTCAGCCGCTCCTCGTATGCACGAATTTCCAACCCTCACCCATCCTGGTCTCCCTCCTTGGAGCACATTCCAACTTGTCAGCATCCTTCTTGAACTGCGGCACCCAGAACTGGGCACAATATTCCAAAGGAGGTCTAACCAGGGGATAATAGAGTGATGCAACAGCTTCCCTTGCTGCAGATTCTGTGCTCCTAGCGATGCAGCCTATTGCACAGAGGTAACCAAAACGAAGACGGTATCTTGTGGAACTGTCAGGATCAAAAGATTTATTGGAACAGCAGACTTTGGGTGGTCTACATCCCACTTTATGAGATTTATGAAATGTTATCCTCTGTTAGCAGACAAGACAGTAGCAAAGACCTGTGTGTGTGTGTGTGTGTGCGCGCGCGCATGTATGTGTATCAGTCAGCAATGGAAGGCAAGAGGTTTGCGACAATTCTATGCAAAACTGAAGTGTATACAAGATAAGCAGTGACCATTCATTACAGCATAACAGATAACATCTTCTCGTCAGTCTTGCTAAGCTAATTTAACACCCAGAGTGTGAGAAGAACCATTACCGCAACAAACCTGATTGGATGGTATCAAATTTCCTGATAAATTAAAGAACATCTTAAGGCAGGGGTAGTCAAACTGCGGCCCTCCAGATGTCCATGGACTACAATTCCCAGGAGCCCCCTGCCAGCGAACGCTGTAGTCCATGGACATCTGGAGGACCGCAGTTTGACTACCCCTGTCTTAAGGCATCCCAGTCTGCATGATTTCCCCACCCCCACCCCACCGGGGTGCCTCTCATTAGAAATGGAGGTATGGAGACGCATGTTGCTACCTCAGCATGAACATTTGAGCATGCATGTTTGGGTTCCACAAAGTAGCTCAACACGTGGAGAAACAAATGCCAAATACGATGCTTTGAACTTTAAAACTTGTTGAGAAATTCATCAGGATCTTCCACATTTGGGACGTCTGCATTGCAGTTTATTGGATAAATTTCTTAATGCAACCTGCCTGTGTGAATGACCCTGGAGAATTAAAGACGACATATACATACATACATTATAAATAAACCTGTACATAGTCTGATGAAGAGTGCTTACACTCGAAAGCTCATGCCTTGAATAAATCTTGGTGGGTCTGCTACTACACTCTGATTGTATTCTGGTTCTAAATACAATAGAACACGATCCAACTTAAAAGGGGAAGAAGAAATCTATAGGATCTGAAGTACAGCATCTGCTAGAGATCTGGCTGGTTGTTTCAAATCAACGCACCGGTTTCAGCCATCCCCTACAACAGGGGTAGTCAACCTGTGGTCCTCTAGATGTTCACGGACTACAATTCCCATGAGCCCCTGCCAGCAAACACTGGAGGACCACTGGAGAACATCTGGAGGACCACAGGTTAATTACCCCTGCCCTACAATACAGCACCTGGTCACATGCGGTTCTGACCTGTCCCGGGATTCCCCCTTAGACTCCGGCTTTCCCTCTTACCCTACTCTGTGCCACTTTCCTGGGCCCTTTGTTGCCCACCACTCTCTTCTCCAGGATGTGGACAGCTCAGTCCAAGCCCCCCCCCCCCCATGCCCTCAACACCTTTCCAGGGCACCTTTCGACATATTTATAACACAAAATAATCAAGGGCGCCGGACTAGGCCAAGAGGGTATTTTGGGTAAATGGACAACTAGAAATACACTGGGCAACCCACCCCACCCCACCCCAGCTGCACTAGGGGTGTAATACGAGGGCAAGTCAAAAAGTATTGTTACAATATCACAGAAACATTTATTATACAAAAATATCAAAATGTGTAGCTGTGCCTCTCGACATCTCCTCCACCTTGGCCTACACACTTCTGAAATCAGTGTTTCCATCTCTCTAACTCTTCCTCGAAGAATTCTGTGCTCTTTCATTTACATCATGCCAAAATGGGAGAAGAACCCTCTTCAGTAAGGCCACTAGTCGTTCTCCCCCGGAGTGGAGGACATCTGTAGCAATGGGCCCAACATATCCAGGTGGGTTCTTTGATTGGTTCCAGAACATGTTGCAGGACTCACCTACCATATGCTGCAGCACCTGAGCTGGGCCCATTATGCACGGGCCATAATGCCTGCGCTGGCGGCGACAGTGCTTTGGGGAAAATCCCCGATAATGCTTGCTGCCACCACCAGCACGGGCACGTGCCGGCCCAGGGCTATGGAAGGCCTGCACTGAGCAAACGTGGGAACTACTGCAGCTTCCTGGGTACACCGGGGGCTGGCAGGGGCTGAGGCGGGCCAGCACTGTGCATATCGCCAACACTGGGTCTTTCGGCACGGCCAGCCTCAACCTACGGTGTCCTTGTAGGGAGACTTGCACGCCCCTGCGGTCTCCATGGAGCTGGCATGGGCGACCCCCTGCTCCCACTAGTGTGTGTGGAGGGGGCCTGCCCCCACCACTTCCCCCCCCCCCACCACTTCACCTTACCTCAGCCAGCAGTGATCCGGCCCTCCTGGCCCTGGTGTAATGGGCGCGCGTGCGCTACTCTGGGCAGCCCAGCATGCCCCACCCGCATGTATACACTGGGAATGGCGGCAATGTGGGTTAGCTGCCGCCGTGCATGAAAGGTCCTGGAGAGGCCGATTGTGTAGTGCTTTGTAAAGGTGGTTATCGAAGACCAGGTTGCTGTCTTGCAAACTTCTAGGACTGAAGCCCTGTTTGCTAACACCGCATTAATTGAAGCACTGTGAATTGAGTGCGCAGTGATCCCTGGAGGTACTGTCATGTTAAGCGATTTGCACACCTTGGCTATGCAGCTGCCCAAGCCCCTACGTATTGCTGCCTGGGAATTCTTCTGTCCCAGGTTGGGTGGAGTTACTGAAATTAATATACTGTCTTATCTTCTTATACTGTCTGTGTGAATAAGGTAAGCTTTGAGTGTTTGTCTGATGCCCAGATTGTGCCATTCCCGTTCCCTGGGGTGTGGGCAGAACGATGGGAGAGCCATTTCTTGTGATCTTTAAAACAGAGCCTATATTGGGTTGGAAGTTGATCATCAGCTTTGAAAAAACTCTCAGGGCAGTTGCCAGTCCGAAAGGTAGTATGCAATACTGAAAATGTTCTTTCCCTAGGCAGAACCTTAGAAGCTGGCGATGGGGTGGGTAGATCAGGATGTGTAGGTATGCTTCGGTGAGATCTAAGGATCCAAGGGCAGCCTGGCTCTTTTTAGACAGGTGATCCTGGGGGACAGGTTCCTCAGACTATTTTAGGTTAACTGCTGCCATAGCCCTTCCTGTTTGAAGAACCAGCCAGATTGGTCTGGGACAGAAGCCTCTTCAGTCATCTCTTCATCTGAAAGGAACCCTGCGTCACTGATTCTACACACTTTCTGATGGATACACAAGATCCCCTCTTTCTGGCTGCTTTAGTGGGCCAATTATAGGGGCCCTCATCAGAATGATCAGAATTCATCATCAGAATGTCTGTAGGAGCCAGTTGAATGGCGTAGGGAAAACTCACTTCAGAAATGGGTCCCTCATTTTGATAAAAAGAGACAATCTCTTCACACATAGCCTTATGAAAAAAACAATAACATTTCATCTCTGAAGGAGTTTTCTCCCCTTTTGACTCAAGTGAGCCCTGATTGGAATATCCACAAAGTCTATTTAAGTCTCAGCAGATTTTGCAGAAAGGAAGTTTGTATGGTGCTGCTCCAACTAATGCTTTTTCTGACTTGACACCTGAGAATGCACTGCTGAATGAGAGCCGGGCAAATGCCTCTTGGAATTATATTTTAAACTGTGGCCTCCAAACCAAACATTTTATATTATGTAAATTAGTTGGAGCAGCACCATACAGACCTTCTTTATCATCCAGCAAGCCCTAAAAATTTAGCATTGGTGCATTTTAAAATAACTTGACCTCTGAGGAAACGTGTTTGGTCTCAGTTCCATGTGTGGTTGTGAAATGATATACTGTATGCAACTGTTATTTATTGATGTTTTCAATTTTTAACTTGTACACTTTATTGTAATAATTAGCTTTGGGCTGATCCTGCGTTGAGCAGGGGGTTGGACTAGATAGCCTGTATGGCCTCTTTCAACTCTATGATTCTATGAATTATTTGCATTTTAAAATTATCCTATTAGCTCAACTTTTGGGTTCCTACCTTTTAAAATGAAGTATAACAGATTAATGAAAGGGAGGCCCAACAGCAGCTACTAGCCATGGTGACTAAAGGGAACCTCCATTGTCACAGGAAGCAAATCCCTGAACCCAGTGCTAAGAGGAAATACCAGGAAAAGTCCTTGGCCTCTGTGCCTTGCTGACTGGTCCTCCAGGGCAACTGGTTGGCTACTTTAGGGACAGAATGTTGGACCAGACTGACCACTGATTTGATCCATCAGGGCTTTTCTTCTGGACCATCCACAATCACATAAAGCTCCTTCCCATGGAGTCAAGCCCACTGATCCGCCTTACCTCATATTGTCCTCACTGACAGAACTCTGCTTGCCTGTTCTCTCAAGAAAAACTGTTTTATACCCCATTATTCACTACCTGAAGGAGTCCCAAAGTGACTTACAAACACCCTTCTCTTCCTCCCCCAGCAACAGACATCCTGTGAAGTAGGTGGGGAGAACTGTCACAAGCCCCAAATTATCCAGCATGTGGTGGAGGAGGAGGGGGGAGAACCAAGCCCAGCTCTCCAGATTAAAGTCCGCTGCTCTTAACCATGTCACCATGCCGGCTCTCAGAGCTTATTCCTAGCCATGCAACCGGAGAACCTTCCAGTGGAGATACAAGCCACAAAAACCACAAGCCCTTCCACTGGGGTCGGGCAAGAATTTGGGAGGCCCAGGTCCTGTCTCAGAAGCTTGCTGGATGCCCTTGGGCCAGTCACATATTCTCCACCTAGCCCACCTTACAGGGTTGTTGAGAGGGATAAAATGGATGTGAATGACCTAAAATGCTTTGAGTCCCCATTCAGGGGAAAGGCAAGGTGTGAATGAAGTCTGTTTTTTACAAGTTCATCATCTGAGGGCTTTACCTTCCTCCTCCTCCACCTTTACAAGCACAGCTTCTCCCTTCCCTGGCAGAGGCTGCCACAGGCTTTCAACCAGGGGAAGGAGCAGTTCGAGCAATGCTGCAGGAGATGCAGGATTGAGGCCACTCTGCTCCCCTGTCCCACTTTACACCTCTGGAGCGACTTTGCAGAACAAAAGGTGCAACCCTCCCCCCTCTCGCCCTATTTATTTGTTAAAGCGATCATTCTCATGAAGGCAAATTCAGTCCTTTGCCCAGGATACGTCTAATCCCCTCGATCTTGACAGCAGGTCCCCAGAACTCACAGAAGTGAACAGTTTTCAAGACACATTAATTTCTGAACTCCACTCACACCCCAGTTAGTATTCCGACTTCTTTCATCCCTACAAGAGGAGGGTACATATATTTCTGGCCTGGGTAGCAGAGGGGTGGAGAGAATCAACACAGCCCTGTGGAAATTCAGCAGGATCTGCTGATGATTTTTTAAGACACACAAACACACACACAAACACAAAAGATCAATGCAAGGCGTGCAATTGACATGAACACCCAACAGAGAGTCTCGCACCCGGGTGCTCCTTTTCTACGTAAATAATGGAGGGATCCTGGGGGAACGGACCGGGAGTGGAATTTTTAATTAATGGGCCTCTTTAATGTGCAAATCAAGCTCAGTTGCGAGTTCTGACTCCCATCAGCTGGGGGGGGGGGGAGAGAGAGAGAACCCTAATGCTAATTGAACATGCAAGACTCCAAACGGAGGCACCCTTGCATGCCCCAGACGAGACAAAGGCTGCTTGGGACAAGAATACAAATCTAAGGGGGGGGGGGGAGACGGGACAGAAAAGACCACTCCAGGCAAGTGCACCTACGACCCTTCGTCTGAACTAGCTTTTCAACATCTAACCTGCGATTGCAGGGCAGCTGCCGTGACAGAGAAAAGAGCACCCCCACACCCCACCCAGCCTGCATGCTCAGGATCTGTGCCCACCAGTTCTTCCCCTGTGCAATCAATCATGAATTGGGTCTCCATCTAAATGTGTCAGGCAGCAAAAAACAAACAAACACACACCCCAAAGTTGAATGGGGGATTCTTCCAAATATCCAAGACGTTTTGAGAGAAGCTACTTAACTACAGCTTCTTATGAGAATCCACGTGCTGCAAAACATCCAGCCCTGGGCCCGCAAAACGAACGCCTCCCTTCCAAAGGCCCCAACTGGGAAGAGGTAAGGGCAGGCGCCTGTGCAAGAAGAAGAGACGTTCTGTTAGGAGTCTGCCTCGGGAGAACTAGGCCTGCAAGAACACTCCTGAGGTGAGCAGTGGCTCACGAAAGCTCCTCCCTCCCCTGCCACAAATTTTGCAAGTCCTTTGACTAACACAGCTGCCTGCCTGGATCAATATGGGAACACATTTCTATGGGCTTTTCCCCTGCATATAAATCATGGCCTCCGTGAAGGCTTCTCTAGGGATCTTCCCACTAGGCCAGGGTTCTGGGGTCACCTGGCCCCTTCCCCGGGGTCGTCACCTTGCCCGCCACTGCCACAGCAGTGGATGCCGGCAGTGAGCGTGGGTGATGGTGGCGGGTGGCAGTGTGTGGAGGCAGGTGGAGACGGAGGGCGGAGGTGGGATGGCAATGGCTGTGCATCGATTGTTGTGCGCATGCACACTGCACACACACACACCACCTACCAAAATTAGGGTCAAGGCGAAGAATATGTTGAGAACCGCTGCTCTAGGCACTGACCAAACCGAGACCACACCGGATCCACAAGGGGGCTGCACAGCGCATCTGCCTTCCCACCATAGCCTGGGGCCCAGGACAGAGGCATTCATGTCACAGCTAGGTTCAGCAGCATAGCCCTGCCAAATTCAGCTGCCAAATCTCAGACTCAGCATGTCTCATGATTCAACTGAGACATCCAGCAAAAAATGGACAGAGCTACATAGGAGCAATTCTCCACCCATGCTCAGCACTGCCCTGAGAAGGCCAGAGAGACCATCCAGGGAACTTTTGCAGCTGTGCCAACACTTCCTGCTGCTCATAAGCGGCAGAGTTCTAAACACCTAAGAATTCTTTTTCTGAACTGGCCGGAGGGCCTATCAGCAGCCACCTCTGTGCCTCCGGGTGCAGGACATGAAAGTAATGGCCTTCCATTAATGCATGAGCCTTACAGGTATACTGCTGCTGGCACTGGAGGTTGCCTTGAGCTAGGTAACCAAAAAGGTGCAGGGGAGAATAATACCTTCGGACATGGTAATACCAGTGTCAGTTACAAAAAAAAGCTAAAACTGTACTAAATCACAAATACTTTAATCATATTTTTAAAATCTAATATTTAATATTTTATTTTAATAATAATTCCCTTCCAAGGAAGGGCGAGGAATGAATGAATGAATGAATGAATGAATGAATGAATGAATGAATGAATGAATGAATGAATGAATGAATGAATGAACGAAAATATTGAAAACTTTGTATCAAGATCCATCAGTTGGATTACATATATAGGTTCCTTCTCCCGCACCCTCATCCATTTTTGGCGATTCTATTGAGGTTACATAGCTAATTGTTGTTGAGAGGCATATGAATCTGCATTTTGAACAGGAGTGGAATCATGTGGCAGTGAGATCCACAAGCTAATTATGTGCTGAATGATTCACCGGGTGATCCTGAACCCTATAAACTCAAGAAAGGGCAATTTCCCCCATGATGGACTCCACAAAGAAGAAGAAAAAGAAGGATGCAGGGATGCAAAGGTGGGTTTGCAAAAATTTCAGCACACTTCATGTAAGTGAGCAGTGGGTGCAGCTTAAGGCTAGGAACAGGTAACCTGGATTCAAATTCTTGTCCATCAAAATCACAGGATGCCCTTGAGACAGCCAGCCTCTGTCTCTGTCTCTCTCACACACACACACGCACAGAGCTAACTCTCTCTCAGGGGGATTGCTCTGACTCCACAGATGGACAGATGGGAATTGTAGAGAGGCAAGTGACACCAGCTAGGCTAGGGCAGAATCTTGCTATCACTGGACTCCACTCCCTACAAAGCCTCTCCTTCCATACTGTGCTAGAGTTCAACCGTACCCTGAACTTGGGCATCTTCTCTGTCCAACCAAAGCAAGGAGGGAAAGGCCCTCTGCTTATGCTCAGAAGCACCCTCCTGACTGCTACCTCCCTGTTCCCCTTTGGACAGCATGGGTGGAGGCACTTCTGGCTCTCTCTCCAGACCTTCACATAAGGTTCATAAGGAGGCATCTCTCAGCAAAGGGTCAGAAAGAGCTACACGCTTAAGAGGGGACAGCACAACATTGTTTTTTTTTTGGCAGTCCTTCGAATTTCCCAGCCCAGACAAAGAAACACTGTACCTTTAAAAAAAAAAAACACACACACACCCAACAAATTCATCCTATATAAATTATGGCCATAAACTTTTTTTCCTGCAGTGCAGCCTAATTAATTCCTGTTCTATACACAAAGGGAAATGCTGGGTGACAAATGGGTGCAAACCTTGAAAGCTGCCACGTCGGCAAAACATTTTCTACTTCAATTTATAAGCAATTTTGCAGTAAATCATCCGCCAGAACCTGAGATCCACAGGCAGCCGAGAATAGCCAGGCCGGGCCACGGTAGGCAAACCGAGATGTAAAAAGGCATAACGCTGGGACTGTGCACGTCCCACTGCTAAATTCTGAACAGCAAGAATCTACCAACACCTACCTGGACTAACAATGCAAGGCCAAGAAGGGGAACCGCCAGGAAAGGAGGCCCCCAGCAGATCTCTTCCATCTGGATTCAGGAAAAGGGCCTGCCTAGCATTCTACCCTGCTTCCCACGGTGGCCAGCCAGACAACTGAGGGAACAAAAGCCTCTACCACTGGTGGATACCCCCCCTTCAAAACAGAACCTGGTGGCCAGAGGTAGAATGCACTAAACCAGGGGCAGTCAAACTGCGGCCCTCCAGATGTCCGTGGACTACAATTCCCAGGAGCCCCTGCCAGCGAATGCTGGCAGGGGCTCCTGGGAATTGTAGTCCACGGACATCTGGAGGGCCGCAGTTTGACTACCCCTGCACTAAACATTACATGCTACAGCCAGCTGATGATAACAGCTCTACTGTGCATGAACTTGCTCAGTATATGGAATTATAAAGTGGGGGGGTTCCCCTGTGCCGACCGTGAACTCAGCAAGAGTGGGTGACCTGCACAACAAGTAAAGGACATACTAGGACAGCCCCACAGGTTTACAAAAAAAAAACCCGTTTTGTAAATAAGCAAAAGATCCCCCCAGACATACAAGCGCAAAAACACTGATGAGAATTACCGTATATACCTGCATATAAGCAGAGGCACCCAATTTTACAAAAAAATCTGGGCAATCTTATTGACTCGCGCATAAGCCAAGGGTGGGAAATGCTCCATCCTCACAGACTCTCCCATCCAGCCTCCCCCCCAACAAATGCAGAAAAGTCAAGAGGATGAATAGCTGCTGGTTTTTGCATCCCGCTTTTCACCCACAGAAGCCAAAAGAGTAGTTTGGAAGAAGTGATTAAGAAGAGGAAGAAGTGAAGGCAAAAGGGAAAAAAAGAGTCCCTCAGTCAAACTGTTGAAATCCTACAAGCTGCCAGAGCAACGATTGGCTGGCTGGAGCAGGCTTTTATTTCAATTACCGTATATACCGGGGCATATAAGCCGAGGAGGGCTTTTTCAGTGTAGAAAAAGGTGCTGAAAAACTAGGCTTATACGCGAGTACATGCTTCCGGACCACAGAATGGTGAGAGAAGTTGAGAATCAGTAAGAGGGAAAAAGAGGGAAGAATTTGTCTGCTTATTTTGGACGTGAGCCTCTTGGAGGAAGAGATTTCCAAATTGTTTTCCCCTTCCGAACACACTACAGATCCCAAACCCCCTCACCCCCCACCCTCAGAATCCCATAAGTGCATGACCACAGACCCACAGAAAGGGCTCTTGCTCTCACTGGTCTCTGCTCCTCATCGCTTTCTTGCCAAGAGTCACTTAACAGAGAAGTGCATACGTTTGTCTACCTCCAGAACCAATGGGAAAAAGTGCCATAAATTAGCTATACACTGACCAGAAAAATCTCTCACCTGCTCTTAATCAACTGCCAAAACAGTGTGCTCGATCCGGTACAGTATTTCTCCATGCATGACAACTTATTCCCATTAACCCTGTTCTGGGGGGGAAGGGACCCTTGGAAACATGAATTTTTTGGGATATTTAGGACAGCTGGGGGAGGGAGCCTCAGAAGTCCCACTCCACCGACAGAAGTCCCTGTGCCCATGGCAACGCTGCACTGGATCCCACCCAAAGTCACTGACCAACCCTGACCTGCCCAAGACCCTGGAAAGTGGCTGCCAGACTGATGCACCAAGGGTCTGATTCAGTATAAGGCAGGGGTAGTCAAACTGCTCCTGCCAGCATTCACTCATGGGAATTGTAATCCATGGACATCTGGAGGGCCGCAGTTTGACTACCCCTGGTATAAGGCATCATTGTGTATTCATCTGTCCCTCTAACTCAGACTCAGGCAGAGAAAAACTTTCCCCAAACCTGCTACCTGCCGCTCTCTAAACGGAGGCTCCAGGAACGGAACTTGGGACCTTCTGCATTCACGACAAGACATCGTGTCACTCAGCCTGGATGAGGTTCTCTCACAACTGGCAACATAATTGAGCCAATTAATCAGATGATTAACCCAATTATTTCTAGGCCTAGGGAAAAAAGTCAGGTGCCTGCAACTTCTGGTAAACAAAATGCCTCCGTTTAACCGATAAGTAGTTCCCCCCCTTCCCCCCACCCCAACTAGTTTTCAATTTGTCATTCAGATATTTTTATATTTGACACTTTCCAACCACAGATGCAATCAACGAGAGCTTTGTCAAATGGGTGATTTCCTTTTAACACTCCGGTGGAGCTTAAAAAAAGTTTTTTTATGGTACATAAAATCCCACCTTTTATAGAAATTTATATATTAAACTCCATGTTCATAGCTGTATTTTGCTTATGGGAAATATCAAAATGTCAACCATTGTTTCTGTTAAAGGTCTTTAATGATATTGCGGTTTCTGGATCCGTAATGGAACATGTTGCTGACTGCCGTCTGCAATGCATCTCATTAAATACATTAATGGCACCACGTTTTATGAAAAGGTCAGGCTCGGGATTGGCGGGAGTTCGCCTTTTAAACAAAAATAATAAAAGCCAGCCTGGTTTTAAAGCTACAGCTAACTACAAAGCCCTTTAGCCGATGCAAAGCCTCCCGCTCTGCCGAGGGTCTATCCAGCACGCCCACCAGTGCCTTGGCATCATAATAGGTCCCAAACACCCTTATCAATATTCTCAGCGGGACGGGGGAGAAGCATGGGGCATGGCTGCCTCGGCACGACAACATTTAATGGTGGCACCTTGGAATTTATAACGCTAGGATCCATTCCCAACTCCGTCCAAATTCAACAAGGAGCATCGCAATCCTTCTTGCATCCACCGTGAGCAGTGAGAACTAGCCTCGATGGACTCTGTCCCTAAAGATGCCAATCCAAGGCCAAGTGGGCGGGTTCAAGACTCCACTCTGCCCATCAAGGTCCACCTGCTCTTTCATACAGTGGCCAAGCCACAAGCATGGGAGCCCTGGCCTTCGTCTCCGAGGAAGGTCAAGAGTTCTGGCACCGTAGAAATGTGGGTGGAGAAATCAACTGAACTGGCAAAAATGGCCAGATTAACAATTCTATTAAACTTTCAAGAAGAAAAGAGATTTACATAACAGTGGAAACGGTTCTTAGACTACCTATCTAGATAGACAAATAGATTAGAAAATGTATAGGTAAATTTAATCAGGAAGATGATTATATGCCGATGTTGATACCACTATTATTACTATTAGCTATTAGCATATTTAACTTTCATTTGTATTAGGAGCAATTGATTTATTAGGACTGGAGTGTGGGATTTGTGTTAGTAACTCTAGTAAATAATTTGAAGGAAAGAAATGCTAGAGAGCAAAGATTAAGATTCTAAATAGTTACACTTCAGTCAATGTAATAATTTAATATTTTGATGGAACTGCAGTATTCACAGATGGGTGGGATTATATCATGGTTAAAGCGTTTTGGACTATGTTAAAAAAAACCAAATATTATACTATTATAGTACTTTGAGATATGATAAGCCACTAATTGAATTTATATATGGTTCTCTATACTACTACTACTACTACTAAAAATAAATAAATAAATAAATAAAAAGACTCCTGGCACCAGAGCTTCATCAACTCACCTTCATCAGTGAAGGAAGATTTAGAACCAAGTCTGCAGCCTGGCCAGCTTCTTTGTCCTGCAGGGACCACAGTCTGGCAAACCCACATTCGAATCCTCACTCTGACACAGAAGCTTGCAGAGTGACGCCTTAGGTCACAGGTAGTCAAACTGCGGCCCTCCAGATGTCCATGGACTACAATTCCCATGAGCCCCTACTGGCAAATGCCTGTCTCCCTCAGCAAATGCTGGCAGGGGCTCATGGGAATTGTAGTCCATGGACATCTGGAGGGCTGCAGTTTGACTACCCCTGACACTGCCCACCTACCCAGCCTCACAGGGCTGTTGTATCAATAAGATGGAGGAGAGGAGATCAAAGTAAGCTGCTTTGGGTACCCAGTAGGAGAAAGGCAGGATATAAACATGCCAAGTCACCTAGTCTGGGGAGCAAATGACAGCACGGCTTTCATGGGGGAGGGGGGGATCCTAGACCTTAATGTGCACACAGGGCCTAGTGAGTCCTCCCACCTGGATGAAGAAGAGCAGCTCCAGTGGTTCAAGGCCAGGTCTCAGTGCCTCATGCAGCACCACATCCAATTCACATGGTCATAGTCCCACCATATACAGCACTGGTCAGACCCAACCACCCCCCAAAGTCCAGTGTGCAGTTCTGGAGGCCTCATTTCAGAAAGGAGGTGGGCAAAATGGAGAGGGGCAGAGGAGAGCGAGGAGGAGGATCCGGGGCCTGGGGCCAAGCCCTGTGAGGAAAGGCTGAGCGAATTGGGAACGTTCAGCCTGGAGAACAGGAGGCTGAGAGGGGACTGTGGCTCTGTGGAAGTCAGGCTTTCTCAACCACGGCTTCATGAAACCCTGGCGTCCCTTGATGGCCCTGGAAGGGTTTCCCAAATGGGTGGGAGTTAATGTTTTACATATTTTTTAAACGCATTAAACATTTAGCAGGTGATATGAACATCAGCCACGAGCTGGTTACCGGAGTGGCAGGATATAAATCAAATTATAAATAAATAATAAAAGAAGGGGAGGGGTCCCATATGGGCATGTCCACAGCTCTGTTCCCCAACCACATTCTGCACGATGGCGCCACTTCTGGGGTTTCTCAAAGCTTGAAGGACGTTTCATGGGTTTCTCAAGGGTAAAAACAGTGGAGAAAGGGGGCTGCAAGTCTCGGAAAGGCTGCCACTCGGAGGTACGGTTGGGTGCTTTGGTGTCCAAAGTGACCATTCCCACCCATGGTAGCCAGCACCGAAGCACCCAACCCTACTTAGGGGAGGGCAGGGAGCGGCTCCTGTTCACAGCAGAAAGGACCTGCAGTAACGGCTTTAAACTACATGCAGAAAAAAACTGGCTAAATATCAGGAATAATGGGCTGCCCAAGGAGATGGTGAGCTCCGCTTCCCTGGCAGCCTTGAAGCAGCGGCTGGATCCTCATCCTGGATGCTTGAGGCTGACCCTGCCTTGAGCAGGAGGTAGGACTAGATGGCCTGGATGGCCCCTTCCCACTCTATGGTTCTACTATCCTACTTCCTGTCTTATCCCACTTGAAAAATTATACTTGGTTTGCATAATGTGCACAGACTAGAAAGAACACTTGGGTTTAACAGTAAGAGACGTAATAAGAGGGTGGGGGTGGGGGACTGAGGAGACCCAGGTTCAAATTCCCACTCGTGGGGTGGCCTAAGGCCAGGCATTCTACCTCAGCTTCACCTCCTCTGCAGGGCTCTTGGGAGGATGAATGAGGGAAAGGACTGCGTGCCACTGGAGCTGCCTGGGCGAAGGGCAGCACAAAGGCAAGACCAGTCATTTTGGCTCGCAACTGTGATTCTTTTCTTTTCAGGATGGAGGATACAGTTTTTTTGTCATCATCACAGCTGACTTACGGTGATCCCTGGTGCGGCTTCCAAGGCAAGAGATGGCCAGGGACGGTCTGCCATGGCCAGCCTCTGTGTGGGAACCTTGGACTTCCTTGATGCCAACCAGGCATCTAAATGCAACTAGGGCCGACCCTGCTTAGCTTCCAAGACGTGGCAAAGCCAGGCTGCAACCCAGGGCAACCCAGTTCAGGGCAGTGAATACACAGCCAAGTCGACAAAAGAGAAAGATGCAACCGGTACTTACTGTTTTTGAGGGCAGTGGCAAACTCGGCTCCCCCTCTCTTCTTAAACTCGGCAAAGGTATCTGGCTGCGGGAGCTGGTTGGCTGTCACGAGGGCCTTCTGCAGCTTGATCCTTCCTTCCAGGAGCTGGTCCCACAGTGCTTCCGAGGAGGGAAAGAAGACAACACACAGCCTTAACTGGCCTGCCCTCTTTCTGGAGCCACAGGGTTTCCCACGCAGGTGATGCCAGGGAGACAAGAGACACAGCTCCCTCCCCCGCCCCAGGGATCTTCTTCACCAATAGGCATCATCATTTAGAAGGAAACAAAACACAACTGACAAGCAGGAAAGCAAATTAAAGAAAAATTAACCAATTAAACAAGCTAACTCATTCGTGTCAGTTTAAAATTTGAACAGGTCCAGGCTCCTTTAAACAAAAGCTGCAAGTCTTAAACATGTCAGTGCTCTTCCTAGAAGAGGACCAGAGAATCTGCCTTTATCTTTCCTTAGAGAAGATGGTATTTAAGGCAGAAGGGGAAGGGCAGGGTAGCGAAGGAATGGTACAGGAGACACAGCTGATATTTGGAGAAGTCAACGGAATAATATTTAACATTTCTACAGCACTTTCCGGGTTTCGGAGGGCCTAGAACACATTGGCTTGTTAGAATGCTTACAAGAGCCCATCAGCCACCACTCTGCTGAGAGCAAGGGGCTTAATAAGGCCACCTAAGTAAACTCACAGCCAAACCAAGATTTGAACCAGGGATCTTACTGTGTCTACCCTTGCTGCAAAAATGATTTAGCAGACCAAAAAGATTTTATTACTTTATTACCTATTTGCTTCTGTCACACTTCCAATTGAGCCATTCTAAAAAGGCATTCCAGAGGCCCTTAAATTCATAGCATCATAGAATAATAGAGTTGGAAGGGACCTCATGGGTCATCTAGTCCAACCCCCTGCACTATGCAGGACACTCACAACCCTATCGCTCATCCACTGGAACCTGCCACCCCCTTGAACCTTCCCAGAATCAGCCTGTCAGATGGTTATCCAGCCTCTGTTCAAAAATCTCCAAAGATGGAGAACCCACCACCTCCTGAGGAAGTCTATTCCACTGAGAAACTGTTCTGTCAGGAAATTTTTCCAGATGTTTAGACAGAATTTCTTTTGAATTAATTTCATCCCATTGGTTCTGGTCCGTCCCTCTGGGACAAGAGAGAACAACTCTGCTCCATCCCCTATTTGGCAGACTTTTAAATACTTGAAGATAGTTATCATATCCCTTCTCAGTCGTCTCCTCTCCAGGCTAAACAGACCAAGCTCCCCCAACCTTTCTTCATTTGTCTTGGTCTCCAAACCCCTCACCATCTTTGTTGCCCTCCTCTGGACTTTCTCCAGTTTGTCTACATCCCTCTTCAACTGGGGTACCCAAAACTGAACACAGAACTCCAAGTGAGGCCGAACCAGAGCAGAGTAAAGCGGTACCATCACCTCTCGTGATCTGGACACAATACTCCGTTTGATACAGCTCAAAATCCCATTTGTCTTTTTAGCCACTGAGTCACACTGTTGACTCATGTTCAAAGTATGGTCTACTAAGACTCCTAGATCCTTTTCGCACATGCTACTGCCAAGACAATTCTCCCCCATCCTATATTGGTGTCTATGGTTTTTCCTACCTAAATGCAGAACTTTACATTTGT
This sequence comes from Paroedura picta, assembly GCF_049243985.1. NCBI lineage: Eukaryota > Metazoa > Chordata > Lepidosauria > Squamata > Gekkonidae > Paroedura > Paroedura picta. Next base: position 26,287,481 of record NC_135383.1, on the reverse strand, counting down.
CCCTATTGAATTTTATTTTATTCAGTTTAGCCCACTTCTCGAGCCTATCAAGATCATCCTGTATTCTGTTGCTGTCTTCAGTTGTGTTTGCTACCCCTCCTAGTTTAGTATCATCTGCAAATTTAATAAGTATCCTCTCTAATCCTCATCCAAATCATTTATAAATATGCTGAACAACACAGGCCCCAGGACAGATCCTTGGGGTACTCCACTTGTCACTCTTCTCCAAGAGGATGCTGAACCATTAACAATTACCCTCTAGGTATGATCTGTCAACCAGTTTCATTGATCTAGGATAGGAGTTCCCAAAGCTGGGGGGAGTTGGGGCAGGAGAGCAGCAGTTTGACTATTCAATTGGATGAAATCAATTGAAAAAAAAATTCGTCTAAACATCTGGAAGGAGTTCCTGACAGACCAGTTTCTCAGTGGAACGGACTTCCTCAGGAGGTGGTGGGTTCTCCATCTTTGGAGAGTTTTGAACTGAGGCTGGATAGTCATCTGATGGAGAGGCTGATTCTGTGAAGGTTCAAGGGGGTGGCAGGTGACAGTGGGTGACCCAAGAGGGTTGTGAGTGTCCTGCGTAATGCAGGAGGTTGGCCTAGATGGCCCAGGAGGTCCCTTCCAATGATTCTGATTCCTGCTATGGCTGCATTTTCCTAGCGAGAGACATTCCAAGGTGGCTTGCCATGGCCTGCCTATGCGTAGTAGCAACTGGACATCCTTGGTGGTCTCTCATCCCAGTGCTGACCCTGCTTAGCATTCTGACAAAAATGACAGCTTCAGATGGGGTCATTTTCCTGCCAAGCTCCTTCTCCTCCTCAGTCTCTGCCCTTCCCAGGCTCCACCCGAGATCTCTAGGAATTTCTTAACCCAGAGCTCAACCATTACTCAAAAGTCTCCTTCTGTGGGATGTTGGAAAAGCCTTCTCTGGCTCGTTCCCGAATATGGGATTTTCCATTGCTTGCTTCTCTCTCTCTCTCACCCCTATGAGGAGCCAAAGTGGCTTTTACAAATGACTTTTATAAAGACTGTATATATTTTTTCCCAGACTAAAATTCAGCTGCTGCATAACAATAAAAAAGAAGTGCAGGCAATATAGTGTGTTTTGAATTTTCAGTGACCAAACATCAGGAAAGAGGTATGTGCTTGTATTTTGGCAGTTAATTGAATGAATGAATGAATGAATGAATGAATGAATGAATTCCTTATGTGAATTCCACCAGGAGCCCCCAACCTTTTTGAGTCAGTGGTCACATTCACAGTTCTTGCACTAATAATAAATAAATAGCATGGTGCCCAATGGCTGCCACAGGAGACCACGGTAGCCACAAAATGGCTGCCACAGCTTAGCTTCAGTCACACAGTGAAGGTCCTTGTGGCAGCTGTTGCTAAAGCATTGTTTCTAAAAATCTACACAGCCTTGCTGGGCAAAAGGCCTCCCTGGCCCCGCCCACATTCAAAAACCAGTCAGTGGGCACCATGCTGATTTCCAGAGTAGGATGCTTTTTTTGTTGTTGTTCTCTAGAAGGAAAGGCATAAACCTTTAAAATATAAGGTGCAGAAAAGCACTGCCTACTAACCTATTTGATTTTTCACAGCTCTCCCCTTCTCTACTTCTTCAGCCACTTTGTCTTCAGAGAACGTCAAAAGCGTTCCGTCATCCTTGGTCTCTCCCGCCCCCCTTGCTTCATCCTCGGCCTCAGAACCTTCTTCGGAAACAGCTTCGTCGCTGCTGCCTTCTTCCACACTGCTCTCCTCTTCCTCCTCCCCACTCTCTATTTCATCCATCCTCTCATCAAACTTCTCAAGGTCATCAATTGCCTGGAAACAGGAAGCGGCTTCCTTCGGGGCTGCTGAGGGATCGTCCTTTTCCACGGGGCACACAGGCGACTCCTCCTCCTCCTCCTCCTCCTCCATGTCATCCTCCAACTCCTCCCCCAGGGATTCACTGCCGAGGTCACTTTCATCAGTCTCCTCCTCCCCTGACGTTGGCGCATCTGTCAATGACAAAAAGGGAAGAAGTAAAATGCTCCTTAAGATATGATTCTGAATGTACAAAATGGAAAAATGTTTTGGGGAGTGATGGGGGGAACCTCTTATATTTCAGACATATACAATATTTTGGTTTAAATGTAAATAATTTTTGCAGCAGTGAACAGGCTGCATGTGTTTAATGATAACACAAGGAAAGATAATAAGCATAACCCAAATATTGAACTAAGAACCAGAAGGATAAAGACATCTAAATTAAAAGGCTTAGTAGTGCTGTAGCTCAATATATAACGAGTGTGTTATCAAACATAGGAAAAGGCATGTAAGTATTATAAATACAAGTTAAAAACACTTATAGGCCCGAATAAAGGGCCTATAATCAGATTAAAATCATACAGTTTCCTCAGCCATAGGCCTAATGTGACCCTGACCATAGGCGCTTTGACCAAACGGCCTTCTTCAGTGGTCAAGCATAATAATTACACAACAGTTCTAGGCATTGCAATATTAATACAATAGGCTCTACCATTGGACCAAGTTGAAATTATAATGAATATATTTGTGACTAACGGTAAAGATACAATTTCAGAGGCCTCATATTCTTCTTCATAAACTTATGCCCTAGTTAAAAACAAATTTCTGGAATGGTATTCTAGAAGTATAAGGCAGATGTAAGTATAAAGGCAACATTCTGCAGCAACGTATGTAATAAGAACGTATTATTAAAGAGGTCCGTGTTTTCACTGCCATAAAGTTCGGCTTAACGGGCTGCCAGTCCTACTTACTGGGACTCTGTGGTGTTTTCCATGCAAGGACTGGTTGGCATAATTTTCTCACCGCTGCAGCAGCTACTAATATTGTGCTGCCACAATGGGGCTTTTGCACAGCCACTTTCCCAGGTAGGCTTATTTTTTAAAAAATCAGTAGTTTAATAGCTTCAGCGGCCATTATATTAAAATATGCAAAAGGCTCTCCAAGTTCCCAGCTTTCATTAAGGAAACAAGGTCTCTAGCCCATTTCACTCGGGAGACAGTCTTTTTCCTAGATACTTCTGCAAGGAAAAAGGCTAGAAAATTGCTTTCTGTAAAATGAAAGCTGAGAAATTAAGGAACTTGTCACCATTTAGGGACGCAAATGGTGAAAATATACACCAGATGCTTATGGCTAAAGGAATTAAGGCTTACCCTTCTTTAAAAAATATTCTCTCTCTCCTGAAGGTTTCTCCTAAGATGCCTCCCTTACATGCAGTATTAGAATACGAATAGCAAACAATTTTGGCCCAGATGTTTGGGAACACCTGGCAGGTCAAAGCAGCCCGCAATTCCCTTGCAGACCTGATTTTCAGTCCCACTGATCAGCTGACAGCTTTTCCGGCAAAATAATGAGGTGATGGGTGAGCAACACAAGGGAACACAAAGGGAAAAACTGAAGATAAGCAGGAGACAATTCTCAAAACCCTCCAGAGTAAAAGAGCTGCCCATATCCTTCCCACTGACATGGATCGGGGAGGGGGGATTAGCTAGGAAGAGAAAGTGAAGTTCATACTTGAGAAGCTGATCTGAAAGAATGATCGCTATCGGAAAATAACTTGATAAGTTTTTGAAAGACAGGTCACACTCAAAAGATGTCCTGGGGGCAAACATCAGTGAACATTTCAGAAGCAGGTTTTATTCTGAAATCCTCATCTGACGTTCTCCCCAGATTCTGAAGTTCGATGTTACATGATCTTGTTTCCAGGTTGGAACTGATGCATTAGGTGGTTCCATATTCTCAAATTCTGTACAGAGTAACTGTGCATGCATTTAAGTATCTTCGGTTCATTTGTCTCTTTCCCCTTCTTTACCAGTGAGTACATGCGCAGTAATAAAGGACAGCAAACAGTCATTCTACAACCTCAGTGTATCAGGCTATATCAAGATTTTTTATGCTGTCTTTTACCAATGCAAAGGAGCATGCATGCACAGCTTTTTATTTATTGTGTATCTATGCAACCCTTCTCCAAGGACTCAGGGCAGTTTACAACATGTTAATATTGTTAATTAAAACATTTAAATTATTAAATCCAGTATTTGGCATCTAGATATTATTTCTGTGCAAGGAGACCAATTATTGATGATATTCTATGGGCCTCAACCATAGGCCCGGTGGAACTGTTTTAGGCCCCTCCTCCGGAAGAGCATTCTACCAGGACCGTACCAGGGCAGAGAAGGAGTTGAGCCCAATTTCACTTCTCTGGGGCTGGGGATCTTGACCACATTTTGTGAGCTCTGAGGGGCATAAGGGAGGAGGCAGTCCCACAGGTATGAAGATCCTGGAGAAATGCTGGTGTCTGCATTCTTAAGCTATGGCACAACCCTGTCCCATTCATACAATCAGAATGCAGTGGTTTACCAATCCACTCATCTGCAAAAATAATGCAGAAAGCAAAAAAAAAAAAAAAAAAAAAATGCTGGAGAAGCCAGAGATTGAATCTGGGATTTTCTGTATGCACAGAAAATTCATTTTTAAAATCCACCTCATTACACAGGAATTGAGAAAGAATAGAACTCCATCTGGACACAAACATTAGAACAAAAAAGGAGTAAAACAGTGTAAAATCCAGTCCTTCCTACTTCCCAGAATCATACAGTTGGAAAGGACCTCCAGGGTCATCTTGTCCTTTCTTTTTTAAAGTAATAAACTGATGGGTGGGCATTAAAGGCTATCTCATCTATAGAGTAAGAAAAAAAAAAACAAACCAAGGAACTTCACAGTGCAGAATGCTGCATGATGCCTGACCATAAGCCAACCACACAACAGAAAGATGTAGCTGCAATTTCATCCAATGGGGTGCAATGGCAAGGTGTGATTCAGGCATGGTGGCTGTTTCCTTTTGCCACAATCAATGCATAACTGTGCCAAACCAGAGCAAAGTTTCTCCCCTGCTGCAACCCAACATTGGCTGGTCCTAAGAGAATAAGGCTGTTCCCCATTTGCCCCCAACAGCTGATTTATTAAGAGGTAGAATGCTTCTGAACATGGAAGTTCTACTCGATACCAACTGGGAGAAGGGTCTTTTTGGTAGTTGTCCTGGCACGACAGAATTCTCTCCCTCTGGAACCCCATTTGCAATACCCTTTGCCTCTTTTGAGTTCTCCTCTTTCACCAGGCATTCACAAGGAGGACTCAGAATGGCTGCAATTTTAACAAGCTGCTTCAATGGCAACCCACTGCAGCCTTTACATTTCAGCTTTGCAGGGAGGGTCTGCAAAGCACTTTGAATAGCTAAGTACTAAGAAAATAGCACTGCCAGGTCTACTCCACACACATTTTGATCCTTTTAAAGGAGGTGCCTCCACTACTAGCTGTAGCCACGTCCTGGGGTGCCAAATGCCTTATTTATTTATTTCTATGCCACCCTTCCATATGGCTCAGAGCAGTTTACATACAACATGAGGGGATGCATGGAACAAATTAGTATATAATATGAACAAATACAACAACAACAACAATAATCTAAATAAGACAATTTCAGTGATCTTAAACAATATAATAGGAACAGAACAGATATACAATATAATAGGAACAGAACAATATAATAGGAACAGAACAGAACAGAACTCTAAGGCCCTTAGAGATGACAGACTTGTTCAGTTACCCCTAAGTTGAGTTACCCCTAAGCCCTATTCTCCCCCCAGGGGCCCCACCAACACAATGCCACCCAGTGGAGCATGCAGAACAAGTGAGAATGCACAGAAAGCTTCAACTCCAGACTTTGGGTTTTATTTAGAGAGCCTGCTTAGAATAATGGACTCTAATCTGGAGAACCAGGTTTGAGTCCCCACTCTTCCACATGCAGCCAGTTGGGTGACCTTGGGCCAGTCACAGTTCTCTTAGAGGTCTCTCACCTCCACCTGCCTCACAGAATGTCTGCTGGGAGGAGAAAGGAGATTGCAAGCTGCTTTGGGACTCTTTTGAGTAATTAAAAGTGGGGCATAAAACACCAGCTCTTCTTTTTCTCTAGCCCAAATGCTGTATTTCAACTTTCATACACATCAGCAAGGTCATTTTCATTGAAGTCCTCAGGAACCGAACGTGTTGACGTCTCTCCACGGATAAAAGCAACTCCAGGATAAAGTGGCTTCCAATTTTTAAAAACTGACTTTCCCTTTAAGAAGGCTGGGAAATGTAGTGAGTGTTCGTAAGGATTCTGAGAATGCCCTCCAAGGACGTCCATTGCCCACAATTCTTTGGGTGGGCAGCCATATCATTTTCACACTAAGTTAAAAGGTGTAGCAGAGACGTGCCCTGAAGAGTAAGCATGGAGGTGTGATTAGAGTTGGAGACTAGGATCTGAGAGGCCCAGGCTTGAATTCTCCCTCTGCCCGCTGGGTGACCCTGAGCCACCAGCACCCTCTCAGCTTGACTACCTCACAGGGGGGTTGTGAAGTTAAAAATGGAGATGCAGATAAGAACCTAAGCTACTCTGGGTCCCCACTGGGAAGAAAGGAGGGGTATAAATGGAGTAAGCCAACAAACAAGCAAAGACAAAACAGTTTGGCAAGAGAGAAGATAAACCAAAAGGAATCCAGCAGAGAGCAGGTCCTCACCCCACAGCTGCTCTTCCAAGGCTTTGCGAGAAGTGGCTTTTCCACAGTATCGCTCATCGGCATCCAGGAGGTTGGAGGAGGCTCCTTTCCACACGGGACCGACGGCAGAAAGGTCATCTTCGGGGCCTCCTTCATCAAACTTGTCAACAACTCTGGCAGCAGTGGCTGTGGAGAAAGAAAAGGGAAGGGGGCCTTTGTTGTTGTTATGAGAAGCCGAACAAGCTGGCCTCTTCCCAAGCCCCCTTCCTTCCCTCTCTGCTCTCTCCTGCTCCTCAAGCAGCACTCTTCTTCCAAGTTGCTCCTCCTTTTTCTCTAGAACGATCAGAAGGCAGCTCTACGTTTGTAGGGAGATTGCTGTAGAATTCTTGGTGTACTGCCCTTGAGCTACGGTGGTGGTTGGAGACATGAAAGACCCAGCCGTGAAGCTTACTGGATGCATGTGGACTAGTAACATGAATTCAGGCAGCCTTCCCCCCTGGGCTGTTATGAGGAGAAAATGTAGGAATGAAATATGTATATGATTTCAAGCTCTTTAGAGCAGGGGTAGTCAAACTGCGGCCCTCCAGATGTCCAGCGCATGCTGGCAGGGGCTCATGGGAATTGTAGTCCATGGACATCTGGAGGGCCGCAGTTTGACTACCCCTGCTTTAGAGAAAAGGTCAAGGTAAAAGCAGAATAAACAACCTACTTTGTACACAGACCATTAAAGTAAACCATTAACAATATCACTCTATTATAGGCAAGGCTAGTCCAATCTTGTCGAATCTGGGAAGCTAAGCATGGTTGGCCCTGGTGAATCCTTGGATGGGGGGCGACCCAGGCACAGAGGCAGGCAGGGGCAACCACCCTCCACGGGCCTCCCCCCTTGACCACTCCACATGGTCTCCATCAGTCAGCTGCAAGTTGCGGGGCTCATGGGAATTGTAGTCCATGGCCATCTGGAGCGCCACCATTCCGTGTCGTGCCCCCCCCAGGGACAGTCTCCAGGAGAAGGGCTCTCTTGAGTCGGGGGATGAGCTGCAACGGCAGGGGGGGGGGTCCCCGGTCTCCCCTAGAGGCTGCCCCCCCAGCCTGCAACACGTGCCCAAGACCACCCACGTGGCTGCAAGGCGAGCGGGGGGGGCAGGCAAAGACAGAGGACCCCCCCCCAAACACACACACTCTCTCTCTCACCGTCCTCCGGGTCGTCCTCCGGGTCCCCCAGCCCCCCCGGCTGTGGGTTCAGCAGCCGCTCCAGCTCCTGCGCGATGGGCGTCGCCATCTTGCCGCCTCGCGCGAAGCCCCGCCCACTGGAGGGTGGGCGGAGCCCGGGATGAGCCCGAAGGGGCTCATGGGAACTGTAGTCCACAGCATCTGGAGAGCCACCCCCTCCCCCTCCGGGGGTTTCCAGGGGCGCGGCTGCAGTTGCGCCCTGTGGGCATGTGCCAGTGTGGAGTTTGTGCCTTTAAAGCAGGGGTAGGCCCTCCAGATGTCCATGGACTACAATTCCCAGCTAAGCTGGCAGGGGCTCCTGGGAATTGTAGTCCATGGACATCTGGAGGGCCGCAGTTTGACTACCCCTGCTTGAAAGCGCCGGATAAGCTTTTCCCCTCTCTTGCTCCAACTCGTGCTTGGTTGTGTCGCCGTTGCTGCCACGCAGCGGTTTTCCTTCTGTTGCACAGATGCGGCGGCCACGCTCCGTGTTCCCCGTTTGCTATTTTTTTTGCCGGAAGAATGTCAGCTCCATCCCGGTTCCCAGAAGCCGAAGGGGAACAAGAAGGTTAAGGCTAGTGAGTCCCGGCTGCGGAAAGAAGCGCGTGGAAGGGAACCCGCCGCGCGCCCCCGCCGCGCTCTCCTTCCGCACGGGGCTCCCCTTCCATTGGGTGTGACGAAGGGCGCCCTAGTGGAGCTCGCGCCTGGGATGGCAATGGGTGGGCTCCACCTTGGCTCCCTCTCTCTATTCGGAAGAGGGGTGTGTGCACACAACAGCGGGTCCCCCCCAGAGTTAAACATTGTTGGTCCTCGAGGTGCTCCGGGACTCGGGCTTTGTTCTGCTGCTTCTGACCACCTGAACACAACGGCCCGTGATTCTGTTAAAGGGTGGGAGGATGGGCGGCTAGACTAATGTTATGGGATGTCTTCATATGGTAAGGCTATCATATCTTGAAAAGCAAGAAAGAGCATGTCTTTCCCAACTGCTTCAGACAAGTGATTGCAGTCACATGGACCCCTGCTATTTTTAAGCTCTGACAATTGCTGTTTAGGGATATTCCTAACTTTCCAACCCCAAAAGGGGACATTTTCAGCCATTTTTCTTTTTTTAAGGGTCCAAAAGAGGACAGACACCAAAACAAAAAAGATTAATTGGTTTTTATATACCGCTTTTTACTGCCCAAAGGAGTCTCAAAGGAGCTTCCAATGGCCTTCCTCTCCCTACAACAGACATCCTGTGAGGGAGGGGAGGCTGAGAGAGCCCTGAGATTAATGAAGAAGAAGAAGAGTTGGTTCTTATAGGCCGCTTTCCTCTACCCAACGAAGTCTCAAAGCCGCTTACATTTGCCTTCCCTTTCCTCTCACCACCACAGACACCCTGTGAGGGAGGTGAGCCTGAGAGAGCCCTGATATTTATGAAGAAGAAGAAGAGTTGGTCCTTAGTTGCCGCTTTTCTCTACCCGAAGGAGTCTCAAAGCGGCTTACAGTCGCCTTCCCTTTCCTCTCCCCACAACAGACACCCTGTGAGGGAGGGGAGGCTGAGAGAGCCCTGAGATTAATGAAGAAGAAGAAGAGTTGGTTCTTATAGGCCGCTTTCCTCTACCCGATGGAGTCTCAAAGCAGCTTCCATTCGCCTTCCCTTTCCTCTCCCCACCACAGACACCCTGTGAGGCTGAGAGAGCCCTGATATCACTGCTTGGTCAGAACAGTTTTCTCAGTGCCTTGGCGAGCCCAAGGTCACCGCAGTGGGGAATCCAACCCAGCTCGCCATATTAGAAGCCACCACTTAGTCACGACACCATGCTGGTCCTCTAAGAAGAGGGCATCTGGTAAACCTGACATATACAAATTACATTTAAATACTTTTGTGTGTGAGTGCATGTGTGTATGTATGCATGCACGCACACACATATATGTATGTGGGTCTGTATTACCCATAGGGCTACCAGATGGCAGGGGGGAGGGATTCCTAGGTCGAGGGTGGGAAGGTCCTGGAGATTTGGGAGTGGAGCCTATTGAGGACGGGGACCTCTGTGGTGCACATAGCCCACCCTGCAAAGCATCCGGTTGCTCCGTGGGAGCTCATTTCTACTCTGGAAATCAGTTGTAATGTCAAGGGATTCCCAGGTCCCAGGTGGGAATCCCTACACATTGTAGTATATATATATATATATATGATGAACGTGTGCTATGAATGTAGTGTAGGTCTTCAGGGTTTATTTAACACAATGGCAAAGGATTTATTTCTTTGGTTAGCACCCCATTTATTGACCCCATTTATTGACTGGGGTCTCTAGATCAGCTCCCCACATTTGTGAAATGCTGTTCCACAATACAGTTTCCTGAAGAGCATTCAGACCACAATAAAATTGATATAATGCAACGTGTTAATGTCCCTACAAGGGTCTGATGATTGCCACTAGTTTAGATGGCTTTTAAAAGGGGGATTGGACTAAGTCAGGGAGCAGGACGGTTTTTTCAACAGCTAAGGAGAGTATCTTTTCCCAGAGGCAGTCTGTCTGTGTAGCAAGTGCTGGGAACAACGCAGAATTCCAGGAAGAGGCTGTCAGCTTCCTGGTCTGTTTGTAGATTGCCACTAGACAGTCCCTTGTCTGATCTCTGGGGCTCATCTTAAACACCAGTAAAACTTTGCATCATTTAAAAACCAACCAAACAAAAGAAATCTGCATTTACAAGTGGGGGAAGAGCTCCTAGGCTCAGAAATACGCTTTCAAAAAAAAAAATCTTACGATACTCATTTTGCCCAAATTTACCTGTTACTGTCTTTGTTACATCACATCAGGAAAAAAACGACGGCGCTGCTTAGGGTGCTAAAAGGATTTTCTCTCAACCAACAGGCCCTGGAACAGGGGTAGTCAAACTGCGGCATTCGCTGGCAGGGGCTCCTGGGAATTGTAGTCCATGGACATCTGGAGGGCCGCAGTTTGACTACCCCTGCCCTGGAAAGATCTTCCAAATCCATCCATTACTAGTGCTGTTAAGTGTGTTTGATTCTGCTGTGAGGGCCCTACCTAGGGCTGCCGTCCTCCAGGTGGCACCTATTGATCGCTCACAACCAAGATCAGCTCCCTTGGAGGGTGGAGTCTGCGGCATAGCCTAGTGAGGTCTCTCCCCTCCCCCTACTCTGCTCTCCATAGGCTCCACCCCCTCAAATCTCCCGGTGTTTCCCAACCTGGAGGCAGCGGTCTTAGTCCTGTTCATGTTTGACCATACTTGACATGATGACTGGCCATAGTGTACAATGTTTGAAAGATGGCAACCCTGCTTTGGGCTGGGAAGGGGGAGAAGGGAGGTGAGGGAGAGAAGGAGAATCGTCAGGTCTAAATCCCCAATGTGCCATGGAAACTTGGCCTGATCTACCTCCTAGGGTGATTGTAGGGATAAAATAGAGGAGAGGACAAAGATGGGACATAAATTAAGTAAATAACTAAGCAGAATACGAAGGAAGGAGCTATAAATAAGGAACATGAAAGACAGTGTAAGGTTGGCTGGCCCCATTCTTCTCTCAGGCCCCAACCAGTATTTGGTGGGGTTCCCATCCTCCAGGCGGAAGCCAGAGATCTCCTACAATGATATCATCTCCAGATGACGGGGATCAGCTCCATAGGAGAAAGTGTCTGCTTTGGAGAGTGGCATTTTACCCTGGGGTTTCTTGATGATGGGCGGGTTTCCTGAATGGGTTAGTTAATTTTAATTTTAAAAAAAAATGTTAAACACTTATTGGGTGTTATTACCACATATGGTCATGTCGATCCTCCCCCCCCCCCCAATGCTAATGATGGGCCTGCAGGGGGTGGGACGGACATATACACAACTATGTATGTATGTATGTATGTCTTATATTCTATATAATTTTGGTTGGAAATTAAGCTTTTCTTGGCATGGGATTTGGATATTCCTGCTCCAGAAAATGCTGATTACATTTTTAACAAGTTCAGGTTATTTTGGTTTTCCAATGCAAATCCCATGTAATGAGATTTCCGTAAAGGAACATACATAAAAGATAGGACAGGACAGAGAATATACATGCAGTGGAGAAGCAGGAAGCACTGTGGTTTTGAAGTGCTTAGACGTAAAAATTGCATTTCTAAACCCCCAGTGGATGCAAGAGTAATGCTTCTCTCCTTAGGACAGGAAAGCAGAAAGTGTAGAGCAGGGGAGCAGGGGTAGTCAACCTGTGGTCCTGCAGATGTCCATGGACTACAATTCCCATGAGCCCCTGCCAGTATTCGCTGGCAGGGGCTCATGGGAATTGTAGTCCATGGACATCTGGAGGACCACAGGTTGACTACCCCTGGTGTAGAGGATCTAACCTTAAAAGCTGACCTTAAAAGTAATTTGTTGGGCAGAAGCCAGAGAATCCAAGGAAGTGGGCTCGTTTCCAAAAACTCATGCCCCAGTAAAATTAATGTCTTATTGTTAACCCAGAGCTAAGTCCCACTGATTTTAACGGGAAGTACTGTCTACTAAAAGGCCTTAGGATGGTAGCCTTCCAGATGACAAAGTCTCTTAGTCATATTTGTAAAGATTCTGATTTTGACATGATGCAGCCCATGCTCCCCAAGGGACTTGCCTTGTTTAAATGAGGATGCTACCTGTGCAAAGGAGCCGGGCGGTATGCATAGCTGCCTTTTCATAGAATCATAGAGTTGGAAAGGATCTCCAGGGTCATCTAGTCCAACTCCCTTTCATAGCAGCCCCTTTTCAACAACAGGCTGTATTGGAATAAAAGGCCCATGAAAGAGTAATTTTGCCTGGGCAGCATTGCGAGAGCCAGCATACTGTACTTCTTAAAGTGTCAGACTAGGATCTGGGAAACCCAAGTTTGAATCCCCACTCTGCCATGGAAGCTTGCTGGGTGACCTTGGGTTAGTTACAGAGACTAACCTACCTCACAGGGTTGTTATGAAGATAAAAACAGAGTAGAGCAGAATCCTAAAGTTGGAAGGGGTCACATGGGATGTCTAGTCTAACCCTCTGCTCAATGCACGATCAGCCTAAAGCATCAATGATATGCCACAACTTAAATACTTCCAGTGAAGGGGAGCTCACCACCTCCTAAGGCAGCCCATTCCACTGCTGAACCACTCTGAAATCTTCCCCGATATCTAGCTGATATTGTTCTCCACGTAGTTTAAGCCCATTACTATGAGTCCTATCCTCTCCTGCCAATAGGAAGGGCTCCCTGCCCTCCTCCAGGTGACAACCTTTCAAATACTTAAAGAGAGCTATCCTTATCCATGGTTTCCTATATATAAAAGGGAAACTGGCCTGGAGGTGGAGCCAGTCCGGCTGTCCGAGATGGAATAGGGCCAATCAGTGTGCGGCCAGCAAAGCAAAGCTGTCCGCACCCTGATTGGCCCACCCTGGACAGTGACCACCTGAGCTGCCCCTGGGGCCAGAAATGCTGTCTCAGATGCAGTAAGAGGCCTTCCCGGGACTAGGGGCGGAGCTCCCCTGGGCCAGCTGGTGGGGGAGGGATGTTGGCTCTCCCCTGCCCCTAGCCCCGGGAAGGGCTCTTCCCAGCCCCAGGGGTGGCTCTCCACCAGCAGCCGGTGGGGCCAGGACCTCTCCGCAGCCCGTGCCACAGGTATGCCCACGGTGGGGCGAGGATGACTTGCCTGCGGCCCGCCAAGCGCTAATGCCGCCTCAAAGAGGTGGTGGCTGTGCTTTGTGGGCTGCAGGCAAGCTGCAGAGCCACTGGGGGGAGGGGGCCGGGGAGGGCTTCCCTGCCTGCCGGCAAGCACACCCACATCCTCTTTACGGTGCTGGCTGTGCTTGGCAGCATGCAGGGAAGCCACGTATATGCTGGGGGGGAGGGCTTCCCCGCACACCGCCAAGCACACCCGCCGCCTTAAAGAGGCAGCAGGTATGCTTGGCGGCGCGTAGGGAACCTACGGAGCCGCTGGGGAGTAAGGGGCCCAGGGAGGGTGTGCTTGGCGGTGCGCGGGGAAACCCACGGAGTTGCCGGGGGGGAGGGGCCACGGCTCACTTTGGGCACGCTTGATGCGCCCTGGGGAGGTGGCCACGGTGGCGGGGGGGGGAAGCCCTTTCAAAGCCCGTTCTTAGAAACGGGCTTTGTGGCTAGTAATGATATAAGACCATTTAAGTCCAATGGGAAAAAAAGCAGGAAACAAAGTTGAAATCAATACTCTGAGACTCTTATGAAGACATTGACAAAACTGCCTCCAGCGGATGCCTTTGGGGCTGGCATAATCTAAATGTACAAATAGCATTTTGCTGTGGTCAATTCAGAAGACGGTCTGATCTCCTCCCAGGAGAAACAGGACTGCACCCGACCATCCCAGCACCTCTTGCCCCCTCTCTTCTTTGTGCCTGGGCAGAATCTTCGGGGAGGGCGGTATATAAATGTAATAAATAAATAATGTAATAAATAAATGTAATAAATAAATAATATCAAATGTAATAAATAAATAATATCATGGCTGTTTTCCTGGTGCTCAGGAAGCGCTCTCCAGGTTTCAACAGAACTGCCTCTAAGTCGAAGGGCTTAGGAGAGACCACAGTGGCATGCTACAGCGAAAAGCAACTATGGCGAGGTATTGGTGTTCAGTATGCGGAGTGCACCTGGAGTGCGCACTTCTCTGTTATGGCACAACTCGAAGATCAAGTGGGAGCTGACGTAGCCCTTGACGCTCCAGCAGCAGGGAGCAGCCCTGACTGAAGCGCTGGTACCGAAGGTGCATAAAGAGGGAAATTCTGCACCAGCGTGGAAAGGGAAATGTCAGAGTTGATGGGAGTGGATCAGATGCCAGCACTTTTAGACCTAAGACTGTATGGGTGAGAGATAATTGTTGAGAATACAGATATATAGCATGTTATCACAACAGTTCATGCTGCAGCTCCAGTAAATCCACCCAAAATCTTACAGCAGAAGACAGAGCGGCAGGCTTCTGAGCCGACACCATCAGACCACAGCTCCAACGATATTTTTACCACAGACCTGGCATTCAGATGCCTATCCATGTTCTACACATGGCCTTCAGGGGCCACACGTAAACAATATGTAATATGGCCTGTGAAATTTCCCTCAAAAAAAAAATCTTCTAATATCTGATAGAATTCCTGAGGCATTTCTTCAGGATCCTGAGGAAAAGCCACAAGAGTCACTTCAAATGTGACATGAGATATGATGGCAGCCCGGTGATGTGTACAACCTCACTGAGAAATTACCCCGAAATATTGAAAAGCTTCCCCCAGAAATTTAACCTGAAGAAATGCAACATTTACATCAGTTGACAAAGAAACACCCTGCAGACAATTTTGCCATCCTTATCAAACCCACTGTAATCTCCCTCCAAATTCCTCCCTCAGAATTGAACACATGTTCAGCAACATCAGTTGTGAGGGAAGATGGCAGAAGAAAAGAATTCTGAAGGAGGGAAGAGTGGGCTGGGGATGAACCCCAAAATTAATTCACCATTTACTTTGTGTGATCTTGCACATCTCTCCTTAAAATCCTTCCCCCCTTACTCCCAAAACATGTAATTCACTATTTAAAGCACTGAATGAAGCACAGGTTATCTAAACATCAGATTTTCTAGTTTTATTAAAAATTCACAATTTTTAATCCAACTGTTTCCCCCCCTTTCATACAGTGAATGGTCTATTATGCGCTGGAGGTCACACAAGCTTAGGTTTATTTGAACAATAAAAGACATATGAGAAATTTAATATATAAAGAAAAAAAGTAGCAGCTGCTCACTGCATATTTGACCATAAAATTTAAATATTTTGGAATTTTTCTTTTTTTTTAAAGACACAAAAATAAAACCTGTGTGGGTTTATATAAGTCATTTTAACAATTCCATGAATGTTGAACAGGACTAAACATTAGCAAAGATGTTAAATTTTCTTTTTATCCCCTCAATCTTGTAACACTTTGTTTAAAATGGTTTCTTGGGCTATTGGTATTAACACCCCAAAGAATATTTGTGCTATAGAATTGTTTTATTTGGCAATTGTCTGGTTTTATTTTATTCTTTGCCTTCTGTAAACAACCACCTTTACAAACTAGCACAGTGAAATACAAGCCCTGTAATGTCATAAAACATCTACAGAAACAAAAAGAAAGAAAGAAAAGAAAAAATGAACTATTTTGGTTGATTGCTCAAAATACTTTGCTTTTGAACAAGAGGTTCTAAAACAGGATTTTTTTTTTTAGTAAAATGTTGCGCTCCTGAATTAACATTCGACGTAAACAGTTGACTGTTTTTTTTTCTATAGAGTCTTTATTTTTTTGTTTGTTTAGCTTTTATTTTTTGTGAAGGTAGAATACTTCGTTGTTTGTTTCTTTCAAGTCATTTTTACTTAGAAGCCTACTAGACCTCTGGGTTTTTGAGGATTATTGGTGTGTGTCATTTGGAAAAGGTAGAAGAGTTGATACTGAGGGCTTATATTTAAATATTTGCTATTTTGGCCAAAAAACAAAACCCAAACTATAAAATAAAATACATTTCATTTGCCCCACCTGACTTCTCAGGACCTTAAAAAGTCTGTCGCAGCTCTAAAATTGAAATTTCTGAGGCATAATTAACATATTGAGAATGCCAAAACCGTCTTGTTTTTTTAAAAAAACACTAAAATTCCTTTATGCCTTTCCTCGTTGTCTTTGACCTTTCTTTTATTTAATGTTTGTTTCCTTTTTTATCCTGTCTGAGAAAGGTTTCTAAGGATTTCAGTTCCTAGAGTTATCATCTAGGGAATGGGATACCCAGCATAAGCCATCCGTTATTTATGGCAGTACTGAAATAAATCCACTTCATAGCGTCCTTTTCACTTGGTACAAAAAGAGATTTCTTTTAATCTGTTTTCCTGTTGATTCTATGTTGTGAAGATTGTCCCCTAGTCTATAGCAAAATTTCCCTTGGCGTTGTTCTGGATTCAGTTCATTCCCAAGGGTTAAAAAAACACAAAACAAAACAACCCTGCAAACCCAAAAGACAACACTATATAGATACAGATCAATACCTATATCTATAAATACATTGTCTTAGGGCAGGAAAAAACGTTCTATTAATTTCTGTACACCACAAATATAAGCAGGATAGATGCCGACTGGCGCAGTCCTGGCATTTAAAGCTACCATACAGCTGCCTCGTTCATTTCGGGCGGATGTGACAAATGGTTGCCGTAGTTACCACCACCGTTGACGGATATTGAGGAAAATGGCGGACTTGGGCCAAAAACTTCTGCTGACATGGAGTGCAATGAGCCGGGAAGGTTGGGCTCCGGACTGGGAGAGTCTCCGGGCGGGTGGGACATGATGTCTGTGAAACGCTGAGCTTCACTGGAAGGGTGGTGTCCAGGTAAAGGGTGGTCCATCCCTCCTAGAGGTGTTCCTGAAGGCCCAGAGGAGGGGACAAACGGGAGATCAACCGGCGTCTGAGCTTGAGAGGAAGGAGGTCCTTGTGGGAAAAAATCGTAGTTGCTTCCAGGTCCGTAGTATTCACTCTGATAATCTGGTGGACGGAAAAAGAAAGATTGAGGAACACGCAGGAGGAACAGGTGCTGAAGAAGTAACAGTGATGGGTGAGCTATGCCCTGCAGCCTACATGCATTATTTATGATCTACACAAAGCCCATTTGCAACCCATCAGCCATGTTTAACGGCCTGGGCTTTGCTCTCTGACCAGGACTGTAAAAACAACAAGCAGCCAGGTGGCCAGGCACAGCGCATATCTGCCTCAGATGATCACAGGTGGGGGACAAATAATGGAGAGGCTGCAAACAACAAAATGGAGAGCTTGCGCCATTAATGGGCTCCGAGACTGAGGTGATGTTGGTGGGCCAAACCTTCCTTCAGAAAAGAGCTCCTGAGGGCTGCTGCCCCATGGACCTTTGCCTCACTTTGTTTCCCAGATGCTTCCTCCCCTCTGGATTGTCCATGCAACATTGTCATGGAATGGTAGGCCTTCAGAGATTTCTCCCACTTGACTGCAACCTTTCCCAAATCTGCTTTGGAACAATCTTTCCAGAAAGATTGCAACAAAAGCAGGTTTGCCCACTGGGTGGCTGGAGGAAAGGGGATGGTTTTTCATCCCACCCCGCACCCCAGGCGGCATTTCCCCTCAGTATCCTGTCACACCCACCATTTCTATACGCAGTGAGCTTTTTGACAGCTTTTAAAAGTATTGGTAGCTGCTGTATCACTATAGCGACATAACACGAGCACAGTGCAACTCCTGCCTGCTTTTTAAGCCAGAGCTAAGCAGATAAGAACACCAAGAGTTCTCCGGCTGCACGGTGGAGGGGCTGGCAGCCAGGAGATGCTGCTAAGGGAAGCCTGGAGAGTATTCCCGGGTGAATGCTTCATCACTGTGGTGAATGCCTCTGCATTTGCCGCAGCAAGAAATACAAAACAAGGGATTGTCACCGTAGAGATGTAGCCTGGATGGTCCAAGGTAAAAATATAAATCAACAACATGTCTACCTTACAGGTTTGTTGTGATGATTTTACTGAAATGATATGCAAATAATTTCTAACTC
Source organism: Paroedura picta (assembly GCF_049243985.1). Classification (NCBI taxonomy): domain Eukaryota; kingdom Metazoa; phylum Chordata; class Lepidosauria; order Squamata; family Gekkonidae; genus Paroedura; species Paroedura picta. Next base: position 26,269,179 of record NC_135383.1, on the reverse strand, counting down.
TTAAAAAAAATATTCACTTCACCATATAAATACTGAGTATTGTTATAATATCACATTGCTTGTGTCAGGTGGATATACTTCAAGATGGGTAACCATGCTGGTTTGTCTGGAGCAGTAGAAAAGAGCAAGAGAGCAGCAGTGCCTTTAAATCTGTGGCAGGGGGAGAGCATTTGTGAGTCACTGCTCACTTCATCTGATGGAAGTCACACATGGAAGCTCCTCCCCTGCCAGATTTTGTTGGTCTGTAAGGTGCTAACGGACTCTTGCTCCTTTTTAATTACATCAGGTGGTTTCATGTTATTGGAAATAACTCAGCAACCAGTTTTGCATTAATGCCTTTATTTTCTAGGTATACCTGGGTAGAGTCTGTACTTTGCTTTTTATCCTCTCCCAGCTTGAATAAACCCCTCCCCTTTGCACTGTATTTGATTTCCATTTTGATCTTGAGCGCTTTAAATTTTCCCTCTGCAACATCCATGATTGATCTGTGGTGACCCTACCTCCCCCCCCCCCGCAATATCCAGAAGTAGATATAAGTCACTATATTTGAAAAATATAGTGTTTTGCTGGATTAACTTCCTCCTCTGCGTGCCGCCAAAGCTGACATAATGAAGTAGTCTATCCCTGATTGTTCAGGACTTCAGTTCAAAGACTTCCTGGTTCCCAGTTGCAAGACTTCCCTCCCCAGACTTATTTTTGCCCTCATTTTGGGCTCTGTTTTTAAGTGACTGTGCTCCAGAAGCCCACACTTCTCTCAACAGAGATTTGATTAATTTTTTTCTGCGAGGCTGCTGTTGCCTCACCCCCAATTCAGGAAAAGAAAGAGCCTCGTGCCGCACTTGGCTGTTCCCCGGCCTGCTCTGGCTCAGGAGTCAAAAGACAAATAAAGCACGCTCTTTTTATGCCTGCTGAACTTCACTCAACACCCCCCCCCCCCCCGCTCATTCTGGAAAAGAAAAATAAGCAACTTCCTGACCACCACTCCCGCTCCCTGGTCTGAGCTTCCCCAATCAAGTGCAGAACCCTTTCTGTTTCAGTTCAGGGGATAGGAAGGAGGATGGGCTGGCCTCCCTCCTCTATCCAAGCCCCACCCTCCCAGGATCCACTCCTAAATCTCCAGGAATTTCCCAACCTGGCCAGGAACAACCTGGTTCAGCTGAAATGTGGCTGGCTCTCCCTTTAAGAGGATATGAGGGGAGGGTCAAAGGTGCCCCTAGATCATTGCATAAAAATGGCAAGCTAATGCAATTCCCACTTATGACCCGCTTTCAGTGTTAGGAAAAGCAGCCTAATTAAAAAGCAAAACAAACACAAAAACTCCGTGTCTTCAACTTCCAAACATCCCCTTATTTCTCTTTGCATTCAACAAAGAGGTTTCGGGACCTGAAAGCCCTCAGGCATCAAACAAAGCCAAGAGAACATTTATTTCTTTGATATATTTATATTTGGATTTCTATCTTGCCACTCCCAGCCAAAACTGGCTTGTGGCACGTTACAATGATAACAACATTTTTAAAAAAACCTCTTGTAGGAAGGGCTGCCAGCTCTGGGTTGGGAAAGTCCTGTAAATTGCAGGGGTTGAGCTTGGGGAGGGTGGGGTTTGAGGAGGGGAGACCCCTCAGTGGGGCACAATGCCATAGAGACCCCCCCACACACACTCTGGGCCTCTCCTCCAGGGGAACTGCTCTCCAAAGATCAGGTGTAATTCCTGTGGCTCTCCCGGCCTCACCTGGAGGTCAGCAATCCTACTTGCTGGCCAAATACATCAGACCCCCCCACCACTCTGACCCGCATCCTCCACAGCACCCTTTCGAGCACTCCCTGTCCTCTCCCCTTCCGGCCTGATTCCTCACCCGACCTTGGACTGTGGCCCCTGCTTTCTGCCTTCTAGAGCAATGGTCCCCAACCCGCGGGCCACGGGCCGGTGCTGGGCCACCAAGGCCTTGGCCCCAGGCCACAGCTCCCTCTTCCCGCCCCCCCCCCCGAAGCGAGAAGCTCGTCAGGCCACGAGCAAATCGGCCACCGAAGTGGCCAATTAGCTCGCGGCCCGGCAAGCTTCTTGTTTCGGGAGGGGGGGGGGGAAGAGAAGCTTGCCGAGCCGCAAGCTAATTGGCTGCTTTGGCGGCCGATTTGCTGGTGGCCCAGAGGGGCCAGGAGGGGGAGCCACGGCCGCCAGCATGGCAGCCCCGGGCCGCCCTCTCCCGCCACTTCGGAGCAGCGGTCCGCAGCAACCGGAAGGTTGCGGACCACTGTTCTAGAGTCATTGGATTGCAAGGGACCTCCAGGGTCATCTAGTCCAACCCCTTGCACTAAGCAGGAACACTACCTGCCGAAACACAGTGACCCCAATTTCATGCCCAAGTGATCCCCACACCCCCAAATCACAAATCTCCAGAATCCACCCTTGCATGGAGGAAATTCACCTCCCATCCCACAGTGGCGATCAGCAATTCCCTGGACATGCAAGGAAGGGTCCCAATAGACAAACCCTGGCACATCCCTTCCTGCCCACCCACCCACAATCAGCATTTCTGTCAGATGACTATCTAGCCTCTGCTTCAAAACTTCCAAAGATGGAGAACCCACCACATCCCGAGGAAGCCTGTTCCACTGAGGAACTGCTCTGTCAGGAACCACTTCCGGATGTTTAGCCAAAAATTCTTTTGGATTGATTTAAACCCACTGGTTCTGGTCTGACCCTCTGGGGCAACAGAGAACAAGTTTGCTCCATGTTTATATGACAGCCCCTCGAGTATTTGAAGATGGTGATCATATCACCTCTTAGTTGTCTTCTCTCAAGTCTGAGGAAAAGGAGCCCTTCTTACCCCACCTTCTCTTTCCTTCCCAGAGTTCAGGACCTGTTCCGGCATGCAGCATCAAGAGGGACACAGGACTCGCCTCCCCTGATGACTGGGGTTTCCTGGTCTGACTGGTCTTATATTGTCTTTTTAAACAGTCCCCACAAACAGAGAACACACACACCATTTTAAGTAGACCATCCTCCTGGCAAGATGAAAAAATTGCATTATTCCAACCCAGCTTGCGTCCTGCGATGCTAGTCTGCTGGTTTAGTTGCGGCTGGGATTTGTTCTTTAAACTTTGGGGGGGGGAGGGGGGTCAGCTGCAGTCTGACGGGAGGCTGCCTTGCCTGTCACCCTCCGGCCTCGCCCCTCTTCCCACCCACTACATGGAGAGCCATCTTACAAAGGTCTGCCCAGAATCCGACTCGGGTCTCTTTGATGGGCCTCCAAGGATGACTTTCCGTGATCTCATTTGGAATTCCACAGTTGCCCAAATCCTCATTCAGTCTCTGGAGGGATCCATACTCAGTCAGTGGCCACCATTCATCTAGGACAGGGGTAGTCCAACTGCGGCCCTCCAGATGTCCATGGACTACAATTCCCAGGAGCCCCCTGCCAGCGTTCGCTGGCAGGGGGCTCCTGGGAATTGTAGTCCATGGACATCTGGAGGGCCGCAGTTGGACTACCCCTGATCTAGGAGCTACAAACAGACTAGGCCCCCAGGTAGATTTGGAGGGTGTCCAGCAATGCTGCAAAAGCTCAGGAGGTCTCCGTTTGGCCCATCCCTGCAGGCAAAAATGTCTTGAGCTCCATACAAGTCAAAGCTTTCAAGCTTCTGGCCTCTTGATCAGAAGTGCAGCTTCAGGGAGAGCCTCTTGGCTCCTGCCCCTGTTCTGCCTGAAAAGTCCCATGGCAAAAACAGGCACGGTGGTCTGGGGCGCTCAGAGGAGGATCCCCTTAGTGGCTGGCCCCTCACCCTGAGTTCTCGCCCTTCCGGCTCTGGGGACTTTGTGCTTTTCATGGCTGGGAATCCTCCTCCGTCTCCAGCCCTTCTGCCTGGTCTTCCTGGGGCAGTCCTTGCCCCTGTTCACTTGTTAGAGATGGTGCAGGGGGTGCTTGGAGGAGGATCCCCTTAGTGGCTGGCCCCTCACGTCTGGGGGCTTCAGCTGAGGTCTTGCCCTTCTGGGTTTTGGTGTTTGGGGCTTTTCATGGCTGGGAATCCTCCTCAGTCTCCAGCCTTTTGCCTTTTCTCCTGGGGTGGTTCTGAGAGACACCCTCTTGCGTCTGGTCCCTTCCTCAGCCACACGTATTGGGGGTGATCACGTTCCTTGGCCAGGTCTAAATTAGGTCCTTGTGGCTGTGTCCCATGAGAACAGTCACTGGAAGGGACCTATGGTGGTGGCCAACTGCCCCCCCCACATCCTCCACCGTGTGCCATGAAGGGGAGAGTGGGAAGGTATGGGGATGCAGGCATCCCAATGAGGCTGGTGGGGGGGCGTTGCAGGGAAGAGGCTGGAGGGCTGGTGGGGGGTGGAGGTAGAGGAGGAATGTCTGCCTCCAGGGAACACAACTGCCCAACCCCAGCGGAAGTCCACGATTGGGAGGTGGGGGGTATCGGGCAGACCAGACCAGTTCTCTAGGAAGACTCAGCCAAGGTAATGGCAATGGGATACCTAGCTGACCCCCCCCCCGACACAAATCCCCTGGAGTATTGGATGCTCAAGGCTGCCACATGGCTTGACCTCCAAAATTGCGCCATGAATCGGCTGTCCTGCTCCACCCCAAGTGTGCAGAGTTAACAGATGTTCCTTCACATGGTTCAAGGTTAATGATGCCCCCTGATCTGTAAACCCGCACAAATGTCTGTTTTTCAAGTTTGTGCCCACCTCTAATTAGGCTGAGAGAGTGGCTGGCCCCAAGTCATCCAGAGAGACTCGGGGTCAAATCTCCCACTCTGCCATAAAGCTTGCTTAGTGACCTTCAGCCAGCATCTGCCGACCTTGCCTACCTCACAGGGTTGCTGGGAGGATAAAACAGAGAGCCATGTACGCCGGCCTAAACAACTTGGAGAAAGATGTAAAGGCCAGTTAGCCCATTCACCCATCATTCCTCTCTCTCTCCCCCACTGTGCCTCCACCCCATACCTCCCTTGTCTGTCATCCCTGGTCTTTCAGACTGCATGCCTCAGGGGATTTTATTTCCTCTGATGATGGAAAGCACACAGCAAAAAACTCAACCTTGATTTTTAATTGTCACGTGTCAGAAAAATGGGGAAATAATTATTTGCTCCCAAGTCCAGTTGTAGTAGGACTTGCATAGCATTTTTCCTAAATGCACCACATGCTTTTCTGTGACAGGCGTTACAACAACCCTGTTAGGTAGGTTTGTGTATCAATTTTTTGTTGTTGCTGTCAAGTCCCATCTGACTTATTGAGACGCAGCAAAGTTTTCGAGGCAAGATAAATTCAAAGGTAACCGCTGCTGTTCCCTGTCTCTGCATCACAACCGCGTCTTCCTTGGAGGTGTCCAATCCAAATACTGACCAGGGCCGACCCTGCTTAGCTTCTGTGATCTGAGAAGATCGGCTAGCCTGGGGCGGGGCAGAAAATGGATCCAAAGTAGCTTGCCTAAAGCCAGCTGATGGCAGACTTTCTAGCATCAGACTGGCTTCCCCGGGCCCTTTACTGAGAGTAAGTGCATTCAACAGCATTCCTAAAGGGCTTTGGGCCAGATGCTTCTCCTATCGCTGGACATCTGTGCCTCCTCCTCCTCCAACCAGCTTGCCTGTCTGTCCAGTGGCCAGCCAATCGCCTTGTCCCCCACCCCTGACCACGCCCTCCTCCTTCCAGTTCCCTCTGAGGCTGCAGACCCCTGCCACGTGAGAGCTGCCCCTGCCAGTGAGTTCCCTGCAGCCTTTCCAGGTCCTGAGGGGATGGAGAGGCCATCCGCAGAGTTCTTCCACCCCCCCACCCCCACCCCCCAATCTAGCACCATTTGTATTCCTGAATGCAACAGGCTTTGCCCCTAGTAACTATATATGGTCATACGACCCAATGAATGTTTTAACAAATTTTAAAAATATATACAAAATTAATTAACTTCCACCCATTCAGGAAACCCTCCCAAGGCTGTCAAGAAACGTCAGGATTTCATGAAACCTCGGTTGAGAAAGCCTGGACTAAAGACTTTAAATTTTCAATGAAAACGGAAGATTCCAGGATACAGCCTCAAATGCCATAAATATGTCAAGACTGGCTCAAGGATACCAGCTGAACTTCCGTGGCAAAGCGGTGATTCCAACCAGTGATTCAAACTGCATGGCATGCAGAAGGACCCAGGTGCCATCTCCAGTCCCAAGGACTGGGCAGGAGGCGATGTGGAGGAGCTCAGCCTGAGACCTTCGGAGAACCACTGGCCATCAGCACACACAAAACTGACCTTGATGGACTGATTCAGTATGCAGCCATTTCATGTGTACTCTGCAAGGATGTCACGGTTGGACCATTTTGCCCCGGAGGCACAAGGCAGCGTCCCACGCCCTCCCTCTCTGTTGAGGCTGAGAGCCGACTGATGCTCCCCCAAGGATAGATTCAAATAAGTAGCCCTGTTGGTCTGACGTAGCACAATAAAATCAGAGTCCAGGAGCACCTTTAAGACCAACAAAGATTTATTCAAGGCAGGAGCTTTCGAGTGCTTCACTTGAAAGCTCATGCCTTGAATAAATCTTTGTTGGTCTTAAAGGTGCTCCTGGACTCTGATTTTATGATGCTTCCCCAAGGAGACTTATGGATCCAAGAGGATCCAACATCCCCCAGCAACCTAGTAGAGGAGTTAGCAGAGGGCTGGCACAGGCGTCTTTCCGAGGCCGTTAGCGTTTGCAAGCCCTTTTGCGGAGAAATCACTCCACCCACAACTTAACCCTGACTTTATTGTACTAACAGAGCTGGGGACCCTCTGGCTGTCTCAGTGTCCTATTTTGGACCCCTGCAGACCATTCTCCCTGGCTGTGTACATGTCCTTCGTGGCTGGTGAAAGCCAGCAGGAGATGATCCTTCAGGAGTTTTATCAACCTGTCCCTATTTTCAGAGATAATCCCAAAGAGGTTGAAGGCAGGAATGGTCCAAGGATTCACAGGGCCTGGAGCAACAGAGCCAGCTTAAGGATTTGAGGGGCCGAGCAGAGAACAGTTGTGCCAGGAGCAGCCAGACTGGGGGCAGGAGGGCCCCCCACAGCGGAAATGGGGGTCAGACCAAATGTTTTTAAAGAGGAGAAAGGGGGAGGAGAGAGACCACGGCCCTGATCCATGGGGGCGGGCAGCACTGCGCAGGACCCCTGGAAGCCTGAAGCACGTGGTACATGTGCTATACCAGCCCAGGTTGGAAAAGGCAGTGATTAAGCCACTTCTGGAGGGGGGGGGGGATCTCACTGGATCCCAGCCAACTACCCCCCAGTTTTGCATTTGCCATTTCTGGGTCAGATAGCTGAACGTGCCGTCACTGAGCAGCTACAGAGTTTCCCAGAAGAAACACTGGCTCTTTATCCATTCCATAGGCTGAAGATGGCTGTGAGGTCACCCTCACAGATGATCTTGGGGGGGGGGGGGTTGGTGCTGCTGTTCTTATTAGATCTGACAGCAGTGCTTGATAGAGTCGATCGTGGGCTTTTAGGCCAATGCCTAGCCAATGTGGGGGTTCAAGAAGCAGCTCCTGAATGGCTGCAATCTTTCCTCCAAGGCTGGGGACAGAGGGTGGCACTTGGAGAGAGAGCCTCCCAGTGGAAGCCCTGGCGGTGGTGGGGGGGGGGGGGCGTTCTGCAGGGAGCTGTTCTCTCCCTGATGTTATTTAACATCCACATGCGTTCCCTCGCCCAACTGAACTGGGGTTTCAGGCTGGGGTGCCATCAATACGCTTATGACACCCAGCTACACCAGTTGATGGTCAGTCACCCACGGACACCTCCAGACTGCCTGGCCTAACACTCCCTGGTGTTTGCAGGCCATGGCAAACTGGCTCCAGCAGACAGCTGGAGTTGAATCCAGCTAAGACCAAGGTCCTCTGGCTGGGCCGGGATGCCTTAGAAGGGCCGCTTCGATTCCCAACCCTTTACAGGGTCCAGTTAACACCACTGGAAACCATGAAGAGTGTGGGCGTGACCCCGGATACCTCCTTGCCTGGAGCCCCCGGTCACAAATGCTGCCTCTCTTTGGACACTTCCCAAAGGGCATTAAGATTGAGCCAGCACAATTTGCTTAGGATTCCTGTCCCCAGGAGACCAGACTGGCTCCAGCCAGGGACGGCCTTCTGTACTTTGGCTCCAGGGAGGGGGGGACGTTCTCCCAGAGGAGATCAGAGCCCTGTGGGACCCTGAGTAAAACAGAGTTGTTCCACCAGGCCTGTGCCTGAGGCCTATAAGCCCCACTGGATGAGACATCATCTGGGATCGGTAGGACCCCTCTGTCCCTTCTCGCCCTTCTTACCACTGTAACTCTTGGAATAGGCAATTACGAATGAGGCTGGTTTTAGATTCCGAAAAATGTATTGTATGCCATCTTTATGAATTTTTAAGTTTTTATTCTGTATGTTTCATTATGATGTACCCTGCCCTGAGACCGAAGAGAAGGAGTGGGTAACAAATACAACAAAAGGGGTGTCCTCTGTTTTAAAAAAATCTCTTTGACCTGGGGCTCGTGGGGGTGGGCAGTGCCTCAGTGGCACAGCCTCCGCTTGGCAAAAGGATCAAGTTAGTAGAGGATGGGAAAGACCTGGATGGGAGCCCAGTTGCCAGCCTGAGCAGGCAGTGCTGACTTTGATGGACGGGGGGGGGGGGGGCTGATCTGGCAGAAGGCAGCTTCATGGGTTTGACCCTCACTATGACCAGTATTTAGAGAGGGCAAAGGGTAACTTAAGGAAATTGTTCCAGACAGGCAGTCAGTAGGAAAAGGCTTCTGGAGTCTGCAATTATGGTTCCTATTATTTCAATGCACACCTTCCTGAGGCTGAATCGCTTGGCACTGAAACCCACGGGGGGGGGGAGGGGGGGCTTAGAGAGGTTCCTGTTGGGTGGAAGGAGGAAACGGCTCCAGCCCTTGCCGGGAGAAGAATGGCAGGGAAGCCCTGAGCAGCAGCAGCCTATCTTTAACGCTCACAGAATCATTTATTCAGCCCGGCCACTGGGCTGCCTTCAGCTCCCGGGGGCTCTGGCCCTGGCTCCCCACCCCCACTCTGAACTCTTGGGCATCCCCAGCCTCCATCTGACCCCACGCAGCATCCAGGGAACCAACCCCTGGCGAGTCAGACCTGGGGCTGAGGCCAGAGAGCACCCAGAAGAGGCTGGCCTCCCTGCTCTGCACTCAAGGCCCCCTCCCCCACAGCGGCCCATCGGGATGGCTTATGCCATAGACTTTTAAAATAACTGAACTAGTTACTTTCCAAAAGCGAAAGTGGATTTTTAAACCAATGTTATATTTAATTATTCTGCATTTTAAATTTGTTGTGGCCTCCTTCAACTGTCTGGGGAGTGGTGGGCTAAAAATCTCCGATAAACAAACAAGCAAACAGAAGAGTTGGTTTTTATATCCCGCTTTTCACTACCTGAAGGATTCTTAAAGCGGCTTCCAATCGTCTTCCCTTCCTCTCCCCTGCAACAGACACCCTGGGAGGTTGAGAGAGCTCTGAGAGAACTGTAACTAGCTCAGGGTCACCCCGCTGGCTGCACCTGGAGGGAATCCAATCCAGTTCTCTAGATAAGAACTGCCTTTTTATACCCAGCTTTTTACTACTGAAGGTGACTTGTAATCACCTTCCCTTCCTCTTCCCCCTCCCCCCACAGCAGGCAGCCTGCAGGGGAGGTGGGGCTGAGATGATTTGGAGAGACCTGTGACGGCCCACGGTCACCCAGCGGGCTGCGTGCGGAGGAGGGGGACGAGGAGGCTTCCCACCCGGTTCCCTAGATTGGAGGCGACCGCAGGCAGGCAGGGCAGGCCCGGTGGGGTGTGTGCCCCTCATTCCCGGCCTGCTGGGGGCGCCAGGAGCACACGGCCGGGGCAGAGGCCTCCGGGGGGAGGGGCTGCCTGGAGGCCGCGGCCCTTCTCGCCCGACCGGGTGGCGCGCCCGTGCGTGGGCCTCCGTGGCCGGCCGCCCGGGGAGGGCGCGGGGTGGCTGGGGGGCCTGGGGGGGCCGGGGCCGCCCGTACGCACCTCCGTAGAAGGAGAAGGGCCCGTTGGGGAGGAGCTCGCCGGGCTCGAGGCGGTCGACCAGCGGCCTCATGCGGCGGGGGCTGCGGAAGAAGGCGTGGCGGCGGGCGCCCAGCGCGCTCAGCTGCTTCATGCGCCTCTCCTTGGAGCGCCGGTTCTGGAACCACACCTGCCGGGAGAAGCACAAAGACGGGCGCCGCCCGGTGAGACGCCGCCGCCGCCGCTCCAGCCCCGAGCCCGACCCCCGCAGCGCCCAGCCCGCCTCCCACCCACCTCCGGCCCCAAGCCCCGGGCGCAGGCACGCGTCTCAAGGGCCGTCGGGGAAGGGAAGGGAAGGGGCCGCCGCGTCGGCAGAAAGGACCAGCGACCCGTAGCACCGCCACCGCCCCCCCTCCGGCTCCTCCGCTTGCACGCCGGGCCCCCCCCCCCGCCCAGGACTCCGCCGCTCCCCGCCGGCGCCTCTCTCCGCAGGCAGGGCCCGGGCTCACGCACAGTCCCCGTCCCGGCTCGCTTCCGCAGTGGCCTGGGGGCTCCGCATCCGCTCGGAAGAAGGGCAGCCTCCGAGCGGGCCCGGGAAGGCCCAACCGGGCCACGACGGGCCTCGCTTCCCCCGGCGCGTTTCCTCCGCGAGGCTCCCGCCCGGAAAGCGCCGCCCCGCCAGCCAGGCCCGGGAGGAGGAGAGCCGCTCCCGCCACCGCGGTCCCGATCCGGACCAGAGCTTCGGCCAGGGCTGGAGGGGCGGGAAGGGCCGGGGGTCGAGGAGGCCGCCCGCCCGGAGAAAAGGCTCCGCTTCCCTGCCTCACTCCCGCCGGGCGGCGGCGGCATCCGCCATCACACAAACAAGTGAAAGGGTGACCGCTGCGCTCTCTCGAGGCTGCCGTCGAGGCTCATCCCCACGCGCCCCCTGCCGCCGCCCAGGCTGCTCTGCTGAGTTTGCCAAGATCGCGGCCGCCTCTGCAGCACCAGAGCCCTGGAAGCCGCAGGGCCGGGCCCGATCCTGAGCAGGCTCGCCCGCCCGCCCGCTCCCCAAATCCAGGCGGCCCCAGAGGTTGCAGCGCCGGGTTTGCAGCTCCTCCTGGATGGGCGCCCCTGCGTCCTTCTCGCCCGCGCCCAGAGCCCTCCGGGAGGGGCCAGCCTACCAAGCGCGTCTCCCGCCCCCGCCGTTGGACAAGCCGGACCGGGCCTGACCCCGCGCGCCCTCCGGCGCCTCTGCCTCCCGCACAGCCCGCCCGCCGCCCGATCCTGCACCGTGCAAGGCAGCTCGGAGAGCGGGCGGGCGGCTTGGTGTCGTTGGGCGGGGAGCTGGCCGGGCCGGCGGGCGTCTGAGCGCTGGGCCCGCCGAACGCCCCGTGGATCGCACTGCCTGTGCCGCCGCCGGCGCTCCCTCCCCGTCGTCCCCGCGCCCCTCGAGCAGCCGCGGAAGGGCCGAGCCAGGGCGCCCTGAGAGCATCGCCCGGCCGGGCCGCCCCTGCGCGGTCCCTTTCCCCGGAGCGACGGGTTCTCCCACCCCGGCCCGCTCGGCCGCCATCCCCGGCAGTCCGCCCAGCAAAACCAACCGCCGAGCCGGCTCACAGGTCTCTGGGACCGCCCTTTTCGCAGGCGTCTCCAGTGCCGGTCCGGCCCTCCCGAGTCAGGATTGGGGCCGCAGGGCAGGAGGCGCGCCCTTGGCAGACATCGGACGAGGCCGGGCAACCGCACCCAGCACGCCTCTCCCCGGGAATCCGCGCGCCCTCCCGACGGCTGCCAAGGACTCCCTTCGCCCTGCAAGGCGGAAGGCGCCGCGGCAGAGCAGCCCCTGGCCCCGGGAGAAGAGAAGGCCGTCGAGGGCCCGGCCCGCAAGCCCGCGCATCGCCCGGCGAGCGACTTCCCCGCGGTCCAGCAGACCGAGATCCCCGAAGAACTTAAGCCGGCCGCCTTCCCTGCGGGCAGCCGCCGCCGCACACGCGCCCCGAAGGGCCCTTCCCAGCCGGGTGCCGCCGGCGCGCTTGACCGCAGCGGCTGAAGGCTGGCCGGCCAGGCCTGCAGCGGCGCTTGGCCGACGGGAGCGAGTCTGAGGAGAGGCGCGGCGGGGGCCGGGGACTCCGCCTGGCCTCTGCTGCTGCCCACCAACCGGGCCTCCCGCCCCGCCCAGGAAAGCGGCCCCGCTGATTCAGAAGGAAGCCGCCCGGCCTTCCAATCCGAAGCCTCTGCAGGCTTCCTCGGGAGCAAGTCCCGGTGGGTCCAGCCTCGCTTTGCTCCCCCTGGGCTGAATCCTGCATCTCTGGAAGGCCGCCCGGGGACGCTTGCTCCCAAGTACGCTGCCGGCTTAGAGGCAGGTCGGGGTCCCGCTCCGGGGCCCTGAAGCGCGTCGCATCGCCAGGCTACATTTTCCTCCCGACATCTGCTCTTGCCCTGACGAAGCCCCCCCCCCCCCTCGCATCTCTTTCCTCCGCCTCTGTCGGCCACTCCCGTCGAGGCGCAACGTGCCAGCGGGGAAAGCGGCGCTCTCGGCCGCATCGGGAAAGCGGAGTCCCCGAAGGGCCAGCCGGACGCGAGAAGCCCCGCGGGGGGCGGGGGGGGCGGGGGGGCTCCGGGCAGCGGCGGCGCCAGTGAAGGATCGCCCTTCCCGAAGTCGCCCCCGGCGCAACAAACGGAGGAGCCGAAGCCGCTCGGGCTTTGAGCCGCCGCGAGTCTTCTCCGGCCTGACCAAACACAGACGGCGGCCACCGGCTCAACGGGCTCCCGTGCACGCCGCGCTCCGAGCCTTTAGGCAACTGGGGAATCTGGAGAGGCAGCCCAGACTCGCGTGAACTGGATCGGGGCCCAAGGGAAACGCTGAAGGAAACCTCACTCTTCCAAGAAAAAGTGACCCTAAATTTCCACATCTGTTTAACCCAAGGCTGCTCTGAAGCAGCACAATGAAACCAGAGCCCAGGAGCACCTTGAAGACCAGCCAAGATGGAGTCAGGGCGGGAGCTTTCGAAAGCTCCCAGCGTAAATCTTTGTTGGTCTTAAAGGGGCTCCTGGACTCTGATTTTAATGTTTAACCAGCAATTGTGGGTGCAAACCTATGCAGGGGGAAGGGGCACCTCCCAGCCCACCTTCCAGAGACCATCTTTGACGCCTGCTTGTGTGGGAAAGGTTTCCAGGAAGGACACTCTGTTTATTTCAGTGGCTCTTCTTCCCGGGGAAGCCAGCCAGCCAGCCAGCCTCACCCGCTCTCAGACTGTCTACGGAGGCTGCCCCCCCCCCCCCAAAATATATAAATGCTTATATTTGTGGCATAGTTTGATATATATATATATGATGTCTACGGCATGTAATATGTATACGTATGTGTGGCATAGTACACAGAGAGAGAGAGAGAGAGAGCTACTAGCATTAGGCGCATACAGGGAAGGGGGGTCCTAGTTTGTTCTGCTTTGCTGTGGCGTAGCACTGGTCTTGCAATGGGCTTCCTCTGTTGCGGTCCCCAAAGAGAACCGTCTTCGTCTCCTTCCTGCAACTGCCACATTCTGCTGAGCTGCCTTTTTCTAAACACACTCCTGGTTTCCAAGAGACACACGCTGAATCCCATCGGTTTTTGGATGGTGAAAACAGTGCGAGCTGGGGGGGGGGACCTAAACTGCTGGGCTTCCTGGGATCTCACCGGACAAAAGCCGGTGGAATGGGGCATGATAGGAAGGAGGAGAATTTGGCAAGATTGTACTAGAAAGCTGGCAGAATCCAACCCTTAAGAAAACCAAGAATTGGCTTGCAAGTGGCTCAAAGCTTGTGTATGCCAGAGAAACGGCAGGCACTGCATCTGTTTGCAACACCAGCACCCCTGAATGTATTCAGTGAACTTGTGCCACACACCCCCCATCTGGTTTCCAGTATGCATCCCCTTGGGAGTCCAGTGGGAAAGAATAGTTGGTTCTTAGATGCCGCTTTTCTCTGCCTGAAGGAGTCTCAAATTGGCTTCCAGTCGCCTTCCCTTTCCTCTCCCCACTACAGACACCCTGTGGGGTGGGTGAAGCTGAGAGAGCCCTGATATTACTGAAGAAGAAGAAGAGTTGGTTCTTCTATGCCGCTTTTCTCTACCCGAAGGAGTCTCAAAGCAGCTTACAATCGTCTTCCCTTTCCTCTCCCCACAACAGACACCCTGTGGGGTGGGTGAAGCTGAGAGAGCCCTGATATTACTGAAGAAGAAGAAGAGTTGGTTCTTCTATGCCGCTTTTCTCTACCCGAAGGAGTCTCAAAGCAGCTTACAATCGTCTTCCCTTTCCTCTCCCCACAACAGACACCCTGTGAGGGAGGTGAGGCTGAGAGAGCCCTGAGATTACTGAAGAAGAAGAAGAGTTGGTTCTTCTATGCCACTGATATTACTGCTCGCCCCTTGCCTGGGGAGGAAACCTGTCCGAATCATGCCCTCTGGGGGGAGGGGGGCTCAAACTCCCCAGTCCCCCTATAATGCAACTCTCCTCCAAATACCAGGTGCCCAACTTTGAACAGAGGATCCCACAACAGGTCCAGATCAACAAGCCAAGAGAAGGAGGCTGCTGATGGACAGACCCCTCCACATCCCTCCTCACTCAGCCTCCCCACCAATTTCCCCTCCCCTCCTAGTGCATCAATGCTGTACTTCCATGAACTCCCCCCCCCAAAAAAAACTGGGCTCATTCCTATGTTTTTGTTTCTCCCTTAAACTCCTGGCTTCCCAGTGGGTTGCTTCTGGACCCCCCCCCCCCCCCGCGCCCTTTGAACCCATCCTGGTTGAGATTCAGCTGAGGGATTCCTTTATTTTCTCTCTGCATCTGAGATTCAGAGGTGGACTGCCACTAGACATGCATGCTCTGCTCTTTATTATTATGGGCACGGGAATCTGACCTGCTGTCCCTGCAGACGGCTCCGTCTTTCCGAAGGAAACTGACTGGAATCCCACAGCCAAGCCTAAAAATCAGCCAATCTTCCCTGCTGCTTGCCTCACATCCCAGCCTCTGACATACAGATATATACTCTATCCAGACATGGAGGTTCCATTGAGCTACCAAGGTTTATTAGCCTTCTCCCTCGCTGCGGATGGAATTTCCCCCCACTTTTGCAGGTTATGCAAATATAATGGATTGTGATAATTACTAATTATAATGCATTATGATTATTTATAGTGAGCAGGGTCCCTGTCTGAACACCTATTGCAGGCAGCTAACAAGAAGTAAAAATAAAGGCATAAAAGCAAAAAGATTTAGACTTTTGCTTAGAACGTATTTTTGGAGGGGAGGGGGAATTCACACATGGAGGAGGGCACTGTTTTTTAATTGCACAATTGTTAAACATTTTTCCTGGGGGAGTCCTCCTTTGCAAAAAGCTCATGATTCCGCTGGGCTCAATTAAGCCAGTATGTGCAATCCACAAACTGAAAGCTGAGGAACCTGGCATCCCCTATCCAGAGAAACCCGTTTCTGAGATATAAGACAATCTGGCTCTGAGGTTGGTGAAAATAAGGCAGACCTCCAGAATCTCACCAAATCTCCTTGGAATGAATCCCACTCTGTCGAGGAAACACAATTGGTATTGCGCTGTGGAGACAGGGAGGGTTCCAGCAGCTATCCAACGTGACCCCCCCCCCCCTACTGATGCTGTCCGTGACCTGTGCCAAGGGGCCTGAGCCACAAGGGCTGTTCCCACCTTCCCCAGGGCAAGGCTCTGTCTGCAGCTCTGGTTGAAGGATGCGTGGGGGCTTAGCTGAGCACTTGTGCCCTTCTTCCTCCCTAGCTTTCCATTTTGCTCGACCCAAAGTGTATTGGTGGCCAATCCCTGGCTCACAGCATCATTTTAATCTGTACTAGTAAAAAGGTTACATTCCTAACAAAACAAAGCAAAAATGCCTAAAGGACTATTATGGGCCCATTGAGTAATTTCTTACGGAAAATCTTGAAAGCGTACGATATAGCACAGAGAACACAATAGCAAGTGTTTGTCAATAACTCACTATTTGCAACTATAAGATAATCACACAATACTTATCAACACAAAGAGTCGGCCGCAATTACTCGGACACTTCCCTCTGTTTTGGGAACCCCCAGGAAGAAAGAACTGGACAGAGTCCTGTGTTTCTTGAATCTTGGCAGGATGCGCCCATATCTAAGGGGACCTTCACATGTATGCAGCTTGTGGTCCACACACGTTCTCAATGAGCGATGCACATGCTCAGTTACCAACAAAGCATGCATACTGCCTGTTGTTGTTGCAGTCCACAAGCCACATAGGCATGAAGCTCCACTAACAGTCCTGGTGTGAAGGCCCCCTAACCATGGGGGGCTCTGGAGCTGCAGGGCCCGTGGAAAAAGCTACATGTGCCACTAGGACCGACCACTTTTGTCTGTCTGGCCCCAGACACAGGCCAGATTTTGGAACTGGAATTGCTTCTGAGGGGGAGGTGATAAAACCATATTATATCTCTTTTGATATATAACAGAATATGTTCTTTGTTTATTTTAATTTGTTTAGGTCATTGATGGTCCATCGTTCTCCCTTGGACTCCACGGAGTGAGTCAAGAGAATTCACAGGTTAAAACATTCAAGGATCAATACAATCAGAGCAGAGTTGGAGAACCAGCCTGCAATCTAAACCCAGAACTGGAGGGATGGATAGATGGGCCGGATGAAGGCCAACAGATGCCCCCCCAGCCCCCGCACAGCCCGGCCATGCTGCCCCTCGGCCCTTCCTTCCGTTGCTCAGCTGACAAGGCACTGAGACTCACTGAGTGCAGAAGGTGGAATAGACAGTTTCCTTCCTGGCCACCTCTCAGGGCAGACCCCACAACTATATGCACTTTAAGGAAAGGGAGTTTTTGCTCATATTGCTTACTGCTATTTAGTGTTTTATATATATACAAACATTAAATTGTAGTAAGCCATATCCTTGGTAAAAAGAAAGTATTCTGTTATATATGAAAAGAGATATACTATACACCCACCCCATGTGGTTTTATCACCTCTCTCTCAGAAGCAATTCCAGTCCCATAATCTGGCCTGTCACTTATTTCCCCTTTCCCCTACAGCAAGACTTCAAGAGCAAGAGTCCTGGAGCACCTGAAAGTCTAACAATTACATTTGTATCAGGAAAGGAGCTTTCATGAGGATCTGAAGAAGTGAGCAGGTTCCTCCCCTGTCCCAAATGTTGTCAGTCTTTCAGGTGTCCCTGGACTCTTGCTCTACCCATCTTGAGCAAGAATTTAGAGATCTATTTTGCTCCCCCCCCCAACAATCACAATCCCATCTCCCAAAATAGAGGGTACATTGGGGGGGGGGGCTTCATACCCCAGCAACTTTGACATCTAGTTATAGGAAGCTGCATCCCTCCCCTTTTGTCCCTGGGAGCCAATAAAAAGAGCCCCTTTGGTTACCTGCAGATCCCAAGAAACTGATTGGAAGGTGTGTGTGTTTAGTAATCCAACATTCCACTGTTGATAAGGAAATGGTCAAAGTCTTTGGTTCCCAGGGAGGAAAAATATTAGGATTGAAAGTATTCTAAAAATAGCAAGTTAGGAAAAGTTCTAGATCCACTTAAAAACAGAAGCTTTTCACCAAGGAGTGATTTCCAAAGATCAAAAAATCCCCAAGGGATTTTCCTCCTTACTTCCTTTGCAAATTATATTGCAGGAACAGCTATGTGAACTTGCTTTCAAACACATTAATCATCCTATCTGTTTTTTAAAAAAATCTCCAGCACACCTGGAATTTCTCTTGCTGCCAGCCGAGTCCTAGGTGCTACAGCACAACAGCTACCTAAGACCCTTCACTTGCATTAGCAAGGTCTCTTGCCCTTTCTACCAGTAGCTCAACAGCATGCCCTGCACTCCCCACCACTCTTAATTTTCACAACAACCCTGTGATAGGCTCGAGAACTGGTCTAAATTGAATAAAATGAAATTCAATAGTGATAAATGTAAAGTTCTGCATTTAGGTAGGAAAAACCATAGAAGTCAATACAGGATGGGGGAGACTTGTCTTGGCAGTAGCATGTGTGAAAAGGTTCTAGGAGTCTTAGTAGACCATACATTGAACATGAGTCAGCAGTGTGACTCGGTGGCTAAAAAGGCAAATGGAATTTGGGGCTGTATCAAACGGAGTATCGTGTCCAGATCAAGGGAGGTGATGGTACCGCTTTACTCTGCTCTGGTTCGGCCTCACTTGGAGTCCTGTGTTCAGTTTTGGGCACCCCAGTTGAAGAGGGATGTAGACAAACGAGCGTGTCCAGAGGAGGGCAACAAAGATGGTGAGGGGTTTGGAGATTGAGATGTACAAGGAAAGGTTGGGGGAGCCTGGAGAAGAGACAGCTGAGAGGGGATCTGATAACCATATTCAAGTATTTAAAAGGGTGCCTTATAGAGGATGAGATGGACCAGAACCAATGGGATGAAATTAATGCAAAAGAAATTCCATCTAAACATCAGGAAGAAGTTCCTGACAGCTAGAGCGGTTTCTCAGTGGAACAGGCTTCCTAAAGAGGTGGTGGGTTCCCCATCTTTCGAAATTTTTAAACAGAGGCTGGATAACCATCTGACAGAGAGGCTGATTCTGTGAAGGCAAAGGGGTGGCAGGTTGCAGTAGATGAGCAATTGGGATGTGAGTGTCCTGCATAGTGCAGGGGGTTGGACTAGATGACCCGGGAGGTCCCTTCCAACTCTATGATTCTAAGTAGGCTAATCACTCCCCTCCCCCTCTTTGAAGAGGATATGGAGTTTAAGCAAAGGAGTTTTCGCTGTTTTTCTAGAAGTCTAGCAACTCCCTTGACAGTTGAGTGAGAGGAAGAAGTTACACAGGCAAAATTCAGCCTCCCTCCCTCCCTACAGATGTTTGTGTGTTTTTTCTTGGGGGGGGATACACATACCAGTTTCTGCATATCCACATATACACAGAATATCTTTTCCATAAACATACACACACACACACAAAATTACATAGCTAGCAGCTGACGGAGGAAGGTCGCATGAGTCAATCCCCCTATCTGACAATTGCCACTCCAAGCCAAGGGACTGTGTGTTTGAATGCCCTCTGCTGCATAAAGGGTTTCCCTGCATATTGCACATAGAGAGAGGTACTCTCAGCTTCTTCCTGCTCTGCTAGACTTCTACATGCAAGGCATTGTTTATTGTGCTAGGAAGTACACAAAGGTAGGACCTCTTGCCCACTGGCCAAACAAGCAAGTGGTTGGTTCCAGAATCCCCCCCCCCAATGAATGCCAGTGGCAGCACCTGGCTGGGGGTCCCACTTGCTTTGATGGGCTTCTCTTTTCAGTCCTTTGAAGAGTAGCCAGGTGTGCATTTTTCACCTTTTACTTCAACAGAACTCCACAAATAATTAAGATTTTGAACATGGTACCTTTTAAAAAAATTAAGAACCTCTTTTCCAAGTTTCTGATTCATTCCCACAATGCTCCTTCCTTCCCACCCAGAGAGATGCTCCATTTCTTGCACATTCACAGATGCGCAAGTTAGTTACAGAAACATTCATACATTTGTAAGCAGCCCCCCCCAACCATCACAAAATCATCAGAAAAACGAAACTGAAAAATAAATTGGTCTCTTACAGCCGGTAGGATATTCTAACCCCCCAACACAGACCCAACCACTCCTCATTCCATGTCACTGAAAGCTCGGCCTGTGGAAGGACGATTAACGGCTGCCCCAGCAGAATGCAGACTTCACTGATCAGTCACTAATATGTTCATTTTTTGTGAACTCTTAGTTGGTGCTTTTATTCTTTTCCACTTATGCTTCGGGCTGGCTTTCAGGTGGAATCTCCTCTATTTCGGGACAAGTGTGCATGTGTGACAGAGTAAACACATTTCTGGCACATGACAAAATCTGGCCGGCAGCACCAAAGCCCTGCTGGAAGAGGCCGTCTTGTCCAGCCTCCTGTTCCCACAGCTGCCAACCAGGGCAAGAAAGCAAGACCCTTCACACATTATCTTGTCCAGCCTCCTGGGGAGAAGCCCAGGAGCACCTTAAAGGTGAAGGGCCAGGAGGAGTGCTCATGAGTCAGAGCTCACCTCTTCAGATGCATATTGGGAAGAAATTGTCTTAGAATCAGAGAATCACACAGTTGGAAGGGACCGCCAAGGTTATCTAGTCCAACCCCCTGCACTATGCAGGAACTACCTGCCCACCAACAGTGACCTCTATTTCATGTCCAAAACATCCTCCCCACCAAAAATCTCCAGAATCCAGTCTGGAGGTTTTTAAAACCAAAATCCCAGATGGAAGACCTTCAGGGGCACCAAGATCAGGCCCTGTGTTTTGCATGTGTGCAGACAGAAAGATCCTTTAAAATGACCTGTCTTTGCCTCCCCGTAAAGGCTTGATCAACCCTTCCCCACCTCTCCTTTCAAATAGTGTGAGGACAAAACATTCCACAAACAAACACACCTGGTGCGTGTTCTCTTTTTCTTTCTTTGTCATGCCTAAACTAAAAGTTCAAACCAGTTTAAGGGCTACAGAACATTGGAGATGCATCCCATAAACAATCACTTTGGGGGGTCCAGCCATTCAGTTTTTCTGACAAGAAGCTAATACTCATATTAAATTTGTATTAGAAGCTTCACTGTTTTTTTGTGGATGCTTATGTACTTTTAAACTATCCACCCCTCTGTATCTTGAAGACTAACTGATGGTCCTTGCAAATAGATCCTCTAGGTCCTAAAAGACCTAAAAGACTCATATTACTGAAAAGGTAAACATCCATCTCTGGACAATCAATGGATTGGGCACCTTAGAACATTATCAATATTTGAATGCAGAGCATAGCAATGGCAACTGTGTAATAACTTATTTTTATATATTTGAAAACAGTTAGAAACTTGTGTAGCTCCACCACCTCCTTCCTTCCTTCCTTCCTTCCTTCCTTCCTTCCTTCCTTCCTTCCTTCCTTCCTTCCTTCCTTCCTTCCTTCCTTCCTTCCTTCCTTCCTTCCTTCCTTCCTTCCTTCCTTTCCTTCCTTCCTTCCTTCCTTCCTCCCTCCCTCCCTCCCTCCCTCCCCCCCTCCCTCCCCCTGGTTTTGTGTGTATGTGTGAAAGACAGAACACTGAACAATGGAGCCAGTTGTTCAGCTGGGGCCTATGATCTTTCCTAGGGACATCCCCCCCCCCCCAAAAAAAAGGCCCTACCTAATCAAACTTGGGCCTGTTTTGATTTTGGATTTCACAAGCACCATCAAGAATGCCCCTGGCTTTGAAGTGCGGCACGTGAGAATGAATCTGTTGTTGATTTGTTGAATTGGGGGGGGGGGTGATGCTCGGGGAAGAGTACAAGGGGTAGCAGAGTTCTGCAGGGCCTGCAAGATGGAGCCCTTCTGCCAGGCATTTGGTTAGGGCCAAGTGAGTGTGACAACATCTACTCCCCCCCCCCCATCAAAACCGACCCCTGAATGTTCTGTTCCCGGAGACCTGTAGTGAGATATACACATTTTGTTCAGTTGTTGATACTGTTTTTAATTTGTATGTTAATTTAAATTTTAATTAAATTATTATTTTTAATAATTGAATGGCTTTAAATTGTAATGCCAGCTTGCAGGGAGGATGGTATCCAAATCAATCAATAATATAATAATACTAATAATACTAATACTAAAAATACTAATAAAATCTGCTTTGCAGGCTTGGTACCCCCAATTGAAGAATCTCAAAGACCTTACTCTGCTTGAGACTCTGGGGAGCTCCTGCCTGAGTGCAGAGGTCAAAGGCTCAAAAGCAGATTCAGGTACGTATTCTCACTGCCCAAAATATAAAGAAGAAAGGGTCGGTCGGTCGGTCGTGCAACATGGCTCATGCACTGGCCTTCCCCTTATGCGGCCTCCAGATGTCCATGGACTACAGTTCCCATGAGCCCCTGCCAGCATTTGCTGGCAGGGGCTCATGGGAACTGTAGTCCATGGACATCTGGAGGGCCGCAGTTTGACTACCCCTGGATCATCTAGCCCTCCCAAAGACAGCTGAGAGGTTCTCATGGCCGCTCTGCAGTGAGGTCCGCACTCACTTGGCTGCAAGGGCATGACAGCACAGGATCCCCCCGATGATTCTGGGGTGCTCAGGGTCAGCAACTGGCACTCCCCTGTGCCAAATTTGGCTGCTTGACTGGTGCAACCTGGCTATGCCGATGGTCAAGGAAGGCAGTGAATCAGCAGCAACCGCAGTGGACGAATGTGGCATCAAGACAAAGGGAGGAAGCCAGAGTATGAATAATGCAAATAAATAAAAAGCAGGGGGCAGGGCAGGAAGCAGTGCTTGGACTGGGTACCCCCGCCCCCCCCCCAAAAAAAAACACCCCACATTGTCCAACAGGCCCTCTAACAAGATAAGCAGGGTAATTTGGGCCATTAAACCAGACATGCCAAGGACTGAATCAATGTTCTTCTGCCTGCAAAATTCTACCCCTGGCAGTCCTAAGTAAACTTTCCTGGGAGAAAGGCCCATTGAATAAAACGGGCTTGCTTCCGAGTAGCCTTGCTTTGGATGGCTCCCTGGGGCAATGCAAATCCTGCCACACCCAAATGCAGGCCCCTTCCTGTCTTGCCACCTGCCCCTCAAGAAGAGAATGCTTCTCAGTCCTCCGGGCCTGCCGTAAGGAGCAGGATTCCAGATGCTGGCACAACTAGCAGAGGAGGGGTGTGTCTGCCTTCGGCCACTGCCTTGACTTCTAAGGTGATGACAAATTTTAAAAGCACGGAGGGAAAGGAGTGCAATTTATTTCTTAAAAGATTTACCTTCTGCTTTCTCTCCTGGCTCAAGATTTTATTGTCAGAGCCTCCATCCCCACAGGTCTGTGATACAACTACTGTGTGTAATCCGCCCTCCTTGTTGCAGGACATTTGCCCCAAGGCCTTGGAAGGGAAATCGGGGTGGCTTTAAAATGCTTGATATACAAGCGTACCCAGGGTGATCCCGCTGGCAGATCACACGTGCAAACACTGGCTCATCTGTTCACAAGTTGTTTTATAGATACAGAACATTTCCCCCGTGGTGAGAATACATGCAGTCTCATTCACACATGCTTGCTTATGCCCTTGTCTGCCTGCAGAAATACACTGCCACCCCACACAACACACAGATGGCAACCTCTGCCCTTAAACCTGCACAGGTGCATTCCCATGCTTAGGATCAGCACTGTCAACAAAACGTGCTCTTTACCCCCACGATGTGGCTCATCCGTCCATTCTGGAGGACTTGCGCATAACTACCGTGGCTGCCATGGGCTGGTCAAACAGCAGCCCCATAAACAAAGTCTGTAGCCACCAAACATGAACCGCTCGCAATACAAGCCAGGAACAGATGGGTCCCGTGACCTCACAGCCTGCCTCGTGTCGAAGCAACTAGCAATTCTGGTGGTTGTTGTCCAAGAAAGTGTTGATGGCGCACATGTGGCCCCAGCACAGCATCTCTGGGACCCAGCCCAAAGTCTGTGGATTGGACGCTGGAAGACCCTTTCGATGGGTATCTTCCCAACAGGGTCCCAATACAGAGTTGAGATTTGACTGGGGGAATGGGGGAGGTTTCCTTTTCCTCCTCCTTCTGTGCCCCTTGACACAGCTGACTCCCCGACACCATTACGAGCTCCAGGCAAAGAAAAGATGGGCAAAGAGAAGGTCTCCCCCCACCCTTCAAGGTTAATAATAAAAGCCGGGTGGTGAGAATTGCTTGTGCTCAGCAAAAATGGCACGGAGGGAAAACAATGGAGCCCCCCCCCCCAATCTCCTATTTGAATCAGTCTCCCCCAACCCGTTACTATAATGTACTTTTAAAGATGGTGGGAATATCAGACCACAGAATCTCTTAGTCAGATAAGCCCCAAGTATCAGAAAGTGAAGTCCACCCCGAGAACGGAGCCAGGCCGATGAAAACACAGCATGAAAGGTCCTTGTGGGACGGAACCAGACTAGCAGCACTCAGACTATTCGGAATGGAGTGTTCTTTGTGAGAACGCCTCGCTTGATAATTTCCGGCTACTTTCCCTCTCCCGCTTTGTAAAGATGGAGTTCTCTCAAACCAAGTACAAGTTTATATTCTATTCCCCCCTGTATTTGTAAAGATACAGCTTTATTGTGAAAAGGAATGCATTTTCCTGCCCATTTCAGTGCATTATTCAGGGGCAAGCCCCAATTTGCTCCCAACCCTCAGCAAATAATTAAACTAAGAGGGGAAAAGGGGACTGTTTTGCAAGACCACACTCTGGCCCATCCACTCCCACGCTGGGTTTGCAGAAGCAGCCAAAAGACGCTCCTGGAGGCCTCTCAGCATCTCCTGGTCCTGCTCTTTGGCCAAGGCCTCTCCTGCTCTCCCCGTGGGGCTGGAGCTCCCTCCCACAACACAGGCAGGGGGCCCACTAGCGTTTCTTTCGGCCTCCAACCACCTTTAACCTCCTGTACCCCTTGAATGCTCATCACTTTCCCAAGTTTAAAGGAAGCTCTAAATCCCACTTATCCTTCCCTCCCCTGCCCTTTGTCTCCTCTGATCTACCCACATTTAGACGGTAGAGTCCTTTGGAGCAGAGACATGTCCGGTCCTTCCTGCAGCTAAAGCTTCCAGGCAGGAGGCTGAGAGGGTCGAACAGACGGCCTCGTGTCAGACTGTGTGTGGTGGAGAGATGAATGTTCCCTTGAACAGAAAACTAACCCTGCAAGGGGGTACGGGTTCTCCCCCTCCCTGTGTATCTGTTTGCTGAGGGGGTTTTATATCTGTGGGGAAGTTTGGGTTTAAAGAAAAAGCACCCCAAAACACAGGGGTCCCTTAGGAGACGGGCTCCTCCACTGACAGCCCATCCTGCCAGCCCAGCACCCTGCTGCCTCTTATGGGACCGTGACAGGGAGGAGAGAACTTCCTTCGCCCGGAGCCAGCTGCATCCCCACAGGCTAAAGAAACTCTCACGGATCGTACACTGTCCTTGCTCACATGAGAAGCCGCAAACAACCAAAGAGGGGAAACAAACTCAACCTAAAACCTTACCGTTTTGTCAAAAGGGTCAAGCTGCACCAAATAAAATAAAACAACAGATTAAATATTTATTATGTGGTGTGCCCATATATAAAATATGGATTTAAAAACATATCAAACGGAACATTTTTCAAGCATTCCTGGAGGATGAGTGCCAGATGTGCTTCGGCTTCTGCGGCCTTCCTCGGAGGCTACAAATACATTAAATACACGTTCAGAGAATATCCTACATTTCTCACCATCAGCTGTTGCTCCCCGTCTGTCTAGGTCAGGGATAGTCAAACTGCGGCCCTCCAGATGTCCATGGACGACAATTCTCAGGAGCCCCTGCCAGCATTCGCTGGCAGGGGCTCATGGGAATTGTAGTCCATGGACATCTGGAGGGCCGCAGTTTGATACCCCTGATCAAAGTTGATGTCACACGCATCCAGAGTGGCTGGAAATTCCACACCCCCTCCAAGGTGTCCAGGGACCCATGGACCTCTGCCTAAGAAATTCGTTGCCCCCCCCCCACAGCACAGGAGGGAACAACACCTGGCAGTGAAACGTGTATAATTTGGGGTTGTGTTCTGTAAATTTAATGTATTATTGACCATTGAGGAAGGTTGTAGAAGTTGAAATGCATAATAATAACAATAACAAGGATAACAATAATGATAATAAATTTTATTATAACCTGCCCCTCTCAGTAGACTCTGGGCAGGTAACCAGGTAAGATCACTACATGGCGCAATAGACACTTCCACTTAACATTAAATAACTAGGTTTCTAAATCATTAAAATCAGGGTTAAAACAGCTTTCCTTAAAGTTCTAGACAATTGAGGGTAAGCTGATGTTTAACTGGAGGAGGTTAGGTGGGTTCTCAAGCAGGGGGGCCGACATCTTCATGACGTTCTCTCTTGGCCCCAAACAAAAGCCTGGCTCATAAGACACGTTCATTCACCAGGAATGCTTGAATCGGATATTCAGACCCCTAACGTGTTTAATTTTATATGTGTACACTATATAATAAATGTTTTGTTATTTTTTTTTTTAACTTGGCATAGCTTGACCCTTTTGACACATTAGAAAGCGCCCCACGACTAGCTGAGCCCCAAACGTATCCCAAACAGGTGGGTCTCAATTCCATGCTGGAAGATGCCGCAGGCCGGGATTCCTGCGTGGAACACCTGGGCCGACGTTCTCCTGGGCCCGCATCCCACCCCTGGGGTCTCCTCTCGGCATGCTGCTGAGCTCGTACCTGGATGACCCGCATGTTGAGGCCCGTCTCCTGTGCCAGCTGCTCACGGATGTGCCGGGTGGGCTTGGGGGTGGCAGCAAATGCGGCCTTGAGGGTCTCCAGCTGCTTGGCCTTGATGGTGGTGCGGGGCCCCCGCCGCTTCGCCCCCAGGTTTTGGTCGTCGTTCTCGTTGCTGCCCACCTCCTTGTCGGAGACGTTGGCGCTCTCAGAGTCCTTGGCATCATCCTGACCGGGGTCCTGGGAATCGGGGGAGAGGCTGGGGTCGCTGCCGGTGGTGGCTGCTGGTGGTGGTTGGGGGTGGAGACAAAACACACATGAAGGAGTTATCATCACGCTTGGCCCATTGACAGATACATCCCAGGTCCCCCAAGAGGCGGAGGCCGGGATGGAGACCAGGGAGTGGGTTTGTTTCCCTAGTTGTCTGCTAGAGTTGCCAGCCTCCAGGTAGGGCCTGGAGATCTCCTGGAATAACAATTGCTCTCCAAATGACAGAGAACGTTCTCCATGGAGAGAAGGGCTTGTCTGGAAGGTGGACTCTGTGGCATTATTAGTTCTGCTTTGGGAAATTCCTGGAGATTTGAGGGTGGAGTCTGAGGGAGCGCGAGGCTTAGGGGAGAGAGGCCTCAGAGGGGTATAATGCCATAGAGGGGCTCATGGGAATCATAGTCCATGGACATCTGGAATGCCCCAGTTTGTCCAGCCCTGCCATAGAAGTAATCCTCTAAAGTTTCCATTTCCTCCAAAGGAACTGATCAGAATTGCTTGCAGTCATAATTCCAGGAGAATTTCAGGCCCACCTGGAGGATGGCAACCTTCTTTGCACATGGGGTGTGCCAGAAAATTTGCACGTCCCTTAAATTGTTTGGTGAAGTCAGCTCACCCATATACTGTTCCGCAAACAGTTAGTCATCTAGGAAAGAGGGATCAAGCAAATGGACCTGCCAGTATGAACTGACTAAGGAATCCAGCAACAGGAGGCTGAGGGGGGACATGGGAGTCAGGCCCACAGAGATCTGCGGGGAGGGTGAACAAAGACTACCTCCTTGCACTGGCCCTATTCAACCTCCCCCTTGAACGACAGACACTGAGTGACACGTACCCTTGAAACAGCCAGCCCTTCAACGATGGAAAATTAGCCATTTTTAAGTAAATCCCCACTGATTTCCAACCAATATTCTGATAGACTGTTCATTTTAAATTGGACACATGGAGAAATCTGGCCATGCAAGTCCTAAACAAGCATCCCCAGAAAATCCTACATCAAGATACGCTTATTTATTTGCTTCACTTCTCCCGGATGGGGATCCAGAGCAGCTCCTCCATTTTTCTCTCCCTTCAGTCCTGGGAGAGAGGTCTGAATGGGAAAGAAAGAGACGAACAAGCTTCCCTGGCAGAGTGGAGATTTGAACTTGAGTCTCCCAGATCTCAGTCCAACACTCTAGCCACAATAGTGGACCCTCCTCTTGGCCCACTGACACTGGCCCAGAGTCTGCTTCCAGGGCAATCCAAGGAGCCAGTAGCGGTCATCAAGTCCTGTGTGGTCTGGGACCAGCTGACATTAAGGCAGAGGTTCCCAACCAGAGATTAGTGGAATAGGGTCATGTGCTTCATAGAATCCTAGAGTTGGAAGGGGCCATACAGGCCATCTAGTCCAACCCCCTGCTCAACCCAGGATCCGCCCAAAGCATCCTAAAGCTTCGGCTCAATTCAGCCGCCTCCTCGATCACTGCAGCCCGAGATGGCAAGAGCTGTGGTGCGGAGAGGAGGGTCAGCGGCAGCTCACACATTGGCATTGGCACTGCCGCTGCCCTTCCTCTCCACACTGCAGCACTGGCCTCCTCCGTACCGCTTTGGGCTTCAATGATCACTGAGGCGGCCAAACGGAACCGAACCGCACAGCCCTACAGTGTGGGCCCCTGGGTGTCCGTGGGAGCTCTGAAGTGTCGTGGAATGGGGCAGGGTCCAGGCTGTCCTCTCAGCTCCTAGTCTTCTTTCTGGCCTATGTGAGGCAAAGCGCCATAGAAGTAGTAAAGGCAGGGGGAAGGAGCAGAAGGAGGGCTAATGGGGCAGGGAGTGATGCCATTTCTAGGGGGTGGCAGGGGGGGGGGTGGCCAGCTTTTCATTTCCAGGACTCCTTGAAGGCTGGAAAAAATACTCCATGGTCAAAGTGTTGGAAAAGGCTGCATTCAGGACTACCTGCTCCCATACAAGCCCACATGACTGCTATGGCTGTTCCCTAAGGACGTTTTTAGGTGCCACCAGGTGATGACCTGAGAACGGGCCTCCTTGGGGTGGCAACAAGACTGTGGCACTCTGTCCTGGCCAGGGACTTCTCTGTCCCCTTCCCCTCACTATCTCCCCCCCCCCCAGAGGGAGAGGCTTGTTTTGCCTGCCATCCCCTCCATCCTGCCCCACATTCCCATTGACGTTTCTGCCTTTTTGCATGAAGGCACTTCTGGCTTGATTTCCACTCCTTTTATGAAGGGGGTGGTGGCCTTGCTTGGTCTGAAGGGCAGGCTATGAGCTAGCAAATAAATACGCAATGGCTCAGATTTGTTTACATGCAGAATACAGATGGCGTTCACTGGGCTGTGAATCAGGTCAAGCATGGGGAGGGGGAATAAATGTACTAAATAACCCTGTTTTTATTCTGAATTATTTCATCTGAAGCGATTTTGGATTTAATGTTTAGAATCAAACATGAGTGGAAATGTTTCCTGGGTACCAACTTGCTGTTGTAAGGCAGGGACAAAACTCCTTGGTGGCAACTTCTACAGGGAAGCTGGAAGGGTCACTGGGGCCGTATCGGAGAGAGGATGTAGGAAAACTGTTCTAGGATTGATATAGAATTCATCGCAAACCCCCAATTCGTTTGGACATGGATATTTCCAAAACAGAGCCCATTTTATGCATCTGCAATTGTGGCCTCTAGCTCTCAAAAGCTGCTGCCAAAACAAACCTTATAGTCTTGAGGTGTCACAAGATCCTGGTTTCCCACTGAGATGTTTATCTCCCTCCCCCCCCCCCCCCCCGCAGACATAGGCTTGCCCACAGGCCTGTGGAAAAACATCCTGGACCCCCAACAGAGGCTTAATGCCAGGAGATGCTATTTATGAGCTTTAGCTGCTTGGTAGGCCAAAGTCTGAAAGGGACAGGGCATTCTCTCCGGGCCTGCTCTCAACCCTCCCCAAAGTCTACTCCCTAGCTCTACATGGTCGTTTCCCCCCTCCATTTTATCCTAACAATTACCCTGCAGAGTAGTGGAACAAAGTTTGAGCCCGAGGGCCCCTTTAAGGGCAACCAAGTTTTATTCAAGGTTTTATTCGCTTTTGTGCGCACGCAATGGAACAGGAAGTACCAGTCCATACAGAGAGGCCGAGGGTGAACAATAAATTGGCATACGATATGCAGGGGTGGCCAAACCGTGGCTCTCCAGACGTCCATGCTGCTGGCAGGGGCTCATGGGAATTGTAGTCCATGGACATCGGGAGAGCCACGGTTTGGCCACCCCTGCAATATAGTAACAGATTCAAGGCCTACGCAGGAAACGTATTAATTATGCCATATGCTGATTTGCTGCTCACACCTCTATCCGCAAGAAACAGATGTTCTGCCTGGCCTACAACTGAGGCCAGGAAAGAAGAAGAGGAACAGTTGGATCTTATATGCCACTTTTCTCTACCAGAAGGAGTCTCAAAGCGGCTTACAATCGCCTTCCCTTTCCTCTCCCCACAACAGACACCCTGTGAGGTGGATGAGGCTGAGAGAGCCCTGAGATTACTGAAGAAGAAGAAGAAGAAGAGTTGGTTCTTATATGCTGCTTTTCTCTACCCAAAGGAGGCTCAAAGTGGCTTCCAATTGCCTTCCCTTTCCTCTCCCTACAACAGACACCCTGTGAGGGAGGTGAAGCTGAGAGAGCCTTGAGATTACTGAAGAAGAAGAAGAGTTGGTTCTTATATGCCGCTTTTCTCTACCCAAAGGAGGTTCAAAGCAGCTTACACTCGCCTTCCCTTTCCTCTCCCCACCACAGACACCCTGTGAGGTGGGTGAGGCTGAGAGAGCCCTGATATTCCTGCTCGGTCAGAACAGCTTTCTCAGTGCTGTGGCGAGCCCAAGATCACCCAGCTGGCTGCATGTGGGGGAGCGGGGAATCAAACCTGGCTCCTCAGATTAGAAGTCTGTATTCCTAACCATGACACCAGGAACATCATAGATGCTGGCCTACTTGCCTGACAGCCCTTCAGCCAAAAAAACAACAACAACCCTTCAAGTTCTGCCAAGTTCTCAGAAAGGCTCAAAGTATCAGTGGAAGGTGGTCATTTAATTTCAAAAGGTTTTAACCGATGGGATGAAATTAATGCAAAAGAAATTCCGTCTAAACCTCCAGAAGAAGTTCCTGACAGAGCGTTTTCTCAGTAGAACAGGCTTCCTTGGGAGGTGATGGTGGGTTCTCCATCCTTGGAGATTTTTAAACAGAGGCTGGATAGCCATCTGACGGAGAGGATGATTCTGTGAAGGTTCAAGGGGGTGGAGGTGACAGTGGAGGAGCGATAGGGATGTGAGTGTCCTGCATAGTGCAGGGGGTTGGACTAGATGACCCAGGAGGGCCCTTCCAACTCTATGATTCTATGATTAATTGTTTTAATGCTTATGTATATGATTTTTTGTATATGAGCCTACCAGGGAAGGGCGGAGTATAAATAAAAATTATTGATTATATGTATGGGCTGGTAATTCCCCTTCTATTGTGTCTGAGGAAGTATGCACACACACAAAAGGCTACACCTTGAATAAAACCTGGCTGGTCTTCAGGATGCCGCTGGACTCACACTTTGGCCAATTCAGGCCAACAAGACAACCCATTTGAATCTTCTACCTGCAAAGTGGGTTAGGCTGAGAGACTGCGTGGCCCAGGGTCGCCCGTGAGAGAGTGGTCATGTGGCCAGTATGGATCCAACCATGTGCTTCTGAAGGTTTGCTACAAAGAAAGCTTGGGAAGAGAGAAAGCCGATTTCTGCGGATTCTCTGCTCCCAGTGCTCTTCCGCATCACCAGGACTTGGTTCCTGGCTGCTGTTCCTGAGGGCCCACGGATTCCCTGGGAGGAAAGTTTCAAGGGTCTCGGTTGGCTGCCATGGAAGAAAGAAGTGGGAAAGACCAGCCAGCCAGACCTACGGATCCTCGGACACTGGCCGTTTTCTGTTTCAAGGTAAACAGGGCAAACACAAATCCTGTGTTGCAGTCCTGTGCATACTTAAGCTTCTGGATCCAGTGGGGCCTGTTTCTGTGGGCAGGATGACTGGACAAAGAGCATTTGTGCTTAAGAGACAGCTGTCCAATCCACATTCCAGGGGGAGACAATTGCATTGAAATACAGGCAGAATTGCCATTGAATTGACAGAGGAAATCCCCAGGGGGGCACACCAGGCTGGTGACCGGGCACAAGTAGGGCCAGCCCCAATGCTGCCCCCATGGATCCAGGGGAACCTGTAGGGCTGGCTGCTAGTCCTGCAGGGGAAATAGATCTGGCCATTTTCATTTCCCCGTGCACTAAACAGAAGGGGGCTTCCTTCTAAATAAATACACACCCTCCTGGGTTGCACTGGGTGTGTGGCTTTGAGACAGATCACGTCCCCCTGTTTTATTTTGGAAAGAAGTTTTGTTTAGCTAGGAGGAAGCCTTAACGATTCTCATGTTGTTGTGAAAACTGCCCCCCATCCATGCCCCCTTTGCACACTTTGCACGTGGGCAGTGACACACGGGTGTGAAAGTGACACAGGCGGCTCCTTGCCAGACCTGCCAGCCAAACATCTCCGGGGACTGTGAATTCGTCACCCCTCACCCTCATCCCCCAAAGGCTTGACACACGCCCTGCGTGGCTCTCTGATCTCCCCAGGCGCTTGGGCAGGATCCAGTTTCCTATCGTGAAAGGAAGGGAGCCATAGACACCTCCCTCTGCACCTCCCACCAGTTCGCAAACTCTGCCTTCTGGGGCTCTGATCTTCTTCTTTTTAAGTGCCCCTGGATTCTCTAAACCCCCTCCCCACAAATTCAAAGAAAGGGACACACTTAACTGCCTATCGCAACACCAAATATTTGCTTGCAATTCTGTAAATCTCCCCCGGTTGGTAAGTCTTCTTAACACCCCCCTCCTCCCATGGACTGTTTCTCTCAGCCCCTCCTCTGTTCTTCTTGAGCTACGATATTTGGAACCCCACAGGAAGGAAGGAAGGAAGGAAGGAAGGAAGGAAGGAAGGAAGGAAGGAAGGAAGGAAGGAAGGAAGGAAGGAAGGAAGGAAGGAAGGAAGGAAGGAAGGAAGGAAGGGGATAGAAAGAATGAATGAAAAAATGAAAGGGAGGAAGAGAGAGAGAGGGAGGAAGAAGGAAGGAAGGAAGATCCAGCTACGATTTCTGATATTTCTAACTTTGAATATGGAGGAAAGACTAAATCCAGTCTGGAAAACGGGAGCGGGGGGGGGGGGCAGGTGGGATAAGAACAATAAAAGTAGAGAAAGGAGAGAGAAAGGCAAAATGAGAGCTTGAGGAGACCAGGGAGATGGGATCTCTCTATCAGCAGGATCTAGAGAGTGATTAAGCTGTAGAAGTTGGAGGGCTGCAGCATTCAGAATTAGAACCAAGTCTGTTTAGCATCAGAGCCAGAAATTAAATGTAGAACTGTACATCCCAGCACGGTCCTCTGGAAGCCACTGCGGTTGAAATCAAAGAACCCGATGAGGCCCTGATCCTACTCTTTCTTACTTGGGAGCAGGCCCTGTGTAATCAAAGGGCCCTGCATCGGAATAAACAGAACTAAGCTGGGGCCGTTAAGTGCCTTTATAATGGGTTCCCAGGGGACCAGTCCTGAAGTGTGCTTACACGGAAGGAAGTCCCATTGAGTCAATGGGATTTCACTCAAGGAAGGGTACAGGATGGCAGTCTTAAAACCAAACACTCAACTGCTTCACAGCTAGCTTGCTGTCCCAGTTGCATGCACTGTCCTTTTTAAGAATAATAAAAACATTCTACCCTACAAAATATATGATCATTTTGATCTTTAGGCTAAGCTTTTCTATCAGGAAGTGTACTTGTCTGTTTCAATATCTCCTGTGATTTTCTAGGGCCCCAATCCAGGGGAAAAAGTGAGTCCTAAGGGGCTAAATTCTGTTGCAAGCCCCAATGCACGTTGACTCACGAGAAAGCACACCCAAGTTTCACCAAGCTCCTCATGTTCCTAGGATTGTGGACTTCTGTTGCCCCTCACTTTAGCGGGTCTTTCAACACCTCCAGCCTCTTATGAATGATGACTCAGGAGTCGGACATGACCTGTTTGGGAGCCAAATCCTGAGGGTCCAGCAGGATTAAAACTGTGATTCTGACCACTGACTAGCAAACAGGCCCATGGAGATCAATTGGGGCAGGGCGGGGGGGGGGTTGCCAGCAGGTCTCAACTGAGTTGTGGCAGCCCCCCCAAAATCTTCAAGGCAAGAGAAATTCAGAGGCGGGTTGACACTGCCCGCCTCAGGGCCGCGACTGCTCCTTGGAGGTCTCCCATCCAAATACTCGGCACGGTCACCACTCTGCTTAATGTTCTGCTCCCAGCATTGCACCCTATTCTGTGCTGTTTGGTTGGTCACTAACAGAAGGCGGATTCCACCAGGGCTTGCCTCACTGGCATTGCCAGCCGACCCCTTCTGGGTCAGAACCAAAGTCCTTCTAGCCGGGCCTCCTGGTTCCAACAGTGCTCAGCCAGAGACCGCTAGAGACCTGAGGACAGCAGTCATTCAGAGAGAGGTACACTGCCTTTGAGCATGGAAGCTCCCTTCAACCCTTGCGATGCTTGCCCCTCACCAGGATGGTCACATTTCCCGGAGTGGGGGGAAGAAATAAGTAGAACCAATCAGACAACAGACACCCTGTGAGGTGGTGAGGTTGAGAGAGCCCTGAGAGAACTGTGACTGACCCAAGGTCACCCAGCTGGCTGCCTGGGGAGGAGTAGGGAATCCAACCTGGTTCTCTAGATTAGAGACCACGCTATTAACCACTACACCAAGCTGGCTTTTAAAGCATCAGAGCTCCCCTTTTAAAGCCATCTATGCTCGTGAGTACCACCACCCCTTGGGGCAGTTACTGAAAAGAAGTCAGATTCCAATGGGTGTTGGTCTGAAGCAGCACAATAAAAATCAGAGTCCAGGAGCACCTTTAAGACCAACAAAGATTGCACTCAAAAACTCCCACCCTGAATAAATCTTTGTTGGTCTTAAAGGTGCTACTGAACTATGATTTTATTGAAAATGTCAGTGGCACTCCCAAGAAAGCATGCAAAAATTTCGATTACTTGCCAAAGCCATATAATGCCACCTCCCCCTAGCTTAGCTAGAGGAAACCCTCTCCCCATTTGTTGAACACCCAGTCTCTTTGTATTCATCTAGCAGAAAAAAGCATTCCCGTCATCAAGCCAAATTAATCATGCTATGAACTTCAGCTCTGCCTAGAACGCTTTGGTTGAAAGTGAATTAGACACATGGATTTGTGTAATCTCTCTGCCCATTCGCCCCTTAAAATTGGATTGAAACCCAGCGTTTTGAGTTTGAGGTATATACTCATTTCTTACTACTAGGAGTAGCAACAACTCTCATGCAGCAACAGCTAGTAAGCCTATGAGTATTACTAATAATAATACTAGGAATATTGCCAATACTCATTGTGGTTACAACACAGGGCCTGCAAAATTCCTCATTTCAGGATTGTAAAATCTCCAGTAACTAAAGCACTTAACCTACTTGGCAAGGGGCCTTCCTGAATAAAGTGGCATTTAATTCTGAGTAAACATAGACAGGCCAGCACTTGGAGGTTACACAATTATTGACTGAAACCCTTCATGGCCCACCTTTCTCCCCCCCCCCCAACCTCAAAAGCAGGGGTAGTCAAACTGTGGCACTCCAGATGTCCATGGACTACAATTCCCATGAGCCCCAGCATTGGCAGGGGCTCATGGGAATTGTAGTCCATGGACATCTGGAGGGCTGCAGTTTGACTACCCCTGCTTTAAAGGAAGGGTGATTTACCTGGGATGCAGCTCCATTAAATGCCTTGGGATTTACTTTGGGGTCAACAAGAGTAGGATCAGCATACAAGAGCAAAACATTTAGGCGGGGTTGGAGGTAGATCCAGATCCTCCGCAGTCTTACTGAGCAATAAGCCCCTCCTAGGCTTATTTTCTCAAAATGTACTCAGGATCCCACCCTTCCTACAA
The DNA here is from genome assembly GCF_049243985.1 of Paroedura picta. NCBI lineage: Eukaryota > Metazoa > Chordata > Lepidosauria > Squamata > Gekkonidae > Paroedura > Paroedura picta. The sequence goes on along the minus strand of NC_135383.1, from coordinate 26,233,747 downwards.
GGAGTTCAAAGGCAGCATCCATGGTTCATGGCTACTCCACTTGCTCCTCACAACAGGATGTGACCCAGCTCGAAGGTCTAGGGCAGCACGGGGATTTGAACCCAGGTCTTTCCACACCCGTGGAGATAATTCCTTTATGATGTCCCAGTGACAGATTCTTATGAATTATTTATTATCAGTTCTCTCTTCCCCCTCCCCTGATTATTTATTAATTTTAATTATTATTGGGTGGGGGGTTGCTGGCTGCTGCTGGCTTCTTAGATTTTTTTCACGTTAATGTTGGCATACTTTATAGTTTTTTTAAAATCACACAAAGATCTATTTATTTAGATCTTTATACTCTGCCTTTCCCTCCTGTGGCGAGCCAAAGCAGCTTACTCTCTGAGATATTTTAGGGTAACAGAGAATGACTGTGCCATGCTTACCCACGGCACATGAGGGATTTGAACCTGGGTCTTCCTGATCTATCCTGATACCGGGACCGGGACCCTGCACTGGCTCTGTGTGATCAACAGCTGCCCTGTTTCTTACTGGGGCGGGGGGCACCATGCGTGGGGTCGTTCAGGGAAATCCGGCAGATTTTGTTAACGGACCCCACTCTGTTGTTATTATCCCTGAGAATTGCAGGACGGGCAGGGATTGTTCTGGCACAACCTATTCTAACTGCAAATCATGGAATATTAATAACATCCAATATGTCCCAGATTTTATTTCAGGAAACTTGGCCCCCCTTCCCACCGCCCAGCAAAATGCTCACGTATTCTCTTTCGTGGTAAGACAGTGAAACAACCGGACAACATCAAGGGGGAACCATAACCCTCTATACCAGGGGTAGTCAAACTGCGGCCCTCCAGATGTCCATGGACTACAATTCCCAGGAGCCCCCTGCCAGCGAACGCTGGCAGGGAGCTCCTGGGAATTGTAGTCCATGGACATCTGGAGGGCCGCAGTTTGACTACCCCTGCTCTATACCCCTCCCCCAGTTACATCTTCCATCTATCCAGCCATCATTTGTCTAGAATAGCCATCCCCAATTTGCCGGGACGGGGCACCTTTGAAGGAGGCCACAGACTAGAATATGTGAGAAGGGGAGCCCCCCAAGGTATACAGGGGAGGGGGGCTGGTAACAACCAATCAAATATCCTTTTTGCCACTAATGATGTCACGAATTGCTAGAAAGTTCAACCTTCGTCAAGAAAAAGAAATCACGCAATCCTTTCCCTTTTGCATGCTAGAATAAAAGAAATGAATGCACATGCTTCTCTTGGTCAACTGTTCTATGCATGGTCACAAAAGCAGCAGAACTAGGCCACCCAATGACAAGGGAGAGGCTTTACCAAATTTGGGCGACTCCCCCAGAAATGCAGACCAAGGCAACTTTCTAATTCAGCACAACAAGGGGACTAAGCATGCTCCAGGAGGAAAGTGTGCTGGGGGGGGGGGGGGCTAGGGGAGAAGGTGCTCGGCCAGCCGAGCCCCTGAAGGAGAGCTTGGGAAGGGGGTTGCAAACTGTTCTTCCTTCCTGTCCTCCCTTGGGGCTCTCATTCCTCCCACAGGAAGTACGTTGCCTGGGAAGAACTTTGTGAAAGGACTGTGGCCACAGACGGGTCTTGGAGGGCTACGGGAAAACGGGTGGCAAAAGGGCCATCAAGGGGCAGCCAACTTATTCCACCCCGGCAGGATTCTACAGGAAGGCACCTGGAGGCGCTTTGCCAGGGCCTGCCTCTGCGTCACATCCCTGGACTTCCTTGGTGGTCCCCCATCCACTTAGTCACCAGGGCCGACCCTGCTGAGCTTCCAAGGCATGACAAGTTGGGCTAGCCTGAGCCGCCTTACAGAAAACAAAGAGTGTAGCAATGAAAAGCTTCACCCCATCCCAAAATGGCTGCCTGATGCGCACCCAGCACCTCCACTGCCTTTGGAATGCTGAGCCACAGGGCTGGGTCAGATTGCTGGCCATAAGACTGGGACCCTCTGATTCACTCCCTCACTCTGCTATGGAAGCTTCTGGGTGACCTTGGGCCAGTCATATACTCTCAGCCTGTCGTACCTTGCAGGGCTGTTGTGAGGATAAAACTGGAGGAGAAGAGAAGGACATCGGGTGCTTTTGGTCCTCATTGAGGAGAAAGGCAGTATATAAATAAAAAGCATAAAGTGAGGAAATTGGCTTTTATAACCATGGATAAACCCCTGAAATACTCTTCAGGCTTCAAGAAACCCCCAAATTGGTACAATCCTGCAGAATATGGTGGGGAAGCAGAGCTGTGGAAATGCCCACCGGGGCCGCTCCCCTCCCCTCCAGGCCCCTCACTGGAAGGGGAGGGAGAGTCAGCATGGCCACGTATGGTCATATCACCCGATAAATGTTGAACATATATTAACAATTAATTTAGCCCCATCCATTCAGAAAACCCTTCCAGGGCTATCAAGGAACTCCAGGGTGTCACGAACCCCCGGATGAGAAAGCCTGCCTAGAGGATCCCCAGAGGGGAGATTTGGTTATTGGGGGGGGGGGAGATCCACTGAGTTCTTAACCCCAACTTGTACCTGATAATCTGCAGGCAAAGAAGGACTTTTGTTTTGGACCCGGCACATTTTTAACGAAAAGGCTCCAAAGGCCCAATCTCCCCTCCCTGCAGGTCTCCTCACCTGAGTGCAGACTGTTCTCTTTGGCAGTGGAGCTGCTGGTCAGGTAATCTTCTTTGCAAACAAACTTGTTCTCGTCGATGATATAAAGTTCCTCGCCCGTGGAGAGCTGCTTGTTACACATCATGCAGGTGAAACAGTTCAAGTGAAAGACTTTGCTCCGCGCCCTCCGGACCAGGTCGCTGGGGGAGATGCCCTGGGCACAGCCTGCACACTTGGTACCGAAGCACCTGGAAGGGGGAGGAGGAGAACGAGAGGCAAGGTGAACCCACCAGAGAGCCCCAAGAGCTGGAGACCTTCCTTGGGCTGCCTGAGCGCAGTGGCTCTTTTTCTGGCCTGCCTGGGGTAAGCCACACAGATCGCGCATGGAAATCAACAGCACATGCAGAACAGCAGGACAGAATAATTCCTTTCCTACAATATGGGAACCTCCAGACATGCCTTTTAAAAAAGGATCCAGGCATGGGATTCAAGTGTTTAACTGCACTGTAATGTTCAGTAAATAAATAAATGAAACAGATTTCGGAGAAATGTACACTTCCAAGGGGGAGGGGCTCCAACAATCCTCTATCACCTGTTTAACCGTAAATTAAACCCACATTCAAGTAGCACCGAGAAAGTACTTGGGTAGTTGAGTCAACTATGGCAGGTGTCTTTAAAGACATTTCATCTTGTATTGGAACCAGTTGGACCATGAGGTGCCTTTAATGTGCATCTGAGCATAAGCAGAGTGCCTTTCTTTTTGCTACTGAAAGGAGGGCCAGGCTCCTAGAGATGACTACTGGGTTCCAGTTCCAGGGGGTGGCCATGCTGGTCCGCAGGAGGACAGTCAAGAGTCCAGGGGCCGTGGAGACAGACCCGGTGCCTGGGTCGGAAGAAGGGCAAGCTTTGACTCCGGAAGGTTTCTGCCCAGAAACCCCTGGGGATCGCCAAGCTGCTCCTGGGACCCTTCCGCCGGATGCCTTCCTTAGAAATATTAACTCGCTGTGAGAAATTTCTCCCTAGGTCATTTCTTAAGTGGTCAGCATCATACTTGGCTTCCCCTCCCCGAAGAAAGGCCCTGGCTGAAGGGGCCGCAGCCTCCTCCGTCCCGAGAGCACCAGGAGCAACAGGCAGGGAGCCCCTGAGCCCCCCCCCCTGTGTGCAGCTCACGCAGCCCCCCCTCCACCTGGCACACTGGCCATCAGAGGAGAAAGCCCACTTCACCCATAAAGACAATCTCAAACGGGCAGTGGATGGAGCCGCGGGGACTGACGAGGCTGTCCCCATTCGGAGGCCGTCAAGCTTGGAATCCCAGGGGCAACACTGGGGGAGGGGAAGGCCTTGGCCTTGACTCCCCAGGAATCTCGGAACCCTCCTTCTCGGGAGCGAGCGGGCCTGGCCTCTCTCCGTCTGCGCTCCCCTGCTTTGGCGGTCAGCTGCTCCGAGCCCACCGTCTGCCTCTGCTCTGCAACCCTCGACTCCTTGGGTGGTCTCCCATCCCGGACTCGCCTGGGCCATCCAGATCAGGGCCTGCATGGAGGAGGGGGGGGGTCCTCATGCAGGCAGAGAGCCCCACACTGTGGCGTCTGCACAGGGTCCTGCCAGTCCCCTGTGGGATAGAGCGATTGCGGGCGGGGGAGGGGGGAGCCAGTTTCCTGGAGTTATTTGAAAGCTGTTCCCCATTGTCCATAGCAGTTGGGCAAGTCGGGGTATCATTGCAATGCCATCAAGGTCAGCAGGGATTCACCCAGTGGGCTCAGCGCAGTTCGGCAGGGGAAGGTGGCCTTTGGCCTCGGCGGCATCCCCCTGTGCTGCATTAGGGATCTGCCCATCTTGGAGATGCCATAAAGCAGGGGTAGTCAAACTGCGGCCCTCCAGATGTCCGTGGACTACAATTCCCAGGAGCCCCTGCCAGCGAATGCTGGCAGGGGCTCCTGGGAATTGTAGTCCACTGACATCTGGAGGGCCGCAGTTTGACTACCCCTGCCATAAAGGATGAAGCCCTGCCGGGGGGGGGGGGAGATCAAGTGAGGAGCTTCAGATCACTTGAACAGTGGCGAGCAAGGGCCCACCTGATTAGGAGACCCAGGTTCAAGTCCTCGCTCTGCCAGGGGCCAGCCACACCCTTTCAGCCTAGCCCACCTCACAGGGTTGTGGAGGGGATAGACAAGGAAGAGAAGAACGCTCCCCCTTGCGGAGGAAGGAAACAAAGAAATAATAAAAACAAACCAACGAGACCGGGGATGTTTGGTGTAGCAGCCCCCAAGTTCCCGAGAGGATGCTAGACAAATGGTACGGAAGGCCGCGGGCCTCCTTCTGACGGCTGCGGAGAAGAACCAAGGCAGCCATGCGCAAAACTCATCCCTTGGAAGCCCCATCCAGGAGCCAGGGACCTGCATTGAGCAATCCCGAGCAGGTCAGCAGGATCCCACCCAGGGCTGCTCAAGGAGCTCCCCCCCCCCAAGTATATCTAGCACTCCGCTGAATGTCTGCAGAAGGCAGTCGTCATCTGCTGTTCTCCTGTAAAATGGACTAAATTCATTTTTAAAAATCACAGTGAAGTTGTGCGACAAATTAAAACAGGGACATCCAGCCATAACGGCAGGCTATTACATGGGGGGGGGGGGAGAGTTATCTGTGATAAATGAAGACGGGGCTGGCAAAGATGCTCCGTGGGTGATCCAGGGGCTAGAGAGCATTCGTGGCAGGGGGGGGGGGGATCGGTTCAAATCCCTGCTTTTTCAGGAAGTTCAGAGGCTGAGCTGTTGTGAGGATAATAAGGAGAAAGAGGAAACTGCGGGGAGGGGAGGCAAACGGGAGAGGCGAGGTCCAGGACACGGCTTAGGTGCCCGCAGAGACCGGGATGGCTGCCACGGCCCCTTTTCACCCTGCCGGCCTTGCTCCGTTTCCCTCCCGTGAATGGCCGCTGCTTGAAGCCGGACCTCCCAGTTGCAAGGGCGGGGAATTGGTCTTCCTCACCGACATTCACACTTCTTTCCCTGGTGACTTTCAGGAATGGCCGAGACCTTTAAATCTAGATTTTTCCCTTTCTATTTTTATCGGTCAGCCAAGTTTTCTCTCCCTCCATATTCTCTCTGGATTGCAAATCTCTCTGAACGCAGACCAGAAAAGAGCACACCAATGTTTTAAAATAAATAGGCAATTCAGTTTTAGTGACTGACTGGAAGGGGGGGGGGATCTCGAAGAGGGGCAGATTCCACCCAGCTAGAGGGCTCCTGCGTGTCTCTCCCTCCTGCCAATTCCCCTGCTGCTCTCGCGGATGAATTTTAGATTGTCACCTCCTTGCCCAGGGATGGACTGGCCATTTAAGGGATAGGGAAATTTGGGGTGGGGGCTGCCCCGGGAGGGGGCCGATAGCCAGGAGCATGCAGGGCCACACCCCAGCCTCTCTGTCCTGCTTCTATTTGGGTTGGGGGGGGGTGAGTTGATACCCACTGCCCGCCCCACTGAGGTGAGCACTGCTTGGCTCACTCCAGGGCCAGGGGCACTTCGCCCACTTCCCTGTCCCTCCGCAGACTGCCTTTCCGGCTCAGCCCAGCAGCGCCCGGCCCTGTGGGCTCAACTGCAGTTGGGGGGGGGAGGGTAGGAAGGACAAGAGCAAAGCCGACTTGAGAACAGTTCCACGGGCAATTCATCAGTGACCCCTCCCTCCCCCCTAACCAGCCTCTTCCTGCTTTGGATGTATTTTAGATCTGTCTTTTAAACATTGTTTTAATGATGCCTGTTTGGAAGGGGGTTGATTTCAATGGGTTTATAATGTAATTTTACACATTTGCTTGCTGGTTGCATCACATAATGGGCTGTCTTGGCAGCCCCGGTGAGGATACACGTTCTGGAAATAATAATAAACAACTGTTTCTTAAAAGCAATCACTCAAAGCATCCGGTTTCTTCCCTGTCATGCGTCTAATATGGTTGAACCTCAAGTGGGCTGTAGGTGGCCCTTTTTAATCTGACCTGAAAGCCAGTCCCAAGGAAATGAAGGAGGTTATTTCTGCCCAGGCAGGCAGGGACAGGGCTGGGCTTCACTTCTGTCTCACGGAATTCAGCTCTGGAGAAAATCCTGCACTTGAGCCTGCCAAGTGGGTCATAAAACAACTATTAAAATGAGAACTCAATTCCTATTCTTACCTAGGAGGAAACACAGGTCCCCCAGGCACATCCCCAAGGAGCCCGCTTGGGCAGCATAAGGGCTCAAGCAGCTATAGAGACCAGAGTTCAAGCCCTGCAAGCCTAGCAGCTTCCTGCATGACCTCGGGCCGGCTATACTGTATCAACCTAAGCTACCTCACAGCACTGTTGTGATGACAAAAGGGAGAGGAGAATAACATAAGCATCTGTGAGTCCCCATTGGGAAGGAAAGAAGGAAAGAAAGAAGGAAGGAAAGAAAGAAATATGTATGTCCCTGTTCCTAGAAGAAAGGGTGGGATAAAAATATACTGGATAATTGAATAAATGCAGCAATATCAGCAAAGTAATTTTGCAAGTAGGATGCTGCTTAATTAATATTTCCGGTTTCAAAAAAGTAGCTTCTCTTAGAATCAGAGTTGGAAGGGACCTTCCTACAAGCCGTCATCAGCACAGAGAATTCCGAACAAAAGCCAGCTCCTTAAAAAAAGAAAAAGGTTTCCTTTCCTCCTTCCTGATCTGGGATTCACCAAAACATCCAGGCGAACCTTCCAGGTGGTGCGGCACTAGGAATAAAAGTATTTCAGCTAGTATTGTCTGTATATAAAGTCAGGTATGTTTGGGCAGACTGAGATGGGGGGGGGGTCACTTTGAGTGCAGGGAATCAAGCCTCTTTCAAAATGCTCTAAAACTGAAATCGCGAACTCCGTGGGACTGATGCCCAAGTCCAGATGATTGGCACTTGGGACACGAGTGGCGTCTTACTCGCGAGTGAGTGTGCCCTCTTAAAATGCGGGTGGCATAAGTCAGGCTTATTAGGCTGAATGAGTCTTGCTCCTGAATAAAAAAGGTGGGTAGGTTAGAGCTCACATTAGCAGAATAGATTCAAGGGGGTCCGCTGTGATGATCTGAAGCAGCACAATCAAATCAGAGACCAGGAGCACCTTTAAGACCAACAAAGATTAAGACCAACAAAGAAAGATTTACTCTTTAAGACCAACAAAGATTTATTCAAGGCGTGAGCTTTCGAGTGCAAGCACAGCGTGCTTGCACTCGAAAGCTCACGCCTTGAATAAATCTTTGTTGGTCTTAAAGGTGCCACTGGACTCTGATTTTATTAGCAGAATAATATTCTAACCCCCCCCCCCCCAACAACCCAGGAGTACCTACAATTATTCCTCAGTGCTGTGTCTTTAGATTTTTATGACCTGTGTGCACACAGGTTCTGTACAAAGTACCCAGCGTGTCCATTGCTCGTCCTCCCCCCCTTAAGTAAATTCCACGCAGCGCTAGGATCTGGCCGGCCCTTTCCCTCGGTCAGTTCAAATAGTCCTCCTTCAGCAGGACCCCATTTTACAGATGGGGAAAAGTGAGTCGGGAAAAGACTTGCCCAGCCTTTCTGTCTTGCCTTAAGGGAAGCCCTTAGTCCCTCCCTCCGCATTAAATGTTCATACAACCCAGAGGGTTGAAAGAAGGAAGTCCCTTCCTGGCTAGGGCAAACCTGCGTTCTTTTTTGGTGAAAAGAAAAGCCGCTTCCACAATTTGGTCCAGCCCCAGATGCCCGGCGGCTCCTTCACACGGAGGCTGGTAGAAGTTTGTGTGCCCCCTGCCATGCGCTTGATATGCCATCAACACACGACCCTCGGCCCACCTGACTCTACTCAGGCTGGCAGTGGCTCTCCGGGTCTCAGGCAGAAAAGGTCTCTCCTCGCACAGGCCCTGCCACGGAGCCCCAGAGCTGCTATGCCTTGGAGGCTGGGTTAATGGCGATCCGGGGGCCGCGGGGATCCCTAATCCATCACCGTAGCCCGCCATTCTCATGGGGCTCTGCTTCCAGGTGGCATGGTCGGCTGCCTGCAGGGGAAACGGCCTTGGCATCTGACCTAGCCGGCGACTTTAAGCCCCCCCTCCTGACCCACTTCTTCTCCCCACAGGAAGCCTCCAGCAAAGGACAGAGAGGCTCTTTCCTCTGGGCCTGCCGATCCGGCCTCCTTAACATCCTCGGGACTGACTCCAGAGAAGGCCCGCTAAGCAAGGCACAGGTGCCGGCTGCAGCAAAGGTTCTTCCCTCTGCCCCGGCGGCCAGTTCTCTTCCCCAGCTACCCTTGGCTTCTCCCCAAAGCCGCGTCCCGCGTGGCCTCGCCTGCTGGATCGTGGCCAGGCGCAGACTGCTCCGACATGTCCCGCGGGGACAGGGACCTCAGGCCGGCCAGGAGCCCCTGCCCTCCCCAGGCTGGCCCGAGGAACCGGGCAGGATCCCCACGTTCCAGACTCGGCCCGCCGCCCTGCTCAGAGAGCCCCGCAGCAATGCCGCCCGAGGAGAAAAAGAGAGGGAAGATTGACCATCACATCTCCGCTGGCCATTGTTGCCTGGAGCATACAAAACAGGGGCTGTGCACACGCTCCCACAGAGTACACACACACACACACACACACCCGTTGTTTGCATTTTTGCTTTGCGCGTTCGCAGCCCCTGCCTCAGACGATGGAATTTTGCACCAGGAACAGACGGAGGCCAACCCCTCCTGAGAAGGGCCAGTGTGCACAGGTCACTCCCGCTGGCCACTTAGAAGCCCCGTCTCTCTCCCAAAAGGAAAACTCTCCCTTACGTCGACGTCGACGGTCAGTCGCTTTCCAGAGAGCGCAGTTAGGGGACGGCAAGTCTGGAAGGGCGCGGCCCCGATCCTCCGCAGACTAAATTGGCAAACTCAAACTGACTTACTCTCGGGTAAGACTAATTTTTAAAATAATTTCCGTAGGAGGAAGCGTATGAGAGCGATCCTATTCAAGCCTTACTCTCGGGAAAGCCCTCGGAGGATCGCGCTGTGCGTTGATTTTGTTCGCAGCTCCTATCCCGGGATTTACTTAGGGGGAAGTAATCCGTCTGGGCGCGGAGGGGTTTGCTCCTCAAGAACCGGTCCGGGATCGCACGTTCCGAGGGTCTCCTTCCAAGGAACCGCGGGCAAAGGATGCCGGGGAACGAGCGGGACGCGGACATTTTAACCCGGCTCTTTTCCGCCATGCAGAGAGCGGCGGGGAAGGGCCGCGGACAAAGGTCGCGATCCATTCAAAGCGGACGACGGGATCCGACCCGGGAGCCTCCGCGAGCCCTGCCAGGACCGCCGGGCAGCCCATTCGGCGCAGAGGGAGGGAGGGAGGGACGGCGAGGAGGTCGGGCGCCGTCGGCCGCGGGAGCGAAAGAAGGGCCCGCGCAGAAGGGGGCAGGCAGCGGCCCTCCCGCCCCCGCAAGCCCCCCGGCCTGGCCGCTGCCTGCCTGCGCCCGGCGAGACTCGGGGCCGTTCCTGGCGTCGCTCCGCTCGCCACAGCCCGGCTGGCCCGAGGAAGGCCGCTTCTCCCCGCCCGCCCGCCCGCCCGCCGGCCGGCCAGGACAGCGCTGGGCAGCCCGCAGGCCGGGGGGGGGGGCGGGGAAGGCTCCGAAGTGGGCCCGGGGGAGCAGCAGCAGAGGCGGCGGGCGCTTCGTTTTCCAGCGGGCAACAGAACAAAGCGCTCCCTCCTCGCGGGGAAGCCCCTTGCCGCCCCAATCCACCCTCCTCCCCCCCCCTTCGCCAGCCATCCGAGGGGATCCTGCGGCCTCTTGGGGCGGGGGGCGCTTTGTTGTCTGTCTGGCTCGAAGCGGACGGGCCGTTTCCTCGCGGCTTCTCCCGGTGGCCGCCTCCCCCTCGGCAGCTCCGGGCAAAGGGGTGTGGGAGGCCTAGACATTCTCGACGAGTCCCCTTGAGGCAGTGGGGGGTCCCCAAATAAAAGCCACAAACCGGATTAAAAGCGGAGCCGCAGGAAACGGCTGCTGCGCCCGGAGCGAGCAGCCCACCCCGGCGCCGGTTTGCCCTTTAGGGAGGAGGCCGCGCGGGGATCGGGCCGGGGCTCTCGGCGCCAGAGAGAAGGGGATCGCGCCCTCGGTCTCTCCTCCCGCGCCGAGAAAGCAGGAATCGCCGGCGCTTTCGCTCCGGATCGGGCCTGGGCTCGTCTGCAAAGGGTCAGGCAACCCGCCCGGCCCGACGCTTTAAGCGGCTACTTGGAATGTTCTTGCGACGCGAACTTAAATATTAGTATTACGCTGATTTTCAGTTGCAGACCCCGTCGGCCCCCGTCGCCCTTTTTTCATTCATTCATTCATTTATTATTCATTTATTAGATTCCCTTGACCTCTGAGGCCGCCACGATCACAATCGGGTTTTAAAAACGGAATGATTAAAAGAAAACCAGCTTTTAAAATATTTCCAAGAATATTAACAATGCCCTTTTTTCGGCGGGGGGGGGGGGAGGTGAAGGGCTCAGATCGCTTCTCCGGGCGACCGGGCCCATCGGAGGAGAGCGCGGCAGAGCGAGCGGCGCCTCTCCAGGCCCCGAAAGAGGCCAGCGGCCCTCCCGTCCCCTCCCCCCCCCGGCCACTCGGCGCAGCAGCCGCTGGACACGGGCCCGGAGGCCGGCTTGGGCCGAAGAACCGGCGGCTGGATTCGGCAGGGAAGCCCAAGAGAAGCGGGACTTTGTGCTGAACGAGAGCTGGAAGCCGCTCGGTGGGATTCGGCTGCGGCCCCCGACAGCTCCGGCAGGAAGGAACGGGAGACTCTGCGGAGAGGAAGGCCCGTTCGGGAGACCTCCGCGGGGCCCGGAGCCCTGCCGCCCTGCCCCCCCCGCCCCCGTTCCGCGCGCAAACTCCGGGGAAGTTCCGTGGGGGCGGGGAGGGAGCGCGGGGGGGGGGGGCTGAGCAGCTCCCTCTCCCCCCCTGGCCCGTTCGGGGCGCAGGGCTCGGGCGTCGCGGGGCTCCGGGGTCCAGGCCTCCCGGCGGGCTCCAGCGGCCGTCGCGGGCGGGAGGCGATTGTGCGAGGCAGCCTGCCCTCGGGGTCAGCGAAGCCACGGCCGCCCGCGCCCTGCAGCCCTCGCCCCGGAGGAGACCCGCCCCCACTCGCCCGACCGACCGACGGCCGCCTTTGCCGTGGGGGTGGGGGGGAATGGGGGGCGCCCTTACCGGAAGAAGTCGTTCTTGCAGTAGAGCTTCCCGTCGCGGGAGAAGCACTTCTCGGTGAGGTTGCATTTGCACTCGCAGCACTGGACGCATTTGACGTGCCACGCGCGGTCCAGGACGTTGAGCAGGAACCGGTCCAGGATGGGTCGCTTGCAGCCCGCGCAGTGGACCATGGTCTCCTCGGGAGGCGGCGGCGGCTCGGCGGAAGTGGGCGGTCGGGCCCCGTCGGAGCAGAGTCAGGAGCGCGGCGGCCCCCCGGGAGCGCCCGCGGGAAGCATCGACGAGCCCCGTCCCGTCCCGTCCCCCCTGCCGCCGCCGCCCGGCTGACGGCCCCAGGGAGGGAGGGCGCCCGCAGAGAGGTAGAGCAGGCGGGGGGGGGCGAGGGCCCCAAGTCCGGGGCGAGAGGCCTACCTCGCAGGGGGGGGGGCGGCCGCCGGGTTCGCACGGGGCAGATGCTGCTCTGGCCGCCTCGGGGCTGTCAGAGGGGACGGTCCGTGGCTGCGGCTCCTTCGTCGTCGTCGTCTTCTTCTTCTTCGCGCCGCTCCGTTCCGCGGCTCCTCCGGCCGCCCGGCCGCCTCTCTCCCTCCCTCCCTCCCTCCCGCGGTGTGCTGTGCCGCGCTGCGCTCAGTGGGGCGCGGGGAGCCTGGGCTGGGCTGGGCCTGGCCGGGGGGCTACGGGCGGCTCCGGCGTCGGCGTCGGGGCTGCGTGCGGCTGGGCGGCCCGTGGCTAGACTGCATCTTGGGCTCCGCCGCCGGCCGCCAGCCTTATGCACTGACCCCCGACGTCACGGGGCCCGCCAGCCAATCGGCGCCGCGCCGGCCCCGGCCCCGCCCCCTCCGCGCGCCCCGCCGGAGCTGCTCCTCCGCGCCGGGATGGGCCGCCGCAGCCGCCGCCGCCGCCGACCACAGCAGCCGCCCGGGTGAGCCGCAGCCCCGACGGCACGGGACGGCACGGGGACGGGGACGGGGACGGGGACGGGGCGGGCATTCTCAGGCGCCGGCCCGGGAAGGGAGCGGGCGGGAGGCCGAGGCCAGGCCCGGGCGGGCGGGCGGCTGTTGCTCGACGGAAACTTTCCCCGGGGGCAGGGAGAGGCGCGCGGCCTGCGCTCGGGGCTCCGGGGAGAGGCGGTCGGTCGGTCGGGCAGTGCGGAGGGCAGGCGTGCCCCGGGCCGGGGGAGGAGGGGCGAGAGGCGCAGAGCCGAAGGGGAGAAGTTCGCGAGGCAGCGGGGCTTGGGGGGCGACCCGCTCTCCCTCTGGGCCTCCCCCCGGCGGACTAGCTGGACGGCGACGCCGCTTCTGGGGCGGGATCCGGGCCCTCGCTGCCCTCGGGGCGCTTCGTCTCGGGCGTCCGGAAGGGGACCCGCATTTGGGGCGACGAGCGAGCGGGGCCGGCGGAGCCCCCGGGACACTTGGCCGCCCTCCCCGCGCGCCGACCCTGGCCCGTCCCTCTCCGCGCACACATCGCCCCCCCCTGCCCCCTCCCCTCCGGCAGCCCCCTGTCTGGTCGGGCGGCGATGCCTTCGCTGTTTGGGGCCGGCCGTGAGGTTCGGAATGAAGCGATCTCATTTTGGGGGTGGGGTGGGGTGGGGTGGAGTGGGGGAGGGGAGGGGAGGGGTGCGTGAGAAACCACGAGCGGCTGGATTTGGCCGCGGCTGCCCGAGGACACCCCAACCCCCCCCCCCGCGCTCCGCGTGGTTCGGCTGCACCTGCCAGTCCAGACGGGCCGCGTCTCTCTTGGGCGACCCCGGACGGGCTTCCCCCGCTCCCAGCCCCCTCTGCCCCCTCGAGGGATCTCCCCGCTTGGGAGACGCCGACTTCCGGGGCAGGGTCTGAAAGGGGACAACGAAATTTCATCGCCCGCCCCCCGTCCCTTCAAGCAGAAAGTTGACGGGATCCCTTGGGCTCTTAAGCACTATGCCGCGGGGGGCGGCGAAGAATTTCACGTCCAGGGGCGAGTCTCTCCCTCCCGGGGGCGGTCCGTGGATCTAGAAGAGACGCGTCGCTTGACGGGGGGCGGCTGGGGAAACCGGGCAACGAGGAAAAGGGCGTCGATGGGGCAAGAGCGACACGGAGACCTCCGAGGGATCCTCTGCCGGGTTTGGGGCCATCCCGCGTTCAGTTTTTTTTAAACGTCTTTTTGATGCCGGGTCTTTGTTTCATGCTTTAACTACAAATTAACCCCGTCTTTAGCAATCTAGATATTCTCTCCAAATCAGGCACTTAAAATGTTTTGTTTTTTTTTGAGGCGGGAACGAAAGGTTTGTGTTTCCGAAATGCTTCTTTAGAAATAAACGATTTTCATTTGCACGAGTGTTTATGATTTGGCTGTCAGTGTCTAAATCCGGTGGAAACCGAAGCAAGAGAATTGAAAGGAGACGCGCTCTCAAACAAACCTGTCTCGAGAATGTTTTTAAAAAATTAAACGGTTTGATTTAGTCCCGGGGTTTAGACTGGGGGGCGCCCAACGGTTGGCCCCCGGCGCCCTTTCTGGGGCAGCTAAAAATGCCTCGGCCGCCCTCGGACCGTGGAGAAAACGCGACCCGTTTGGCCTCCCTCCGCCTTCGCCGCCAGACCCGAGCGAATCCGGAGTGGAGCCTCTTGGGCACGCGAGAAGAGCTCTGGGATCCCCCGCTCTCGCAGGCGGCCATCGGGCCCCGGGGCGCCACGCCTTGGAGGGCCACCTCGCAGTAGACGCCTGGCCCTCCTGGAGCATCGCGGCGTCCTTCTTTTGGGACAGACACGGATCCCGGAGCCATCTGGATCCGCCGCGGTCCTCGGCCTTTCGAAGCGGGGAAGGCCAGCCAAGGCGGCTCAGGACCAAGTCCCAACCCGGTCGAAGGCGCCTTCCTTCCTTCCTTCCTTCCTCCTTCCTTCCTTCCTCCTTCCTTCCTTCCTTCCTTCCTTCCACCCTGAGTCCTTCCCTTTCTTTCTTTCTTTCTTTCTTTCTTTCTTTCTTTCTTTCTTTCTTTCTTTCTTTCTTTCTTTCTTTCTTTCTTTCTTTCTTTCTTTCTGCCCTGAGTCCTATTCTCCTTCCTTCCTTCTTCGCGGGCCCGACTCCCGGGGAGCTGCTGGGGGCGGCGAGCGAGCGAGCGAGCGAGCGGAGCGGGGAAAGCCCAACGCGGCAGGAAGCGCGCCCAGGACCGCGGCCTTTGGCCGGCTCCTCCCGGCCGCCCAGGGGCCCGATGGCCTTGGACGGCAGCCTCGGGGGCCAAAGCGCGGCCGCGGGGCCGGGGAGCTGGCGCGGGAGAGGCCCGGAGCTCCTTCGGGGAGGACGGGCGGGGGGATCCCGGCCCCATGCGGCTCCCACGGGCTGGCTCAGCCTCAGGGGCTGGGCGCTCCAGGGACCGGCCAGGGAAGATTTGACCCGGGGACCACCTGGCTTCGCCCAGAGAGCGGCCAGAGGTCTTTGGAGCCTCGGACTCAGAAGGCTCCCTGCAGCCGCCCGAGCTTTGGGGCAGCGGCTGTCCACAAAAACGCCCACGTTTACTCAGGAGTAAGTCCACTGACTCAGTCCGGGCACAGCGTGGCAGCCTGACATCCCGATCTGCCCCCCCCCTGCCAGCCAGGAGTCACTCCCACTTACTCCAGGGAGAACTCAGGGGGCCCAGTTGTGAGACCAGGGGGATCCGGCTTCTGGCTGCCCTCTCTTCCAAACCGGCGGGCACAGTAGCTGCAAGGCAGGGTCCCCCAGCAGGGTGCCCAGGGGCACCACATCTCCTGCCAGTACTTCCCCCTGGCAAACTTTCCAGAACGTGGGTGGGGACGCTGCAAAACAAGGCTTGCTATTGGCTGCCCAATGAAAGGGTTTTCCTTTGGAGGGTGAAGAGGGCTGCTAAGCTTTCCCCCACCAGTGTCAGGTTCCATCCCCCCTTCGGGAGGGAGATATTCCCTTTGACTCCGCCTCCTGCAGCAGCCATGTTGGGTTTCTCAGCATTCACTAGATGCACACAGGCTCAAAAGGGTTGGGGCTCTTTGCTCTGAATAGAAGCGGCCATACATGATCATGGCTTGGCTCCTTTGGCCCACCCCGAGGCCTGTGCCAGGACCCACTCAGACCCCAGCCAGGAGGGGCGGGGCTTCACTGAGAAGAGGCGGGAAAAAACCCAAATATTCCATTTTCTACAGAATGACAGAATCCAGGGATCTAGATGTTGTTATTGTTGTATTTGTTTATGTTGTATATTAATTCATTCCATGTATCCCCCATGTTGTATGTAAACCACCCTGAGCCATATGGAAGGGCGGTATAGAAATAAAATAAATAAATAAATAAAATAAATCTTTTTTCACCCCATCAAGTAGCTCAGAAAACACATGGTTTTCTCAGCAAATTTAGCTTAACAACAGCCCTGCGAGGTAGTTTAACCTGACAGAGAAAGGCTGGCCTAGGGCTACCCAGTTAGCTTAAATGGCAGTAGATATTTGAACCTGGAGCCTCCCTAGTCAGTCGACCCCCCCCCCCCATTGTCTCTCAATCAGCACAAAATGCCCCACCAGACAGAAAGGAGATGCACTCAAGAGATTTACAGCAGATGTGCTTTAGCCATTTACTTTGAACTCTGCCCAGGACAAAGGAACTTACTCCCAAGTGGGGTTTAGGGAGGCCCAAGAACTATTAATTTGTTTGTTTACATATTTATACCTCTCCTTTCCCCAGTGGGAACCCAAAGTAGCTTACATCATTTGCCTTCATTTTTATTCTCACAACAACCTTGTGAGGGAGGGCAGAGTAAGAATCTGTGACTGGTCATTCTGGTGAGCTTCCACGGCAGAGGGGGCCTCCCGGATCCCAGAGCCTCCTGCTGTGGGCCTTCTGGGGCATCTACTTGGCTACTGTGGGAAACAGGAAGCTGGAGCAGAAAGGCCAATGACTGACCCAGTGAGGTGCCCTAAAACATACTGCAGAACACGCAGGATTCCTTTTTTCTGATTGCTGGCCCAGTTGGGTCGGTGAGCAGAAGCCCAAGACGCCTGTCTCAGAAGTTATTTATGTGCATGAGCTGTTCAGCGATGGGCAAAAGCTGCCACGGGGCAGATGTTTCTGAGCTGTGCTCCAGCGCTCCTTGGGAGAATGGCTAGGGTGTTCTCTGTGCAACAGAGTCAGGAATAGTGGCTGGATTCAGTGCAAAACCTTTTGCAGAATCCATAGCGATTGATTCCACACTGCTTAGTGCCCAACTGCAAGGGAGTGGAGCAGAGGCCCAATAAACGTGTCAATCGTGTGGCAGGAACCATATCTACCTAGTGAAGGACCTGGGATCTGAGCGGCCTCAGATTCAGATTCAAATTGGGGCAAAGCATCAGGCCAGGCATATTCTACCTTTGGTGCAAGGATTATTCAGGGCCATTCCGCACCTGTTAGATGTGGTGAAATGCTTACCTTATGTAGTTGTTATATTCCAGATGCTCTGTGTGATGTCACCAACATCCAGTGTCCAGGCAGCAAATGGCTGGTTACATCCTCCATTTTAAAGCACCAGTGGGGATATCACAAAGTTGATTCCCCAACCTCAGAAGTGCAAGCTACAGGAGAGCAACCAGTAGGCCACCAGCCAAAGAAATGTATGGAGGCGAAGAAGTGCTAGCTCCGCCTCCAGTATCCCAACCTTGCACCTGCCTCCCTCTCCTTTATCCTGAGGACAGTAAATTTTTTAGAAAGTGAACTGCCTGGAGCAATGAATGCATGCAGGCAAAGCCAAAAATAATTCCCCCCCCCCAAATTTATGACACAAAGCATTTCTCTCTAAAGCCCCCCCCCCAATCAGGAATGTGATTCCATAATGGGTGGCATTCAAAAAAGCATTGTGTATCTATGATTAGATGCATAGGTGTTTCAACGGAGAAAGTTTGAATAAAAAAAAGGTAGTGGACATTGTGGGCCCTTTAAAACATTGAGAAAGGGGATTGGTTGCCTGGCTTGATTGACAGGCAGAAGAGAGTCACTTGTAAAGTGTGTTGCTCTCTTCTGCCATTTCCAGCAGGCATGTGGAGTGTAAGAAGCGTGAAAAGGTGGCAGACAAAAGCAAGACAGCAAGAAGGTGAGGAATGGCCGGAGGCACGATAATATTTCGCTGGCGTAACATTATTTTTTTTTTATGTGCAGAAATGCCCTGAGAACCTTTATTTCGTCCATTTGTGCCCTGATTTCTCCCTGGGGGTGACCCAAAATGGCCTCCGCAATTCCCATTCATTTATCCTCCAAAAGAACCCTGAGAGGGGGCTCTGCTAAGAAGGTGTGAGTTTCCAAGGGCATGAGTGAGGATTTGAATCCGGGTCTTCCAGATCTTAGACAGACGCTCTTAACCCCTACACCACACTGGAGATGAAGTACTCTAGGTGTTAGATTGGGCAGGAGATACACATTATTAGTTTGGCAACAAGCTGATTTGTGTCTCTGGACAGCAGAACAGTTGACAACCAGTACCAGAAATGCAAGCATTTGGGCAGCGTGGAAGTCTTGTAAAACTCTTCAGATGCTTTCTCGTCTCACAGATATTCTTTAAACCTGTTTCCTGGGTGACATGCCTCATGGATTCGAACCTGGTACCTTTAGAAGTAGCTCCATTGAGTTCTATGGCATTTTTACTGGCAAGCATACCACCTGATATTCAGAGGTAGGCTGCCCTTAAACATGGAGGTTCCATTCTTAAACATGACAGCTACCCAAAGAACCTGGATCAGACCAAGAGCCCTGCATTGTGTAAGCCACCCTGGATTTATGCCGGGCAGAAAGGGCACAAATGATGCCAACCAATCAATCCAGTTTCCCACACCTCTGCAAAGCTCAGGACAGGGAAATGATGGCCTTCTCCGCGGTGCTTTTGGCCAATGCAATTTTTACGTCCATGAAGATTACTCTTGTGGCTCCTGGTTGACACCAAAATGCCACCCCTGTCTCCCTGCCCTTTCCACCTCTTGGCACCGAGATCCAAAGCGGCCTTCCCTTCACGGCTGGTGCTGCACAAAGGAGGCCCGGGAGGCTAAGTTTCGGTTTGAGAGTCTGTGGACTCCCTTTGCCTCTGGGGAAGGGGATTCGCCCCATCTGGGGGGCAATGTTTCTCATGTGCATCCGGGCGGAGCTGTCTGGGATGCAGGATGCAAGGAGGGGGGGGGGAGGGGGGGGAGGCTGCAGTCACTTGGAAAGTCCCACAAAAGGAGAAAACCAGTTCTCCCTCACAAAGAAGCAGAAGAGAGCCAGCGCTAATGATTTTAGGAACCTGTAAGGGCAGCCAGCTGGAAAGCATCGTGCTTCCCTTGGCCAAGCGGCTAAAGCAGACCTGCCTTTTGATCTGATGGATTTTGAAAGGGAGCATTGATTTATTGTCAGGGCTTCCCAGCAAAGCCTTCTTGGGGTTGGGACAAATCATTTGGGAAGGAGCCACTGAGCCAAGAGGTCTCCCCTCCCTCCTTCACACACGTCCGGTTGCTGGATCAGGTCATTAGTGTGACATGAAGGGTGCGTGTGCACCTCACCCTGGGGTGATGGATGAGTGTGTGTGAGATCCATCCTGAAAACATTACAAAACTCAAAGTACGTTTGTGCCCTGTACAAAGAGAGAAAGAAACAAAAGAAGCGTCCTGGGACACCTTAGGGACGAATGCATGTTTATGATGCGCTTGTCAGAGCCACTGAAGTGGGCTCCAGTTTGCAAAGGCATAACTGCAAGGAAGGTGTCCGTCTTTTGAGTGCCACAGGACACTCCCCTCCCCCTGACAGACAGCTCTGCCACACAGAACCGATACGACAGAATCCTAGTGGCTGGCCAGCGAATCGACCCACTCCTAAAGAACGTGGGCTGAGGGCAATCGGCACATTCCAGAGCCAGGGGTTACATAACGGTTACATAACCACCAGGTGGGAGAGCCACGGCAGGAGACGGTGATGGGAAGGCCGGTCCAGAACGACAGATGGCTCCAGGCAGACCAGGGACGCACGCGTGGTCGTGTGTGGGCGGCTTTATCTGCAAATTCCATGTATGCATACGAACTGGTGAGCAAACGACGGCACACGAGGAAGACCAATCTCCCTGTGTCATCCACTTCATATACCATCATTATTTCTCTGTGTGGTTTTTTTGGGGGGGATCTCTCTGCAAAATCCATCTGTATATACATGCAGTTCATTTTTATGAGCCAAAGGATGCATCAGGAAACTTAAAGAGGTTCACTTAACTCCCCCCCACACACACACAAATAATATACCAACAGTGGAGAATCAGTGGATTTGTGTGTCATTTAGGGCAATGACATGTGTCTATATTTGCTGAATTTACCTGGCAATATATGTACACACTGTGTGTGTATGTGTGTGTGCGTGTGTGGGCATGCATGAAAGAGTGAATCCAGTGGGAAAGGGCTTGTATGCATGCATGGTGCTAACACAGGTGCATGTTGTGGCAGAGTTCCCAGGGCCCCATCATCTCTGCACACCGATCACCCCTCCCTCCCTCCCTCCCCTCCACCCCCAGGCCTCCCTCTTGCCCGAGTGTCCTCCCGCCGCCTGCTCACAAGCCTTCCACCTGCCAATGCTCACGGCTGCTTCTGGCTCTTTCCCAGTGTCACTGGGAGCACAGGGGATCGGGACAGAAGCTCACATCGGGGTATGCCGACCCTGAACCTGGATAACAGGCAAGATGAAGACCCTGGAGAGCCCCTGCCGGCCAGAGAAGATCAGCATAAGGCAGTTTCGTCTGCTTGAGTGACGCCTCCTGCTTCTTACCCACAACTTAGTTAGGACCCACCAGGGCTTCTAGAAAGATGGCATTTCCTGCTTCTGAACGTGTAAAGTCTGGTTGTGATTTGTGAAACACGCTCCTCTCCTGACTCTGATGCTGGGTGTTGAAATGGAGTGCAGAGGTGGAGTGCAGACAGGTTGACTTGAGAAGCCAATCCAAGCATATTTAAAGTTGCAAACCAGCAGAGTGGAGGGGCTGAAAGTCCCTTTTAAGTGGGGCAGCTGAATGTGGCAGGGGTGGGGAGCTGTCCAAGTTGGAGTTTCCGCATGAAATGCTGCTCCATGGACCAAGCAAGAGCGTAAGGCCCAGATGTCTTGCATTTTACTAGGCCCATCCAGAGACTTCTTACTGCCTTGCTGTCAGAGGGCCTGGCTGTGCACATGGTATGCTTGCTGGACCTATAGTAGCTTCTGAGGGGCTGGGCATACGATAGATTCAAGGCTCAGAGAAACAAGGTCCAATTTTCCCCAAAGATGAGGGACAGTCCTTATTTCCAGATACCAGGCTCTGATCAACCACTGATCCTGTTTGGCCTTGTTAATTTTAAAACACGATTTGATTGACTCGTCATGGCTTGAGATTCTGTCCATCCCCCAAGGATCTCTAGACATGAAGCTGGACTAGGATGCATAATTCCTAATGTCGCAGCATGCGCATGAATACTGAAGCACTGGGCAGGGCACCGCCACGGATGCGGCAAATTCTGCTAGAAATGACTTCCAACAGTTGAACTCACCGGGTTCAAAGGTGCCCACTGGATGCAAACAGAGCTCCCTGTGTGTTCCGGATCAGGTTTTTGCAGAACGGTGTGTGCACAAAGATGCCGTTAATTTAAACCAGTCAGCAGCCATTAACACCAGTAGGGTCTAGGGTTGTCTGCTTCGGCCGCCAAAGTGGCCGTTCCAGCCTGAAGCAGCCAGCGCAGCGGTGCTGGCTGCTTCGGGTTGGAACAGTTACTTCGGCGGCCGAAGCCCAGAACCCTAGTAGGGTCTACGTAGACCAGGCTCTCCCACCCAGGGTTTCGTCACCCCCTGGGGCTTCTTAATGGCACTGGAGGAGCTTGCTGAATGGGTGGGAATTAATTAATTTCAAAATATATTTTCTAAATTTGTTAAATGTTTATCAGGTGATATGACCATATATGTTGACCCCCCCCCCCAAAAAGGGCCAGTGTTGGGCCTGGAGGGTTTGGGGGGTCCTGGGTGGGCGTGTCCACAGCTCTGCTTCCCAACCCTATTCTGCACGATCGTGCCACTTCTGGGGTTTCTCGAAGCCTCAAGAATGTTTCAGGGGTTTCTCAAGGGTAAAAAGGTTGAGAAAGGCTGACTTAGACAAACTCAGAAGGGCAGGGTTTTATTAAGGCACAGCTTTTGCTTACAATTTGGTGCAGGATTAAGTCGTCATCAGGGAACTGGAGTAAAAATTCTGCAAGATCCTGATGCCAATTTGCCTATCCTTCATTTGAAAAACTGTCAGGGATGCAAACTTTCCCTGAGCAATCCACGAAGAAAAGAGCTTCCACTGTAGTTGCTGGTAGTGATTTGGACCCCTTCTTTGAACCCAGCTAAAATGTGTAATTTCCCTGCCATTTGTGACTGCTTTATATAATGGGCGACTTACCTAACTGTGTGTTTTCAAAAACTGCCTGTTGAGTGGAGCAGTTGTGCAGCCAGGACAGGGGAGTGGGAGTGACCGGGCTTTGTGAGCACACCCATGTGCAAGAACTATGTGCTGATTGCATAGGTCGGAAGGGATACAGTGAAACAACCAGCTCCACCGCCAGAAATGGGTCACTGAACAGGGAAACCGATAAACAATCAGCTCTCTCTGTCTGCATCCAGCCAAACTGGAGGGCTTTCGGCCTCCCTAGGCACAGCACGGCATCCTGTGCATGGCCACCACAATGTATTTTGAATGGACAACAGATCTGTTTGAAACCACTTCTGTTGTTTTCTCGTATGCCTTTGACAAGAGCCTGCTTCTAAATCAGCGGAGGGGAAAGAGCCATTGCGGAGTCCATTCCGGCATCTCAGAGCCCTTCTCCAGGTGTGGGGTGTGGGGTGTAAGCAGTGATCCTGCGTGGGAGGGGCTGTGCGGGGTGTGGAGTCCTGGGTGGGGCCAGGAGACCAGGAACCCTGGCCAGAAGCTACAGCTCACAGGGATGCCAACTCTCCAGCCCCGGATTCAAAATTAGGAGATTACCTGCTGGCAAGAGCCGACTGACCTCACATGACATTGCATGAGAAGTCTCTCAAGTTCTCCTCCTCCTCTTGCTGGCAGGCACGACAGAAGGCTCTGTAGTCAGCACACGGCCGTATTTCAGGGGGCCCTCCTCGCAAGGAATCGTGCAACAAGTAAGGGACAGGATTGTGTCCGTCTCTCTCAAGGCAAGGCTGGAAAGACAGAGCCCCGTTTTTAAAAAGTCCCTACAGGAAACTGATCTCCCAGGCAGCGCTCGCATTCTGCACTCGATTCAAATTTCAGGTTTGGAAGCCCTCTGCCACCTGTGGAATTTCCACCCCCCCTTTGGCATTGGGTCCCTTTGTGCCCTGCACTGTCGTCCCCCCCCCACCTCCAAAGCTGGAATGGCAACATTTTGATTGCGCTGACTCTGCTCAATAGAATCTGGGCGATTATTAGAGTCTCTGGCTTGTTATTGCAAAGATGGGGGCAATGAGGTGGAAAGCCGGCAGAGAGGTGGGGGGGGGGGGGCGGCCGCCAGGAGGGGGAAAGAGCAGCCATGGGCGATTATAAAGGGGCTTTCTTTTGTGGGGGGGGGGGAGGCTTACAAGACTGCTCTATGGTGTTGGAGACGAATGCTGCGAATACCATGAACAGCCAAAGTTACCAACAAGACAGTTTTAGAGAGAACAACCCAACCAAGTCATTAGAAGGGAAGATATTGTGGCTGAAGCTCACTTACTTTGGACACATCATGCAATCATTAATGGTCAGTGGCAAAAGAAAACGTGGTCACCAAAGGATCCGCTGGTTCGGCATGATCAAAGCCAACACAGGGATGACCATGAACCAACTGAAAGAAGCAGCCAGAGAGAGGGGCGCATGGCGAAGGCTTTCCTATAGAATCGCCGAGGGTCGGACACGACTGAATGGATGACATCATCATCTATGACCTTCATTGGATGTCCTCTCTTTAGCTCTAGATCAGGGGTAGTCAAACTGCGGCCCTCCAGATGTCCATGGACTACAATTCCCAGAAGCCCCTGCCAGCGAATGCTGGCAGGGGCTTGTGGGAATTGTAGTCCATGGACATCTGGAGGGCCGCAGTTTGACTACCCCTGCTCTAGATTAAGAGAATTGTCCTTAGAGGCCATTTAGTCCACCCTTGATCAGGGCAAGAACTCCCAAACTACAGCCTGCCAGGCTGTCTAGTTGCTGTTAAAGAACCCCCAGAAAAGAAGAGCCCATTATGTCAAAGAGAAAGATACACGAACATAAAATGGGGTCCAGACAGAATCTTTCCGTGACAAAATGCCCCCCCCCCTTCACTGCAGCCTCTCCACAGGAGGGGCTCCTGTGGGAACAGGGAACCCTGAGGCATGATTTGAAGGGCTGGGGTCTGCAGCGTGGTGGGAGGGAGGTGTCAGTTGAACTTAACAAATTTATCTGGACCCAGTCCACAGACTCCAAGGAAAGTGACCCAAATCTAGGACTGCCTACAGCAAGGGTAGTCAAACTGCGGCCCTCCAGATGTCCATGGACTACAATTCCCTGTTCGCTGGCAGGGGCTCATGGGAATTGTAGTCCATGGGCATCTGGAGGGCAACAGTTTGACTACCCCTGGCCTACAGGGAAGCGACTTGAGAGTAAACCGCATCAACAAATTCCACTTCCCTGAATTTAGGAACATCTGCTTGAAATGTCCCAGGTCCCTCCTGCAGGGCCTGTCTCTCCAGCTGCCCGCTTAGTATCACCTTGCTGTGACCCTCTGCTTGCAGCAACACCCCCGTGCTCGTGTTAAATGGATTTGCAGGCTGACGGAGGAGAAATCGGAGTCCAAACAGAGCAGTCTAGCACATTCCCTTGTTGGCCACCGTGATCCCAAACACCCCCAGATCACAGTGGATTCCTTTTGCTTATTGTGGCCCCTCAGCCAATTTCCTCTTCCTCGCCTCCAGTGGCACCAGGAAAGGTTGGAAGAAATATAGCCTTATATTTCCTACTTGAATTCATACAGAGAATGTTATAGGAGATATTATAGAAATAAATCAGTCAGGGAGGAATCGTTAGACTTTGGGTGCAGCAGTCCTGCCTCATCCCTGCTTTCTGGCTTGGGTACATGATGGCTCTTTTTGTAGCCTGGCATAGAGCATGAACGGTGGATCTAAGTCAGCAGTTCCTCTGGCACAACCTCACCGGGCAAGTGAGCAGGCAAACAAGTCTCTCCTGGTGTCCAGCCTGCAGTGCAGGAAAACATGAATATGAGAAGTGCCCTGCAGGGTCCGACCAGTGGCCCACCTAGTCCAGCCTCCTGCCTCACACAACAGCCAGCCAGTTCCTCTGGAGGGCCAAGAAGAGGGCAGAGAGGCCAAGACCTTCCCTTGACGTTGCCGCCTGGCTTTCGGATTCAGAAGATTAGTGCCTCTTAATGTGGAGGCTCTCTTCAGTCAGTGTGACGAGGAGACATTGATAGATTTATCCTGCATTAATTTGTCTAATTCCCCTTCAAACCTGTTTATTCCTGTGGCCATCACTACGTCCTCCGGCAGTGCATTCCGCATGTGACTCACTCTCTGTGTCTTTCCTTTTGTCTGTCCTGAACCTCCTGCCCATTGACTTCACTGGATGTCCTTGGCCTCAAGTATTTTGGGAGAAGGAGAAAAATCTCTGTCAACTCTCTCCCCCCCCCCCCCAGACATAATTTCAGCCTTTCCTCATGCAGGGCTCTTGCAAGCATCTTACGAAATACAAAAGTGCTCCATAAATGCTGGGTGGTATTTTCTCCCTCCAGATGCGCCTCGAGTTGCAGCCTGAAAACCCCCAGCCAGACTTCAAGTGCAAAAGACAAATTCTGTAGAAGGGAGGAAGAAATGCTTGCACTGAAAAAAGTCAAGTTGGTTTTGTTTTCGGCAATGGCCCTAAGCCACAGGAGACACCTCGCTCTTGCCCACACCCCTCACCTCTGGGGTGAATTCGCCTTTGTCCCGCTCAGCCTTTCTGTGGGCTATTCTGAGTTCAGACCCTGGGTGCTGATCTTCATGCATACAAAACCCTTGAGTAGCATTTCTTAATCAATAAAACCAGAGTCCAGTAGCACCTTTAAGACCAACAAAGATTTATTCAAGGTGTGAGCTTTCGAGTGCAAGCACAATCTTTGTTGGTCTTAAAGGTGTTCCTGGACTCTGATTTTATTGTGCTACTTCAGACCAACACGGCGACCCATTTGAATCTATTTCATAATCAAGTGAGACATATTCGTTTGGACCTTCTAGTCTAAGGCTTTGATCGGCTGTGTGAGACCTTAAGGGGAGATGTCAGAGTTTACAGAAGCATCCAAGGGCTCACCAAACACAACAGCAACTGAGGCCTCTAACTGAACTGGACGTAAAGACCATCCCAAACATTAGTACCTGTAAAACGGGAACATTGATGAGATTGTACGGTGTTTCAAAAATGAACGGCAAGAATAGGATTACTATAAAAATCATTGTGAGAAGACTGATGCTTTTAGAAGCTGGATGAGAACTAGAAATCCATCAGGCTACAGGGAGGGAGCAAAGTCTGACCTGCTGATATTCTGCCTCTCATGCCGATCTTAAACTTTCTGCTCTGAAGTCCATGTAAAACAGCAGCACTCTAGAAACAACAAAATGCCCATTGTACAGACTGGAGTATTGAGACTGCTTTATGTAATATATATTTTATATATATTTCATGTGCCAGATCCTTCTTTGGCTTCCCCTCCAGTGTTCCCTTCCCCTTGGCAGTTTTAGCTTCTATTTTTCAAATTTTCATTGAATTTTTGGGTTAAAGGATGGACATCCCACGCGAAGGTGAACACGGGAGAGCCACACAGGCTGAGAACAGGAATCTCTGACAGGCTGCAAATCGAGATCAGCTAGAAAGGCTCCACTGGATCACCCAGAGACCAGTTTGGCTGCCCTGCCCAGCAGGGCCTTTTGGTGGGGGCACCAAAGCTGTGGAAGATCCCAGGAGATTCACCTTGCTTCCTCTTTCCAGTTATCTCACAATAATGTGAAACTTTTAAAAATTCACAATGACCTTTGAATAAAGTAGATACTGGTCCCTGGTTTTCATAACCTGGGTGTTACACACCCTATTCAGGCCCCCTGGGCCTGGGTGGGTACAGGGAGAATGCAGGGAGTGAGACGGCACATCCCACAGAATGTACCGTACCAGGAAGGCTGCAAGGATTGTAACCCTGTCAAGGGGAGAGATAATATTCTTGACATAAAAAAACCTCCAAGTCGAAAATGAGCACATCAAAGGGCAGCTTGCAGGAGGATGATCCAGAGACAACTGCTTCAGGCTAAGTAGGAAAGGGAGAAAATGTATTGGAAATCTATCAGTCATAGATTGATCACTGGCGTGGTGCCCACGAGCACGTGCCAAGTGTTTTTAGAATGTGGGCGGGGCCAGGAGGGGACTGGCTGGCAGTGCAGATGTAGCTTCATGTTGTTGGTCTTATTCTGGCTCCCACTCCTCTGTCTTTGCTCCAATGGCCCCTCTGCTCCCCTGCCCTCGGGTTTCCTCCGTGAGCACGCCTGGGGGCTTCACCTCCTGTGGCAGCCATTTTGTGGTGGCTCCCACCCCCTGCCTCAGTATTCCAAAGGGGCCCAGAAACTGAGAAAATCAAGGGTCTTGGGTGTATGATAAACATTTTGAGTGAGTGAGAGGGCAGTGCAGATCAGAACTGTTACTGCCGTGCCTCTGCTGAAACCTAATAAAATCAGAGTCCAGGAGCACCTTTAAGACCAACAAAGATTTATTCAAGGTGTGAGCTTTCGAGTGCTTGCACTCGAAAGCTCACACCTTGAATAAATCTTTGTTGGTCTTAAAGGTGCTCCTGCACTCTGATTTTATTGTGCTACTACAGACTAACACGGCTGCTCATTTGAATCTGCTGAAACCTGTTCAGTCAACAGATTAAAGGCTAGAGCAGCTTTCCCCAAATTTTTTGGCATTGAGAAACCCCTGAAACATTGTGAAACCCCAAAAGTGGCACAATTGTGCAGAATATGGTTGGGGAGCAGATCTGTGGACACGCCCACCTGGGGCCCCTCCCCTGCCCACCCCCTCCAGGCCCATCATTGGCCATTTTGGGAGGGGTGGGGTGGGTGGATGGACATGACCAAATATGGTCATAGGTTTAACAAATTTAGAACATCTAAAAAAATAAATTAACTTCCACCCATTCAGGAAACCCTTCCAGGGCTGTCAAGAAAGCCTGGGCTAGATTATCAGACAATGAGCCAGGAGAACCGGGTTCAAATCCCTACTCTGCCATGAAGCTCTGTAAGAGACTTGTGCTTTACAGAGCTGTTGTAAAGATGTCGATTGCCCTGAGCTACCGGGCAGGACAGAAAGCAAATGCAGCACAACGCTCCCAGTTAGTGCCAACTGTGCTTTGTTGCAGACAGAAATTTCTGAAGGCATTTCATAGTTCGACCCATGTTACTTTGACGATCTCTAAAAAAGGGCCCTCCCTTGCAAGGCTGTTGTGAAAGGTGTGCTGCAAGCAGAATTCTCAGCACCCAGCAGGGCAAGGAAGGGTGAGGGGAGATGGAAAAAGACCACTGGGAGGGAACTGGGGAGGAAAACTTGCTTCTTTGGGGAACATGAAAGACAGAGGATGGATCTCAGGGAGGCAGCCTGCGAACTCTGCCTGGGCCCTTCTCTTGGCTCTGTTGAGGGGATTGGAGCAGAAGATGCATTCAGTTGGCCGCCCTTGAAAACATTCACCAACACCTTAATGCTTCTAAGCAGCAAGCATTGCGGGCAAACACATTTAAGATATTAGGGAGAACTCTGAATATCTCTCAATTATTCATAATATTTGCCCATCTGCTTGTAATCTGAACAGCAGATTTAAAATTAATAGGGTGCATTACACGCACACACACATTGGAAAAAATCCTCCCTCTCTCCCCCCTTATGCAAAACTGCAGCCCCTTCACTCCAGAGTAAGTAATATTGGATTTATTGCCATCTCCTTGTTTTGTACTTCTAATCGCAAATACAGGTTAGCATCAAACTGGGAAAAGTACACTTCCGGCTGAAAGGGACGGTGGGGGGTGATGAAGTCCATTACATCTTTCCCCTACCCCTAGAAGAAACTCCCCCTCCAGACCTCCTTCTCCTCCTTCTCCTTCTGGGCACCTAGGGTTGCCTAGGGTTGGAAGTCTAGGATCACCTAGACTTCCAACCTCTCTATAGAGATTACGTCCCCTGCAGAAAATGGCTGCTTCGTAGGGTGGGCCCCACAGCATCACATCCCTCCTCTCCCCAAACTCTGTCAGTCTCCAGGGAACCAAGGATGGGGGGCAAACATGCTAGGAGCTCTGGTTGTTTTGGGGACCCACAGAGTTGGGCAAGTTCAGTCTTCATTAGTATCTACTGGAAGATGGAATGTTTTGTTCCTCATGTGCTGGAGAATGCACTTTAGCTATCATTTTTAAATTGCCGTTTTACACAGTAAAATCCAGCTGCAAAGGGCACCGGAAACGGATTGAAAGTGCCTTCTTCAGCATGTGCGAAAGTGCCTGTAATGAAAGTGTGCATCAAGTTACACTCAGACAGGGTTGCCCAGGTGCCCCGTTAGAGGCTGCTTGGTTCTCACTGTCCTGAATAATTTTGTGTCATCTGCAAACTTGGCCCGCTCAACCCCCCCCCCCGCCCTGTTCCAGATCGTTTATGGAACCAATTAAACAGCCCTGGCCCCAGCCCTGATCCTCTTGGGACCCCACTGCTTATTTCATTTTCATCAAGGACTCTTGCCCTCCCTGCTCCCCCCCCGCCGGTTATTTGAGACCGACCCCTGTGCGCCACTCTTAGCTCCTTGGAGAGTGCAGAAAATGGGACAAAGACACATCCGACAAAACTCCGGCAGGTGTTCGGACTGCCATGAGGTGGGGTGGAAGGAGAAGGAGAAGGAGAGAAGCCCCTTGTGCAGGGGGGGGGAGTTTCAACACCCCAGAAAGTACAAGAAGGACACAGGGAAGAGGAATAAAAGATAAACAAGTGGGGGCGGGGAGGGCAGAGAATGGGGGGGGAATTACAATAAGAAAAGAGGGTGAAGCAGACCCCAAAGAATCCCGCCCATCCGTCTTCATTGTCTTCGTACGGGAGAGCGGCCCCGGCATAAGGAAAAGCCACGAGCAGAGTCTTGGCTTTATTTTATATCCTATAGATCAGGAGGGAAGCAAAGCTTTATTTTCGCCCAGAGACTGATATTTTATTTCTCTCTTACGGTTTTATGTGTGAGAGATGTCAGAAAGCTAAAATAGATGGCTAATGCATAAGCAAGAGGAAGCTGGTTTGGCAGTGCTCTGTGTCACGGGGTCTCCCTGGGAGAACAGGCTGGGGATTTAGGGCTGAAGAGAGGCTCCAGGGGATTCTCCACTAAAACATCCCTCTTCATAAATTCAGCAGCATGGCCGGCTCAGTAGGGAGACGGGAAGGCCTTTTCTCTCTTTCCCCCCGAGTTGGGGGGGGGGGGAGGAGGGACGTAGAAACTGGGCCTAAACGCTCCTGTGCGTGCCACACAAAGGGATCAATTACGCGGTTTTCTATCTACATAGCCCATTTGTGACATTTCACTCAAGGGCTGCAGACAGGCAGAGAGGCTCTGTGTGTGTGTGAGGGAGAGAGAGAGCATTTGTTCAACTACAGGCCTCTAGACTGAGTAAATATGGACTTTGTCGCAAAACTCATCCGCTGTCCCTGCGCTCGAGCGGCCGAAAATTACTGGTTCTGCGCTCCCAATTACAAATGCAGATGGAAGCCATTCCACACGCGCCCGGAATGCCAAGTGACAGATGCTGATTCATGCTGGGAAATAAATTCTGTAGGAAGGGCATCCCCCCCCCCAGCCTGAACATATACGAATGATGTATCACCTGTCCACCTACACCTAGCTACTTTTCCTCAGTGCGAAACCTTATTTTTTTAAAGGGATAGCAGAAGGGTGGGAGGAGGGGGGCCAGCTGGCCACAGGTCAAAGAGTGGCACCATACAGAACAACCATAGAACAGCAACCATGCAACGTCCGCATTATGATTGGGAGCTGCAGTCTATCTGGCTGGGTGCCGCTGACTGGAAGGAGGATCCAACGTCATTTTTGTGCCGCTTAACGTGTCCGTGGATGTGTCCGTGGCGGCTCTATCTGGCACACTTCTGGTTGGGTCCAGGCCTCTCCAGCCTGAATGCCCCAGTTTGTTGACTGTAGTGGTTCAGCCTCTGTGATCTGCCTTGAGTCCCAGGGAGAAAGGGGGACTACAACAAGTGATCCTGGGCGGAGCCTGGGGAGGGCGGGGTTTGGGGAGAGGCTTCCGTGCATGCCACCCCCCAAGGCAGCCATTCCCTGCAGGGCCCCTGATATCTCTGGCCTGGAGGTCAGTGATAATCCTGGGAGGTCGCCAGGCCCCACTTGAGGGAGGTGGCCTAAGTACAGAGCCAGCTCCAGGATGGGAAATACCTGGAGATTTTGGGGGTGGCGTGTGGGGGATATGTTTAATAGGGCTGTGCCCAGCGGCGTCTCAATCTGCCGTTCCAGGACGACGCAGCTGTTCCCGGCCGACCCTAAGTCGTTTAACCTATCATGTGCCAGGGGATTCTGACATGTATGGTAATTTCCTCCCAGTATTCTCCTAACTGGTAACAACTGTGCTCCTGCTTCTTTTGTGAAGCAATAAGAATGATCCGTTTTTGGTACAATGTTTACTTATGGAACCCCACCCTGTTGTCCAAGGAGCTTAGCATGGCCTCCATGGTCCGAGTGTATCTTCACAACAATCCTATGAGGTAGGACAGGTTATGAGACAGCAATTGGCTCAAGTTTTCCCGCAGAGGAGAGATCAGAACCTGGGGTTCACTGTGCATAGTTGCATGCTGACTTTTAGGATGGAAAAATGTTTGAAAGAGCGTGTCCAGAGGAGGGCAATGAAGATGGTGAGGGGTTTGGAGACCAAGACGTACGAGGAAAGGCTGGGGGAGCTTGGTCTGTTTAGCCTGGAGGGGATTTGATAACCATCTTCAAGTATTTAAAATGCTGCCATGTAGAGGATGGAGCAGAATTGTTCTCTTTTGCCCCAGAGGGACAGACCAGAACCAATGGGATGAAATTAATTCAAATGAAATTCCGTCTCAACATCCGGAAGAAGTTCCTGACAGTTAGAGCGGTTTCTCAGTGGAACAGGATTCCTCAGGAAGTGGTGGGTTCTCTATCCTTGGAAATTTTAAAACAGAGGCTGGAGAGCCATCTGACGGAGAGGGTGATTCTGTGAAGGCTTAAGGGGGGTGGCAGGTTACAGTGGGTGACCGAGAGGTTTGTGAGTGTCCTGCATAGTGCAGGGGGTTGGACTAGATGACCCATGAGATCCCTTCCAACTCTTTTATGATTCTAAGCAGAGTTAACCCCCTTTTAAGTCAATTAATTTCAAAGCAGTTGGCAGGTTGCCCCTCTGCATAGCATTTGCAAAGCAAATTCAAAGACATTTCCCCCCCTGTATGCCACCCAACTAACTATGTCCACCTTACGGATTTGGGGATGGGGAACTGAAGTTGTGAGTGATTTGCCTCAGGCCCCACAGAGAGTTCATGACTGAAGTCACATTTTGAACTTGGGACATCCTGATTAATGGTTTCATTTGTTTAACTATAATATTTGGCAATCTATTTTTTTAAAAAAAGCTTCCACACCACAAAATCTTTTTCATTTATATAAATAGATACATTTCTGCCTTCCAGGAAAAGGAAAGAAAACCTCTGTTCTTCTTCCCTATCACGGAAGTCCTCCAGACATCAAATAGCCTAAAAAGATACATCAACCCAACCTTTCACCCCTACCAAATAAAGTTTGCACTCGCTTTTAAAAATAAAAATGTCCCCCACCAATTTTTTGCACAGTTGCAATCGATTAAACCTACCAATTAAAGCTGCCACCCCAAACAAAATGCTATCTATGCGTCGTGTGAACATGGAATTGCTATGAGAAGCCACAGGTAGGCCCCTTTCCTGCAGCAGCACAACTGAACAGAGGGGCTATGCTCACTTCTGCCTCAGCCAGGAAATAGAAATGGATTCTGGAAGGACAAGCCTAGTCCAAGTTACACTGAGGAAAAGAAATCCTTGGGTTTAGAAAGGTACTTGATTCTCAACCCCTCACAAAATTTTCAGTGGACTTAGCTGTGTTCAGGATGGCACTGAACTACTCTAAAATAATGACCATTTCAACTGGCCTAGCGCAGGGGTAGTCAGACGGCGGCCCTCCAGATGTCCATGGACTACAATTCAGGCCAGAAGTTTCTGTAAGTATTCAGGGGAGTGCCGGAAGGGACAAACTATTAACCATTAACTTACAGGTAAATTCAAGAACTAAAACCCTGGGGCACACAAATTAAGGATTACGGTGTATCTACACTAATACACAGAGTATGGGAAACATGTCAGAAGAACTAGTACTGATAGAGGAAGGGTACTATGACTGAATAAACGTAGCTAGTAAGAAACTAGGTGGAATAGCATTCATGACTGGAATAATAGGATTGAGGGGTACAATTTATTTAAAAGGGACAGACAAAGAAGGGGGAGGGGTGGCACTAAATGTTAAGAATGTGTATAGTGAAGAAATACTTGAGCATGGAAGTTCAGTTGAGAGTCTTTAAGTAAAAATAAAAGGAGTAGGAAATAATAGTGGTATTACTGCTGTAGACTGCCAGGCCCAGAAGAGGACTTGGATGAGATGCTCCTAGACCAGATTACAAAGTTCTCAGTTCAATAGTGGTGATTTCAGTGACCCAGATGTCTGTTGGAAGACCAACTCTGCTAAGAATGAAAAGTCCAATAAATTCTTGACTTGACTTGCTGACAACTTCCTTTTGAAGAAGGTGGAGTGGGCAACTAGGGAGTCTGCAATTTTAGATTTTATTCTCACCAATAGGGAGGACTGGTTGATGAGGTGAAAGTAGTGGTCACACTTGGCAGTAGTAACCATGTGGATTTGGAATTTGCAATCTTGGGGAAGAGAAAAGCTGTACGTAGTCGGTTCAAAGGGGATGGAAGTTTCTCAAAAGTGAAATCCTGAAGGCACAATCACAAACAATTCCCTGAAGAAGGAAAAATGGGAGGAGCCTAAAGAAACCTGGATGGCTCCGTAAACAGCTTTCAAAAGATTTGAGTAATAAAACTCATTTAGGAAATGGAAGTATGTCCTTATAACCAATGAAGAATAGAAACAAATATTCAATACTTGTAGGGAGAGTGCTGGAAAAGTTAAAGCTCAGTATGAGCTTCAGCGAGCGAGAAATGCTAAAAACAACAAAAAGGTTTCTTTAGTTATATTCAAAGTAAGAAAAAGACTAGGAACATGGTAGGACCACTGCGAGGACAACAAAGTGAAATTATAAAAGATGATGAAGAGAGGGCTAAACTGCTCAATTCCTACTTCTCCTCAGTCTTCCCTTATGAGGGGAATTGTGCTCAATATGGTGAAATCATATCATGTGATGAGGGATGGGAGTTGCAGCCTAGGATGACTGTAGGGCTAGTCCATCAATGCCCAGTTTCTTTAAATAAGTCCTCTGGGCCAGATGAATTGCATCCAAGTGAACAATTGCCCGCCTCTGTCTATTATTTTTGACAGTTCTTGAACAGGTGAATTGTCAGAAGATTGGAAGCAGGCAAATGTCCTCATCTTCAAGAAGGAAGTGCTCTGGACCTGTTCTGCACTGTTGCAATGCACTGTTGCATTGTTTATACTGTTATATTGTTATAACTATTAGTTATTAATATTATTGTACGGTTATTCATATAGACTGTTTCATGTTCTTATATTCCATGTAAACCACCTTGAGCCTCTATTAAATATAATAAACAAATAAACAAATAAGGGGAAAAAGGAGAATCTGGGTAACTACCGACACATCAGTTTGACATCTATAGCTGGCAAGATTTTGAAGCAAATCATCAAACAGTTGGTCCTTGAGCAGCTACAGCAGATGGCTGTAATTACTAAGAGTCAGCATGGCTTTCTCAAGAACAAGTCATATCAGACTAACCTTATATCTTTTGAGAAGTGGCTACCTTGCTGGATCAGTGGAAAGCTGCGGACATAGTTTACCTTGATCTCAGTAAGGCTTTTGATAAGGTTCCACGTGATATTCTTATTGACAAGTTGGTAAAATGCAGTATGGATTCTATTACTATTAAGTGGATTGAGAACTGGTAGACAAATTGCACCCAACGTGTGCTTATATAAGTTTTTTTAATCTTCTTGGAGAAGAGTGACAAGTGGAGTGCCTCAGGGATCTGTCCTGGGCTTTGTGTTGTTTAACATATTCATAAACAATTTGGATGAAGCAATAGAGTGGGTACTTATTAAATTTGCAGATGACACTAAACTGGGAGGGGTTGCAAACACACCAGAAGACAGAATCTGGATACATGATGATCTTGACAGGCTGGAAGACTGGGCTAAAATGAATAAAATGAATTTCAATAGCAATACATGTAAAGTTTTGAATTTAGGTAGAAAAAAAAACAAACTGATCACTATAGGATGGACAAAACTTGTCTTGCCAGTAGTATGTGTGAAAAGGATCTACAGGTCTTAGTAGCCCATACACTGAACAGGAGTCAGCAGTGTAGTGGTTCGGAGTTTGGTGTAGTGGTTAGGAGTGCGGACTTCTAATCTGGCATGCCGGGTTCCATTCTGCGCTCCCCCACATGCAGCCAGCTGGGTGACCTTGGGCTCGCCACGGCACTGAGGAAGCTGTTCTGGCCAAACAGTGATATCAGGGCTCTCTCAGCCTCACCACCTCACAGGGTGTCTGTTGTGGGGAGAGGAAAGGGAAGGCGACTGTAAGCTGCTTTGAGACTCCTTTGGGTAGAGAAGAGCGGCATCTAAGAACCAACTCTTTTTCTTCAGTAATATCAGGGCTCTCAGCTCTTCTTCTTCTTCTTCTTCTTCTTCTTCTTCTTCTTCTTCTTCTTCTTCTTCTTCTTCTTCTTCTTCTTCTTCTTCTTCTTCTTCTTCTTCTTCTTCTTCTTCTAATTCTAATTCTAATTCTAATTCTAATTCTAATTCTTCTTCTAATTCTAATTCTAATTCTAATTCTAATTCTTCTTTGGGTCTGTATCAAAAGAAGTATAATGTCTAGAACGTATGAGGTCGCTTTAGTCTGCTCTGGTTAGACCTCACTTCAATTTTGTTTTGGGCTTTACAACTGAAGAATGATGTAGACAAGCTGGAGTGTGTCCGGAGGAGGGCAACAAAAATGGTGAGGGGCTTGACCAAGATGCATGAGGAAAGGTTGAGGGAGCTTGGTTTGCTTGGCCTAGAGAGAAGATGACTAAGAGGTGATATGATCACCACACTCAGAAGAAGTTCTTGACAGTTGGAGTGGTTCCTCAGTGGAACAGGCTTCCTTCTCCTCCTTTGGAAGTTTTAAAGCAGAGGCTAGAGCTGAATCTGCACACAGCTTTTTCTGCTTTTGGTCCTGCTGAATTCAGATTGATTTGAACCCGAGTTTTGTACCCCCCCCCCACTTGAAACAGAAACCAATCTGCACAAGGCTGCGAGTGGGTAAGCAGGTGGGAAACCGAGATGAATGGAGATTAGGACACCTGATTTCATCCTCCATAATTAAAACTGCCTCCCATGCTGATCTCTCTGCCTCTCCTACCTCACGGGGGCTGAATCTGCGGGCGGGCGAGCATTGGGGGCAGGCATTTGTGGGGGATCTGAGATGAGCAGAGATGAGACAGTAGCAATCTCTCACAGAATGAGGCAAATCTCTGCTGCGAGAACTGTGGATTCTGGAGCACATTCACCTTAAACATTTTTTTTTTTTAATCTTGCAACCAGGAACTAGGAATTCTTTGAACCGATACCCAGCCAATCAGGGACAGACTGCCTTGTTACAGCGTTGGAGCCACGAGGTAGCAACAAGTTGTTTCAGGGAAAGCAGACAACTACACGCTTACTGATGGTGATTTTTCAAATATTGAGGGTTATACCCAGTCCAGGATATTGCAAGGGAAAGGTAGGGTCACTCCGGATCCATCATACTTGTTGCAGATGAAAAATTTAAATTGCCCAAAATCAAAAAGGAAATCACATTCAGTGTAAACGGTAGGGATTGAATTGACCTGGGATTGGAATAAAAATTCAGTGCAGGTTCAGCCTAGATAGTCATCTGAAAGAAATGCTGATTTTATGAATTTAGGCAGATTGTGAGTGGGTGGGCAGGAAGGGATATGCAAGTGCTTGTCTCTTGTGGCCGTCCTTGCATAGCCAGGGAATTGCTGATCACCACTGTGGGGTGGGACGTGAATTTCCTCTAGGGAGGTGAATTTCCTCCAGGCCAGGCTGGATTCTCGAGATCTTTGGTGGAGGAATCACTTGGGCATGAAATTGGGGTCATCATTAGTGGGCAGGTAGTTGTGAGTTCCTGCATTGTGCAGGCGGTTGGACTAGATGACCCTGGAGGTCCCTCCAAACTCTATGATTCTAGGTCAGGAACTTCTAGATATTTTTCAAATAGTCTCCTCTGTGTCAGATTGCCTCATTTGGAGCCTTCCTGCACCTTTGAACTCCCTTCCTTCCTGCTTGCCTCCTGAACAGACTAAGAGTCTGAAGACAACAGAACTGTTAGGCCGGACTCTCTCTTTCCTTTCTACATAAAGTTGTTTCTCTTCACAATCAAACTGTTTCATTCTTTTCCGCAGCCTGGTTCTCTACCTCTCTTTGCATATCTAAATGCTGCCAACAGTTCCTTGTCCTTCCACACCTGCTTCCCGCTCAGCTCCATCTTTTGATACAGCTTCTAAATCCAGCAGTTGGGCTGCGGAGTTACGGGGACATTTTTTTAAATTCAAGGGGTTAACATTTTTAGGGTGGCCATTTAGTATAGTGACTGAGCTGACAATTGCCTGGAGCTGCATTTCATTAAAAACAAGCAACGGAAGGAAAACTTGGGGGATTCCATCACTGACCTTTCATCCGTCTAGCACAGGGGTAGTGAAACTGCGGCCCTCCAGATGTCCATGGACTACAATTCCCAGAAGCCCCTGCCAGCATTCGCTGGCAGGGACTTCTGGGAATTGTGGTCCATGGACATCTGGAGGGCCGCAGTTTCACTACCCCTGTAGCACTTTTTAATCCCATCCTGTCTCAGGCAAAGGTCTTTCACCTCACCTGCTGCCTGGTCCTTTTAACTGGGGATGTCGGGGATTGAACCGGGGATCTCCTGCATGCCAATGCCAAGAAGATGCTCTGCCATTAAGCCACGGCCCCTCTGAGGGCTGTGGCATCTGGCAGCACCACCTGTCTTATGAAGGTCCATCTACATACCCATCACGCTGCTCTCATGTCTTGAGGGGAACAACACAAGGACTGTGTCGCCTGCAAGGAGGGAGGTTCCAGCCTTCCAGCTGATGCACGCTGACACTTTTCATTGTGACCACAGCCCACAGGCAGGAGCCTCCTCCTCCTCCTCCTATGTGATCCTCGAATCTTCAAACTGCCCCAGGAAACTAGCATGGCTTTCTCCCCTGGGGAGGTGAGGAGTGGCTTCAGAACAGAGAAAAGGGAATCCTTCTTTGCAATATGGAATTTGCTGCCAGATGTAGTGATGGCCACCAGCATAGACAGCTTTAAAAGGGGATTAGAGAGTTCATGGAGGACAGTTCTATCAGTGTCAACTAGCCTCAGTGACTAAAGAGTACATCAGGGGTAGTCAAACTGCGGCCCTCCAGATGTCCATGGACTACAATTCCCATGTCCCATGGACTACCATTCCCATGTCACATGGACTACAATTCCCATGAGCAAACGCTGGCAGGGGCTCATGGGATTTGTAGTCCATGGACATCTGGAGGGCCACAGTTTGACTACCCCTGCTCTACATCCAGAAGCAGTATGCCTCTGAATCCCAGGGCCCAGAGGTCTCAGTCTCTAGGCCCTGTGGCTGGCCCTCCAAAAGAACTAGCTGCCCCCTGGGTGAGATGGGGTGCTGGGCTAGGTGGACCCTCCCTGGTCTGACCCTGCAGGGCTCTTCTGATCTAGGGAAGGCCTCGGCCTCTCTGCCCTGTTTTTGGCCCTCCCAGAAGAACTGGTTGTCCCCTGTGTGGGATGGGAGGCCGGACTAGAAGGGCTTTTCTGATGTTGCTGATGCAGGTTCATAGGGAAGGTTTTCTACATGCCCTCCTCGTGGTCGATCCCTGTCTGGCAAGTGGTAGCCAGCTTGCCTCAGTCAGGTGCCATGTGAACTTGGCAATCAGTCCCAGGTGGTAACTGGGCTGCCACAAGCTGCCATTCCCAAGCCGTTATTTGGGCATCCCCACATGGAGACAGGTGCAGGATCCACCCGCACTTCCACCACTCGATTACCAGGAATGTGTTGGGTGTGCATCTGTCGAAAGAAGAAGAGGATGGGGGGTGGGGGTGGGGAGGGGAAATCCCAGCGGTAGATTTGCAGGAACCTTTTGGAGAGTTAAAAATATGCCTCCCTGAGCTGCGACAATTTCCATACATTTTTAACCTCAGGGATTTACTTAGCACATTAAGTTGAAGGCTCAAAGGCCCAAAGCTATCACTTACTCCAGTTCCTCCCTCCTCCCTCCCTCCCTCCACATATTTTATCATCTGACTTTCTGGTTTTAAATTCATGTTATGGCAAATAATAGATGGTAATGCGTCCCCCCCCACCTCATATTAATGGCTTTTTGTCTGACAGAACTTGTGCAAGAGAGAATGATTTAGTGACACCCTTTGCCTCCCTCCCGTCCGCCTTCCCCATGGCAGGCAACAAAGTAAAGTCAGACGAGTGAGAGAGATAAAGGGGGGGAAAAAGGAATAAACCAGATTTCTCTCACTGCCATTTTTTTTAAAACCACATTTTGGGGTAGTTTATTGTTCAGGTTAAGGTGATAAGAAAAGTCTTGTAGGAACAAATCAACGGAGAGGGATTTCTGTATACCTGAGTTATGCACACACACGAAAGTCTTTGTGAAAAGGACCACGAAGGCTGGTCCCAAAGGGAACTATACAGTTGGAGAGTGCTCTAGGACAGGGGGAGTCAACCTGTGGTCCTCCAGATGTCCATGGACTACAATTCCCATGAGCCCCTGCCAGCGAATGCTGGCAGGGGCTCATGGGAATTGTAGTCCATAGACATCTGGAGGACCACAGGTTGACTACCCCTGCTCTAGGAGATACCCGAAACTGAGAGTCATTCACTGGACTAACAAGAACCTGGCTGGGGCATACACAAGGGGAAGATTCCTCCTAATCATTTATCTCTGATTCCCCCCCTCCCTTGTTCTTGGGCTTCCAACTTGTATAAAGAACCTGCATAAGGAAAAGTTCTTTCTACAAGTTCAGCATGAAGCCTGATGTAAAATAAAGGTAGGCAAAATCATGAAACCTCAGCTCACTTTGGCTACATCCTGCAATCCAACACAATGGAGCAAGCAATTGTGCTAGGATTGGTCAGTGGTAAAAGGAAGCCAGGCCGACAAAGAACGTGGGGGTGAGATACGATCAAAATGGACACTGGCCAGAAGTGGTGCAAGAGAGGAAATCGTGGCGACAGTTGAGCCATGAGATCGCCCAGAGTCGGATTCGACTGAAGCACCAGAACAAAGTTTGAGTCCAGGGACGCCTTGAAGACACACAAGGGCACACAAACCTCTTCAGATATTTTGAAACAAACTTCCTCAGCCCTTCTCTATAGGTAGAGGGAGGGAAGGAGGGTCAGTTGCCAGAAAGGGCTAGTCAGAGTCGAGGGGTGATAAGTACAGCTGAAGTTGGATTAAAGCAGTTGGTAGCAAATTAGCATTCAGATAATAAACGAGTTACCAACAAATGTGAGTTTGAGTCCAGGGCCTCCTTTCAGAACAACAAAGTTTAATTTGGGGCATAAGGTTTCATGGGCACATTTGAAAAACCAGCTGGTGTCGTGGTTAAGAGTGGCAGCCTCTAATCGGGAGGACTGGGGTTGATTCCCCACTCCTCCTCCACGTGCCGCCTGCTGGGTGACCCTAGGCCAGTCCCAATTCTTTCAGAGCTCTCTCAGCCTCCCCTCCCTCACAGGGTGTCTGTGGTGGGGAGAGGAAGGGAAGGCAATTGGAAGCTGCTTTGAGACTCCTTCGGGTAGAGAAAAGCGGCATCTAAGAACCAACTCTTCTTCTTCTTCAGTAATCTCCGGGCTCTTTCAGCCTCACCTCCCTCACAGGGTGTCTGTTGTAGGGAGAGGAAAGGGAAGGCAAATGTAAGCCGCTTTGAGACTCCTTTGGGTAGAGAAAAGTGGCATCTAAGAACCAACTCTTCTTCTTCTTCAGTAATCTCCGGGCTCTTTCAGCCTCCCCTCCCTCACAGGGTGTCTGTTGTGGGGAGAGGAAGGGAAGGCGATTGGAAGCCGCTTTGAGACTCCTTCGGGTAGAGAAAAGCAGCACAGAAGAACCAATTCTTCTTCTTCAGTAATCTCAGGGCTCTGTCAGCCTCCCCTCCCTCACAGGGTGTCTGTTGTGGGGAAAGGAAGGGAAGGCGATTGGAAGCTGCTTTGAGACTCCTTCGGGTAGAGAAAAGCAGCACAGAAGAACCAATTCTTCTTCTTCAGTAATCTCAGGGCTCTCTCAGCCTCACCCTCCCTCACAGGGTGTCTGTTGTGGGGAAAGGAAGGGAAGGCGATTGGAAGCTGCTTTGAGACTCCTTCGGGTAGAGAAAAACGGCATCTAAGAACCAACTCTTCTTCTTCTTCAGTAATCTCCGGGCTCTTTCAGCCTCACCTCCCTCACAGGGTGTCTGTGGTGGGGAAAGGAAGGGAAGGCGATTGGAAGCTGCTTGGAGACTCCTTCAGATAGTAAAAAAATAGGGTTCCAACCCCTCCCTCCCAATAGTTTCTTCTCAGGTACATGTACACGTACACAAAAATTTATACCTAGAACGAAACTTTGTTGGTCTTAAAGGTGCCAGGGGACTTCGACTTGCTTCAAACCATCACAGCTCCCCACCTGAACTGACAAAGAAGAATAATTAGCACATCATTACTTCCTGCTCCTGACATTTTATAAAAGGCATGATCCTTGGCTACCCAAGGGAAGCCATTTCTCATCTGAGGTCTGGGGCACCTTGTGTTTCCTGCTTCTCCTCCTCTAAAGATGCTGGTGGAATCTGGATGACTGACTGAGTTCAAGAAAGCAAATGATCAGAGCAAACCCCCATTGGTACTGGTTCTGCCTTTGCCACCTCAGTTAACACACAGCTTGTGATAAGATATGGAGGCAAAGAGACAGACAGGGCTAAATTAAGTCCACGGTGACGGCTGGTACGAAACAAACAGTGAGAAACAAACAGACAAGGACACTGGTTGCTTTTGTTGGGCCAGAGGGAGAATGGTGCCGGGCCATTGCAGGAAGCTCCCGTCAACCTGAGAAAGAGTCAAAACAAAACAGGACCAGAACAGAATTAGGACCTGGAAGCCAAACCCCACCATGCCATGAAACTTTCCTGGGTGCTCTTCAGCCAGTTCTCACAGGGTTGTTCGTAGAATAGGAGAATGTTGCAAGCTGCTGCAGGGGTGTAAGTGCCCGGCGTGAGGACAATACGCACTCCCCCCGTGCTTAGCAATCATGACACAAGGTTTTGTTTGCTGCAGCAGAAGCAGAAGATTGCAAAAGAATATTTTAGACCTCTCAACATTTATTTTAGACCTTTCAAAGTTTAAATGAAAAACAGTCTCATCGGAACTTGTAATTCTTCTCAAAAATTAAAATGCTTTAAATTTGCCTCGAGTGCTTTTGATCGTTGTTGACATCACTAATAAACTATTGACTGCCAAATGCTATACAGTATTGCATGTCATTTCTTGAATATTGTCAGAATTGTTATGTGCTGATTGTGGTACACAAGAGAGCATTGCCTGCCAAACACTGGATACTGCTGCATGTCAGTGCAGCTAAGTCAGATTTTAAGTACTATCACATGCCAGCTGCCACACGCAATGAACTCGAACTTTTTGATGTCAGAGCCCTCCATCGTATCACTGTGCAAAATCATGAAAAAGATGTACAGCCTGCTTCCCCCATGTCATCTGCCTCAGCTTTTCCTTTGCAAATGGAAAGAGGTGGCAGAGTTTGCCCATAATCATCCCCCTCCTTTCTCACAAGAAGAAATCCAATTTTCTGTAAGTTGAGGCAGCAATGAAAAATAAAGGAAAGCAAAGGAATTTGGGGGGTGGGTGGGGGGGGGGAGACAGAAAGCCGCTCAACTCTTTGCATCAAATACTGTCAAACCTGAATGCTATCAGGCGTTGTCTACCCCATGCTAAGCACTCCGGCAGAGCAGACTGTTTCCGCACTAGCAATATCGTTTGGATTTGCATTTTTAAAGGGTCGACTCTGTTGTCTGTTTCCACACTAAAATTTGCTTTTTCAGGCCCAGTCCTGATTTGCACCCTCACTTGCCTGCAAAAAGGAATCTCCAGAAAACCAGATCTTTTCAAGCGGGGTCTTATTCGGGGCTGCCCAAAGTGAAAATGCATGCAGTCGGGGTTTTACCTGTGCCTGCCATTTTGAGTACGTAGTTTGGAAAGGCCTCTTTCTTTGTCTGCCTTCTGCCCCTCCTTTCATCCTCCTTCCTCCAGTCCAAAAAATCTTCCTTTTTTTTTTTAAAAAAAAGAGGGTGATCGCTTTACAACGTGGTTTCTAAGTTTTGAAAAAAGCAGTCTTGCAGTCTTACATAGCAGTGTTATAATGTTATAACTCTTTCCTTCGGGGCGGAAGGGGGAGACGATCAAGGGCACAGAATGGTGGGGTTAAGGGGTACAACAACAAAAAAAAGGTGCAAGCAGGGACCATTTTGCAAAAAACACATTTTTTGAAAAGGGGAAGGGAGCAAAGCATGATGGGAGGCTGCCTCCGTCAGAATTAGTGTGTTGTGAATT
Organism: Paroedura picta; assembly: GCF_049243985.1. Classification (NCBI taxonomy): domain Eukaryota; kingdom Metazoa; phylum Chordata; class Lepidosauria; order Squamata; family Gekkonidae; genus Paroedura; species Paroedura picta. Next base: position 26,190,106 of record NC_135383.1, on the reverse strand, counting down.
TCAGCCTGGGAAATAAGAGGAGGAAAGCTCAAATACAGAAAGGCTAGAGTCGACTTGCAGTATCCAGAAATCCAAAGTGAGGCTCAAACATGGTATGTCTCCTAATGTGGAAACGGTCTCCGTTACCAAACCAGTGCAACAGTAAATGCTTTTGCATGCCGACAACCGCATGGCGGTTAGAGTCAGACTGGGACCCCCAGGGCTGGTTCCCTGCTCTGCCATGGTGATTTGCCACGACCAGTCACATCCTCTCAGCCTAAACGCCTTCACAGGGCTGTTGTGAGGATAGAACAGAGGCAAATAGCTTTGGTTCTCACCGGGGAAGGAGGAAGGAAGGGAGGTATTAAGGAAGTCAAGAAATAATCTGAAGAGCCCTTCTAAGTGAAGTCTGAACCGCTGAAATCAATCCTCCAAGAGGCAGCGTGGCAGAACAGGGCTAGGAAGCAGGAAACCTGAGTGCCCCTCGGCCGCTGGGGCTGAAACACACAAGCCTAAAAATCCCCACTCCAAGGGGCCCAGCTCCCGGCATTCCTGCCCTGAGTCTGCCCTGCCCAGGAAGTCCCTGCTGCAACTTATATTCCTGAGCGGGCAGGGACTGATTTGGATCAGGACTGTGGCGTGTGAGGAGAGCGTTCGAACAATTCAATACTTGAAGAATGGTTTAGGCTTGGGCCTTTCTCCTGCATGGTTTCCTACCCAGAAACAGCCTCTGAGGAGCTGCCATTCATATCAGTACGGGACCAATGTGTTTCCACAGTGGGGTCAACAGCAGCTCCCTGGCATGGTTTCAGGGTGGGAAAACAATGTGTGGGCAGGCAGGTGAGTCTTAAACACCCCCATCGAGGTCCTAATGCAACCAGGACTTCCGCATACCCAGTAACTGGATAATAATCAAAGTATTGGGAGTGACATTCATGGAGCTCCCAGCGACTCTGCTGGTTTGGTCCTCAGTCAACGGATGGCCTAGGACAATCACTCTCTTTCTCAGCCTCAGCTACCTCAGGGGTAGTCAACCTGTGGTCCTCCAGATGTCCATGGACTACAATTCCCCTGAGCCCCTGCCAGCATTTGCTGATGTCCATGGAAATCTGGAGGACCTGAACTACCTCACAGGCAAGGACAAGGCAGAAGCAGATGGAAAGCACTCTATTTGAGGTGAGTTGGCTCCTTATTTTTCTGGCTTCCTTTCCTTCCATTGTAGATCTCACCATCCTCCTCCTCATCCACGTGGGCAAAGGTAAGAACATCTCTCTGTGTCCAGAGGGAATCGCCTGTCAACCACAAGCCCCACCAAGGAAGGGCCAGGCCATGCTGGGGGAATGAAGGAGAGCCACAAGGAGCATGCCAAAGACCTGCGTGCGGCTCCTGAGCTGCTGAGGATCACAGAGCTAGCTCAACACTTATTTGCCACAACTTTTCCAATTTTAATTTTAAAAACAACAACATGAAAAACTATTTGGGACTGGTGTTGGAGATATTTCATGAGTGCCAGAAGAGCCAGCCTATCAGCACTCTGTACCACAGAAGAAGAAGAAGAAGAAGAAGAAGAAGAAGAAGAAGAAGAAGAAGAAGAAGAAGAAGAAGAAGAAGAAGAGTTGGTTCTTATATGCCGCTTTTCCCTACCCGAAGGAGGCTCAAAGTGGCTTACAATCGCCTTCCCTTTCCTCTCCCCACAACATTCACCTTGTGGGGTGGGTGAGGCTGAGAGAGCCCTGATATTCTTGCTCGGTCAGAACAGTTTTCTCAGTGCCATGGCGAGCCCAAGGTCACCCAGCTGGCTGCATGTGGGGGAGCGCAGAATTGAACCTGGCATACCTGATTAGAAGTCTGCACTCCTAACCACTACACCAAACTCCTAACCACTACACCAAACAGGAATAAACATCTTTGAAAGGGGATGCTTTGAAAGCATGGATGCTTTTGTTCGCAGCATCATGGACGGCCACACGTAGGACCGTCACTGTGGAGGAGCACCATGCACTGAGCCAAAGCAGAGCCATGGGACTTAACGCTCAGCGCCGGGATTCAGCCCTGGATCACACAGAGGAACAATAAGGCTGTGGGGCATACCTGTGGCCTTCGCTGGAGCCAGCCCCGACATCTCTGACTGCAGGGAGCAAGGCTTCCCCCGGTCGCAGGGCAAGGCTTCCCAGGAGGCTGACATCTCAGGCAGGCCTCTTAGCAGAAAAACTCGGAGGCCGCCCGATGCGTGATCGACTCCACCATTGTGATCACTAATCCCATTCATCCAAATGACAAGAGAACACCTTCAGCCTCCCTGACGCCGCAGTGGCGTTCCGATATCTCTGCCCCCGGCGCAGAATGCGGGCCGGCTGTTTGAGCCCCGGCATGCGGCTTTACATAATAAAAATCAATAGCATGTTAATTCAAAAATAAATCTTTTATGTACACCTGCTAGAGAGATTATGCCTGCATCTGTAGATGAAAACACGTGGGAAGGTCAATTCCCCCCCCCACACACACTTTCTGCAGAAGACCCTGTCCAAGTAAACCAGGAGTAATCAAACTGCGGCCCTCCAGATGTCCATGGACTACAATTCCCAGGAGCCCCCTGCCAGCATTTGCTGGCAGGGGCTCATGGGAATTGTAGTCCATGGACATCTGGAGGGCCGCAGTTTGACTACCCCTGAACAGAGAAAAGTCAGTCTTCCACCCTTGGGGGAAAAAAGGCCACAATATTTGAAGAAAGGTTTAGTGCTTGGGCAGCGGTGTTTGGGAAAGATGGTTTGGGGACAGTGGTTTGGAAAAATCAAAGAATCCCAGATTAACAGTTGGTTGGATTTTTTTTGTGTTATAAAGAAACAAATTCAGGCCATCATCTTTGACACTCCTGCTCATCAGATGGGCAACTTCTAACATCCTAGACATATACAGCAATCCTAAATGGGTCTGGAACAGAGGAGATGGTTTTTTAATATCATGCTTTTCACTACCCAAAGAAGTCCTAAAGTGGCTTACAAACACCTTTTAGCTTCCTGTCCCCACAACATACACCCTGTGATTCCGGCTGGGGCTGAGAGAGCTCTGTGAGAACTGCTCCATGAGAACAGCTTTAAGAGACCTGTGACTGGCCAGAGGTCAATCAGCTGGCTGCATGTGGCATAAGGGGAAAATCAAACCGGGTTCTCCAGATTAGAGGCCACTGCTCTTAACCACTGCACCACCCTGGCTCTCTCTCTACTCATGATTCTACTTATGGCTAGTTCTTAGGATTGCCCAGATATGGACTTCACAACCAGCTTCTGCTTGTTTGAGACAGGCACGCTGCTGTGATTATTCATTTGGATGTTGAGAAGAAGAAGAAGAAGAAGAAGAAGAAGAAGAAGAAGAAGAGTTGGTTCTTAGATGCCGCTTTTCTCTACCTGAAGGAGTCTCAAAGAGGCTTACATTCGCCTTCCCTTTCCTCTCACCACAACAGAAACCTTGTGAGGGAGGTGAGGCTGAGAGAGCCCTGAGATTCCTGCTTGGTCAGAACAGCTTTATCAGTGCCGTGGTGAGCTCAAGGTCACCCAGCTGGTTGCATGTGGCAGAGCGCAGAATCAAATCCGGCATGTCGGATTAGAAGCCCGCACTCCTAAGCATTACACCAAATTGGCTCTCAGTTTATACTCAGCTTTCACCACAGTGCCAACTCGAGGCCACAAAGTTGTGTCAAAGTGGGGATTCTAAGTGGAGACTGCCAGCTCCTCATTGGGCACCCCAACCACTGCACCATGCTGCCCTCGCTGCTTTGCTTATGTGTGCAGCACAAGGGAGAGTTTCACGGTTTTGGAAGCCTTGAATCAGACTCCAATTTGTGTCCCGCTGGAGGCAGTTTCATTTCTGCCAGTGAGGATTTTAGACTGGGGTTAACCACCAATTTAGAAAAGGCATGACTCCACTTTTCTCCCAAACAAAGCCAGGCGGTGGGATGGCGACAGAGCTCCCTGCGTGATGGACAGACTCTCCATCCAAGGGAATCAAGTGGTGGTGACATTGACTTGAACGTTGTTTTGCTTCTCTGTTTGTGTGGATCAAATCCAGCAAGGGAATCAAACACACTATTTTCTGCTGGCCTCATGCCCAGGGCCCCCTCCCATCCCACGTGGGCATCTCCGCAACCTTTTGTTCTGTGATATATTAATTGATGCACACTGGACATTTATATGCAGCAGATATAGACAAATATGCAAAATATGTATAAAAATATGTATAAAACACAAATAGATATTATTAAGTGCATGTTAAGTAATTTAAAACATCAAAACATATGAATCACAGTCTGTGCAGAATTGCACACACACTCTCAGGGGATGCATGTGGCATGACCACAGACCAAGCATGTTTCAACCCAGAGGGGCTTAATCAGTGGTCAAATAAGCTCCATGCCCACATAAAATAGGGTATAGTGATAAGGCCTGGTCGATGTCAGAAGAATCATGAGGCACGAAGCTTCCTACAATTCGAAGACTGCCAGATGTGGAGCTCACAGTCAGAACTCAAAGGAACCAGGAGCCAGCCTTGTGTCCAGGGCCAAGGCTCAATCCTGAGTGTGCATCTTCATGTCTAAACCAAATCTCTTTCTTTTGGTTTCACACGAGGGTTTCATTTTATTGGTCCGGATATTCTGCTCAGTGTTTAGAGCTTTTCCAGAGCCATGGAAAATTCAAGTCTGCCCAGAGGCCTGATGGTTTCTGTGAAGACTTCAATGCAGGGGTAGTCAAACTGTGGCCCTCCAGATGTCCATGGACTACAATTCCCAGGAGCCCCCTGCCAGCGTTCGCTGGCAGGGGGCTCCTGGGAATTGTAGTCCATGGACATCTGGAGGGCCGCAGTTTGACTACCCCTGCTTCAATGCTCCCTTCCTTATGGCTATCGGTACAGGAGACAATAATCTGGCACCACCTAACTACATTTCACTGTAGCACATTTTTCATTTCAGGTTTACTTTTACGTCGTGAATGGTCCGCCTCTTCCAAACCATGTCTGCGAGTACATTTAGACACCATGGGGGGCAATCTCAAGCAAAGTTAATCTCTGTGATATCAGCCATGAGGTCACCAGGCCTACCCTGTGACATCAGTGAAGCCCATCTATGCATTTCAGGTTTTGGGAAGCCAGCCCGCGCCCCCTCCCATGCACAGTATTTTGAAGTGTTGACTATGCCAGCTGGTGTTGCACAATGGCTAATGGACTGACAGTGCAATTCTCACGAGAGTTATACCCTTTGGAATCCACGGAAACCCCTGGATTGAGAAACCCTTGAGTTTCAAAGACAGGGCGGAATATAAATACCCAAACAAACAAATATATCAATTTGGGGGTGGACCCCGGGGGAGGGTGGAGTTTGGAGGGGGAGCTAAGCATGTTATAATGCTACAGCAGAGGTAGTCAAACTGCGGCCCTCCAGATGTCCATGGACTACAATTCCCATGAACCCCTGCTGGCGAATGCTGGCAGGGGCTCATGGGAATTGCAGTCCATGGACATCTGGAAGGCTGCAGTTTGACTACCCCTGTGCTACAGAGTCCGTCTTCGAAAGCCGACATCTCCCCAGGGGAACTGATCTTGATAATGTGGAGATCAATCGGAATAGCAGGGGAACTCCAGATATATGATCACATTACCTTCATTTAAAAATTAATTGAAGACCCATATTGCAATGTTTCTGCAATATTTTGGACCCCGTTCCCTACTGTTCTCTCCCCGTTAAGGCATCCTGATAGAACTTGTGCCGGAGAAATTAATTTTCCTTCTTTCCGATTCAGATCTGTATGTCTCTCCTTGGCACATTTCTCCTTGGCAGCCAAGAAAATACAGGCCAGAGCTGTGTCTAACAACGGACCTGTTTTAACAGTAACTTGTGAAGGGGTTTGCGCATTCTCAGTAAGATCCTTTTATCTTATTACATTGTTGCTTTTGCTGGAGTTGTGTGCGCCCTTCTGTGCCTCTTAATTGCAATGGTTGACCTTATACAATAAATGTTCTGCTTGCTAGCAATGCTGCACACCTCATTCCTGAGGGCCTGAGCAGAAAATGTGTCATGCCTCCGTGAATACAGGGCACAGCCCAGCTGCCAGTCAGCACTGGAATATTCATGGCTTTCAACAGGAGAACGAAGCCCTTGTCCAACTCCTTTTCCAAAAAGCACTTGGCAGCAATTGTGCCTAACTTCTCCAGCCAGGGGAATCACGTCTGGCATCCCAGAACTGCACCCACAGAAGCAAGGCTCAAAGGAACCAGAAATGGAACCCCCTTTTACCAAAATAGTGTCTCATTTTATCCATTTGTAACCAATCCAGATGATAAACAATTAACACAGCTTCTCTGGGTTAAAAAAATACTTGCAGAGAATAAAGGCAGGAGTAGCTTCCTTGTGTGTGTGATAAAATGGAAGGACATACCAGAAAAACATACAAAACTGACCTCTGACTCCAAGCCAGATGGGTATGACAAACATTAGAGTCTTCATAGAGGGAAGCAAGGAGAAGCCCTTCCAGCTCTCTGAAACCTGAATAGCACAAACTCATTTATATGCAACTATTCACGTGTGCAGTAAATTCCAATTAGTTTTACAGAGATCTGCTTAACATTTAGGGGAAAGGAAGCTCACCATTTCTGCAGTATCAGTGCAGGAGGTTTGGACAGGATGGCATTTTTTTTTTAAGCTCACACCAAGTTAATTATATTTTGCAGATTTGGAAAGCGGGGGGGGGGGGAGGGAGCAGAAGAACTCCACCTTCCTTCCTTGAGGCAAAGCTAACAGTGCAATGGGCTTTATTTGTGTTTTCATCATCACATTCAATTTTGCATGTGTTATGCCTCTGGCCAATGCTCAGGGTAGTCAAACTGCGGCCCTCCAGATGTCCATGGACTACAATTCCCAGGAGGCCCTGCCAGCGAATGCTGGCAGGGCCTTCTGGGAATTGTAGTCCATGGACATCTGGAGGGCCGCACTTCCAGTGTGCTTTTGCAGCTGGATTTTCGTGTGTGTGAAACAGGAAAATCTACTTCTGCAGTGCATGGAAAGTGCATTATAGAATGGGAAGGGCTGCCAGGCCTATGACTTTCCCAGAGCCCTAAACTTGACCCAAGAACTAACTGGTGTGACAAGACAAGGGGAATAACACCCATGATAAACCTGCTGGAGCCAGACCATCGGAGGCTAACCATAGTATTAAAGCATAAGCTTCTGTCGATTGGGGCGCCCTTTATCAGATTCTGCTAGCAGATCCTCACTAGGCAGGCATCTTTCTACGTCTACAAAGGGTCAAAGGGCCATGCACTGCAGAAAATAAAAGACTGAGATGTAATTATGTTTTTAAAAATCCCCACACCCACAACTGTAATCAAGGAAAGTACACAGACCATTCCCCATTTTTTATGCAGATATTTATAGCCTGCTTTTTTCCTCAAATGGGACCTGAAGCAGTTTACCACATAATTCATCCTTCCTCTGCTGTATCCTCACAACAACAAGCCTGTCTGGTAGGTTCATCTGAGAGCAAGGAGGACTTTGACCGATTCCGCACGGAGGCGTAAAACTTGCAAATGCACGGTTGGAAGCTGCGCATTTGCAAGCTTCCTGATGGGAGATCCCTCCTGCGTTCTCCTGTGGCCTCTTCATGGCTTTTTACCTCCCGACAAGGCAGCAAAGGAAAACAACGCAAACTTCTCCCCCTGCTCTTTGGCTTGTCAGTACCACAAACTAGGGTTGTGTGGCAGCATCCGAATTGGCCATTCCAGGCTGACCCAACCAGCACCGCTATGTGGGGAGAGAGGGGAGGTGCAGGCAACGGTGCGTAACTCGTCACACACATGCAGGCGCGGAACTCCACGCCTGCGTGTGTGTGCCGTGTTATGCACTGGCACCGGCGCCTCCCCCCCCCCCCCGGGCAGCGTGGCACTGGTTGCGTCAGACTGGAACGGCCGATTCGGACTCTGCCGCGCACAACCCTACCACAAACCATCAATCCCAGCACAGCAGTTGTATTGGGAACTCAAACTTCCTCCCCCCCCCGAGCTCTGAAATTAATTTTTCCCTAAAAGTGCACTTCCGTGTTGCTATGGCGAAATACCACAACAATGAAACATTTCCTCCTCTTTTTGGGATTCTTCATGTAATGGTCTCTATTTATGTTTGGATAGAATTGTGATAGGCTGGCCATGGTAACTGGACACCGATGAGTGATTGTGTGTCCATAGTATGGTTTAAAAATGAAGAGCACGGATGCCTAGCTGATCGGGAGAGGGCTGTTTCATCACCCCCCCATCTTTCCCTGTTCATACCCCACCACCAGAAAACACAAATGGGAATGTGTTTTGGCTGCCTAACCCCAAAATGACCATGTACAGTGAGGAGAACCTTTTATTTTTACATGGGGAATGTAGCTTTGCAGTTCTGCAGCAATGTGGACCACTCCAGTTTTTTTAAAAAAGTAACAATCACAATGTGGAAATGGAGAGGGAGGTTGGGTGCAAGGGTGGGCGAAATGCTGCCCATCATACAGATCACTGGGCGCCAAGAAGAGGGAAATCGGGGTTTGGTGATTTCCCTCATCACAGAGAAAATTTGACTAAAACTCGTGCCAGCCACTTGAGGTCTCCAGGTTGTGGCCAACGTCACATGGAAGCAGCACTACAACCAGAGAGCAATGAGAGGCTGTCCCGGGGGCAAATTCCTCATGCGGAATCGGTCACCCAGCCAGTATCCATGGCAGAGTGAAGATTTGAACCAAGGTCTCCCAAAACGAATCCAACAGTCAAACCGCTACAGCAACTGACAAGCTTATAAATGGTGTTTTTGCTACAATGTCCATGCAATGAAATATAGGCATGAAGCCTGCAGTTTAAGCACAGGTACATCTGGGAATCCCTGCAAAATTTGGAGATGTTGTGAATTTGATCAAACGGATGCAGTAGTACTACGCAAACCAAGAAGCCATTGTACACATACCATTTGCTGACACTAGTTTAAAATGGAGAAATGAGTGTGCCAAGCTGTATCTTTCCCCCTTCCTGTTTAACTTGTATGATATCATTCTGAGAATCAAACCCTGGAATTAGGATTGGAGGAAGGAATATAAATAATCTTTGGTATGTTGATGATACGACCCTCCTGTAAGAAACAAAGGAAGGCCTAAAACAGCTGATCCTGCTGGCTCCTGACCCCACTCCTGAATCTGGTCTGTGTTTTGGCTTTCTCCCTGGCTTTCGATCCCAGCTCAGTTTGACTCGACTCCCCTCTCCGCTTGCTGTGAACTCTGTTCCCTTTGGCTCTTGACCTCCCGGACTGGACTCTGACTCTGCTTAGATCTCTGCCTCAGCACAGCCACCTGGCCAAGTAGGTGCAACCCAGCAGGGCACCACATGAGGACGGCTGGCAGCGACTCTTCAAAGTGGGCGAGGACACTAGAAGATGACAGCAGGCGCTTGACAGTGGCGAAGGTGGACTGCTGAGTCAGGCCCCAGGGAGCCTTCTTGTTCAAAAGGCTCTATGACTGTAGGATTGTTCGGCAGGAATGAACGATAAACATTCAGCAAGCTGAAGAAGCCCTGGAGGTTGTCCTTTGATTTCAGTGGGGGCACCTGCTGGATGGCTCTTACCATTGCTGGAGTTGGATGGACCCTACACTGCAGACAGGAACCTTGACTCCTTGGAAGTTCTTCATGGTGAGAGGCAAGGGTTGGAGTGGAGGGCCTTCTGGACGGGCAAAGATGGGCAGAATGGTGGAGGTCAGAAGATGAGACCATCGGCCATAGGAGGCAGAGTTGGCTATTTCACTGATTTCTTGCCTTCTTCCAGTTGCCACCTCTGCTGTTCCCACGGGAGAAGTGCGGAAGTCCCGTGTGGTGGAAGTGGCCACAGAGAGAGCCCTGCTGCCGCCTGTGGACATTCAAGGTGAACCAAGTCCTCTGAGCAACTCTGCTTCCTGGAGGTGGGGAGAAGAAAAATGTAAAAATCAAGCTGAACATTGCAATAAGGGACTGGTAATTGCCTGGCCAATGAGACACAAATCCACTGGAGAATCTTGGCAGGCAGAGCAGCCGGGCTCCACAATGTCCTTCCTAGCCTGTTCTTTCTCCCTCCCCTGCTCTTCTCTGCTTTGCTCAGTCCCGCTCATGTCTGAGAGGGACTTCCGTGCTGTGTCGTATTTGTTCTTCCACACGTAAGTCCTCCAGCGTGATGTTTAATCGATACAGAGCCACTGACAACATCAGTGACAGCCAAGGCCCACAGTGCAAGAGACACTTTCTCCCAGGGTGGTCAAGGCAGGTGAGAGCTGGGCCCAGGCGGGAAGGCCCCTTGTCTGGGAAGGGCAACACGAGCTCCCGTTTGGGTTGCTAATCTCCAGGCGAGGAACAGGAGAAGACCCGTCAGCTGAGAAGCAGCCGAAGAAAAAGAATTGAGAGCTGACGATGGCAAACACTGCTACTGTCACAGTCAACTGTATTTAGTCACAGTCAAAACGAGCCCCTAGGCAGATTGCTCACTTTCGAGAAAGTCTTCCTCAGTGACTCTGCACAAGTGCATAAAACAAATAAAAGGGATTATAAACAGCAAAAGCTTAACAAGTTCATATAAATAAGTGCATTTCTCCCCCAGCAGCATACTTCAATGTGTGAATTGTTTGTGACTTTTTCACCATCAGAAAAGTATTTTTTCACCTGTCAAACTAAATTCAAACAACTTAAAACATAATCTGTCAAACCACTATATTAAAAATCAATCAACCAAGGATCAAAAGTCGTCTCTTACCTATTAATATTCATACATTGAGGGATTCTGCTGAAAAAGTGAGTCTGGGCTGTTCCAAGTTCGTCCAACATCGTTATGCATTGTATAAATAATGATGTCGCTCTTCAAAGGGGGGGGGGGGGTCCGGTGGCAGAAGGTCTCGGGTTCATTTTCTGGCACCTAATTTAAGATGACAGAGAAGAGGAGCGGGGATGAGATTCCAGAAAGCTGCTGCCAGTCAGAGCAGACAATACTCTGATGGAAGAGGAAGAACAGTTGGTTCTTATATGGTGCTTTTCTCTACCCGAAGGAGTCTCAGAGCAGCTTACATTCACCTTCCCTTTCCTCTCCCCACAACAGACACCCTGTGAGGGAGGGGAAGCTGAGAGAGCCTGGATATTTCTGAAGAAAAAGAAGAGTTGGTTCTTATATGCTGCTTTTCTCTACCCAAAGGAGGATCAAAGCGGCTTACAGTCGCCTTCCCTTTCCTCTCCCCACAACAGACACCCTGAGAGGGGGGGAGGCTGAGAGACCCTGAGATTACTGAAGAAGAAGAAGAGTTGGTTCTTATATGCCGCTTTTCCCTACCTGAAGGAGGCTCAAAGCGGCTTACAATCCCCTTCCCTTTCCTCTCCCCACAACAGACACCCTGTGGGGTGGGTGAGGCTGAGAGAGCCCTGATGTTCCTGCTCGGTCAGAACAGTTTTCTCAGTGCCGTGGCGAGCCCAAGGTCACCCAGCTGGTTGCATGTGGGGGAGCGCAGAATCGAACCCGGCTTGCCAGAGTAGAAGTTGCTGCTCTTAACCACCACACCAAGCGGAGTGATAGTTTGACTCAGTAGGCAGCTGAGTTTGGGATTCAGAGTTTTGTTTGCTTTGTTTGAAGCATGCTGGTGCTGATTTTAAAATTACTATTGCTTATCAGATGCAGCTAATGCTGCAAATCTTTTTAAGGGCCTTTGCTGTTTTTAGAATCTTTGTAACTGTCTGCTTTGAATTTTTCATATTAAGCTGCCCCAGAATCCTAATATGGACGATAGTGCATGATAGACAATCAACAATAAATAATTTTCTCTGTTTGGGCATGGGAGAGTGTCTATTCTCACCTGCAGCTGCTTACCTTGACCACCTTTGGGAGAACTGGCCCTTAAATATTTAGGCTGGCTTCCCATCCTTCTCCAGCCCAAATGCCATGTCTGCATCTTTCAGGCTTCCTGAAAATGCTCCCTCTGTCCTTCTTTCACGTAACACCCCTGTGACTCTGGGGCATCTCCAGGCCCCTACGGGAGGTTGGCAGCCCCACCCTCCTCCTCAGCACCCTGCTTTGTGCACACCCGTGGGCCTGATGGGGCAGGGCACATCTTGGGGTCATGCTTCTCAGCCAGTCCTGTAGGATGCATCTCTGCCTCTTTCTTCACCGCCAGGAGGGGAGGTCATGCCCAGGGATAAATCGGCTGCCTTGGACAATCTCAGGATGTTTTTGATTTACAGCGTGATGAGATACCATCCTTCCTGAACAGTGGTGGTGATGTGTGTGTGGGGGGGGTCGCACTAGGATTTGCAGTAAATCTTTGTTTCTGTTGTGTAAACTTTCCTGTAGCTTTCCTTTGCAGTTAATTTGGATTGGGTGGCCAACCCTTGAATTTATGGCTGGCCTTTTAGGTACTCTGGGCTTTACATGTCAACCACTTCTCTAAAATGATGCTGTTTTTAGAGCACGTTGCCTGCTCAAGCAGGCCAGTCCAGACACCTTGGTCTGTGCTCCGCTGTTTTGTGAGCAACCCTCTATTTATTGATCCATTTAGAACACTTTAACCACGTTGTAACCACAGAGAAGGCAGGACAGAATCTGCATTTGATGGTGAACATCAAATTGGTGATTGGCTGAACTCTGTCACAAAAAGGTTCTCTGGCTTTGACGTGAGCTCATAGCCAGTAACATTTTACCAAGGAAAACAGAGACAGGTTTGTCAATCCCCAATCCCTGTGCCAAGAAGCATTTCCTAAAAGCCCAACTTCCCCTGCTCCACTTTCTGCAGGCTGTATTCATTTGCTCACCAGAAGCCCATTATCTGTCCATTTAAAGGGCAGAGTGGGACAGCCTAAGTCAGCAATTGCTGAGGCCAGGATTCTTTCCTGTGGTGATAGCTTTCTACTTGCATAGTTGTTGTTTTTAATGTGAAGGAGCATTCTGAACTGGAATCCAGTAGGAGTCCATGATTATACAGCTGATTCTATATTTCATGACTCCCTTGCCCTCTTGAATCTAGTAAGTGGTGGCCTCTAATCTGGAGAGCTGGGCTTGATTCTCTGCTCCTCCAAATGCAGCCAGCTGAGTGACCTTGGGCTAGTCAAAGTCCTGTTAAAACTGTTCTCAAAGAGCAGTCCTGTCAGAGCTCTCTTAGACCCACCAACCTCACAGGGTTTCTGTTGTGGGGAGAGGAAGGGAATGGTGTTTGTTAAGCTGCTTTGAAACTCCTCAGGGAGTGAAAAGTGGGGTATAAAAAAACAACTTCTTCCTCTATGAATTTGTCCTTAGACAACTGAATATGGACCTTGAAACAACCTTTTCTATCTAGCCTCGAACTTCATTTGTGGCAATGTTTTCCATACCACCTCCTTGTTAAACATGGCTAAACTAACCCAGAATTATTTGTGACTAGAAGCAGAGCCAGTTGCACTGAGGAATACAACAGGTGCTAAGATGCACACCTTCCCTGTGGCCTTCCTGGGGGCTGGCAAAAGCTTCTGCCCACCCTTGGACTCTTGAGGCCCCGCCCCCAAACCTCAAGGAACATTCCTGACCCAGGGGACACCAACCTCCACCTGTGGCCTGGAAATCTCCTGGAATTAGACTATAGAGGTCAGTTCCCCAGGGAGAAATGGCTGTTTTGGAGGGGCCTCAATGACAACTCATCTCCAGGCTTCAGGAGATAAAAGGGCTTGCTCACTTACACCGTCAGCCCCAGTCCTGACTCAGACCTCAAGCTCGGTCCTTGGCAGGTCTACAGGGACAACAGGGACAAGGCATGCAGCCAACTGCTCCCCCTTGGAACACCTCTTAAAATTGCTTGGTCTGGATCAGGCCCATGGCACGGGGGGAATGGAAATGGCACCGGGGGACGGTGTTGCTTGCCCCATCATGGGTGGCTCCATGGGGAAGGCAGGCATTCCTTCTCCCCGGGCACTATGGTCTGGATCAATATGGGGTCACCCATGGGGGTTGCTGACCAGGGGACCTTTTTCGTTCCCCTTCCTGGCAAGAGAACTAACAGAATGGAGCCCCCTGCCCCCCGTCCCCCCCGTCCCCCCCCCCGCATATTAAGCCACTCTTCAAACTTTGTCTTTACCTCCCCTCTCCTCCCCTTGCTGGCATGCTTGGATTAAAAGAAAGAAAAGGGAAGAGAGGGGGGGGAAAGAAAAAAGTAAACCCAGCCGGTCTATGTGATGTTTGTTTTGGGTTCAGTGGCATCTCATTTACACGTGTTAATTGCAACTAATTGGCACTAATTGGATGAACAGGAAACCCTCTGGGAACACTCATACCTTTAATTTGTAGTAAATATCATTAATTAACATATGCTAATTAGAGCCAATTAACATTGATTAAGGGTTGCCAGCTCCTTGGAAAGTACAACTATCCATGCTGGATGTGTCAGCACAAAAAATGTGCAGTCTGCCTTAAGGATCAAGGGAAGAGGGGACGCCTGAGGGGGGGGGGTGGCCGGGAGGGACGGAATACGCTGCTGATTGGGCCGCCCACTGGGATCTCCTGAACTTTCTTCGTGAGTTCAGTGCAGCACCCCAGAGGCCTGAAACCAGGAGACATTGTGGCTAAGGAAATGAGTTGGAATCAGGGGGTCCTGGGTTTGAATCGTGACTGTACCAGAAACTGGCCTTAGGGGAGCCGTTTCCTTTCATGGTCCATCTCCAGTAATGGTATAATGATATGGAGCCTACACTACAGAGATGTTGTAAGAACAGCCCTGCTGGGTCTATCTGTTTCCTAGAGGTCAGCCAGTTCCCCAGGAGAACCTATCAAAAGTTAGGGGCCAAGGCCATTCACTGATGCTGTCTCCCAGCATGCAGAGATATACTTCCTTTTAGTCACCACGGCTAGTAGCCTGAACCCAGACTCAGCAGTGCCAGCCCCCAAGACCCTTACCTGGAGCTCTTACCTGGTCCCCTGCCCTTAGAGGGAGGGGAAGGCCCCAGGACACAGGCTGGCTGCCCCAGGACAGCAAGGGAATCCACAGGAAAGAGGGACACCCGGGCCAGGGAAACAGGCCAGGTGGGCCAGACCCAGGGGTAGGGGCTAATGGCTGAATGGTGAAGGGTGGAGAATTGGCTCCTCAAGGACAGAAGAGGTGGGAAGAAGACCGGGGTGGGGGAGGTAGGCTGTCGCAGATGATCCCGAGAGGATGGAAGCAGCACAACACTGCAAGAGGGAGGCAAGAGGGGGTTGTGGGGAGAAAAGGAGGGAACCCCAGGGCTCTTAGCTAAGGAGCGTCAACACAGAAGGCCGGAAGGCAGAGAGGGGGGAGAGCAGCCTTGCAGAAGGGGCCCCTCTCCTCCATGAGGTCTCTAAATCCCTCTCAAAGCTGTGTGTGCTCCTGGCCATTTCTGTATTCATGGGCGGATAATTCCACAGTGGACTCGTTGAATCAAGAAGTCCTTCTTTCGACCCATCCTAAACCTGTTTCCCATCATGGCACCCACTGGCAGCGAACCCCACAGTTAAATGGCTCATTGAGCAGAGAAGTATTTCTTTTCTCTGTCCTGAACTTCTTGCCTGTACCGTGAGCTCCAGTATTATGGGAAGGGTGAAGAAGTTCTTTCATTCTCCATCCCGTGCATAAATCGGATGGCTAGATAACATTGCCATTCAATCAAAGCATTCGCTTCTCATCATGGGAAGACCCTAAAAGTCTTTGAAGGTAGTTTGTAGGACAGAGAAAGCCCTGAATGGTCCTCTTACTAACTAGAATCAAAGTGGGGGTAGAATGTATTGGATTCAGGAAGCTGCCTTTACTGAACTGGACCAACTGGCCGGAGGTGCAATTATTTTTAGTGCTACGCCATTACGCTGGCATAATGCTATTTTTTTAATGTGTGGAAATGCTCTTAATTTAGCACCCAATGTGGAGAAAAAAACAGACAGCTCCCAAACTGTGTGAAAGGTCTCAGGTTGGCCGTAGGTCTCTAGGTTCTTGGGCCAAGGTTCCGTCCATCACTGATGCCCTGGTCCTCTTAGTAGGAGATGCCGGGGTTTGAACCTGCAACCTTCTGTACGCAAAGCAGAGTTTTCTGCACTGAGCCCCAGCCCCTCTCCAGACAAGTCACAGTTTGCCATTGGGTCTGATGCAGAAGAACTAGGGGGGGGGGGTGTAGAAAAGATGGAAGTATGAAGCAGGGGAGCCCTGCCCAGAGGGAAAAGGAAGAGAGGCCATGTGAACCCACAGACACACAAGACCCATTCTCTTCCTGGTCAAACGTGGCTCGTTGTTACATCTGCAGGCAGCCATTTGAACACGGAAAGGAATGGCTTTAATAGGATGATTGCAGAGGTTCGTATTTTAAGCAGTAAAAGATCTCCCAGGCATAAAGACCAGCTCTGACCAGTAACAACACACATGAACAAAGACGATGCTTTCTCATACTGAATCTGACCCATGGGCCCTCAGGGTCAGTCTTCCCTCCTCTGACCGATAATGTCTCTTCCTGGTCTCAGGTCACCTCCCCCCTGCCTGGTCATCTTAAGTGGAGATGCTGGGAATTGAACACTCCTACCATGAAACCCGTTGTCTCTGGTGGCAGGACTAGGGAGGAGCTGGAAAAAGGACTCCTCGGTCCTTACGATTCTGCCCCCCAACTCAAGTCTTTGATGGAGCCCCTTCTCTAGAAGCCTCTCCCCTTAGCAGGTGAGCCGGACAGGTTACCAGAATCAGGGTCTTTTCTGCAGTGGCACCACCTATCTCAACGTGAGCCTTTTCATTTCTCCTCTTGCTGCCAGTCCCAAAAAGGTTGCTGGTTTTTTTTTTACATGCTGTGTAATGCATTATAGAATAGGACAAACCACTTCAGGCTACATGTGGAGTATGGTATTTGTAGTGCCTCCCACCTCTGACCTCAACCACCTCATTTGGCTGTCGGTTTGTGGGGAGATCATGGGATGAAGTCCCAAGGTGGCTGTATGGCTTAGCACAGTGAAGGGCAAAGATCAGCCTTTCTCTACTTTATTTTAACCATTGAGAATCCTCTGAAACATTCTTCAGCCTTTGAGAACCCCCAGAAATGGGCTGATCGTGCAGAATACAGTTGGGAAGCAGAGCTGTGGACACGCCCTGTGGGGTCCCTCCCCTTCCCACCCCTCCTGGCACATCATTGGCCATTTTGGGAGGGGTAGGTTTGATATGACCATATATAGCAGGGGTAGTCAAACTGCGGCCCTCCAGATGTCCATGGACTACAATTCCCAGGAGCCCCTGCCAGCATTCGCTGGCAGGGGCTCCTGGGAATTGTAGTCCATGGACATCTGGAGGGCTGCAGTTTGTCTACCCCTGCTATATAGTCATATCACCCAATACATGTTTAACAAATTTAAACATATATTAAAAATATGTAGCTTCCACCTATTCAGGAAACCCTTCCAGGGCCGCCAAGAAACTCCAGGATGTCACGAAGCCCTGGATGAGAAAGTCAGACTAGGATCTGTGAGATCCAGGTTCAAATCTCCACTCTGCCATGGAAGCTGCTGAGCAATCTTGGGTAAGGCACACTCTCCCAGCCGAACCTACCTCACAGGGTTATTGTTGTGAGGATAAGATGGAGGAGAGGAGAATTATGTAAGCCACCTTCGGCCCCCCTCGGGGAGAAAAGTGAAGCAAATGAAATAAACAGCAGAGAAACCTGGCCTCTTTCCACGGGGGCTTCTCCTCAACATGGGAATAGTAATACTGATTTGCCTTACAGGGTTGTTTAAATGTCATAACAAGGGAGTGTATGTGGAGTGCTTTGAATGCTTGGGCCCCTGCTCAATATGATAAGCACACCCTTAGCAACAGACTTGTGAAAGAAAGATCAGGCCCTGAACAAACAGTGGCCAATAAATATTTTCATATGCTGTGGCGCTTGCCAAGGGGGCTGCTGCTGCATTCATTAACAAGCACCCAAAGCAAACCTGATAATGATCTCTTCCTGGCAGGTCCCTCTTAAATTGGCGGCCTTCCTGTTGCAGATCATCAACACATCCGGATCCCAGCACCTGATCCCCAAATCACCCAATGACACGGAGGAGGGAGGGAGAAATGGCATGCAGAATAAAAGCCACCACCTTGCCGATGGCAGGATTTTATCTGGGCTGTTCTTTCACACTGATCAAAATATCCATCTTGGGTGCTAAGAGAAGAAAGATAGCCCTGGTAAATTATGGACAAGCTCTCATGGAGGCAAATGAGGAGGGAGGGGCAGAAGTCTCAAGTGAGGCCCATGAGACCCCTCTCCGTCCCCACAATTATGGGCATTTGATTGGACACCTTTATGGTGTCGGCTTAGCTTTGTATTCATAAGGACTGGCAACTTACTTTTTAAAAAGGCAAGAAGTAGATCATCAAGTCTCAGCTCCATTCCTCTCTTGCAGTTTTTTTTTTTTGGAGGGGGAGGGCTTGTGAAACCCTCTGTCTCCTCAGACGGATTGTTCTCTGCACATGTCTTGAAAGCCTTTATTGAACTTAATAGTATTGTCAATGGAATTATGGTATCTGGTGCTGTTTGGATTGTTTGTTACCCAAGGAAGGTGGGTAATAAGGAAGGTGGCCTTATAAATGTTTTCAATTGGAAAGTGAGGACAAGAAACAAAACACAAACACAGCCTCCATTTTAATAGCCTCTTTCTTGGAATCAGGGATGGTTTCTTTCAAGAGCAGTTTGTTACCCTGAGAAGGTCCAGCAGGGCTGGAATAAACAGGAGCATGGGGACACCCAGTTCGGAGCCACAGTGACAGTGCCCCAGCTCCAACCACCTGAAGTTCAGCTGCTGACTGGTGCCTCTGATGCTAGGTATGTGAATTTCAAATTGCTTGATCCCCTGACACTCTGCACGTGCTCAGAAGGCCCTTGCCACCCACTGAAGTGTTGTACTGGAAATATTGTCCCAGGTATTAAACACTGACTTAAAAATGTGGCCATTCAGGAAGAGTAAAATTTTTATCCAGGGTCTCCCTCCCATTTCAGTTTGTGTACACAACTCTGCAATGTCCACGACTGACTTTGAACCAGGGATCTACAATGGCTCCTCATGTGGTTTTAAATCCGAATTGACTGTAAGTAGAAGAAGAAGAAGAAGAGTTGGTTCTTATATGCCGCTTTTCCCTACCCGAAGGAGGCTCAAAGCGGCTTACAGTCACCTTCCCTTTCCTCTCCCCACAACAGACACCCTCTGAGGTGGGTGAGGCTGAGAGAGCCCTGATATCACTGCCCGGTCAGAACAGTATTATCAGTGCCGTGGCGAGCCCAAGGTCACCCAGCTGGCTGCATGTGGGGGAGCGCAGAATCGAACCCGGCATGCCAGGTTAGAAGTCCGCACTCCTAACCACTACACCAAACTGGCTCTCAAGTAGGGAGGATTGCCAACAATATATTGTTTTCTGCCATCAAGTTGCAGTTGACTTATGTTTCAAGACAAGACGAGACATTCAGGGGTGGTTTCCCATGGCCTGCTTCTGCGTGGCAACCCTGGTATTCCTTGGGGGTGATGCATCCAAATTAGGGTTTGGTGCTTTGGTGGCCGAAGCGGCCGTTCCAGCCCGAAGAGCCAGGGCCGTGGCGCTGGATGCTTCGGTCCAGAATGGCCACTTCGGCAGCCAAAGCACCCAACCCTATAATGGCCAACGATACAGACTTAACTGCCAGACTGATATTAATTTGTTATTAGTTCAAAACTGAGCCACCAATTTACGGTGGCCGCTATGAGAGACCGTTTCATTCAGCAGCGTTACACCAACAGGCAAGCAAATGCACGAATTTCTGCTTCCCAGTTTAATTATTTTGGTAGGCCAACTTTTAATGTCCCGGACATTGAGGAGGATTGAATGTTCCCTATTTAGTTTTTAAACCAACATTTTCATATGGTTGTTGTCCGTGGCTTCATTTCTCTGCTTTTGGCCCCGGGCTTTGTAGATTGTATTGTGTATGCAAATTGTACAAGGGTTTTTAATATGCAATTTGTTCGGTATTTGTAGGTACACGATATGTTGGTTATATCTATTGTGCTGATTAACCGATGCACAAACGCTGTTGAAAAAAATGCATACACTTTGCAGAAAAAAAAGATTGGTTTGACAAAATGTACAGAAATGAATAAACTACTTGGACAAGGAAGAAGTAAAACAGGAACAGGGACTTTCAGACTGGAAGAGATGGGAAGAAAAGTTTGAAGTGGATAATTCTGTACAATTTTTTGGTTGGTATCTTTTAAAGGAAGAAAGGTTACTTTCAAATGTAGTGCAGCCATTCCCGGGGGGGGGGGGGGCTGGCACATTTGAAGGGGGGCCTGAAATGGGAGAAGGGGAGCCCAAAAGGCTTATGGGGGTCCCTGGTAACTGCACTGATGAAATACCTTTGTCATGTAAGATGTCATTAATTGCTCGACCTTCGTCAAAGGAAAGAAAAAAATAATGTAATCCATTCCTTTGTTTGTGCTTGAAAAAAAGAATGTACATGCTTCTCTTGGTCCAACGTTCTAGAATCATAGAATCCTAGAATCATAGAGTTGGAAGGGGCCATACAGGCCATCTAGTCCAACCCCCTGCTCAACGCAGGACTAGCCCTAAGCATCCTAAAGCATCCAAGAAAAGTGTGTATCCAACCTTTGCTTGAAGACTGCCAGTGATGGGGAGCTCACCACCTCCTTAGGCAGCCTATTCCACTGCTGAACTACTCTGACTGTGAAAAACTTTTTCCTGATATCTAGCCTATATCGTTGTACTTGAAGTTTAAACCCATTACTGTGTGTCCTCTCCTCTGCAGCCAACAGAAACAGCATCCTGCCCTCCAAGTGACAACCTTTCAAATACTTAAAGAGGGTTATCATGTCCCCTCTCAACCTCCTTTTCTCCAGGCTGAACATTCCCAGGTCCCTCAACCTCTCTTCCTAGGGCTTGGTCCCTTCTAGAAATGTCTCATGTATCTGTAAGACGTGAGGCATGGAGTACAGTCAGCTCACTCTTAGCTTAGGCCTTCCTCAGCCCAGCTCATTGGGCCAGCCTCCCAGAGGAGCCCTGGAACCCGAGAAGAGCTCCTGAAAGGTCTGAGCCCAAAAAAGGGTGGAGAATGGCTGGCTTAGTGCACCTGCCTGGCTGGATCGTGTCCCCTACTCACCTCCTGCCTGGAGTCCTTTAACATTTGTGAAATTTAAAGAATGACTCCTAATTGTCAGAACAGGAAACTTTCTGATTTTTTGCCACCCTCTGTTCTGAAAATACCAGCAACGTCGGCTTTCTCCTGGCTCCTTCCTACGCGGCCTGCTTAGGAGACCCTGAAAAAAGAATCCTCAGCTGGGCTGCCAGCATGTCTGCAGGGAAGCCCTGAATAAATCTTTGTTGGTCTTAAAGGTGCTACTGGACACTGATTTTGTTGTGCAGGGAAGCCATCACTTCTGCAAGAGATGAGATCTTTCCCGATCAGCATCATGTATGTGGGCGTATGAGGGCATGGTCTTTACAGATGTGTGTCTCCTTGGAAGGCCATGTGGAGAGAGGAGAGAGGACCATGTCAGAGGAGAGGTCAGAGGGCAGCTCCCAGGTTAAGACAAAGAGAGGCATCCCACTCAAGCAGATAACACCTGTGCACACTTAGGGTGATATAACACCCCCCCCCCTCCCAATGCCCAGGCATGCTGAGCGTCTCTCTCCAACAGTGGGGGATCTTTCTTTTCATTAAGTGATCCCTGATAGGCTGGGACCCCCAATGTCAGGGAG
This sequence comes from Paroedura picta, assembly GCF_049243985.1. Lineage (NCBI taxonomy): Eukaryota > Metazoa > Chordata > Lepidosauria > Squamata > Gekkonidae > Paroedura > Paroedura picta. The sequence continues at coordinate 26,168,393 of NC_135383.1, read as the reverse complement.
ATGCTGAAAAGGTAGTAGTAGAACGTGTCCAGAGGAGGGCAACAAAGATGGTGAGGGGTTTGGAGACCAAGACGTATGAAGAAAGGTTGGGGGAGCTTGGCCTGTTTAGCCTGGAGAGGAGACAACTGAGAAGGGATCTGATAACCCTCTTCAAGTATTTAAAAGGGTGCCATGTGGAGGATGGAGCAGAGTTGTTCTCTCTTGCTCTGGAGGGGCAGATCAGAACCAATGGGATGAAATTAATTCAAAAGAAATTCCGTCTCAACATCCGGAAGAAGTTCCTGACAGTCAGAGTGGTTTCTCAGTGGAACAGGCTTCCTCGGGAGATGGTGGGTTCTCCATCTTTGGAAATTTTTTAACAGAGGCTGGGTAGCCATCTGACGGAGAGGCTGATTCTGTGAAGGATCAAGGGGGTGGAGGTGACAGTGGATGAGCGATAGGGTTGTGAGTGTCCTGCATAGTGCAGGGGGTTGGACTAGATGACCCAGGAGGTCCCTTCCAACTCTATTTTTCTATGATTCTATGATTCTAGGGAGGTGGGAAGAAACAGAAACCTACTCTACTGAGTCACCATATTGAGCCTGAAAATTAAAATTATGTTCAGCAGAGCCCTAGAATGGATTTTCGCAAAAATGTGTCACATTCCTAGTATGCAATCTCTCTCTCTCTCTCCCCAAAGGAAATTGACCACCGTTTGATATCTCCCCCCCCCCCCCCCGGTCCTGACATTTCAAGCACACCCAGCCACGTGTGGGAGTACCTCTTGCAGGTAATTATTGCGTAAAATTAAGCCAGTCTTGTACATGAAGCCAGCAAATTAGCCCAGGATTGAAGGTCAAAGAGATCTCATTTATGGAGTCTCTAAGAAAATGTTAAGAGCAAGAGTGTGTCAGATGGACAGGGATGGCGGATTACGTGGGGTCATGACAACGGGGAGGGGGGGGGGCTGAAGAGGCATTGAAGACGCTGTAACCACACTGTCAGACCCATCAAGACAATTGGGAATTTAGCTCTTCTATCCTTATCAGAGCTTCTGTGAAATCTAGGCAGTGCCTCTTTCTTTCCTTAAAAAAAGAAAAAGAGAACAGGCCGTAGCAAAATAGAACACCCACTGTTCTATTCCCCCCTTTTAAAGGGAAACAGCACTTTTAAAAAGGGCCCTGTGAACAATTTCTGCTTACATCAACGGAGTCTGAAGAAAAGTGAGAGCCAAGTTAGTTTTTCAGGAAATTTGGAATGTTCCAAATAGGAGATCCTGTAGATGAGATTCTCCCAACTTGAGTATTTGAGCATGCCTCTGAGCATGTATGGAGTTATTTCCACTCCCCACAAGCAGCCCAGGAGAATTGTGGGTTGGGGAAATTGCAAATTCCAGGTACACCTGCACTCTATCACCAGGTTTAATTCAAGACTATGGATCCTCTGGGCGGGGCCACAGCAGAGGAAATATGGTTACTGTGGTGCCAGCAAGAATCTCAACATGCCTGGCTTTTCAACTGGCTGTGTGGGTAATCTGAGCCACCAGAGATAAAAAAAATATTTAGGGATGGAATCAAATGGAATGATGCCACAAAATGAGCCTAAAGAAAAGGGATGCTAATGAACAAAACTAATGGAATTTTAAAAATTGGGGGGCAAATTCTCTGCAAGAGGCTGCACCTAGAAAACATCCTTGACAAACCAACTGTTTGTCCACACATGCACAGAGTGTCCTTTGCAGTTGGGAAGATCTTCCGGGGGTAGAAAATGAAATGTGTCTGAGCCAGGGTAGCCGGGTCCACTTGTCCACAGATGGGGGGAGGGGGTTAAGGATGCCAAGTTGGGAAACTCTTGGAGATTTGCAGTGGACATCATTGCAAGATGACAGAGACCTTAGTAGGGTGGAATATCATATGTGGGGAGGTTCCCCTCAGCCACTGATAGACATCCTCCATGAATCTATCACCCCCCCCCCCTTAAAGCTACTTATTCCTGTGGCCATCACTATATCCCCTGGCCAGGAATGTCACATTTTAATCACTTTCTGTGTCAAGAAGTTTTATGTGGGTGGCCATGTTGGTACACAGAAGCAGAATGAAGTTTGGCTCCAGAGGCACCTTTAAGACCAAACAAGTTTCATTCAAGGGACGAGCTTTTGTGTGCAGGCACACTTCTTCAGACAGAGCAAAGCAGAATTCCCTCAGCCATTACATCTAAGTCGAGGGTGGGCAGCACATTAACTTACAGCACAATTAACAGATTCAATTAAGCAGAAATAGGAAGCTGAGTTTATAAAGTAACTATTTGTTTGGTTTAAGTTGTGCGTGTGTGGGGAGGGCATAGTGAAGGAAATAAATATGTCAAGATTGGAGATGAATGGGCAAATGGGCGGAAGTATTTTTAAGGGTGGAATGCTGAGAGCGATCAACTGAGACCTTGCCATTCCACTCCATCCTTCCGTTCTCAAGCCCAAAGGTGAACCTACAGCATCTTCTCTGAAGTGGGGCGATTCTCTGTGTAGAGTTATTGACTCTGGCCTGTCGATTTCTCTGATCTGGGGATGCCTGGGACAGACATGTGCTTGAGTGACCTGTAATTTCCTGGTTCCCTTCTAGATCCCCTTTCAAAAATTGGTGTAACATTTGCTACTCTGCAGTCTTCTGGTACAGCAGCTAAATTTAGTGATAGGTTATATGTACAGCTTAGTAGATCAACTATCACATATGAGTTCCTCAAGAACTCTCAGGTTTATTCCATCAGGACCTGGAAACTTACTGGTTTTTCATTTCCCCAGTAGGTCTAGAACTTTGTCTTTGGTCACATCAATTTAGTCCAGACCCCTTCCTGAAAATAGTAGGCCAGCTTAAGTAGGGCATGGGTAAGTGACCCCTACTTTTCACAGTGAACACAGAAGCAAGAAAATCATTGCAATTTTCTCAAATCTCTCCATCTTCCTTTAGCAATCCTTTAATTCCTTTGTCTTCCAAAGGCCCCTCTGCTTCTCTGGCTAGTTTCCTCCTTAAGGCATATGTAAAATATTGTTTATTGTCTTTATGCTTTTAGCAACCTGCTCTTCAAAATCTCTTTCTTCATGCCTAATTACTAATTTGCATTCCTTTTATCAGAGGAAGAAGAGTTGTTTTTTATACCCCACTTTTCAATGCACGAAGGAGTCTCAAAGCGGCTTCCAATCCCCTTCCCTTCCTCTTCTCACAACAGACACCCTGTGAGGTAGGTGGGGCTGAGAGATCTCTGAAAAAACTACTCCTGGAGAACAGCTCTATCGGAGCTGTGGCGAGCCCAAGATCACCCAGCTGGCTGCACGTGGAGGAGCGGGGAATCAAATCCAGCTTGCCATATTAGGTGCTCCTAACCACTCCACCACACTGGCTCCTGGAAAGCCTGTGGTCCCCCCTTCAATTCATTGGGAAAGACTTCCCACTTAAAAAAAAAAAGCCTCTTTGCTTTTTAGAGCTTCCTTGATTTGCATTGCTAACCATGCAAGCCTTCTTTTAGACTTGGCAGTGTTTTTCCTAACCCATGGAATGCATTCTGCTTGGGCTTCAATTAGTGTAGTTTTAAATAACTTCCAAACATCCTCTAGATTGGTCTCTCTCTTTCCCTTCATTTTCATAAAGATCCCTTTTTTGAAATCAATTGTTACAGTTTTGGACTTTAGAAGTGACTTTCCATTCACCTGAATGCTGAACTTAGAAGTTGGAAGGGATCTCCAGGGTCATCTAGTCCAGCCCCCTGTAAGAACTCACAACTGCCCAAGTGATCCCCCCTCCCCACCACCAAAAATCTCCAGAATCCAGCCCAGCCTGGAGGAAATTCACCTACTATCCTACAGTAAAGGTAAAGGTAAAGGTATCCCCTGTGCAAGCACCGAGTCATGTCTGACCCTTGGGGTGACGCCCTCCAGCGTTTTCTTGGCAGACTCAATACGGGGTGGTTTGCCAGTGCCTTCCCCAGTCATTACCGTTTACCCCCCAGCAAGCTGGGTACTCATTTTACCGACCTCTGAAGGATGGAAGGCTGAGTCAACCTTGAGCCGGCTGCTGGGATTGAACTCCCAGCCTCATGGGCAAAGTTTTCAGACGGCTGCCTTACCACTCTGCGCCATAAGAGGCTCACTATCCTACAGTGGTGATTGGCAATTCCCTGGACATGCAAGGAAGGGCCACAAGAGACAAGCACTGGCACATCCCTTCCTGCCCACCCACTCACAGTCTGCCTCAGTTCATAAAATCAGCATTTCTGTCAGATGACTATCTTTGTTGTTGTTATGTGCGAAGTTGTGTCCGACCCATCGCGACCCCATGGACAATGATCCTCCAGGCCTTCCTGTCCTCTACCATTCCCTGGAGTCCTTTTAAGTTTGCACCTACTGCTTCAGTGACTCCATCCATCCACCTCATTCTCTGTCGTCCCCTTCTTCTTTTGCCCTCGATCACTCCCAGCATTAGGCTCTTCTCCAGGGAGTCCTTCCTTCTCATGAGGTGGCCAAAGTATTTGAGTTTCATCTTCAGGATCTGGCCTTCTAAAGAGCAGTCAGGGCTGATCTCCTCTAGGACTGACCGGTTTGTTCGCCTTGCAGTCCAAGGGACTCGCAAGAGTCTTCTCCAGCACCAGAGTTCAAAAGCCTCAATTCTTTGACGCTCGGCCTTCCTTATGGTCCAACTTTCGCAGCCATACATTGCAACTGGGAATACCATAGCCTTGACTAAACGCACTTTTGTTGGTAGGGTGATGTCTCTGCTTTTTAGGATGCTGTCTAGATTTGCCATAGCTTTCCTCCCTAGGAGCAAGCGTCTTTTAATTTCTTTGCTGCAGTCCCCATCTGCAGTGATCTTGGAGCCGAGGAAAATAAAATCCGTCACTATCTCCATTTCTTCCCCATCTATTTGCCAGGAATTGAGAGGGCCGGCTGCCATGATCTTTGTTTTCTTGATGTTGAGTTTCAAGCCAACTTTTGCACTCTCCTCCTTCACCCGCATCAACAGGCTCTTTAGTTCCTCTTCACTTTCTGCCATTAGAGTGGTATCATCTGCATATCTGAGGTTGTTGATATTTCTCCCTGCAATCTTGATCCCAATTTGTGACTCCTCTAATCCCGCCTTTCTCATGATGTGCTCCGCATACAAGTTAAATAGGCAAGGCGACAGTATACAGCCTTGCCGAACTCCTTTCTCAATTTTGAACCAGTCAGTGATTCCATGTTCAGTTCTCACTGTTGCTTCTTGACCTGCATATAAATTTCTCAAGAGACAAATAAGATGCTCTGGTATTCCCATCTCTTTAAGAACTTGCCACAATTTGTTGTGCTCCACACAATCAAAGGCTTTAGCATAGTCAATGAAGCAGAAGTAGATGTTCTTCTGGAACTCCCTAGCTTTTTCCATGATCCAGCGTATGTTGGCAATTTGATCTCTAGTTCCTCTACCTCTTCGAAATCCTGCCTGTACTTCTGGAAGTTCTCGGTCCACATATTGCTGGAGCCTAGCTTGTAGGATTTTGAGCATAACTTTGCTAGCATGAGAAATGACTATCTAGCCTCTGCTTAAAAACGTTCAAAGAAGGAGAATTCATTACTTCCTGAGGAAGCCACTGAGGAATCATTCTAACTGTCAGGAACTTATGGATGTTTAGCCAAAAATTCTTTTGAATGAATTTCAACCCATTGGTTCTGGTCTGACCCTCTGGGGCTTTTTACCACTGAGAAACCCCAGAAACACTCTTGAGGCTTTGAGAAGCCCCAGAAGTGATGTCAGCAAGCTGTCCCTTCCTGCCACACCCCCAGAAGTCACAGGTCACCAGAAGTGACATCAGCCAGACCCTCCCACCAGACATCAGCAGGACAACAAGGATTTGTGTGGCTGGGGCCCCTTCCTTTCCCACCCCCTCCAGGTCCATCATCAGCCATTTTGGAAGGAGAGGGCAGGCAGACATGACCATATATGTTAATATCACCTGATATTCTTTTTTAAAAAATTACCTCCTACCCAACTAGAGAAACTCTTCCAGGGCTGTCAATATACCCAAGGGTTTCACGAAACCCTGGTTGAGAAAGCCTGCCCTGAATGATTCCCTAGAGGCTACCCTGGTTGGGAGCCTGGTACACAGCCATCACTGTCCTGTGAGCGCTTGTGGGAAAGGGAAAGAAATCCTGTCATGATGGCAGGTAGTTGTAAGGTTCCTGCATAGTGCAGGGGGTTGGACTAGATGACCCTGGAGGACCCTTCCAATTCTGTGATTCTATGATTCTATGACCAAATCCACAGACTCTGAGACCTGCTGATGATCCATAGTTGCTGCAAAATCCCCCATGCTACACTCAAGGCAACCCTTGACCATCTGGAAAAGACAAGAGTCATTTCGGGGGTGATCAAGGCGCCTGCACGGGTGAATAGTCTTGTCAGTAGGCGGAAGAAGAATGGATCGCTGTGCCTTTGCCTGGACCCCCGAGCCCTAAACGGAGCCATCTGGCCACAGGGCTTTTCCATCCCTCCCATTGAAAACGTGCAACAAAGCCTGGCTGGCAAAAAATTCTTCAGTCTTTGATGAAAACGAGGGCTGCTGGCAAAGGGAACACAGCAAGGAAGCTGCCCATCAATGAAGGTTTGAGGACATCCTGCCTGCCACCTTTCTCTGGCCTTGAGACGGGCTACTTGCTCACCTCCACAGTGAGTGTGCTTTACGGAGGAGCCAAGCTCTGCACATTTCATCCTTCTCCGCTTCCATGCAGACCACCCAACTGCTTGACTCCACTTCCTCCCCAGCACTGAAGACAGGAAGCAGCCTGAATCTCCAGGGAGGGGCATCAGACCTGCCTCCACCACACTCTTCTGCTGCAGCTTTTGCTGCTGCTACAGGAGAATGGAAGACTGGTTCAAGCAACCGTTGCACTAAACCGTACAGCTTGGAGCAGCCAGGGGGTTGAGCAGCATGGGCCATGGCGAACATGTTGTTGGAATGAGCAACTCAGCATGCCTGGACATGGGGGTGGGGGGGGTAGGACATGACACCCCTCTAAGTGTGCACAGGCGTTGTCCCCTTGAATGGGATGCCTCTCTTTGCCTTAATCTGGGAGGTGCCCTCTGACCCCTCCTTTCACTTAGTCCCCTCCCTCTCTCTACGTGGCCTTCCGTGGAGAAACACGTCTCTGCGGGTCTCTCCTGTAGCGACCATGTCCTCATGCCCACATGTGATGCTAGACAAGTTGATCCTTTGTGACAGGGAAAGCACTCTTAAGATTGGAGACCCCCGTCCTCTTTCAGTAGTAGCCGGAATGTAATGAATAAATGTAAGTTCTTCTTCTTCTTCTTCTGCCATATATTTCTTGGGCCTGCCGAAGAGCCACAGCAAAACAACAACAAAAAAGGTGTCCTGGCTGTTAGAAATCATGTTCCTCTTGGCAGAAGATGCGGAATGGAGTCCAGCGGGAAGAAGGCCTTTAAAGGGAAAACAAGCTGGACACATGTTTATAAGGAAGGTGGGTGTGAACTGATTTCCACCCTGGAGATAAACCCTGGAGGACATGGCTGCTTTGGAGGGCAGATACTATGGCAGTATATAACAGTGAGCCCCCCCCCTCCAAACTCTGTGTTGCAGGCTCCACTCCTTAAATCTCCAGGTATTTTCCAACCTAGAGTTTGCAACCCTATGGATGGAATACAGGCCATCTAGCCCCACCCCCTGCTCAATGCAGGATCAGCCTCAAGCATCCGGCAGAAGTGTCTGTCCAGCTGCTGCTTGAAGACCACCAGTGAGGGGGAGCTCCCCACCCCCTTAGGCACACCATTTCATGGCTGAACTATTCTGATAGTGAAAGTCCCCCCCCCCCGATATCTAGCCATATTGTTCTCCATGTAATTTACTGCAGTCCTGTGCTCTGCTGCTAAAAGGAACTGTTCCCTGTCCTCCTCTGACAACCTTTCAGATGCTTAAAGAGAGCATCCATCCATCCATCCATCCATCCATCCATCCATCCATCCATCCATCCATCCGTTCCTTTATGTGTTTGTTTTTATAGATTCATAGAGCCATGCCTCTTAGCTCAGCTATCTTGGGGTGGTGTACAACAATTTAAAACATATAATACAATAAACGCAATAAATATAAATGACTGAAAACCCATCAAGAGCAACAGTTGGCATCATTTTACTCCCAGGTACAATCAAAGATACACCTCTCATCGGGAGCGGTGGGGAGTCGTTGTGGCCCAGACTCCACCGAATGCTTGGTGAAACAGCTCTGTCTTGCAGGCCCCGTGGAACTCAGTGGGTTTGAATAGGGCTTGTGTCTCCTCCGGGACCTCATTCCACATATGGGGGCCAGGACCGAGAAGGATCTGTTCCTGGTTGAGGCCAGGCAAACCTCTCTTGGGCCAGGGACCGCTGGCAGAGTGTAGTGCTCATTGGGGGATATATTTGGAGAGGCAGTCCCTCAAGTATGCTGGGCCCAGAATGTGAATGGCCTTAAAAATCAAAATCAGCACTTTGATTCCAGTCTGGAGTTTCACTGGGAATTAATGCAGCTGTCTGAGCACAGTATTCCTCACAATACTCTAGTGAGGATTCTGGCAGCTGCATTTGGGACCAGCTGCAGCTTCAGGAGTAAGGACAAGGGAAAGGCCTCTCCAGGGTGAACATCCAGGTGACCTGATCTTGTCAGACCTCAGAAGCTAAGCAGGCATGGCCCTGGTTCCTATTTGCAAGGTAGAGTACCAAGGAAGATCTGGTAGAGCAGTGGTCCCCAACCTTTTTATCACCGGGGACCATTCAACGCTTGACAATTTTACTGAGGTCCACTACCCTAACGCTCTCTGACTCTGGTCGCTATGGTAATGTTTAAACATCCCTTCAAAATAAGATACAGACACGCCACAACAATGAACATAAGGAACATTTTATTTTCATGGAAATTTTAACTCATGACAATGACAAATCAATGGGAACCCTGAGCTTGATTCTCTGCAACAAGATGTGCGCCTGCCGGATCGTGGATGAAGTAAAGGGCCGGGGGGGGGGGGACAGAAGGCGTCCTTCGCAGCCCACCTCCAGTTAGTTGACGGACCACATGTGGTCCACAGCCCACAGGTTGGGGATTGCTATGGTCGAGTACCAAGGAAGAATACACAGAGACTGTTTATGCACTGGGAACTCCACTGCCCCAGCTCCCATGCAGGAGCACAAATTGGGGGCAGATGGAATACACTGGGCCAAATGCTCCCCCGTGTGGGTGCAGGAAGAGGTGGGGCAACCTGCCACGGCTAAAACTCCAGCCTGCAGCCTGGCATGAAACCTCCAGTCTGCAAACGGTCAGAGGCAGGTAGTGGCAAGCCACTTCTAGTTGTTGCTTGCCTGGAAAACTCTATAGGGTCAACTTGATGCCAGCCAGCCAGCCAGCCAGCCAGCCAGCCAGCCAATCAATCAATCAATCAATCAATCAATCAATCAATCAATCAATCAATCAATCAATCAGTTCCAGGCTCGAAAGAAACAGGAATGACTGTGGTGTCATGGATAGCATGTCAGCTCAGGGCATCACATTGCCTTTGGAGTCATCACTCAGCAAAACTCTCCTCACAGGGTTGTTTGTGAGGGTCAAAGGGAACAGGGGACTGTTATGTCTGCTGCCCCAGTCACCCTGGAGAAAGGGCCATAGGTAGCCACTGGCAGACATCTTGTTGTGGAGAGCGCTTCTGAAAATACTCAGGGGGCTTGGCAGAAACTTTAAAGTCACCAGAGGAGTTAAGAACCTAAATCCCTTTGACCCACTTTGGATTTCCGGAGCACAACCCATCTCTGCTCTGCTGTGGTTTGCTTATTGTTCTTATGTTTAAAATCTCCTAGACTTTATTTTCCACCTCCAGTTGTGCCCTCCAAGAGGAAGAAACGGGGAAACGGGAGGGCTTTGCCAGCGGGCCAAAAAACTTGGGCAACTGGTCTGGCTCCCCCGGCTTTGCCCGAGGAGGAGAGAGATGGAGAGTCACTGTATCTTGAGCTCATAACCTCTATTTCCTCCTTGAAACCCGGGTCATAGCGGTACTTAGCTAAATTATATAACTGCAAACAAAGTGTGACAGCTTTATTTATAATTATACTGCATTTAAAGGGAACAAGATGAGCTTAATGAGTTAATAAAGTGGCTGTCTGTCAAAGCCCCGCTGCTTTGCATAGAAAGATGGCTCTGGTCCCTCCAGAGCCAGACAGGCCCGGCCTCATGAATATGCAGCGGGGCCTGTCAAGGAGGGTGAAGGCGGTTCGCCATAGCAACCGGCCTGCAGGTAGCGGTTTCGAGGCCAGCTGCCCCGAGAGGTCCCAGGCGGCTTGTACAAAGTGAAGACTTGCGAGAGGCGCTCATTTTGTCTCCGGCGCACTTGACAAAACAAAGACAACTCACTCCTTTGGTCGCCTGCCACATTTTTTATTCATAAACAAGCTGTTGCCTGTTCTGACATGATAAAGCCCGGAGTCTGAGGAGGCAGGCGGAACATTTGAATGCAGATCCTCATCTGGTACAAATCCCTGCCATTATACGGGCGGCCATCCTGCCTGCTGACAAACACACACACACACACACACACACACACACACACACTTCTTGCATTTTTGTCTGCCATTAACACAGGATCCTGACTTGCGATAGTCATAACAATTCAGCTCAGGCAGCCAGAGAGAAATTAAAAGGGGGCAACAGGCAGGAGCATTGTGTGTGCATCCTTGTATACGGACACACAAAAATACACACTTCTGTCGGTCTTCTGCTGAATTAGAAGCAATAGTGCAGAGTTGTCTTCTTTTTAGAAGATGTGTCCCCCCCCCTTTTTTTGGTGTCTGTCCTCTTTTAATCTCTTTTTTAAAAAAAACTGATGAAAATGTCATCTTTTTGGGGTTGGAAGGCTAGGAATATTGCTAGTTAGTAGCAGTTGTCACAGCTCAAATAGTAGGGGGATTTCTAAGGAGATTTGCCATACAGTGGTCACTTGTTTGAGCTAGTCAGTCTTTGCTGCTTTTCAAAATATAGTAACCTTCCCATACTAACTTGAGAGAGGCATGTTCAACCAAGGCAGTGAAAAACATGGCCATAGAAACAAGAAGAAGGTTGCTGTGGAAAGGAAAACGGCGTGTGTCCATTTTGTACTAAATTAGACAGGATCCCAACTCCCAGTCCGTGTCAAAATCTGATAGGAGTAGCAAAAAATGCTGCCAAATAAAAATGAAGAAAGGTTGCAATCTCAGGGAAAATTATGTGTGTGTGTATATACACAAACACAACTTTCTATCCTCATGTGAATTTAGACAAGATCCTGACAAGATAGGAATCAAATGTTGCCACATGAGGATAACAAAGGGGGAAATAGGAGAGAATCATTTTACACAAATACGCACAAAATATATCTTTGAATAGCAAGAGTGCAAGAAAAGCAAAGGATGTGCTCCTGTTTTTTAAAAATAAAATGCATGTAAAAGTTTTTAAAAATTGAGTTTCTTTCTTCTCATCATACACTAGGGGCATTTCCACACATTGCTAAAAATAGTTCTCCATTTAAACACCTATGCATCTAATCATAGATGCATAGTGCTTTTTGAATGCCACCCCTTATGGAATCATGAGTCTTAAGTCTTTTAAAAATTAATCTCATTCCTGATTTTGTGTGTGTGTGTGTGTGTGGGGGGGGGGGACTTTAGAGAGACATGCTTTGTGTTTTAACTTTTGGAAAAAGTATTTTTGGCTTTGCCTGCAGGCTTGTACACCTATTTGTTGCTCCAGGCAACCTTAAAAAAAAATCCTGTCCCCGGAAGAAGGGAGAAGGAGGCGGCTGTGAGGGTGAGACACTTTGCCTCCACACATTTCTTTTGCTGGTGGCCTGCTGGTTGTCCACTGGGGGAAAGCACTTTTTAGGTTGGTGAATACACTTTTAGGGATTCACTAACTTGTGCTTTAAAATGGCGGATATCACGAGTAGTTTGCTGGCTGGATGTGGGAGGTTGGCGATGTCATGCAAAGTGCCTGGAATATAGCATCTTTGGGGGGGTGAGTATGACACTACATTTATGGCATGCGGAATGACCCTAGTTCTCCATAGAAGCAGTACTGGAAGGATGTGGATGGCTAGAGGGAAGTAGGAATAGGGGGAAATTTGTAGGAAGCCTGGAGGAAGTAATGAGAATTTTACTAGAAATATTAGAGGCTTCTGGACATGGCCTAGCATCCGCACAAGGTTGGGGGGGGGGCCATGGGGCAGAAAGAATCATAGAGTTGGAAGGGACCATATGGGCCCTGTAGTCCAGAGTTTCCCAAACAGTTTTGGGCTGCTCTCCCCTTGGCTCCCAGGCTACATCCCTAGTGCCCTCTACACACTGCACACACGTGTGTGTGTGTGTGTGCGTGTGTGTGCGTGCATTCACGCATTTGTTCACACATTGCGCGTGCACACCTCTTTCCTGGTGTTAGGTCTATTACAAATTCAAAACAAACTTTTGCATTTGCCTCCTTTTTGGTTACTTAGTTTGGAAAAATATACACTGTCTTTATAGAAGTCATATATAAAAACCACTGGGTCCTCATTGGGGAGAAAGACCATCAGGGAATGAAAGAGAGAAGCAAGCAATGGAAGATCCCATGGCCAGGAGAAGGCAGAAAAGGCTTTTCCAGCCTCCCAAAGCTGGAGATTTTGGGCAGTTGCCAACCCTGGGTTAAGAAATTCCTGGAGATCTTGGGTGGAGCCTGGGATGGACAGAGTCTGAGGAGGGGAAGGAGCTCGGCAGGAATGTGATCCCCTCCAGGCCACCTTCTGAAGCTGTCATTTTCTTCAGAAAGCTAAGCAGGGTTGACCCTGGTTAGGACTGGGATGGGAGATCACTAGGAAAGTCCCTGGTTATTGCCTACCCAGAGGCAGGCAAAGGCAAGCCACCTTGGCATTTCTCTCTTGCTGCAGGCAAAAAAGAAAAACTTCCATTCCTCTCCACAAGACCCAAGACCCAGACTTCAGTGTGTCTGCCCTGAGTGGTGTCCTCCAGTGCAGCTCAACAGAGCTCTGCATGGGGGATCCCAGGCTGTTCAGTCCTTTCAGAAAACAGTAAGAAGGGGGGAGAAGGAGATGAAAGTAAACTTCTGCAGACTCCCATGGAACTATTCAGAGCAGGTCTCCTCCTCCCGCCCAGTCTCCAAAGCATGCTCTCCCTCTCTCTCACTCCACCACCACAAGCACTCTACTTACAAGTCAATGAAGTCAGGTGTGGCACAGAAGACAGGGGCATGAGGAGAAACTAGCAGCAAAGGAAAACAGCTCTGGACATTGAGGCTGAGGAACCAAATCAAGTGGCAGAGCGCGGGAAGCAGACATGCAACTGCAGCGGGACTTTTTCCTTAGCATACCTGCTATTTCTCCCCTTCCATACCAAAATTCCTCACTCCCCCTACTGCCCCAAAGTTTCACGCTGCCCTCTTACTGCCCCCAAATTCCTCACCGCCCCCCTGGATCCTTTCACCTTCCCCAGGGGGGTGATGCTACTCACTTTGGGAGCCCCTAATCTAGTCCCTCCCCCTGCTCAATGCAGTATCAGCTTAAAGCATCCAGGATAAGTCTCTGTCCAGCTGCTACTTAAAGACTATTGGGGGGGGGGTCTCATCATCTCCTTAGGCAGCCAATTCCACTGTTGAACTACGCTGACTGTGAAAATGTTTTCCTGATGTCTAGCTGATATTATTCTCCATGTAGGTTATACCCATTGCTATGGGTCCCATCCTCTGCTGACAACTGGAATGTTTCCCTGCCCTCCTCTAAGTGATAACCTTTCAGATACTTAGGGGCTTTCCGCACCGGGATCCTTGTAGCAAATTGTTTGCTGAACGAAAAATCGCCATTTAAAATAGTGCAATTCGTCATTATGCATACCTGACTTTGTAGTGGAATCCAGTTGCGTTTCTATCGTTTCCCACAAGCTTCCGGTCTCAGCAAAAATCGCTAGAAAGGAAGCGCTATTGCCGAGCTCGTCCCGCCCCTGGCCGTCAAGCAGCCAATGGACAGCCGTTAGCATGCTCCCAAACAGCCCCTTTCCCTTTAAGAAAGGTTTTTTTTTTTTAAAACACATCCATTGCAACGAATATGTGTTGATTCGTTGCAACGGAGAGACCCATCAGCTGGCAGGTGTGTTTGACCTGTCGTTTCATTGTTGCCACGCTCCCCCCAAGTGAAAAAAAAAAATCCCCCCCCCTCACGGGCCCGATTTTCGGCCGAAAACAGTGTAAAAAATAAAGGGAAAATACATCAGCAAACGGGCTTCTCTGTTGTCTGTGCTTAGTGACTAAACAGCTCTGGGGAGGGACTGAAGCCGGGGAAGCCTCTAAACAGGCTTGCTGGTGGGTTGAACTTCGCTCGCTCGGAGAAAAAAAAATGGCGATCGCTTCGCCGGAAGATCAGAGGAGAGAGCCAGGGGGAGGGACTTTGTAGAAACCACAACAATAGTAACGCACAGAACTTTCCCGCTAGTGTTGCAGATTGGTTGCAGGAGTGTAGCGCTTTCCGGAGGGTGAATCCACTTTTGGGGATTTCCCTGAAAGCGCTACAAGGAAGCGCTTTTTGCGGATTGGTTTCAGGTGTGTGGCAGATTGTCAACGACGTTGTGCATAATGGCAAATCAGTAGTGTTTTCAATTGGCAACCATTGTGCGATTTTGAAGGCGTGCGAAAAGCCCCTTAAAGACAGCAATCATGTCCCCTCTTAACCTTCTCTTCTCCAAGCTGAACATTCCCAAGTCCCTCAGCCTTTCCTCATAAGGCTTGGTCCCCAGGCCAAGGATCATCCTTATTGCTCTCCTCTGAACCCTCTCAAATACTGGTGGTGGTGTGATGTCACTTCTAGGAAAAGCCTGGAAGTGACATCATGTCTCTCTAGGAATCAACGGAAACTCTGTGGTAAAACTATGGTTTCTAGTGATTCCGGGAGGTTTTACCTGTATCGTTTCTTGTTCCATGTAAACCATCCTGAGCCTTTGGGGAGGGTGGTATATAAATAAATAAATAAAAAGTCATACACATGGCCTGCCTAACAATTATTTTTACCCCCCCCCCCCGTGCTGTTGCTAGTTACAGTGGGAGCAGGAAAGGGAAACAAGGTACGTGTGGGGGTGCGTGGATGTGTTGCCTGCCCTTGCACTAACCCTGCGTGTGGCCAGCTAGGGCAGCACACTTGGACCATGCAAGATGTATGGTGTGTATGACTGAGCAGAACACAGGGAATGTCCTGCAGGGGGCACTGGAGGAGATGAGCTGGTGGGAAAGGGTGTTATAAAAACTCAATTAAACAAATAAGTACACAAATCAATGTGTAGTTAGCATATTTAGCTTAGGAACCTCCTGATATTTTCCCAATAATCTCCTCTGTGTCCTGATTGGCTCAGCTGGAGACTTCCTGCTCCTTTGAGCTCACTTCCTCCCTGCTTGCCTCCACAAGAGACTGACTGACTGAAGACAACAGAAGGACTGTTAGCTAGTACTCCCTCTCTGCTTTCTTTACAAAATTGTTTCTCTTCTTAATAACTTGTTTTGTGCCAAAGAAGGCAGTTTGTCAGAAAAGAGTGAGAAAAGACCCTCCTTCCACACCCCACCTTATTTTCTTTCCACCTTCTTTTGTCTCCCCAGGCCAGAAATATATGAACATGTTTCATAGAATCATAGAATCATAGAAAAATAGAGTTGGAAGGGACCTCATGGGTCATCTTGTCCAAACCCCCTGCACTATGTAGGACAATCACATCCCAATCGCTCATCTACTGCAACCTGCCACCCTTTTGCCTTCACAGAATCAGCCTCTCCGTCAGATGGCTTTCCAGCCTCTGTTTAGAAATCCCCAAAGATGGAGAACCCGCCACCTCCCGAGGAAGCCTGTTCCACTGAGAAACCGCTCTAACTGTCAGGAACTTCTTCCGGATGTTTAGATGGAATTTCTGTTGAATTAATTTCATCCCATTCGTTCTGGTCTGTCCCTCTGGGGCAAAGAACAATTCTGCTCCATCCTCCATATGGCGCCCTTTTAAATACTTGAAGGTGGTTATCAAATCCCCTCTCAGTCGTCTCCTCTCCAGGCTAAACAGACCAAGCTCCCCCAACCTTTCTTCATACGTCTTGGTCTCCAAACCCCTCACCATCTTTGTTGCCCTCCTCTGGACATGTTCCAGTTTGTCAACATCCCTCTTCAATTGGAGTGCCCAAAACTGAACACAGGACTCCAAGTGAGGCCGAACCAGAACAAAGTAAAGTGGTACCATCACCTCCCATGATCTGGACATAATACTCTATTTGACACACTGAGAAAACTTTCAGTGGCCAAACTTTTAATATATGCATTGCTAAAGAACAGTAGAATTATATCCTCCTCCTTTTGTAAATTCTGCCCCATCGCCTTTAAAAAGGACTTTGTTGAGAATACATGCAAGACACCTCTGAAGTGCCTAGCAAGCATGTGCAAAGTACCTTACAAAGCAATCGAAATACCATTTCTTTTTCTTCCTGGCTTCACACCTGGCCAGGAGGATGACATTTGGCCGGTGAAGTTTTGGTGAGTTGGCAGTTGTCATGCTCTCTCAGTAACCTGTCCCCTTAGCATCTGGTAAATGCTGCAGTCCTCAGGCACAGTCTTCAAGGGCAGACCCTTGAATGGAACAAACAATATGCATTTGCCCTCAACACTCATGGATATTCAGTGCCAGGGATTAAAACTGTTGCTGGGTACTCCAGCCACACCTCATATCTGAAGAAACATTAGTGAGATGTTGAGAATTGGGGGAGGGGGGGGGGCTGGTCTCTTCCAGCTTGGTGTGATTCTGATTCAGCTGTTGTCCTTTTGCAGTGTGACTTTGACAGCATAACACCGTACATAACATCCTCACTGAGCCAAATTATCTGGTATCAGCTCTCCTTTTTCAAAGCGTTTGCTCTCGCTGTTTTCTGCCTATCACATTTTGTAGCCCGCCCTTCCCCTGAAGAGACCCACGTCAGCCTCCTTTCACACTTTTTGCCCTCACAATATCCCAGTGAAGTAAGGTGCTCAGCAAAAGTGTGTGGCTGGCTCCCAGGTTACTCCTCTGAACTTCACAGGAGATGGGGGATTTGAATTTGAATCTCCTTCAAAGCGTGAAGTCTTTGAACCAGAAGGCAGAGTTGGTTGAAATTAGTTCAGACACAAACGCTGCCTTCAAACTCAAAACCAAATTCTAGCCATAATAATTCTTCTAGTTGCTGGGTACAAGTTATGGCACCCACCTTGCAAAATATGTCTGACGTATACTGAGAGCTATAATTTCTCCTGATTTGGAAAAGTGTTCTGGGACAGGGGTAGTCAACCTGTGGTCCTCCAGATGTTCATGAACTACAATTCCCATGAGCCCCATGAACATCTGGAGGACCACAGGTTGACTACCCCTGTTCTAGGCCATGGTGTGTGGAGAGTATGCTTTGCATGCAGAAGATCCCAGTCAGGGGATTTCAGGGAGAGGCAGTCCCTTTTCGGCCTGAGACTCTGGAGACCCTTGCCCCACTCAGCATTGGGCAAGACAGACCTATGGTCATACTCTAGAGAGGGGAGCTTTATATGTGCCCAACTAGGCAGGTACCCACAGCTCTGCTGTGCCGTGGGGTAATGTGCTTAGTGTGTCCAATGGGGACATTCCAAATTCCTAGGCTGCCATGGAAGGCCACTGGGTGAACTTGGGCCAGCCACGCGCACTCCAGATGACCTACCTTACAGGGTTGTGAGTAGGGTTGTGTGCGGTGGCGTCTGAATCGGCCATTCCAGGCTTACGCAGCCAGTGCTGCGCCGTGGGGGGGGGGAAGGGGAGGCGTGGGCATCGGCGCGTAACTCGGTGCACACATGCAGGCGCCATGTCTGTGTGTGTGCACTGAGTTATGCACCAGCACCCACACCTGGAAGCAGGGATGGGGTGAAGATATTTCTCCTGCCGATGGGGAAATCACAGCTTCTCCACTCACTTGCAGTGAGCATGTCTGGTGAAGGCTTTCTGCTCCGTAAATGTAAATGTACATTTAAACTCAGGAAGTTCTTTAAAATTAAGCTCCGGCAGGTGTGCAGGGAGGGGGGGGGTGAGGTCTCCCGCCTCCGTCTTCCCCTTTTCTGCCTCTTTGGAGGGGCAAGGGGGTTCCGGCTGCCCTGATCCAATCAATGGTGGGCCCTGCGGTGGCGGACAGGAGCTGAGGCTTAATCCTAATCTATATTGACCGCTCACTTCTACGTCTGCCAATTTGCATCAGGCTGTTGTCGTGGGCCATGATGAGGGGCCGTCCTGTTCTTTCGCATGCATCTATAATCAGCTGGTGGAAGGGGGAATAGCCTCCTGGCTTTCGTGTTCATGTCTATCTCGATGAAAGACATGCTGATCTACCAGAGATGTGCCGGGACGCGTCTGTCTTAATATTTATCCACTTTCATCTCTAATCTGCTTAGTTTGTGAAAACACTTCTTTTGCACAGCTGGGGGTACGGAGTTTGGCTAGCAACCCATTCAGAGTTATTTAGTTGTTCACATCATGCCTAGCAAAATTCTTATTTGCCCACGTAGATATTTTGTGAGAGCAGAATTGTGCGTCTGCATGGATGCTAGTTCAGCCTGTTCCAGTTCCAAATGTGTGTGTGTGTGTATGGGGGGTGGGGGTGGGGGTGGGGGTGGGGAGGGAGGCAGGGATTCTGGAAATATCAGAATATGGGGATGTCTCCTCAGGTCTAGGTGAGGGTGAGAGAGAGAAAATATGGTGACCATTCCCAGCAACACCTGTTCTTGACTATATGAAAATTGCCAATAAACAAACAAGCAAACAAACAAACAAACAAATAAACAAACATACCTTTTATTTTTTTAATTATTTAGAACATCTTTAAACTGCCTTTCCATCTGATTAGGGTTCACAAGGAAGCAAACATTAAAAAAATAAAAAATACAGGTGCATTTTTTATAAAATAATTCAGGTAGGCCCATTATGGATGCATAACTTACTGCAGATTCTCAAAGCCGTAAGCTTTTAATCTTGATTTTGCACTCTGCTCACCTTGCATTCCATTCTTTTCCTCTAGTGTGTTTATTCTGCAGCTACCACTGGAAAAATGGAGGGGGGAGGGTCAAAGCTTAAAAAAAATGCATGCAATTGCCCTATCACACCTGCGAGCCAGTTTGGTGTAGAGGTTAGGAGTGTGGACTTCTAATCTGGCATGCCGGGTTCGATTCTGCGCTCCCCAACATGCAGCCAGCTGGGTGACCTTGGGCTCCCCAAAGCACTGATAAAGCTGTTCTGACTGAGCAGTAATATCAGGGCTCTCTCAGCCTCACCCACCTCACAGGGTAACTGTTGTGGGGAGAGGAATGGGAAGGCGACAGTAAGCCACTTTGAGCCTCCTTCAGGTAGGGAAAAGCGTCATATAAGAACCAACCTTCTTCTGCGCAATTGCATCCAGCAAGTGCCTTCCATTCAAATCCTCGTGGTTCAGGTTTTGCGCATCCCTTTTAGCCTTAGTTCCTTGAATGGGAGGAAACAGAAAGGAACACAGGCAAGGTGGGGAACCAAATGTTGAAGCTGACCAGGCTTTCTTTGAAACTGACAAGCCTCTGTGAAGCCCCATCTTTAACTGCTCCTGACGGAGCGGATAATATAATCCGTTAAGGGCACCTAAGGTGGGCTCTGTCCGTGATGGTGAAGGGTGCCCGTAGGCCCCTTCCCCCAGAGTGATAATTGGAGGGCCCAGTCGGCAGGCGCAAAGCACCACCCCACGCCCGAACGCACTCGCCGCTGCCTGACTCGCCCGCTCCCCAACTCCATGCAGCCCGGCTGACCCGCACCGCGCCATGCCGCGGCCCCATCGCCCTCCCTGACTCCCGTGCCCCGGAAGAGCCGCGCTGCCCCGCCCCACGCCCGCGCCGGCCCCGCTGCCTCCGAGGACCCACTAGCGCCTGCTGCATTAAGCCTGCAGCGGGCTTATTTACTAGTTTTCCATATTGTGTCACACTAGGGGATTCTCTGCTGTGTTATCAGGCACTGTGAAAAATGGGAAAGAGTCACACAATCTCATAATGAGGGAACATGTTGAGTGTACAAAATGCACGGCAGAACCCACTGTGGCGCTTGTGGTGGCTTACATAACAAACCCAGTACAATAAAATAAAATCTCCATTTAAAAGCCAGCTTGGTGTAGTGGTTAGGAGTGCAGACTTCTAACCTGGTGAGCCGGGTTTGAATCTGTGCTCCTCCACATGCAGCCAGCTGGGTGACCTTGGGCTCGCCACAGCACTGATAAAGCTGTTCTGACCGAGCAGTGATATCAGCGCTCTCTCAGCCTCACCCACCTCACAGGGTGTCTGTTGTGGGAAGAGGAAAGGGAAGGTGACTGTAAAATTGGGAGCAAGTATTTTTGCTGATGTTCTAGCAAGCTGCATAGATAATTTCCCGCAAATGTGTATGGTTTTTCTTTTTCTCTAATTTGATCCTGCACACTAGTCATGATCCTGGCAATTTTTAAAAGCCTCTTATGCAAGTGATTCTTAAGTTCAGTGGTTCACAGAAAGTCCATGTGGTTCAGCTGTCAATATAGTGCTGGCTTCTAGAGTTAGCAGAATGACCTTGATGTGGGTGGTGAGTGCTTTGAAGGGCACCAATAGAGTGAAAGACACCAAAAGAGGGAGAAACACAAATCTCCTAGAGATGGGCATTCCAGGGTTATAGTGCCATGACTGAGAAGGCCCTTTCTCAGTTTACTACCTGCCTAGGTTCAGATTGCAGGGCAACTGAAGCAGGGCCTCTGAAGATGATCAGAGTGTTTGGACGGGTTTCGGTACCGCTCTTCTGAGACCAGCTCGGGGAAGTTCTTAATAGATGCTCATAGGCTCATTGTGGGTATTCAGTGATCCGTATGGGAGTGTTTCAGAAGTATGCCTTTCCATTTCATAATAATAATGTGCTTCCAGTGGGGACTTGAAAAGCCAAAGGGAGGTACTAGACCTGTTCACAGGCCCAGTGAAGGTATGTAATACCTGCCTGTCTTTACAAAAGGGTGCCTATGTGGTAAAAAAAAAATTTACAAAAGAAATTTACAAATCAAAAAGAGAAATTAGAGAGGATTTCCTTTAGCTCACACCTGGAGGTTGGCAACCCAAGCTTGGTCCCTATGGCCCTCCTTGGAGACCATCTCCCCACCCTGAGACCACCCGGCCTCCTTTCTTCTCCTAGGCTGGTCTCTCCACTTTGCTTCCTCAACCACAATGTACCACAAGACATATGAGTAGACGAATAGCTAACATTTTGGGATGAAGCATACAAATCACACAGAATGTGGTCTTCATTTCTGGCCCCCCAAGAACAGGGTGGTGCCTGTGAGGGCCATGCTGTTCATCAACACTTTTGCAGATACCCACCAAGTGTTTTTAGAAAGTAAGCGGAACCAGGTGGGATTCTTTTGTCTAGAAAGGCTTCTGATTGGCCACTGGATCTTTGATTGACTGGGCAGATTTCTTACAATGTAGCTTTGACAGCAGCTGCCCAAACAGCCCATGGAGCTTCGCTGTGTGACTGAAGGGAAGCTGGGGCAGCCTTCCTTTGTGTGGCTGGCTCCACCTTCTGCGGCAGCCATTCTGTGTCTGTGCCCACCATGATGTGTTAGAATGCCAAAGGGGCCCGTGGGCTCAAAAAGGCTGGGGCCCCCTGTCCTAGAGAATCTCTGCTGTTTTATAAATCTGTTTCTAGCCCTCCTGGCTGTCAAGGTAAGTTTCCAAAGATAAGGAGAAG
The DNA here is from genome assembly GCF_049243985.1 of Paroedura picta. Taxonomy (NCBI): domain Eukaryota; kingdom Metazoa; phylum Chordata; class Lepidosauria; order Squamata; family Gekkonidae; genus Paroedura; species Paroedura picta. The sequence continues at coordinate 26,146,623 of NC_135383.1, read as the reverse complement.
CATTGTTTGCTGGAAGCACTGGGGTTTTATTGTGAGGAGTGTGTGTGTTGCCTCCTGTCACCGATTTCTGATTAGCTTTGGATAGCCGGCATTTAGGCTGCAATTTACAGCTGCACCTGACCCCAGCTCTCCCCCCCTCCTTCCAAAAAGGCTACAAGCCAGACCACACTGCCTGGGCCATGACTTCTGCCCATAAACATGATTTATAACAGCCCTTTAGGGAGAGACACTACCTCTGTCCGCATCAAGTTATTTCACCAGATGGACTGTCTGTTACTCCTGCGATAAGCCCAAACGGTGACTTAGCCGATCACCGCCTCGTGCCTCTGTTCCTTTCCTCCTCTTCTGCACCCCCTTCCCCCTCCGGTTGTTATAACTATCTGGTTGCACCTTGGCCTCTCTTGACAACTGTCCAGCAATGCCTTAAAAGTGTGGGCAGCTTTTTTCCCTGGACAGATCCGCATCTTTTAATGGCGCATTTGGCTCAAAGATAAGGACAAGCATGGAGGTCAGCACATGGAGCATTGCAGCTTGCTTCCTTTATACCCCCCCTTAAAAAAAACCCACCAGGTTTCTCATTCTTGTGAGGATAGTATTGAGTCTCCCTAATGGGGTAAAGAGCAGCTGCCTGGGCCTCTTTTGGGTTGGGGAAATGGCATGATGAGAAGACTTCATCCCCTTCTACCCACAGAGCCTGGCCCTAGGGTTGCCAGATCTGGGCTGGGAAATCCCTGGAGACTTTGGGTGTGAAGCATGGGGAGGGGAGGGGTATCAATGGGGTATCAATGGGTCTCAGATGCTGCCTTCCAAAGCAGCCATTTTCTCCAGGTGAACTGATCTCCGTCTCCTGGAGATCAGCTGAAGTTCTGGGATGTAGGAGGCCCCAGCACAGAATCTGCTGCTCACATTTGATCAAGAGTTCTCATGGTGGCCACATTAGGGACTTTGCTGACATGCAGATTGGTGTCCCTAGTGAGTTTGTGCTTGAAGCAAGATTTAAACCAAAGGGTTCTTACAACAGCCCTGCCTATTTTACCAAATTTACCAAATTTCTCGCTCATAATGGAAAATACATATTTTGGATCAAAATGGCCTTAAGGTCCTCCCCACACGCTTCCTCTTGTGCCTCTCATTCAAGCTCATGCCATTCTCTCATTCGTGCTGTTAAAAAATGAGAAAGCCCACGGCTACCTTGTCACTCCACGGAGGAAGGTTGAACCAGGGCCCTTGTGGCTGGCAGACTCCTCTGTTACACCCCCTGAAATCCCAACTGTCTTGTCTGCTGGGATTATGTCTCTCCTGATTAGTGGTAACTCAGTTCTTATTTGGGGGGGGGGGGAAGGTAATAGTTTTTTTTTTAAATGGTCACTTTCCAGTTTCCTCCATCTGGAATTGGCGACAGAGTCATGCTGGTCGAGAACTGGCCGGTTGTCAACCCTTTCTGGGCTGATTCTGCACTTACTTTGTTTTTTTCCATTGTGGATCTGTCAAAGGCAGACAGACTCACAGCTAGGTTTCTGGATTAATAGAAAGCTTTATTGGAAGTAGATCTAAACACTCCGATGTCTGTAGTCGAATCTAATCGATATATGGCAAGCAAGCAGTTATCAATGCACCCTTCCTGCCCAAATGCCCTCTCTTTCCCAAGGTAGAATTACCCCCCTCTCACAGGTGCCATCCTGGGCTTCCTGCCAGACCGTCTCTAGTTCGGCTGGCCTTGAGGGACCGGCATCCTCCCTTTCAGATAACAAAGTACAGAGCAACGTTTGCAAGAAAATGTCACAGCATGAAAGGATCCACAAAGCAGTGTGAAATAGTTTAGGGCTACAATAGTTTAGGGCTACAAAAGGTTCTTCAAACAACACACATCAAACCAATATGGAGTTTCTCTGGTCAACCACAAATCATGGCAGAAATCAGAGGGGCTGATCCTGACAGGAGACTGCTGAATTCAGATTGATTTGAACTCGGGTCTTTCCCTTTCCCCTTCTCCAATTGAAACAGAAAATATTCTGCACTTGATTGGGAAAGCTCAGAGTTGGGAGGGGAGCCAAGCACAGCAGGAGTCTCTTTCTTTGTTTTCTTGAACTGGGGGAGGGGAGAGGATTGGAGACAGCAGAGGAGGGGGAAAAATCCAAGAGGCAAATCTCTGCTGAGAGAAGTTAGGGCTTCTGGAGTGCTGTCACTTTAAGAAAAGCCTTGCAACTTGGAACCAGGAAGTCTTTGAACTGACATCCTAGCCAATCAGGGAAGACTGCTTTGCTCTGGAGCAATGAGTTAATTCGAAACAAGCAAAAATCTGCACATTTACTCATGGCGATTTTTGAAATATTGAGGCTTATATCCATTTCTGGATATCGTGGGGGAAAGGTAGGGTCACCACGAACCCATCATGCTTGTTGCAGAGGGAAAATTTAATGCACCCAAAATCGAAATGGAAATCGAATTCAGTGTAGACAGGAGGGATTTAGTTGATCTGGCAGTGGGTAAAAAGCTTCGCGCAGAGTACACCCTGGGTGGAGTCTTATTCCAATCTCAGGTTGATTCAGTCCCTGCTATCTCCACTGAATGCGATTTCCATTTTGATTTTGTCCAATTTAAATTTTTCCTCACAGAGGTTCTTATCCTCCCCAGGCTCCATCCTCAAACCTCCAGGGGTTTCCCCACTGGATCTGGCCACTCTACCCCCCATCCCCACCCCCCACCAGTAGGATGGCCAGCTCCAGGTTGGAAAATCCCCGGAGATTTTGGGGATGGAGCCTGGGGAGGTGGGGTTTGGAGAGAGGAAGTACCTTGGCAGAATATGATGCCAAAGAATTTACCCTCTACAGCAGTCATTCTCTCCAAGGAAACTGACCTCTCTTGTCAGGAGATCAAATGTAATGGCAGCTCTCCAGGTGCTACCTGGAGGGTGGCAAACCTGCCCAACGGGGGCTGAGGGGGGCCTGGCAACCCCAGTGTGCCTGGGGGGGGAATTCGGTCTGTGGAATGTGAGCAAGTAGACCTTGCTCCAGCTCTGAAATATAATTCTCTTATTCTCTTTTGAATGCTAGGCAGACTTTCAGGAAGGAGAGCCCTGGAGGTTTCCGGGACGTCGTTCTTTGACCCAGCCAGACCTGGCCAGTGGGGTGGAGAAACTGAGGTGATAAAATCTCCTGGCAGCCCAAAACGCACTTTCTTTTGCATTGGGTTCAGCAGAGGAGTCAGACCTCTGGCCTCCTGCCTGGCGGGACAGCCATTGTGGGTGCCTTTTGGGTGCCTGGCTTTAAGGCAATGGGAACATCATAGGAAGTTCTCAAGCCAAGGAGCCTGCCTTATATTTTAACATGTTTAGTGAGGGGGACAGGAAGACTGCGGCCTCACTCCATTTCTTTTGGATTCTTTTCTTCAATCTGGTACAGTGCTAACAATATGCTTGTAAACATTTTCTTTTTAATAAATGCCTTTTAACTTTGCAGGCTGGTAGTGCTTCTCTGTCCCACATAGACCCCCCATAACCATGGTCATGCTATAGGGCAGGGGTAATGAAACTGTGGCCCTCCAGATGTCGGTGGCAGGGGCTCATGGGAATTGTAGTCCATGGACATCTGGAGGGCTGCAGTTTGACTACCCCTGCTATAGGGAAAGGGGAGCCCTAGGGAGGGAGGGAGGGAGACTGGCCATGGGCATGCAGCTATTGCTCCAGCAGTGCACCAGCCAGCAACCCGTCCCCTTGGTGGCCCCTTGCTGGGCAGCGGGAGACAAAGGCCTGAGAAGGGAAGCTGGAAGCCCTGACCCTCTTAGTGGGCCGTCTCGTGTAAAGTGGGGGCATTACTAAGGTGACCAGATTGTCCCACTTTGGAGGGACATCTGGGGGTACCTGGCAAATTGTACTTATGTTGAAATTAAAAATATATATATATTACAATACTATTTTTGTGTTCTGTGAAACTATTTGTTGCTCCATATAGAACCCCCTCGGTCAATGGTGTCCCGCTTTACCAATGTCAAAATCTGGTCACCTTAGGCCAGGGGTAGTCAAACTGTGGCCCTCCAGATGTCCATGGACTACAATTCCCAGGAGCCCCTGCCAGCATTCGCTGGCAGGGGCTCCTGGGAATTGTAGTCCACGGACATCTGGAGGGCCGCAGTTTGACTACCCCTGTCTTAGGCATTACCTGAGAGGGGGGGGGAGAGGCTCTCCAGGAGTTGGCAACCCCCTGGCTAGGGTGGAATAGGGTCTATGGGCCAAAACAGGCCTGCTCCATCATAGCGTTATATCCCGAACCCCCCAACTCCTGCCCTCTTCAGTCTCCATCCCCCAAATCTCCAAGTCGTTTCTCAGCCAGCCCTGGCAGCCCTACCACTGGGATTCCAGGAGCCCTTTACGGCCGCGATAAACCATTATTGGGACGGGGCTTCAAAGCCGTCTGTAGCAGCAGGCTTTGAAAGGGGGGGCCGCAGTGGCCCCCGCATCCCTTCCCTTCCCCCCCGTGCGGGGACCCCCGCCTGCCCCCTTCCCCTCCAAGTAGCCAGCTTCCCTGTGGGCCTGCTTCGAGGCCCGCAGGGAAGCTTCCCGTGGCCACCCCCCTCCCTGCTGAGTGCACGGCATCCCCGCGGGCCTCAGATGCGGCGGGTCTGCTCGGAGGCCCTCAGGGAAGCCTCCACTGCCCCGCCGAACTCCAGCCATTCGGGTGAGGGGCCAAGGGACATCTGGAGGGCTGCAGTTTGACTACCCCTGCTATAAGGAAGGGGGAGCCCTAGGAAGGGAGGGAGACTGGCACATGGGCATGCACCCAGACTGACCAGAATTCCAGCCATTTGGGTGAGGGGCCAATCTCAGGCCTGAGGCCTTGCATCTGTCTGTCTGTCTGTCTGTCTGTCTGTCTGTTGTTAAATTAATAACCCGCTCCTATCAGTCCTGCCATCTTGGGGTGGTTCACAACAGTAGGTACAAATAACTATAAAAAATTAAACAGTTAAACGCAGCCAAACCATTGGTGACATGAGAGCTCCGATTTCTGGCTTGGAATCAGATGGGGAGCTGTCTGTGCTATATGGATAAACCAGCCCAGCTTTGGAGGGTGGCCCCAGGGCATTGTACCCCACTGAGTCCCCTGACCCCCCCCCCCCCATGCACCACCCTGAAATCTCCTTGAGCGTCCCAGCCGGCATCTGGCTGCCCTGCCCTCCTGCCGGCTGGCAACCCTCATTCTGGGGTTTCATGTCTCTCTCGTAAAGTGCAGCACGCTGTGTCTGCCAGGATCCTGGCCCTCCGTCTATGCAGAGCCTGGCAGGATTGGACCATTCGACCAAAAGCAGAATGTGCCTTGCCCAAGCAAGCTTGGAGGCAGAAAAGGCACAGCGTTAAAAAAAAGAAAGAAAGAAAGAGCGACAGCGGCGGCCGGTCCCTGCCGCCTTCCCCTCCTTTGCCTTTCCCCTCCCCTCCACCACGAAATGCAATCCCCAGTGCTGTAATTTCTGGGGGAATTGGTTCCTCTGAGGGGCAGATGCATTTGTGTCAAGGTGCAGCTGCACTGATAGCTCTGCTCTATGCATAGTAAGAGGCTTTCTGAGAGAGAGGTTATGCCCGGAGCAGGGACTTATCAGGGCATCCTGACTGCCATTTATCGAGTCCCCCATCAAATATGAAAACAGGCTTCAATCTACAGTGTCTATTTTCCTTGGGAAGGCGACGGTTGGAATAATAATTTAGTCCCAGTGTTGGGACGGGGATGTGTGGATTTTCGATAGAGTTGGTGAGGTTTATTTGACTCCCCGCTCCTTCTCCTTTTTTTCGTTTGCTCCCAACAGCAGGCATTGGCTGAAGTCGGCTCCTTCAGTCTTGGTTGGGTCTGACAAACCTTTTGACACCTGAACCTCAGGCACCAGCTCCTTTCATGGGCCTCTGCTTTTGAGTAGCGATGACACATCTGCAAAAGGAGCCTGTGACGTGTTGCAAGAGACAGATAAGCATTACTTAGAGCCAGTGAGACATAGAGCGTGGGACGCAGGTTCGAATCCCCACTCCGCCACAGAAAGTGGCTGGGTCACCTTGGGCCTGTCACATGCTATCAGCCCGGGGGTGTTTAAGGATTTGTGGGGCCCTAGCAGAGCACAGCTGTGGGGGAGCAGGCAGACTGGGAGCAGACGGGCCCCCTGCAGTGGAAAGGGCTGTCACTCTGAGCGACCTTAGAGGGGAAAAGGAGAGAGGTTATGGCCCGGGGGGGTGGGGGCTGTTGGGAGACTACAGTGAAGGAAAGGAGGATAATTTGAGCACCTCTGGGAGAAAGGCAGGGGAGAGCCAGCTTAGTGTAAGGGTTAGGAGCGCAGACCTGGGTGTAGACTGCACAGAGCTTTTTACCCAGTCCCAGTTCGAATGAATCCCTCCCATCTACACTGAATCTGATTTGCATTTGGATTTTAAATTTTCCCTCTGCAACATGCATAATTAATCCGGAGTGACCCTACCTTCCCCCCACGATATCCAGAATATAAGCCTCGATATTTGAAAACCCAGCCTCAGGAAGTGTGCAGATTTTTGCTGTTTTTGAATTAACTCTCTTCTCAGTGCCTCACAAATAAGAAGTCTTCCCTGATTGGCCAGGGCATCAGTTCAAAGTCTTTCTGGTTCCTGGTTGCAAGGCTTGTCTTAAAGTCACTGTGCTCCAGAAGCCCTAACTTCTCTCAGCAGAGATTTGCCTCTTGGATTTATCCCCACCCCCACCCCCACTGTCTCCAATCCTCTCCCTACCCCTCACTGAAGAAAAGAAATAAGGAGACCCCTGCTGCGCTTGGCTCTCACCCCCCCCCCATTCTGAGCTTCTCCAAGCAAGTGCAGAACAGGGGGGGGGGGATCGTTCAAATCGATCTGAGTTCAGAAGGATCCACAATGGAAAATACAAAGTAAGTCCAGAATCAGCCCTAATCTGGTGATTTGTGGCCATTCCGCACCAGGATCTATCTAGCAAATTGGTTGCGGAACGAAAAAACGCCATTTTAAATAGTGGAATTCATCGTTATGCATACCTGCCTTTTTAGTGGAATCCAGTTGCGTTTCTATCGTTTCCCACAGGTTTCCAGTCTCGGCAAAATTCGCTAGCCAGGAAGCGATATTGCCAAGCTTTGTCCCACCCCTGGCCGTCAATCAAACGAGCAGCCAATGGGCGGCCGTTATCATGCTCCCGAAAAGCCCCTTTCCCTTTAAGGATGCTTTAAAAAAACACACACACACATTGCAACAAATCTGCGTTGATTCGTTGCAACGGAGAGACCCATCTAGCTAGCAGGTGGTGTTTGAGCTGCCGTTTCATCGTTGCCACGCTCCCCCCGAGTGAAAAAAAAATACCCCCCCCCCGCACGGGCACGATTTTCGGCCGAAAATACAGTGAAAAATAAAGGGAAAATAAACCAGCAAACGGGGCTGTGTGTTGCTTCGTGCTTGGTGACTTAAAACAGCTCTGGGGAGGGACTGCAGCCGGGGAAGCCTCGCTGGGTAAACGAAGGCTCACCGGTGCGTTGATCTCCGCTCGCTCCGAGAAAAAAAAAATGGCGATTGCTTTGCCGGAAGATCAGAGGAAAGAGCCAGGGGGAGGGACTTTGCAGAAACTGCAACAATGGTAATGCACAGAACTTTCCCGCTAGTGTTGATTGGTTGCAAGAGTGTAGCGCTTTCCGGAGGGTGAATCCACTTTTTGGGATTTCCCTGAAAGCGCTACAATGAAGCGCTTTTTGCGGATCGGTTTCAGGAGTGTTGCAGATTGTCAACGACGTTGTGCATAACTGCAAAACAGTAGCAATTTCATTTTGCAACCATTGTGCAATTTTGAACAAGTGCGGAATGGCCCTTGGTTTTGATTCCCTGCTCCCCTGCATGCAGCCAGCTTGGTGACCTTGGGCTTGCCACAGCACTGATAAAGCTGTTCTGACCTAGTAGTAATATCAGGGCTTTCTCAGCCTCGCCTCCCTCACAGGGTGTATGTTGTGGGGAGAGGAAAGGGAAGGTGACTGTAAGCTGCTTTGAGACTCCTTCGGGTAGAGAAAAGTGGCATATAAGAACCAACTCCTCTTCTTCTAAATTGAATAAAAAGATAGACAATTAATTAAATGATTGATGTTTGGTGGTGAGATCACTTGGGCATGAAATTGGGTTCACAGTGGGCGGGCAGGTAGCTGTGAGTTCCTGAGTTGTGTAGGGGGTTGGACTAGATGGCCCTGAAGGTACCTTCCAACTCTATGATTCTATGATTCTATGACCCCAATTTCATGCCCAAGTGATCCCACCCCACCAAAAATCTCCAGAGTCCACCCTGGCCAAGAAGATATTCAACTACTATCCCACAGTGGTGATCAGCAACTTCCTGGATATGCAAGGAAGGGCCACAAGAGACAAGCACTGGCACATCCCTTCCTCCCCACCCACTCGCAATCTGCCTCAGTTCATAAAATCAGCATTTTTGTCAGTTGACTGTCTAGCCTCTGCTTAAAAACTTCCAAAGATGGAGAACCCACCACCACCTGGGGAAGCCTGTTCCACTGAGGAACTGCTCTGTCAGGAACTTCTTCCGGATGTTTAGTCAAAAATTCTTTTGAATTAATTTCAACCCCTTGGTTCTGGTTTGAACCTTTGGGGCAACAGAAAACAACTCTTCTCTGTTTTCTATATGACAGACCAAGTATTTGAAGATGGTAATCATGTCACCTCTTAGTCACTTTCTCTCCAGGCTAAATAGACCAAGTTCCCTCAGCCTGATTCTGCACTTAATTTGTTTTTTCTGTTGTCAATCCTGCTGAATTCAGATAGATTTGAACCCAGGTCTTCCTCCCCCCTCCCCCCTCCCTGAATTGAATCAGAAAGTCTTCTGCACTTGTTTGGGGAAGCTCAGAGTGGGAAGGGGAGTGGTGGTCACGAAGCAGGACTACCATTCCTGAACTAGTGAGGGGGGGGGAGGGTCAGATGAAGTCCGGCATTAGTGCTTTTTTTCTTCTCTTTTGACTCTCAAGCCAGCAGCAGCCTCTCAGAGAATGAGGCAAATCACTGCTGAGAGAAGTGTGGGCTTCTGTAGCGCAGACACTTTAAAACAGGGAGGGAAGCCTTGCAACTGGGAACTAAGAGGTTTTTGAACTGATGCTCTGGCCAATCAGGGAAGACTGCTTTGCTACATCAGCACTGGAGGCATGGAGCAGGATCTACACTTATATGGTTTTTCAAATATGGTGGCTTATATCCGCTTCTGGATATCATGAGAAAAGATAGGGTCACCATGGATCAATCATGCATGTTGCAGAGGAAAACTTTAATGTGCCCAAAATCAAAATGGAAATTGAATTAAGTGCAGTGGGGAGGGATTTATTTGAGCTAGGAGTGGATAAAAAGCCCCATGCAGACTTGAGTTTGGTCTCCAAATCCGTCACGTTCTTTGTAGCTCTCCTCTGGACACACTCCAGTTTCTCTATATTTTTCTTCGGTTGTGGTGCCTAAAACTGAACACAGGACTCCAAGTGAGGCTGAAGCAGAGTAGAGTAAAGCCATACTAGCACCTTGTGTGATCTGGACATGATACTTCTTTTTCTATTGCCCCAAGTCCCATTTGCTTTTTGAGCCACCAAGTCACTCTGCTGACTCATGTTCACCTCCAGATTCTACTGCCAAAACAAGTCTCATCCATCCTACTGTGGTACATTTGATTTTTTCTACCTAAATGAAGAACTTTTCATTTATCACTGTTGAAATTCATTTTATTCATTTTAGCCGTTTTCCAGCCTATCAAGATCATCCTGTATCTGGATTCTGTCTTCTGGTGTGTTTGCTACCCCTCCCAGTTTAATAAGCACCCCCTCTATTCCTTCATCCAAATCATTTATGAATATGCGGAACAACCCAGGGCCCAGGACAGATCCCTGAGGCGCTCCACTCACCACTCCTCTCCAAGAAGATGACGAACTCTTTACAAGCACCCTTTGGGTCCAATTTGTCAACCAGTTCTCGATCCACCTAACAGTGATAGGATCCATACCACATTATACCAACTTGTCAATAAGAACCTTATCAAAAGCCTTATTGAAATCAAGATAAACAATGTCCATAACATTCTCCTGACCTAACTTTCACAAAAAAGAGATAAGGTTAGTCTGACAGGACATTATTGAGAAAGCCTTAGTAATTACAACCATCCGCTCTAGCTGCTCAAGGACTGACTGTTTGATGTCGGTCCTTGAGCAGTTGGGCAGATTACATCTGTCCCCCCACGCCCAATCCTGTTGGATCTACAATTTGGCCTGATGGATCTGCTGCTCATGCTGCTGATGAAGGAAGCCCTCTGACTGACAAAACTGATGCTGGAATAAACACTGTTAGTCTTTCAGTTGCCACTGGATCGCTACTTTATTCCCCTAAACCTAGATAGCTGACATTCTCCAAAAGCTGAATTCGGCGCTGATAATTTGCTTAAAATGAAAATCACATAAGCTGGGGGTCCACAGTGTGGTGCCCACAGGCTCCTGCTGACACCTTTCCTGGTGCCCACCAAGTGTTTTTAGAAAGTGGGTAGGGCCAGATGGGGCTTTTGTCCAGCAGTGCCCTGATGGAGCATTGGGGATTTGATTGGCTGTGCAGATATTTAAATACATTTCTTTGCTAGTAGCTGCCACACAAGCTCAAGGGCCTTTACTGGATGATTGGGGGTAAGTTGCAGCAGCCATTTTGTGGCTGTGCCCACGGCAGTACAGCAGAATTCCAGAGGTGTCCACAGGATCAAAGAGGTTGGGGATCCCTGATGTAAGCTGTAGTGCTCATCATTAGAGAGAGGGTCACCCCTGATACTTCCCTGTCTCTTTTATTCCATGCAAAATATCCTCAGTGGGCTTCAGGCAAAATGTCCCCTTAACTCTTAGCCACACCAATTGAGTTGGCTGTTGCCAGGCCTGGGTTTGCCGTTGATTCCACTGCCAAACTGAAAGGCCGGCAGACCTCCTTTCACCATACGATCCAGATAATGGTTTGTCCTGTAAAGCGGTTTGTCATTTGAATGATACTCAAAGCCCTGCCTAAGGAATCAAAGCATTCAGGCTCGAAATGCCTGGCGCTCAGAAGGGCAACAGCTCTTGCAGAGCAAGTCGACAGGGGGAAATCTAGCCGCCTGCTATTGGGTGGGAAAGATGGCTCAGCGCTCAGGTCCTGGTGAGAGCTGGCAGGGACAGGTCAGAGCAGGAAAAAGCAGTTCTTCCTTTCAAGCTCTTCCAGCCAAAAGATCCAGGCTCTGGAAAGGGCTCCTCAGTGGCCACCCTCCCCCTTCTGGCCCCCATCCTCCTGCTGCTGCACACTGGAGCAGGGGGAAGGAAAGAGGGAGGGGTGGACGGGGCAGTGCCCCAGCGTCACACGAGGCGCACACTCAGAAGCAGTGTCGCTGGGACTGTTTCTGCACTAGGGATATTGTTTGGGTTTGCATTTTTAAAGGGTCAAGATCCCCTGTCCCCACCCTGTTTCCTCACTGAAATTTGCCTCTCCGGGCCCAGACCCAAACTGCCCCCTCACCCACCCTACAGCAAAAGAGTCCACAGAAATCTGGGTTTTCATTTTTTAAAGTGGGGATTAATGGGGTGTAATTCGGGGCTGCCAAATGTGGAAGGGAATGACATTAGTACCATGTAGTTTGCCAACAAAAGTGCATCTAGTCAAGGCTATGGTCTTCCCAGTTGCCATGTGTGGCTGTGAAAGGAAGGCGGAGCGTCAAAGAATTGAGGCTTTTGAACTCTGGTGCTGGAGAAGACTCTTGTGAGTCCCTTGGACTGCAAGGCGAACCAACCGGTCAGTCCTAGAGGAGATCATTCCTCACTGCCCCTTAAAAGGCCAGATCCTGAAGGTGAAACTCAAATCCTTTGGCCACCTCATGAGAAGGAAGGACTCCCTAGAGAAGAGTCTAATGCTGGGAGCGATCGAGGGCAAAAGAAGAAGGGGACGACAGAGAATGCGGTGGCTGGATGGAGTCACTGAAGCAGTCGGTGCAAACTTAAATGGACTCCGGGGAATGGGAGAGGACAGGAAGGCCTGGAGGATCATTGTCCATGGGGTCATGATGGGTCGGACACGACTTCGCAACTAACAACAACAACAACAAGTTTGCCTCAAAGAGGCGAAAAGACCTCGGGGTTGCAGTGGAAATCGTGAGGAAGACATTGCCGGAGAGCTGCAGGGGTGGGAAAGGCAAACTCCGCACTACAGACCAGGGCTGGGCGTGGCAGTGACCGAGCCGGCCGTTCCAGGCTGATTTGGATGCCGCCGTGCACAACCCTACTTGAGATCATCAGGAAAAGAACCGGAATTAAAACAGCCGCTGTTGTTCATGTCCCTGCCCCTTTTGGAGTTGTGCACAATTCTCAAAAAGGATATTGCAGGAAAAATACAGAAGAGGGCAACCAAGATTAAGGGGATTAGACAGACGATGAAGCGTCCAGCATCTACTGGCTCTGGTGCCTAAAGGGACCTTCTGCAGTCAGAGGCAGCAAGTGCCTGAATGCCAGGCGACAGCAGGAGCAGGCCTCGGCCTGAGGGTTGCCCCCTGGCCACTGCTGGGGGGCGCAGGGGTAGGAATGCCGGGTCCAGGTTGGGAAACGCCTGGAGATCTGAGAATGGAACGGGGTGGGGGTGGGACAGAAGAACAGCTGCTTTTTTGTACACCACTTTTTACTCCCCAAAGGAGCCTCCAAGTGGCTTACAATTGTCTACTCTTCCTCTCCCCCCAACAGACAACCTGTGAGGGAGGTGGGGCTAAGAGAGCTCTGAGAGAACTGTGGCTGCCCCCGAGGTCACCCAGCTGCCTGCTGGTGGAGGAGAAAGGGGGAATCAAAAACCCGGGTCTCCAGATAGAGGCTGCCGCTCTTAACCACTACACCAAGCTGGTTCTAAGGGATTTCAGTGGGTCACACTGTCCTAAGGTCAGCCCTCCTAAAGCCTCTGTTTTCTCCAAGGAAGCTGATCTCTGTAGTCTGAAAATGGACTGTAATTTCAGAGGGTACCCAGGCCCCAGCTGGAGGCTGGCATCTCTATTATGGTCAGCTATGGCTCTGAAGGACCAGATGGACCAGTGGCCTGAGCCAGTGAAGCTCTCCAGGTGACCACAAGCAAAGAAGCCAGGCTGGGTTCATGGGGTCATCTATACAGCAATTAACAAAAGGGGGGATTCCATTCCTAAGGGGCAGGGCGGGAGAACAAGCAAGGATATCTGGCTGTGCTGGGGGGAAACTGAGGTTGGGGGGAGCAAAGGTTGGTGGGGAGGAAGGGTGTGGAAACCAGTCCAGCCCTCCCTTAGAGTGCTAACTCCATGCTAGGAAATTCCTGCAGGTTTGGGGTGGTGCCTGGAGAGGCAGGTCAGAGTGTGTGTGTGTGTGTGGGGGGGGGCTGTCTTTCCTCCAGGGGAGCTTGTATCTCTGGGGGCTCTCCAGGCCCCACCAGCTCCAATGAAACACCCACCAAGGGGCTCAGGGGCTGTCCGAGGCAGGGATGCAGGAGGAGAAGAGCCCCGGTTTGGGGGCTGGGGGTGGGAGGGAAGGGCGAAGGCAAAGAGTCTGTTACAATCAGAGGCCCCCTGGGAGTCGGACACTCACGGTGATGATGATGGATGCTCACGCTACAGAGATGCCCCACCCCACCCCACCCCAGAAAATGAAAAGCCCTTTTGGAAGAGCACAGCACACCCCGTCTGCCTTCCACCCCGAAGGAAGAGAGGCAAAAGGTTGACAGAAAGGAGAGCAGGTGCTCCATCTCAGGGATCCCCCATCTTGCGGTCAGTCCCACCTCTGCATCCAGAAGGCCCCAGTCAGACAGCTCAGGAGGCAGGGGTGGGAAAGAGCTCTTGGCCTGAGACCCCAGGAGGCTGAGCCGGACAGAGGAGAGGAGAGGAGAGGCACTCGGTGGGACTCCGTCCGAGGTGGGTTCAGGTGTTAATTTGCATGTTCACTGGATGAGATTCGGTCTGTCAGCCCCTGATGCCTGGGGTTGGGGCAGGTCTCCTCCCTCCCGGCCACCAGCAGGGTTTTTTTTTGGGGGGTGGGGGTGGGGCTGCCAAATCCAGGTTGGGAAACTCCTGGTGATTTGGAGGTGAAGCCTCAGGAGTATGACCTCAGTGGGGCAGAATGCCCTAGAGCCAGTCTGGTGTGGTGGTTAGGAGTGCGGACTTCTAATCTGGCATGCCGGGTTCGATTCTGCGCTCCCCCCCATGCAACCAGCTGGGTGACCTTGGGCTTGCCACGGCACTGAGGAAGCTGTTCTGACCGGGCAGTGATATCAGCGCTCCCTCAGCCTCACCCACCCCACAGGGTGTCTGTTGTGGGGAGAGGAATGGGAAGGAGGTTGTAAGCCACTTTGAGCCTCCTTCGGGTAGAGAAAAGCAGCATAGAAGAACCAACTCTTCTTCTTCTTCTTCTAGACTCCGCTCTCTGAAGCCTCCCTTTTCTCTAGGGGAACTGATCTCTGCAGTCTGGAAAGGAGCTGGAATTCGGGGGGTCTCCAGGCCCCACTGGGGGGACGGCATCCTGGCCTCCAGATCCCTCCAGCACCCCTTCTTCCGGGAGCCCAAAAGGAAATTGGGGGGGGGGTGTTCAGCTTAGGGTTCCCAAGTCTGGGCTGGAAAATCCCTGGGGATGTGTGGAGTTGAGGGGGCTTGGGAAGGGGAGGGGCTCCAGTGGGAATAAGGCCGCAGAGCCCACCTTCCAAAGGGACCTTTTTCTCCTGGGGAAGTGTTCTCTGTCTCCTGGAGATCAGTTGCAGCAGTGGGAGATCTGCAGCCACCAGCCCTAGTGCCGCTTCAGCCGCTCTCTGCAGCCTCATTCCAGCTCCTCCTCCCTGGATGGGCCCAATAAAGGCAGGGGCCCACAGATGCATCTCCTGGTGCCCAGCTCCTTCTCCCCCAGAGCCAGGAGGCCAGCCTGGCTTTCGTCCACCTCGCTGGATCAAGACGAGCTTCGAAAAAGGCAGGAGGTTTTGCTTCTCAGTGTCTGCAGATGGCCTCCATTCCGAACCGCCTGCCCCTGGGACGGGAGTGAACGTGGACACTCCTGGTGTTTTGTGATTGGCCCTCCCAACCCCGTGTCAGCAGTTGTGTGTTTGTCTGCACCCTCCTGGTTTGTCATTCTGCATACTACCTGCTCCCAAAATCCCAAGAGCCCCCAGAGGCTGAAGAACATCGGGGACCCCTGAGTTATATCATAGTGGCCCCGAAACAAAGGTGACCTTGAGGAAGCGGCTTTCAGATGAGGCATCACAGAAAACTCTCTCTGCAGTTCCCAGACATGTCACTGAAAGCGAACAGGACCACAGATGCCGCCGTCACGGCTCAGCCGCTAACGTGGGGCATTTGCTGTGTGTTTGCTCCCCGTTCTCGGCCTCTCACTCACCCTTCCAGGGCACTCCCTCCTCTGAGCTGTCACGATGGGGCGCCTGCCCCGTTCTTGGCTTCGGATCCTGGCAGAGCCCCCTCGACCACTGAGCACCACATGCCCCCTAAACCTGAGGGACGGCGAGTGAAGATGTGCCAACGAGGCCCTTCCCAAACTGTCCTTGTGCTCCGCCAAAATTCAAGAGCAAAACACCAAAACAAGCACGACGATCACACGATCTAAAGATTGCGGCCAGAGCTGAGGGGAACGGCCAAGGATCTAACCCCTTCTGCCCCTGCCTTGGCTCAGCATCTCTTGCCCGCGGCCCCAAAGCAAAACCTCCCCATTTCCCTTCATTTTCCCTTCCTCTCCGAAGCAGCATCTGTTGTGTGTTTGGATTTTAGGAGCAGATGCCCACAGGTCTCCAACGGCAGGAGCAGGCTGTGGGGAGATGCCAAAGAGTGAGAAGCGCCTTTGTCTCCCCAGAAACAGAAGCTTTCTCCTTGTAAAAGGTGGTGGGGAGCAGGCAGGCCTGTGCCTTCCACGGACGGAGGGGGCCTTCTCCCCATGCCCCATCCCGCACTTGTTTGCAACGGGGGCAGGTGGGAGGGACCAGGTGGGTCCTAGGGGGGCAGTGAAATGACAAGCTGCCAGCCAAAGAGATAAAGAAGAGGCCAACTGCTGAAAGCTCTTTGGTGCTGCTGGGTGATCATTGTCCTGTCTTCCTTCTGAAAAACCAAAGTGTGCGTCTCTTCGTTTTGCAGGGCTTTCTTTTCCTCATGCGAAAACTTCTCACTGATAATCAGTGTCAGTCGCAGGCCTGTGAGGAAGTTAAGGAGCACTGAACTTGTTAGCAAGTTAGCAAGTGAGGAAGGGGGGTTGGACTAGATGACCCTGGAGACCCCTTCCTACTCTGTGATTCTAAGAATCGAAATACTTGGTCTTTGCAGTTCCTAAGCGTTTACACCCCTAGTTTGGCGAGTAGACAGCTCTGGGTCTGATTTTTGAACAGGCTTCCTTTGCAGACTGCGACCTGCAAATGGGTTTTTCTTCTCTGCTAGGGGTTGGTGTTAAAATAAAAAAAAAACATTTCACATGGGGAACAAGTGCTCGGAGGTCCAACAAGTTCCCCCGTGAAAAGAAGAGATATTTTGAATGGCATTTTAGCCACACCCTCCTCGGTGCTGCAGGGAATCGTTGGCTGTCTGGGGAGGCTGCGGTTTGCAGAGAAGAGGGAGCACTCTGGGGATGTGATGCCTCCAGGGGAACTGATTTCTGTGGCTGGGAGACCAGTCACAATACTGGAGGGACCCGACCTTGACGTTGGTCACCAGAGCAGGTCTTCTGCTGCACAAAAGCCTGGTGCGTTAGCTGCCAAGGCAGGGCAGTTAGATGGAGCCTTTTCTTTGACTTACCCGGTGAGGTCTTCAAGGCAAGGGCTGTCCAGAAGCAGTTTGCCCCTGCCTGCCTCTGCAGAGCAACCCCGGCCTTTCTTGGAGGTCTCCCATCCAAATATGAGCCAGGGCCGACTTTGTTTAGCTCTGAGACCAGATGATATCGGCTCTCTTTCAACCCGACCAACCTTACAGGGTTGTTGGGAGGACCCATATGAGTAGGAGGAACCATGCTTTGGGCAGATCCGGCGTAGAGCAGGGGGTTGGACTAGATGGCCTGTATGGCCCCTTCCAACTCTATGATTCTATGATAAAAATCAAGGACGCCAAAGAGCAGGCCCCTCTGTAGGCACTCTGTGTGCATGAGAACATGTTGCCTGGGCATGCTCAGAGGGGGGTGGTTTTATTTTCTTTTGACGGCGCCCAAATTGCAAGTCTGAAACGCAACCTGCAGCCATGCTGTACTGCACTGGAGACGAGATCCGTGCCGGTGGGCAGATGTATAATGCCTTGTTGGGATTCTGTGCGGGTCTGTCCGGTGCGGTCGCTGCAGGGCTCTTGGGTGCCTTACCACTGTTTTCAATCTCTGATTTCAGATAAATGTGGGTTTAATGGACTTTCCCCTCATTCCTCTCTCTCTGCATTGTGAGGCCTGTGAGGCCGGCCAGGCGTGTGCCCCCCCCCTCCAAGCAAGGCCGCCCCCTCCCCCCAAGGCTGTCGCCCCTCTGAGTGCGCCCCACAAAAGAGAGGTCACTCTCGTGTCAAGCGGGGTGTGTGGACCAGCTGAGGAGCTTGAATGGTGCCAATTTGTACCAGGGAGCCAGTGACAACTGGGAACTCCGCCCCCTCCGCCCCTCCCCCAAGGAAGTCCCAAGTTGGCATATGGTGCTTCCCTACTCATGAGACTTCCCATTCAGAAAAGTGGGCTTTCTTGCTCACTCATGCGCTATGGTCTCTGTCCTCGTGCATGTCGTTTGCAAAAAAAGAGGCCGCATTTTGGCAGGGGGAGAAAGGGTGGGAGGTCCCCCCTCAATACTGTCCCCGTCCCATCTGTACCCAAAGCAAACAGAGCAAAGAAACCTCCCCCCACTCCTTGTTCTAAGTGTACAAAATGTTTTCTGAATTAGCCTATTGTGTCCTGGGCGGGGGGAGGGGGGGGCTTCATTGGTGCTCAATTTCATGCTGCTTGCGTCCCCAAATGGGGACGCGACTGCCCTGACAAGGCCGTCCTGTCTCTCCGAGCCCCACAGTCCCTCGCCAACCATTGTGGGAGCATCTCCATGGCTGAGCGGGGGCCATTTTGCGGGGCGCAATCCCTCAGGCCGCAGGACTGCCTCGGCCGCATAAGGCCGCTTCCCATGTCCATCCATTTTGATGGGAAAGGTTTCCTGCAAACCGAAAGCCAGCCTTGGGGTGGGCTCCCAAGACACATCGGTTGCTTTGGGGAGGGGGAAGATACTGCATCAAAGTCTAGCATGACCTCTCTGGGTAGTGTGCCCCCCTCAATTCAACCTGGATCTTCTAAAACAGGGGTGGTCACACTGTGGCAAATGCTGGCAGGGGCTCATGGGAATTGTAGTCCGTGGACATCTGGAGGGCCACAGTGTGACCACCCCTGTTCTAAAACAAGACTCCTCTCTTAGACGGTGACTGTTCCCAGGAAGGCCTTTCTGCCTGGGGATGTGGGGGACGTGGGGGACTGGCGGGTTTGCCTTTGACAAACCAGGGTGTGTCAAGATGAGGGACATTTGGATCTGCTCCTTCTGTATGATGGTACTGCCGTCTGCTCTGCTTTCCTTGCTGGTGTCCTCCATCCGTTTGTTCCTATTAGGACATCCTTGCCTCATGTTGGGGTTCTTTTCGTTCCCATTTCTATACAATATGCGTTAGGTTTTCCCAGCTTTGGAGTCAGGCCTGGGGTTCTCCTGAAACGAGAACTGATCCTAAGGCCGCAGACGTCAGTTCCCCTGGAGAAAATCCCATCCCTGTAGAGCGGGGTTTATCTACCAGGGTTTCATGAAACCCTGGGGTTTCGTGGGGGGCCCCCAGGGGATTCTCAAGCACAGGAGAGAAAAATAATTTTAAAAAATATTTCTTACTGATTTTTTAATATCTCCTGGCTAGATGACCAGATACGGTCATGCTAACCTGCCCTCCCTCACGGGAGGGCCAGGGAAGGGCAGCTGCCTCAGCCACAGACGGTGGAGGGACTGGATTTTATTTGCTGAGCGATGCCACGCACACAGTAAACACGGGACTTGCAGGGGCTGGCAGGGCCCGATCACATCAGGGAGAATGAAGATCAGAATGGAGGTTTCTGAGAGGCAACGGCAGGGCTGGGCAATTCGGCGGGGTCTCCACCACAACGTCCGGAAGATGTCCGGGAGGGAAGAGTTGGCCACCATCTCTTGCTGCCCAAGGAGCCCGGCCTTGCGGGGACTGCTCCCTGCAGCTGTTGTGGCAGTTGGAGAGAGGATCCCTTCTGGGACGCCGTCTGTCGGGGCTCCGGCCGATATTGTCTTGGACACCATCCTGGGCCCCTCCCCCTCACAGCTCAATGCCTGTACAGCCGGCTGCCCTATTCTTCTGCCCCCCCCTCCACAGCGAAAGCCATTCTCTCCCTTTCCCTCCCTCCAGAGCCCCTTCAAAGGGGGGCACGAGTCAAGTCGCTCAGTGGCTGCCTACGTGGCAGACAGCGCTGGCAGAACCTGGGTGCCAGGCGGCTGATTTGGAAAGCACACGGACTTCAGGAAGAGCGTCTGGCCCCTTGCTGTTCTCTCTTGCTCTCCCCCCTCTGTCTTTCAGCTCCGTTCTTCGCCTACTTTCCTTCCCCCTCTTTCTCTCTCTCCTTCTTCTCCTTGCTCGTGAACAAAGTTGGAATCCAATGGCACCTTTCAGGCTTCAAGGCTTCATTCTGGGGAGAAGCTTTCTAGAGAAGTGGGCAGACGCACAAAAGCCCCTGCCCATGATGGCACTTTCCCAGGGCCCTCGGACTCAAACTTTATACTGCTGCTTCAAACCAACACAACGACCCGTTAGAATCTCTCTTTTTGTTTTTATTATCCCTGGACCTTTTACTTCCCCCTCTCCTTTCCTTCAGAGGGGCTGCTGTGCATCTTTCTATCGTTCATCTTGTCTCAGTGATTGGGGTGGGGGAGTCCCTTGCCCGCTTCCTCCCTCGTGAGTCCTTCTTGGACTTTATGCCTGGGGGTATCCAGCCCCATGTGCCTCATGTTGCCCACAATTCTCCCAATACGCTTGGTTGCTGTTTCATCTGCAATGGGAGGACCGTGAACCCTGCATGTTCCTGCTGGGCACAGTCTGATGACCCCCAATGTAATGTCTGAAAAGGGAGAGAGTTTGCCCTGGGCAGGCTGCAGCCGGCCGGCCTTTATTATCTCACTCTCTGCCCCTTATTTTCTTTTACAAATCATGCCTCCTATTTCCCTGCTCCAGCCTGTTTTCCATCTCTCACTCTGTCCTCCTCTCATCCAAGCCAGGGATCTGCAATGAATAAATTGGAAGCCGACAATCTCTTTCCGACTCACCAAACTAATCCTTCTTGGAAGTCCTCAAGCCCGATTTCCCTGAAGTTGAGCATGAGTCCACCCCGCGCACCCAGGCCCTTTAATGTCAGAGGCAGATGGGCACCTCACAAAAGGACCCCTCACCTCTCCAAGCTGGTCCTTCCCCATGCCTGATTAAACCCAAATACCGAAGTTAGAATTGATACAGTGGCACTGGGGGTGATTCAATTAGTGCAGCAGGCATGAAGAAAACAGCACAAAAGAGATGTGGTAGTTAGAAAGTCATTTTCTTTTGATCATTATAGCATCTCACACGTGGAAGCAGAAAATTACGGGCTCATGTGTCTTAGCTTAATATCCTCTGGGGCCAGATTTGTCGTAATGTTGAAGTTAGCTGTCAGAATTGAAAAAATCATGCCGAGTTGATGAATTTACAGCGCTGCTACCCAAGAGTGGATGGAGAATCCAGGGGAAATGTCTACCAGGCAAATATATTCAGTGCCTCGACAACTCACCTGTTTTTGCCCCCCCCTCCTCTCTGTTTTTAATCTGCCTTCCTTAGTGCCTCACTTCTCTGCAGCCACCCTGCTGGGAGAGGAGCCGGCTTATTCTGCGCAAATTCTATCCGGCTCTGTTTCCTTCTTTGTCTTAGAAGCTCCCGTGCATGCCTTGTCCTTCAGTACCCATTTGGACGCCAGAGTGCTCAACGTTCATCAGACAGATCAGGATCCATTTCCACAAGATGAAGTTCATGAGATATGAGATGTGGGAGACTGCAGACAGAACCTGTGAAGTCCATCCCAGTTGTACATACCTGTGACTTGTGCGTTTTCTATTCCTCATGTGTCAGCACACACTCTGGTCAAGATGGCAGTACAATTCAGAAGCCTTATTCCCCCGCCCACCCCCCCAGTTACCCCACTGAGGAACACCAGGTGGTCTTCTGAAATGGGCCAGATGCCTCCCCCTGTGAACCAGTTCTGTTTGAGGGAACAATGCACTAGGGAGGGATTTCTTCTGTATGCTCCTGCAATCTTGACCAGAGAGTTTGCTGACAGATGAGAACTTGGAAGACATGGAGGATTGTGATGGAGTTCTTGGAACATTGAAACTTTAGTTCAATACAAGATCAGCTCCAAAAAATCAGCCAATAGTAAAATGCATGCCATGTGGCAACCATCAAACAATGAAACCATATTAAGAAGGGGGACAAGAAGGGTGAAACCCTACTCCAACAGACTGACAAAGTTTCTGGAGTGTAATTAGCCACTTGCATATCCCTCCTGCCCCGAGGCACAATCCGGCACCTTTGGGGGTTATCTCCTGAGAGACATGTGCAAGGAGGGAAGAGACATAAAGTTGTTCAGATGACAACACTGGAGCACTAGACTGTCCTCAAGTGTCATTGTTGAATGGGCAGTGCAGCAGACTGTGTTCAAACAGCTCTACTTTCCCTGGGTGACATGGCCAAAGCCACTGAGGGAGTGGGACACGATGGTATCTGCCGTCCAGAGGGGTTAAAGGATGCCAGGGACAAAATTCTTTGGTACTGGAGATCTAAAGGGATCCAAGAGAATCTGCCGGTTGAAAACATTTGGCATGTGGCAGAATACCTGTTTGATTGTAGGGCAAGGTCCCATACTGCTGTTTCATAGTTTCTTTTGCTTTTGGATAGCCAAGATATGGTATGGCTTGAGGAGAGAGGCTGTGCTCCTGGAGTTTCCCCTCCAGTGCTCTTAGCCATGTGGAGCAATGGCTGCCAGCAAAGATCAAGGGGGCTGGACCCACCAGATGGAAAATGAGTTTGGCTAATAAGTGGACGTGATAGCCACATGCATGCCTCCAAGGATGTTGGCCCAGCCTCTGGTTTGAGAAGTGGAACCTTGCAATGGTGGAGGAGGCTCTGTGGGCACCCTGCAGTCCGCACTGCCTGAGCTCTCCAGGGTCCAGATCAGGGGTAGTCAAACTGCGGCCCTCCAGATGTCCATGGACTACAATTCCCATGAGCCCCTGCCAGAAAACGCTGGCAGGGGCTCATAGGAATTGTAGTCCATGGACATCTGGAGGGCCGCAGTTTGACTACCCCTGGTCCAGATGATGGGAGGATTACGACAAGGCATCTGAAGATTTCAGTTTGTTCGATGTTATGGCCCTCAGTTTGCCATCCAGGGTTTCCATGCTTTGGGTGAAGATGAGTTTTGCTTTTCACCAGACGCCCCTTTTTGTAGTCTGCAGTGAAGGCCCGGAATTGTCTCTTCAGGCCCACTGGTGAATGGGATGAATGGCAGCATTAGGCAGGAGTCATTGGGTCAACAAGTTGTGGGGTAGGGGAGCTTGGATTTCATAGATGTTGCATCAAGGAGTGGATGTAATCGTTCAATGGTCGAGGAGCTAGGATGCTGCCCTACTGAGCTCCTTTGTCACAGGTTCGGTCCCATGTCCCCACTGTACAAACTTGATCTCATAGCAATTGACTCTAACAAGCAGGATTCTTGTCTTCCCTCCAGAGGTGGCCTTGAGAACTGCACCTTCCTTTTGGGAAATTTCCTTCATGCAGCCAGTGGATAAGTCTCCAGTACATGGAGGCATTCTCAAGCTGTGCCCAAAGCCTATTCCTGGGGATACTGTCAAATGCTGCTCTGAAGTCCAAGAAGGCAGTATAAAGTGGCCCATTGGGCGCAGAGCTGCATTTCTCCACAAGAGAAAGCAGGATTAGGCATGGACTGTAATGGAATGGCCAGCTCTGAAGCCCCCCCCCCCCACTCATCCATCAATATACTTTCCTGGTCTAACCAATCAAGATGTTTCCAGTAATTAATTAACAACACTAAGGAGACTGATGGGTCAATAGTTGGCAGGATTTGACTTTTCTCCTTTCTTGTAAATTAGAAAATAATTGCTCTCTTTTTGAAAGGTTGTCACTTGGAGGAGGGCAGGGAGCAGTTCCTGTAGTCAGCAGAGGATAGGATCCACAGTAATGGCTTTGAACTGCAGGTAAAATGATACCAGCTAAATATCAGGGGAAAATTTTCACAGTTAAGAGTAGTTTTGCAGTGGAATTGGCTACTTAGGCAGGTGGTGAGTTCCCATTCACTGGAGGTCTTTAAGCAGTGGCTGGACAGATCCTTCTCCTGGATGTTTGAGGTTGGTCCTGCATTGATTAGATGGCCTGTGTGGCCCCTTCCCACTCTAGGATTCTGTGAGACCAGTTCAGCAGTGGAATGGGCTGCCTAAAGAGGTGGGGAGCTCCCCCTCACTAGCAGTCTTC
This sequence comes from Paroedura picta, assembly GCF_049243985.1. Classification (NCBI taxonomy): domain Eukaryota; kingdom Metazoa; phylum Chordata; class Lepidosauria; order Squamata; family Gekkonidae; genus Paroedura; species Paroedura picta. The sequence goes on along the minus strand of NC_135383.1, from coordinate 26,123,083 downwards.
AAGCAGCAGCTGGACAGAGACTTATCCTGGATGCTCTAGGCTGATCCTGCCTTGAGCAGGGGGTGGAACTAGATGGCCTCTGTATTCCCTTCCCACTCTAGGATTCCTGTGAGTCAAGTTCAGCAGTGGAAGGGGCTGCCTAAGGTGGTGGGGAGCTCCCCCTCACTGGCAGTCTTCAAGAAGCGGCTGGACAGATCCTTATCCTGGATGCTTTTGGCTGATCCTGCATTGAGGAGAGGTAGGGCTAGATGGCCTGCATGGCCTTTTTCAGTTCTATGATTCTGTGATTCTATGGAAATAATTTCAAGGTCCCCATCTGTGGGGAGTCAGGCAGACTGCTGGATGTGAGTCAAGAGTGCAGTGAGCATTGGGGTCCACCAACCAATATTTGTTTTTGTCATCTCTGAGGAAATGACATCATTTCCAGGAGCCTTGCTGGATCTCAAATGATTTATTAATCTTTTGACTTTATTAACTGTTACTGGTGGCCATGTTGGCAGGTTTCATATTTGGGTCTCTAGGCATGCAGTTGGGTCTATTTTGGATGAATGAAGGATGAGGAAATGAGATCCCCAAAGAGAGAGATGGCAGCCAATCCTTGGAGATTCTGTGTGGAGCTCGGCCCTAATTATGTGATGGAGCCCACAGGTCCAGTCTGGTGTCCCCACTGAGTAAACGTATTCTCACAGCAATCAACCCTCTCTAGCAGAACTTCTGCCTTCCCTTCAGAGCATCCCCAGGATCAGCAGATCCAGACTGAACAGGCTATTCCCACCGACCTCTGTGATGTTGTTCCTCAGAACAGCATTTTGTGGAGATCAGTCAGCTGCAGGGAAAGTGTCATTTTGCTTTTGGAAAAGGTAGTCTAGATCCAACCCTCTGAAGAATTACATCCATTGTCAAGTGACAGATCACAGAATCATAGAATCATAGAGTTGGAAGGTACCTCCTGAGTCATCTAGTGCAGTGGTCTGCAACCTTTTTCAGGTGGGGGGAGGGCGATCTGGGCATATGCGGCAGGTCCGCACATGCGGGTTTGCGGCCTCACCAGGAGCGCAAACGTGCATGCGTGGCAGTTTTGTGCATGCATGCATGATCGAAAGTGCCGCACATGCGTGTTTCCGGCCTCACCGGGCGCACATGCGCATGCGCAGACCTGCTGCACATACGTGTTTGTGCCGGTGGCTGCGCTTCCCTCTCCCCCCCTCCCACAGAAAGAAGCTTGCCGGGCCGCAAGCAAATCGGCTGCAGCCCGGTGGTTGGGGACCACTGATCTAGTGCAAATACATATGGTAACAGACACAATAATCTGCCTTTATTGTCATCACCACCTACAACCTGACCCTTAATGGAGGGGCTTGGGATTCAACCTGGGACCTTCTGCATGCCAAGTAGATGCCCTGAGCCAACAGCCTGCTCCCTGAAATGGGGAAAATCTCCCCGGGCATCCTCAAATCTCCAGTAATTTGCCAAAAATGGAACCCTAGCACCCTTGTTCTTGTAAAATGACGACCACCAGGAGGTGACCTGTCTACATCCTGCAACTCAACGTATTATTTCTTCTGCATATCCGCTCGCCATTACAGGGAAGCTCTGCCTTCCCTGTTTTCCCCAGGCCTCCTCCACACACTTCATCTTTAAGACCTAGAAACTTGCTATTTTTTTAAAAAAGTAAGATTGAGATTTTCAGAATCCTGAATTCTTTGGTCCTGATTGGACAGCACCTGCGATGTTACTGGCAATAATAGCACCAGTATAATTGCTACGAGCTAGGAAGGTCCTGTTTCAAATCTCTGCTCAGCCCTTGCCATTACAGCAGGGGAAGTCAACCTGTGGTCCTCCAGGTGTCCATGGACTACGGTTCCCATGAGCCCCTGCCAACGAATGCTGGCAGGGGATCATGGGAATTGTAGTCCATGGACATCTGGAGGACCACAGGTTGACTACCCCTGCATTACAGGACCCTCATCTGTTGTAGACTCACTTGCAGTTCAGTTCAGTTAGTTACATTTGATGGGGCAGAATTTTGCTTTATAGTCTGTAAGAAATGAGATGATTTATCAAAGAAGAGGCTAAGTAGATAGTTACAAATTGGGAGAACTATTTTATCAGGGTTTCTCCCCCTATTACTACTAAAGGCTGTCTATAAATACTCCGAGCCTCCCTTGCAGGGCTGTTGTGAAGGTTGCGGAGGTGACTGTAAACAAAGTCCTTTGAGCTCCCGGGGAACACGTGGCACAGTTTTAGTGGCACATCAACTCACGTGGACATAGTGCAGTTGCCATTTTTGCCTTCCATACTACTGCTAAGTGAATAAGAGAAAGGTCTGCATTCTTAAGCATAACAAAAAAAAAACAGGGGACTTTGTGGAACAACTCAGAAAGGATAAATCGAACAAGAAAGAAACCTCAAATACAAAAAATATGCAAATTTAAAAAGTATACAAACAATTTTCATAACAATATACATACATGTTTTGGGATTGGTTGTGAGGAGACATTATGTAAGGCACTTTTGTGACTTTTTGAAATGTTGTCCGTATTATGAAATTTTGTATAATTTTGTATAATTTTCTCTGACTTTTTCACATATCACATGATCCTTTGACAATTCACAGAGTATATTGCATTTGAGAATAGGTTGTAGATTTTGTATATTATTATTAAAATTGTTTGTATAGTTTTTCAATTCTGACAAGACCTAACCTGTTGAATTTCCACTGATACAACAGACACAGGATCCCAACTGGAAAAAACAACCACCAGCAGTAGGGCCCAGTGCCACCCTACCCATGGATTGAGGATTGCACTGGGCATTTCACGGGCATCCCATTTGCCCAGCTTTTCATTCTCAGTCAGAAGTTCTGCTGCTGTTTGGCAGCCCATGTGATACTTTAATGCAGGGGTAGTCAAACTGTGGCCCTCCAGATGTCCATGGACTACAATTCCCAGAAGCCCCTGCCAGCGAATGCTGGCAGGGGCTTCTGGGAATTGTAGTCCATGGACATCTGGAGGGCCGCAGTTTGACTACCCCTGCTTTAATGGGACAGGCTGGCCAACTGTTGCAACGAATCCCTGCTTCTGTACCTTTAATAGCAGTGTGGCCAGCAGAGATTAACAAGTGAGGCTCCCATGAAAAAACCCACTCAGCAGTGTCTGCAGGTTAATCTGTGGTTGGCAACCTAGAAATAAACTTCACACAGTGGGATGGCCAGTCAAACACCTGCTGACCACACATAAGGACATCAGAAGAGCCCGGCGGTGTCAGACCAGGAGGGTCCATATAGCTTATCAGCTCCTCTGGAGGTCCAATGAAAGGGCAGAGAGCTTTCTAGAACAGCTTTTTTACTGTCGAGAAACCCCTGAAACAATTTTTAGGCTTTGAGAAAACCCAGAAGTGGTACAATCGTGCAGAATATGGTTGGGGAATAAAACTGTGAACACGCTCACCCAGGGCCCCTCCCCTCCCCACAAGGAGGGGAAGTGGGTAGACATGAACAGATATAGTCATATCACCTGGTAATTTTTTCACAAGGAACACAGAAGCAAAAAATGCATCTAACTTCTCTACTATCACCTGATCTCCCTTTATTCCTTTGTCATCCAAAGGCCCAACTGCTTCTCTGGCTGGTTTCTTGCTCCCAATATATTTAAAGAAATGCTTATTGTTTGTTTTGATACTTTCCAGCAACCTACTCCTTAAAATCTCTGCTTATTGACTTCCATTTCTTTTGCCCGATTCTGTGATCCCTCCTGTTTAATTAATTGGAAAAGACCTTCTACTTTTATAAAGAAGGCTCTTTACTGTTTACGGCTTCCTTGACTGGTGTTGTTAACCGTGCAGGCCTTCTTTTAGACTTGGAAGTCCCTTGCCTAACATGGGGAATGCATTCTATTTGAGCTTCAATTAGTGTTGTGTAAATCGCTTAGAAGAAGAAAAGTTGGTTCTTATATGCCATTTTTCTCTACCCAAAGGAGTCTCAAAGTGGCTTACCATCTCCTTCCCTTCCTCTCTCCACAACACTCTGGGAGGTGGGTGAGGCTGAGCGAGCCCTGCTGATATTCCTGCTCGGTCAGAACAGCTTTCTCAGTGCCGTGGTGAGCCCAAGGTTACCAAGCTGGCCGCATGTGGAGGAGGAGTGCGGAATCAAACCTGGCTCGCCAGTTTAGAAGTCTGCACTCCTGACCTAAGGTGACCAGATTTTAACATTGGTAAAGCAGGATACCATTGACCGGGGGGGGGGGGTGTTCTTGATTAAAAATTTGGTCTATATGAAGCAACAAACTTTTTCATAGAACGCATAGAATGAAAAAATAGTATTGTAATATATATATTTTAATTGCAACATAAGTACAATTTGCCAGGTGCCCCCAGATGTCCCTCCAAAAGTGGGACAATCTGGTCACCTTATCCTAACCACTACATGAAGCTTACAAGTATCCTGTTGGGATTTAGCTACCTAGTTTTTCTTTTCCAATTTCTTTTTAACTATTCCCCTAATGTCTGTAAAAGTTTTGGACTTTGGTGGTCGCTATCCATTGACATGAATGCTGAACTTAATAGGGCTGTAAAAACTGTTCCCAATTAGGGGTAGCACCTTTTATGTCTCTCACCACCCTGCTTTGAGCCAAGTTCAAGACCACCCCACCTCTTGATGGCTCTGTGACCAGCAGCTCCAGAGCACAGGGTTTTTAAAATTACATATATAAATTATTATTATTATTAATTAGATTTATTTCCCGCCACTCCCTGTAGGCTTGTGGCGGGTCACAATAATCCTATCCCCATTAAAATACCCATTAAAAGACTTTAAAACAATCCCAACATGGCGGACGTTCTTATTATTCCCACCCCTGCTATCAGAGCAGCAGGGAGGGTGGGGAGGAGATCTAACTTATTAGGTCTGGGGGGGGGGAATGCTGGCACTCATTCGCTGACCCCGGCCTCAACCAAAAAACCTGGCGGAAGAGCTCCGTCTTGCAGGCCCTGTGGAAAGCGGGTAAATCCTGCAGGGCCCGCAGCTCACCCGGGAGCTCGTTCCACCAGGTAGGGGCCAGGACCGAAAAGGCCTGGCCCTGGTCGAGGCCAGGCACACTTCTCTAGGGCCAGGAATGATCAGGAGATTCTCCCCCGCTGAGCGTAAAGCCCTGCGGGGGATATAAGATGGTAGGCGGTCCCTCAAGTATGTGGGTCCCAACCCGCGTATAGCCTTAAAGGTCAAAACCAGAACCTTGAACCTGATCCGGGCAGCAATTGGCAACCAATGCAGCTGCCTCAGCACAGGCTGGATATGGACCCTCCAAGGTGTACCAGTGAGGATGCGAGCAGCTGCGTTTTGCACTAGCTGGAGTTTCCGGATCAGAGACAAGGGTAGGCCCGCATAGTGAGTTACAGAAATCTCTTCTGGAGGTGACTGTCGCATGGATCACTGTAGCCAAGTGGTCAGGGGACAGGTAGGGCATTAGTAGTCGGGCCTAGCGAAGATAGAAAAACGCCTGACCCGCTACTCTCTTGACCTGAGCCTCCATAGTCAGGGAGGTATCAATGGTCACTCCCAAATTCCTGGCCTGGGGCGCGATAGTAAGTTGCGCTCCTGCCAGGGTGGGTAAGCGCGCTGCCTGGTCCTGCCCTCTGCCTCCCAGCCACAGGACCTCCGTCTTGGAGGGGTTGAGTTTCAGGCGACTCTGCTCGAACCATTCAGTCACTGCTTCCAAACATCTGGTGAATGGTTCCGGGGGGGATTCCGGGCGGCCGTCCATGAGGAGCTGGGTGTCATCAGCGTACTGGTGGCAACCCAGCCCAAAACTCCGTACTAGTTGGGCCAGAGGGTGCATAAAGATGTTGAATAATGTGGGGGAGAGGACTGCACCCTGCGGTTCCCCACAAGGGAGTCCATAGGGATGCAAGAACTCTTCCCCAACTGCAACCCTCTGGGTCCGGTTCTGGAGAAAGGAGCGTATCCAGCACAAGGTTGTGCTCCGTATCCCCATGCCGGCGAGGCGATGGATCAGAAGGTTGTGATCCACGATGTCAAAGGCTGCTGATAGGTCCAAAAGGACCAACACGGCTGACCCGCCTCTGTCCAGCTGGTGACGGAGATCATCCCAAAGGGCGACCAACACCGTCTCCACCCCGTGGCCAGGACGGAAGCCCGACTGATATGGATCGAGTGCCGAAGTTTCCTCCAAGAATGCCGAGACCTGGTCAGCCGCAGCCCTCTCCACCACCTTGCCCAGGAACGCCAGATGCGATACTGGGCGGTAGTTGGCAGGGTCCTGCGGGTCCAGCGTTGATTTTTTTAGGAGAGGGCGAACCACTGCCCCCTTTCGCCGCTCAGGAAACTCCCCCGAACTTAGGGAGGAGTTGATGATGTCTCTGAGCTGGCCTCCTATCCCCTGGCCGCCTCCCTTGAGGAGCCAGGAAGGACAGGGATCAAGGGGGCAGGTGGTCGCCCTGACCGAGCTCAGCAACTTGTCCACTTCAGAAGAAGAGAGCCGCCTGAAGCCATCAAACCTCACTACCAATGGCGGCCAACAGGTCTCCAGTTCATTCACTGTATTAATTGTGGCGGGAAGGTCGCGGCGGAGTGACAAGACTTTATCCGCAAAATGGCTCGCAAATGCCTCGCAGCCAAGTGCCAATTGTCTAGTATTTTGGCGCCCCTCAAGGGCGGTGAGTGATCTAACTACCCTGAATAATTGGGCCGGGTGAGAGCTTGCGGACGCGATTTCCGTGGCAAAAAACTCTCACTTAGCCACTTTCACCGCCATCTCATACGCCCTCATAAGCGTGCGATAAGATGTTCTTGTAACCTCATCACGAGTCTTCCGCCACACTCGCTCCAGTCGTCTCACTTCCCTTTTCTTCTCCCGGAGTCCCCCGGTATACCAGGGGGCCCGTTTGAGTCGAGGGCAGAGCTGACGTTTAGGGGCGATCACATCTATGGCGGCCGTCAGGCGGGACTGCCAGTCCTCCACCAAGGCCGCAAGTGAGTCGCCAGGAGACATCGGGTCCCGCAGAGCATTCTGGAATCCAATCGGATCCATGAGTCTCCGCGGGCGGGCAAAAATCCGCCCGCTGCCCAACTGGGGAGGGGGTGGTATCCTGAGCCGAGCCCGCAGGGCGTAGTGGTCTGACCATGGCACAGCCAAGGCTGCATCCAGAACTACCTCTATCCCAGCACCAACAATCAGATCAAGTGTGTGGCCGGCGTGATGGGTAACAAATTGTGAGAGCCCCAATGTTGCCATGGAAGATACCATATTCAATGATGATTTGGACATTTATGCTCCACTTTTTTCTCCCATGAGGATCATGTTTCCATCCCCCAAGCAGGGCCTGGAGTTCCTGAACTACAGCTGATCTCCTGGCTGCAGTCATCGGTTCTCCCGGAGATAATGGCTGCTTTGGAGGGCGGACATAGTAGCATTATGGTCTATCGAGGTCCCTGCCGTCCCCAAGCCTTGCCCTTCCCAGACTCCAGAAATCTCCAGGAATGTCCCAAACCGGAGTTGGCAGCCCTGTAGGGATCTAAAGGGTTTAACCTTGTTCTCCTCACCTCAACCCTGTAAGGCAGGTGAGGCTGACCGAGAGTGACCCAATCAGCTTCCATGGCAAAGAGGGAACTCGAACCGCAGTTTGCAGCTCAAAATGCCAGACTGGTCCTAGGACGTCAGGCCGGATGCCAGACTGGTCCTAGGACGTCAGGCCACTGAGACACAGAAACCGCCTTCCTGGCGGTCCTTTCCTGGAGATGCTTGAGACTGAACCGGGACCTCCTGTGGACCAGGCTTTCCCACCGGGCCACAAGCAGCAGCCAAGTCCCACTGGGGGTTAGTTCTCCCCAGCCCTTTTGATCCTCAAGCAATCCTCTTTATCTCCTCACTGCTGACGGCTGCAAATCAGACTTCAGTTAAAGACGCAGGCTCATTTCCCCAGTCAGTTGGCAACCCCACCAGGTGGGGAGTTTTTTTTAACCCAGTTTGTTCATCTTCAGGAATCTCTTCTTTCCGTCTTTCCATTCTTCTGTCTCTGTCTGGCCTTCCCGATATGCTAATCAGTATGTAAGTATATCTTTTCAAATAATTATCATACATTATACTCTGCTCATCTCTGTATAATTTCCTCATCTGCATAATCGTATTTGACTTCCTTATGAATGTAAAAACCATCTTACCTTGGGCCAGTTAATCTTCATTGATTGAATATCAAATTCATTTGAATATGTTAGCCAACGCTCCACACCCGCCCACTCCCCACAAGAGGGGAGGAAACACAGCCAAGGTTTGGTGGCTGCAGGAAGGAGCCCGTCCCGTCCCGTCCCTCCCGCACGTCAAACCCCCTTTCTTCCCAGCGCTGTTTGCCGTTTCTTTGCGAAAAGAACAGAGACGGGACAAACAGATCCTCACGGTTTTTCGATGCAAAAATATTCCCCTCTGGGCCTTCAGAAAGGGAATCACAGAATGCCTCAAGGGGAAAACATGGAATTTCAAAAGGAGGGACTTTCTTTTTTTTGGGGGGGGGGCTGGGTGAGGCGGGGTGGCAAAAACAAACAGCGGGGCCAGTGGAGTCCTAAAACGGCCGCCTGGTGGGAATAAGTCCTTGCTTTGAGGCAGGCAGATGGGGGTTCGAGATAGGAGTAATCCTCCTCCCTCCACAGGGTGCTCTATGCTGATAGAAACAGCCAGGTGGTTTGATCATAAAGTTATCGTATTAAATCTGAAATGATAAAGGCATTTACCCCCCACCCCCAATAAAACAATGGAGGTCTTTGTAGCCGGCCAAATGTTTCAGGCTTTTAGATTTTCTCCAATGCCCCCATCTCTGGCCTGGGTCTGGCAACCACCCCTCCCCAGCCCTCCCCCTCTTGGTGCCGGGAGGTGGGGGGACGGGGTGGAAGGTGGACTGTGCAGAATTATTATCTGCTGAGGTCCCAAGTTTCACCCTCCAGGGATTGCCCAGAGCTGTTGGGATTCCCAGCCAGGGTTCTGGGGACTTCTGGGGTTACATGAGAGCTCCCTGGGGGTTACAGGGTCTTTCCCAGAAGTTCAGGTGGCCCCAGGAGCCCACTTCCTCTGTGGCTTTAAAGGGGAAAGGGTAAGTGGGTGGGGGTGGCTTAGTTTGCATGCCGCTTTGATTTTCTTAAGGGGTGGGGATTTTATACATTTTATAAGGGGCAGGTCACCACTTCCGGGGTTCTTCAAAGCCTGGAAAACCTTTCAGGGGTCCCTCCACGATCAAGAGGCTGAAAAAGGCTGTTCCAGGTAGAGCCCAGAAGTCTCCCAGAATGGCAGCTCATCTCCAGAACACAGAGACAAGTTCTCCTAGAGCAAGTGACAACCTTCCAAATACTTAAAGAGGGCTATCATGTCCCATCTCAACCTCCTTTTCTCCAGGCTGAACATTCCCAAGTCCCTCAACCTATCTTCATGGGGCTTGGTCCCTTGGCCCCAGATCATCTTCGTCGCTCTCCTCTGTACCCTTTCAATTTTATCTACGTCCTTCTTGAAGTGAGGCCTCCAGAACTGCACACAGTACTCCAGGTGTGGTCTGACCAGTGCCGCATACAATGGGACTATGACATCTTGTGATTTTGATGTGATGCCCCTATTGATACAGCCCAAAATGGCATTTGCCTTCTTTACCGCTGCATCACACTGCCTGCTCATGTTTAGTTTACAATCCACAAGTACCCCAAGGTCTCGTTCACACACAGTGTTACCTAGAAGCGTATCCCCCATCCAGTAGGCATGCTTTTCATTTTTCTGACCCAGATGCAGAACTTTACACTTATCTCTATTAAATTGCATCTTGTTCTCATTTGCCCATTTTTCCATTGTGTTCAGATCTCGTTGAACTCTGCCTCTATCTTCCGGAGTATTTGCCAGTCCTCCCAATTTGGTGTCATCTGCAAACTTGATGAGTAGTCCCTCCACCCCCTCATCTAGATCATTAATAAATATGTTAAAAAGTACCGGGCTGAGCACCGAGCCCTGAGGTACCCCACTACTCGCCTCCCTCCAGTCTGATGAAACACCATTGACAACAACTCTTTGAGTGCGGTTCTCTAACCAATTCCCTATCCACCTATCTGAAAATCCAGATTGCAGTCCTTCAACGTATCCATCAGAACATCATGGGGAACCTTATCAAAAGCTTTACTAAAATCCAAGTAAACGACATCAACCGAATTTCCACGATCCAGCAAACCTGTTACTTGGTCAAAAGAGGAAACCAGGTTGGTCTGGCAGGACCTGATGGAGACAAATCCATGCTGACTTCCTTGGATCTCCAAATTGTCCTCCAGATGTTTGCAGATCGCTCCCTTTAATATCTGCTCCATTATCTTCCCCACAACAGAGGTCAGACTCACTGGTCTGTAGGTTCCTGGGTCATCCTTTCTCCGTTTTTTGAAGATCGGAATAATGTTTGCTCTCTTCCAGATCGAGATAGAGCATTCATCTTTCTGGAGCAGCGGAAAAGACCGTGATTGGTATGGTGGCACAAGAGGCAGAACTCAACTGAGAAACCCTGGGGGAAAAAATTTCTATACAATCTTGAGGAATGGATCTTCATGCCATTGGTTAGTTTTGGTTTACTTTCTGTGAAAGAACACTTGCATAATTTTATGGCTGGGGACCACCACAACATGAGGAACTGGATTAAAGGGAGGTTGAGAACCACTGTCCTAGAGCAAACACAGCCTCTGGAGCCTGGCCTTTCTGATGTTTCTCCCTTCTTCCCTGACCCCCAAGTCTTCCGGTGCAGAAATGACAACCCTGGGGTGAAAACGACAGCTCCTGGAACAGAGAGAGGGTTAGTATAGAGCAGGGGTAATCAAACTGCGGCCCTCCAGATGTCCATGGACTACAATTCCCAGGAGCCCCTGCCAGCGAATGCTGCTTCCCAGAATGCTTCTGGGAATTGTAGTCCATGGACATCTGGAGGGCCGCAGTTTGACTACTCCGGTATAGAGAATGTCCCATGAAAGGGTCACCCCAGGATTCAGCCTGCAGGCTAGTGTTGCCCATTTGGGAACGGGCACTTCTGGTAGGGTTGCCAACTTTGGATCGAGACATTCCTGGAGATGGACTCTGGGGAAGGTGGAGTTTGGGGGGAGGGGCCTCAAGGAAGTACAGTGCTATAGACTCCACCCTCCAAAGCGGCCTTTGTCTTCAGGGAAACTGATCTCTGGAGCTCAGCAGGTCTGTCTTAATAGCATGATGGGTGCCTGGACAAAGCAGTGTCCTGGGCCCCCCTCTACACAACCACTCACAGGAGGAAAAACTGTTCACTACGCCAACAGAATTCTTGGAACACAAATTCCAGCCCAAGGACAGATTTTAACACTTTATAGCAAGGCTTAGCCTTGTTTCCGTCTAGGTCTCCATTCTACAATTTTCACATCCCGTATAAACAGCTTGTCTGTTCATATGTCACAAACTATCAATGCGTACATAGAACAGCATGGAGCCCCTAGGGTTGTGGGATCCTGGGCCCAGTATGCGCCTGCATTAAGACTGCTCTGTCTCCAGGCCTCACCTGGGGGCTGGAAACGCGAATTCCTGGAGATCTGCAGGTGGAGCCTGGGGAGGAGGGATCTGGGGAGAGGAAGGGTCTCAGCAGGCTATAACGCCATAGAGTCCAAGTGCAAAAGCAGCCATTTTCACCCCCCCCCCCAGGAAACTGATCTCTGTCTTCCGGAGACCACTTGTAATTATAGGAGATCTCCTGGAAGTTGGCACCCCTAAAATACCCCCGTCCCCGTGCCCCAGATCATGCTAATCTTAAGGCCGCCTCTGCTCTGCCGCCCAAACTCGCTCCATCAGTTAGCAGGCGAGGCTGTCCCAGCCCGATAGGAATCTGCTAATCACCGGAGCCCTGCACCCAGCCTGCCTGCCGGAGATAGAGACTTAGCATATTTAAATCTGCAGCTCCGGCTTCTTTAATATGGGCACCGAGTGAGCTAAACAAACAAAGATTCTGAGCTTACATGGGGGGGGGGGGGGAGTCCTCCCTCTGCAAGGGCCCTGCAGAGGCTTCAATGAATAATAGCTACGGGTTGGAGGATTTTTCTTTCTTTCTTTCTTTCTTTTTTGCTGAAATGGGGATAGTTAAACACCCTGCAGACTTCCTTTGGCTCATTTCCCAACTGTACTTTTAAAAAAGAGAGAAAATTCTTTTAAACGGGAGCTGAGATGACTAGACCGAGTTTGGAGGAAGACTCATGGCGAAGAATTGAGAGCATCTTATAGGATGCAGATGAAGTCAGTGAAATGCAACTTTTACTTGACACACTCACGCCCAGCACAGTTATTAGCATAGTCCGGTCCCTCACCGCCCTCGATTATGGGTGCCGAAATAATAGCCAGTTAGGCATCAGCTGTGTTGCATTTGTGAGTCATTTCACAGACAAAATCTCAACTCTCCGCCATGACCTCCCTCCTACCTTGGACACAGAAAGTGAATTAGAGGCTCCTTGGCTGTCTTTGGACAGAACACCGAGTTACGCCAGATGATTCTCATTAGCTGAAGTGGGCAGGATGCTAACACAACGAGGCCAACCACTTGCCCACTAGACCCATGCCCATCATGGCTCCTAAAGCCAACCGACATAAGAATAGGGCCCCCCTCCAGGAAATAATCAACCCCTCCCTCTCAACAGGAGAATTCCCGGAGGGATTAAAAGAGGCAGTGCTGTGTGCATTGCTGAAAAAACCATCTCTGGACCTGCAGGAGCCTGACAACTATCGCCTCGTCTCACATTTAGTGTTTCTGGGGAAGTTGGTAGAAAGGGCTGCTGCGGACCAAATATCAGCATTCCTGGAGGAAACTTCAGCACTTGACCCATTTCAGTCGGGTTTCTGGCCTGGCCATGGGGTAGAAACAGAGCTAGTCACCCTCACGGGTGACCTCTGTTGCCCGATGGATTGAGGCAGTTCAGCTATCCTTGTGCTTCTAGATCTGTTGTCCATGTGTGCTGTGTTTGATCACAAGTTGTTAGCCTACCATCTTGCCGGGGCGGGGATTTGGGGGACAGCCTTACAGTGGCTGACCTCCTTTCTCCAAAGCTGGACACACAGGGTGGCAGTGGGGGAAGAGTTGCCGCGTCCCTTCATGCTCTCTTGTGGAGTGCCAGAGGGAGTGCCAGAGGGAGCCATACTCTCCCCATGCTCTTTAATGTGCCTCTGGCACAGCTGGTTTGGATGATACACAACTCTATCTCCTGATGGACGGCTGGTTGAACTCCCCTCTGGATACATTTGCCAGATGCTTGGAAGCAGTGAGGTACAGATCATGAGGGTAGCCCAAGTGATGTTCTACCATCTGACCCTGCTAGGCTACTAGCACCCTACCTGTCCTCAGAACACTTGGCCACAGTGATCCATGCAAGAGTCACTTCCAGATTAGACTTCTGTACCTCACTCTACGGAGGGCCTGACATGGAAATTACAGTTGGTGCAGAACGTGGCTGCTAGGGTCCTCATGAGATTATCTTGGAGGGCCCATGTCAAGCCAGTGCTGAGGCAGCTGCATTGACTGCCAATTCTGTTCTGGATCAGGTTCAAGATTTTGGTGACCTTTGATGACCTTTAAGGCCATCCAAACTATGTATCTGCAGGACCCCTTGTCTCCTTGTGCCAACTGCAGGGCTCTCTGGTCTGTGTGCCAGGCCTCAACCAGGGCGAGAGCCTTTTTGGCCCTGGCCTTGACCTGGTGGAAAGAGCTCCCAGAAGAGCTAAGGGCCTAGTTCTGCAGACCCTGCAATATGGAGATCTTCTGCCAGGCATTTGGTTGAGGCCAGGCTAAGGAAGATCTGGGCCCCTCCTCCAATGGCCCCTAATGGCCTCTATGGCCCTAAATGCCCTGTCCATCTTGGGAAACCTCCTGAGGTTGGTGGGCGATGCATATTGGGACTGGTTGGGGAAATATATAGAATTGTTATTCTGAATTGTTGTAAAGCTCCCCAAGACAATTGCCAAGAGAAGGGGTGGGCAAATTGTGGCCCTCCAGATGTCCATGGACTACAGTTGTACATTCATGGGAATTGTGGTCCATTATTATTATTATTATATAATAATAATAATATAATAATAATAATAATTGTGGTCCATGGATATCTGGAGGGCCACAGTTTGACCACCCCTGGACAAGAGCAAGAGCAAAAGGACTCTTAGCTTGTGGGTCAAGCCAGGGGACTCTGTAAGTGTTCCAGCATGTTCAGAAGGGGTCTGCTTCTTCCCGCAATGGATCAAACTGTCCTGAGCCCCAGGGGAGGGCGGTATATAAGCAAACAAACACAAACAAACAAACATCCCAGAAAGTGGAAGGGACAACCAGGGGGTTTGCTGTTTTAGACTTGATTCTCACCAATAGGGAAGAACTGGTTGACAAGGTAAAAGTTGTGGGTGCGCATGGTAGTAGGGACCATGTGATTTTGGACAAACTTAAAGTTATGTTGGGTAGACTCCTGTGGAAGTCCAAGAAGGTGAAAAACAGAAGGCTCAATTGCAGACAATTCCCTTTAGAAGAACTCAAAGGAACCTAAAGAAATCAGGGTGGCTCAGTTAAACTGCTTTGAAAAGAATTGAGTCATAAAAAAGACTCATTTAGGAAATGGAACCTTATAACCAAGTAGGAATATAAACAAATAACTAATTATTGTAGGGAGAGTGTTAGAAAAGCTGAAGCTCAGTCTGAGCTTAGACTAGCAAGAAATGCTAAAAACAACAAAAAAGAGGTATTTAATTATATTCAAAGTAAGAAAAAGAATAGGGACATGGTGGGACCATTGCAAGGACCAGAAAGTGACATTGTAACAGGTGATGAAGAGAGGGTTGAACTGCTCAATTCCTACTTCTCCTCAGTCTTCTCTTGTGAGGGGAATCGTACTTAATGTGGCAAAATCATTCCACGTGATGAGGAATGGAAGTTGTGGCCTAGGATCACTGTTGGGGCAGTCCACAAACACCTTGTTTCTTTAAATGAAACCAAATCCTCTGGGCCAGATGAACTGCATCTGAGGGTACTAAAAGAACTTGCAGGTGTGATTTGTGAGCCTATGTCAATTTTTTAAAAATCATTCTTGGAGAACAGGTGAAGTGCCAGAAGATTAGAAGCGGGAAAATGTTGTCCCCATCTTCAAGAAGGGGGAAAAAGAGGATCTGGATAACTACCGACCCGTTGCTTGACATCTATAGCTGGCAAAATTTTAGAACAAATCATCAAACAGTTGGTCCTTGAGCAGCTAGAGTGGATGGCTGTAATTACTAAGAGTCAGTATGGCTTTTTCAAGAACAGATCATGTCAGACTGGAGACAGTTACTACCTTGCTAGATCAAGGGATTGCTGTGGACATTGTATAACTTGATTTCAGTAAGGTTTTTGAGAAGGTTCCACATGAAATTCTTATTGCCAAGTTGGTAAAATATGGTATGGATCCAATTACTGTTAGGTGGATCGAGAACTGGTTGATAGAATGCACCCAATGGGTGCTTTTAGATGGTGCATCACCTTCTTGGACGAGTGGAGCACCTCAGTGACGAGTGGAGAGCCTCAGGGATCTGTCCTGGGGCCTGTGTTGTTCAACATATTCATAAATGATTTGGATGAAGGAATAGAGGGGGTGCTTATTAAATTTGCAGACAATACTAAAAGAAGGCAGATACAAGGCAATCTTGACAGGCTAGACAAGTGGGCTAAAATGAATAAAATGAATTTCAATACTGATAAATGTAAAGTTCTTCATTTGGGTAAGAAAAACCAAATGCATCACTATAGGATGGGTGAGACTTGTCTTGGCAGTAATACATGCAAAAAGGATCTGGGGGTCTGAACATGAGTCAGCAGAGTGACTCAGTAGCTAAAAAGGCAAACAGAATTTGGGCTGCATTAGAAGAAGTATAGTGTCCAGATCACGCAAGGTGATGTTACCACTTTGCTCTGGTTAGACCTCATTTGGAGTTCTGTGTTTAGCACTGGGCATCATAACTGAAGAAAGATGTAGAGGAATTCGAGCATGTCCACAAGAGAGCTATGAAGCTGGTGAGGGGTTTGGAGAGCAAGTCATATGAGGAAAGGTTGAGGGATCTTGTTCTGTTTATCCTAGAGAAGACGACTAAGAGGTGATAACCATCTTCCAACACTTGAAGAGCTGCCATATAGAAGATGGAGCAGAGTTGTTTTCTGTTGCCCCAGATGGTTGGATCTGAACAAATGAGTCCATATATATATATATGAGTTCATATATATAATTCAAAAGAATTTTCAGTTAAACATCCGGAAGAAGTTCCTGAATCCTGACAGTCAGAGCAGTTCCTCAGTGGAACAGGCTTCCTTGGGAGGTGGTGGGTTCTCTTTCTTTGGAAGTTTTTAAGCAAAGTCTAGGTAGTCAACTGACAGACATGCCAATTTTATAAACTTAGGCACAGTGTGAGTGGGTGGGCAGGAAGGGATGTGCCACTGCTTGTCTCTTGTGGCCCTTCCTTGCATGTCCAGGGAATTGCTGATTGCCACTGTGGGATGGGAGGTGAATTTCCTCCAGGCCGGGCTGGATTCTGGAGATTTTTGGAGATGGTGGTGATGGTGGTAGGGATCATATGGGCATGAAATTGGGGTCACTGTGTATAGGAAGGTAGCTGTGAGTTCTTGCATTGTGCAGGGGGTTGGACTAGATGACCCTGGAGGTCCCTTCCAACTCTATGATTCTATCAATCAATCAATCAAACAAACAAACAAACAAACAAACAAACAAACAAACAAACAAACAAACAAGCAACTTTATTTTGCAGTGGTTCCTTTTATTTCAAAAGGGTTTATGGGTAAACTACAAGTGATTCTCCTGCCTTCAGTTATGTTGTAAACCTCGTAACTTTGAACTAAACTACATGTGAGTCATGATGAATCAAAAGAGCTGTTTTCTACATGCAAGGAGTTCTAAAACATAAGTGAGTAGTTGTTTTGGTCTGAAGTAGCACAACAAAATTTGAGTCCTTTAAGATTTATTCAAGGCACAAGCTTTTGTGTATACATGTATTTCAAGAGGTGTATTACAAGCAGTAATGTCCATGTGCTGTCTGAAGGGCTGTGTTTCCTTCTCCTCTCCCACCCCACATGCAACCCCCTGGCTTAGGCCTGTGGCTCTACCCTTAACCTGTGGTAGTGAGTTCCATGAGTGCAAAGCCAAACCTCACACTCGCCCACTTGGCAATGAATTCCAGTATGACGAGAGAAGGAGAAATGTGTCTCTCCAGCTACTCATTCTGGACTTCCAGAGACCAACAGGATTTGCGGGACTATAAGCCTTTCGGAATGGGAGCTTCCTTCTCAGGAAGGGGGCCTGACCCTTGAAAGTGTCTAAGATGCTACTGGATACAAATCTAGCCATTCTGTAGTATTCAGGATATATATATATATATATGGGCCCCTTTACCTTGGAACAAAGGGGCGAACCAAATCCAGTTTTGTCCCCTGAGCGCCTCTTTGGATTCAGCCAGTGCTTCTCAATGAGGATTTAATGATAAACAGGGGGGCTGTTCTGTTTTTATGCCCCCCTCCGGGATGCTGCCGAGAGACAGACTTTTGCAGGCTGCTTGCCCTTTGGCTGGCCTTTGAACCCTGGGCCGGGCAATTTTATGGGGCTGAAGCCAAGACGGTTCCCGCGATTGGCCTCGGGGGCGGGAGGCGGGGAGCTGAAAAATTAGACCAAATCAAAGCAGAAAATGAGTTTTCATTTATCTTGTGATGATGCACGAGCATACACGGAGACAAATCGCTGTTCCCGGGTCTTCCTTTATCACTGTCAGCGCAATTAATAGACTACGGCCTTCGTTACCATGTTGGAAATAAAGAGACACCCCAGGGACATTAACCGGGGGAGAAAACCAGCCCAGCCTTTCCCAGGCTGCTGCCACGCTGAAGAGATACGCCGATTCATTTGGGGACGGCCGGTTTGGAAAGTGCTCTTGATTGGCCCCGACAAGCAGAACCCTCGGATTGAGAAGCCCACTGGGGGTCTGTCTGAATTCTCGAGGGGGTGAGAAGAGCAGGGGGTGGCGGAAGGGCCAGGAGGACCTGAGGAAGAGGGAAGAGGGGGGAGACGTTTGGTGCTGAGAGAGGCCACGAGGGGTGCTGCCTGGTTTAGAATGCATTCTACTTTCGAAACGTAAAGGCCTTGCAGGGTCTGCCAGGGAGCTGCATAAGCTCAGTGCTCAAAGCATTATGCACCTCCCTCAACTGTTAGCTTTCTAGGTGCAGAGACTTTTCTTGGTGTGCAGGAGGATTCCATTAGGCCACCTGAAAAATGGCACAGCCTAGAGACAGAGGCCGTTCCCACGGAGCCTGTCATTTACTGTATGTAGCAGGTGCATAACCAGGCCACAGTACAGAATGCTCCTCGGTACAAAATGACACCTCCTAGCAAGCCAGGGAAGAAGAAGAGCTGGTTTTGTACCCCACCTTTTACTCCCCAAAGCGGCTTACAATCGCCTACCCTTCCTCTCCTCACAACAGATGCCCTGTGAAGTAATGGAGGCTGAGAGAGCTCTGGAAGAACTGTGCTTGGCTCAACGTCACTCAGCTGGCTACATGTGGAGAGGGAGACCCGATGCTCCAGATTTGAAGCTCCTGCTCTTCACCACTGCACCAAGCTGGCTCTTACCCGGAGTTGGATTTCCTTGACATCTGTTTTTCTACATGCAGGTAGAAGCTGCACATTATTTGGCACTAAAAGTAGTCAGGGGGCATCACCTGGGTTTGGTCCTTGGAGCCGCAGGAGGGACGATTAGCTCTCCCACCTCAATGGGAGTCCTGTTTTTACCTACCCAGTGCTGCAGAGAAAATGGGTATGTGTTCATGGGGGGAAGGGGAGAAGGTCACAGAAAAAGTGCTGGGAGCACTGGATCTGCCCCCTTCCTAGGGTCACAGCCCCCGTTCAACAATTCTCCCCACAGACAAATGATACATCTGGAATCTGGGCTTTCAGATAGTCACAGAATTTCAGCACCATGTGCAAGTTTGGACCAGAAGGGGAGCCAAACTGGACTGACCACAGGACTGGGGTTGCCGGGGCAGAGGGACTCCAGGGAGCAGACATTCCTGCTGAACGGGGGCCAAAACCCGAGTCCAAGGAACTCAAGCGTGGTCAGAAAGATGCCAGCAGACGCCCCGGAGCACAAGAGACCCAAGACAGCAGCTCAACCAGCCAGCCCCAGCATGGTGCCTGTGGGAGCCAGGCTGCTTGCCCACACCCTTCCTCGCACCCACCAAGAATTTTAGGAAGTGGGTGGGGCCAGATGGGCTTTTGCTCAGCAAAGCGTCTGATTGGCCATTGGAGATTTGATTTCTAAAAGCATTGCTTCAGCAGCACCTGCCTCCACAGTTCTGTGTGGCGGAAGGTAAGCTGCGGCGGCCATTTTGTGACTGGCTCCGCCTTCTGTGGCAGACATTTTGTGACTTTGCCCATCATGCTGTTTCCGGATGCCTGCAGGCTCAAAGAGGATGGGGTCCCCTGAGCTAGACCATTTATCCCTAGGCCAGATCAGGGACAGCCAGAGGGCTCTCTTGTGGGGGAGCCCAAATGGACAAATGGACACCTTGATATTCTTTCTGTGATCTTGAGTGGCATCCTAGCACCCAGAGGAGCCGATCCTGACACAGGTCAGATCATGAGGATGAAACTCAAATACTTTGGCCACCTCATGAGAAGGAAGGACTCCCTGGAGAAGAGCCTAATGCTGGGAGCGATCGAGGGCAAAAGAAGAAGGGGACGACAGAGAATGAGGTGGCTGGATGGAGTCACTGAAGCAGTAGGTGCAAACTTAAATGGACTCCGGGGAATGGTAGAGGACAGGAAGGCCTGGAGGATCATTGTCCAAGGGGTCACGATGGGTCGGACACGACTTCACACCTAACAACAACAATATTGTTCCTTATATACTTGTTGGGTAGTTCTCATGTTGCATTCTACACATGTACAATTGAACTGTTTATCCACTACAGCAGGGGTAGTCAACCTGTGGTCCTCCAGATGTTCATGGACTACAATTCCCATGGGACCACAGGTTGACTACCCCTGCACTACAGGACCCTGTTTTCACTTGTAAAGTGAACGGGCATTGGTGCTTTCTTACAGCCTGCATGTAAGTGCATTACCATTTGGGAACAGGGCTTCTGTGGGCAGGATGTTGCATTGAGTGGGTCAGATCCACCCAGGCAAGCAGAGAGGCAAGAGAAAGGCTGTTTCCCAGGGCAGCTGTAATTGGTGAGAGGGACAAGGAGGAGACTTTTGGAGAGTCAGCTCTGGAGAGACAAGACGTCCTTAGAAGAAAAAGAATGCAGCAGCTGCTTGTCACGCCTAACGCTTCCTCATTTGCATTTCTGGGGCACTCGACTCCAGGGCTCCCAAACCTTCTGGGCCCTGTGGGCTCCTTTGGAATTCTGACACAGTTTGGTGACCTCAGCCACAAAATGGCAGCTTCCAGAGGCGGAGCCAGCCACACCATGGCTGCAACTGCTGCCAAACCAGCATTTTAATATGCCTACGTAGCCAATCATCTCTCCATCGGCCAATTGGAAGTCCTGCTGGAAAAGGCCCTGCCTACTCCCGCCCACCATCTTGAAACTCTTGGTGGCCACCAGAGTATGGTGTTGGCAGGCACAGGCATCATGCCAGCGACTTCACTGGCAGTCTTCAAGCAAAGGTTGGGTACACACTTTTCTTGGATGCTTTAGGATGCTTAGGGCTGATCCTGCGTTGAGCAGGGGGTTGGACTAGATGGCCTGTATGGCCCCTTCCAACTCTGTGATTCTATGATTCTGTGATTCTATGACTCCTGCTCTAGTGTCCACAGACGGAAGCCCTCGGAGATGCACAGCATCGTAAATAAGGTGCGCTATGCCCATTTATGTTCCTGCTTGTGCTGTGCTGGACCCAAGTCAATGGATGTGCTGCTGAATGGGCAATCTGGAGAGAGGATGCTGCTGGGCTTGAGGAATGTGGAACTCTTACGTTTGCATCATTGTCTGAGCCCCCCCCCCCAATTTCTCTGACCTCGGGAAGCCCAAATTTCTTGCTCTGGTGTTGAAAACTGGGCTCCGGGCATGCCAAGGGAACGTGTCCCCCTTGCTTCAGACAAACCTCATTTGAATCCAAACCCCATTAAGCCTTCTCCACGTCATTGGGGATGGATGGGATTTATGGGTGGTGGTGGGGAATGGTAGCTAATCTCAGCAATGACATTTGTCTTCATGAGCAAGGAGAGGAGGAGGAGGAGGAGGAATAATTTAGGGGGATGGGATTGTGCCACTCTCAAATTATTCCCCCCTCCCCAATCGCTCTCCACCCATGAGTGGAGCTAATTGCCATAAAAGGCATTTGCATTTTAATGGCCCCACTCCGCAGAAGACCCCAGGCGTTGTTCAGATGGTAGGACCTCAGGAGGAGGAGGGATGGGCAGCCTTGGCACCCCTCCCTGGTCACAGCTAGTTTTCAGGGGTGGGGAGGAGAACTGCTTTAAACAAGCCAAAGGACTGACCGTTGCGACATCGTGTATCCCAGGATGCTTTGGGGCAACAAGAATGCTTTTGCCATGAGTATGGACAAGGGTTGTGCATAGTGTTGGCCAAATCGGCCGTTCCAGGCTGACACAGCCTGTGCCGCAGTGTGGCGTTGGCTGCTTCAGCCTGGAACAGCCAATTTGGCCGCCGCTGTGCACAACCCTAGTATGGACTAGCCCAGAGGTCTTCAACCTGGTCCCCACTGACACCTTATGAAGTGGGTGGAGCTAGCTGGGCTTTTAACCAGCAGGGCTTTGGGGTGTCTGTGCAGATTCACGAGCATCCGGTTAAACAACCCTTTTCCATAACATGTTTAAGAATTACTCTTAGAATGGTCGAGTCTGCGGGTTCTGTAGATGTGGACCAACAGGTTCTTCCAAAAGAGACATCCAACACCAACTCCAAACACCAAACAGGGAACAGACACGGCCCAGAATTATATCGATTTTGGCCAGCCCGCCTAATGACCCGATTGGTCCTTAGCGGAAAAAAGATGAAGGCCAGTCGATCCCACAAAACCACAAACCGAAGATAAGGTGTGATAAAGTGGCTGTAATTCTCTTTAATACAAAAAAGTTTCTCCAGTCGATTTCTTTGGAAAAATACATTTCACGGAGCCCAGCTAAAAGGAGGTCTGGATTCACTCTTGGTTTCAAAATATGCCACTTTTAGAGTACTCCTCAAGCATAGGTTCAGTTTGCAGTTTGGAGGATCCGGTATCGTCTACATCAGGGGTAGTCAAACTGTGGCCCTCCAGATGTCCAATGACTACAATTCCCAGGAGCGCCCTGCCAGCAAACGCTGGCAGGGGGCTTCTGGGAATTGTAGTCCATGGACATCTGGAGGGCCGCAGTTTGACTACCCCTGGTCTACATGCTTCTTGTGCGAGGCCCTCTGGTCCAAGCAACTGAGCAGCCCTTATAGTTGAAGGGGATTCGGCAGGGGTTGGGCCTGGTCCCTCTGGGGTGGCGCCCAGCCAATCAGTTTGTTCCCTGGATGGCGGAACATGAGCAGTCCCTGTGGGGTCCGCAAGACTCCTCTTGCTGTGAGGCGGAGTGAGAGGTGGGTGTGCTTGGTCGGCTGGTCACTCCAGACGCAGGGAAGGTTGGTTCACCAGTGGCTTCAGCTGAACTATCGCTCCCATGGACAGGCAGCCTAGGAAAAGTGATCCCACCATCGTCAATTTTGAGGCTGTGGGTCTGGTCGACTGCCACAGAACCTGATTGGTCCTTAATGGGAGCAGTTCATTGGTCCATTTGCAGAGCCTCTATAGTCAGTGATTGGTTGCAGGTGTGAAGCCTTCAAGACCTCATTTGCATAATGTATTCTGGCACCATATACGATCTGCAAACATCTGGAGGACAATTTGGTGATCCAAGGAAGTCAGCATGGATTTGTCTCAGGTCCTGCCAGACGAACCTGGTTTCCTTTTTTTGATCAAGTAACAGGTTTGCTGGATCATGGAAATTCGGTTGATGTCGTTTACTTGGATTTTAGTAAAGCTTTTGATAAGGTTCCCCATGATGTTCTGATGCAGGGGTAGTCAACCTGTGGGCCTCCAGATGTTCATGGACTACAATTCCCATGAGCCCCTGCCAGCAACATTCTGATGGATAAATTGAAGGACTGCAATCTGGATTTTCAGATAGTTAGGTGGATAAGGAATTGGTTAGAGAACCACACTCAAAGAGTTGTTGTCAATGGTGTTTCATCAGACTGGAGGGAGGTGAGTAGCAGGGTACCTCAGGGCTCAGTGCTCGGTCCGGTACTTTTTAACATATTTATTAATGGTCAAGATGAGGGGGTGGAGGGACTACTCATCAAGTTTGCAGATGACACCAAATTGGGAGGACTGGCAAATACTCCAGAAGATAGAGACAGAGTTCAACGAGATCTGAACACAATGGAAAAATGGGCAAATGTTGCAATTTAATAAAGATAAGTGTAAAGTTCTGCATCTGGGTCAGAAAAATGAAAAGCATGCCTACTGGATGGTGGATACGCTTCTAGGTAACACTGTGGGGCTTTTTGCACGCCTTCAAAATAGCACAATGGTTGCCAATTGAAAACGCTACTGATTTGCTGTTTTGCACAATGTCGTCGACAATCTGCCACACACCTGAAACCAATCTGCAAAAAGCGCTTCCTTGTAGCGCTTTCAGGGAAATCCCCAAAAGTGGATTCACCCTCCGGAAAGTGATACACTCCTGCAACCAATCTGCAACACTAGCGAAAAAGACCTGTGCGTTAACGTTGTTGCGGTTTCTACAAAGTCCCTCCCCCTGGCTCTCTTCTCTGATCTTCCGGCGAAGCGATCGCCATTTTTTTTTCTCCGAGCGAGCGGGGATAAACGCACCAGCGAGCCTCTTTCTGTTTAGAGGCTTCCCTGGCTTCAGTCCCTCCCCTTTAGTCACTAAGCACAAACCACAGAAAAGCCTGTTTGCTGATGTATTTTCCCTTTAATTTTTACACATTCATTCAGCCAAAAATCGGGCCCGTGAGAGGGGGGGGATTTTTTTTTTTCACTCGGAGGAAGCGTGGCAACGATCAAACGATCAAACGACAGCTCAAACACATTAGGCAGCTGGATGGGTCTCTCCGTTGCAACGGATCTACACAGATTCGTTGCAATGGGTCTGTTTTTTTTAAAAAAAACCTTTCTTAAAGGGAAAGGGGCTGTTTGGGAGCATGCTAACGGCTGCCCATTGGCTGCTTGATGGCCAGGGGCGGGACGAGCTTGGCAATAGCGCTTCCTTTCTAGCGATTTCTGCCGAGACCGGAAGCCTGTGGGAAACGCTACAAAACGCAACTGGATTCCACTACAAAGGCAGGTATGCATAACGACGAATTCCACTATTTTAAATGGCGATTTTTCATTCAGTGACCAATTTGCTACAAAGATCCCAGTGCGTAAAGCCCCTGTGTGTGAATGAGACCTTGGGGTACTTGTGGACTGTAAACTAAACATGAGCAGGCAGTGTGATGCAGCGGTAAAAAAGGCAAATGCCATTTTGGGCTGTATCAACAGGGGCATCACATCAAAATCACAAGATGTCATAGTCCCATTGTATACGGCACTGGTCAGACCACACCTGGAGTACTGTGTGCAGTTCTGGAGGCCTCACTTCAAGAAGGACGTCGATAAAATTGAAAGGGTACAGAGGAGAGCGACGAAGATGATCTGGGGCCAAGGGACCTATGAAGATAGGTTGAGGGACTTGGGAATGTTCAGCCTGGAGAAAAGGAGGTTGAGAGGGGACATGATAGCCCTCTTTAAGTATTTGAAAGGTTGTCACTTGGAGGAGAGCAGGATGCTGTTCCCATTGGCTGCAGAGGAAAGGACACGCAGTAATGGGCTTAAACTACAAGTACAATGATATAGGCTAGATATCAGGAACAATTTTTTCACAGTCAGAGTAGTACAGCAGTGGAATAGGCTGTTCTTTACCCCTTACTGGGGCTTCCTGCAGCCCTCCCACAGGGACAAAAAGCGACCGCCCTCTCCGATACACAAAAATCACCCTGGCCCATATCCGGACCCTGTTGTTACTTTTTGGTACAGAGCAGCACTTCTTGGGTGGGTTGCCAACCAGGTTGGGACATTTCTGGAGATTTGGGGGTGAAAGCTGGGTTAGCTTTCCAAAGCTGGGGAGGGCAAACCATTTTCTCTAGGGGAGCTGAGCATTGTGCTCTGGAGATCAGCTGTAATTCTGGAAGGTCTCCAGGCTCCCCTCCTCCCCGGAGGTGCTTGGGGGCTTTGATTGGCCATGATCAAGGCCAGAAAGCAAAGACTCTCCCCAGTAAACAGAAAGCAAAGTTTCATCAAAATGCGTCATCAGGGCTCCTGGGGAGGTGGGGGGGGGATGAAATGGGGAGGGGAAGGGAAATTACTCTTCATCTGCTCTGGGAACATGGGCCACAGCCAAGGCATTGGGGCTTGGGGTCCCCCACAGCTCCTTGTTTCCCCCGGAGCTGGCAGCAGGTTTCCTCTGATCCCTGCGCGGAATTCTCTTCTCCCCAGGGAATGGGGGGGGGGGCTGGCGTGAGCTCTTTCTGGTGACCACCATACATTATGACTCGTCATCGGAAGGACCTTAACCATCCCGCCAAGGACGAGGTTGTAAAGAGATGGAGCACCTGAGCCCCTCCCCTGCTTCTGAAGACCAGACCCCAGGTGTGTGATATTGAGCAGTTAAGCCTCATCATTACCCTTTCCTCCATGGTCTTCTTTTTATTGTGCTGCTTTTACTGTGGGCACTAAAGGTGCGGCTACGTCCCGAGACCCGAGAGGGCATTGGTTGTCAATTTGATGCTTACACACCCGCATACACGCATGTTCACACACACACACACACACACACACACATGTTTATTTTTAAAGTCCTGGCCTCATATTTCCGATGACTATGTTCTGCAGGCGTCATCCATCTCAGCAGAAGAAGGTTTTTTTTCCAGTGGAGCTGAGAGAGAAGAACAGCTCTGTGTTTAAGAATGACAAATTAAGTGTCCTTTAAAAGCACAGTGGGCTGCCTATTAGCTGGATCAGCCCGTTCGGGGAGGGTGGGCCTTCTGTCTTTGTAGCTTTTCTGCGTTGACTTCAACCTGCTCTACTGCAGATGGAAAGGGGTCAAAGGCTGCCCCTTCTCCTTGTGGGGAAGGCAGCAGTGCCAGAATGTGCAAACATGGAGATGTATGCAAATTTAGGGCCACTCATTGGCTAGCACAGGCCCTGAGAATTTTTTTTTAAGTTCAAATAGGGTCTCACCACCTCTACCCTCCTTCTCCAATCCAGACATCCCATTTTGATCAAATCTGGTCATAAAAGCAACTTTCTCTACTGTTCCTGATTGTGAAGAACAATCCTGAGTTTAAGCTATTTTTAAAAGAAAAGTTTCCCTCATTTAACCTCCACAACTCTCTAATTTTGCCAATATTGTGATGTTTTTCTGAAGTTTGCATCTTGTACTTGGTCTCCAAAAGCTGTCAAGGTGAATTGTCCTGCAACTGCAAAGTATTGCCTACAGAGATCCACCATGATGCTCTCTCAAAAGGACATAGGTATGGCTCCACTCAGCACCTAGGCAGGTGGATGATACATAAGGTTGCCTCCAGGTCTGGGGATGGGCCATTGGCATGAAGCCTTCAAGTGACTTCTTTAAAGTGAACTTTATGGTCTTAGGCAGATTGTGAGTAGGTGGGCAGGTAGTTGTGAGTTCCTGCAATGTGCAGGGGGTTGGACTGGATGACCCTGGGGATCACTTCCAACTCTATGATTTGATGATTCTAATACCCCACACTGGCCTCCTGGGGGAAGGAGTGGAGCATAATCCCTTGGATTCCTTGAAGCCCACCAGCCCCAGCCAAAGAGTGCAAATCCAACGTACTTCCCTCCTTCTAAGCACCTCTTTCCACATTAAATGGGAGATTTTCCCCACAGGACAATGGTGGGAGCAGAAGGCCACCTCGGACTGACGGGAGGACCTTTCTCTGCCGTGGTGACTCCCCAGACCTGATAGGAGACTCTCTGAGAACCTCTCATTAGCTCCTACTAGAATGCCAGGGTGCGAATACCTGTGGCTTGTACCTGTGAATACCTGTGGCAAGTCAAGTGGCTTGTAGAGACCGCTACAGTGTCCATAAAGCTACTGGCAAAACATCTCAAAACATCCTTTCTTCAGAGCTTGTTCAGACACAAATTATAGCAGTGCTTAGGGTTTGGAAAGCGAATATTTTTGTCCTACTTTTGCAGGTATGGCGAGGAGATGCTTGACCTGAGACCTGACAGGAAGACAGAGGTGAGAATATGCCTGTTCTTACTACCTCTTAAGTTCATGGTGGGGTTGTCTCTTACCTGGTTCTAGCAGAAAGCCTGCTGCTGATTCTCCCTGACCCCCTTCAATGGAGTGATGGTGGGGAAATGTCCATAGTGGAAGCCATGGTGGGGAACAGCATTAACTGATGCCAAGATGTCACTTTCTGTTTCAGAACAGGAAGTAACAGCATGACATTTGAGGAAGAAACCACAATGGTCTGAAAATGCTTAGAGAGCCATGACATCACTTCCTGTTTGGGGACAGGACGCAACATCAAGATGCACTAGGAATACCTACATCTCTATGGTTTTTACCATATGGACTTAGTATCATAATGTAACTAGGGATGTGCACTAAGAAAATTTTTGGTACTTTTTTGATTCTGAACAAATTGATTTGTGTATACACAAATCATCCAAATCCCATTATCAGTATAGGGGTCTGGATGATGTGAGTACAGCCAAATTGACATGCCCTCCTCTCACCAAACAGCTGGTCTGTGGATCAGCTGTATGGAATATTTAAATGCCTCCCCACCCAGCGCGTAGCCCACAAAACACCTGAGGACCAACTCTTTGCTGGGCTCTGTGTGAGGGGGAGGCACACTGGAGGAAGGTATTTATTTTTATTGATTTATTTTTATTTATTCATATTTATATACCGCCCTACCCGAAGGCTCAGAGCGGTTTACATATAACTGAAACTATACATGAAACCATACATATAATAACATTCATATTATTAATTGATAAACCGGGTGACAGTATAACATAACAGTATAACATTATAATATAAACAGTGGTAACTCGAACAGGTCCAGGAGTCTTAGTGGGTTTCTGGGGGGAGGGGGGGCAGGGGCCGTGCAGAAGTTGGTTGGTTGGCCTGGCCTCAGCCAAATGCCTGGTGGAAGAGCTCCCTTTTGCAGGGCCTGCGGAACTGTTTTAGCTCCGTCAGGGCCCTGATCTCCTCTGGGAGCTCATTCCACCAGGTGGGGGCCAGAACAGAGAATGCTCTGGCCCTGGTCGAGACCAGGTGAACTTCTTTTGGGCCAGGGACCATTAGCTGGTTGGTGGCGGCAGAACATAAAGCTCTTTTGGGGGCATAGGCAGGGAGGCGGTCCCTCAGGTACACTGGGCCTTGACTGGGTATGGCCTTGAAGATAATGACCAGAACCTTTAACCTGATCCGGAATTCAACTGGCAACCATTGCAATTGTAGGATGGGCTAGATGTGGGATCTCCACGGTATTGCTGTGAGGATCCTGGCCACTGCATTTTGGACCAGCTGTAGTTTCCGGGTCAAGGCTAAGGGCAGTCCTGTGTAGACCAAGTTACAGAAGTCCAGCCTGGAGGTGACCCTTGCATAGATCACTGTGGCCAGGTGTTCCGGGGCCAAGAAGGGCGCTAGTAGCTTGGCTTGGCAGAGATGGAAGAATGCCAGCTGTGCTACCTTTGTGATCTGGGCTTCCATTGTGAGGGAAGCATCCAGGATCACACCCAGGTTCCTGGTGGAGTGAGCCATAGTAAGCTCTACGCCATCCAGGGTGGGCAGGTGCGCTTCTTCACATGGGCCCTTCTTACCCAGCCACAGGATTGAGCTTCAGGCGACTCTGCTTGAACCAACTCATCACTGCTTCCAGGCAGCTGACTAATGTTTCTGGGGGAGAGTCAGGGCGGCCATCCATCAGAAGGAAGAGCTGGATGTCATCTGCATACTGATGATATCCCAGCCCAAACCTCCGTACCAGAGGGCACATGAAAATGTTTAATAGAATAGGAGAGAGGACCGCCCCTTGTGGCACTCCGCAAGTGAGCAGTCGGAGGTTTGATGTTTTCTCTCCTATTGCGACCCTCTGTCCACGACCCCGGAGGAAGGAGAGCAGCTGCTGAAGGGCTGTTCCTCATATACTGGCATCGATGAGGTGGCAAGCTAGTAGCTCATGGTCGACTGTGTCAAACGCTGCTGAAATGTCTAGCAGTATTAGCAGCGCTGACCCACCTCGTTTAACTGGCGACGGAGGTCATCCGTCAAGGCGACTAGTGCTGTCTCTACCCCATGGCCAGGGCGGAAACCTGACTAGGATGGGTCCAGGACCGAAGCTTCTTCCAGGAATGCTGTTAGTTGGTTTGCGACAGCCCTTTCCACCATCTTGCCCAGAAACGCTAAATGCGAGACGGGTCGGTAGTTGTTAGACTCTCATGGGTCTAAAGATGATTTTTTCAGCAACAGGCGTACCATTGCCTCTTTCAATCCCTCTGGGAATTCTCCAGTTGTGAGAGATGAGTTGATTATCTCCCGGAGAGGACCCTTTATCCTTATGTCGGCTGTTTTTAGGAGCCACGATGGGCAAGGGTCTAGTGGGCATGTGGTTGACCTCGCTGCTGTTAGCATCCTGTCCACTTCGGTCAGCGTGAGTCATCTGAAGTTACTCATTGTTTTCTCCATAGATGGCCAAGGGGCTTCCAGTTCATTTACTGTATTGGAGGGAGGTCACGGTGGAGTGTTGAGATTTTGTCTGCAAAGTGACTCACAAATGCCTCAGAGCTGATGTCCAATTGGGTACTACTAGGGCAGTAAGAGATCGAACTATCCTAAATACGTGAGCCGGGCGTGAGTCTGCAGATGCGATGGTAGCCGAGTAAAAATTATGCTTTACTGACTTCACCACCATCTCATGGGCCTTCATCTGCATTCTATAAGATGTTCTCGAAGCTTCATCGTGAGTCTTCCTCCAAACTCGCTCTAGCCATCTCAGTTCCCGTTTCTTATTGCGAAGCTCCTCGGTGTACCAGGGAGCCCACTTGAAACGGGGCCGGAGAGGGCGTCGGGGAGCTATCTCATCAATGGCCATCAGCAACCTGTCATGCCAATCGCTGATTAGGCCATTGAGAGAAGTGCCAGGAGACACTGGTTCCCGCAGAGCATTCAGGAATCCAATTGGATCCATAAGTCTCTGCGGGCGAGCTAAAGTTTGCTCGGCACCCAACTGAGGAGGGGGTGGTAGCCTTAGCCGAGCCTTCAGGGCATAGTGGTCTGACGGTTGTCGTGACCAGATCCACATCCAGACCTGTGCCGAAAATGAGATCCAGGGTGTGGCCTTCTTGATGGGTCCTGCCCATTTCTGGAGGATGGCAGCTCAGCATGAACGTTAAAGTCCCTCAGAACGTTAAAGTCCCTCAGAACTATTAGTCTGGGGAACTGTAGCCTCCAGACCACCACCGCCTCCAGCTGGACTGGATGGGCATCTGGTGGCGCATTGGGCATGCGGTACACTAGCCAGAGGGCCACGCTTTCGACTGATCCCCATCCAAGACCAACACATTCAATACCTGGTATTGTCTGTGCATGAAGGCTCTGAAGGAGAAAGCCTCTCAGGTCAGGATTGCCACCCCTCCTCCACGCCCTGCTGTCCGAGACTGGTGAAGGACAGAGAACCCGGCAGGGGCTAGGTCTTTAAGGGCAACAGTTTCACCCTCCATGGTCCAGGTTTCTGTCATGCACACCAGGTCTGCTCTTTGTTCTGCAGAGGTTTTGTTCTTTATTGACCTGGCGTTGCACAGCACCAGTGTCAGAGGCGGGTTGTTTGCCTTTGCCTCCACCCTAGTGTCACGAGGGATGGGGCGGAGTTTGGAAGGGGCCTGAGTATGGTTGATTTTTGGGCCCCTTGCTTCTGTGCATCTCCATCGCCCGCTGTCTCTGCCTCTGCCCCTTATTATTGGGATCCCTGAGGATCAGCTGTTTGTTGGGCTTTGTGCTGGGGAGAGTTGGCATGCTGGAGGGAAGGCATTTAAATTAATCTAGGTCCATTTAAATCCCCCCCCCAGCGCAGAGCCCAACAAACAGCTGAGGATCAGCTGTCTGTTGGCATCTTTAAATCAGCTGTTTGGCAGGTCTTTGTTAGTCAAAGCATGAGTCCGCTAATTCAAGTCCAAATCAGGCTTCTCTGATTTGGCTCATAGGATGTGCAATTTGGTTTGGATAAGCCCCCCAAATAACCAAATCAGCATTAAATTGAGTATTTTCTGGCTTCTGAGCCAAATCACACATCTCTAGAGGTAACTTTCTGTGCCAAAACAGGAACTAACGTCCTGGCAGTCCCCCCTCCCAATGCAATACCAGCCAAGGACTGATTCATGCCAGAAACATGATGTCAGCAAAGGATATCCTAATTTTTAGTGCAGTCTCTTTTTTGTAGTGCTATACTTTTGACAAACAGGTTAAGCCCATCTGACGGACACATAGAATTGCCTGCAGCCAGCTAATTATTATGTCAGCTGATCACCAAAATCCTGAATGTCCACAAATCAGGTGGAAATCTTCTCCCCCCCCCCCCCCCCGATCACAGTAGCAGTGTAGCAAAACTAAGTGGTTACTGATGTAATAGTGTTTGACATCAAAAGCCTGGATCCCAGGGAAAATCTCTGCAAATGGAAAGAACAGCATCATAGGAGTATCTCACCATGGAAGGGGGAATGAGCAGAAATCACTCCCCCTCCCCCGTTCCCACAGTGAAAATTTCCCACTAATCGGTGATTTGACACTGTGGACTGCATTCTTCTAATATTTCCACATTCCTCATGTTCGATGATGCTCAGGAAGCAACAGACACCCTCTTGGCAGATGTTGCTGCTTGGTCTGAACTGGCCGGAGAGCAGATAACAATCTAATTAACTCTTACATTTCTGTGGAATGCAGACCCCCCCCCCCCCCGCCCCTGTCTAGGGTCTTGGCAGGCTCCTGCATAGATATGCAGAGTCAAAATCAATCAGCTTGTCTTGGAAGAATCACCCAGACCTGGCAAACTAAGAGAGCCTTTGCACCCCCCACAGGCCCCATGGAAAGGAAGGGACTCCTGGGATGTGCAACCTGATGAGCATTGCAATAGCTTCATCATGCCGAGAGAATGAGAAATCCTAAACTTAGATCTGGTCGCAGTTGTCGTATTGGACTGTCCCATCGCCAAGCCCTTCACAGCCGCTGCATTAGGAAGGTTGAGGACCGCTGCCTTAAATTATGACAGTGAGTTTAGATGCTGGGGGGTAGGTGGGGGGAGATGGGGAAGGCAGGGGAAGAAATGCTTTTGACAGCCTTGCAACTCTAAACGTAGGTTCCCTCTTGAAGGAACCTTCTCATAATAAGAGGGGAGAAATATGAGGCAGAAAACAATAGTATGCAGGCGGCCATCTCCACCAAGCCAAACTACTAGTGCCCTACTTGGCCCCAGAACACCCCTAGACTGAACTCCAGCAACTCTCTGTGCACAGGCCTGCCCTTATCCCTGCTCTGGAAACTACAATTGGTCCAAAACTCTGCTCCTCGCGGCCTCTCCCAGACACCATTCCCCCCCACCCTCCAGCAGCTGCATTGGTTACCAGTTGAATACTAGGTCAGGTTTAAGGTGTTGGTCCTTACCTTCAGGGCCTTACATGGTCTGGGGCCCATTCCGCACATAAAGGATAATGCACTTTCAATGTGCTTTGGCAGCTGGATTTTCCTGTGCAGAACAGGAAAATCTACATTGCATTGAAAGTGCATTGAAAGTGCATTATCTATTGTGTGCAAACTAGGCCTGGGTACGACATATCTCAAGGACCATCTGTTTGCCTAGACCCCCGAAGACTTCCATGCGTGCTAACAATGTAGTAATCCCTGGTCCCAGAGAAATCTGCCTGACTTCAACTGGAGCATCTGCAGCCCCAACCTGGTGGAATGAGCTCCCCAATAAGATCAAGGGCCTGTTGGAATTTAAACAGTTCCACAGGGCCTGCAACATGGAGCTCTTGTGCCAGGCCTTTGGCTAAGACAAGCACCAAGGACCCTATGACAGACCACATCACCAAGAAATGCGACATCAACCCCTAATACATCCCTTTTGTATGTTACACTGTTCTTGTTAATTTGCAATATACTGGTGACCTGCAATTATCTTATTCCTTTGCTTGAAATGGTTATGAATGTTCAGTGCATTTTCTTGTTCCTGTTCTCTGTCCACCTCCCCAAGACTTCACAGTGAGGGGCGGTATATAAGCCAAACAAACAATAAATAAACTTTCTGGGGCATTCTCAGAAACTGGGCACTATTGTTACGGCAAATTCGTGTTGTAACATGATCATGATCAAAAGCTGTAATACAACGGAGGGCAGAGGGGGGAGGGTGGGAGGAGAGGCAGGTAGTAGGTGAAGTTGATATATATATTTCCATGACATCACTGGAGGCGGGAATGGGGGAGGGGGCAGACTCAAATCCTGAGCTTCTTCATTGGATAAGCATGAACTGCCTTCCGGGGGGAGAAACCATATTTTCTGAAGATTCTCAAACTGCAGGACAAACAGGAGCCAGACTTTGGTCTAACAGGTTTGTTATTCTGCAGGGCTTTAAAGGTAAAGGTATCCCCTGTGCAAGCACCAGGTCATGTCTGACCCTTGGGGTGACGCCCTCTAGCGTTTCTTGGCAGACTCAATACGGGGTGGTTTGCCAGTGCCTTCCCCAGTCATTACCGTTTACCCCCCAGCAAGCAAGCTGGGTACTCATTTTACCAACCTCGGAAGGATGGAATAGTCAACCTCAGAAGGATGGAAGAGTCAACCTTGAGCCGGCTGCTGGGATTTAACTCCCAACCTCATGGGCAGAGCTTCAGACTGCATGTCTACTGCCTTACCACTCTGCGCCACAAGAGGCTCTGCAGGGCTTTAGGGAGGCTGAATTTCCTCCTCAGATGTTTGAATTTTTTCCAATATTATTTGTGCAATGGCAGTGTAGGATACGTTATTTCAATGGCATGTAATGGCAAAGTGGCAGCAAATTGTGCGAGAGAAACCGAACCTCTACTGGAAACTGAGGAAAACATCCCAAATCAGTGGAACCATCCTGATCCGCTTTGGCTTGGTGCTCAGGCAACTTCAGTGATGTCAGCATTTCCTGAATGCTCCTTTATGGGGTGCTGCTGTCTGGGAATGGCTTTGCTCACCAGTCCATAAAGCAGCTGCACTTACATTTCCCCCAGCTGAATTTGCCTGTGGATCCCCACGGCCTGAGCCTTCTCGCCCCCCCCCCCCGCCCCATTCTGTTGTGGATCCTGCTGAATTCAGATTGATTTGAAGAAGGTGCTTGCATTTTCTTAAATAAAGAAACTTTAATTCCGCGAGTTTACTTATTTAGAAATCAAAGTCTCTCCCACTGCCCCTGCTTAGGTTCTGAGATCTGACCAGAACAGGCTGCCTGGGGCCATCTGGGTCACCTGAGAGTAAGTTCCCATTCGCTCCTTTGTGGAAGAATTGGAGGGGTGTCCTTTTCACCCTTCTGCCAAGATGGCTCTTCTGTAGCCTTTTTACAGTACAGGCACACACCCCAGCAGGGAAGAGCAGAAAAGAAAATCAGGCCAGTAGGCGGAACAAGCAGAGGCAAAATGGCCATACACAGGCAACCTGGAAATATAAAACCCCAGAGCAATGGAGGATTTTGATGAACCTCAGAAGAGCCCTGCTGGATCAGACGAGTGGTCCATTTAGTCCAGCCTCCTCTCTCACGCAGGGGCTGTCAAACAGGACATAGATGGAGGCTGAGGCCATTACGATGCTGCATCCCAGTAGAGGCTTGCTGCTTCTTCCGAATCTACATGGTCTAAGCCAGGGGTAGTCAAACTGCGGCCCTCCAGATGTCCATGGACTACAATTCCCAGAAGCCCCTGCCAGCGAATGCTGGCAGGGGCTCCTGGGAATTGTAGTCCATGGACATCTGGAGGGCCACAGTTTGACTACCCCTGGTCTAAGCTTTCGTATGCCAACAGACTCAAATCTTGTTCTTCTGCTTCAGGGCAACCCAGCCGCCCAGCTGAATCTGCCTCTGAATACGGAGCCTTTGGTGATCCAGGACTGCCTTGGGGAGAAATTCAGCAGAGGAGAATTCAAATCAATCCAGAGCTTTCCACACCACCGGCAGCATGTGGTGGAGCATCGTGTGCCGGTTGCAATGCAGCCCACAGCTCCAGCCGCATTTCCCCTTCAAGCGAGCCATTCAACTTATTAGATTCTAGTTAGAGACTCGTTTGCCACGAGCGCACCTCTCCCCCCCCCTCGCCCCGCACCCTTCCGAAGCGGCAGCATGTTGAGAATGATGTTTATGAGATATAAATCAACACTGTGATCCAGCCCAAAGGTTGATGCCGTCTAAAACAGATCCTATGTATCATCGGTAATATGATTTCATAGGTACCATCCATCAGCCGCCAAGTGGCGTTGGTTGCTTTTAGATAATTAATTACAGGTCGTAAAACAGCAATGGAACAATCTATTGTTGTTGTTGTTGTTTTGTTATTGTTATTAAGAAATCTTCTAGAAAGGGGTCCCCCACAGGTACCATGGCACCTGCTGGCATCTTTTGTGGCACCCATCAAGTGCATTGACAAAGCTAGCCCAGCAGGGCATCTGACTGGCCATGCAGATTAAAAGGCACCCTGATAAACAGAGTTTCTGCCTGCAATGTCAGAAAGTTATATAAAGCTTTGCTCCTTGACAGTTTGTCACTGGATCTACCTCCTGGAGCAGCCATTTTGTGATGGTGCCCATTTCCCTGTGCCCCACAGGGTCAGATATGCCCCTGATGAAGCGGACATTGACTTGCGGACGCTGAAGTCCTGGCGAATTTTGTTGGCTTCAAGGTGCCACCAGACAAGACTGTTGTTCTGGAGCCTGATCATCCCCTTGGTCTGAATCAGACAACTGGCGGGCCCTCCTCTTTCAAGAGGGTGCCACCCACAATGACCTCTTTTGTCCCTATAAAATCAGAGTCCAGGAGCACCTTTAAGACCAACAAAGATTTATTCAGGGCGTGAGCTTGCGAGTGCAAGCACGGAGTGCTTGCACTCGAAAGCTCATGCCTTGAATAAATCTTTGTGGGTCTTAAAGGTGCTCCTGGACTCTGATTTTATTGTATTTCCAGGGGAGCTATACCCCCCCCCCCTCCTGGGTTTTAACGTGATAAGTGAGGGGAAGCAACTTCCAAGGAACCTGAGTCCCGGGACCCCTCCGCTTCAAAAACAAAGTCCAAGAAAGCAACTCTGGGGAGATTCCTTTGCATTTCCAAATGTGAAAAAGGTCAAGTCAGAGGAGGCAACTTGGGGGTGAGGCTGCAGCCGGCATCTCTCTGTGGTGGGGCTGGAGGCCGGGCTCCCTCTTCCTGGAGAAGGCCTCCCCCCTCACGCTGCTCCTCATTATTATGATCGGCACACAGTAGGCCGGGCAGCGCCTCATAACTCACCGCCTTTATGATGAAGCAGAGCAGTTCTTTGGGAGACAGCCTCGCCACTCGCTCGACAGCAGCCCCAGAGGCGATGCCACGGCGCACCCCTCCTGCCAGCCGCTCGTTAACCGGCCAATTTTACCCCCCCCCCTTTCCCTGAGCGAGTCGGAAGGAAATTTATGGAAGGAGGCGACCGCTGGGGGCGAACCCTAATAAAGTGCTCTTTTGTTGCCATTTGTTTAATTGACCACGGAAGAGAGGAAGCTGTGCGCGCACACGCGAGACCCGGGCTCCGGAGGCTTCCTGCCCCATGCGCAGATGTTCACCACAGGCAAGCTGGGGCAGGGGCCATATCTATGGGGAAAGAGCATGCTCCACGCCTTGCCGGGAGGTCTGACCCATCTGGACAGATGGCCTGCTTTGCGGACTTCAGTCTAAAATCTGTGTATCTATCTAAATATCTATTTGTCTGTCTTTCTCTCTACCACTACCTATCTTTCTTTCCCACCTACCTACCAACCTACCCCCCCCCCCCGCCTCTGTCTCTCCACCAGCTTGGTGTAGTGGTTAGGAGTGCGGACTTCTAATCTTGCAAGATGGGTTTGATTGCCCACTCCCCCACATGCAGCCAGCTGGGTGACCTTGGGCTCATCACAGCACCGATAAAACTGTTCTCACAGAGCAGTAATCTCGGGGCTCTCTCAGCCCCACCTCCCTCACAGGGTGTCTGTTGTGGGGAGATAAAAGGGAAGGCAAATGTAAGCCGCTTTGAGAATCCATCGGGTAGAGAAAAGCAGCATGTAAGAACCAACTCTTCTTCTTCTTCAGTAATATCAGGGCTCTCTCAGCCTCACCCACCCCACAGGGTGTCTATTGTGGGGAGAGGAAGGGGAAGGCGACTGGAAGCCGCTTTGAGACTCCTTCAGGTAGAGAAAAGCAGCATATAAGAACCAACTCTTCTTCTTCTTCAGTAATCTCCGGGCTCTCTCAGCCTCACCTCCCTCTCAGCCTCACCTCCTCCTCCTCTCCTCCTCCTCTTCCTCCTCCTTCTGCTTCTGCTTCTGCTGTTGCTGCTTTTGATTTTGCTTCTGCTTCTTCTCTCCGCCCCCCCCCCCCTCTGTCACCTGCCTGGAACATTTTGGGAAAAGCCAAGCCTGTAAGGAAAGTCATAGGCTCTGCTCGAATCAGGATGAGCAGCTGAGCAGCTTTTAAACTAAAGTTGGATGGAAAGCTGACAGGAGCTGAGAAACCTCTGGTTTGGACAGATTTGTCCCAAAGGGAGGAAGGGGAAGATGCTTGCAATTTTCCAAATGGGGACAGGGCAGACATGGAAATTGGGGGTAAGCAGCTTTAAGAAGAAGAAAGGAAAGCAGCAGAGCCAGCCAAAGGGCCTGAGTTGAAAGGCATATGGCAGAGAGGTCTAGAGAGAAACACAGGCCAGAGTTAGGTCAAGATGGACGGCCACGTTTAATCTGTCTGCAGCAGTAGAAAGAGCAAGTTTGGACCACAATTAGCCGACACTTGAAGTTGAGATTTTGTTTTGTCCCCACATGCACCACATTGACACCTACCAACACTGAACTTCATTTGCCACATTGTCCCCCACTGACCCACTTGTGGTGCTCCTCTTCCTCAATGCAGAGAGGGAATGGGCAATTTTAAGAAAAAAACATAGATACAGTGAGCATAACAGAAGCCAGGTGGAAGGGACCAAACCGATGGGAGACAGTCATCCCTGAATCCAAACACTATAGGAACAACAGGGAAAGTTGTACTGGAGGAGGTGTTGCTATGTATATCAAGAAGGCCATACTGTCTCACAAGCAAGAAACTTTGAAGAGGTCTGACTCCAACACAAAATCCTTGTGGGTGACAGTACCAGGCCTCAGAAGTAATTTAGCACTAGGGATATGTAATGGGCCCTCTGGTCAAAATGCTCAGGGTGTTCTTGAGATGGAAAATCAGGGATCATCCAAAGCAGAGGGAGTTGTAATAATGAGCAACCTTAACTAGCTTCACATGGGCTGGATGCATGTTCTAGCTATACCAAAGAGGTACCCTAAATTACTGTGTCCTAGAACAGCGGGTGGGGAGTGGGGAGGCAACCTGGGACTTAATATGCAGCAGTGCAGGACTCAGTGACCATGATGGCATCACATTTAATTTCTATGTATGTTGGAAAGTGGCAGGGAAGTCCAACACAGTCAAGTTTGACTTCGAACGAGGTGATGATGATGTCATCCATTCCGTCGTGTCCGACCCTCAGTGATTCTATAGGAAAGTCTTCGCCGCTTCTTTCAGTTGGTTCATGGTCATCCCTGTATTGGCTTTGATTGTGTCGAGCCAGCGGATCCTTTGGCGACCATGTTTCCTTTTGCTGCTGACCATGCCGTGCATTAATGATTTTGCTAGCGAGTTTGATTGCATGATGTGTCCAAAGTAAGTGAGCTTTAGCCGTAATATCTTCCTTTCTAATTACATGTTTGTTTTGTTCTCCTCTCCCTGAGCCTTCTGGGAAGGCGGTATATAAATGTGAAAAACAAACAAACAAACAAACAAAATAAATAAATAAATAATGAAACTATCTTGTTGGAAGCTTTGGCTGTCCATGGGATTCGCAGCATTCGTCTCCAACACCATCATTCGAGTGCATCTCTTCTCCTCCTGTCTTCCTTCTTCAGCGTCCAGCTTTCGCATCCACAGGCTGTTATGGGGAAGACAAGGCGTTCACTAGCCAGCAAAAGAGGACTCTTCTCTAAAATGAGAAATCTGATAGAAAGGAAGTTGAAAGGAAAGGAACAGTCAAGAGGAACAAATCTCTGAAAACGGCTTGGGGGTTAGTTGAAACTTCCATGCAGGAGGCTCAGCTTGCTAGAATGCATACCACAGGTCAGGGAAGGTAGGACAAAGGCCAAGAGATCACCAGCATGGCTGACAAGTAGGGTGAGGGAGGAAAGGGCTTCCTTCAGAGGCTGGAAGGCTTGCCCAAATGAGAAAGAGAACTGAACGCAAGCTTACACAAAAGAGATGCAACTGGGCAACAAGGGTACAACAAAAGGTTTTGAGGAACAAACTGCTTAAAGCATCAAGGTCAACATTAAAGAATTCTTCAAATACACCAGGAGCAGGAAACTGGGCCCATCAGGATTTGCAGGGCCCATAGCACCAGAGCCAGTTTAACCCTAGCAGAGTACAATTGTGGCAGGAGCAGTTAGATTGGGGGCAGAGGGGCCCCCACAGTGGAAAGGGGTGTGACTCCAAGGGCTTTTCAGCATGCCATAAATTTAGCATCATACTTACCCTCCTGCCACTCCACATGATGTCGCCAACCTCCCACGTCCGCCCAGCAAACTGCTCGCTATATCTGCCATTATCAAGTGTGAATTGGTGAATCCCCAAAAGTAGATTCACCAACCTAAAAAGTGCTATCCCCCAGTGGACAACCAGAAGGCCACCAGCCAAGGAAAGATATGGAGGAGAAGAAGCGCTACCTCCTCCTCCAATGTCCCACCCTCGCACCCACCTCTCTCTCCGTTTTTATGGGGGATGGGAAATACTTTTTAAAAATAGAGAACAGCCTGGAATAGGCGCACAAGCATACAGGCGATGCCAGGAATAAAAGTATTTTTTCCAAAGTTGTGACACAAAGCATGCCTTTCTAAAGTTCCCCTCCCCCCCCCAAAAAAAGAGGAACGAAATTAATGTTTAAAAGTATCTAAAGACTAGTGATTCCATAAGGGGTGGTGTTCTAAAAGTACTATGCATCTATGCGTAGGCATTTAAACGGAGAATTAAACGGAGAGAGGGGGGAAGAAAGGGGGGGTGGGGGCAGCACGGTGGAGGGGCCCGCCAGGAGCCCATGCTAGCACCCATTGTATTCCTTTACATCTAGTCCAGAAAATATTTAATAAAATACAGGGTGTTAATATTTCTTCCTCTGGGATAGCTGTTAATATTCAGGATTGAAAGGCAAGGTTTCAGGTTGTCCATGTTTTCAACTCATGGCAGGCAGACATACCTGAAAGTCAATCTCCTGTTGCTGTTCTCTATCTCACTCTTGAAATAGTCATCCTTGCCAAAGGAGAGGGAAAGCCACCAACCTTTGAAAATGATGCCACAGGCATTAGCCAATTCCCCCCCCCACCACACACACACACACACACACACACACACACACACACACACAAGCTGGCTTTTTCCCATTCTAGCTGAATCACACCAGAACTTTCAAAGGCCTCCCCAAAGGGACTGACCCAGAGAGGAAGAAAGAGTATGTTTGTTTATAGAGCACTGTCAGACCATCTTTGATGCTTCGGAGGTCTGTACTCAGAGAGGTCTTGTGATTAATTTGTAAATTCTGTGATTTCCCCCACTCTTTGAGCTGTGTATAAAAGAAAATTCTGAAGCTCCCAACACAAATGTGAGAATTTCAGGCTGGGAAAGGCGCTTTCCTCCCCTCCCTTCTTCACTTGGGAGCAATGCTGCTTTCTGGAATCGGAAAGATGTATTTCTCAACGGTATGCATGACAGGCCCAAAGATTGAAGGCCAAGCAAGTATGCCGTCTCTCCCTCTAACTCCTCCGGCCCAGTGACATTTCCTCATATGACGGTCTCTTGTGTTCTTCAATGGTTCCTGTTAATAAAAACAAAATTTAAGAAAGTTATTTAGGAGATTGGGGAGGCCGTAAAACCCTCCGTGCCCACCTATATTTATAAGGCTGAATGGAATGTATCTCTAGCAGGTGAGGAAATAGAACCCAGGATATATGTCTCTATACAGGCTCAATGCTCTTTGCTGGAACGTCTAATACAGTGTAATGATGGAGGTGAAACAGGACTTCCTTGGCCCAAAGATATCCTAAACAGTGATTTGTACACATGGAGAATATTACAGCTCTCCGAGGATTTTCCTTGATACTCATTAAGTTTCCTCTTTGCCGCATATTTCAAAGATTTTAGGTGCGGGAGCTATAAGCCTCACTTAAACTGAATTACAGCCCCACTTGTAGGGAGTTCAGGCACCGTCTTACTTTTACCCTCATACTTTGAGATTGCAGGGAGAAAGGGAACGGAGAGCAATGTGGCAGAGCGAAGGCCTTGCACGTTTGAGGCCAGCGAGCGGCCAAAGGCATGCTTGCTCAGCACTAAGTGCACACGTGTAAAATAATGCCATTTCAATTCACGTCAGTGACTGTTTGCAAGTGGGTTTTGCCATTTCACAAAGTAAAGTCCAGGGTGGAGTCTGCACAGAGCTTTTATTGCAATCCCAGGTCAATTCAGTCCCTGCCGTCTACACGGAATGCGATTTCTGTTTTGATGTTGGGCGATTTAAATTTCCCCTCTGCAACAAACATGATTGATCCGGAGTGACCCTACCTTTTCCTTGCGATATCCTGGAGTGCTTTTAACCCTCGATATTTTAAAGATCCCATGACTAAAGGTGCAGATCTCTGCTTTTCCCCGAACGAACTAGCTGCCGAGCTTCCAACACTGTACAAAAGCCCTGCTTGGTCGGGGCGTCAGTTCAAATGCTTCCTGGTTGCGAAACTTTCTTCCCAAGATTTTTTTTCTTTGTTTCCCTCTGGAATCTGTGCTCCAGAACCAGCAGAGATTTGCCTCTTCTCTGAGAGGCTGCTGGCTGGCTAGCTGCTCAGCTCCCTCCTCCCCTCCCCCACGCTTGTTAGAGAAAGAGCCTCGTGCTGCTTCTCCACCAGCTTTCAAAGGAGGAGAAATCCTCCGCCTTCCCCTCTCTCAGCTCCCTGAATGGTGCAGAGCACTTTCTGTTTCAAGTCGGGGGAGAGTAATGAGGAAGACCCAAGCTCAGATCGATCTGAATTCAACAGGAATAAACAAAGTAAGTGCAGATTAAGCCCAGGTGCAAAGTACATCGAAAGTGGATTGAAGGTGGGTTATTGAAGTGTGTGTGAAAGCACTAAAGTTGTTTTCTGACCCAGCATTGGAGGGCTTGCCTCTCCCTGTAGATCTTGTACCCTCAACCAGCCAGCAGAGCTCCCCAGACCAGACGCCCCCATCACAGGGCCTCAGCAGAGGGCACATGCCTCTGGATGCTAATTTCTTGTGCCAGCATTTGCTGGCAGGAGCTTATGGGAAATGTAGTCCATGGATATCTGGAGGGTTGCAGTTTGACTACCCCTGCTCCAGTGAATCACTAAAGTATACATAGAAACAAAGGTCATTAGTCCTTAAGGTGCCACTCAGTGGCAGAGCCGAGCATCTGTTTGGCATGCAGAAGGTCCCACGTTCAATCCTTGGCTCCTCCCGACAAAGAGATCAGGCTGCAGGTGATGTGAGGGACCTCAGCTCCGTATATTTCAACTGAAACAAATATTTTATTCTGCACCTTAGCATGTCAGTCCTGAGGTGGCTTTCAGCAGCCACTGAGAAGGCAACAATGCTAATCCAAACTCTGTGAGGAAGGTCAGCCCAAGGTTCCCCTGTGAGTTTCCTAGAAATCAGGGGGTTGAATCTGAATTGATCCACGACCAGCTCAGAGCTGTAACAACCACACCACACTGGCTCTTGCAGCACGGACACACGGTTTTGGATTGCTGGTTCCACAGATGTTGTTTTTCCTTTAATGCCAAGTGATGTTTTAGTGTTAGGATGAATCGGAGGGAGGTTTCCTTGAGAGTCCACTTCAGCAGGGAGTTTGCAGTGAAAAAGTAATATTTTACCTCTAAAGCTCATGTGGTGTCCAACAGAAGGTAACTGCAGAAGAACGTAAGAGAAGCCATGTTAGATCTGGCCAGTGGCTCATTCAGTCCAACACTCTGTGTCACACAGGGGCCAAAACCCAGGGGCCCTCGGGAGGTCCACCAGTGGACCCAGAACTCCAGAAGCCCTCCCACTGTGGCCCACCAAGCACCAAGAATGCACAGCTTCACTGCCCCAGACAGTGTTCCTTCTATATACATGGTGGCTGATAGCCACAGATGGATGTCTGTTCCATATGTTAATCCAAGATATTTCTTTCAAAGTTATTTATTCCCAACGATGGACTGGTGAAGGTTTGCTCAGCTTACTGAAAAGTTAGCCAGCCAATTTACAGAAAGAGGGAAGACTGCTTCCACGCAGGCAAAAATAAAACAAAATAACAACAGCCCCACAGACCTGTGGCAAACTGCAATTAATGACCCAGACCCAATTCCCTGGAATGAAACATCCAAGACCTCTTCAAAGGATGCATGACCTAAATGCAGCAAATTACTCACCCCCCGGTTCGTCTGCAGACTGTCATCCCTGCCCCCCCCCCCCCCCCCCGTCTCTGGCAAACAAACAGCTGCCCCTGAGCAGCAACCTCTGGGCCCCTCCTTCCCCACCGCATTGATTCTCTCACTCTTTCTCCTTCTGCCACATGCTGAAGACGGCAGGACAGAGGTCCTGCTTGGCAGTTGAACCAAACAAAATGGGAACATCCAGGGTTGCCAACTCTCAGACCGGAAATTCCTGTAGATTGTGCTCAAGCCCATGCCTAATGCGCACTGGGAAAGCCCAATAAGCCCAATGGGGATGCCTGCATTTGCATGCTAAACATGGTGCTGCAGCGGCACTCACATCCAGTGCCTGTTCCCAGCCACCTTTTGGAGTCTATCGCAGGTCTCTGCCAAACTGGACCTTGCCCAGGCTTACCAGCAACTGCCGGCCGACGACATCTCAGCTGAGGCCCAGACAACCGTCACCCACTAGGTGACGGGTCAAGCGCCTTCAATTTGGTGTCAGCATTGCACCAAGAAGATCTCCCTAAGGGAATTCCAGGGGTGATTCCCTATTTAATAACATTTTGCTCACGGGGAGCTTGCTGACCAAGAGGTCCTATGCCATTTTGCCACCGTTGGTCTCCAGGTGAAACAGCAGAAATGTTGTCTTGGCATTCTGTTAGTGGAATTCCTTGGGTTCCTCATTGACCCTGCTGGAATACACCCGATCAAGGACAAGGTGATGGCCATCCAGAATGGCGTCACTGCCAATGTCCAAGCATGATCTACAAGCCTTCCTGGGGCTTTTGGACTTCTATCGTTTTTTCCTGCCCAACGAGGCCTCCATCGTGGAGCCTCTGCTCTGACTCCTTGACAAGAAGACTCCATGGGTCTGGGGACATGCTCAACAATCTGCTTCCATGGCTGTGCAGTGCCTCATGGCATCAGGCAGTGTCCTAGCCCACTCCGACGAGACACAACCCATCAGTCTCACCCGCAATGCATCCCAACATGGAATATATGCTGTCCTGAGCCACCAACTACCGGGCGGGTGAGAGTCTTCCGTGTCTTTCTATTCCTAGACCTTGTCTTCTGCTGAGCTCAACTACATGCAAATTGAC
Source organism: Paroedura picta (assembly GCF_049243985.1). Taxonomy (NCBI): domain Eukaryota; kingdom Metazoa; phylum Chordata; class Lepidosauria; order Squamata; family Gekkonidae; genus Paroedura; species Paroedura picta. The sequence continues at coordinate 26,078,139 of NC_135383.1, read as the reverse complement.
AAGGAGGCACTCACTATAGTCACTGCAATGAGAAAATTCCACAATTATTTCTACAACCGCTGGTTTATGGTCCACAAACAACAGGCCCCTGCTTGGCCTCATCACTGCAGCCCATCGGATGCCACAGATCCTCTCTCCACATCGAGCACTGCCCTGGGGAGTCTGTTGGACATGCCAACCCCCTCAGCCGCCTGCCACTGCCTCAAGTCAACATGGACCTTGCACCTGTCATGGAAGTCCTGCTGCTCAACACACTCCCGCATGTGTCACCGCACTCTGTGGACATTGAGCCCACACCACCTCCTCTCCTCCATTCTCATCAGGATGTTGAGGGGATGGCCAATGGTAAGCAAGACTCTGATTTTGCCCGGCATACAAAACTGTCGACCCACAAGGGTTGTTTATTGTGGGGCCACTGAATGGTAGTTCCGCTCAAACTTCGCCAGTCAATCTTAGAAGCGCTGCACAAGTGCTATCCAAGGATCGTGCACATGAAATCCCTGACCCACAGTTACATGAGACGGAAGCAGGGGCCTACCAGTGCCTTACATGCCAAGAATGCCAGCCCAAGATGCCACAAGCCCCCATGGCAGCTGAGGGAGTCTGCCAAGAACTCTGGTCCCAGATGAACATAGACTTGGATGGTCCCTTCCAGGGTTGCACATTCTCGGTAGTCATGTATTCTTATTCTAAATGGCTGGAGGTGGCCCCTTTCTCCGCAATGACCTCCACTGTGGTCATCAGGACCTTACAGCACCTTTTTTCAAATCATGGGCTGCCAGACACAATCATCCTGGTTAACGGGGCACAGTTTACTTATGCAGGATTCAAGGCTTTCCTGGACAAACGCTTGATCTGCCGCATCACCTCTGCACCTTTCCACCCCTCTACTAATGGACAAGCAGAGCGTGTGATCCACATGACCAGAGACATGCTCTCCTGCCTCACACAAAGAGACTGGCAACAACGTCTAACATAGTTCATGGCTCACCAGCACAAGACACCAACATTGGCCACCAGCAAGAGCCCAGCAGAACTCCTGATGGGCTGGAGACTCCAGAACCTAGTTGACAGGTTATACCCAGACCATGATGCAACCTGGCCATCCGGGCAAGAGCTATCAACCACATCCCGCATCTTCATTCTGGATGATACGGTCTACATTTGGAACTACGGCACCGGCCCCAACTGGATCCCAGCCACGATCCCCAGATCAACAGGACCTGTCTTATACAATGTGCAGTCTCCAGACGGTTGAACCCTTCACTGCCACATGGATCAGGTATGCCACCATGATCCTGGGCCGGTGGGCCTGAAGGAACTGCCATACTTGGCAACTGCATCCCCGTCGGCAGCCACTGTTAACACCCTGTCTCCACTGCCTCTTCCAACACTGGATCTGCCGTCTCAGACATGGGCAGCCAGTGGCTCAGAATCAGCGGCCAGCATTCCAGTGGCTCCTGCTCTGCCAGCTATAGCTCCTGATCTGCGCTGGTCCACAAAGGTGCGCATAGCACCCTGCTACCTACAGCAGGGGTAGTCAACCTGTGGTCTTCCAGATGTCCATGGACTACAACTCTCATGGGAACTGTAGTCTATGAACATCTTGAGGACCACAGGTTGACTACCCCTGACCTACAGGACTTCATACACCACTTGATAAATGATTATCTAAAGCAGTGGTTCTCAACCTTGATATTCCGACCCCAAGTAGGGTCGCCTGGCCCCTTCCACAGGGTCACCAGAAGAGGTTGGTGGTGGTGGCGGCCAGCAGTCGGTAGCCGGTGGCTGGCAATGGTGGAAGGCCACAGCAGGTGGTGGCCAGGGGTGGCGGCGGCTGGCGGGTGGTGGCAGGCGGCTGGCGGTGACAGTGGCCGGCTGTGGCAGTGGCCAGTGGGTGCTAGTGGCAGCCAGTGGTGGCCGGTGGCAGCGGAGCCATAGCACTGGCCACCTCCATGCTGCCTCCAGATTGTCGAGCGCCTGCAGTTGGGGTCATGGTGTTACAGTGGTTGAGAACTGCTGATCTAAAGGATGGCGGAACTGGCTCTCGTAGGATGGCCATCAAGTAGGGTGGCCATCAAGTAGGATAAAATATGTGGGTTCATAGGAAGAACGCCAGGCTACTAGGCAAACAAACAGCTCTTTATTGGCCAGTTCCATGTCTGCTTGGATCCTGCCTCAGACCTCAAGCTCAGTCCTTGGCAGACTCACATACACAACAGAGGAATTCTCAGCCAAGGCACCCCAAGTTCAGCCCCACTACTCAGTGTGAGCAGAGAGACAGGGTGGCTCAGAGTCCTCCACACCCAAACCCCAAGAGGAGAGAGGAATTCATAATCAAAATGTGGGTTCTCAGCTAGGGTTGCCAGCTCTGGGTTGGGACTACCTGTAGACTGGTGGAGCTAGGAGTGGGTGAGATTTGGGGTGGGGAGGAAACTTAGTGGAGTAGAATGCTATGGTGTCCACCCTCCAAAGCAGCCATTTTCCCTAGGAGAACTGATCTCTGTCACCTGGAGATGAGCTGTAAAACCAGGGAATCCCTGGGTCCCACCTGGGAGCTGGCATCCCTATCATCAGCTGAGGCAACCAGTAGCAAAGCCCCCTTTTTGGCATGAGCAGAGAGACAAGGTGGCTCAGAGCCTGGTGCCCACCCATACCCCAGAAGGAGAGAGGAGATCACAATCAGGAGGGAATAAATTGACGTTCTCTGCTACTGTGCTTTCAACAAATCCCGTCTCTCTTTCTAACAGCCAACAGAGAAGAGGGTGTGGAGCTGAACGGATATATAACCTTTCTGATCACATAGAGCAGAATAAGAAGTCAGCAGTGCCTGTTAAGCTTTAGAGGGTTCCTAATGATATATCCAAGTCTTGAGGATTCAACCTCACCAACCCCTATTGCTTTGGGATTTAGTAAACAGTTTAATTGAGCAGAGACAGTCTGTGCTTAAATGTATCCATTCATGAACTGTCAGGAACAGCACTAAAATTTATGGAATGTTTTGCCGGTTGCCCTTCCACGGACATCGCGAACCATAAACCGCCCCAGAATTCTAACAAACTTTGTGAGCTGATTTATGCCAATCTTTAATAGTGACCCCAATGGTTGGGCATTCACGGCAAGAGCAGAAGTTTGCTATTACCATCGTCCACACAGCAGCCCCACTGATCATGGCCGGCCCTGCTTAGTGCCCAAGTCCTGATGAGCTCGGCCCACATTTGACTATTCAGGTTGCTCCGCTGTTCCTTACTTGGTTGACAATGTCTCTCAAGACATTTTTTTTTAAATGTTGTGAGTCTGGACAGGTACACAAATCACTTTGCCATTTTAGTTTCGTTTAAAACGTCAATATTTTAAACTCCCCCAATTTGGAGTTTCTTCCACATTTATGGAAACATTATTGTCCCTTTTTGTACCAGGGCCCATCATGCAGATTCGTAGATCTGCACTTTGGGTGTAAATTGGATACATGTTGTGGGAGGCCACTTCATTCCCCCCTATGTACAGAAGGAGCAGCAGGTGAGTGGCTACCTGTTGGCACTGCGGTCGGCTGGGTCTGAAAGAAGCACTCCTTGCAGTGTTTTCAGCTCCTCGGGGGCTGCTTGGTTTCATTTACTCCCAGGTTGTTTTCACCTGCCAAACGACTTCTGGGTGCGAGAGGGAGGGAGCAATGAAGGAAAAAGCCGGTCTCAGTCAGGAGAACTTGAAATCATGCATAGGCTGCAAAGCCACAGAACAGAGAGCAAAAGAAACCATCTCTCTCTCCCTCTCTCTCTCTCCCCGACGGTTGTGGCAGAACACAATTTACACATAAAATAAGACGGGAGGCAAGTCAGAGCCATGCTATGCTCCTCAGCCTTGATTTACAAAAGAAAGGGCATCTTTCAAAATATTTATCTTGTCTCGTCCCAGTTGGATTGGCTGTAAGCCGTTGGAAATCTTCAAGGAATCACTCCGCAGTTAATCACCCCAAGCGATTCTGGGCTGGATTTGCTATGCAAGTTCCATCTGACTGTTCACAACATAATGAGCGGAGAGTCAAGACGTCCCATGGAGAGATTCTTTTCTTTGTGGGGAAGGATAAGAGGCGCTGGCCGGAGAGGCTTAAGAGGGCCCTGCCGCCGCCTCCTTGTAATAAGCGTATTTGGATTCAGCTGGTGAACCCGTGGAACGGAAGCAGGAGGGCTGGAGCCTTTCTCCCAGGTTGCCACCCTACAGGTGGGGCCTGGAGAGCTCCCTGAGTCACAACTCATCTCCGGATGACAGAGATCAGTTCCTCCCGGAGAAGATGGCTTTCTACCTCACGAGTTACCTACTCCCTCCCTAATTCCCCTGACAACTCAACTCCCTGGAAAAGACAATCATGCTGGGAACAGTTGAGGCAGCAGGCAAAGAGGAAGGCCCAACAGGAGAGGGATGGACTCATTTGTTTATTTGTTTGTTTGTTTGTTTGCTGCCCTCAGCGGAGGCTCAGGGTGGTGTACATAAAACGTAGAAACGATACAAGAAACAATCCATAACATATAAATAACCATTACATTAATACTACTGATAATTGTAATAGTTGTTTGGGTTGTGTGCGGCCTGGAACGGCTGATTTGATGCTGCTGTGTACAACCCTAGTTGTAACAGTGCAAACAGGTGCAGGAGCAGAATGCATTGATGGATTTCTGGGAGGGAGGGGGCAGGGGCAGGGGCCCTGCAGACGTTGTTGGTTATGGTCATGAGATGGATCCAGGAAGCCACGAGGGCCCTCGGTGTGCAAGACCTGAGCAAGGCCATTAAGGAGAGGATCTTTCAAAGAGCATTCATTCCTAGAACCACCATAAACTGGAAGAGTTTTAGTGGCCCCTAACACACGCACAACAATGCAAGACCAAATGCTCTGGGTTGGCGGTGAAATTCCCCAGAAGATGCTGAAAGCGTCCTACCCAGTCTGCCCATCTTTCCAAGGGGTGGGACGAGAGCAGGTACAGCATGGGGGGGGGGGGGAGGTACTTGGTATGGTCTCCACAGGAATTAGTGGAGAGCTGGTGGTACAAGATTGCCTCAAGAGAACCCACCATGTACCCTTGACCCACTGCATTTTGGTTTCTGGGCAAAATTGAACACAGTGTAGTCTGACTTTAAGTTTGGGACCAAAGAACCTTGGAGCCCAGGAAAATGAAATCTGTCACTACCTCCATATCTTCCCCATCTTCCCCACCTATTCGGGGACCCTGGCAGCTGCATTTTGGACCAGTTGTAATTTCCGGATCAGAGATAAGGGACGGCCCACGTAGAGCGAGTTACAGAAGTCTAATCTGGACGTCACTGTTGCATGAATCACTGTGGCCAGGTGTTCTGGGGACAGGCAGGGCGCTAGTAGCCTCACTTGGCACAGGTGGAAAAACGCCGTTCGGGCTACTCTTGTGACCTGAGACTGCATGGATTGGGAGGCATCAAAGATCACCCCCAAATTCCCGGCGGTAGGTACAGCCGTAAGCTGCACCCCATCTAGGGAGGGTAACCGCGCTTCCAGATCCTCTGCCTGAGCCATCTGGATATCGCCTCCAAACATCTGACAAATGTTTTCCGGGGGGGGGGGGGATAGTGGTGGTCTGGCTGGTCGTCCATCAGGAGGTAGAGCTGGGTGTCATCCGCATACTAGTGACAACCCAGTCCAAAGCTCCAGACCAGCTGGGCCAGATGTTAAACAATGTAGGGGAGAGTATCGCCCCCTGCGGCACCTACAGGGGAGCACAAAGGGTCATGCTAACTCCTCCCCCACTGCCACCCTCTGTGTCCGGTTCTGGAGGAAGGAGTCTAGACGCTGGACGGCCGCCCCCCTGATCCCCATCACGGCAGACCAGTGACTAGAATTCCCTGGGCATGGCATTGGAAACCTCCTGGCTCACACTGCAACAAAGAACCACACAGTCCGACCCCTTTCCCGTAGAAACTGTGGCCAGACACACTGGCAGTCAGGGTTGTGGTGCGGCGGTGTCCGAATCGGCTGTTCCAGGCCAACACAGCCAGCGCTGCGCCGCGGGGGGGGGGAGGTGTGGGCACCAGTGCATAACTCAGCGCACACAAGCACTGTGCTGATTCGGACGCCGCCACGCACAACCCTACTAGCAATTTCCTGTTTTGGATCAAGGCCAGTCAAAAAGTTAGGCAGCCTACTCTAGAAAGCCCAGGGTGTGGTCATGGTGAATGGGCCCAAGGGGCTGAATGGAATCTGGTTTCCTTCTTCTGGGAGCTGCCCAGGGATTTGTTTAAAAGGAGACTTGGAGCCCCAATGAAGAGCCTGGGAGGCATTTTCTGAATGCACAAGGAAGGCAGCCTTGTGAGGCTCTGCCAGGCAGGCCGGGGGCTGGGGGGAGGCGGAAGAAACCTGAGTGTTGACAGATGAGGATAATGAGTGTTGACATATGAAGATACAGCCAAACCAAAAGCTACAGCCGATTTAGCTTTTAATTTGGATGTTCATAGAGTAGATTCCAGGAGCCTTCCCACTTTCATCAGCGCATTTAAAATGGATCTGACTGATAGGAAACGACCTGATGTGGAACTGCATTACTTATGAACTTGACTTGAATACCGTCTCTCCCCCTTAAGGAGACGCATTAAGAAATTCAACAAGGCATTCTGGGCTGGAAAATCCTTTTCTCCGGCCCTCGAAAACTCATTTCCACCTCGAAAACTACTTGAAAACGCGTGAGGCAAAGTCAAACAAAATCCAGGTCAGTCTGACCTCTGTGAAGGTGAAGCGGTCACCTATCTTACTGGACATTTCGGAGCGGAGAATTTCAGATTATTATTCCTGCAGTTTTGGCCCGTAAATCTTTTAAAAATATTTTGTTTTCTTTCTCCTCAGTTTGAATCCAACCCAGGAATCTGTACCATGCAATTCTTGAGGATAGATTCAAGTGGGTCGCCGTGTGGGTCTGAAGTAGCACAACAAAATCAGAGTCCAGGGGCACCTTTAAGACCAACAAAGATTTATTCAAGGCGTGAGCTTTCGAGTGCAAGCACAGCTTAAAGGTGCTGCTGGACTCTGATTTTATCATGCAATTTTCCCCTATGAACTGCCCACATTTTTCTGGTAGAGATTCAGACTAAAATCTGTTGGACCCAGATTCAAATCACCACTTGCTATTGAACTGACTTGGTGACCTTGATCGAGTCCTTGTCTCTCAGCCAAGCCTACAAGAAGTTATGCTGAACTCCCCCCCAACACCACTTTATTCAGGTATTTAGTATATTTTGAACCGCCATTTTCCTGAGGAACCCTTGCTTTGAATCCAACCTTGTGGATACAGACAGGAGGAGACCAGCCAAGGGAGCTCCACAGAAAAATGAGGATCTGAACATGAAAAAGGTGAGAGCAGAAGGTGGGGTGGAACTCCTCCCCCACAGCCACACTTCCCAGGCTCCTCTGTCCCTTTGATGCCGATGCTGCCGTTCTCCCCAAATGGAACTCTGGCCGTTCACGCAGATTGTAGGGGTAATTGCTTCTTCACAGCCTTTAAATGCAATTACCAGGTAATCTTCCTGCACGTGAAATTGCTGTGCAGTTTTAAACTAGGCAGTACATGCATGCCGTTGTCCTGAAAGGGGGAGGGAGGGAGCTTCCAACACGGTCCTAACTGGATTCAATTGGGTCGCCGTGTTGGTCTGAAGTAGCACAATAAAACCAGAGTCCAGGAGCACCATTAAGACCAACAAAGATTTATTCAAGGCAGGAGCTTTCGAGTGCAAGCACGCTGTGACTCTCTTTTTGCTTCTTGTGAAGTTAGCCTTGTTCTTTCCACCTCTGCCTTTTCTCCATTGGCCAGGCACTGAGAATTTATACCACAGCAGTTGGAAATTTTAGGGTTATGTGCGGGGTGTTCCAGGCCAGCGCAGACTCGCCACAGGGGGGGGGGGGGAGGAGGTGCAGGCACCGGTGCTTAACCTACTGGTGCCCGCACCTCTCCCCATCCGTGGCGTGGCACTGGCTGTGTCAGTCTGGAATGGCTGATTCGGATGCCGCCGTGCACAACGCTAGTCAGAATGTTCATGATTTTTCTGTGGCATCTTAATCTTTAATCTTTAATCCGCTCCTGTGGAGCGGGTTAAATAAAGAAGTAAGGGCTGTTGGGGAGGAGATAGGGCGGGCCCTGTCCGGGATAAAAACTATGAGGAGTGAATCGGCTCCTGATTCGCTCCTCAGAGTGCCAATCCAGGGCCAAATAGCCAATTGGGAGGCGCACAAAGCGTGCCTCCCTATTGGCCACTTGGCCCGTCTCCCAGACGCTGCACCGCCAACTCTTCAGTCCTCCCGAGCCACCATCCTTGCCAGATGGCTGCCGGGGAGGAACCTTGCCCCACGCTGCTGGGCTCCGGGAAAATGCCTTTCCCTCTGCCCAGCGACTGCCCTTGGACGACGGATGCACTTGCCACGACTACCCCCCTCCCCGAACGCCACCGCCCTCCTCTGCCACCAACACAACGCCACCCTCCGTCCCCGGCTGACCCACCGCCCGCCCTTTGCGGCCTGGCCACGATCCTGCGTCCCCTGCCGCCCGACCTCTTTGCACGGCAACACTTGCCGCGGACCGCTTCCCCGGCTCTCCCCGCCCATCGCCGCCACCGCCGCCCCAACGCCCGACGCCTGCCTCCAGCGCACACATGAGACGACGATCCTCCGCCCGCGGAGGCTCCTGCCCGCCCCCTTCCCACCCCTACACGCCCCTTCCCACCCCCACCCCCGCACCACAACTTACCACTCGCTGACTTCCTGCCTGTCCCCGCCCTTTGCCGCCACCGCCGCGGTCACGCCCGCACGACCGATGGCCTCCCACCATTACAACCAACAAAGACCCTCTGAGCCACTCTGCCGCCACGCCTGCGGTTGGCCTGCTGCTGCCAGTGCCGTGGCTAGCCCGCCCCGCCGCCGCACATGGTTGCCCGCCTCACAGCCGGTCGCGACCCACCATCCCCGGAGCTCCCGCCCGCTAAGGAGCCGCGCTGCACGACCGCAGGTAGGCCTACTTCTTCCCTTCCAAGGCCGGGCCCGCAGAAGCCTTCCGTGGTCACGGGCGTGGCAGCCTTCTGCGGCGCCACGGACGCCGCCGCCCGCCTCGCTGACCCGCATGACGCTGTCCCTCGCTACGCTCGAAACCTTCAGACTCGGGGGGGGGAGGCCATCTAGCGCCCATTCTATTGCATTATAAAATGGGCTTTAAATCTGGTCACTACAATATTCTCAGATTGACAGTCTCTTTGCACTTCTTCTTCAGATTTCATCACGTTTTGCTGCAGCTACTACTACTACTACTACTACTAACAAACAATGTATGTGTGCTTTGCAAATTGTAAACAAAAAAAATCAACATTATAAAAAACTGTCAAAACTTTTATTTCCCTGCAAGGACCTGAGGCCGTGCATCTCTGCACACCAGTTGCTGGAGGGTGACAGCAGCAGGAGGCTTTGATCTTCATGGCCTGCTTGTGGGTCTGGCTGCTGCCATGCATTCTGAATCACCTTGTCGCGTATTCTCATGATGATCTGCACGCTTTTGTGTTTGACAAGAGTGTGGGAGATCCAGGCTCAACCCCCCCCCTCCCATGGAGGCTTCCTTGGTCGCAATTTCTCAGCCTAGCCTGCCTCACAGGGGTGTGGTGAAGAGAGAATGAAGGCGGGGAGAAAGTGGTAAGCTGCTTTGGGCCCCTGCTGGGGGGGGGGGGGAATGGCAGGGCATAAAATAGCTAAGTCAATAGACTGAAATGACGCCTGTGTCTCCCGGCCCTCCTGAAACTACCCAAGGCTACCGTGTTGATCGTAAGCAGAGGCTTGCCGCCTGAGCCTCTCCCTGCTCAAAACACTGAACCGACCTGCCTGTTGCAGAAATGGGGCTGCGTTCCCCTCCGTTCAGCTGTCGAGCCTGGCTTGGGCAGAGATAATCGCCCTCCTCCTCCCCCTCCCCCTTGGAACGGGGCAGCGGCATCATAAAACGTTCTTATCGCCAGCCCAGGCTCAACTGGGTATTTTATTATTTTTATTTTTTATTTTTCAAATTGATCCTTGGCTCGCAAGGATAGCGAGAGAAGTCTATCTCTGATCTGCGGGGTAATGGCATGCCCTCTATGCAGAGTGAAATAGAGTTTAAACGGATGCTCCAAGAAACCCTGACAGGCCGTTTAACAAGATGTCCAACATCCTATTTCCTCGGTGCGTCCTCTCTCCTTAATCCTTTTATGCTGAAACGCACGCAGGAGTAAGCACGTGTGAAATTGAGGCCTGGCTCTCTCTCTCTCGCACGTGCACACACACACACACAGACACACACACACACACACCCAGAGCGCACACAACAGCGGCTGGCTGGAATAGAGTGTCTCTCGGCCTCGTTCCGTCAAAAGGTGCCGGGAAGCATGCCAGCTTTAATCAAAGAGTCTTTTCGACAAGGCCGAGAGACTCCCCTGCTTTCGTAGTCAATGTCTTGCTCAGACTCTGTTAGACCAGGATTTCAGAGTTGCAGAGCTGGGATGGGCACCAGTTAGCCTGGGGGTAGGTGGGGGGGGGGGGGAGCAGGCCTGGTCCTCAGGGTGAGGCCAGAAGGTGGAGGCAGGGCAGACCCTTGGCTTCGTTGGCTCCTGAACTCCAGCAGCTGCCCTGGAACTTGTCCTGTGAGTTGAGTGGCCCACCCGCCTCCAACTGAGAGCTCCATTGCACAAGTCTACATTTTTGCACTGACCTGCTAACCAGAATATCTCCAACAGGCCAAATTGTGCCCACCCCCATCCGCCTTGCACAAACAGTTGCTAAGGAGGTCGTCCCAAAAACTAGGGGGCCGGAGCTGGTCCTCTTTCGCTGAGCTTGGGAATTCAATTTGGTCACCCCCCCCCCCGGATGGGCATTCTTTTCATGTTATTCATCAAGTATCCTGCAATTCCCGTGTAATCCTCTTGCGTCCCACTCTTGTATAATTTTGACACGTCCTCCCCAGAGAAGGCCCTTCAAGATGACATACAACCCTGCTGGCTTTCCCCTCACAAGATCAGCTCGGAATTTCAGAGCCATTCCGGGGATCCGCTTCCAGATGCCGGCAATGACCCTGGCAGAGACTGCAGTCATTCCCGGCCAGCAAAGAGGGAGATTCCTCAAGCAGCTCAGAAATGCAGATGTCTTGTTTTAAAGCCTCCATCACTTACAAGCAGCCTGGTATTTGTTTGCCTCCTCATTACCACAACGGCAAGTGCGTTATTAGCATTTGATATCCCCTCCTTCGGCGGGTTTTAAAGGTTTTATCTTGACAGTGCCCTGGCCTTCATAAGTCTGTGCTGCGAAGGACAATTTCATTTACAAGGTTTGATGAGAACACAGAAATTTTAATCACTCCGTTTTTTTCTCTATATGGGATCATTTTTTAAAAAAAAAAAGTCATTGCTGGATTTAATGTGCATCATCATCACCACCAGCTGGCTATCAAAGCGGGTTCATTCGGCGTTCCTTTTGCTTGGCTGCAGAAAAAGGTGATGTTTGACTTTCTTTTCATGGGCAAGGTAATGCTCCCCAACATTTGTTCCCTGGGAGCCAGGAGCATCAGCTTAGCTTTCAGTAGGGCAACCATGACATTTGGGGTGGGAAACGTTAACTAAGGTCCATGGCGGAGCACCCCTGCGGAGGCCACATCACACGTCACGGTGCCCCAAACAGTCCCTGGTGGTGGCAAAGGGAGGGTGACACCAAGGGACAGGAGGGTCTCCTCAAACAGCACCCCCCAGAGATGCTTTCAGATTGGCCAAACAACCCAGGGGAGAAGGGTGAAGTCCCTTCTATATGAGCACCAATTTAGGGTTGTGTGCTGCGGCGCTGGCTGCAACAAGCAGGAACGGGCCCTTCGGTGGCCACATCGCACAACCCTAAGCACCATGGTGCTGATCTTAATAAGGGCATCACAAATCTAGACATTTATTTTATTAACTTCATTTATATCCTGTGTTCCTCCTCTGCAGGGACCTAAAGAGGTCTCAGTGTTCTCCTCTCTCCTATTTTATCAGCACAACAATACCGTGAGGTTGTTGGTAGGTCGGTCACCTAGCGAGTGTCTGTTGCAGAGTGGGGATTTGAACCTGGGTCCCCTAGATCCTAGTTCAACATTCTGACTCCTATATGCCGTGGGCCGGGTAATCAACTCCTTACGCAGCATGTGATGACTGATTTCTGGATTATACTGGTGGGGTACAACACTTTATTTACAGTCATTTCGACCAGCACAATAAATTCTGGAGCTGGTGGGGTATGATGTTTTTGTGTTAAAAGCACAATATAGGGGCTGTGCTTAGGAGTGCTGACTTCTAATCTGGTGAGCCGGGTTTGATTCCCACTCCTCCTCCACATGCAGCCAGGGTGTCGTTGGGCTCACCACAGCACTGATAAAGCTGTGTCTGTGGTGGGGAGAGGAAAGGGAAGGCAACTGTAAGCCGCTTTGAGACTCCTTCGGGTAGAGAAAAGCGGCATAAAAGAACCAACTCTTCTTCTTCAGTAATCTCAGGGCTCTCTCAGCCTCCCCTCCCTCTCAGGGTGTCTGTTGTGGGGAGAGGAAAGGGAAGGCAAGTGTAAGCCGCTTTGACCAATTATGCATGAGCTGGAATGCCCATGATGGTGGCGACAGGACTTTGGGGAAAAACACCGATTATGCTCAACGTCGCCGCTATCCGAGCCATGGCCCCACCCAGGCCCTCAGAAGACCCCTATAAAGGAAATGCAGATTCTTCCATGGGCCAGGATTCGCCGCGGGCACAGGCCGAGGGCTCTGTTGGGCTAGCCCTGTGCATAATTGGAGGATCTGGGCTTTTGGGCTGCAGCTCCGGGGAGCTGACAGGGGTGTCTCCCCACCCTCACCATGGTGGGAGAGCCGCATGGTGCTCTGGAGGGGTACCTTGTTCTCAGGGTACCTCATCCTAGAATGATTTCTAGAACATTTGACCAAGAGAAGCATGTGCATTCATTTGTTTTTCTTGAATGCCTTAATCCTAGCACATGTTTTTGTTTCTTTCCCTTGATGAAGGTCAAACTTTCTAGCTTTTAATGACATCATATGTGAAATAAAGGGCATTTCATCGGTGCAGGTATCCGGGGGCCCCGTAAGCCCTTTGGGCTCCCCTTCTCACATGTTCTCGCCTGTGGCCTCCGTCAAATGTGCCGAGGGCCCCTGTTGAGAATGGCTGGACTAGCACTTCAGGGAGAGAAGCCATCAGGGCCCTCTTCCTAAGGTCCTCGTTTCCGACACAGGAGCCAAGTATGTAGCCCCACCTGGCTCTGACCCACGGCTCAAACTCAGTTCTAATTTGGTTCATTAGTACTTTGTGCTTTCCTGCCTGGGAATTGTAGTTCATTCAAGTAAGTCATTCTGGTCAGATGTAAACACTCTATGCATCATTATCTGGCACAGAAGAACATACAACCTCCTTTCATTGAATTAATTAATTAATTAATTTGGATTTCTGTACCGCCCATTCTTTACACTCTGGGCTGAAAGGCAGTGCACGAAGACAGGTAGGGCAGAAGCGATCCCAGCAAGCCAGTAAGGGGTGAGCTTGTTCTCAAGAGCAGCTGGTCCCTCTGCTACCATGCTGAAATATTATTATTATTATTATTATTATTATTATTATTATTATTTGGATTTATTGCCCGCCACTCTCACAGGAACAATACAATCCCCTAACACCCCTATGACCCCATAAAACCAATAGTTAAAATACAGATTACCAAAAAACGGCAGCAACCAACCCACCACCTACCCCATGGGGAGCTAAGGGAACTGCTGACCACCACAGATGGCACATGGTGGGGTACTCCTCCTTTGGGGGGGGGTAGATCTTCTCTTTGCCCCCTGCCTCAACCATAGACCTAGTAGAAGAGCTCCGTTTTGCAGGCCCTGCGGAAAGCGGAAAGCTCACGCAGACACTGAAAATGCTACTCATTTTAAACAACGAACAGATAGTAACTGCCAGGGAGTAAGGTGCCAAACTCAAGAGACGGTGGCCAGGTACGTCTGATTGTCAAATGCTGGGAATTTTCAAAGATCACTGGCTCTGTTTCTCCTGCAATTACCACATATTTGATTAAGCATTCTAGTCTGACAGCTGAGTGGTGAATGTTTTCGTGCATTGAAAGAAAGAACGAAAGAACGAAAGAGTGTCAACTTAATGGTACTTGCTCTCCTGCTTTCAAGCCAGGGGTCCACAGGTTGCACAGTGCTGGTTTGAGTGGGTATGATCCACCTCAAGAACAGGCTGCTCTTGAATGGGAGAAAGAGAAGCAATTAACCCAGTTGGGCTTGCAGCATCGAACAATGATATTTGCAAAAAGGCCGGGCGTGACCTCAGGTCAAGGGACTGCTGTGGAATTTGCAAAACTGGATGGCATACCACAAACTGAAGGTATAATATTCCTAACAGGCAAATCATCTAGAAAAACTACTTCTGAGATTTATTGGTTTAGATCTCATGTGCAGAAATGCCGAAAGCCAGCCAGGTGTCATGGTTAAGGGTTTGATTCCCGGGTTTGATTCCCTGCTCCTCCACATGCAGCCAGAGCTCTCTGAGAGCTGAGAGCTCTATCAGACCCACCTACCTCACAGGGTGTTGTGTTCGGATGAGGAAGGGAAGGCAATTGTAAACTGCTTTGAGGGTCCTTTGAGGTAGAAAAAAGCAGGGTACAAACACCAGCTCTTCTTCTTCTTCTTCTTCTTCTTCTTCTTCTTCTTCTTCTTCTTCTTCTTCTTCTTCTTCTTCTTCTTCTTCTTCTTCTTCTTCCCCCCAGGCCTCTTTGCCTTTAAACTATATCCATGCATTCTGAAACCTGAAAACATTTTATTGCAATCTCCCTGATGTAGTATTTATCTAACATGTGGGGGATATTTTGGGTGTGGCACCTGGAGGACCACAGGTTGATTACCCCTGCTCTAAGGTGTTAGGACTGGGTGGGAAGCATGGCCATCCTATTTTTTGTTTAAAGCACACCACTTCCTACTTTGGGTTTACCCTGCGTGTATCAGAAGAGCTTCCGTCAAGGCTGAGAGTCCCCCAAATGCCCCAGGAAAGACACAGGGCTTTTGATCTTCTTTTTTTTGGGGGGGGTGTAGATATAATTGGATGCAGTCATTTCCCCTTCCCCATCATAGATCACGGCTCCCCCACTCCCTTCAACTGAACAGCATCCTGAAACCTATATGGGTCCCCCAGTCAGGGAGAGGGAACATGGGGCAGGGCAGACAATTAAGTTATGCAGGGTGAGGGGTGGGGGGGTTGATTCTTGAAGGCCATTAGTTTGTTTCAAAGGAGCATGAAATTAAGCAATCAACAGTTTGGGATGGAGGCGGAGGGGGGGGGGGGAACCAGGAGAGAGCAGAGGGTTTGCAGGACAAAACAAACACCATTTTTTCTGGCAAAGGCGTCTGAAAAAGCCGGCTTAGCTGGCTCTTTAATCTTCCTCAGTCCTGAAAGGACAAACAACTTCAGCATGAGAAAGTGAGTCTAGGAAGAGGCTCGTTTAGATAGGGTAAATGAATGAAAGTTTCGGGCAATGCTGTTTATTTGGACAAATTTATCATGGCCAACGAGGGCCTTATCAAGAAGAGCTGGGGGTGGCTGAGAGGGGGACAGCGGCCTTCCTTTAGATCTTTCCTCCTCCTGTCTGTCTGTCTCTGTCTTTCTCTCTTCATTTATTTCCCGTGGCTGCTGGTGGAAAATTTCCAATTTGTGTTCTACGACCAGCTTGGAATCTCTGCCTGTCTTTCTCTACACCTGTTGTAGCATCCATCCGTCTCGATCTGTATTTTAATTCCACCACCCGAATAGGCCGTGGCTTTAATCAACACAAGCACAAAAGTTAATGAGTTCAATTGGGGCAGAATGCTATTAACTGCAAGGGTGACTTGGGGGGGGGGAGGGTTTGGGGGAACAAAAGAATGCCAGAGACTGATTTCCAGGGAGCATGAATTTTGCTGCACATGTTGAATGCACATAAACGGGCTAGCTGACACACTCAGTCTAACCCTCCTTACAGGGCTGTTGTGAGGATAAGGCGGAGGAAAGGAGAATGGTGTGAACTACTTTAGTTCCCTACTGAGGACAAAGGTGAGGTCTGAATGGATGCTTTAGGCTGGTCCTGCATTGAGCAAGGGCTGGACTAGTTGGCCTGTGTGGCCCCTTCCCACTCTATGGTCCTAAATGAAGGGGGGGGGGAGATTGCCACTAAGAAGGCTCCCAGGGCATTGAGAAAGACCTTTTTCAACCTTAGACTGTGAACAGTTGCTGTCAGTCGACAACAGAAAGCACAGACTCACCAACTGGCTGGTGGAAATGAGCTTTGATTATTAGATACATTGAAAGTTTGCAGAGGGGTAAGAGGCCGAATTGGCGGGTTCAGCATTGGGGTCATGCCCACTCTCCTGGGAACTGTGAATATAAGGAAGCACATTATTATGTTGCTACTATTTCAAGATCTGCCTTCCCCACCCGCATATTTCTGGTGCAATTCAGTATCTGGCTCTCAATCCATCAGGTACTGGGGGGGGGGGAGGAGTGTCTAAAGAACCGCTGGGGAGATTATTAGGGTCTAATGGAGATTTTGCTCCTGGTGCCTCAATCCTCAGGGTTGGATAGCTCTCACAAACACAAGTCCTATGCCTCCTGTGCCCATCTCACACATGTGAAATCTCTGCTACGTCCTAAGTTTAAGGAGGAAAGTCTATGAAAAGAACTGCAAGATTTCATGAATGGCGCCATTTTGCCCATAGACATTATGCCAATCCATCCCATTGGCTCTTCAGGGTTCTCATCATCTATTCCAATTGGCTGCGGGCTCTCACAGTCCCAAGCAGATATTCTTCTCAGTACCTCTGTCTGCTCTCACTCTGTGCCATGATGAGACCACAAAATCTATACTATTTGCTCGGGTACTATTGAGGGCCATTCCACACCCGATTAAAAAAAATGAGAGTCTTACCCTTTGCAAATGCCATATTTTTGGCTTTTTGCATGACGTCGTAAATATCCAGCGTTACATCTGCAAACCAGCAGCTACATCCTCCATTTTTAAAGCGCTTGCAGGGGAATCCACAAAACTGGATCCCCCCCTGCCATGTAGCGCTAGCAGGATAAGAGCAGCCAGCAAGACATTTGCACAAGACACGTGCGTTACCAAAGTGGCTGAAGTAGCAAGATCTCCAGCTCCAGAGCCCGCCCTTGACCCTACCTCCCTCTCTCTTAACCCTGAATGGGGCTTTCTTTAAAAAAATTAATCTACCTGGAGCAACTAATAGACACACAATCGGCCAGGCAGAGCACAAAATAAACTTTCCCCCACCAGTTTGCCCATAAAGCATGCCTCTTCCCCACCAAAAAAAACAAACAAATCCCCCCCCCCCATTTTTTTTTAAAGCTTCAAGGCTCCGGATTGCAAGAGGGATTGCAGTGAAAGGAGCCCTATGCACCCATGAAAAAATGCATATGTGTTTAAACAGCGGTCATCACGGTCCCTTTAAAAGAGTGAGAAAGGTGATTGGCTCCCTGTCTTGATTGACAGGTGTAAGAGAGCATGTTTAGAGCATTCCCCTCTTCTGCCATTTCAAGCAGGCATGCGAAATGGCAAGAAGTGCAAGATGGCAGCAGAGGAGCCGGCAGGTTAGGGATTCTGGGAGGTGCAGGGGTTTTTTGCATTACTCTATTGCACTGGTGTAAGGCTTTTTTTTTTTTAATGTGCAGAATGGCCCTGAGAATACGTCTCTGAGGGGGGGGCACTATCTAGAGTTATCAACCTCTAGGTGGGGCCTAAAGTTCTCCTGGGGTTACACTAATTTCAAGAGATCAGTTTTCCCAGAGGAAATGGTGGTTTCTGAGGGCAGACCCAATAGAAGGCAATTGCCACCCTAATCAAGCCTGCAGGCTCATTTAGCATTCTGGCACTGGATGATGGGCAACCACAAAATGGCTGCCCCAGGAGGCAGAGTTCAGTACAAAATGGCTGCCCCAGGAGATGGAGCCAACCACAAACGTCAAGGGTTGAGGTTATCATCATCATCATCATCATCATCATCATCATTATCATCATCTTTATTTTTTATAACCCACCCTTCCAACACTCAGGATGGATAACAATGGTATAACCATCAGTAAGATTATAATATCATTTATAAATACAATAGAACCATTCTGCACCTATAGCTCCCAGCTTATTCATGCTTTGATTGGGGGTGGGGGTGGGTCTGGCCTTTAATTAACTCCCCTCTCAATTTAGGGCTGTGAGGCCAGTGTTTCTTGCAGGTCTGGTTAAAGAGTATTCCACCAGGCTGGGGCCAAGGCCAAAAAGGCTCTGGCCCTGGTTGAGGCCAAATTCCACTATTTTCAGGAGGTTTTGACTTAAGGACCTTTGGGGTGGGGTGGAATGGAAAAGGCAGTCCCAGAGATATTCTGGTCCAAGATGGGTTAGGGCTTTGAAGGTTAATACCAAAATCCTCTCTCCAATCTAGAGCCAATGCAGCTGGGGCTCTAGAATATAGCAGGGAATATAGCCTTCCACTGGGTCCCCATGAGGACTCACCCTGCTATATTCTGAACAAGCTGGAGTTTCTGGAGCAGTCTCAAGGGATGCCCTGTGTACAGCGAGTTGCAGAAGTCTAATCTAGCAGTGACTTGCATGGATCACCCTGGATAGGTCCAATGCAGAGAGGCAGGGCACATGTTGTCATGCCTGGTGTAGGTGGAAAAATGCCAGGTGAGCATAACTTTAATAGTAACTCGTAAACATTTCAGGCATGAACAATAAAAAGAGTCCAGTGGCACCTTTAAGACCAACAAAGATTTATTCAAGACGTGAGCTTTCGAGTGCGAGCACTCTTCTGAGGAATCAATCTTTGTGGGTCTTCAAGGTGCTCCTGGACTCTGATTTTGTTGTGCTACTTCAGACCAACACGGTGACCCATTTGAATCTTCCAAAATGAACATATTCTTTCCAGAGGGCCTTGTGCTGTGGCAGCAGCTGTTGTTGAAGGAACTCTTTGAAAATCTGCACGACCAATCAGGTCTCGGGCAGCCAGTCGGAAGCCCGGCTGGGCAAAACCTCACCTGGAAGGAACACCTGGCGGGCACCAGGGAAGGGGCCAGGGTGTCACATGGGCAGCACATTGGGGGCTCCTGGATGAAACAGTTTCCAAGTTAAATGAGGCCCTTCCTTAGCCAAACAGCAGCCCTAAA
Organism: Paroedura picta; assembly: GCF_049243985.1. NCBI lineage: Eukaryota > Metazoa > Chordata > Lepidosauria > Squamata > Gekkonidae > Paroedura > Paroedura picta. The sequence goes on along the minus strand of NC_135383.1, from coordinate 26,058,909 downwards.
GTTGGGGAATGGGTGTGCGCAGATGTGTGCGCCTGTGTACAAGTGGCTTGGTCCACAAACGTCACTCGCATTGTCTTCCAAGATTGATTTTGCCCCTGGTAAAAATGATCTATGTTCTCTCCCCTGTCTTCCCCAGACTGCTCTGTCAAAAGGGAGAAAATGGATCTTTTAAAGATACAGGCATCCATCTACCTTTATTTACATCGTAACTTCCAAGCACACCAATGTGGCAGCAGGCAGGAGGGGGGGAGGAACATAAATCAAATGGCCATTGCATCCCCCCTAAAAGTCTTAAAGAGGCCTATTCACTCCCCCAAGTTACAATTGAAAATACGGAAGGTTTCCCAGCCCTCTCGCCCTCCAAAGGGTACCTTGAATATGTAAAAGCTGCAAGATCTGGACTCTAAATAAGCCCAACTGGAGTTACATGCCAAATCTTGGCAGTGAGGGACAGGTGAGGCGGGAGTCTCTGACCGAGGAATCGGCCCTAAACAGCTATTTATATTAATGCAAAGGAGGCCCAGAGTTCCTCTGTTTGATATATGCTGCTCTGGGATCTAGTTTTATCCCCACCAGTGAGAATAAAAATGTACAGTTCATGATAGGGAAGCGTCACGTGGGTGAGATAAAAAAAGCAGAGTCGGTAATGTATGTCTGCACAATGTATTCTCCCCAGACTTCTGCTCAAGATCTGGGGATGACAACAGGGAAACACTTAACTCCAGCAAAGACACTTTCATTCCAAGGCACACGTGCACGCTTGCTCCCGCACACACACACACACACACACACACACACACACACACAAGCATTTGTTTCAAAAATAAAAGAGGGAGATGGGTTTCAGTATCTCTACTTTTCAGGACAACAGTTTCCAAACTTTTTTGCTTCTAGGAAGCCTGCTGAGAAGCAAACAGGAGACATCTGCCATGGAAGCCCCATGTGTGGCAGAGGATCTCAGGCATATGCAGGGAGGTGCCACAATTAACAAGGACAGCTGGGGAGGCCAGGGTTCAAATCCCCACTCAGCCATAAACTTGGGACAAGTCGTGTTCACTCAGTCTAGCTTGCTGCACAATGTTGTGAGGATCATGCGCACATTTTAGTCAGCGTGCTAAATTTGCAGAGGTGCCTGCTGGCCCAAAGGAATGAATGAGCATTGGATAAGGGCATTTCCGCACATCTAAAAAAATACCAGCATAATGGTGCTGTGCTAAAAATGATTGCGCCTTTCCTCACCTTCTGCCTGTCTCGCTTCTGTCTGTTGCCTTCTTGCCCTCCTTATGCTCCATATGCCTGCTTGAAATGGCAAAGAGAGCAACATGCTTTACACAAGACTCTCTTTCACCTGTCAATCAAACCAGGCAACCAATCCCCTTTCTCAACGTTTTAAAGGGCTCGCAATGCCTGCTATTTTTTTTATTCAATCCTTCTCCATTGAAACCCCTATGCATCTAATCATAGATGCATAGTGCTTTTTGAGTCTTGAATCTTTTAAAAATTAATCTAGTTCCTGATTGGAGGGGACTTTAGAGAGGCATGCTTTGTGTTTAAACTGTGGGAAAAATTTTTTTTGGCTTTGCCTGCAGAATTGAACACCTATTCGTTGCTCCAGGCAGTTTGCTCTAAAAAAACACAAACAAACCCATACCTGGGAGAAGGGAGAGGGAGGTGGGTGCGTGGGCGGGATATTGGAGGCAGAGATAGCACTTCTTCGCCTCCATACATTTCTTTAACGTTTGGCCTGCTAATTGCTCTCCTGTAGCTTGTACTATATAGATTGGGGAATCCACTTTATGCGATGCCCCAACTAGCGCTTTAAAATGGCGGATGTGGCATTTGGTTTGTTGGCTGGATGTGAGATGTTGGTGACATCATGTGAAACGCCAAAAATGTAGCATCTTCATACGGTAAGTATAGCGCTACATTAATGGGGCGCAGAATGGCTCTAAGAAGTGTGAAGGATTGTCAAGGAAGGGGTTGCCCCCAAGGCCCATTGCCTTCGAGCCTACAGGAAGAGGGGTGATTCCCAGACGAGGCCACCTGCTACCACCAATGCTTCTGGTTCAGAATTGTCTGTGCTGCATTTCAGGGGCTGTCTGAATGAGGAAAAGGGCTCTGCCAAGATCCTTCAATTAGCTAGGTCAGCCATTGCAAAAAGTAGGAGAGAGAGATGAGTAGGGATGCCAAAACTGATTCTCCAGGATCAGTTCCTCTGGAGAGACACAACAAACTCCAGGGCTGATTCTGGACTTACTTTGTTTTTTCCATTGTCAATCCTGCTGAATTCAGATCGATTTGAACATGGGTCTTTCTCCCCCAAATTGAAGCAGAAAGCACTTGATTGGGGAAGCTCAGAGCAGGGAAGGGAGCGGTGGTCATGAAGCTGAACTACCTTTCCTGAACTGGTGAGGGGGGGGGTCAGGTGAACAGTTGGAACTAGTGCTTTATTTTCTTCTCTTTTGACTTCTCTCTGCTGAGAGAAATGTGGGCTTCTGGAGCGCAGTCACTTTAAAACAGGGAGAGAAGCCTTGCAACGAGGCAACAGGAAGTCTTTGAACTAATGCCCTGGCCAATCAGGGAAGACCGCTTTGCTACATCAGCGTTGGAGGCACGGAGCAGGAAGTTAATTCACAAAAAGCCGAAATCTACACTTATGCTGGTGGTGGTTTTTCAAATATGGTGGCTTATATCCACTCCTGAATATCATAGGAAAAGATAAGGACACCGTGGATCAATCATGCATGTTGAGGAGAGAAAATGTAAAGATCCAAAATCAAAATAGAAATCAAATTCAGTGCAGAGGGGCAGAGGGGAGGGATTTATCCAGGCTGGGAGTAGATAAAAAGCCCTGTGCAGACTCGACCCAGGCCTTGCCTACTCCACATAGGATGGCCTAGATTTCCTAATAAAACATCACAGCTGAGGATGCATTTTAAAATGTTTGCTTAATTTGGTGTCAGCAGTCAAGTCAAATAGTCCAAGGGAGAAATTAGCCTGAGCCTATGTGAAATGGAAAGCAAATTGCTGGAGAATTTTCGCAGTCTGACAACACGAGAGTCAAAGCTGAACTTGGCAGGGAGAGATTTGGTGCTGGATTTCATGAAATAGGTGCCTTTCTTGTGCCCAGGACATGACTGGAAGCCCAGAAGGTTGTGGAGGATCCCTAAACTGTTATCAGGAAGTCTTGGGTTTGGAGTTACTCACTCTGGCTTGAGAGAAGCCTGCAGAGCGGGGGGGTGGGGGGGAGGGAGAAGAGAATGCAGCTGCAATGAGAGGCCATAAAGCCCACCCTCCACAGTGACCGTTTTGGTCAGGGAATGGCTCTCTGTCACCCAGAGACCGGCTGTAATTCCAGGAGGACTCCAGGCATCACTGGGAGGCTGGCGGCACCCTTTAGGTTAACAGCAAATGTGACTTTTTCATTTCATGCCATTTGCCTGCATCCTCACATCAAATTTCTCCCATAAAACTTACCTATTTATTAATTACTAGATTCAAAGCCCTTTTGTTAGAACGGGCGTTGAAAGGCCGCTCCTGCCATGGCCTCCTCCCCCCCTCCCGGCTGTGAGGCTGCAGATGTGCTTCTGGGCCCGGGGGGAAGGCCTCTTTCCTGGCCCCTACTCCTCCCCCAGCCACAGCCTCCTTCTCTACTCACACCGTCGCGCCGCTTCCCCGATTGGGCCCTCACCCGGACAGGCCCTGCCCATTCTCCGCCCTCTTAGGACTTAGACTTTTATTTAACTCTTGGAGTTTGCAGAGACAATACCCACCATAAAATGGCTGCCATGAGAGACCAGGACTGATTCTGCACTTACTTTGTTTATTCCCTTATGGATCCTGCTGAATTCAAATCGATTTGAACTCGGGTGTTCCTCTTTCCTCCCCCATTGAAACAGAAAGTGTTCTGCACATGGTTAGGGAAGCTCAGAAGGGGGGATGAGCCAAGTGCAGCAGGTGCCCAAATTGCCCAAAATCAAAATGGAAATCACATTCAGTTGTAGACGGCAGGGACTCAATCGACCTGGGATTGGAATAAAAGCTCCATGCAGATTTAGCCCAGGCCAAAATGGTTGCCATGAGAGGCTGTTACAAAGAGTTGAGAGCTCCTGAGCTAATCATCTTTCCAGAATGTGGGCAGCTATTTCTATATGGGTGCTTCCTGTTCACTCATAGAATCATACAGTTGAAAGGGACCCCCAGGGTCATCTAGTCCAATCCCCTGCAGAATGCAGGAAACTCACAACTACCTGCCACTCCAAGCACTCCCAGCTAGAGTTGTATGTGGTGGTGTCCAAATCAGCCGTTCCTGGCCGACGCACTTGTGTCACGCCGCAAGGGGGGAGGGGAGGAGCGTGCGCTGGTGTGTAACACAGCGCACACATGCAGGCACACCTGAGTGTGTGCGCCCATTATGCACCAGTGCCCGCGCCTCCCTTTCCCCTGCGGTGCACCGCTGGCTGCATCGGCCTAGAACGGCTGATTCGGATGCCGCCGTGCACAACCCTTCTCCCAGCTCTAATGTAGTGAAGAAAGCCACAATTTACAATTTACTGACTTTGGAGCAGAAGCAAGTAGGCACACATCAGTGGATGGCATCATGTACCCGTGTATACTGTGTTGTGGGTCAATGTTGCACAATACACTGACTTCCAAGGAAAACCACATGTGCTTGTTTTACAGCATGATATTCAAACCCGGGATTTAAACAGCTGAGAAAAGATCAATAGGGCATGCATATACATTTCCAATGGGGGAAATGTGGTGTTTTATAAGCACCCTGTCTTAATGTTCACAGTGTGCCACTGCTTGGTGAGGATTACATGGAAACAACCCCAATTTATACTATTTATTATTTTCTTTCTTTTTTTTAACCTCCTGTTGTATACTAGGTTTCACTGCAAAACAGACAAGCTTATCAGGGGAGAATAATTCACCATAAAAGGGAAATATACCTCCTACAAAACCGTTAAAAAAACTTTTTGTTATTTGTTTCCTTCCTCCCTTTTACACAGAAGTCTACATTTTTAAAGTTCATCAATTCTTGTGGCAGCTAATTGCCGGTTAAAAGAGCCCAGGAGACCAGGCTAGCTGCTTTTTTTTTGGGGGGGGGGGCACCAATCTCAAAAGGCAGAGGAGGGATCCAGCTAGAGATGGTTGTGCATTTCTGCTCCCAACTGCTTCAGCCTGAAAATTCCCAGTTTTGAGTTGGACAAATGACTTTCTGATGCTGCACCATTTTCCCTGCATCTTCCATGTATAACGTATACATTTTCCAATCTGACTTGTGCATCAATAAAGTGGCTCAATACATACCAGGGATGTGCTCGGAGCTATATTTTCTGTAAAAATGTATATAAAATTTCATAATAGGCTTGTATAATGCCAAGAAGCCTACGGACCCAAGCCTTCCCTGTGGAGGGTTCTGATTTAGTTTACTGGGACTTCTTTTGGATGGAGGACTCACCCAGTAGTTATGCCACGCTGCCCCCTGGTTCTTTGCTGTGGGCTGGCTCTCCTGATCTTTTTCGAAAGCTTAGCTTGGCAAAAGTGGTGAAATGCCAGCTGCGCTCCTCGGGCGACTTGAGCCTCCACAGACGGGGAGGCATCAAAGATCACACTCAGGTTTCTAGAGGACTGTGGAGTTGTCAGCTGTACCCTGTCTAGGGTGGGCTGACACACTTCTTCTCCCAGCCCTTTCCTACCCAGCCTCAGGACCTCTGTCTTGGAGGAGTTCAGATGTCTCTGAGTCAGACTGTCACTAATCCAAGCGGCTGACAATTGTCTCAAGGGAAGAATCTGGCCATCCATCCATTAGGATGCAGAGTCTGGTGTCTTCTGCATATTGATGACACCCAAATCCAAACTCCGGACCAGCTGGGCAAGCAAGTGTGTGGCACCCCACATGGGAATTGGCTGCTGTGACTCTCTACTGGTGGCCCTGGAAGAAGGAGATCAGCCACTTCCAGGCTTTCCCCCAAATTCCTGCATCAACAACGTGTCATGTGAGAAGGTCATACTCTACCAGATATAACACTTCAATGACGGAGGCAGCAGTTTCCAAATGGATGCTCCTTCCAGACGCAAGGAGCGTCTGCCAGTTCTAATAAGGGCTGCTCTAGTTTGGCAAATACCTGGAAATTTGGCAGGGGGGGACACAGGGAAGAAAGCGTTTGGGTAGGGGAGAGACTTCAGCTGGATAAAATGACATAGAATCCATCCATCCTCCAAAGCAGCCATTTTCTCCAGGGGAACTGATCCTGGTCGCATGGAGACCAATCATAATGGTGGGGAAATCTCTAGGTGCTCCCTGGAAGTTGGCAACTCTGTAATCCCAGTAAGATGGAAGGAATGAAGGGCAGGCCTTCCTTTGGGAGAGAGATGTTGTTGTGGAAGGAGAAAGTGGTCACCAGGTGGGGAAATGGCAGACGCTATGGTGCCTGCGGGCACCACTTTGGGGATTGCAGCATTCATCCATGGTTTTGCGGGATGTCTGACTAAGCGTGTGAAAGAAGGTGTTGTTGTAGATGTGTGGAAAGATCTTTCCCCCCCTTGAAATCCACCTCCGGCATTGCAAAACATGCCGGGTGGGGAGGGAAACCTGTTTGGATGCATCTGGGAGCCGTAGAACAGTTAGATTTTCATAGAGTCATAAAGAAGTAAACACTAGGCCTCTATGAAGATGTATTGGGCCCTGCAGTGCCATTGTCTTCAAAAGGAATTAAAAACAAATTGCTGTGGGCCAGCACATAATTTAGAGACTCACGGCAATTTTATGACTTGCTAATGTTCCTAATTACATGCCCGTGAAAGGCTTAATTAATTGGGGGAATGTAACCAAAAAGAGAGAGAGAGAGAGAGAGAGAGAGAGAGAGAGAGAGAGAGAGAGAGAGAGAGAGAGAGAGAGCGAGAAGAAGAAGAGGAAGGAGAAAGAGAAAGAAGCAGTTGCCTTGTGTTTGTTATCGTGGTTCCAAGGCATTGATTTTACTGCCTACGGAGAATTTAAGGCCTCTCTGTTTGCACAAAGAAAACGCTAGTCTCTCTTTCTCTCTCTCTCTGTCTTGGAAAAAAAAAAGCACATTAAGATCAACCCCTTGCTGCTATCTAATATACTTGCCTCTACTTAACCGAAAGCTCGGGTAATCATATTTTTTGTAAATGTTGGTGCCGTTAATTGCGCCGGGGAGAGAAAATAGGTTCCGCTCGGCTGGTCGTAGAAAATTTTGAAATCTTTTCTTCTCCTTCCCAGGCCAACCCCCTCCCCCTGAGCTCCCAATCCGGAGGACTCCGAGAAGAGAAGCCGTGCTGGAGGAGGGAGCCAAGACCCGCAGGGCTAACTGGGCTAAGACCCGTCAAGAAAAAAGCGACGTTTTCGTGGCCTTCCGCAAACTAATGAAGGTGGGACCAGCCTGGGTCCATAAGCCTTAATGAGCACCTTGACGGTTCAAGATCCTAGAAGAGGAACCTGCTATTTTGAAGAATATAGAAATCCACCTGTATAGTTAAAACTTGTCAAGGAGAAGAGGCCTAAACTCCTCTTGTGTTGCTTTGTGTGGAGATCCCCAAGCAAGGGTTCCCAAGCTTCTTAAGCCTGTAGGCACCTTTGGAAGAAGGCACAAAATGGCTTCTCCAAACTGGCTGCTGCAGGAGGTGGCGCCACTCACAAAATGGCTTCCACAGCTAATCACATATAGGTGCTATGGTGGCAGCTGCTGCCAAAGCAACACGTTTCGTAATCTGCACAGCCAATCAGAAGCCTTGCTGGAGAAAAGCCCCATCTGGCCCTGCCCACTCGCTAAGAACCAACCGGAAAAGGTATCAGCAGGTACCATGGCGCCCCCTGCTGGAAAGGATGGAAAAGCAGCCATAGGGATTCCCCTACCTGCTGACGTCATTGGTACAATCCTGTGACAGAGGTGTCATATGATCCTTCTGACTGGGTGGCTCAACAAACCATCACCTTGAGTCCAAGGAGTTATGGTGGGAGAGCAGGAAAGGCCAACCAAAGGAGACAGACTGGTCAGCCTCAACAGGTGCTCCGGGAAGCTGTGATCGCTCTCATTCGTGCACATGGAGGGCAACTCACGCAGGAGATGACCTCAGGCACGAGGGTGGCCGGTTTGGTGAAAAGATTGTGTTGGAAGAAGGCAGAGAATTTAAACAACATGTCGTTAAGAATCAAAATGCCAATTCTGTAGGGTTGCCGACTCCAAGTTCGGAAATGTCTGGAGCTCTAGGATGGAACCAGGAGACGGCAAGGTGTGGGGGGTGGGGACCATGAAGTCCACCTGCCAAAGCACCCATTTTCTCCTGGGGAACAGGTCGTTGTTATCTTGAGACCAAATGGAATAGTGAGAAGACTCCAGGGGCCATCCATAGGTTAGCAGCCCAATTTGATAGCCTGCCTTCTAGTGTTAGGAGGACAGCAGCTAGGGAACACAGGGTGGTTGTGTGTGCAGACCCCTGGAATGGATGGGACCCATAGCAGAGGAAATCTAGAACAGTCCAAGGGCTGCATCTTCCTCCGGTCTCACCAAGACAGCTTCCTGGATGTGGTGTGTCTGTGTCTGTGTGTGTGTGTGGGGGGGGGAGTGAAGGAGCACCGCTTGCCCCATGCGGAGAGATAAAAGAAAACCCTCTTTAATACATTTCCAAGCAGAACAAGGACAGCTTCAAAGGAAGGTAAAATGCTAATGTTGTATGTCCTTCTGGAAAGGGGAGAAATAAAGGCGCAAATTAACTCCCCCACACTCCTCTGCCACTGATCCATGTGTGTTACAAATATATTACAGCGTGTCAGATCAGAGACGGTGGAGCTTCCCATGGCTGTTTAAAGGGGCTCTTCCCTTTGTGTGCCCTGAGACAGCTATTTTGATCTTTCTCGGTGTGTGTGTGTGTGTTTGTCCTCAAAGGACTGATGGTGCTCGAGATTAGCAGGGTTATTTATTTTTGTTGCTTTGCTGTACTGGCAGTAAATCACGACTTGGCATCTACAGCTGCTCAAGGATGACTCTGGCATGGGGAAGAAGACACCGTAAACGTTTCCTGGACGGGAGAGAGAACTTTGCAGGCAAGGAGAGGCGAGGCTGTTGACCCAAGCGAAGCCTGCTGTGATTTCGGGTCTGGTGACCTCTGAAGTGGGAGAGGCCTACCTGGGAAATATGCAAATACGCAGCGACCCAGTGAGAAAGACCTTGGTGAAGTGCAGAGGGTTGCCAGCTTCATTGTCTGTCTCGCTGCACCTTGGACTGACCCCCCCTCCACTCCCCCAACACTTGACAGGCAGGAAAGAGCAGGGGTAGTCAAACTGTGGCCCTCCAGATGTCCATGGACTACAATTCCCAGGAGCCCTTAACAGCATTCGCTGGCGAATGCTGGCAAGGGCTCCTGGGAATTGTAGTCCATGGACATCTGGAGGGCCACAGTTTGACAACCCCTGGGAAAGAGCATCACTGGCCGCCCCCACAGTGGAGAAGGACATTGTGGAATAAGTGGGTTGTTGGGTCGTCTTGTCTTGAAAACGAAGGGGCGGGAACAGCTAAACAAAAGTGGAAGAACACGGCAAAGGCATTACTATTTTTAAAAACATTTTGATTTTGACTTTCAAAAAAAGTCAAAGATAGTCCTATAAAAATCCAACATGAGTTCGCCTCCACATTAACCTCACAACAACCCTGTGAGGTAGGTTAGGTTGAAACAGTGCGTGACTAGCCCAAAGTCACCCCTTAAGGTCCCATGGTGGAGAGTCCAGCCTGGGTGTCCGATGTCTTACCTGACAATCTCAGTGTGAGACCCCCCAATGGCTGTACCCCTGGTTGGGGGTTGCCAGCTCCAGGGTGGGAAAAACCAGGAGATTTTGGGGGTGGAGCTTGAGAAGGGTGGGGTTTGGGAGGAGAGGGACTTTAGTGGGATATTCCGCCACGGAGGGCCCCTTCCAAAGTGCCTGTTCACCCCAGGTGGTCTTATCCCTGGGGGGGCGGAGGGTTTGCAATGAATTTTGGCTGGGTGGTGCTTCATGAAGTCCAGCTCATGGCTGGTTGCCAGCCCTTTCTACCTGCCTCCCTTCGCCAGGATTGGAACTGATCCCCGCTCCCATTGGGTGTCTGATTCAGGTTCCTCCTTGTCACAATGGGGACCTTGTGTTGCATGAACCAGCCCTGGGTGGGGCTGTGAAGTAAGGAGAACAGCCTCTGGCCAGCCTGAAGCGGGGCAGGAGGGAGCCTTACCCTTGATGAGTGGGGCAGTTGGAGCTCAGTGCTTACGTTAGTGCCGGGGTAGTCAAACTGCGGCCCTCCAGATGTCCATGGACTACACTTCCCATGAGCCCCTGCCAGCCTTCGCATGCAAAACACAGACCCATTTTTGTTTTTTAGAGCTGGTGAATGATAGGGGAAAGAGGGGGGCGGGCGGGTGGGCGGGTGTTCGAGCAGCTTTCTCCTGATCATTCAGCCATGTTTACGCTTTGTTTGTTAAGCCTACCATTTACACAAATGGGCTCCATGTTCAGCCTCTGAGAAATCAGGCAGGCAAAACACAGACCCATTTGTGTTTTTGGGCACTGGGGAATTAAAGGGGGAAGAAGAAGAAGAAGAAGAAGAAGAAGAAGAAGAAGAAGAAGAAGAAGAAGAAGAAGAAGAAGAAGAAGAAGAGTTGGTGTGTGTGTGTGAACGAGCAGCCTTCTTCCAATCATTCTGCCATGTGTGCGCTTTGTTTTTAAGCAAACCGTTTAAACAAAATGACTCTTTGGGCTCCGCTTATCATGTTGTCTACAATTTTTAAACAGAGGCTGGATAGCCATCTGACAGAGAGGCTAATTCTGTGAAGGTTCAAGGAGGTGGCAGGTGACTGTAGGTGAGCGACAGGGTTGTGAGTGTCCTGCATAGTGCAAGGGGTTGGACTAGATGACCCAGGAGGTCCCTTCAAACTCTATTCTTCTATGACTCTATGGAAAAAAATGACAGGAAAATAAAGATTTGCAGCTTCAATTAGTTTAAGGGAGAAGAAAAAGTGAAACAGGGCCTTTGCAGGGACAAGACATTTGACGTTGCATCTACTTGAAAGTAAGTTCCACCGATCCCTTCCCACCCTTGCCAGTTCTATGCCACGTTCCTTATTTATGTGGCCTTACTGGGAACGAAACCTGAGGATTAAGACCGGGTTGAGGCCCGTTTTGTTCAGAGTGCAAACATGCACACTGGGGGGGAAAACCCCTCCATAAGAAATGTAAAATGTGCTTGTCGATAAGGTAATTCCCCAGCAATCAGGCGAAATTAATTGTGTGAACATCAACTGATCAAATCCACTTAATAGGTGGGGGTGAGCAGAAAGCCAGAATGTAATTTCATTAGCAATCTGTTCCATCCTAATGAAATTTTCTAATAACACTCTAATTTTGATTTCTGTCGAAGAGATGATGGTGGGAGGTGGGTATTCTTCTCCCCCCGAAGCCCTGCCTGAGATATTCCTGGAGATATTTGGGAAACTTAGAGGCACATTTCTATCTCACTTTTAATTTGATGCTTTAATAGCCAAGATTTTCATATAACAACTTTGAGAATAGGAAAAACTGCAAAAATGTTGATGAACATAGATAGGTGGGGAAGTCAAATGGGGCCAGCCGACATCCACAGCCTGACCCCCCAAAGGTGTTTTTTTCACGCTGCAAAATTGCCCTGGGGGCGGGGCTGGACTGGCCATTCATGCCAGCAGGGAATTCCCTGGGGGTCTCATAACTCAATAACTCCTTCTAATTTTTTTTTAAATGCCTTCCGCAACTCCGCATTGTAGCTCTGGGAAAAAGACTCTTTCTGAAAAATAAAATAAAATAAATGCACCCCGTGGCTTGGAGGTGCAGCTCTGCCTCGCTGACCTGGGCTAGAACGTGGAGGTTGCAGGGGGAGGCGGGGAGGATGGAAGTGATTTGGGGGTGGGGCAGTTGCAAGGGTGGGGAAAGCACACTGGGACAGCCCAAGTTCCCCCACACCTGCATGGCACACCCTGTTGTGTCCTGCAGCAAAAATACAGATTTCTCTGTGTTCCCTTGACCAACTAGGGCGTGAGCCAGGCCAGGCCTGGGACCGCCCAGGACCTGGCCAAATATCTTGGGAAGGCAGGATTTAGACCTGCATGCAAACAAGCAGCGATCGCAGCCTAATCCGTTGTGCGGAAGACGTCACAGTGTGCAAACCTCCCTGATCTTTTGCTGAACTCCCAGGGGTGCCTGGAGATCTCCTAGAGTTGCAGCTGATCCCAAACTACAGAGATTAGTTCCCCAGGAGGAAATGGCAGCTTTGGGGGGCGGAGAGAGAAGCCGTTTGGAGCTGTAGTAGGTCTGAACTTGCCGAATTTGGCCTAGCTGAGAAGGGTCCTGGAAACTGGGGTAGAAAAACTCAGTTGGATCGTCATTGATGGCGAAGAAGGGAGCTAATGAGATGCACACACTAGATATACCTTCTGTGTATCCCTCGTTGCCTGGGAGCCTTCCTGGCGTAAGCGAGTGCAGAGAGGCCTGAGTCCACGTGACCAAATGCCTTTGACAGAGGCGACCACCGGTGCCGTTCCCTCTCCCCAGCGCTGCTCTTTCCTTGCCGCAGAGTGCTGACGGGCACAAGTCTGGCGGTGTGGAGCTGCAGCAGGGCACCTTTGCTTTCAAGTCGGATGTGCTGACGTGAACAAGAAGCAATTCAGGCGGGCATCCCAGGACTCAGAGTCCTTGCCCGTTTCCACGGGCTGAGTGGCAGGGTGCTGCTTCCACTGCTGCTTCAGGTCTGCCAGGGGGGAGGGGGCAAGTCTTTTACAAAATTGATATTGACAAAAAGGCAGGGGGGGGGATGCTACCTAAAAGCACAGCCATTCTCAGGTAATCACGTGTACTGATCATCGAGACAGGGCCCCAAAGATGGCAGCCATGGATGACACGCTGCTCGCTGACACCTTTCCTGGGGCCCACTGCGTTTTCTTGGAAAATAGGCAGGGCTTCTGATTGGCTGTGAAGATATTTCAAAAGGTCGCTTTGGCAACAGCTGCCACCACAGCACAAGGATCCCCGTTGTGTGGCAAACATTTTGAGCCTGGCTCCACCTTCTGCGGCAGCCATTTTGTGCCTGGCTTAGACTCCTGTGGCAGCCATTTTGTGGCTGTGTCCAGCATCATGTGAGAATTCCAGAGGTGGCCACAGGCACAAAAAGGCCTTGCTCTTGATTTTTATCTCCTCTTTCCTCCAAGAGGGACACAGAGATGTATGTTGTGGCCCATACAACAACCCTGCAAGGTAAGTTCGATCGGGAAGGCATGACTGGCATAAGGACACACATAGATCTTCATTGCAGAGTGGAAATTTGGATCCGGTCCTATCATACCACTTATGGCTACACAAGGTATCCCCTATCTATGGCTCTACAGCAGGCTTTCCCAAGCAGAGATTCTTGATGGCCCCGGAAGGGTTTCCCAAATGGTTGAGAGTGGGGTTGTGCTCAGTGGCGTCCGAATCGGCCGTTCCAGGCTGACACAGCCAGCGCCGTGCCATGGGGGGGAAGGTAGGAGAGGCGTGGCCGGCGGTGCGTAACTCAGCGCACACATGCCTGGAGTGGCCAATTGGGATGCCATTGTGCACAACCCTACTCAAGGGTAAACCATGGGGAAAAGCAATCTCAAGGCAGCATCTCCCTGCTGCTGCTTATCAACTCCCTGGCTTGCATACGCGTAGTGAGGACAAGACATCAGTGGACACGGAGATCTGAAAATGAAAAAGTCTGAAAATGAAAAAACAGAAGAAGGGTGTGGTCCGAGTCCTGGAGGCTTCGGGGCACCTGCGCTGGGCCCGGCAGTGGGGGAGGCCTTGGCTTACCAGGTGCCTGTGAATGGAGGGCAAACTCCAGGTAATTGTTGCCAATGCCTGCTGGTGCAGGTAGAAGCAGGCCAGCAAAAGAGGGAGCAGCGGTCTCTGTTACCCTGCAGTGATGTCACTTCTGGCATGACCTGAGAATGTCCCCTGCTTCCCTGAATCCCAGTCTTTGATTGGCCAGCCGTGGGCTGAGAAATTCCTGAAGATCTGGGAGTGGCACCGGGAGAGGGCAGGATTTGGGCAGGGGAGGGGCCTGAGCAGGAGGCAGTCGATTTGGGAGCGAGTCGTTTCACAAGCATCCATGAAGAAGACGAAGGTGTGGAGAGTCACTTATGAAGAGCTTCAGCCTGCCTCCCGCGGGCATCAGTGGGCCGCCAGGGCCTCCTCTGCATTCTCCAGGCGTTCCTAGCGCATGTCCGCCTTGAGCTGAGCATCTGATGTGCCGGCGCCCAGAGGTTTTCCGTTTTCTCGCTAATGCAGAGCGGCCGGCGAGGGGCCCTGGCGAAGACGCCACCCGCTTTATGAAGACGCTGCTCCTTGACTACTGAACTGGGGCCTGGCGCAGGTCTCTCCATTTGCAGCCATCTGATACGTTTTGGTGATTTATTCATGACTGCTGTAGTGAAAAATTGGAAAAGGCTCGAAGGCCAGCCGTGGCGTCGAGATCCCCGTGTGAGATGCAGGCCCTACAACTGAACGAGGGCGGAAGCTGTCACAGGCGGCAGGCGAGGTTTACTCCAGCGGCTACGAAGCAGAATCTTTCTATTAAGTGGAGATGAGCTCTGGCGGGAGGGGCTGCGTTGGGCTGGGAGGGGGGGACTCTCGCCGGAGCAAATCTGGGCCGGCTGGCACAGAAAAGAGCTCAGCTGGGGAAATGGTTAGGCCTGCACGGCTGCCACAGCCCCAGGGGGAGAGCGGGAGGCTGGTCTGCTTGCGGTTAAGAAAGCCATGTTTCAAGTCCTCATGGCGGAGAAGCTTTGCTGGAAAGCCACAGTGCTTTGCGAGAGGGCAGGACCCAGGCAGGTGGCTCGTTCAGAGGGTTGTCAACACTTGGGTAGAAATCCCTAGAGATTGGGGGTGGGGTGGAGCCGGGGTGAGATTTGGGGAGAGGTAGGACCTCAGCAGGTAATGGCCAAAGTGGCCATTTTGTCTGAGGGAATGAACCGTAATAGTGGGAGAATTCCTAGTGACCCCTGAAGGTTGGCAAACTGATGTCTCTTGACCCCAAATCCCCATTTTGACTTCACTTCTCCTTTATACAATGGAATTGTGATTGGAGGGAGGGTAGGGAGCAATTCCTGTTGGCAGCAGAGGATAGAACCAGCAATAATGGGTTTAAATTATGTGCATGTTGAAGGTGTTGGCTAGATATCAGAAATAGAAATGTTTACAGCCCAGGTAGCTCAGCAGCGGAATTAGCTGGCTAAGGATGTTGTGAGCCTCCCCTCACTAATGGTCCTAAAGCAGCAGCTAGATGGATACTTATCATGGATGCTTCAGGACAGGGTTGGCCAAACTGTGGCTATCCAGATTTCTCTCCATTGTAGCTCATGGACTTCTGGAGAGCCAGTTTGGCCACTCCTGCTTTAAGCTGATACTACAGCAGGGGTAGTCAAACTGCGGCCCTCCAGATGTCCACGGACTACAATTCCCACGAGCCCCTGCCAGCGAATGCTGGCAGGGGCTTGTGGGAATTGTAGTCCGTGGACATCTGGAGGGCCGCAGTTTGACTACCCCTGTACTACAGTGAGCAGGGGGTGGGACTAGAGGGCCTGTGTGGCCACTTCCCACTCTAGGATTCTATGATTATTCCCATGGCATCTTATTTTTCTTTCCAGTGTTATTTGTGCATCAATAACCCATCATTCTGTGCCTATCGTACTTAAAAAAAGATGTCTGTGTATTTTTCAGCATATCTCCTGAAAGTCTAGCTGATCTCCAAGGCGCATCTGGACTATCTGGATCTAGCTGCTTGATTGTATGCATAAATACCTTATCAAGAGCATATAAAAACTGCACGGCATGCAGACACCATACCATCAAACCTCCAAAACCAATAATGGCGCTGCTGACAAAAATAATACATAAAATTAAAACAAAATTAAACCCATTAATAGATGCACATCGGGTTGCCAAGCACGTCCAGGGAACCAGTGGGAGATGGAAGGGTCAAGGAGGGGCCTGTCAGCAATGCTGGGATGTCATTTCTAGGAAAACCTGGACTGCCAGAAACTTTATGGTAAAGCCACAGAATTTCCAGAAATTCCTAGAGAGTGCTGATATCACATCTAGTTTTTCCTTGAAAGTTGAAGTCACATGATAGGACCAAAGTCCTTATTTATTTTATTTTCACATTTCTATACAGCCGCTCTAAAAAAGTCTTGTGGCCATTCACAACAATTCAATAAAGCATAAAAAACCCTAAAAACACCCCCCCCCCTTCTGATTTTAGTGGCTTCAGGAAACAGACGGTGGGGGCTGAAAATTCCCATTCCTACAAGGGGCTGGTGGCTCTCTCACATACCACCTGTTAGAAGAGAGGCCTTCCTTCTGTGTGACAGAGAAGGGGGAAATACCTCTTCTAACGTGTGACATGCAGTTTTTATAAGTACTTCAGTGTGATGCTTTTCAACAACTGCTGCTCTCTTAATCATTTCAGAGCAGAAGCCTGATTAGTCTGTTGTAGTAAAATCACTCAGAAGTCTTTTAGCATCTCAAAGGCTAACAGCATTGGTTTCAGCAGGACGTTTTGTGAGTCTGAGCTCACTTCCTGCCTCAGGACTCGCAAAAACCTGTGCCAAAATAAATGTCGCTAGTCTTTAACATGCTCCCAGACTCTTGTCTGAGAGCCAGTTTGGTGTAGTGGTTAGGAGTGTGGACTTCTAATCTGGCATGCCGGGTTCGATTCTGCACTCCCCCACATGCAGCCAGCTGGGTGACCTTTGGCTCGCCACTGCACTGATAAAACTGTTCTGATCGGGCAGTGATATCAGCGCTCCCTCAGCCTCACCCACCCCACTGTTGTGGGGAGAGGAATCTGTAAGCCGCTTTGAGCCTCCTTCGGGTAGGGAAAAGCGGCATATAAGAACCAACTCTTTTTCTTCTTCTTCTTCTTCTTCTTCTTCTTCTTCTTCTTCTTCTTCTTCTTCTTCTTCTTCTTGTGTGATTCTGCTGCCCTATTATCATCTCTTCAGCTGTTCACAAGGGTTTCAGTTGATTCAATGAGCAGCTTAATTGATCAAACAAAGCCTAATGTTATTTTCGAAAGGTGTTCACATTTTTGCTTCCCAAATCCAACTTTGTGCCATTTGGCAAAAAGAAAACCTTGCATCTTGGGATGGGCAGTCAATAAGTACAATAATTTAGCTTGTGGCATACAAGTGAGATTTCATGCCAACCTGGCCGTAATGGGCTCAAGAGAGGTTATGGCTTCTGCTGAAGGGTAATCTGGTAGCATCACAGCCTTGACCTCTGAACCCTGCAGAAGTGGAGTCTGCCCAGCCAAGCAATTATCTTTATGATTCTTCTGCGGATAATCACCTGGTGATTTATCACTGGTTCTGATGCTCCTGACCTACTTGTTGGACTCAAAAATTCTTCTTCAGCAGCCATTAAGTTGGACCAAAAGTTTTGATAACTGTTGACAAAAGCTGCTTCCTTGATTAAAATGTCACCTCATATTCTGATCTTCCCCTTCTCTGGATTTGCCTTGTTAGTTAGCTTGACTGTGTTGCCAGAACAGAAGGAAGGAAGGAAGGAAGGAAGGAAGGAAGGAAGGAAGGAAGGAAGGAAGGAAGGAAGGAAGGAAGGAAGAAAGAAAGAAAGAAAGAAAGAAAGAAAGAAAGAAAGAAAGAAAGAAAGAAAGAAAGAAAGAAAGAAAGAAAGAAAGAAAGAAAGAACTCTTGTGGTGGGAAGACAGACCTCATTGGTGCTCACCTCATGGGGGGATGTCACAAGAGAGGATGTTTAACTCCTCCCACTTTTCTTCTTCTTCTCCTGCAGTTGCTGTCACCATCTGGATTTCCTTCTCAAATGGAAAAAGGCCAATGTCCCTACAGTTCAAGTCAAGTCAAGTAGCCTTTATCGGCATGAGAAAACAACAACAACCGTAATGATATACAGTCAACAACAGAACTACAGAATTCATTGTGTTATGGTAACAGCTGCTGCCAAACCAGTATTTTAAAATATCTGCACAGCCAATCAAATCTCGAATGGCCAACCAGAAGCCCTGCTGGACAAAAGCTCACCTTGGCCTGCCCCCTTTTCTGAAAATGCCTGGTGAGCTCCAGAAGTGTGTCGGTGACCGTGTTGGCACTCATGGCCGCCCTAGTGGGGATGGCCTGCTGGTGGTCTGGCAAGCTTAAGGGCCCCTGATTTAAGGTGGCCAGGTGTAATTAAGGCACCAGGCCTCCTCCGGGATTGCAGTGCTAGCGAAATCTGCACAACGTCCTCCCGTTTCCATCCCTTAAAGGTACAGCAAGCGGTCTTGCTCTTGGGCCTCCTGAGTTTATGACCGTCACAGCAGAGATAACAATCTTCCTTCTCAAGCATTTTTTTAAATTGCTTGACGGGGCATTCATTTCTGCGCACGGTGCAAAAAGCATTTTGCCTCTTCTGGCGCAGATGTCCTCGGCTCTGCTTCCGGAATGGAATGGAAACTCCAAGGCACCCCGAGTAAGTCAGGGGCAGTTGACTCCTTTCTCGGTTTGCAGACTTGGGAAAGGAGATCATAGTGAATCCGAGGGAGAGGGCAGGGGGAGGCATCGGGAGGGCAGGAAGAAGGCCAGGAGTTAAAGGCAACATGACTGTACCGTCTACGGCAGGGGTAGTCAAACTGCGGCCCTCCAGATGTCTGTGGACTACAATTCCCAGGAGCCCCTGCCAGCATTCGCTGGCAGGGGCTCCTGGGAATTGTAGTCCACAGACATCTGGAGGGCCGCAGTTTGACTACCCCTGGTCTACGGGTTGTTTTTTCTTTCTTCATAATTACACTTCAAATTCTATATCCAGCCTCCTCCCTCATTACCACCCTGCCGCTGGTGCATGCCGACTCCGGATCAGCGGGATGCTGTGTTTGGCTCCAAGTGATTACTGCTCTCTTCTTTTCTCATTACTAACAGTTCACTTGTGGGCTTATTAACTGTGTCCCCCCCCCATCCCCTGCACTCCCTATGAGGGAGAAGAGGCTCCAAAAGCGGAGAAGGCCTGCCTGCTCCATTTAATTCCCAACTGGTTGCTCAGCGTTCCCTTCCCTTTTGCATATTTCATACAATAAAAGTCAGGGGCGGGAGGATGCGGGAAGCAAGAGGCCAGTCCTCCAGCCGGAGAATGGCAGAGCTGCGGTGTCCTTGCTCCTGTGGGACGGGGAAAGAGATTTTGAGAGATTCGTGGCAGGGCTCAAGCAAGGATCTATGCAGATGCTGAAAAAGCAGCTCATTGACCAAGTTCTTATTTTTGGGGGGGGGGGGATATTTTCTACAGACCAAATAGGATAAGGTGACCAGATTGTCTCACTTTTGGAGGGACATCTGGGGGCACCTGGCAAATTTTACTTATGTTGAAATTAATATATATATATATATATATATATATATGTGTGTGTGTGTGTGTGTGTGTGTGTGTGTGTGTGTGTGTGTGTGTGTGTGTGTGTGTGTGTGTGTGTGTGTATATATATATATATAGATAGATAGATAGATAGATAGATAGATAGATAGATAGATAGGTAGATAGATTTTAAATAAATTTGTTTTATTTAGATTTTTCTGAAGCCTTCCAATTGTATATATGTTACAATACTATTTCTGCATTCTATGAAAAATTTTGTTGCCCATATAGACCAAGAACCCCCACCCAGTCAATGGGGTCCCACGTAACCAATGTTAAAATCTGGTCACCTTAAAATAGGAGGCATGCCAGATGTGATCTGAAACATGGCAAGCCTGGTTTAAGGACTCGTTGGGCCTGAAGCATCAGAGCCCGTTTAAAGATTTAGGGGCCTTAGCAGAGAACAGCTGGCACTGTTACTTATTTCACGCTGGCAGGGGCTTATGGGAATTGTGGTCCATGAACATCTGGAGGACCACAGGTTGACTACCCCTGACTTATTTGATCTGCGCCCAGGCAATGGCAGACGCAAGGCACTGCTCTCTGGCTGCAGGGTCCCTTTTGCCCACGAATCCATTCACCACGGGATCCAAAGGCCTGCCACGTTAGTGAACTAGTCCTATGGCTGGCTCACCAGGTTTGCTGCAGGAGATTCCATTGTCACACTCATACCTTAAATGGAATGTAAGAGGTAACAACACTGAACAAGTTAAAAGCCACACTCATACATGGCATAGCTCACGGCATCCCTAATGGTGTGTCCCTGCAGTGTCATGCAGAAATTGTGGCAAACAATATTAAAGTAGCAAGCAAATTCAGAACAGCAGCAGCAGCAACAGGCTCAAACGGCTCAAAAAAGCAAGAGAATAAAAAGGGGTGAAAATGCCAGTATTCATATGATATCCTTAGGGGCTTTACGCACCGGGATCTTTGTTGCAAATTGGTCACTGAATGAAAAATCGCCATTTAAAATAGTGGAATTCGTTGTTATGCATACCTGCCTTTGTAGTGGAATCCAGTTGCGTTTTGTAGCGTTTCCCACAGCTTCCGGTCTCGGCAGAAATCGCTAGAAAGGAAGCGCTATTGCCAAGCTCGTCCCGCCCCTGGCCGTCAAGCAGCCAATGGGCAGCCGTTAGCATGCTCCCAAACAGCCCCTTTCCCTTTAAGAAAGGTTTAAAAAAAAAAACAGACCCATTGTAACGAATCTGTGTAGATTCGTTGCAACGGAGAGACCCATCCAGCTGCCTAATGTGTTTGAGCTGTCGTTTGATCGTATGATCGTTGGCACGCTGCCTCGAGTGAAAAAAAAAAATCCCCCCCCCTCTCACGGGCCCGATTTTCGGCTGAATGAATGTGTAAAAATTAATGGGAAAATACATCAGCAAACGGGCTTTTCTGTGGTTTGTGCTTAGTGACTAAAGGTGAAGGACTGAAGCCAGGGAAGCCTCTAAACAGAAAGAGGCTCGCTGGTGCGTTTATCCCCGCTCGCTCGGAGAAAAAAAAATGGCGATCGCTTCGCCGGAAGTTTGGAGGACAGGCTCAGGAGGAGGGACTTTGAAGAAACCGCAACAATGTTAACGCACAGGTCTTTTTCGCTAGTGTTGCAGATTGGTTGCAAGAGTGTAGCGCTTTCCGGAGGGTGAATCCACTTTTTGGGATTCCCCTGAAAGCGCTACAAGGAAGCGCTTTTTGCAGATTGGTTTCAGGTGTGTGGCAGATTGTCTACGACGTCGTGCGTTATGGCAAATCAATAGCGTTTCCAATTGGCAACCATTGTGCGATTTTGAAGGCGTGCAAAAAGCCCCTTAGATATAGATTTTAAGTTAACCTTAGAACATTTAAGAAAGGGAAAAGATGCCATTTTAAAAGAACTCTTCTGTCCCTGCTTTTGGAGATCCCTGCCTTTTATTTATTTAGTTTTTAAATAAATTTGTTTTATTTAGATTTTTCTGAAGCCTTCCAATGAAAACAATAGACTAATGTCATCCCTTGAAATCCAAGTTCAAAGAACATTCATAAAGAAGTAGGGTTTTATCCCCAATGACCCCAAACCCTTCCCTTTGTTCTTCTTAACCCCTTTTATGGGTAACTGTAGCTGTTCTGCTGTCCTCTTTGGAAAACAGCTCAGTTTTAAGCAATAAACCTGTGCGGGCCGCAAGACTCAGAATTCATTAATGAGAAGAACAGAGGCAGAATCTACTGGAAAACTAATTCATTTTGGAATGAAAATATGATTGCGGGGCGTGTAATTATAGCTGTGTAATAGTCACACCAGGTTTTCAGAGGGCTTATAGGCATGGCCTCCAAGCAGGTTGTGAGGAAGGCTTGTTGTGCAGCCAAACATTGTCGGCTCTGGGTTGGGAAATTCCGGGAGATATTGGAAGTGGAGCCTGGGGAGGGCAGGGAAGAGGAGGGGACGGACCTCAGCAGAGTAATGCCACAGAGTCCAGTTTCTCCAGGGAAACAAATCTCTGTACTTCTGGAAGGACTTCAGGCCCCTCTGGGAGGTTGGCAACCGTAGGTCAGCCTCCAAGCCATCTCCAGCAACTACCTCGTGGATCAGTCAATAAATGGTTGACAGAATCATATTTACAATTTCAAGGTGTTTCCGACTCACATGAGTTTGAGCAGCCCTAGACAGCATTCTTCTGTGAAACTGTTGCCAAAACAATGATGCTGGCTAGATATAAGGGGGGGAAATGTTCACAGTCAGAGTAGTTCAGCAGTGGAATAGGCTGCCTAAGGAGGTGGTGAGCTCCCCCTCACTGGCAGTCTTCAAGCAAAGGTTGGATACACACTTTTCTTGGATGCTTTGGGCTGATCCTGCGTTGAGCAGGGGCCTGTGTGTGACTAATGGCCTTTGTGGCCCCTTCCCACTTTAGGATTCTAGGAGTCTAGTTCAGCCGTAGACACGCCAGTCGGTGCAAACACACAGGCGCTGAAGTGCCCAACCCTAGTGAACATGCCTGCAGCAAATTACTTTAGGTTGATAAATACATCAGGTAGACCAGAATAGAAATCTAACAGACTACTTTCTTTGTGTGTATCTATGAGATGATCATTGGCTTGCAAATCAATTAGTTCTATCTGATAAAAGTTACTTGCATCTCCTGGTGCTATTTCAAATGAATTGTGAAACATTCTTATTTCCTGTTGAAGCTTATGACAATCAGTGAATCTGTTCTGAAATTCCAACTGTAATAGGTTCAGTGCTTTTATGTGTTTTTCAGGACTGAATTGTAAATTCCCACCCTTCTCAAATTTTAGTCCATTGCAGCATGAGAAGTTTGAAAAGTTGCCTTTACTATCTTGCTTCACAAAAATGTTTAGTTTTGCTTCAAAAGCTTTTAATTCAGTATATATGTCACATACAAGCTTTCCTTTCCCCTGCAACCTTAGATTCAATGTGTTCAGATGCTCTGTGAAAGCCAAATCAAAAATCCATTCAGGGTCAGAAAATGTTTCTTGACATTTTCATTTCTCCTTAAGAAAGACATCCATTTCATGATGAAGACAGAAAAGATGTTTGAGGACTTTGCCTCTGCTAAGCCACCTGACTCCTGCATGGTACAATACATACCCATAATCTTCATCTATCTCCAAGAGAAAATTTTGAAACTGACGATGAGCAAGGCCATGATGCCTGATGTAATTAATGCTGGATACAACAATACACATCATGCTTTCCCACTGAAGAATCTTACTAGACAAGGCTTGCTGATGGATGATACAGTGAAATTGCATGGGAAGTGTACTGTCTAATTTTAAGCAAGCAAGGCCAGAAGTCAGAGCAACAACCTCTTGTTGTGGAAAAAAGAATGCTTTTGGTTGCAGCAGCAACCTCACCAGTCACTTTGGAAGACACTTGCTTTGATGGGTGGAGCCTCTGGAAATGTTCAGTATGCAAAACATGTTGTATCCTCTTTTTGCAAAAATACCAGGACTTTTACTGTCCTTTCCCTAGTTTTTTTTTTTTTTTTGCAAAACAGACCTGACATCTCCTGAACCCATTCACACAATGACTTTACCTTCCATATATAGTGTGTATATATATATGTATACACACACAAAGCTTCAACATGGTAATTCATGAGGAGGGAGAATTAAAAAGCTGAGTGGGATGGGTGCCTGAATGGCCACCTAGAATGGCCAAAATGCTATTATGGAGGATAAGAACAACAGGGGGCTGACAGAAGAAACCATGGAGACGAAAACAAACAATTTTGCTATTGACTTTTTTGCATGAAAGGGACAGGATGAACAGCAGTAGGACCCATTATGCACGGAGGAAATAACGCACATTCGGGGTGGAATGGCGGCGACTAAAATCACCAATAACGCACGGAGCCAGCTGCAACCGGCCGCAGCTTCGGTGCATGCCGCCAAAAAAGCCGTATCATCGAAACACGGAAGAAAGCGCAGCTTCCAGGCGACCGGGGTGCATAATCGGTTACTCTGGGTTTTGCCGCCGTCACGCCCCCTCCCGTGCATAACTGGTGTGCTTCGCGTCTTCCCCCCCCCCCCCCGCGTTTTCCATGTGACCCGAAATCGCCGTTTCGGCGGCCGTGCATAATGGGCCCATATGGTGCTTCTTGAGGCAGAAAGAGCAGATTTTGGGCTGCATGCGGCCCACGGACCTCAGGTTGGGTATCACTATTTTAGGCTGATTCTGCATTGAGTGGAGGGTGGGACTAGATGGCCTGTGTGGACCCTTCCCACTCTAGGATTCTGTGAGTCTAGTTCAGCCGTGGAATGGGCTGCCTAAGGAGGTGGTGAGCTCCCCCTCACTGGCAGTCTTCAAGCAGCGGCTGCACAGATCCTTCTCCTGGATGCTTGAGGCTGATCCTGCATTGAGCAGGGGGTGGACTAGATGGCCTGTGTGGCCACTTCCCACTTTAGGATTCTAGGAGTCTATGGCTGAATTGGGTTTAGGAGATTGCAGGAAGATGTGGAGGTAGAGCATGGGAAAGACAAGGAGGTCAGAAGGAAAGTGGTCTCTGACGTATCATAGAATCTGCCCATGGAAGCTGCCATGTAGGGTTGCCATCTCTGGGTTGGGAAACGCTTGGAAACTTTGGGGGTGGAGCTGGGATTAGGCGGGGGTTGGGGCAGGCAGGGACCTCAGTGGAGTGAATTTGATGTGCACAGCAGAGAAATAAGATTGTAACAGGGATTTCAAGTTGAAATGAAGAGTCTGCAAAATGGGGTCACAGTGCTTGCTGTCTAGGATCCCTGACTGGTTACCCCAATGTTTATCATTACCAGCAGTTTGGGCCCTATCCTGGATTAGAGCCATTGCAATTAGGGTTGTGTGATTCGGTCCGAATCAATCGAAATCTACGAAGTGTCCCCGATTTGGAGACAGATAGCTCTGAAGCGGTTTGAACCAAACCACTAGTCAAAAAAGTGGAGCTGGAGCAACCCGCTTCGGAGTGGTTCAGACTGCTTTAGAGTGCTTCGGCGCCCATTAAAATCAATGGCGCCATTGACTTTAATAAGAATTTTGGGTTTTCCACCTTTCTTGTGGCCTGGGGGGTGGGGGTTCAAGTTACAGCCCCCAGGGTAGCTCCAGGAGGCCCTTCTGTGACTCCCTTCCAAATTTCAAAAAGTCTGGACTAAGGGATCCAGTCTTAGGGCCTCCCAAATAGGGTACCACCATCCGCTCCATGATATCATATGGAACAGGCTCTCCACTGGATATAGTGGAGATGGGGCACCCTGTTTGCATCGGACCCCCTAGGATCGGACCCCCTGCCGAAGCCAAGGCAGTCCGAAGTGGTTTGCGCCAAATCTGAATAAGTCTGAAGCCGAATCGGTCTGGATTAGGGTGGGGCACTTCGGCCACCAAACCGTTCCAGCCAAAAATAGCCAGCGCTGTGGCATGGGGGGGGGGAGGGGAGGGGCGGGGCGGTGCAAACACTGGCGCCGCCCCTCCCCCCCATGCCACGCACTGGCTGCTTCAGGCTGGAACGGCCGCTTCGGCTGCCAAAGCGCCCATCCCTAGTCTGAATTGGACCCTTAGTGCACATCCCTAATTGCAGAGTTGAAGGAGAGGCGAGTAACCACACCTGAGCTGACAGACTTTATCTGGCCAGAGTGCCCTGCAGAAGAAACTCCTCCTCCTACAACCACAACTGACACTGGTTTTTATTGCACCTTTCTTTCCCTCCTGCCACAGTTTACATCGACTCTATTGGGTTATATATTTTCATAGGAGCAACAGCATCTTGCGGGGGGCAGGGGGCATGGAGAGGAAGGGCTAATGTCTTTCCCCCAAATTGGAGAGGAGGGTGGCTGCTGAGTAATACGAAAGAAAACTTTGGGAAGTGCATTTCCTAGTTCACATATATTTTATCCTTAAACCTTCCTTTTCCTTGCAGGGCAGTTTCTGTGCGTCTTTGCTAAGGACATCTGGAAGGTTGAACTTTTGGAAATCATCCATCATTGCCTGTGGCAGGCAGCTGCTGTACTTAAAGGTGAACCAAGTCCAGCGAAGTGTGTCCTGCACCACAAAACGGGCCCTCCCGCTTAGGCAGCAAAAGGGACAACAGAAACAATCGGAATTTGGCTTGGTGCTGCCCTGCCTGCCACCAATCACGTTGCTCTTTCCTTTGGTCATCCATTCACCCCGCTGAAGAAACTCCTTCGTGCAACAACTGGGGGGGGGGGATCTGCCAAGCTTTCAAACAGCAGTTGGAACAGGTGGCTGCAAAGTAGCCTACAGAAATTTCCTAATGCAAAACAACCAATTTAAACATTACAAAACAAAATCAGAGTGGCACCTTTATGACCAGCAAAGATTTATTCAAGGTATGAGCTTTCGTGTGCAAGCTTAGTCTGAGGAAGAGTGCTAGCCCTCGAAAACTCACGCCTTGAATAAATCTGTGTTGGTCTTAAAGGTGTCCCTGAACTCTGATTGTGTTTTGTTGTGTTGTTTCAGATCAACACGGCTCCCCACTTGAACCCAATTTAAACACTCTCATTTAAAGCTAGAAAGCAATCCAGGCTGGAGATTTGGGGCTGGAACTGGGGAGGGGGGACCGCAGTGGGGCATAATGCCATAGAGTCCATCTTAGAAAGCAGCCATTTTCTGTCATCCAGAGATCAACTGTAGCAGCCGGAGATATCCAGCCAGTACCTGGAGGTTGGCAACCCAAGCTGGGGTCCAAGTGCTCTGTTGCTAGGCATCTTGTTGGTAGGGTTGCCAGGCGAGGTCACCGGGGAGGGATGGGGAGTAGGGTTGTCAGATCCGAGCTGGGAAACTCCTGGAGATTTGGGGATGGAGCGTGGGGAGGACGGAGACCCCGGGGGGCGGGGTGCAATGACATGAAGTCCCCCCTCCAAAGCAGGGGAACTGTCTCCAGGGGAACTGGTCTCTGTTGCCTGGAGATGAGTTTGAATTCTGGGAGATCCCCACCTGGAGGCTAGCATCCCTGCTTGTTATACTTGCCCAAAGTTGACCTAGAACATCCTCTTTATGGGTTGAGATGCAGGTCAGGAATAGGGTTATCAGGTCCCTCCGGGAACCTAGCAGGGGATGACTTCCCAGTAGGAAGAAGAAGGCCTCAGCCACCCTGCTGCCTTTGCACAGGAAGTGGCCATGCCAGTGACTCCTTTATTTTGTATTAACTGGGGTGGGGGTGGGGATGATGGTCTTGTTTTTGGTAAACCCACAGAGTTCTTGCCCAAATGCCAGAGCGTCACCTGGAAGTCTCTGGCATGATGGTGTCACTTCTGCTGGCCATGTGGCCTCGGTTGCCTTCTTTCTACTGGCCATGTGATTGGGAGCAGGGTCTGAAGGCAGGAGACCCCTGCCCCCCCCTGAGCGTCTCACAACCCCATCTAGGAATGCCCCTGCTACATTCTGCGCAAGCAGTGTTTCGAGAGCTAAAGCTGGTGTTTCCCTTCCCCACATCGCAGGAAATGGCTGATTATTCCAGTGTAGGGTTGCCAGCCTCCTGAAAAGGCCTGGAGATCTCCCAGAATCCCACTGATCTCCAGACCTAAGAGTTCAGTTCCCCAGGAGGAAGTGGTCGCTGTATCCTTTCCCATCCCTCACCAAGCTCTACCCCTCAGGTCTCCAGGATTTCATCTTTTCAAGTGGGGTCTAATTTGGGGCTGCTCAGTGTGGAAATGCATGCAATCAGGTTTTCCTCCATGCCCGCCCTTTTGAGTCACCTGGAGGCACCCCTTTCCTAGTTGGCATCCCCCCTTCCCCTCCCTTCCTCTCCTTACCTGTTCCAAAAAATCTGCCTTAAAAAAAAAGCGGTGATCGGATTACAATGCTGTTTTTCAGTTTCTAAAAAGCAGCCTTGCACAGCACTATTATATTGGTACTAGGAAATAAGCCTGCTGCAGCTTGAATGCAGCGGGCGCTAGCGGGGGATGGGAGGTGGCGGGGCCGGCGCGGGCGTGGGAGCCGGTGAGCGGCGAGGAGAATGGGGCCGCGGGGCGGGGCGGCTGGGCCGGGGCGCGGGAGTCGGGGATGGGGGCAGCACTGGCTACCTGGGCCCGCAGACGGTAGCCCGGTGGCAGCGGCAGTGCGGAGGCGAGTTCTCAGGGGCCGTGGCGAGCGGCCGAGTCAGCGATCAGGCAGTCAGATCCAGATGCAGGTTGATGGGGGCGTTGGTCGGTGTGGCGCGCTCGTAGGCGTGGGGGGCAGAGGTCGACGGCGCAACGGCAGTCGTGGCTGCTGGCGGCCTCAGGCGCGTTGGGTGGTGGCGCCGGGAGCCCTCGGCCGTGTGGGCCGGCTCCAGCAGTGGGTGAGGCGACGGCAGCGACCTGTCGGCAGGGCGCCGCAGGCCGGTCGGGCGGAGTGCCGTCGAGGAATTGGCGGCGGCCGTCGGGACGCCAACAAGGTGGAAGGTGGGCAGGTCGGGAGGTGGGAAGGTCAGTCCGGCGGCAAGGGCTCAATCACAGGTGGGCAGGTCTGGAGGCGGGCAGGTCGGGAGGTGGGCAGGTCAGTCCGCCGGCAAGGACCCAATCGCGAGCTGCACACAGCGCAGCTCACGATTGGGCCCTCGCTGGCGGACTGACAATCGGTGGGTCGATTGGGTCCTCAGATTGTCAGTCCGGGGGAAGAGGCCTATGGGCACCCTTCCTCATCATTGACAGGGCCTGCCTTGGGGGCCCTTAGCGAATTATTTAATCCGTGGAGAAAGATGATCAAGGGTGCAAAATGGTGAGATTAAGGGGTGCAACAAAAGGTGCAAACAGGCACTATTTTGCAAAAAGGCATTTTTTGAAAAAGGGAAGGAGGCAAAGCATGATGGGAAGCTATTGTGAAATTCAACCTGGGAACTAAGGGAAGGAAATCCCAAATGCAGAAAGTCTAGAGTTGACTCGCATCATCCAAAGGAAATCCAAAGCGCGGCTACAAGAAAATAGGTCTCCTAGTGAGGAAACAGCCATAGCCCCCTCTGTTCTCTCTTAGTGGCACTTCTAGATTAATATGCCGTAATGTCAGCATTTGGAGGCAGATTAATTAAATAACTAAATTAGTACAACCAATTGCAACATTTAGATGCAAATTGGGATGTGCAACTAGATTTGAATCCAGAAGCCCCTCAGAGACCATCATTTTTGTGCAGCTTCGACTCTTGAAAGCTTCTGCTCGGGAAACCTGGATCGCTTGCAAGGAGCTCCGGGCCTCAACTCTACCTCTTCTGCTCCAGGCTGCTATGGCGACCTTCAGAAAGAAGCAGGCAGGTGTTGACTTTTGTCCTGTTTCGGAAAGGCGTCTGAGACATTTCATAATTCAAATGAGGAGAAGGATAGATCACTAATCTTTCCGGCGAGCTCTCCTTCCTGACACATTTTGCTTGAAAAGGGACGGTGTGCTCAGCTGGTTGGGCTGCTGAGAGCACACCTCTGCGAATGTGATGGATGTCTGGAATGCCTGCCACGCAGTGGGCTCCTCTGGACCCCGCCATCCTCAGAGTCCCGAAATTGATGCTCTGTAAACCTCGGTGACAAGCAGCTCCCACCGAATGATTGCGGGGTCTGTCGGATGGCAATTTTCTAGCCCAGTCATTCAAAAACCCTCCAGCCCCGGCCCTTCTAATGGTGCATTTTGAGCAGGAGGAGAGGCTCTCCCCTCCCGCCCGCGGCTCCCCTCGTGTGTTGCCAGTCAATAAGGTTGGCCCTCGTGCTGGTCCTGTGCAATCAAAACTTCATTGTTCCCCAAATCTACAAGCAACACTTTGGGAAGGTGTGCTTTTTAAAAATGTATGACTCGGGAGAAAGATGCAGGTTTGCAAGCGGGGTGGGAGGAGGGAGGGGGTGATGAAAAATTATTTGCAAAGCCCGATGCCCTGAAGACACTTGTACCGGGCAACAATTACAGCCCTTTAATTAACTGGAATTTCGGTTCTCCCGTCGACCGTGGCGTGTCCGGCGCTAAAGTTATGCCATTGGTGATGTCTGGGACTGGTTAATGAATATAAATCAAATGGTTTATAGTTAGTGAACCTGTAATAGGGTTGCAGTGAACAGAATTCCAATGTAAAATGCCCGAGGATAGGAACACCCCGTCCATAATATACATTTTAGACACACTCAAGTACGAACTTGCCTGCTTCTAGTGCTGTCTGAAGACGTAGGACTGGTTCGTGGCCTTCGGGAGGTGGACGTCATGGAGACCAGAAGAAGTGCCGTGTGACAGCTTGAGGTGCATCACAGACCTGGGGGCCCAATGGAATTTGGGCTTCTGCAGACTCTTAAAAGCAAGTGCTTAAGAAACAACAACACAATGCTTCTGGCTTTCCCCTCACAATTAAATTCTGCCTTGTTTGCTCAGTCATGTGGCTGCTTCATGAGCCGCTTGGGAGCACACCCCGGAGGGAGAGGCAGGCACTGAAGGTGACTCTTGAAGTCGTAAGTCAACTTGGACAAGGTAACCAGCAGAAGCCAGAACGCTGGCTTGGCCCGCTCCATGGGCTCAGCTAAGGAGAGGACAGGCCTAAGCAAGTAAGTTCCTTGCATTTCTCCCCAAGACTTACTGATTCCTTCAAACCCTACCTTTCTCTGCAGCAGGGACCCAATGAGGCTCAAATTATTCTTTCCTCTGTGCTATCTGCAAAACAAACCTGTGAGGTAGGCTAGTCCGAGGGTGAGTGGCTGGTCCAAGGGGTGTGACTGGTCCAGAGCAGGGGTTCAGATCTAGAAATTCTGCTCATAGTCCAAGTTATGGATCCTGTCACCAACTTGGGAATCTTCTAGACCCACCTTGCATGAGGGACAGTGGATGCCACCAGCTGTGGCCAAATTTGAGGACTGGCATTGCTGAGCAGCTGGTGGGCCTCCAGGGTTCCAAAAAGGCCCACCACCAAGTCCTGACCAAATGCATTACTGGATGACCTCTGCATTTTGATCTTCTAGCAGTTGGGGGTGGGCTTTCCTCTTTCCATCCCTAGACTTGCTCATTTCTTGGAACCTCCTTTTCTAGGGTTGCCAGCTCTGGCTTGGGCAAATTCTGGAAGATTTGGGGTGGAAGCTTGGGACTGTGGGTTGGGAGATCTTCATGCCCCACTGTATTTCTGGCTTCGGCATAGCATACCATTGCTACCCTAATGGATCCTAATTCTGTCAGGTGGATAAATAACTGGTTGACAGATCGTAGTTAATAGTTCTACTTGTTAATAGTTCAGCATCTTCTTGGAAAAGAGTGACAAGTGGAGTTCCCCAAGGATCTGTCCTGGGCCTGTGTTGTTCAACATATTTATAAATGATTTGGATGAGGGATTAGAGAGGATACTTATTAAATTTGCAGATGATACTAAACTGGGAGGGGTAGCAAAAACAACCGAAGACAGCAAAAGAATACAGGATGATCTTGATAGGCTCAAGAAGTGGGCTAAACTGAATAAAATGATGTTCAATAGGGACAAATGTAAAGTTCTGCATTTAGATAGGAAAAACCATATAAACCAATATAGGATGGGGGAGACTTGTCTTGGCAGTAGCATGTGTGAAAAGGATCTAGGAGTCTTAGTAGACCACACATTGAACATGAGTCAGCAGTGTGACTCAGTGGCTAAAAAGGCAAATGGGATTTGGGGCTGCATCAAATGGAGTATCATGTCCAGATCACGGGAGGTGATGGTACCGCTTTACTCTCCTCTGGTTCGGTCTCACTTGGAGTCCTGTGTTCAGTTTTGGGCACCCCAGTTGAAGAGGGATGTAGACAAACTGGAGCGTGTCCAGAGGAGGGCAACAAAGATGGTGAGGGGTTTGGAGATCAAGACGTGGGAGGAAAGGTCGAGGGAGCTTGGTCTGTTTGGCCTGGAGAGGAGACGGCTGAGAGGGGATCTGATAGCCATCTTCAAGTATTTAAAAGGCTGCCATGTAGAGCAGTGGTCCCCAACCTCTTTATCACCAGGGACCGATCAACACTTGACAATTTTACTGAGGCCCGGGGGAGGGGGTAGTCTTTTGCCGAGGGACGTCGCTGCTGCCTGAGCCCCTGCTCCGCTTGCTTTCCTGCTGGCGCCCCTGACTTCCCACAGCCCGCTGGGGGCGCTGTCAGCAGCAGCTGCGCAGTGGCATGTTGAGGGGGAGCTCCAGCCATGGTGGCCGCTGGAGAGCACCAAAAGTGAGCCGGCGGCAGTGTGGCAGGGCAGCCCCTGAGGCAGCAGCCGGGGAGGAGGACAAGGAGGAGCCGTGGCCCGGTACCAACTAATCCACGGACCGGTACCGGTCTCCGGACTGGGGGTTGGGGACCACTGATGTAGAGGATGGAGTAGAGTTGTTCTCTCTTGCCCCGGTGGGATGGGCCAGAACCAATGGGATGAAATTAATT
The DNA here is from genome assembly GCF_049243985.1 of Paroedura picta. Lineage (NCBI taxonomy): Eukaryota > Metazoa > Chordata > Lepidosauria > Squamata > Gekkonidae > Paroedura > Paroedura picta. The sequence goes on along the minus strand of NC_135383.1, from coordinate 26,026,660 downwards.
AAAAATAAATTATGTCTCAAGATCAGCCCAAAATGGCATTTGCCTTTTTTACCGTTGTGTGTGTCTCCTGCATAGTGCAGGGGGTTGGACTAGATGACCTAGGAGACCCCTTCCAACTCTATTTTTTTTTAAACCCCCTTTTTAAAAACCTTGGAAAGGGGCTTTTCGGGAGCATGATAATGGCCGCCCATTGGCTGCTCGTTTGATTGACGGCCAGGGGCGGGACAAAGCTTGGCAATATCACTTCCTGGCTAGCGATTTTTGCCGAGACTGGAAACCTGTGGGAAACGATAGAAACGCAACTGGATTCCACTACAAAGGCAGGTATGCATAACGACGAATTCCACTATTTAAAATGGCGTTTTTTCGTTCCGCAACCAATTTGCTACCTAGATCCTGGTGCGGAATGGCCCTATGATTCTATGACTCTATGTCCCACGTCTGCTCTGCTGTGCTCAGGTTGCTGGGATGATCTGGAGATATTCTTTGCCCTCTCTTCCAGTTCTGAATTCCCTGTTCTTGTTTCCAATGCAAAACAGTGGTGAAGAGGTGGCCAAACTGCAGCATGGCCCCGGATACCTGGAGAGCCTATTGGGCTAGGATCTGGGAAAACCAGGCTTGGAAACTTGCTGAATGACCTTGAGCCTGTTCCATGCTCTCTGTCTGCTAATGTGCAAGGTCGCTCCAAGAATAAAATGGAGGAGAATAAAATGGAAGTCTGTGCATTGCTTTGGGTCTCGGGGGGGGGGGGGGCTGGAAGGTTGGTATAAATGAAATAACTAAGTCCGCTCTCTGGACTTTGCAAGGGGTGCTGTTCCTGCCTTGGGTTAAGAGATGCCCAGGAGAAAAGTGGCCATATAAACATTGGTGACTAATAGACAAAATAAACTCTGTGTGTGTGTGTGGGTGGGTGGGTGGGGGGAGGCACAGGAGCCGATGCTGGAAGGGGAAGGAAACAGACATGAAAACTCAAGAAAAGGGTTGCATTTACCAATCTTGGGGTGAGCAGGACAGCATGAGAACAGATCTAGATGGGTAGTTTTATCTGTGGCAGTGGAAAAGAGTGAGCATCCAGGAGACTAACAATATTTGGGGCAAGGTAGGAGCTTTTGTGAGTCATCCCCTGCCACAAATTTTGTGAAACTATTTGGCATGGTTCCATTGCAGACATGCTTGGGGTAGTTCAGGATCCCCAATCTCTCTTCCATGAAGCACATTCTTAGCAAACATTCCTTTGAAGTCCGCTGACGTGGATGGGCTTAGGAGTCTTTGACTGTGCTCTGGATCGCTGCTGGTTACCAGCTTGAGAAAGGAAATGTATTTGTTTGTTTTTAAAAGAACACGGACAGTATCTGGCTTCTTCTTTAAAAAACAAAACAATTATATGCAATGTGGAGATAAGAAATTGGGTGCCTTATTACTTGTCCAAATGACAGGTGAACAAATTATTTTCTTAAGGTGGAATTTTCTGGTTGCTTTCAACCCCCCCCCCCCCCCCAGCCCTGGGAGCATCTGTGCATGTGTGGTAGCTTAACTGCGGAAATGACTGGGCAAAGTGTGGAACCCTGTGGGGCTCTTTATTCAGGCAAAGGAGGATTTCAAAGAGTTTGCTGACAAAAAGCAGATGAAATCAGAGTGGTGTGGGGGGGTTCTTCTAGCAAGCGTTGTAACAGGGGTCTTGATCGGGTGTAGCCGGATGCCCTCTCTGAAAGGGCTGGGGAGGGGGTCCTTGGGAGGATCTATCAGAAACCAGAGTATTTCAGTCGGAAAGGTTTGGGGTGATCTGGGCACGGCATCGCTAGATAGGGCAGCAGTGCTGGGAATCCCCTCCCACCAAGGGCATGGCTGCAGAGAGTGCTGTCCCAGGAAAGGCTCTCGCTCCTCATCTTTGTTGCCCTACTGCTGGCCTCTGTGCTGGGGGGGGAGGGAAGGGGGCCTATAAATGAAGCCAATTAAATTAAAATCATTTTGGGCAACTGTTTAAGGGTATTTAACCCATGCTGTTCCCAGTTGAACAGAAAGCACAGAAACAGCTTGTTAGCTCAATTTTTTTTGGCAGTGTGTGTGTGCGTGTGTGTGTGTGTGTGTGTGTGTGTGTGGGGGGGGATAATCCCAAATTCGATGGGGTTGGCTGTGATTTGGCAACATTTTGCACTACCGCAGGTGAGAAAAAAGTCATCGGGGCATAAGAGATGCTGGGCTGCAGCGGTTAGAAGGTCAGGCCAAGCAGTGGGAAGTCTGGGTCCAGCCCCCACTCAGTCACAAAGCTCACTGGGGCCGTCTCCACATCAGAGGCTCTGAGCTGGCTGCAGGCTGGAGCTTGAGTTGGGGGCAGGTTGCCCCGCCTCTTGCTGCTCCTGCATGGGGGAGCATTTGGCCCAGTGCACTTCCTCCATCCCACATGGGAGGCAAAGCAGTGAATTTTCCAGTGCGGAAATGGTCCTGGGTAGCCTTAGGCTAGATTCAGGTGGGTCGCCATGTTGGTCTGGAGCAGCAGGAGAAAGCTTGAGTCCAGCGGCTCCTTGAAGACCAACCAAGTTTTATTCATTGCATAAGCTGTGTGCATGCACACAAAAGCTTCTGCCTTGCATAGAACTTGGTTTGTCTGCAAGGAGCTGCTGGACTAGTCACCCTTTAAACCAGTGGCTCTCCACCTTCCTAATGCCGCGACCCTTTAATCCAGTTCCTCATGTCGGGGGACCCCCAACCATAAAACGATGCCAGGGTTCTTTCACAGAAATTAAACCAAAACTGACCAATAGCGTGAAGATCCACTGTTCATGATTACATATAAATTGTTTCCCCCCCCCCCCGGGGTTTCTCAGTTTAGTTCCAACTCTAGTCCCACCATGCCGATCTCGCTCTTTTCCGCTGCTCCAGACAGACGCCTGCAGGAGGAGCAGCAACAATGGCCACCCCCCCCCCCCCGCCGCCGACCAGACTGCTCGCCTTGCCACAACCCCTGTGAAAGGCTCATTTGACCCGGGAAGTGGTCCTGCCCCACAGGTTGAGAACCATTGCTTTAACCCAGGGGTAGTCAAACTGCGGCCCTCCAGATGTCCATTTAGGTGTGTCTTTGTTCTCCTTCCCTTCTATACTGTTAATTTTGATTACAAAATATTATTATGTAAAATATTTTATATAATGTCTACCTTCTGGTATTTCAGTCATTTTCAGTGAATGAATCTTCACCTTTGTGATTTTTTACTCTTTCTAAAACGTTGAAACTAGTTTCCTTTTACGGTTCATGAGAAATAGAATGTATGTATTGAGGTTATGTGCCCATGATGGGAGGAGGGGGATGGAGAGGCAAAATTATTAGGATTCCCTCCCATGTATAGATATACAACCCAACCTCCCCACTGACTGATCTCCCCCCCCCCATTCCATTCCCCTCTGCGTCAAGTAATCCCAAACAGCACTTAGTAATTAACCCAGTTTATCCTTCGTTCTTCCTTTCAGCCATGTGACTTCAAGCTGAAGAAGCCGGCCCCCACCCCCTGGCAGTGTGGAAGCCAGAAAGTGAATAAGTGGGTGGGGGAATTGAGCAAAAAAGGGGGGATGTTGCCTTACACAGAGTCGCAGGGGAGGAAATTACACCCGAGGCAGCATTTTCCTGCTCTCCCCAAAAGAGAAGCTGCACCTGCCAAGATTTCCCCTTAGACACAGCTGCTGCTGCTGCAGATGGCCACAGACGTGGGGTCCTGTGTCTTGACCGTAGTGCTGGCAACTCTGGGATGGGTGGGTGGAGATTGTGGAGCGGGAATTGGGTGGGAGGGACCTCATCTGCAATCTGCAACATATATAAAATGCGACTAGAGTGGTGGGAGGAGTTGGGACTCATCGCCTACCTGATTGGCCATCTGTCCGATGAATGGTCAGTCAGATAGGCTGTCCCGCCCCTAGCCACATCCCATTCCAACTTCTTCCATATGGAAGAAGTGCCAGTCCACTCTACTGGACTGACTGTGGAAGGTGTGCCAGGCAGTGAGCAGGAGCTGGGAGGGAGGGAGAGGGCCTAGGACTGTGGTCGGTGGCCTTCAGAAGGTCACCCAGCTGGGGCCTGGGAAGGAAGGGGGGAGAGTCCTTGAGTCACTGTCACATGGGAGGGGCGGGAATGCTGCAAACTGAAGCCTCGCCACCACCTGCCTGTCTGCCAGCATGTGGGCCACACCTGCCTCCAGAGAGGCGACAGCCCTGATCCATTGGGGGGGGGGCACAACCTGGGGGCCCTGGAAGTGTGGGGCCTGTAGCATGTGCTACATGGATAAACTGGCCCTGGGTCTTCCCTCTGGAGCTTCCATTTCCTCCATGCAAAATGATCTCTGAAGATTAGGGCTACATCTGCACAGAGCTTTTATTCCAATCCCAGGTCGATTCAGTCCCTGCCGTCTATAATGAATGTGATTTCCATTTTGATTTTGGCCGATTTAAATTTTCCCTCTGCAACAAGGATTGATCCAGAGTGACCCTGCCTTTCCCCCGTGATATCCTGGAGTGGATGTAATCCTCAATATTTGAAAAATTGGCATGAGTAAAGGTGCAGCTCTCTGCTTGTCCTGAACTAACTTGTTGCCTCAAGCCTCCAACGCTGTAGAAAAGCCTGATTGGCTAGGGCATCAGTTCCCCCTCCTGTGCTGTCATCCCAAGTGCTCCTGGCTCTTTAAGCAAGCCTTTCCCCACTGCTGCTGTGTGATTGTGGGGCCCACTAATCAAACAAAGGATGTGCTACCCTGGGACCAGGTGGATGGACTTCAAGCATTTAGGGTTCTGTTTGAATGCCGGCCCATCTGCAGACGGAGCCAGGATTCTTTGCTTGTGTGACCTCTTGGCATCTCACACCACGTTTCCTCTGCAAAATCTAAACCCCGGGGTTTCATGAAACCCTGGGTGAGAAGGCTTGGTAAATACTATGGCATCAGACCCTGCTGATTTCCCTCCCCTCCTCAGGTTCCTCCCCCAAAGTTCCAGGGATTTCGCAACCCAGAGTTGTCCAAATGGGTATTTGGGACTCCCGGGCCCTGCTCCGTCTCTGCTTCCAATTTCTCCTTCCCTGGAGTCACCTCCGGGGTCCCATGCAGAGGAGAGAGAGGACCTGTGGCCTTGACTTTGTTTGCCAAACACAGATGGGGGGGGGGAGGTCCTCGTGTAGGGTCCTTGTAAATCCAGAAATCCTCTACCTCGTCACAGAGGAGCAGTGTTGCACCAGGACGCTGCCTTTTGTTCAAGTGGGAAAGGAAATGAAGGGAAAGACATTTCAAATTCCGAGCGGGTGCCCTGCAGGGGATTCTGACATAAGGCCACAGAGCTGAATTACAAGCGATCACCACGGACTCGACGTGTGAGGAGGAAGCTCACTGGAACCCCAAGTTGATAAAATGATTTCTTCTCCCCCACCCCGTATTAGAAATCCGGCTGGATTCCACTTGTCAGTCACGTCATTCGCAGTTTAAACGCTATACCTGTTGTGATTTCTATTACTATGTTCCAAAGGACATAATTTATTCCAAGGGACTTGTATTTTGGCTCTCAGCAAGGGCTGGGCTGAGGATCAAACTTCTGTCTTGTGTCAATCTCAGGCTGTGGGAAACTTGCGCACAAACTTTCTGGCCTCGCTCTGTCTTGCACACAGCTTGTATTCCTGCACCTTCCAGCATTAGCCCTGTTCACGGACATCCTGAGCACTTACATCCTTCCGTAAGGCAGAGTCAAAGAGCCCGCATGTGTTCACCTTACAAATGAAACCGGGACTTGTTGAAACCACACGTTCAGAGGTGGAAATCACACGTTCAGTGGTGCATGCATTACATATAACGTGAGAAATACTCAACATAAACATCAAGAAAAAACGGGAATGCACTGCACATAGATTGTGTGTGTGTCCCGTGTAGTGTAAGGACAGGGCATTGTTTCTTTTCCTGGACAGTCCCAATGGGGCCAGGCGGGGCTTTTGCTCAACAAGCCTCCTGATTGGCCTGTAAGGATTTTTAAAAGCATTTAAAAGCAGCTGTCAACACAGCACAAGAATCTCCATTGTGAGATTGCAGGTAAGTTTTGACATTCATTTTGTACGCCATTCTTAGCCCTCAGGGAAGGGAGGCATGTAAATTTGAAAATTAAAAAATAAACTATAAATGTCTATCAATCTGTTTGTCTGTCTCAACATTTACAATCTGTTGCACTTAATATTTCTGGTAAGGGATTGGAGGAGGAGTGTGTCTCATGGCTTAAGTGGCATTCAGCTCTTAACACCCACTCAGGGCGGCTGTCCTGCAGTTTGGGAAGGATGGGGCTTCGGACTAGGGGTGAGCACTTTGGCGTGGTTCTCTGAAATGTCCCAGCTAGGTGTGTCAGCTCTGGATTGGGAAAGTCCTGCAGATTTCGGGGTGGATCCTGGGGAGGGCATTATTTGGGGGAGGGAGAGACCTCAGTGGGGTACAAGGTCATAGAACCCACCCCCCAAAGCAGCCATTTTCTCCAGGGGAACTGGTCTCTGTGGTTTGGAGATGTTACGATTTTAGGAAGTCTCCAACCCATCCCTGGAGATTGGCAATGCTCACATCCTTTCAGAAACATTATTATTATTATTAATATTTCTATACTGTCCTCCACAAACTGCTCAAAGCCAAAAACTGATCAGCATTCCATGGCCATTCTCCTGCTCTGTGGGTTTTCAGTGGGCCTGCAGAATCACGAATGCCCACCCTTGGGTCAATGTTCGCCTTCAGTCTTCCCTCGAGATGGATGGATATGCATTGGAGACACTCATCATAAGAAAGATGATCCTTCTGTGCTCTCCTTGCGGGGAAAGCAGTGATGGCAGGCATGGGGGTGGGGGTGGGGGAGACGCAATAAAGCTCTTGCTCAGGTCTTAGCTAATGACGAGGCCATTAAAGATTCAGCTGACATCACATCATTCAGGAGCTTTATAAACCTCAGTGACAATTAGAGTGATGAGACCAGAAGTTCTTGAGAATTACATCTGCCTAAAGAGACGTCGAGATCAAACTTCTCTTACTTTACAACAAAAATAAGGGTAGCTTTCAGGGGCCAGTTCAGGGATCCTGTGGTCAGAGAAATTTTAGTTCTGTTCTCTGGGTTTCCAGGGGCAGATTTCAAAATGTGAGATCAGAATCAAGGCTGAGTAGCCTTTTCTTCTTAGCACAGTGGTTCTCAACCTGGGGGGCGGGACCCCTTGGGGGGGTCGAACAACCCTTTCACAAGGGTCGCAGCAGGGCAAGCTGCTTGGCTCGGGGGGCATCCACACAACAGCCTTGTGGGGTAGATCGAGATACAGCGTTCATCTGTTGAGCTGTGGAAAAGAGTGAGATCGGCACAGTGGGACAAGAGGCAGAACTGAACTGAGAAAACCCTGAAAAAAACCCAATTTATATACAATCATGAACTTCACGCCATTGGTCAGTTTTGGTTTAATTTCTGTGAAAGAACACTTGCATCATTTCATGATTGGGGGTCACCACAACATGAGGAAGGGTATTAAAGGGTTGTAGCGTTAGGAAGGCTGAGAACCACTGACTTAGCAGAGCAGATTTGGCAATATTCTCCACCCAGTGACCATCAGGCTCTGCCCTTGCCTTCCAGGCATCATTCCCAAGCAGACCTGTAGGCTCCGCCCCATCATACCTAGCTCCACCCCAGTCTGCTGGGCTCCTCCCTTTACTTCCTGGGCCTGCTTCTTGAAACTTACGTGTTGAGCTTCAGGAGGTTTGGGACACAATTTCCCATGACCCGCTACCCCCAGGGAATGCAGATGTTCTCTGTCCCCACATTGATCACTGGAGTGACTCTTTTTCAAGCAGGGTTGCAACATTTAATCAGACTGACTGAGTGACTCAACACCTTTTGATTGACTTAAAAGGGGTTCCCATTTCCTCAGGCAGCAGATCTTTTTGAAAAGATTTTTTGCAACAGAAGTTTTGATAAAAATTGCCGATACCATCTTCATAGAAGCATTCTCTCTTGGGGAAAGGAGGAAAGCCTCTTCTTAATAAAGTCTGCCGAAACACAGGTCTATTCCATCAAGGTCTATTCCGTTGGGGGTAGAATCATAGAATCATAGAGTTGGAAGGGGCCATACAGGCCATCTAGTCCAACCCCCTGCTCAACGCAGGATCAGCTCAAGGCATCCTAAAGCATCCTAAAGAGTATTTTTTCTCATTTGCATATTTCTTACCATAATTGAATCAGTTTTTCCGTTCACAATTAATTGTGATTAATATGCAAGAGGGTTAAATAAACAAGGGGGATTGCTGCTGGGCAGTGGCGTGATGTCACTTCCCGTTAGACATGGAAGTGACATCACACTTCTCTAAGAATTGGCCAAAAACCCTGGTAACTCCAAAAGTGATGTCAGTCTTCTCTAGGAACCACCAAAAGATTTTTACTGTGCAAGAACCCAGACTGGCATTTCACATATGGCTGAAATACATTTTTAAAATTTATAATCGCTTTATTGAGAAAAACACACACTCCTGTTTTATAAATTGGAGGATAAGACCTTGCAGGGAAAACACAAGGCAGGGACCAGAAAAACCTAGGAGGGAACTCCATGATCCTTGATGCGGAGAATGAGCAGGCAGCAAGTGAATCCATGCATAGGTCTGTAAAGCATTGGAGGGGGTGGGCAGCCCTTCATGAGGGAAGCTGTAAGTGGGTGTCAGCTGGGAAGGGGAAAAGGAAGAGGGCAGCTGCTGAGGAGCAAGCAGGAAATGGGCATCATTCCAGAAAGTAGCAGGAAATAACATTCAGCAGGGAGGCAACCTTTAAGGGTGAGAAGTGGCCAAGCCAAAGATGGATTCCCCCGAGGCTCAACTGGATTTTGCAAAATAATTCCTAGAAGAGGGGAAGGAATGGAATGGTGTTTAAATACAACCCGATTTTTCAAACTGCCTTTGTAGTCCCTTTTAGTAACTGGTTGCTAAGAGATTTTTTTGTTGTCGCTTCAAACAGATCCCTTTTCGTAATCAGCTGCGAATGGAATTTATTTACCTATTTAGACAAACCTGCTTGTGTTGCATGGCTGAACCACAATGGACAGACACTGCTCCCTTCGAGTTTTCACCTCTTCCTTGTGCTTCTGAATCACTCTAATGTGCTGTGCAAAATGGCCGTTGTGACACCTGCAATGCAGCTTTCCCCCTCACTCTTTTTTGCTGCTCAGTCTTCCTTAAAGGTTTTTTTTACATTCTGTTGAGTGTTATAGTGCTAGAGCAGTACCACTGCAATCAATTGACCATTGAGATCAAAGTGAGATTGGCTATTGCTACAAGAGGAAAGAAGCAATGTCTGTCTCACCAGTCACCGATGCCCTGAGCGCCCAAAGCCCAACGAGCCACTTCTTTCCTTTCCTTTCTAAGTAACAACAACCAGTCTCACTTTGATCTCCATGGCACTGCTGTAGTGCTATAACGTTAAGGGAAACCTCTGAGGAAGTTTGTGTGGTGGGAAAGAATGGGGGGAAAGCAGCAGAGTTTGAAATGGCCATAGTCCTTCAGATGTAACTCATCAACAGAAGGAATTTCACTGTGAAACCCCCGTTCCTGTATCACATTACTTGAAACTGGGCCAACAACAAATAACATCTGGTTTAGAATGGTAATGTGAAAAACCTCTTCCTCTTAGGCTTGCAGTTTGCCTGCCTGTGGCAAGTAGAGTCTCACCTGTGGCCGCACTTATAGTTGCCATATCTGAGTTGGGAAATTCTTGGGAATCTCCAGCCCTACCTGAAGGTTGCAATCCTCCAATTGAGGTGGGTGTGTGGGAAAAAATGGCCAGAAAATGGCCTCCATAGTGACACTCTAGGAATGTATCCATATCTCTATTGTGTTTACCTAAATGAATTGAGGAAATTCCTGTAAGTGGCACATCCTCCTCCAGCTTCACCCTCCCCATGCACAGCTCTCAAAATCTCCCACCATTTGCCCAGGCAGCAGCGCTTCCCTTCATTCCTGGGTGTGGGGGGGTGGGGTGGGGGGGGGCTGATTGGGGAAAAAACCTGCATTCCCCGCAGAGCCTCCTGTGACCTCAACTTGGCTGTATTTTTGCATGCTTGCAAAAAAAGAAAGAAATTCTAGGCTTGGCCCAGGGCGGTTTTGCATCCGAAGCATTATGAACGGGAAGGAAGTGGGGGGGGGGGGGGAGGCTGGTTTTCTTCCCTTCTCTCCCCTGCCTAGGTGACACAGGAAGGAATGAGCAGCTGACCCGTTTTTTGAATTTAGAGTGTTCATTAATAGGATATTATGCCATATGCTGAACGCTGGGCCTCTCCCCCCCTCTCATGGAGCCGCCAATTTGAGAGACTTTCTAATTAGTAATGGCATAATGAGAATATTCAGAGGCTAATGTGGTGGGTGGGGGTGTGAAATAGATCGCTTGGCCTGGACTGAAAATATTTCTGTTCGGAATCCCGGGGAAATAATGACACTGCTGCAAAAAGGGCTGCTACTGTCTTTGAGAAATGAAGGTCTTCCTTCCTTCCTTCCTTCCTTCCTTCCTTCCTTCCTTCCTTCCTTCCTTCCTTCCTTCCTTCCTTCCTTCCTTCCTTCCTTCCTCCCTTCCTCAAGGAGGCTGCTCTAACCCTGGAGAGATGAAGACAAGAGGAGGAAGGAGTTATACAAAGAATGACAAGGGAAACCTTTCCCAGCAAATGGATGTGCCGTACCGTTTGTTTATGGATTTGTATTGATGATATTGCACCTGCCACAGAACTAAGTGGGTTACTTGGGGCCATTCCGCACCAGGATCTATGTTGCAAATTGGTTGCAGAACAAAAAAACACCATTTTAAATAGTGGAATTCGTCGTTATGCATACCTGCCTTTGTAGTGGAATCCAGTGGCGTTTCTATCGTTTCCCACAGGTTTCCGGTCTTGGCAAAAATTGCTAGCCAGGAAGCGATATTGCTGAGCTTTGTCCTACCCCTGGCCGTCAATCAAACGAGCAGCCAATGGGCGGCTGTTATCATGCTCCCGAAAATCCCCTTTCCCTTTAAGGAAAGTTAAAAAAAAAACAACAACATTGCAACGAATCTGCGTTGATTCGTTGCAATGGAGAGACCCATCTAGCTAGCAAGTGGTGTTTGAGCTGCTGTTTCATCGTTGCCACGCTCCCCCCAAGTGAAAAAAAATACCCCCCCACACACGGGCACGATTTTCGGCCGAAAATAGAGTGAAAAATAAAGGGAAAATAAACCAGCAAACGGGACTGTGTGTTGCTTGGTGTTTGGTGACTTTAAACAGCTCTGGGGAGGGACTGCAGCCAGGGAAGCCTAGCTGGGTAAACAAAGGCTCGCTGGTGCGTTGATCTCCGCTCACTCTGAGAAAAAAAAATGGTGATCGCTTCGCCGGAAGATCAGAGGAGAGAGCCAGGGGGAGGGACTTTGCAGAAACCGCAACAATGGTAACGCACAGAGCTTTCCCGCTAGTGTTGCAGATTGGTTGCAAGAGTGTAGTGCTTTCCGGAGGGTGAATCCGCTTTTTGGGATTTCCCTGAAAGCGCTACAACAAAGCGCTTTTTGCGGATTGGTTTCAGGAGTGTTGCAGATTGTCAACGACGTTGTGCATAACAGCAAATCAGTAGCGATTTCAATTTGCAACCATTGTGCAATTTTGAACAAGTGCGGAATGGCCCTTGGTTAGAGCTGCCAGCTCTGGGTTAGGAAATACCTGGAGACTTTGGGGGTGGAGTAGAGAGTAGGCAGGATTTGGGGTGAGGAGGGACCTCAGTGGAGTGTAATGCTATGGAGTCCCCCCTCCAAAGCAGCCATTTCCTCCCAGGGAATTGATCTCTCTAGTCGTGAGATGAGTTTTAATTGTAGGGGATCCCAGGCCCCACCTAGAGACTGGTGTCTCTATCCAGGGGTGACCTGGCAACCCTAGCAAGCAGGGAAGCTGCTGCTGGCACTCCCCCTTGTACAGCCAGGGCTCAGTGGAGCATTAGGAAGGGGAAATGGTGGGTGGGGGTGGAATGGCAGCTTTGGAGAGTGGACTCTTCCCCAAAGTGTAGGACTGTGGTGCTCAGTGTGAAGGTTGTGGAGACGCACAGTAGCAACTGCCCACAATCCAAAGAGACATATTTACTCCCATCCCTAGCATGAGGTTGAACGCAGAACTGGGAGGAATTGGCTGCCATGTTATCTCCCCCTAAAAAGAGTCTCCAGTCTGATTTTCCCTTCACATATCGACATGGCTCTGGAAAGCTCATGAGCATACCCTTACAGACTGGACAACCCCTCCCCTCATTCTTCTCACCCCCAAGCTCTAGTGCCCGTCGCATTCCTCAGTACAATGGGCTTTGCCCCTGGTTGTTTGTATAAGATAAAAAGAAACCACAATAGTGTGTATGTGTATGTGGGGGAGGGGAGGGGGGCTTCTTGTCTGATGGCAATAACTAAAAGCCAAATTATAATAAACCAAGGAAATAGGTCCATAAAAATACTAATGCTTGGCATTTATACAGCCTCCTTAAATCACAATATCTCCAGTGCCTGGCAAATATTAATGAGTGAAGACTTCTAGTCTTTCCCCCTGAGGAAAGCGATTGGCTTTATTTAAAATGACGAGATGGAGCATGTAAATATTCAGGTGATGCAGTTCCAGTTTTAGGGAACAGAGATCTTGAATCAGATGCTTTAGGACAGGGGTCGTCAACCCGTGGTCCTCCCGAGGTTCGTGGACTACAATTCCCATGAGCCCCTGCCAGCAGGCAGGGGCTCATGGGAATTGTAGTCCACGAACCTCGGGAGGACCACAGGTTGACTACCTCTGCTTTAGGAGAAGTTAGATTCCTGACTTGACTATAGCAACTTGTCAAAGGAGAGAACTGATGGGTTGCTCTTCAGCGCCACCATTGGGCAGAGCCAGAATGATGGTATTGCAGCGACCCGCTCAGCACAGTCAGGAGACATAAAGCGCTAGTGAGATTTCTACCGTGCCCTAGAATGTTGCTGATTCGGGCTGATTCGGGCCTGCCTCTCCAGTGTGAGCAAGTTGCAGAGGCTGAGGTTTCCCATCCAAGAGCCTCTGAGCTGGCCACTTGCAGCCCAGGTCCAAGGTTAGGCAACCAATAGGGAGGCAGAACATATCATTTTAGGATTATGGGTAGGCACCAGGCATGGCTGGCCTCCCAAAGACAAGGTGCCACCACGGAAGATGCCATTTCAGTAGTTGCCCCCCTCTGAAGGCACAGCCCCAAATGGTTTAGGTCCAGTCCTTGGCACTTTGCCCCCAAACACAGGGGCAATCTGTGTAGGTTTTTTCAGCACAGGCTGTTCTCCATATCCAACCTCCTATGAGTGGCGTAACTGTGTTTAAGACTAAGACAGGTGGCTGTGTTAGTTTGTCTGTAGTCTGTCTGTAGTAGAAAAGAACAAGAGTCTAGCAGCACCCTCAAGACGAACAAGATTTCTGGCAGGGGAGGAGTTTTTGTGAGTCCCTTGTTTTGTAGTTCTTGGTGTGCAGTGACTCATGAAAGCTCATACCCTGCCACAAATGTTGTTAGTTTTTAACATGCTCCTGGACTCCTGCTCTTTGTTCAGGACTGCCCCTGTGCTGGCCACATCCTTAATGTTCAAGATGAAGCGTGGTCTTTGATTGTGTTTCACTCATGATCACAAGTGCAGTGCAAGACTTTTCCTGGGGGACCGATACGGGAGATATTACAAAAGTGCATCCAGGTAGTTGAATCCTGCAGCTCCATTCTACAAGCTATGGCCTTTCCCTGACATGCCTGTTGCATCAAAGAAATGTCTCTTGAAACAGAGCAAAACACACTGATAGTGGAATGGATCTTTGAGATCCATTGGGGGGGGGGCAGCCCCGGTTTAAGGATTTGCAGGGCCCTAGGAGAGCACAATTGTGGTGGTAGCAGACTGGGGATAGAGGCCCCCCTCCAGTGTAAATGGGTGTCCCTCTAAGGACATCTCAGAGAGAAAAGGGGGAGGAGAGAAGCTATGGCTCTGATCCATGGGGGAAGGGAATGGCCCTGTGCAGGACTCCTGGAAGCGTGAGGCCCATAGCACGTGATACATGCGTTACAGGGGATAAACTGACCCTGGCCTCTGGTGATCCCAGCCCTGGGCTGCCAACCTTCCCCTTGGGACAGGGGATCCTCCTCACTGGGATCCTGTTGCCTGGTGGTGGGAATAAATGAAAGTAAACTCACTGGCATCACAAACAATTATCTCACTGCCAAGGAAAGGCCACAAAAGGTGGCAGTGGCTCTCGGAATGGCAGGATGCTGTCGAATCCAGGTTTTCCCTGGAAGGTGCAAACATCGACATGTTTGCAATACTCCCCAGTGTGTCCCTTCCCCCAATCCTCCTGCCTCCTTGACCCTAACCCGGCTACGGGGAATGAAGTCTGCTTCTTTCTACATGGACCTTCTCCCCTGTGTGCATAGCCACCTCTTCCAGTCTGATCTTTGGTCACCTAAAGGTGAGAAGGAATAATGTATATCACTGCACATTGCTATTTTAATTTAGTTCCCTTTTTCTCGCCTCTCTCCAACGGGGACCCAAAGTGGTTTACATCCTTCTCCTCTCATCTCCTCCATTTTCTTCTCACCCTGCGAGGTAGGCTAGGCAGTGAGTGTGTGTCTGGTCCAAGGTCACCTAATCAGCTTCCATTGCAGAGTTGGGATTGTGAACCCTGGACTCCCCAGTCCTAGTCTGACACTTTGACCACTGCACCAAACCGATTTAAATGTCCCGTCTTCTCAAAATAACCTATATCTTTCTGCCACGAAATGGCACAAAAATACCCAGCTTTGGGGATAACCCTGCTCTCCAGTGAACAGCCCTGTGCATTGACGGTTGCTCCCCAAAACAAGCCTCTGGAGTGTGGAGGTCATTTGGGATTACTGGATTCACTCCAAATGTCCATCAGACACTGTAGTGGGGTGGAGGAAGGTATGGGCCAAATAAAGTTAGCTTTAAGGACCTCCCCTCCCCTCCATGCCTTCCCCTGTTATTTCTATGCATATGTACAGTCCTAATAAACATCTTTAAACAGCCCGTGGCGCCACGGGCGCCATCTTTAAACACCCTTCCTCACGACAGACAATCTGGACCCTTCCTCACGACAGACAATCGGAGGGACCAATCGGCAGGCGCTTTGCGCCTGCCGATTGGTCCCTCCAATTCCCAGGCTGAGCAACTGCGAGCCGCGCGCAGCGCGGCTCGCAGTTGCTCCCGGACTGACGCGGTGAGAGGCGCGAAGCGCCTCTCGCCGCGTCAGACCGCCGCCCGAAGGAACCCCCAGCAGTCGTGCAAAGCGCGGCTGCTGGGGGTTCCCTCCCTGCCGGTCTGACGCCTTCTCCCCTTTCAAACCCCCTTTTGATAAAGGGGCTTTGAAACTAGTATAGTATATTCAGTTCAGGGTTTGATATTCATATTGGAAATAATTTTGGGGTGAAAAGGGCGTTACCTGCTTATGGAATCTGTCATCTTCAAGAAATTGTCTTCTGTTTGAAAAATGTTAACAGCTCCCCAAAGCCGGCGGTTTGCAGTGCCAGGCACAGCAGCAGGAAGAGGGAAGGGGGGGGGACTCCAAACATGAAACATTGAGATTGATCAAATAAACCATAATGAATGTTCCTCTTGGCTGGACCAATTAACATATCCAGAGATAATTTTGCTAACTAACAAGTAATCCATTTAAATGGAAAAACTTGGGGATTTCTCTCCTGTGAATTGATGCACAGTTATCGTTCTTTTTGTGAAAAGCCAGGTAGGAAGGCTGGGCCCAGTGGAAAGGCAAAATAAGCTACAATTAATTGATCAAAGGTGGACAAGATCTTAATGGGTGACTGTCTGCTTTCAAACTTTCTTGCTTTTGGAAAAACCTCCCACATTGCAATGCCAGTCAAGGAGACAGCTTGTGCTATGGGACCCCTATCTTGTGGAGGATTCTGGGAGATATTCGCAGCTAGCCACCTGCTAAATGACAATTCCGTTTCCACATGAGGGATTTGCCTTGGAATAACTTTCGTCTAACCATGGGTCTAATTCCTGCTTCCTGGCAAAATCAGAGCCAGGCACGACAGGCCCACAGTTGCCTCATGGCAAGGAAATGTGGATAAATGCACAGTCCCTTTTTTGCTGCAGGGCACAATGAGGTGTATGTTGGGGCAGGAAGCTGAAAATCCAGGCTGACTCTGGTCGTGCTTTCCCCGCCCACACCCCAGATTGTCACTTCCATCATCAACCTTTGCTAACCTTCCCAGCTCTTCAAAAACAAACTTGGTCAGTTGTGTAACAATGCAATTCCATTAGAATGAAATAGAAGCCCCCCTCCCACCACCTTTCCCTCTTTCTCTTTTCTCTGTAGGATTTGAAGTGGCATTTGGTTTTGCAGAGAATGGGGACAGTCTGTCTGCTAAATACACCGCTTCTTTTAGAGGAACATCTTTATTGTAGTTGTCACCCTCAAGTCTGGGGGGTGGGGCACAAGAACATGGTCAGTATGCATATTTATGCAACCACTCCTTTCACCAGAATATCTTCATAACAGCTTTGCTCTGTTGTCACTCACATCTCGTCCACACTGAGGGTGGGTGGGATCTGAATTCATGTTGTAACATGGTAGCATTACTACAGGTGTCAGTGTGACTTTGCATCCTCTGTGCAATAGCAGTCCAAGCAGGACTTATGATTGCTTCCCGCTCAGGTTGACTTAAATTGCATCAAATGTTCTGCTATAGCTGCACATTTTTAGGAAATGGTTGATAAAGCCAGTGTGGTGTGCTGGTTAGACTGGGATCCATGCAAACTGAGTTCAGGTCTCCAGTTGACCAGGATACTTGCTGGATAACTCCGGTCAATCATGCTTGCTTAACTTTCCTCACAAGCCTGTTGTGAGAATAAAAAGGGAATGGAAGGACCATGTAGGAGGACCTCTGTGCCTTGGAAGAAGGGCAGGATAAAAACATGCAAGATATATAACTTTCCTTCACTGAAGCTTGTCTACCAGTACTGATTTTCCCACTGAATTCCTGTTTCTCTGCTGTTTCAGTCTAAAAGTTTCCATTTCAAATTTTTTATCCCACCATGCCAGTCGAAGATATGATTCTTTATTTTCTGCTTCCACACAATTACATTTTTTCCAGTCAAAAATTTCCAGTGTTTGTCAGTGTTATTTGTGGCTTGGCGAATTAGCATTATACATATATTCTACATATTAATGACATACATTCTACGTATAATTACACTGCATATCAAAACCACTCAAGCTGCATACACAATACAAATTAATCAGCACATTAATTACCAAAGAACTGAAAAATAGAAATGAATAGAAAAAGAAGTGATAGCATAAACATTTGCTCAGCCTTTAACAGCCTTCTGAAGGACACTGTGGGCATTTCCTCACATTGAAAAAAATAGCGTTACACCAGCGAAATGGTGTAGCTCTAAAAATTATCACGCCTCCAGCCATTCCTCACCTTTTTGCTCTCTTGCTTTCGTCTGCCGACTTCTCGTGCTTTTTACACTCCACAAGCGCTGTTTGAAATGGCGGAAGAGAGCAACGTGCTTTACATGCAACTCTCTTCTGCCTGTCAATCAGGCCAAGCAGCCAATCCCCTTTCGCAATGTTTTCAAGGGCCTGCAATGCCTGCTAATTTTTTTTAAAACTAAAACTTCTCCATTGAAATGCCTATGCATCTAATCTAATCATAGATGCATACTTCTTTTTATAATGCCACCCCTTATGGAATCTTTAAAAAATTAATCTCATTCCTGATTTGGAGGGGAGGAGACTTTAGAGAGGCATGCTTTGTGTTTAAACTGTGGACAATTTTTTTTCTGTGCCTGCACTATTGAACGCCTATTTGTTGCTCCAGGCAGATTTCTTAATAAAAAAACCAACAACACCTGTCCCTGGGAGAAGGGAGAGGGAGGTGGGTACGAGGGTGGGAAATTGGAGGTGGAGATAGTGCTACTTTGCCTTCATACATTTCTTTACTGTGTGGCTTGCTAGTTACTCTCCTGTAGCTTATGCTATATAGATTGGGGAATCCACTTTATGCGATTCCCCAACTACCGCTTTAAAATGGTGGATGTTTCTTGAGATTTGCTGGATGGACAGGGAGGTTGGTAACATTGTGCAAAATGCCAAAATTATGGCGTCTTCATAAGGTAAGCATTTCACTATATTTATCAGGTACAGAATGGCCCTGTGCTTTCTCAGAAAATTGGTCTTCTAATGCTATGGATGTATGAATAACAACAAGAGATAGACAAAACTTGGCTTGTTTTTGTTGTATATTCCACCCTTGCTCCATGGAATTTGGGATGAATAATGTGGCTGTTCCCTTTTCCTTTCTCTCCTCGCCAGAATGATATGAGGTAATTTATGGTGAGAGAGAATGACTAGCCCAAGGCCATCTGCCAGCTTCATCTAGGCCTTTCAATTGCTTGGGCCTGGCATGAAATTCCCGGTCCCCAGCCCCAACTTCCTCCCCTCAAGAGACAGAGGAGCAGGAGGGGAAAAATGACCTCCACAGCGATTGTTTAGAACAGGCTT
This sequence comes from Paroedura picta, assembly GCF_049243985.1. NCBI lineage: Eukaryota > Metazoa > Chordata > Lepidosauria > Squamata > Gekkonidae > Paroedura > Paroedura picta. The sequence continues at coordinate 26,008,119 of NC_135383.1, read as the reverse complement.
CTTCAACCAGAGTTTCATAAAACTTTGAGGTTTTTTGATGGCCCTGGAAGAATTTCCCAAATGGGTGGAAGTTAATTATTTTTTAAAATGTTAGACATTTGTCTCTTGTAGCCCTTCCTTGCATACCCAGGGAATTGCTGATCATCACTGCAGAACAGTAGTTGAACTTCCTCAAGTCCAGGCTGGATTCTGGAGATTTTTGGTGGTGGGGGGGATCACTTTGGCATACAATTGGGGTCACTGTGGGTGGGCAGGTAATTGTGAGTTCCTGCATTGTGCATGGGTTGGACTAGATGACTTCCAACTCCATGATTCTATGATTTCTCAGGTGATAGGTACCACATATGGTCATGTCAACCCTCCACCAATGGCCAGTGATGGGGCTGGAGGGGATGGGAAAGGGAGGGACCCCAGGTGGGCATGCGTGCAGCTATGTTTCCCATTGCATCACTTCTGGGGTGTCTTGAAGGCTGAAGAATGTTTACCGTTGAGAAAAGCTGGTCTAGAAATTTCTTTCTATGGTCTTTCCCATGGAAATTAAGGGAAATTCCTAAAGTATTATCCCAAAATTACATTATAACCTTCCCAAATCCCATTCTACTCAGAGTCAGCCCCCCCCCAGTGGCAGTAGGTTAAGTGGTAACAAGAGCCTTCACTGCATGGCTCAGAGGAGGAGTTGGACTTGGGCCTCTCCCAAACAAGTTCATAGCTGACTATTAGAAATGAGGGGTTTGTGTAGTGAATCCGGTAGAGCATCGGTTCTCAACCGCTCTAACTGCGGTGGCAGCGAGGCCAGCATGCGCAGCCATGCAACAGTCGGAGCGGCGTGGAGGCGGCCATTGCCATGGCTGCTCTGCCACCGGCCACCACCACTGCCTGTCACCACTGCCTGCTGCGCACTGCCCCCTGCTACCATTGCCCGCGGCCACCTGCTACCATCGCCTACCTTCACCTCCCGGTGCCTACAAGCTGCTCTCTAGGGCTGCACCATGCTGAAGTGATGGTGGCTGGAAGCAGCATCAGGCAGCGTCAGGAGGTGGCAGCAGGCAGTGGCATGTGGCAGGTGGTGGCGGCGGTCAGCAGTACAGGAGCCATGGCAATGGCCACCTCCATGCTGCCCCGTCTGTTGTGCGCCTGCGCGAGCATGCAGTGTGTACGCACAGGCACACAACAATCGGGGCAGTGTGGAGGTGGCCATTGCCATGGCTCCTCCTCTGCCCGCCGCTGCCACTGCCCACCACTGCTGCCTGCCATCTGCTGCCACCTGCTACCATCGCCTGCCGGCCTCCGACGCTGCTTCCAGCTGCCACTGCCCACTGCCGCTCGCTGCCACCGGCCACTGTTGCCTCAGCGGCAACCAACCTGCAAACTCTGCAGAAGGAGCCAGGCGACCCCAAATGGGGTTGCGACCCCAGGGTTGAGAACCACAGCTGTAGAGCGTTAGCATGCCTCCTCAGGTTCTCTATTATACAGATTCAATTGACATTTGGGGTAGGAGCGCCATCCCTACTGCCATAGTTGGGGAACCATTTTAACAGCAGCTCCATTTCTCACTGCCCCTCCGAGCAAAAAAAATGTCAAAGCACAGGAACATCAGCTGTGTTGCGATGTCACTTCTGAGGGAAAGCCGGAAGTGACCTAGGGTCACCTTAGGATAAAACCCTAGAGTTTCCAGCGTTTCCTAGAGCCATAGCTGATGGGACTCCCCCCTCTGTTTCCCTGCCTCCCAGCCCTCCTGCCAGTTGCCAGGCTTGGCCCGGTGACCTCATCTGGAGGTGGGACTGCTGGACTCTGTGGACAGGAAGGGAAGAAGAAGAAGAAGAAGAAGAAGAAGAAGAAGAGTTTGTTCTTATATGCCGCTTTTCCCTACCTGAAGGAGGTTCAAAGCGGCTTACAGTCGCCTTCCCATTCCTCCAAGACAAATTGGCCTGACCACAAGGTAAGGACTACTGCATGATCCAAACTGGCTGTAAATCAGAATTGGGCATATGGTGCCTGAATCAGACTCCAAACGTCTTGGAACTTTTCAAACTGTTTTAACAGAACTACCTCAAGATATTTTTTTAAAGGAAAGATTCCATTCTCCATCCCAGTGTAGGGAGTCACTTGGGCATGTTAGTGCTGTTTGCAAGAAGACCAGCTAGGTTGACCGGCTCTCCGGTGGAATGTAAACCATGCTCTGAATATTAAATATTCATCACACCCATATTAAAATCCAACAACATCTTTTAGGGAAATAATTAAATGAGATTTGATTTTGCCTCTAAGAGTCAGGGGCCACAGAAGGCTGAGTAAGCATCTCATCAATATTAAGGGATTCTCAAGCCAACTCTGAGCATCTTCAAAGGTCTGGGGTCCAGTTTGGAGAAAGACGGCTGCCTTTGTTGCATGCTTTTTTTTGCTCCCCCAATATCCTCCCCGTACCTTAAGAAAACATTACAAGCGACCTCTGTGAAATGGAGAGTTGAATGCCATTTCCCCATTACTGGAGATAAGGATAATGATCTTGGGAAAGAATTAATTCCTTGTATTTGTTCTTTAAAACTACTTACTGTCCCCCCCCCCCAAAAAAAAACATTTCAGCACCGTCCAAAACTTGCTTCTTATTATCAACGTTAAAAAAAAAAATTCCTTGGGAAACTTTCCCTTTCCTCTCTTGAGCTCCCTCCCACCTGACTTCATGATCCATGATGGGCTGCATTGGACTGTGACTCCACTGCATTCCCTGGAGAATCGATTGGCCAGGATAAGGGTCTTGGGAACTGGTTGAGCTCTCCGGAACAATTATTTTTAGCACAAAATTTGAAACTGGGGAATGCATGGTGCAGCTTGCCTTTAAACTAGATAGTTGGGGATGGTGGACATTTATTCTCTCTTTCCCTGACGCTCGAGCGGGGCTGGTTGCTGGCCACTGAGGGCAGTGAGGGTGAGATCGTGCCGTGCCCAGGCAAGGCCTAGCGGGGGCCGGAAGAGGGCTCCACCAGACCCCATGGGGGCGGAGCTTCAAGGCCAGCAGCCAGCAGGAAGGAGGGGGCAGCCACACCTCTAGGAATACTGGGACTTCTCTCATTGGCCAGGGATGTCAAAGATGTGGCTAGGGGAAGCCAGTCGGAGAGGGTGCCAGGGGGACCAGGGGATGGAGATACCTTGAGGGCAAATAAGGAGTTCTGAGGGGCAAGAAAATGTGGCCTGACACTGAATGCAAGTGCAGCACGTAGGGAGGAGAAGGAACAAAGTCTGACTGGCCTCTCACCCACTAGGATCCCCCATAATTATCAAAAAGGCATGCCCTCTGTGGTCGAGCACATCCTTTGCAATGCAAGGTCTCCAGATCAGGCCTGGCTTTCCCACTAGGATGGCCAGCAAGCGCTTCTGCCTGAAGACGTAGCCAACTGCATCAGGAAACCCTGGACAGGGCAGACTCCTTTTCCTTCCTGCTCTCTCATCAGGCCAGGAATTTGTGGCCCTGGGATCCTCGATTCAAGATCTGGGGCAAGCAGGAGTCTTCGCCAAGAGCCAGGCTGTGCTGTGCCCGCCCCAACGGTGCAGCTACTTTGGCAAACTGCTGCTTCTCATGTGAAACTTGCAGAGCTGAGTCTTTTTCCCTGCTGGAAATTACATTGTAAAAACAAGATGTTGTGAAAGGACTCTCTGGCTCTGTTCATTTTGAGTTTTGCAAGGAAATGTTCTTTGGCTGAATGCTGAGTGAAATAAATTTCAAAACCTCTTCTACAAATGACATGGCACATAAATATTCAGTAAATTAGCAGCACACTTTTATAGATTTATCAGTCATGGCTGGCACAAAATGACAGGCAATGTTGTAGCTGAAATATTAATGCTGACAAATTAATGATTTCTGAGTAAATGATGTCATTTTTGCGCCATTTCATTAAAATTTACTCACTTTCAATATCAGCTGCATTCCTACGCCTTAACAAAAAAAAAATTAAAATTACTTGCATCCTTTCCCCTACTTTCTTTTGGGTGCTTCAAAATGGTATTTAAAATTTCTCATCGTTGCCTTCCTGTCCCAAGATAACGAAATAAAAGATCTGGTTTGCCTAAAGCCAGATATGGGAAAGGTGGCCCTCTGTATCGCTCGGCACAGTGCCACGAGATGTGGAACGCCGGCTTCCGTCCTGACAATGGCAGGAGTGCTCTGAATGCGCACGGCTGCCCCTTTACGGCTCCAGCATCCAGCAGGAATTCCATGTGCAAAAGAATAGCCTCTGTGCCAGCCCTGGAGCTCCAGCTCCCCTCCACCCCTCTGTCACTGCCTGGCGATTCTGAAGAGCATGGATGTGCCATTTCTTTTCAGCGTTGGGAGTATTTATTAGAGCTACTTTTGTCTCGCCTGTTTTTGTCGCTGCTTCCTCATATTGTTCCTTTCGTCTGTGATACTTTTTTACAAAATTGTATGGCATTTGTTACATTATACACTTTTTAGATCTATTTATTTATTTAACCAAATATATATCCCGCCTCTCTACCCTCAGAAGGGCCACCAAGGTGGCTAACAAATTAAAACATGCCTAATGAAAACACATTGAAACCAACCCCTCAGAAACGCACGCATATTTTATTTGTTTGCTTGTTTATATTTATATTTATATACCACCCTCTCGGAAGGCTCAGGGCAGTTTACATCAAACCGGAACAATACAAATAACTCGGGTTATAATAATACAGTAATAACTATAACATTATGAACAATAGAACATGGGGGAGAGTAATAAATCAACGCTTCCTGGTGGCCTGGTGGGTGGGTGAATCTACAGTGATGGTTGTGGGAGGGAGGCGGGGGGGGGGATTGGAAGCAATGGACAGGTCGACCTCAACCAAATGCCTGGCAGAGGAGCTCCCTTTTTCAGGCCCTGGGGAACTGTTCAAGTTCCATCAGGGCCCTGTTCTCCTCCGGGAGCTCGTTCCACCAGGTGAGGGCCAGGATGGAGAATGCTCTGGCCCTGGTTGAGGTCAAGCGGGCTTCCTTGGGGACAGGGATCACCAGGAAGCTGGAGCTGGTGGAGCATAAGGCTCTTTGAGGGGTGTAGGCAGAGAGGCAATACCTCAGGTACACTGAACCACTAAGGTGATAACCAAAACCTTAAGCCTGATCCAGAATTCAACCTGGAGCCAGCGCAGGTGCTGGAGGATGGGCCAGATGTGGGACTTCTGAGGTGTTGCTGTGAGGACCCTGGCAGCCGCGTTCTGGACCAGCTGCAGTTTCTGGATCAAGGATAAGGGCAGGCCAGCATAGAGCGAGTTGCAGAAGTCCAGTCTAGAGGTGACTATCGCATGGATCACTGTGGCCAGGTGTTCCTGGGCCAAGTAGGGCACTAGTAGTTTGGCTTGGCGAAGATGGTAGAATGCCAGCTGCGCTGCCATCGTGATCTGAGCCTCCATAGAGAGGGAGGCATCACGACTCACCCCCAGGTTCCCGGTGGAGTGGGCCACTGATAGCCATACTCCGTCCAGGTTGGGTAAGGATAGCCATACTCCGTCCAGGTTGCGCTTCCTCGCTTGGACCTTTCCATGTAGCATAGAGCATCATTAAAACAAATAAAAGGAGAGCTAAAATACATGTAAAGACAAAAAACAGCAATTCAAGTGGGAAGAAATGATCACTGAGGAAATGCCAAACCAAACCAAAAGTCTTCCTGTTCTGGTGGACGGTGGCAGTAGCGGCAGACAGATGAACGTTCCTGGTGAGAGAGGTCCAGAGCTCTGATGCCATGAGTGAGAGGCCCTCTTTTGGGTTCTGCCATTTGCCACAGTGGTCTGCTCTTTTCTGCCCCAGAAAGGCTGCAGGTGGCTCACCAACTGGCATTCCTGGCCATGTCTGCCACCTGTGTCCTAAAGAAACTCCGGATTATAGACTTTTTCCTTCAAGGGAAATGTAACCCCAACCGGAACAGATAACACCTTAAATCAGCCTTTTTCAACCTTTTGACTGTGGCGGTACCATTAAAATATTTCCCAGGCTTTGAGGTACCAGAAAGTAATGTCATCTGGCCATGCCTCCCTGCCACACACCCCAGAAGTGACATGCCACCTGAAGTGACATCACAGAGAAACCTTGCTAGACTCAAAACTTGGTAAAAACATTTTTTAACTCTCACTTCTTTACACTGTGCATGGCTTCACTAATACAATAAGATGCTTGCTTCAAGAGAAGTTAGTTTAATTTGAGTTTGCAGTGTGCTAAATAGGCCCCGTTGTCCACAATAACTATGGAAAAAACATTATTTTAAATATTGTTTAAAATCCAAGGTTCTCTGAACAAGGTGAAATCCTAAGTGTATTTCCTTGTAAGCAAACCCCATTTCAGTCAATGGAACTTTTCCCATAACAGTTGGACCTGCCCACATCAGACCCAAGCCTGACCTCCGCTGCTGCTCTTTGGATCTCAAATTATTTATTTTATATATTTATTTCATTATAATTTTGGCTGGTTTGTGACAAGTCAACGGGGACAAACTTTCCATCAACTTGAAATCAGTTTGTGGAGGTCTGTGTGGGCTCCTGGATTTCCAGACAGTCTCCACTCAAATAGAAAGTCTACCAAACTTCAAAGCAACTGGGAGAAGATTAGAATTCTACAGCAGGGGTAGTCAAACTGCGGCCCTCCAGATGTCCATGGACTACAATTCCCATGAGCCCCTGCCAGCGAATGCTGGCAGGGGCTCCTGGGAATTGTAGTCCATGGACATCTGGGGCCGCAGTTTGACTACCCCTGTTCTACAGCCTTGGAATCACTGTTGTCAGTTTCAAAGTAGTCATGTCAGTTTCAAGAGGGTCCCCCCACTTTTGCTGGAGTGTCCTTGTGTTCACTCCCATTTTCTTGCACAGATTCTCTTTCGGTTCCATTTATGTGTATTTTCTTGCACAGAATGGAACTAAAAAGAATCTGATAGATTTCTCCTGATGAAGCTGCACACAAAGCACACAGGGGTTGTACAATTATTAAATATTCTTTTCACAGAATCACAGAATCATAGAGTTGGAAGGGGCCATACAGGCCATCTAGTCCAGCCCCCTGCTCAACGCAGGATCAGCCCTAAGCATCCTAAAGCATCCAAGAAAAGTGTGCATCCAACCTTTGCTTGAAGACGGCCAGTGCACCAATTTCCTTCTGCACCAATTTGTTTCTTCTTCATTGAGCTGGTATTCTGCTGGGAACTAGTACATTGCATTGATTCTGCTGGATACCAGCACATTACACTGGTTCTGCTGGGCTTGCAACCTATCATGTACCCATAGCTCAGGTACATGCCTTCAGTTGAGGGGGCCCTTGAGGGTGCCTGTTTTCTCTTCCCCACTCTCTTGGTCTTTCCACCTTCCATAGTTGCACTTCTTATCTTTTATGGTTAGCACTGTTTAGTGTTGTAAGGAGTGCAAATTGCCTTGCCTGAATCTATGCATATGGGTGTTAAGACCTTTGACGATTGGTTTCACTTTGTAGCTTAGATAAAACAACCTTTCTGTGGGAAAGCCTTTTGGCGCACAAATCCCATGGAAGGGGGGCTGGGGACTAAAGGTATTCAGATTCAGATAACTTTATTGGCATAAGATTTGATATACTTAAAACAAAATTTAAAACAGAAACAAATTCCGGACATAGACACATGGACAACCATAATAAGGCCTTATGCCGTACAGCCGATCTGCAGCAGAGATAGATTATTTCTCAAGATAGTTGACAGGATTTTTGCGAGGTCCACTATCTGAGAAGGCTCCTTGACACTCAGCAACATCTTCACTAGATGTTTCTCATCACTGCACAGATACTTCAGTTTTCCCCCCAGATAATGATGGAACATCTGAAATTTGGGGCAGTTGAATAATAGGTGGCCAAGGGAATCTGGTACATTGCACCCATGCAGACAGCTTCTCTCATTTTGAGGGATTTGAAGGAAGCGTCCACTTGATAGATTTGAAGGGAAGATGTTTAGGCGCACAAGGCGAAAGGCTCTTTTAAGGGAATAGTCATCTAACACTTGCAGATATAGGGGCATTGATTTATAGGACCAGGGGATCCCAATGACCTGGTGAACAGATCCTGTGGGTTGATGCGCCTATTATCTGAATATCCTGGTCGTCTAGTCTTTTAGTGATCAGCTTCAGGACTGTGCTCTCATCATAATTAACTAGAGTAGATAGGTCTAATCCTAAGCAAAGAAGTTTATGAAAAATTACTTTGTTAAGGCCCTTAATAAAATAGGGATCTCCTAAAGTGTTAGAAAGTAGAGATAGTGGAAAAAAGAATGTAAGTGGACTTTTAACCAGTATTTGAATGTACAAAGCCAGGCTCTGGTTTGTAGGGTCTGTTGACCAAGCTCCGCTTAGAGTGTATGGTTTGCGACACAATTTGGTACATCCAACAATTGTCTTAAAAAGGTAGATTGACATTTTTCAACTTTGTTGCTGAATGCACCGATCCAAATTGGGCTTCCAAAAAGCAGTTGGGGGATTATTTTAGCTGCATAGATTTCCATTTTCCTATTACCCTTCGGGTGGAAAGATTTTGCCAGTAAAGCCAGTTGCCCCTTAGAGGATTTGACAACCTTCTCTATATGGTAAGGTAAAGGTAAAGGTATCCCCTGTGCAAGCACCGAGTCATGTCTGACCCTTGGGGTGACGCCCTCCAGCGTTTTCATGGCAGACTCAATGCGGGGTGGTTTGCCAGTGCCTTCCCCAGTCATTACCGTTTACCCCCCAGCAAGCTGGGTACTCATTTTACCGACCTCGGAAGGATGGAAGGCTGAGTCAACCTTGAGCCGGCTGCTGGGATTGAACTCCCAGCCTCATGGGCAAAGCTTTCAGACAGCTGCCTTACCACTCTGCGCCACAAGAGGCTCTCTATATGGTAGGTCCACTTATTGTTATAGCTACAATTCATACCAAGATATCTGAAGTGATATACTTGCTCGATTTGATTGTCTCTCACCTTCCACTGGTATTTATGTCTAGCTTTGGCAAAGACTAAGATCTTAGTTTTCTCAAAATTAATCGTGAGATGGTTTTCGGTACAGTAATCTATAAAAGTTCTAAGATATCTTGTTAGGCCTATTTGGGTTCTTGAAAGGATGATTGTATCATCTGCGTACTGTAACAGAGGTGTAGATCTATTACCTACTTGGGGGGGGGACCATTGGTTCTTCCAAAAAGAGCAGGGAGAAAAAGATTAAATAAATGAGGAGCAAGAATGCATCCCCGCTTCACTCTAAAGATATATCTGTTCCTGGAATACTGTATGAGGCATCTTTAGCATTCTGTCATGACATGTTCCTGTATTTTCACCCCTAGAACCCTACTCAAACTACTTTTGGACACCACGTTGGACACCTGTGTCTGCTTTGAGGTCTTCATGGAGGTACATCCCAGGGTCATGACACAAAAGAATTCCCACTCTTTTTAAGGGGACCATAACTCAGACCCCGTAAATCCTGTACCACCAAATTTGGAGGGCAGGTAGAGGGGACTCAACTGGAAATCCTCTACAAGTTGGTGTCTCTAGCATGCCATGTTTTTTTAGCTCTTAAAAGTATGTGACAGGATGTGGCTAATGAACCAGGCATGCCACAAACCATGCAACAGTATAAGCCGCATTTTTCTGGTTTGTGGTCATCCATATACATGCTCTTATTTATTTATGTATTTATGTGTTTATGTATGTATGTATGTATTTATTTATATTTTAACATATATACTGCTGCTCTCAAAGACTCATGGTGGTTTACAATAAAAGAATAAAACAACAACCCTTAAAATCCCCAGACATAAAAGATGGCAATTCATTAAAATTACCCCCCCCCCCCATCTCATCCCCTGTCCAGGGTCTCTTTCATTAGGAGCTCTTTCATTAGGAGTGCGGGTCCTGATCTCATTGGTTCTCGGGGATCCCCCGATAGTAACTCTGGGACCACAGCCCGGTGGAAAAGCTCTGTCTTACCACCCCTGAGGAAAGCTGGTAACTCTAGCAGTGCCCTTAGCTCTTCCGGGAGCTCATTCCACCAGGTTGGGGCCAGGGCCAAAAAGGCCCTGGCCCTGGTCAAAGCCAGGTGAATGTCCCGGGGGGCCAGGACCACCAGTAGATTCATACTCACAGAGCGGAGTGCCCTTCAGGGGGACATAGGCAGACAAGTGGTCCTGCAGATAGGCCAGGCCCAAGCAATGTATAGTCTTAAAGGTTAAAACCAATACCTTAAACTTGATCCAGAAACAGACTGGTAACCAGTGCAGATGATGTAATGCCAGCTGGATGTGGACCCTCCAAGCTGTACCAGTGAGGACCCTAGCAGCTCTAATTTCCAGGTCAAAGCCAAGAATAGGCGAGTTACAGTATTCTAGCTTGGAAGTGACCATTGCATGGATCATTGTGGCCAGATGTTCAGAGGACAGGTAGGGCACTAGTAGCTGTGCTTGGCACAGATGAAAAAACGCCATTCGAGCTCCTTCAGTGACCTGAGAGGAAAGCACTGAAGATCACCCCCAAGTTCCTGGCGGCAGGTACAGGTGTCAATAGGACCCCATCCAGGCATTGGAGGCACACTTCCTGGTCCTGCCCTCCTCTCCCCAGCCACAGGATCTCCGTCTTGGAGGGGTTGAGTTTCAGGCCTGAGCCACCCAGCCACTGCTTCCAAACATCTGGCAAATGTTTCAGGGGGGGGGAACCTGTCCGTCCATCCATTAGGAGATGGAGCTGGGTGTCATCCGCATATTGGTGACACCCTAGCCCATAATTCTGGATCAGCTGTGCTTGAGGGAGCATGTAGATGTTAAACAATGTAGAGGAAAGAACCACACCTTGCGGGACACCACAAGGGAGCCCCACAGGGTCCTATAACCTCCACAGCAACCCTAGTCTCCATTACTGCACGCCTATATCCACGGGGAACTAGAAGTTGTTGCACCAGTACTGCCATTCTGCTGTCTTGTCATTGCATTCCCTTCTCTGCTGCTGTTCTGCAGCCCCACCAGTTGCCTTTCTCCACCGCTGTCCTGTGGCCCCACCCACTGACAAAGTATGGGGATGAGAGCATCTCCCAGGCCCATGTTCTGGGGTCCCATTCCCATTCCAGGACAGTGATGCTCTAGGGTTCAAGAAAACTAGAGTGTTGTTCCTAGCATCACGATATCACTTTTAGTTTTCAGTGGAATGTTCATAAAATGCCCCAGGATTAACTTGAGACAGGGTTGCCAACCTACAGGTAGTGGCTGGAGATTTTCTGGGATTAAAACTGATCTCTTGAGTACTGTCAGCACTCACTCCCCTCCCCCCCTCCCGATCCTGCCACATTCTGATCAATCTGAACCCAGATCCTGCAACGGATCCCGTCAGAAGCCAAATATTCGAGGATAGGGTGAGGAGGTTTTCCCATCCTCTGAACCAGGGGTAGTCAAACTGCAGCCCTCCAGATGTCCATGGACTACAATTCCCAGGAGCCCCTGCCAGCATTCGCTGGCAGGGGCTCCTGGGAATTGTAGTCCATGGACATCTGGAGGGCCGCAGTTTGACTACCCCTGCTCTGAACCATCCCAGTCGCAAGTTGAGCCCTGGGCCAGGAGGAGGGGGTGTGGTTCATGGCAGAGCATCTGTTTGGCATGTGGATGGTTCCAGGTTCAATCCCTGGTCTCTCTAGTCAGGAGTAGCATGAATCCCAGCCGTCCCTCAGAAGTTTCTAGGATCAAGGGAAGAGTCGTCTGAGGTGAAGAGGTGAAGGCCTGACCCATTCCACAATTTCTTTGCCTTCAAGCCACTCAGCTCCTTCCCCATCCTAACTTAGCTGCCATCTCTGACGTTTGGTGGTTTGAGACGGTGGCAAATTACCCCATCAGAAGCCATCTTGCTCTGTCCATCATTCTGGGCTGGATTGGCACCATCCATGACAGGAGAGTGACAGCGACGGGCTGGAGTGGATTTAAAAGCAGAGAGAAAGAGCAAGAGAGGGAGAGGGAAAGAGAGAGGAGGGAAGGTGTGACGGAGCCCAGAGAATGTTCTTCCCAGAATTCCCTGGCCTAGGCTATATCAGTCAATCTTAAGGCTAATTCATGTCAGTGCTTGTTTTCCTATCTCTTTGAGTCTCCAGCGGAAGGTTGATAAAATTGAAGTGGAAATGAAGTTGGAGGCACAGGAGGATGGAGGCAACAATAGTCGGGCGAAATGGATTTGTAGGCCAGATACCCTCAGCGGAGCACCGGGGTCCGTGGTGACCTTGGCAACGTCCTTGGGAGGGGGAAGGGGAAGGGGAAGGGGAAGAAGGAAAAACAAATAAGTGAGCGTTTGTGTTTATAAAGAGACATTTAAGTAAAGCATTCGGTTTAGCCGTGCCAGGCGCTTGTGCGGGGCTGCCAAGCCCCAGATGTGCTTCGTATCAGACGGTTTGCCCTCAGTGAAGCAGATGTGATCAGGAAAGCTCTGGCCATATATGCACAGCGATCGCCTGGCAGAGTTGAGGCTGTGCGGTCTTCTCTGGTGAACAAGCCCACCGCATGCTAGGCTCCCCCACAGCCTGCCCTCAGTGAGGAATTTCTGGCCCCCAGTTCCCATCTCCTGCCCTTGAGAAACTGGGGAGCAGGAGAAGAAATAGTGACACTCTGGGGATTTCACCTAGTTCCTGTTCATTTTATTTTTTATTTATTTACAATTGGATTTTTATACCGCTGCTCCCAGCACAGCTGTCTCGCAGCAGTTTGCAATAAATATAAAATAAAAACATCCATCCCTAAAAACGTCAATACAAGTTAAAACATCCAAATATAACAACAATAACTCCCTAAAATTATTAGAATCAAGATGGCAGTTAAAATACAAACTCCAGCCCCAACATCTAAAGCAGTTGAACCAGCACTGCATATAGTCAACAACTGGAGACGGAGAAAAGAGAAACCAAGGAGTGGATCGTTCAGTGGTTCCAGGAGAGTCTAAAACCTAATTTTGGAAGTGGGGAAGGAGACCCAATCTCATTCCCCAGTATCAGCCACAAACGCCTGGTGGGAGAGCTCCGTCTTGCAGGCCCTGCGGAGCCCAGAGAGTTCCGTCAAGGCCTGCCGCTCTTCCGGGAGCTCATTCCACCTGGTAGGGGCCAGGACTGAAAAGACCCTGGCCCTGGTCGAGGCTGGGTGCGCTTCCCAGGGACCAGGGACCATCAGCAAATTCATACCCGCAGAGCAAAGTGCTCTGCAGGGGGCGGGGGGCGGGCGGGATAAGGAGGTAAGCAAGTAAGGAGGTGTTCATATGGTGTTCCCCAGTCAATATGGTATTTAGAGTTGAGATGGGAAATTCCTGGAGTATTGCTATGAAAGCCATTTTTCTCCTGGTGGCGGAAAGTGCTGTCAATTCCCGGTGGGATTTTCAAGGCAAGGAACTAACAAAGGTAGTTAGCCATTGCCTGCCTCTTGAGTAGCAGCCCTGGACTTCCTTGGGAGTCTCCCTTCCAAGCACTAACCAAGGCAGCCCTGCTTACCTTCTAAGATCTGACAAGAATGGGATAGCTTGGGCCACCCAGGTCAGATCTCCTACTCTTCCTTTTTCTTCTACCATCACATCCTACCCAAACTCCACCCTTCCTAGGCACCAGTGGGGAGCCCTGTGTGTGTATAAGGTGCCATCAGTTGCAGCTGACTAATGCTGGCTCCAGCAAGGGGCTTTCTAGGCAAGAGAGAAGCAGAGGTGGCTGACCATGGCCTTCCTCTGCAGAGCGTTCCTTGGTGGTCTCCCTACCAAGTACTGACCCTGCTGAGCTTCTGAGATCTCAGAAAACTGGACTACACTATGCCACCTTTTGTGCTCCTCTGCTGGGAACTCTATTCTGTCTTACGTGTTCTGTGGGTCTCTCAGGGAGAGGGCAGCCGTTGTGCCTGGAGAGCCCCTCTCTCACACAAGCCTCTGTCATATGAAGGGCAGCAGTCAGCCAGACATGCCTCTGTAAGGCCAGCATCCCTATGCACAGTCAGGCCATTGGTCCTTGTGTTTTATATGAGTCGAGGGGCTTGTACATGCCAAACATGAGATCTTCCGTCCAGACACAGCCACTCCATAGCTCACCTGAGAATCCTTTTCTCCAGAACCTTTTTATGTTGAGCCCTAATTGTCACTTGTCTCCCATCTGGATTCCTGTGAGCCACTTTGGGACCGACATTTTTGGAAGAAGAGCAGACTAGAAGTACAGTAAATAACGGAGGCCTCCAGCCCTCTGGTTTGCTTCAAAAGCGAATGAAAGTGGAGGGATGAGGGTAGATATGGAGAATGGTTCCTCCCACCTACCGTAGACATATCTCTGAGGGCTTAGGAGCTAGAAACTTTTGTGTGTGTGTGTGTGCTTTAAATGAAACCTGAAATGCTTTAATTCAGATCAGGGGTAGTCAAACTGCAGCCCTCCAGATGTCCAGGGACTACAATTCCCAGAAGCCCCTGCCAGCATTTGCTGGCAGGGGCTCCTGGGAATGGTAGTCCATGGACATCTGGAGGGCCGCAGTTTGACTACCCCTGATTCAGATATAAATTTAAGTTAAAATTATGTTATTAGAAGCTACCTCCTTAAAACATTACTGAGGAGGAGGCTGCAGTGAAATACAGAGCTGCATCCTCATCCCCAGCCAAACCACCAAGCAGGAGATGCTTCTAGGGCAGGCCTTCACCTGATCCATGGATGATCACGAACTTTGGTCAGGCTGAGAAGTGGGCGTGAAACAGAAAAACTGACACCAGGGAGGCCAAGACTGGACGTCTGGCACTGCAGAGGAAGTCTCTCGTTGCCGCGTGTTTCAGACAAAATCACCGTTTTCATTTCTTTTAAATTAAGTACAAGCTGGGGGTCTGCAACACCTGTGAGGGGGTTCCTTCCCTCTCTTTGCTTACTTGACTGGCTGCTTGTTGGTCAGCTTACCTACCAACCAACCACACTGCTGCCTTTCTTTCCTGGCTCACGTGATGGAAGGGGTGAAAATGGCTCATCTGCTCGTTTTCATGCAGCGCAAAGCATAACTGTGAGATGTTGGCTTTTCTGCCTGTTACTTTGAATTTTTGTGCAAACCTGGGAGTGGACCCAGGTTTTAGGAACAGCCCCCTATTCTGTATCTGACCCCAGAGTGCAGTCTTAATTATCCGCATTCCAAGGATCCCAGTACAAAATTAGACATACAATTTTTATAGTGACATTTTATTGTAAAGTATTTGAAAGGTTGTCACTTGGAGGAGGGCAGGATGCTGTTTCCGTTGGCTGCAGAGGAGAGGACGCACAGTAATGGGTTTAAACTTCAAGTACAACGATATAGGCTAGATATCAGGAAAAAAATTTTCACAGTCAGAGTAGTTCAGCAGTGGAATAGGCTGCCTAAGGAGGTGGTGAGCTCCCCCTCACTGGCAGTCTTCAAGCAAAGGTTGGATACACACTTTTCTTGGATGCTTTAGGATGCTTAGGGCTGATCCTGCGTAGAGCAGGGGGTTGGACTAGATGGCCTGTATGGCCCCTTCCAACTCTATGATTCTATGATTCTATGATTCTATTCTTACTGGTTTGGGATAACCTCCTTTTAATGGCCACAGTCCTCTTTTTTTCTTTTATGTATTTTTACACTATTAGTGTACATTAAATGTTACGAATGTACAGCTGATATTAAAAAATAGAAAAAATGCATTAATTGTAATGGGATGAAATCTGGTGCCAAGGAAGAAAGGAAGGAACTGGTGTGGTAAATCACAATTTGTGGGATTGTTTCTCAAAAAGCCCAGGACCAAATTGAAATAGGGATTTAGGAAAACAGGAAACAAAGAAGGTCAATAAGGCGGTTTTGCTTCAGAAGGCATCGGGTGGAAGGGCAACCGTGGGCAATGCAGGCTGTGGTTTTAACTGGCCCTTTGAAAGTAGGGCCTTTAAAATCTCTTTGTTGTTTTCATCTTGTTAATATTTTGCTGTTTTGTGTCCTTGCAACTTGTCCTTGGGTTATTAGCACTGTTAGAGTTTAATGTGGTAATGTGGGGTATAAATATTTTGAAGAAATAAAATATTCAAGCCAAATCAGGCAGCTTTCGAAATGGGGCCCTGTTCCTACACCCGGTAATGTCAGCGTGCTGAAATAGTGCTGGCCCGGGAGCAGAGGCATTGGCCCCAAATGTTGGGATTGCCCTTTGGGTGTCCTTTCACATCCTAGTGAGGAAGATTCTCAGCTGCTGCTTGAGTGTCTGGCCTGGCCTGACTACAGTGGCTTCCGCTGGCCCAGGAAGTGGGGCAACCCCTCCTGGGATCCTGTTTTGAATCTGGGATGAGCAGATGTCCCCAGATATGTTTCAGCAACAATGTTTGTTTTACACGTTTCATTGGGGTCTGTAGATTCTCCGTTGTATTGTGCGTACACGATGTGTGGATTGCTTGTGTAATTTATATGCTGTTTATAACCACAACATACACCATTCAGTGTATGATGCACGTGGCATATATATATATAACATTGATTTGATGTACAAATAATGTTGGGAAACATGTACAGTTTAGAGAAAATATATGACACGGTGAAATAGCAGGATAAAGAAACACAAATTAGATTTGTGCAAGGGAAAAGAACACTGAAACCAGAATACTTGGCTTGAAACAACCCACAATCAGGGCTGGTTTGAGAGCTGGGTCACCTGCCATTCAGCTCCATCTTTCTGCCTCTCCCATTGCCCAGTCTGGGCCTCTTTTCTGGGGGCACAGCTCCAACATGCTTTACAATTTATTTCCTAGCTATGCTTCCCTTCCCTCCCCTGGTAGGATTCCCTCCTAAATTAATTTCATGATAACCCAGTTACTTATGGTGCTGATTGCAAATGTTGTTTGAATGTTGTTCAAATGTTTCCTTGTGGCTTCAACCTCCCCCCTAAATCCCTGTTTTAATTTTGCTTCTCTCCAGTGTAAAAAGTGACCTACTATTTGTACCTCATTTTTTTTTGCATGCCACAAAATTTCCCCATGAAATGTATGCCATTCTTTTGATGCTCAGCGATTCTTAACATATGCCTTTTGGAGCATATTTAGGCTTCATTCACCCCTCTTTGCTTTGGGGTAATTTTCATGCAAATGTGGGTAGGCTTGTGGGTGTACAGGTAATTCAGTTACGAATTCATAATAAAGAATCACCTGATTCATGAAGATAAGTAGCCATGTTGGTCTGAAGTAGCACAATAAAATCACAGTCCAGTAGCACCTTTAAGACCAACAAAGATTCATGAAGTATGACTAAGGAGCCATTTCATTCCCCCGTGTTTGAACTCAATGGTAGCAACTAGCCATTTCAGTAGAGCAGAAATTGTTTTCCCCAAACTCCTTGCAGATGCAAATACTTGCATTCTCCTCCAATTTCTGTTTGGCTCTTGCTGCTCCCTTGCAGTTTGCTATTAATTTTCTGTTGCTTTTCTCCTTGTCTTCTACCGCACAGCTCGGAGATCCTCTCTCTGGCTACAGACGCCTTCTTTCATTGGCTCTTCCACACACAATTTGCTGGATTAGCTGGCCACTTGTGTTAGGGAATACTATTCATTAGTTTAGGCTTCTTTTCAGCTGCAGCATGGATACGAAGTGAATCTACCTCAAAAATGCAAGGTTGTGTGTGTTTTTTTTAATATACCTCTTTGGAAGTTATTTATTGCACGCACTACATACTCCTATGACGGTGGACCTTTGCTGTTTTAACGAATATATATCCCCAATGATGCCCAGAAGTAGGCAAACAAATTGTCTTTGGCTGCTCCTTTCTCCTCCTCCTCCTCCTCCTTGAGGAAGTCACTTCTTTCTCAGATGAGGGCCATGAAGTGATCACATTATTAATCACCGTTGCCCAGTTGATGACATCGGTGAGGGGAAGTGAGTCATGAGGAGAATTGTGCAAAATGAGGCAAGGGAGGGCAGTGGAAACAAATGTCTTTCAGAAAATAATAGGGAGAAGACTTTAAAAAGGGAAGACATTGTTTGGATGCTGTCAAAATGTTCCTTGGGGGGAATACTGTACAACCTCTAATTGGGCTTGCCATCCTCCAGGTAAGGCCTGGAGATCTCCCAGAATTCCAGCCTATCTCCAGAAGACAGAGATCCGTTCCCCAAGAGACAATGGTGAATTCCACGGCATTGTCTGCCCATGAGAACCCACTCCTCCCCAAACCCTACCTCCCCAAATCTCCAGGTGTTTTCAAACCCAGAGTTGGCAGCCCTACTTCTAATTCTACAATCGTTGCCTTCAGCACCTGGCATTGATGCAGCCCTCAGTGGCTTGCTGAGAACTGGGCAGGTAAGCTGAAGGTGCCACATTTGTGGGGGTTGCGTGAGGACCAGAGGCATTTCAAGGGCCGGATTCTGCACCTCCTGAGCTGCCCCCGAGCTTCACCACTTGGAGGCCGTGGCAGGCGATGCCTCCCCTTCTCTTTTTACAGTGAGGTGGATTTAGCTAATAAGAACCAGCTGTTCTTTTCCACTCTGATAGCTGTGAGAAACTGATGACAACCTGCCTGACCCCTGACCTCTGAACTTGACCTCCTGCTAATACCTTCAGCTGCTGGTTGTCATGGGTGGCTGGCATGGGGCTTTTGTCTTTTTGCTGTTTTGGAGTCCAGACAGATAAATGATTTCTATTTGTCCTTTGGCGCAACGGAAGAGCTGATCGATACCGTCCACGAATGATGTCAAGGATTTGTCGCCACAGCTTATGAATGACAAAACGCTCCCCCCTCCCCACCACTGCCAAAAACTCCACCTTTTGGGGGCAAAAGATTGAAAGCTGGAAGAGTTTATTGATTTCTGCTTTCTTAAATAGCAGCTCGGGCCACAAAAGAGGAAAGAAAGGCAAAGCTTTGTGTGGTAAAATACAGCAAAAAGCTTCCTTGAGCGCGACGATTAGATCAGCTATTGCATTTAAGTACCGTGTGCCTCAGCTGCGGACGGCCGCTCAATTTTCGCCCGCTAAAGCTCGCAGCAATTTCCCTCCATTTTCCCCTCCTTTCAAAAGCACTTTGGTGGTGGCAGAGCAGGCCCCTTCACAGAAACACTTTCACTCTGCTGTCCATTCGGTCAGAGGTCAACGGTGGGCAAAGCTGGTGTCCGGAGGGTAAAAAAAGGACTGCTAAGGGTTAGACTTTCCAAAATGGAAGGCATATGGGAAACTGCGGCCTAGTCTAGCAGAATGAGGAGGTTTCTGGCCATATCATGAACTGGTTCCAGATGGGCTCAGCACCTGTCCAGTGCTAGTTTTTGGTTCAAAATATGATCTGCCATTTGTGTCACTCAAAGTCGAATGTCTTTGGAAATTCATGGAGATCCTCTTAGCTGACAATGCTGACAACTGAGCCTGATACCTTTTGCCGGCAAAGCAGGCATTCAGAATCACACAGAGCTGGAGGAGACCACAAAGGGCCATCCAGTCCAGCCCCCCACCTTCTCAGGGCCTTAAAAATCACATGCTCCTGACAGGTGCCCATCGAATCGCCCCCTAAAAACCGCCAATGAAGGAGATTTCACCTTCTCTGAGGCAGCCTATTCCATCTGCAAACAACCAACACCTTCTGAAAATGCTTCCTAATGTTTAAGTGGAACCTTAAATAAACTTTTCAGTTTCGAAAGGAGATTTTGGGGAGGGACCCCAGTAGGTCCGTCTTCCAAAGCAGCCATTTTCTCCAGCGGACTCATCTCTATAGTCTGGAGAACTCCTGTAGTTCAGATTCTGTCTTCAGACCACGCCGGGAGACAGCCAACTCTATGGGTGAGGCAGAAAGGGCTGGCAGAAGGTCTTGGCCAGAGTGTCCAGGACACCAGAAGATAAATTTATGAGACAAACTGCGATTAGGATACCCTCAGGGTGTGGCCTGAATTATATCTGATCTCCAGATTACGGGGAGCAGTTCTTTGGAGCAGCTACTTTGGAGGGTGGATTTTATGGTATATCATAGAGTTTAGGATAAATGGTATTACTGGAGTGATCACACATCCCCATGCCAGTCACCCCCTAGGGCAGGGGTAGTCAAATTGCAGCCCTCCAGAGGTCCATGGTCTACAATTCCCATGAGCCCCTGCCAGCGAACGCTGGCAGGGGCTCTTGGGAATTGTAGTCCATGGACCTCTGGAGGGCCGCAGTTTGACTACTCCTGCCCTAGGGGATTGGCAACTCTACCTGGGATCCATAAACCTGGAGCACTGACACAACTGGATCCATGGTTCTTCTTGGTTCTTTGAAAATAGAACAAGCATGTAGACAATGGTGACCCAGTAGACCTTCTATACTTGGACTTTGACAAGGTACCTCACCAAAGACTCCTGAGTAAACTTAGCCGTCATGAATGGACTCTCTTCTGGATTCAGCTGGTTAACGGACAGGAAGCAAAGTGCTTGAACTATCGGCCAAGTGTTTAAACCAAGTGCTGGAAAAGTACTTGAGGTGCTATGCCTCCTTTCAGCAGGATGATTGGACTAAGAATCACAGAATCATAGAGTTGGAAGGGGCCATATAGGCCATCTAGTCCAACCCCCATCTGCTCAACGCGGGATCAGCCCAAAGCTGTTATTGCTCCTGGTTGTGTTTGCATATAATAATCTGATACATGCTAGCATAGGCATGTCTCCGTTCAAGGTAGAGACTGGAGTGAATGCCTGATTGGCACCTTCCTGGGACCCCCAAGCCTACTGGACTTTTGGGTGTGGGTGAGCAGGGGTAAGGGCTCTTGGCCACGGTTGGTGGGAGTATTGCAAGCAGCCAAGGAGATCCACAAAAAGTATGCCGACAGCAAGCCTGCTTGGAAGGTGGGGACCAGGCTTATGTCTCTACCAAGCATTTAAAATGCCTGCAGCCATCAAAAAAATTGGGAAAGAAATATGTGGGCCCATTCAAGATCACCTGGGGGATCAATCCATTTTCCGTGGAACTTGCTTTACCAAAGACTTACCACGGCGTCCATGCTGTTTTCCATTTCAGCCTATTAAACAAAGCCCCTGGCACCCGACTCCTAACGATCCCCTCCCTACTTTCATTTCACCTACTTTGAGATCAAGGCCATTCTGGACTCCTGCTGCCACTGGGGAAAACTGCAGTACTTTGGAAGAACCTCCTAATGGGAGAACGGTAGTGGGTGGACAGAAAGCATATTTGGGCCTCTCAGTTGGTTAGGGTGTTCCACCGGTACCCTGACAAGCTGGCCCCAGGGTGACGGGAAGAGGGCCTTGAGGTGGCAGGATGTCAAAACCCTGTGGGATTTGCCTTGTTTCATGTGATCCTGTTTGGTTTGATTCCTCACTTCTACGATGGCATCATGTTGCAATATTTGTAGTATTGTTCAAACCCCTTTTGCTTAGAGGACCCATCCTCAGTTCAAGCAAAAGTGCGTATATTGCTGCTCTAATGCTACCTAATCAAGAAGTCTAATTTTACAATCACGAGTCCTGTTGGTGTCTACAGGGGGCAATCTTCACAGTCTGATCCAGAGGGACCCTACTTAGGTTCTTATCAGGGGAAGACCTTGGCCTCTCTGCCCTGTTGTTGGCCCTCCAGAAGAACTGGTTGGTCACTGTATGAGACTGGATGCTGAACTGGGTGTGCCTCTGGTCTGATGTTCTTAATGCGCTCATTACTTAAACTGAGGACCCAAAAACTCCCCTCCTTCACACAATAATGGAGATTCCTTATTAAAGCAATTTCCTGTTCAGTTTAAGAAAGAATCAGCCCACAGCACCAAAGCAAGTAAAACCTCGAGGAAATCTCCCCTGTTTCCCACAGGTCCCACCTTAGATCTCCAGCTTGTTTGAAGTTGGTGGTGATCTCCAGTCAGCCTTGCAACCCGGGTCAAGGGTGGCATTATAAATGGCCAGCACCTCCCCAAGAAGAAGGGGGCTCTTCCGGCTTCAAAGGCTGGTGCTCAATGGGCTGAGGAGGCAAGAACCACTTGACAAGGAAGGAGAACCATAGCCGAGCTGATAAATACTTTTAAAAATAGTTGAATGGACTCCTCCCAAGGGACCCTGGGCACTGTGGTGTGGTGAGTAGAACTGCTTTTAGAGAGCCAGAGTCCAGTAGCACCATAAAAAGACTAATAAAATTCAGCCAGAAATTTTGTTAGTCTCAGTGGTGTGGTAAGAGGGGCAGTTTCTAATCTGGCAAACTGGGTTTGATTCCCCACTTCTCCTCTGCATGCAGCCAGCTGAGTGACCTCAGGGTAGTCCCAGTTTTGTTAGAACTGTTCTCATAGAGCAGTTTCTTTCAACCTCACCTACCTCGCACGGAGAAGAAGGGAAAGATGCTTGTAAACCATTTTGAGACTCCTTTCAGTAGTGAAAAGCGGGATATAAAACTCTTCTTTAAGGTACTCTTGGATTCTGGCTCTTTTCTACTGCTGCAGACAGAATCACACAACTATCCACCTTGATCTATCTCTGGAGAGGGCATCATGACAGCTCCATAAGGTTTCTTGCCTCAGGTCTTCCACTTGGAAAGATCAGACCAAAAGCATGAGGTTAAACGGTGCTCAGCTTTCCTTCTCCTCTCTGGCTCAGCTGACGCCTTCCCCAGAAGTGACATCATGCTGTCAGCCTGAGAACCATCTCCTTTTAATTTTCTCCGGCCACGAGCTGGGGCTGAGGGTTCCCCTCTTCCACTAGGGAGCTGGCAACCCGGGAAAACAAGATTCTCTGACCATTAAGGTTGTCACAACATCCTATCCCACAGGGTATTTGAAGGACCACTGACTGACCTAACTATCCTACCTGCCAGCTGAGATGGGCCTTGCAAGCCCCGCTCTCTAGAGCTCCCCTTCAGAGGTGAGGTGAGCTATGGCCAGTCAGGGCTTTTTTAGTGGTAGCACCTCATCTTTGGAATGCCCTTCCCATGTGAGTCACACCTGGTGCCTAATCTATT
The DNA here is from genome assembly GCF_049243985.1 of Paroedura picta. Classification (NCBI taxonomy): domain Eukaryota; kingdom Metazoa; phylum Chordata; class Lepidosauria; order Squamata; family Gekkonidae; genus Paroedura; species Paroedura picta. The sequence goes on along the minus strand of NC_135383.1, from coordinate 25,985,253 downwards.
TTTCAAGGAGCTAGGTTGAGACACTTTTAATTCTTTAAAAGAACATTGTTTTATTGTGTTTTAAATTCATTGAAGACTCTTTTAGATCTGCTTTGTGTTTTATGCTCAACTATGTTTAGAATATTGAGGGCCATTCCGCACAACTGGCAATGCTGCTAAATCTGTGAGCTATTGAAAAGTGCTGCAATCAAAAGCGGCAGGTCTCGGTAACACACACAGCCATTTCTATTGAAAAAAAGGCTCTCCCACTAGTGCTGTTCTCGTAACGCACAAGATTCCGGTCTCGCCGAAACTTCAACAAAGGAGGCGATATTTTTCCGCGCTTCCTCCCACCCCTGGCCGTCAATCAAACAGAGCAGCCAATTAACTGTTGTGTTTATACTTCCTTTTAAAAACTGTTTCTAAAAACCCCGAAAACACCTGTAGCAACGCATATTTGTTCATTTGATGTATCAGAAAAACATTTTTTGCTGGTGTAGGAGCTGGCGCTTAATAGTTTACACCCTCTTAAAGTTAAAAAAAATCCCCCCCCCCCCGGAATTTGAAAGTGGATCTTCCAGATACTAGTCTGATGCTCTCATTTGCTACACTACACTGGTTCTCTGTTTGTTGGGTGGTCTTGGACCAGGGACACATTTTCAACCTAACCTTAATTGCAGGGCTGTTGCAAAAAAAAAAAAGGATGAGAGGACACCCATGTAAGCTGTTTTGGGCCCCCAATTAGGAGAAAAACAGGATATAAACAAAGAAAGAGGTGGTATGATAGCCATCTTCAAGTACTTGAAGGGCTGTCACAGAGAGGATGGAGCAGAGTTGTCTTCTGTTGCCCAGAGGGCTGGTCATGAATGAATGGGATGAAATAAATTCAAAAGAATTTTCAGCTAAACATCCAGAAGAAGTTCCTGACAGAGTAGTTCCTCAGTGGAACAGGCTTCCTTGGGAGGTTTTGGGTTTTCTTTCTTTGGATGTTTTTAACCAGAGGCTAGATATTCATCTGACTGTAGCACTGATTATGTGAATTTAGGCAGCTGGCGAGTGGGTGGGCAGCAGGGATTGTGTTGGTGTTTGTCTCTTGTGGCCCTTTCTTTCATGCCCAGAGAAATGCCTATTACTGCTTTGGGGTCAGGAGGCGAATTTCTTCCAGGCCAAATTGGCCTGGGATTCTGTGTGGGTTTTTTTTGGGGGGGGCATCATCTGGGCATGGAATTGGGGTTACCGTGGGTGGGTGGGTGGTTGTGAGTTTCCTGCATTTTGCAGGGAGTTGGACTAGATGACCCTGGGGGTCCCTTCCAACTCTATGAGTCTATGATTCTAAAGTAAGCTAATTTATTTGTAAGCTGCCTCAAGCAGGTTCTCTGGAGATGTAGTGTAGAAATTTCCCAAAACTATAAATATACACCCGAGTTCACAGGCCAGGCACTGCAGTTTCTGTAAAGACCAGCCAAACAAAGGAAACACCCAGGAAGAGGGGAGGGATGCCAATATTACAGCTCCTGTCCAGGCAACAGAGATCAGTTCCCTTTGAGCAAATGGCTGCTTTGCAGGGGGGGTGCTAGGGTTGTGTGCGGCGGTGTCCAAATTGGCCATTCCAGGCCGATTCGGACGCTACCATGCACAACCCTGGTGAGTGCCATAGCATAATGCTTCATTGAGGTCCCTGCTTGCCCACTCTCTGCTCTACCCCAAAGTCTCCAGGTGTTGTCCAGCCCAAAGCTGGCAGCTCTAGAAGTGGGGGCAAGGGACACATGTGTACAGTTACCCTCCTCCATGTGGGCCTGGCTGTCTCCTGGCCTCCAAACGACAGAGATCAGCTCCCTTGGAGAAAAATGCAGCTGGACTCTGGCGCATTATATTCTCATAAGGCCCCTCCTCCAGATCCACCCCCAAACCCCCCAAATCGGAGTTGGCATCCCTATGAGGAGGATGGTGGAGTTGCATTCCTTCCCAGGAACTCGTAGCCCCGCTAGAGGCTGGAGGGGGACCAGCTGCTTCCATCCCTGCTGCCCCGGCGAAGGGAGATTAATTCCTGGCCTGGCATTTTTCACTCCATCTGGCCGCTGAGGTCGCCTGTCAGTCCTGCGTTAGAGGCCTGCAAAAGCAGGCCCATTGTTCCTCGGCAGGCAGATTCTGCGGTGACAAATGTAATGTTTTCTTTAGGGCTATGTTTAATTAAGTGTTATGTGTTTGGTGGAAATCTTACACTATGGGGGTTTTATAATTTTGAAAAAAATTAGCCAGTGAACTTGGTGCTCAGGAAAGCGGTTGTCTTTGTTTTATGAGTCGAAGGCTGGAAGTATTTGGATTCGGCAGCTGTTTTTTTTACAGAAATCCAGATGTCAATAATAACATGAATGACAGCAAAGCGAGAGAGTGAGGAGAACGTCCCCTGAATTAGGCCCAAGCATGAGGTCGGAGCAAATTTCATAAGATCTTTTCACACACTACACTGGAGATATGCCGGGCATCCTACCCCACAGAGGCCCCTGCCCTCCCCAGGCTCCATCTGCAAATCTCCAGGAGTTTCCCCCTCTGCATCTGGCCACCCCATCCCCTTCCCATCCCCTGCCGGTGACAAACCGGTCTCTCTTTTGGAGTCATTTGCCTGCATTTTGGACAATCTCCTCACCACCACTTGACTTGAATACTGGCCTGCCTTCCAAGGCTGCCGTAACACAAAATGCATTGTGCGCATATGCAGATCAACTTGAGTTAATATTTGTAGTGATGTAGGCAAAAGGAAATATTTCTGATTTTCCTCCTCTGCACCAGCAATATTCTTCAGATCTGCATTTTTAAAGAGGCAACTTTTTTGTCTGTTTCCGTAACTAAGAGTTGCTTCTTCAGACACGGTCCTGAAATGCATGCAATTGGGTTTTTCTCTGCACCCACCATTTTGAGTCATTTGGGAATGGCCTTTTCCGCCTCCCGGTTCTCCCTCCCTCCATTCCGAAAAATCTGCCTTAAAAAAAAAAGGTTATTGTGGTCTTTCTTTCTTTCTTTCTTTCTTTCTTTCTTTCTTTCTTTCTTTCTTTCTTTCTTTCTCTCTCTCTCTCTCTCTCTCTCTCTCTCTCTCTCTCTCTCTCTCTCTCTCTCTCTATCTCTATCTCTCCTCTCTCTCTCTCACCATTGACCAGTTCTTGGCCACTCAGCCTGGGAAAAGCCGTCTGGATAAGAATCAGAAGCTCAGAGCAAAGCCAATTAATATATGAGACTCTTTTGCCACCTGTTTGAATTGTTGGGTTCTGTGGGAAGGCGTATCAATTAACTCCTGTGATTAACCCAATCAGGCTTCCCATCTGACCAAACAGTCACCCCCTTTCAAGCTGTAATCCAGCCACCCAAAGCCAACAACTCTGATTTCATTTTGCTCACCCCGAAAGGATTGCTAGAGACAGAGCCCCCTTTCTCTCTGTCTTTTATACCCCCTTCTTTCTCTCCCGAGGGAGATGAGCAAGCGTTCCCCGCTTTGGTCAACCGTGACAGTTTTGGCTTTTTTTTCATGTTGGCTTTGCAGAGTGGTTTGCACAGTTTTAGACACAAGTTGTATGTTTGCTGATGTACCCCATATATAATTTGTATGTGGAATAGATGTGCTAGGCTTGTGCACTTTGGCCGCTTCAGCCGCGGTGCTGGCCGCTTTGGGCTTGAACGGTGGCTGAAGCGGCCGAAGCACACAAGCCTAATATGTACCCTGCACAAGTGGGTGCGATTGAATCACAAACAATACGGATAGGTACATTTTAGGGCTAAGATTGTGCACAAGGAAACAGCGAAATGCAGGCCCTCCCCAAAACCAGAGCTAGCCCGCAAACCCCAGATGTCTTAGAGGAGTTGCTGAGGGGCTGGAGAGTATGCCAGTTTGAAGCTGGCTGCCCAGGCAGCTGAGGAGGAGGTGCCAAACATGAGAGTTAAGGCGATGCACATCCCTGGACAGAGTGAGGGAGGTCGAGACGCCTCCATTCCTTCATCTCTTAACACGGAGGAAGGCTGCGGCCTCAAGACCCAACTAAGGCTGCTGCAAGCTGTACTTTCTGTTTTACTGATTTAGTATACAATTTGACCAAAGTTGAGAGCCAGCGTGGTGTAGTGCGGGGAGAGCCAGCGTGGTGTCGTCAACCTCGGTCTGCGGCTTGGTACCAGGCCGCACCTGCCTCTTCCCCCCTCCGCAGCGAGAGGCTCGCCAGGCTGCGAGCAAAGTGGTCGCCAAAGCGGATGCAAACGCGCATGCGTGTGAGCTCTGCGCATGCGTGTTTTCATGGAGCTGCCATGCGTGTGCGTTTACGCCCTCCGGTGGGGCGCAACGTGCATGTGTGGCAGCTTTGTGTGTGCCGTGTGTGCACATTTGCGCCCTGCTGGCGGGTGCAAATGCGCATGCGAGGCAGCTCCACACAAACGCGTTTGCACAGCGTTGTCATGTGTGCACGGCGCCCAGTCCGCTGGCTCTCCCCCTTCCCCAGAAGCAGTCCTCAACTAGGAAAAGGTTGGGGACCGCTGGTGTAGTGGTTAGGATGCGGCCTCCAGGGTTCTTGCATGTACCCCATGGAGAGTCCACATGCGACCAGTTCTGCGGCAGCTGCATTGGCTTCCAGTCGAGTTCCAGATCCAATTCAAGGTTCCGGCACTCACCTTGAAGGCCTTATGCAGTCTGGGCCCAGTGTATCTGAGGGACCACCTTTCTGAATATGTTCCCCAGAGAACATTGGAGTCAAGCAAAACCAACCGAGGATCCCTGGCCCCAGAGAAATATGTTTGGCCCCAGCCAGAGCCACGGCCTTTTCGACCCTGGCTCCCGCCTGGTGGAAGGAGCTCTCCAAGAACATCAGGGCCCTGATGGAACTCCCCAAGTTCTGCAGGGCCAGTAAGACGGAGCTCTTCTGCTGGACCTGTGGTTGAGGCCAACCAGAATTAGAAATTTATTTATTTATTCATTCAGTCAATTAACTATTGTACTTTTTATCACCAATGACATTCAGCTGGCTCAGTGTAGTTGCATCAATATAAAATACAGATTTAAAATAACCAGAAAAAAAAGTCCACCCACTCCAACCTCAGCCTTCCCCTCCTGGAACACAGTGGACTGTCCACCTCACGTCTAGGCTGGGGTGTTTGGAGGAGGGACCCAGGTGACGTTCCATCACCTAGCCTCAATTGAATGCCTGGAGGAAGAGCTCCATTTTACAGGCCCTGAGGAACTGCAAGAGCTCCAACAGGGCCCCTAGCTCTCCCTGGAGCTCATCCCACCAGATTGGGGCCAGGACCAAAAAGGCCTTGATCTAGGGCAGGCGGACCACTCTTGGGCCAGGAATCACCAACCTGTTTTGATTTGCAAAGTGCAGAGCTCTGCTAGGGAGACAGACAGTCCGTCAGGTATGCTGGGCCCAGATTGAGAATGGCCTTGAAGGTCAAAACTAACACCTTAAACTTGATCTGGAATGCAACTGGCAACCAATGCAGCTGCCACAGCACAGGCTGGATATGGGCTCTCCATGGTGTTCTTGTGAGAATCCTCAAAGCTGCATTTTGAACCAACTGAAACTTCTGGATCAGGGACAAAGTCAGGCCTGCATAGAGTATTTACCAGAGTCTCCTCCTCTTCTCTCCTCCAGCCTGTTCCCTGTTATTGAGTTATTTAAGACCAAACATACTAGTTGCAAGCAAAATACCTTTAATTTTTAAAATTAACTATGCATTAATTTTATGATGTTTTATACCAGTCCAAAAGGGGCAATGAATGAATGAATGAATGAATGAATGAATGAATGAATGAATGAATGAATGAATGAATGAAGTCAGACTAGGATCTAAGAATCCCAGGTTCAAATTCCCCCGCTCTGTTCTGGAATCTTGCTGGGTGACCTTGGACCAGTCACTCTTACTCAGCCTAACATACCTCACAGGGTTGTTGGATGGATAAAACAAAGAACGATCCCAAAGTGGGACCCTGTTGAGGAGAAATACGGGATGAAAACAGATAAAAGTTTAGAGCATTTTTAAAATAGTCCCATTGATTTCAAAGGACAAGATAGCCTGTAATGCTTATTTCTGTTTACAAATCCAGTGCATTTCTATTTAGAAGCAAATCCTACTGTGCTCAGTTGAGCTTTTACTCTCAGCTGGGAGTATGTAAAATCTCACCCTTAACAGGACCAACCTAAGCCGAATTACACCTTACAGGGTTGCTAACTCTGGGTTGGGAAATACCTGGAGATTTTGGGGGTGGAGCCTGGGAAGGGTGGAGTGGGGAGGGGCCCATGAGGTTCTACGGCCACAGGGTCTGCCCTCCAAGGCAGCCATTTCCTCCAGGGGGGTTGGTCTTGGGCCCCTGGAGATGAGCTGTAATAGCAGGAGCTCTCTAGGTGCCCCCTGGAGCCTGGCAACCAATGCTACTTTCTAAGCCTATTGACCCCAGCGGACTTAGAAGGGGGCACTTCTGCTAAAGGCCGCACTGCCAGTCCCTCCCATTAGACGCCAGCTTGAAAGGGGGGCGGCTGTGCCCTTGGTCTAATTTTAACTCCCCTGGAAAGCTCCTGGATGTCAACCGTGTTGCACCAGCCAAAACGGGAAAGATTGAGCAGGGAGCAAAGCAGAAATGGGAGAGGGAGGGAGAAGAAAGATCTGGTTTCTAAGCCCCTTTGAAACCTAAGCTGTGCTGTTTATAAACTCCCATAAATATTAATTGATATTTAATAAGGTAGGGCCACACAAGGGAGGGTATTGTTTCGGCCAGCTCCCCCGCTACAATTTTAGCGAAGTGTAAAAGAGTTTGTGTAACTTTCCTCGGGGGTTAAAAGCAGGTCAGGGAAGGTCCCCTTGGCTGGTCAGTGATCCGAGTTCTTCCTCCACTTCCCCCCCTCAAAGCTCCATAGGATCACGGTAGACTCTTGGGAACTTAACCCAAATACCTGAAGCCTGCAAAGTGAAACTGTTTTGCTTCAGAGAGCATGCAGGGATCATGATAGCAATGGGCTTAAATGAAAGGTGAAAGGTGCGGGGGTGTGGGTGGGGGGGAGGAGGGGTGGCTGTTCACCGGTTGTCCTGCATCAGAATTTCCTGGGCTCACAAACCAATTTTTCTTTCTGGGACAAAGTTCCCTGCAGACTCAGAAACAGTTTATGTATTAAAGTGTCCAAGAAATGACGGGGCCATAGTATGTTGCCAGGCATATTTTGGGGTGTGTGAATGTGGATTAACTGAATGTTACTAAAAACACAAGAGCGGGGCTATGTTGCATACCTTGTGGCCACAACATTTATTCCTTTACTAATTTCCTTCATTGACACCAAATGCCTTTCGCCCCAGGGAGGACATCCAAAGTGGCTCCCTTCTCTATCTCCTCTCCTCGACTTTGTCCTCCCAACAACTCTGTGCGGTGGGTTAGGCGAAGAGTAGGACCCACTCTGCACACATTAGATAATGCACCTTCAATGCACTTTGGAAGCAGATTTTCCTGTTCTGCACAGGAAAATCCAGCACATTGAAAGTGCATTATCCAACATGTGCAGAATGGGTCTAGGTGAGTAGCCAAGCACAATTCCGTGGCAGAGTGGGGATTCAAAGAGCTGGCAGAGCCTCAGAAAAGCTGAGCACACACTGCTTAAGAACAAAATAGATTTATTGGAGAAAAGAACATACTTCATAGGAAAGAGAAGCCATAGAAGCTTGTCTGTCTATCTGGGAGAGAGGGAAAGAACGAACTGTTCTTCTCAGCAGATGCAGGCTGAAGGGATCAGAGTGAGAGATTGTATCCACATTTGCTCAACAACAAAGACCCAGAAGTAGCAGATGAACGACTCTATGAACAAAATGCTGCACACAGACAAGAATGGACCAAAGCAATTGCAAATTCAGATTTCAGGTAGGTGCAAGCCCACCTGTGCTCCTTGGGCAGCGTGGAGGAGGCCAGCGTCATGCCACTGACACTGTGACTCCCCTGGGAAAGGCCAAAAGACTCCTTGGGGGGTTGCAACCCCTGGGTTGAGAACCACTGATTTAGAGGGGTTGCCCGATCTGTCTGCATAACCATTGTATCGACTTGGTTACATATTTTATATTATTATTAGGGGCAAAGCCCGTTGTAACCAAGAATACAACGGGTGCTAGAGCTTGGCAGTGGGAAGAGGAAGGGGAGGAGCTGTCCAGTCTGTAAGGGCATGGGGTTGAATGTGTGTGTTGTGTGGGAGGTTGTGGTGGCATGGTGGCAAATGAGGCCATGGGTGTGGAGATATGGGTGCAAAGAACCTGTGGTGTGGAATGTTTGTTGAGTGTGGGAGAAGACTGACATTTGGGAATTGTGGCATAGTGGTTACAGATGAGCTTTCCAGAGCCATGTCCTCAGATATGTGAAGGGAAAATCAGACTGGAGGGGAAGATTAGGGGAAGATTACATGGCAGCCAATTCCTCCCAGTTCTGCGTCATTTCCCTTCTTGTGTGAATGGGGTAGTCACAGTACACAGGTGTCCTTTTCCTTCTTTTCCATTTTTTCTCTGTTGATAAAATGTTATATGCCCACATGCTTCTTTCATGGTTGCTCCTTAGAAGAAGAATGGATTTTTGTACCCTATTGCTTACTACCCAAAGGAGTCTCAAAGCGGTTTACAAACACCTTTTCCATTCATCTCTCCACAATAGTCAACCTGTGAGGTATGTGGGGTTGTGAGAGAGCTGAGAGAACTGGGAATGGGCCGCAGTGACCCAGCAGGCCTCAGGTGTCTCAAAGCATTTTCCAATCGTCTTCCCTTTCTTTTCCCATAGCAGACTCCCCATGAGGGAGGTGGGGAAGCGAGCCTCACAGGGAAGCTGGCAACCCTAAGAGGAAGACTCTCTGTGCACAGCAGTCTTGACCTTAGTAATTTTGATTTTGAAGTCCCACCTCCAAACCTCCAGAAATATTTCCATCCCTGGGGTAGCCAACCTCCAGGTGGGGCCTGGAGAGCTCCTGGAATTACAGCTCACCTGCAGAGTATAAAGATCAGCTCCCCAGGCAGAAAGGGCTACTTTGGACAGGATTGTGGTAGAGAAGAAACATTTAAGGCCTCCCACACAGGTTGTTGTTGAATTGAAAGACTTGAGGCCTACTGCACAGGGTTGTTGTGCAGATGAAACAGGAGACAAAAGAGCCAGCTTCCTCTGCAGAATAACGCTGTGCAGTGGCCTCAAATCTGCAGAGAGTTGCAAAGAAGAAAGACACATGGCTTGGCTGTGTCTAACCTCCGGGCAGAGCAGTATTTTAAGTGAGAAGGGGCTTTTCTGTGGCCTCCCTGTCAGCCAACTGTTTGGCAGAAGGGAAAAGTCCCCCCCCCTCAAAAGGAAGGCCCTCAGGCTCCCCTGCGTTGCTCTTTGAATGGCCTCCTTCCCTCAGTCAGGGCCTGTCAGAGGCTCCTTCGCAGCAGGCCTGAAGAGGGGGAGGGAGAGGGAGCGCACTCTCCAGCCTCCTGCCAGCTCTGTCAGGGTTCTGAGGCAATTTGCAGTTGGACATGGCAGTTCGGACAGTCTTGGGACGAAAAGGGCTGGCACAGCCTCTGTTCTCATCCCCCTTGGCAGCCCTACTGACAGCCCTCCTCTCCCTTTGGTGATCAGGAGCAGACTGGCAGCCAGACTGGGCTGGGTGAATGGAATTTTGGTCTGTCCTGGTGTGGGGCCAATTGGAAGGCACTTTGCGCGCCTCCCCATTGGCTGCTTGGCCCTGGATGGACACTCAGAGGGCCCAATCAGGAGCCGCTTTGCGGCTCCTGATTGGCCCCTCTGAATTTTTATCCTGGACAGGGCCCACCCTAACTCCTCCCCAGGTGGCCTTACCCTTTTATTTAATAGGAACGGTTAAAGATATGCTTCCTTTGTGTAACTTGGCCACATGATAAATAAATAACAAAGACAAGAAAGGAACAATTTGAAATAGGGGGAGGTCCTTATCCTTGATAATTGAGCTAGCTGTCCCCTTGACTGCCACTGCAGAATTTCCACCTTATCTGTCTGCATTTATGCACATTGGATCTTGTATGTTCCAACATGAACTGGGCTCTTTCAGATCCTAGTCTGATGCTATAACCACTGCATCACACTGTAGGGATAGTCCAGCAAGGCTGGATAGCATTAAAAGAATGCTAAACAATTCATGGCAAATGTAAACATCTCTTGATGGCCTAACAGGGCCTCCACTTTCAGAGGCAGTATATCTCAGAATGCTAGACAGGTGGAGGGCCTAAGAGGCTGAAAGCTGTAGCTCTTCCTTTGAGTGCTGTCCGCCACCGGATGTTGGACTATTAGAACGTATGAACTGTTAGAGCAATCCATACCTACAGGTGTTTTCTTTTGTTCTATGTAAGTAGAAAGGCTTCTGAAATTCTCCAAAATTTCTCTCGGGTTGAGGAGTTCCAAAATAGTCTAATTTCAAGTTTATTGTCTGATGTTTGTTGAGTGTACTTTCCATGCACAGTTGGCCATGGCTTTCTCTTTTTTTGTTTGGTGTCTTACCCCCACCACATAAGCAGTTTACTCAAAAAAATTTTTTTAGTGGGGGGAATTACAAAAAAAACACTTTCTGGGCAACTGTACATATGTTGACTGTGGATTTTTTGGGTATGCTGTATCAACGCACAAAAGAATGTGTGCAAGATGCTAAAAAAGTATTTCAAAGCAACCTTCAATTACACGAAGATTTCTTTCCACCGCCGTTTTATTAATGCATAGCTGTAACCGCGAGGGAAGAAACTGATAGCAGCAACAGAAGTCCACATGTCTCAGTGCTGGAATGAATTTCATTAAACTCTCCTGGAACAACAATGCGGATCAAAACTGCTAGCGCAGCCAATGAGTGGAATGCAAGGAACTTTTAAAATGCGAATGTGTAATGTCTATATCAGGGGTGGGCAAACTGTGGCCTTTGTCAACGTGTCCACCCGTTGCCTTGCCTGGTTTCCTGCTCCCCGGCGCTTTGGCGAAGCTCTGTTTGACTGATTCCCGGCTTGACCTTGGTAAAGATAAACGACAACTCTTTCGGTTCTCCTTTGGACTTCGTCAGCTAACAATTCCTGATAAGACCCAGACTGGACTTTTGACTACTCTCTGGTATGCGCTTTGAACTTGCTTGACTCGGTAACTGTGCTTGCCCTTGCACTAACCCTGCGTGTGCCTGGCTAGGGCAGCACAGGTGTGCTGGGCCCAGTTGTGTGGTGCCAGTTGCATACCGAGGAACCTGCAAGGGCTCATGGGAGGAGCATTGCCTTTTCTCCCCAGAGTATTTCCTCCTTCCCTTGTCCTGGCAGCCTCCCATATGTCAACTTGCTCTGCTTCAATCAACTTGCCCTGCTTCATTCGAACCCACTCACCAAACTACCTTTCCCCCCCACACACACATCTGCAGCTATATTTATTCTTTACTTCATTTATATTCCACCTTTCTTCACCAGAAGACAAATGCTGCGAATACCCTGGACAGCCAAAGTTACCAACAAGACAGTTTTAGAGAGGAGCAAAGCAACTATGTCATTAGAAGGGAAGATATTACAGCTGAAGCTCACTTACTTTGGACACATCCTGCGATCAAACTTCCTCGAAAAATCATTAATGCTTTGCATGGTCAGTGGCAAAAGGAAACGTGGTCGGCAAAGGATCTGTTGGTTCGGCATGATCAAAGCCAACACAGGGATGACCATGAACCAACTGAAAGAAGCGGCCAGAGAGAGGGGCGCATGGCGAAGGCTTTCCTATAGAATCGCCGAGGGTCGGACATGACTGATCGGATGACATCATCTTCATTTCTTCACCATAGGGACCAAACGCATCTTAAACCCTTCTATTCAATTTTATCTTCATAACAACTCTTTGAGGTAGGTTAGACTGAATATGTAACTGGTCCAAAGTCACCCAGTTACACCCAGGGTGAGTGGGGACTCAAACCTAAGTCTCCTTTAGCCCAGTCTGAAACCCTAACTGCTACTCTGGCTTTTGTGGGTTGGATAATGTTGAACCATGGCAAGCAGCTGGGCCTGGATGAATCATGCAGGTAGCATGGTGGCAGTTTGCCTGCTGGCTGCTTTCCAGGCCTGGTCCCAGTAAGTCCTCCCTGAAAGGTCAGCCCGGGGAAAGGGTGCTTCCCATCCCTCTGCCTCTTCTTGACAGAAGCAAAGTCTCGAACACTGTTGTGGTTGCCTAGTAACAACTATTGAGGTCATCAGTTTCTTAAACCAGGGGTAGTCAAACTGCGGCCCTCTAGATGTCCATGGACTACAATTCCCAGGAGCCCCTGCCAGCGAATGCTGGCAGGGGGCTCCTGGGAATTGTAGTCCATGGACATCTGGAGGGCCGCAGTTTGACTACCTCTGTCTTAAACCTTCAGGTGCTCCTTTCATCATTCAGAAGGCATGAAAACCTCCTCCCTTTTAAAAGATTTCAGGTTTTCTTGCAAACCTGTGGCTTTCCTCATATTTGTAGACAGATCTGTCCTGGCTGTCCATGTCCCCAGTCTACAGTTGTATGTATCCACCATTGGGGCCACATTGAGAATTAGATATATTGGTGAATGCACTGAAGTTTGTGTCCTAGTCCCATCGTCCAATAACTTAGAATGCTGTTCATTGGGTCCTGATCTTTAAAAGTTAGCTGGCTGAACGCCAGGCTCAGGGACTTCTAGGCTGTGATATCTTGGCTCCGGAACATTGCCTACGTAGGTTGTAGATGTAAAGTGATGTCACACTCATTCTCCCCCTTTCTCTGCTAGTTTCTGTTGATGTTTAGACATGTTCTCTTTTGCTTTGTGATCTCTCTCTCTCGCTTGATTATTTCTTTTTATCTGATTTCATTCTCTCCCCCACTATTTCTTCCCCAATATTGTTTTTATACTATGGACTTTCCCCAGTATTGATGGTTTTATTGAGGTATGATTACTTGCTGACTTTCACTTGTATTTTGGAAGGATTACCAGGGCGATCACCTACTAATGAATGCTGCTTTGAAAATTTGAGCCATCCGAGGTGAATTCTCCTTGCCCCCAAGGGCGAAACTGCAGTCATTTCCCCCCTCCATGCATCCTAACAGAACGTAAGAGATGTATGACTCTTAACACTGACCTGTCTTTGCACCAATCAAAGTTATCTATAATGTAAAGGTAAAGGTATCCCCTGTGCAAGCACCGGGTCATGCCTGACCCTTGGGGTGACGCCCTCCAGCGTGTTCATGGCAGACTCAATATGGGGTGGTTTGCCAGTGCCTTCCCCAGTCATTACCCTTTACCCACCAGCAAGCAAGTTGGGTACTCATTTTACCAACCTCGGAAGGATGGAAGGCTGAGTCAATCTATAATGTACTAATTGTCTAAAAATGGCATAAAAAGAAAAAGGAAGAAGTTGGGAAAATATATGATAAAATGGACAGTAGGAAAGGACTCCCAGTAACAACATACAACTAGTCAAACTTTATTGCACTAGGCCACAGGCCATTGCAAGAATTACAACCTACAAAATGAATAGAAATGGAAAAGAGCAGATCCCACACCCCTTTAGTGTTTTAAATCATCTCACTGGATCAAAGTATGGAGGTACAAAAATCATAGGTAGGTAGGTAGGTAGGTAGGTAGGTAGGTAGGTAGATAGATAGATAGATAGATAGATAGATAGATAGATAGATAGATAGATAGATAGATAGATAGATAGATAGATAGATAGATAGATAGATAGATAGATAGATAGATAGATAGATAGATAGATAGATAGATATGCCTATTAGGGACCTTGGTTCTTTTCATTATAATGCAATGTACAGAATGAAAAGTACCGCAAATTGTCCGCTGGCTGATGCTGGAGTCTTTGCTTGTGCTTCACTCAGGGTTTTATTTTCTGCAGATTTCTCTGACTGAACACTCATGGCCCATCTTATGTTTTGATCACAACTCATTCTGCACAAGAGACCTCCTTTTGTTTTCTCAGAGCCTTGGGGGAAAAAATCTATTGCGGGGAGAGACGATACTGTCAGGCGAGCCAAACCCACGATCCTGAATTATCTGGACCTGCTGTCACGGGAGCCATCTGAAGTGGATTAGGTAAAAGTGTCAGGTTTATGGCATCAGATACAACCCGAGCATCGCACTCAATCTAGAGGTTGCCATCTGAGAAAAAAAGAGGGTTTAGGGATGGATTATTTGCTGGGCTTCTGAAAATAAACTTTGCATTGTGTTTCTTAGGCAGCCTGCATTAGAGTCAGCAGCCAGGTTATTATGGACAGATGAGAGGTTGCTACCGAAGCTGAGAATCAGAAACTTGAAAAGAGGAATCTCTTTCCCTTTTTGTCTGCCTTTCCATAGTCACTGCCACAAATCTATGGCAGGCTACAGCATACGCATCTCACTTCACTTCATGCCGCCAGGCAGGTTCTATAATACCACCGTGCAGGACTTCTGTACCAGTGCAGCTGGGGGTGGAAATACTGGGAATTGTAGTCTTGTGCAGGTGATTGACAGGGTTGGCCCAAGGTTTTGGGGGCCCTGGGCAGAGTAACTCATAAAGTTGGAAGGGGCCAAAAAGGGCATCTAGTCCCACCTCCTACTCAAGGCAGGATCAACCTCAAGCATCCAGGATAAGTCTCTGTCTAGCCACTGCTGCCAGTGAGGGGGAGCTACCCACCTCCTTAGGCAGCCCATCCCACTGCTGAATTAGACTCCTAGAGTGGGAAGGGGCCATGCAGGCCATCTAGTCCCACCCCCTGCTCAATGCAGGATCATCCTCAAGATCCAGGAGAAGGATCTGTCCAGCCGCTGCTTGAAGAGGGCCAGTGAGGGGGAGCTCCCCACCTCCTGAGGCAGCCCCTTCCACTACTGAACTAGACTCCTAGAATCCTAGAGTGGGAAGGGGCCATGCAGGCCATCTGGTCCCACCCCCTGCTCAGTGCAGGATCAGCCTCCAGCATCCTGGAGAAGGATCTGTCCAGCCGCTGCTTGAAGACGGCCAGTGACATCTAGTGACTGCCAGTGACATTTCCCTGACATCTAGCCAGTACCATTCTACATGTAGTTTAAACCCACGACTGTGGGTCTTGTTCTCTGCTGCCAACAGGAACTTCTCCTTGCCCTCCTCTGACAACCTGCAACAGGTGAAGACCCGTCAGCCATAATACAGTAGAAGAAAGAAGTCTCAAACTGGCGATGGCAAAGTGATTTAATGTCCCAAATTCATAATATTCAAAATTTCAAAACGGATTCAAAACGGATATGTCCATTTTTGATTTCTTCATTGGTGAATTCTAAATCACAATATTGTAATAACTAAATCCTCTAATATTGTTTTTTAAACAATAGTCAGTTTGGTGTAGTAGTTAGGAATGTGGACTTCTAATCTGGCATGCCGGGTTCGATTGTGCGCTCCCCCCCATGCAACCAGCTGGGTGACCGTGGGCTAGTCACAGCACTGATAAAACTGTTCTGACCGAGCAGTCTGTGGTGGGGAGAGGAAAGGGAAGGCGAATGTAAGCCGCTTTGAGCCTCCTTCGGGGAGAGAAAAGCGGCATATAAGAACCAACTCTTCTTCTTTTTGATTGGGAGTAGGGTTGCCAAATCCAGACTGGGAGATTCCTGGAGATTTGGAGGTAGCGCTTGGGGAGGGTGGAGTTCAGAGTGGGAAGGGACCTCAGTGGGGTATAATGCCATACACCACCCAAATGCCATACACCACCCAACCACCCATTTGGGGAACCTGATCTCTGTAACTGGAAGGCCAGGTGTAAATCTGGGAAATTTGCAGCCATCAAATGGATACTGGTGAATTAAAAAAAAAAATGAGTGAGATGTGAAAATCAGCCATCCCCAGGAGCTTATAGAATCCTGAGGAGAAAGTGCAGGTTTGGTGGAGGAAATTCCAAATTATTTATTTCCCCCCCCCCCCCCACACACACACATACAAACAGTTCCTCATAGGCCTCCAATTTGTAATAATGCAACCTCAAAATAGTGCCCAGTGCCTCTTGGCTGCTTCCATGTTGCTAATTGGCAACCTCTCCCTCCCCCCTCCTCCCCCCCCCCTTTACCCTTCAGACTTATTTTAGGAGAAGCCGGCTTCCACTTAAGCTGTTATTTATTTATTACTTAATCAGCAGAGGATCCCAGCGGCAGGGCAGCCGTGTCTGGGAGGGAGACCAGGTGTCAGCCGCCACCGCCGCAAATTAACATGCAAACCAGAGCCTGCCGCCTTTTGTAAAGAATCATTGACAGGAGATGCGCCGTGTTTGCTCGTGTGACTTAATCCGGTTAAACATACATTTTAAAACACAACAAACACATGTAAAGGGATTTAATGCTCAGGGGCCGGACCACAGCTCCACAGAGTGCATGACAATGAAAACGTATCTCCGATATACGCAGGCCGGTTCCCCTCCACCAAGGATTGTTTGTGGCTTAAGGCAGTGATGTTTTGCTGACTACGTATGTAGCACCCTGCGTGGCATGTTGCCGGTCCAGAAAATACTGGTAGAATTCACTGAATATGTGAGGACTCGTTTGCAAACAACGCAAAATCTGTGGCAAACAACGCAAAATCTCCTGTGGCAAAGAGCTGCACTCCTTGTGCGTATGTTTAGCTAGAGCAGGGGCAGTCAAACTGCGGCCCTCCAGATGTCCATGGACTACAATTCCCATTTGCTGGCAGGGGCTCATGGGAATTGTAGTCCATGGACATCTGGAGGGCCGCAGTTTGACTACCCCTAAGCTGGAGCATTTCTCAGGGCAAATACGCAACTGGAGTGTGCACATTTCACTTCCTTCCATTTATTTGCACATTCCCGTTACTGATGCAAATGAGTACACTGATGCGCAAGGGGCAAATGAGAACGCAGCAAACATTTGATCTTGATCTTGTTGCGATCACATGAACAAAGGGTACCTGTGTATCTGTGTGTGTGTGAAGTGTGGCGGGTGTGCACAGGCCTTTCCGCCCACTGGGAAGACATCCTACAAAGAAGATCGTGGCCCCCAGAGGCTCCTGCACTGCCTGTCTCAGAGGCAAAAGGAGCCTTCTGTCCCACGTGGGCAGGTCTGGGGAACTGTTAAAGGAGGAGGAGGGGCAGGTTGCTTTTCTGCGGTGTTTCGGGAATAGGTGCACGTGGGCCTCTCTATCGCAGAAGACCGGAAAAGACAGGGATGCACAGGGGGAATGAAAATCTGCTAGGAAATACACACGTCCTGCATAGTATGGAATTCCGAAAACTGAAAGAACTAGAAGCCCAGTGAATTCTGGATGCCCAAAATCTGGAGGAGATATCTGGATGAGAAGAACTGCAGAAGCACCCCTGTTTAGGATATACGAATCTGCTCTTGGTCATACCCCAATCTGTGTGCCGACAGGAGAGGCTTTTACCTGCCAATTGCTAATTTTAGGTGTCCGGAAATATTTACAGCCTCTGTCAGTGGCAGTGCTACAACGTGACCAAACAGGGCTTGTTGTGTAATAAAGAAACATCTTCTCCAAGTAGCTTGTAAATTGTCCAAGGCCAGTTTCCTGTTGGAAACAGGGGTTTGCTGTACCTCAGGGTTTGATTGATGACCGTACAAGCCCGGCTGTGTTGCTGGTGGCTTTCCTTGCCATAGTCCCTGTCTATGTTCTAGCAATGTATTACTGGCAGAGTTATGGCAGGCAGTCTTCCCAGATCTCTCTCTCTCTCTCTCTCTCTCTCTCTCTCTCTCTCTCTCTCTCTGCCTGCCTATCTCAGCCTTCTCGATCGCATTTTTGGTCTGTCTTTCGTCTAAGAGGCTCAGGATAGGATGGGATACACCGTCCTCTTCCCCCACCCTACTTTACCCTCTCAACATCCCTGCAAGATAGCCAACTTTCTTCCTTACAGAGCTCAAGGCAGCTTACAAGACAAATACAATACATAAAGCCGAATACATCAAAATGTCTACAGAGCCCAACTTTAAAAACACAATTCACTGAGGTCCTTTCCTGCCCCAAATTCCGCCCACTCCCAGCTGCACCTGCAACGTCTCCAGGTATTTTCCAACCCGGAGCTGGCAACCTTAGCACTTGCCCCACCCTGTTGCCCCACCAGGGGTGGGGAGATGCCTCCAAGGAGTGCCATGCCGTAGAGTCGGCCCGATTCAGAGCTCCACTGGAAGGCCCTCATGCCCACCCCTGCCCTCCCAACCCAGAATCAAGCTGTGCTTTCATTTGGGGAGTGGAGTTGGAATGTAACACAAGTGACCAGAAGACCTGCTGAGCGAGGGTGAGATGAGGCCGAGTCCCCTGCCCCCGCTAGAAAGGGCACTGGGGCCAGAGCGACCCCCCAACATCTGCCTTGCGGGGTTTTGCAAGGTGCTATCCCCTCCGGCTGTGCAGCTGCAAGTGATGTGGCGGGGTCTTGATACGTCTCCGGCCCTCAGTCTCCCAGGCATTGTCAGCCGAATGCCGGCAACCGTACCTGAGGCTGGAGGAGGAGGGCAGCCCCCATTGCCAGGCAACGGAGACAGGTTGTCACCGGAGATGACAGTCCGGAGGGCTTTGGGGAATAAGGAGGGAATCTGCGTGGGCAGGGTCTGCATGAAAGGCCTAGCACCTTTAATCAACTGGGGACCTGAAAACAGAGGCAGGGAGGAGAAGGAAATCCATCCCTTCTTTAAGCTTTCTGCCAAGGCCTAGCTGTGGTTTCCCAACAGACCTGAAGGACTGGTTAAGCACTGGGAACTCCACTGCCCCAGCTCCCGTGCAGGAGCACAAATTGGGGGCAGATGGAATACACTGGGCCAAATGCTCCCCCGTGTGGGTGCAGGAAGAGGTGGGGCAACCTGCCACGGCTAAAACTCCAGCCTGCAGCCTGGCATGAAACCTCCAGTCTGCAAACGGTCAACCCGAACGCCCTGGCCCTTTAGAAGCTCAATGCGTGGAGATGGGAAGCTGGTGCTTTTTCATAGTAAGGAAGTCCCTACTTCCAGCTGGATCCCTCAGGGATCTGCAGGACAGGATATTTTTTTCTCCCAGCAGTTGCCATCCCTGGGCCTGAGGCAGAGTTCAGGGGCAATCCACTTGGACTGCCTTGAAAGAGACTTGAAAGACAGTTCTCTTTAGAGTCACCTTTAGTGAAATCTGAATGCAAGTGCAGTCTACTTCAGTATAATGAACAAAAAAAATTCAGCACAAATGTCAAATCCGTACACAGTAAAAAAAGGGGTGAATAACTTTTGCCAATTATCTATCTGCTAATCACAACTGATTCCAGACTACAGAAATCACTTCCAATGGGCAAATGTCAGTCTTGAAAGTTGGGTTCTGCGGCATTAAAGACCGCTGAGGAGCCCCCTAAACTTCTCCAGGAATGCTCCAACCTGGAGTTGGCAACCCTGAAGTCATTCCCACATTCTACACATTCTTTCTGCTTTTCAGATAGTTGCTTGGGTCGTCGCGGGACATGGAAGGCCACCTTGCTTCCCTTCTTGGCTTCCAAGATTTCTGCCAGGATTGCCCAGCTCTACAGCTTTGCGGGAAAGAAACTGAAATGCCAGATTTGGTGGCCACACCTGTGCTGCAGAAGATGTCCCTGATGATTTCATGATAGTCATTTACACTCCTGGGGCTCTCTGCCACCCACCACAGCAGCCTACCTCAACTTGTTTCCATTGAGAAATCCCTGAAACATTCTCCAGGCCATGAGAAACCCCAGAAGTGACCTGATCCTGCAGAATATGGTTGGGGAGCAGAGCTGTGGACACGCCCACCTGGGGCCCCTCCCCTTCCCACCCCCTCCAGGCCATCAGTGGCCATTTGGGGGAGGGGATAGGTCGACAAGAGCACATATGGCCATATCACCCTATAAATGTGTAACAAATTTTAAAATTTATATACAAAATTAATTAACTCCTACCCATTCAGGAAACCCTTCCATGGATTAGTTGGTACCGGGCCGCAGCTTCTTCTTGTCCTGCTCCCCGGCCACTGCCTCGGGGGCTGCCCTGCCACTCTGCCGCCGGCTCACCTTTGGTGCTCTCCGGCGACCACCATGGCTGGGGCTCCCCTTTGGTGTGGCACTGCGTAGATGCTGCTGGCAGCGCCCCCCAGCGGGTGGCGGGAAGTCAGGGGCGCTTCTGGGAAAGCAGGTGGAGCAGGGGCTCAGGCGGCAGTGACATCCCTCGGAAAAAGACTATCCCCCAGCTGGGCTTTAGTAAAATTGTCAAGCGTTGACCGGTCCCTGGTGATAAAAAGGTTGGGGACCACTGCTTTAGAGTGACCAAGAAACAGAATTTAGGTGAAGCCACGCAGAGAATAGCAAAGGGGCGTGTATAATAGAACCTGATCCCATGAGAAGCTAAGCAGGGTTGATCCTTGGAGGGAATCCCAGCAGGAAAATCCTGGCCGAGTTAGGCCATGGCCAGCCCCCTCTGCTTCATCGCAGGCATTGAAAGCCCTTGGGGTTGCCAGACTTGATGGGTCATTGACTTGATGGCGCTTTACACATGCATAGATGCAGATAAGGAGCAGGCTCAGTTATTCATGGCTCCCCTTAAGCCGTGATCAGAGCAACCAGGGCTCCACCACTGCCAATCAGAGAGAAACAGGGCAAGGGACCCTGCCCTATGCATCAAGGGCTTTGCTGTGGTGTGTGGCTTTCCGTAGCCTCTGCTCTAAGCCCCTGGGCTAATGCAAAGATCATTGGTGGCTAATTGCAGAGCTTTAACACAAACGTCTTTGAGGTCCCAGATGAGATTCTCCTGCTGCTTAATGAAGACCTACCAAAGACTCCGCTTTGCCTACTGGGCGGCTGGCGTGACCTCCCGTGACGAAGGTCTACAGGCTTCCTCTTAACCCGGGCATAAGAAGATGTCTGACGCCTGACCTGCCGATTGATTTACAGTACAAGCAAGAGGGCAGTAGATTAACAGGGTGTGTGGAGGTGGATCAGGGAGGTTAATGTTTCCGACCATGTGCATGGGAAATCCCGGTCCCTCCTCCCCACGTAGTTCTCCTTGGAACCTGCCTTTCCCATGGGACGTTTGGCTTGACCTGTTGGATTGTTATGAGTGTGTGTGTGTGTGTGTGTGTGTGTGTGTGTGAAAGAGAGAGGTTGGCGAGATTGCTAGCCAAACAAGAGGCATGTTTCCATTTCTGCCCCTGAGAAATATTAATAGATGTACAGAAGCTATACAGCAGGGGTAGTCAAACTGCGGCCCTCCAGATGTCCATGGACTACAACTCTCATGAGCCTCTGCCAGCGAATACTGGCAGGGGCTCATAGGAATTGTAGTCCATGGATATCTAGAAGGCCACAGTTTGACTACCCCTGCTAAACAGAGTAAGCTTAGAGACCCCAAATTTTACCTTTTGGACCCCAAGTCCCTCATATGTATTTGTGGTGTGGCTCTTTTCATGCAACATGCCACAGACGCTGTGAGTGCATGGGGACATGCCATCTCCATGGACAGTCATTCCCTCCCCCCACCCCCGGTTTGTGTGAGTGTGTTGTGCCATCAAGTTGCAGACAACATATGCTGACTCAAGTGAGGGCCATTCCGCACCGGGATCCATGTAGCAAATTGTTTGCTGAACGAAAAATCGTCATTTAAAATAGTGGAATTCGTCGTTATGCATACCTGCCTTTGTAGTGGAATCCAGTTGCGTTTCTATCGTTTCCCACAGGCTTCCGGTCTCGGCAAAAATTGCTAGAAAGGAAGCGCTATTGCCGAGCTCATCCCGCCCCTGGCCGTCAAGCAGCCAATGGGCGGCCGTTAGCATGCTCCCAAACAGCCCCTTTCCCTTTAAGAAAGGTTTTAAAAAAAACACCCGTTGCAACGAATCTGTGTTGATTCGTTGCAACGGAGAGACCCATCCAGCTAGCAGGTGGTGTTTGAGCTGCCGTTTCATCGTTGCCACGCTCCCCCCGAGTGAACCCCCCCCCCTCACGGGCGCGATTTTTGGCTGAAAACAGTGTGAAAAATAAAGGGAAAATAAACCAGCAAACGGGATTCTGTGTTGTTTGTGCTTAGTGACTTTAAACAGAGGGACTGCAGCTGGGGAAGCCTCACTGGGTAAACGAAGGCTCGCCGGTGCGTTGATCTCTGCTCGCTGGAAGATCAGAGGAGAGAGCCAGGGGGAGGGACTTTGCAGAAACCGCAACAATGGTAATGCACAGAACTTTCCCGCTAGTGTTGCAGATTGGTTGCAGGAGTGTAGCGCTTTCCGGAGGGTGAATCCACTTTTTGGGATTTCCCCGAAAGCGCTACAACGAAGTGCTTTTTGCAGATCGGTTTCAGGAGTGTTGCAGATTGTCAACGACGTTGTGTATAATGGCAAAACTGTAGCGTTTTCAATTAGTAACCATTGTGCAATTTTGAAGGAGGGGCTTCCAAGGCCAATGAGAAGCAGAGGGGGTTGGCCATGGCCTTCCCCTGCAGTCTTCCTCGGTGGTTTCCCTACTTTGCTTCTGAGACCTGCCCAGATAGGACTCTACCATGTTGCCTTTCCTCCTAGTTTGAACCCAGGTGGGCGAGAGTTTCAGTGCTCAGCCCAGGATGGCTCAGGCTAGCCTGATCTCATCAGCACTCGGAAGGGAAGCTGGGCTGGTCCTGGTTGGTGGCTGGATGGGAAACCCCCAAGGAAGTAGCTGTGCAGAGGCAGGCCAGGGCAAGCCACCCCTGAACATCTCTTGCCTGGAAACCCGATGAGGGGGCTTGGTCTTGATGGCCGTTTCTACTTCCAGAGATCTCAGCCCCACTGGGAGCCCCAGGGAAGTGGCTCCTGCACTTTCTGAGACCTTCAGGGGGATGTGCGGACATTGGGGCAGGGCTTGGCACTGCAGGGCTTCCCCTCATTGGTAGGCACATAAAGTCTGTGCCAAGACAGAGCGAGTTGGTTTTCATGCCACCCCCGCCAAAGAGCTGCCCGCATTCTCTTCCCATAGCACAACCATCCTGTGATGTAGTCAAGATGGCCCAAGGGCTCCCGGTAAGCTTCAAGGGAGGGGGCTTGAACCCTGGCCTTCCTCCTCCTAGTCTGACCCTTCCATCTCGCTGCTCTCAGGAGCGGCTTCCTATGGACGGTCTGGACCCCACGTTCTGTCAGGTTGGGGCTCATCTCAATCCAGCTCTCTTCCCACCCCTACCCCCCACCCCCCACCCCCCAAGCTCCTTGAGTGACATAAACATGGCGGCCCACGAAGACTGGCCTGTGGCTGCCATCCTCTCCTCCAAGGTGCTCTCGTGACCTTTGACCCCTGTCCCTCCATCATGGGCGATCTATACCATTTACAATCCCAAAGGGTGGGGGTGGGGGGGAGAGATGGGGAATAGGGCTGTGAGTGAGGGGGCAGAGCCAGAATTCATCTTGTGAGCTGACACCAGCCGTTAATTAACGACTTGGAAATCAATGGCGGAGGCGACTGGGGGCAAATGACCCCTCGGTACAGGCAGAGCTCTCCTGTCTTGGGGGGGGGCAGAGCAGGGGGGAGAAATGAGGAAAAGCGGGAGAGACGAAATACCTCTGAGGTGAAGACGGAGATGAGGGGAAAGGGACCTTTCCCGCTTGATCACTGACGATTCCTCAAAAGTGGCCTGGCCAGGTCTGCTCCAGGGGAGCCCGGGGGTTTCTCAGCGGCCTTTGGAGGCAGCTGCCCCCTGAAGAGATGAGGCACAATGACCAACCCCCACGAAAGACCCCTCAATCCCTCTGCAATAGGGACACAGACGCACGGCCCAGGCCCGACATAGGCCCCACTGATGCCCGTGGCTAAAAAGGGAGCATGGTTTTATCCACCTTCCCTTGCCACAGGGCAACTGAGGCCCTGAGTTGGGCCAGGGCCAGGACAGCTCTGGATTGGCACCGATGTCATGCAGAAGTGGGCATTAGTCCTGCGACCAGATGAGCAGTGAGTCAGGGTGCATTCTGGGTGCGGAAACGGTCTCTGTGTTGTAGATTCAGGTGGGCCACCATGTTGGTCTGAAGCAGCAGAACAAAGTTTTTGAGTCCAAGAGCCCCATGCTTTTGCGTTCAGTGGATCTGAAGAAGTGTGCATACATACAAAAGTGTATATACCTTGAATAAAACTTGTTGATCTTAAAAGCGCCACTGGACACAAACTTTGAGAGAGAGACTGAACTGTTCCCTCCCTTGTTGGGAAACCCATTGACGTCATTGTCATCCAGGCCCCTGTATTCCTCCCCCCCCCCACCCATGTGGGGTTAAAAGCGGATCAAGGGTGTTCCCCCACCCCAGTGTGTAAACATCAGCAATCCTTGAAACTAAAGTTGCGGTGGGAAAAGTTTTAAGGAAACTCAAAACAAATCTTGAGTTGTAGCTGAGCCCTCAGCCTGAGGAAGAGTGCCTGCACAAGAAAGCTCACGCCTTGAATAAATCTTTGTTGGTCTTAAAAGAGTCACAAATTTTGTTGTGCTACTTCAGACCAACATGGTGACCCACTTGAATTGACCTCACAGGGTTCTTCTGATGATATAGTGGAGAAGGGAAGGACATTAGGCTCAAAATTGGGCTTGTGTGTGTGCGTGTGTGCATGCACACCTTACTGTTGCCAGTTGCTTGTTAGTAATTTACTTATGGCCACAGGACAGAGCCCTGAACATTAACTTGGAGGGTTTTGGTGGACAAATTCCTGGAGAGCTGTTCTTCAAGAGCCGTTAGATAGGATGACTAAATCAAACCTCTGGGGCAAAAATAAGGGCAGGTCTTACTGTTTGTGTCCTCCTGTGGGCTTTTCTGTGGGGGAACCTATGTTAAGGTCGCCAACTCCAGGTTGGGAAATTCCTGGAGATTTGGGGGTGGAATACCAGTAGAACAAAGTTTAGGGAGCGACGGGACTTCAGTGGGTTATATGGAGTCCACCCTGCAAAGCAGCCATTTTCTCCAGAGTGTTCCAGGAGATCTCCAGGCATTACCTGGCAGTTGGCAACGCTAGAACAAGATGCTGGCTTAGCCGGACCTCTGGTCTGGCCCACCACAGCTCTCTGTTGTGGCAGGAAAATCGCTCTTGGGAAATGAGGCTGTGTTTCCAGCCTCCCAAGGAGGCAATCGCTTTGCGCAGGGAGCTCTGGGCTTATTGACGTGGCACCACTGGGTGCTCATTGTGCCCGGCTCGCTCTGGCAGCGCGGTTAACAAAGGCACATCCCGGAGGCGGGCCACGTTGAGTTGCAGGGAGCTGAGGGGATCGTGCCTGCCTCTCACGGCCCGCCTGCTGAGCCGCACTCTGACTCTCCCGGTTGGAAGCTTAGGCCGGCCACTTTCCACAGTGCGAGCCCCTACCCCAGGCTACGGATTAACTGTGGAGGCGCACAATAGACACATATGCTTCTCTGTCCAGTCCTGTCTATTCAGCTGTGTGTTACATAGCCTAATAAGGATTAGGCATAATGAATTGGAAGGAGTTAACAATATAAAAAGGCAAGAGGAAGGGGGGGCGGCGGGAGAAAAGGTCTAAGCACGGGTAATTCCATTTCATGTTGCTTTGGCGTCGCCTGGCTTTCAGCAAATAGCTGTAATCCGCTTTGAAATCAAAGGTGGTACAAAGCATGAATTTAAATTTGACATTTATAGGTCCTGGCAAGATTATGCTGTCCAGGCAGGTTAGTGTGTCTGTCGATTTGGAGACCTGTGCGTGTTTGTGGCTCGAGAGCCAGCTTGGTGTGGTTAAGAGCGGCGGCCTGTAATCTGGAGAACCGGGGTTGATTCCCCACTCCTTCTCCACACGCAGCCGCCTTGGGCTAGTCACAGTCCTGTTAGAACTGTTCGCACAGAGCAGTTTCTCTCAGCCTCGCCTACTTCACAGGGCATCTGTTGTGGGGAGAGGAAAGGAACTTGGGGGTTCCTATGGGTAGTGAGAAGGGGGGTATAAAAGACCAGCTCATCTTCTTAAAGAAACACTCCCCCATCAGGACAACAGATTCCTAATCTCTGGTAGAGTTGCGTGAGTCAGCTGCCGAAGCGTCCGTTCCCGCCCGTAGCAGCCAGTGCCGCGCTGTGGCGCGGCACTGGCTGCTACGGGCAGGAACGGCCACTTCGGCGGCTGACTCACGCAATCCTAACTGAGCCCTGTGGATTCCCAATCTGCTCAAGCTTCTCTCTTTTTCTCCATTGGAGTTTGGTGAGGCTTGGGGTTCTCCCAGAATCCCAGCTGACCTCCAGACAGCAAAGACCAATTCCTCTGCAGAAAACTGCTGTTTTTGGAGGGTAGAACTGACGGCGTTATGCCCCAGTGGGGTCCCTCCCGTCCCCAAAGTGGCCCTCTTGAACCTTCATCCCCAAATCTCTGCCACTTCTCCGCCAGCTGTTTCGAGCCCCAAGAGTTGGAAGTAAGCAGAGAATTTAAAAGAACATGTACCTAAGAAGCAACATTTCCGTTCTCTGGCATCACCAACTCCTGGTTTCTGGTGATTAGGGGGTGGAATCTAGAGAGGTGGGGTTTGGGGAGGGGAGGGGAAGGACCTCAGCACAGTATAATGCCATGCAGCCCACTCTCCAAGGGGTGGATGGGATCAGTTCGCCAGGGGAACTGATCTCTGTCGGCTGGAGATCAGCTGTAATTCTGGGAGATCTCCAGGACCCACTTGAAAGTTGACCTACGTATCTCAGACAACTGCAGTCTTTAAAACTGGGCCCATCATTACTGCAACGGGTTGAGTCTAAGCTGAGCATCGCATGTGGCCCTGGCCAGCATCACGGCGGCTCAGTGCAGCTTCTTCAGGGCCACTCACAGTCCAGGGGCAAATCCCCCCGTGTCACATGGCAGAAGAACAGGAAAAGAGACCAAAGTGGTTACTACAACGTCACTGGGGCCAATTTTTTGAGAGTGGTTTAGCAACGTGTTCAATCAGTAAGGCAGTCCAGAAATTATCCAGGTAAATTTCTGCTTTGCAACCTGGGATTCCTAGCTTTCCTGGATGGCTGACACCTGCTGAACAACAGCCAAGGATTTCTTTCTTTTTTGGCAGGAGGGCAGCCCACCTGCGGAGAGACGGAGGGCTGCATTCATGCAATTGGGGATGACAGCGGGGACTGGAGGCCTCAGATGCTGCCATGCCCATGTGAGGCGTGCAGGAGGTAAGTACTGGTGCTTTAATCAATCAATCAATCAATCAATCAATCAATCAATCAAATACCTTCATTGGCATAATCAAGTGTTTTAATTTTGATCTGTTGGGTTTTGCTGACAAGCCACAAGCTTTTCGAAAGGCAGTGGTGGTGATGGGGTTCATGTTTTCAATACATTATGAAATAATGAAAAAGCAAGTGGAGAGATTTGTCCTGTAAATGCTGCGGGAAGCTTTGTCCAGATCCTTTTCTGACCAGTGTTGCCAAAAGTAGAGTCATCTCCTGACTACTGGATGGGCGAACCAGGGATTCCAGGAGACCTCTGAGTGAGAGGGGAAACAAGTGAGATCAACTAGGTATCTGGAGGGAGTATCCCCGTCAGAAAATTCAGCCAGAGGCCAAATTTGAAATAGTAACAAAAAGATCTTTATTGAAAAATAAATGTAAAGCCCTAACATACTTTCACGCCATTTAAACTAACACAAGCACACAAGAAGAAAATAAAGGGTTGAGATGGTGAGATAGAGGGTTTGGTTCAGAAAAAGATGAATAGTTAGCTCCTGTAATGTGAAGAAGTCCAATGGGGAGAGGCAGAAGCAGCAACTGACATCCTGCATGCATGCTAGGTGCATGGTTTTGCTCAAAGAACAACAACCCCCTGGCTATGGCCAAATGTCTCTGCTTAAATGCCCTATTTTAGGCTGGCCTGTTAGCCCCTAAATCAAAAGAGTAATTACTGGGGTGAAGTAAAGAAATGTAGAACAGGTAATGGCTGTGTTGTGGTTGAGACAAAATCCCTTGACTGAATTACCGATGATTCCTTCAAGATGGACCCTAATGGGTTTCCCAAGTGACTCGTAACAATGTCCAGGTGTTTGACTCTCTGGTCATGAAGGAAGGGAGATGGCTGATGTGGGGATGGATTAATTAAGGGAAAGAATTACCACAGGTGTGTGAAGAATATCAAAGAAAAGAACAAGCTCCTTGGTGCCATGTTTCCACAAAAAAATCAACCAACGAGGATTCTTGCCCCTTATGTGGAACATCCCTGGAACATCCACATAAGGGGTGAGAATCCTTGCTCCCTGCCCCTCCCTCCTCCCCCAACCCTCCTTACCTGCTGGGATATTTGCCAGCCCAGCATGGCACAGTGCTGCACATCGCTGGGCTCACCCTGCCTCCGCCAGTCTCCTGAGGCTACCCCTGCTCTCCAGTGGGTGGGAGTGACCTTGGAGGACTAGCAGTGGAGGCGGTGACGTCAGAGCCCTGAACGCCCCTCAGTGCTCTGGTGCGGCTGCCGCGGTCCTTCTGCTGGGGCGGTCCCTGGGGGCGGGACTACTGACGTCATGTCCATAGACATCCTTTGGAGGGATCACAGCAGTAGATGTTCCACATCAATAAGTTTACTAAAATAGGGTGAGAGAAAGATCAATGGAAAAAGCACCTCATGGAAACAATAATGTTGCTTTACATTAGTGGTTCCCCAATTTTTTTTCGATTGCCACCCCCTCGGCTCCCAAGACACATTCCTGGCGTCCCTTTCATGGTGTTAGATCTACTGCAAATTCAAAATATATTTAATTGCCCACACGTTGTTATGCAGAGGCCATATTTTATTTTGGAAAAAAAAATACACAAGTTCTTTGTAAAAGTAATTTGTAGAAGCCACTTTGGATCCTCATTGGAGAGAAAGACAGATGGGGAAAGAGAGAGAGAGAGAGCAAGCAATGGAAAACCCCCTAGCCAGGAAACTAGCAGGACAAGGCTTTTCCAGCCTCCCAAAGATGGAGACTTTTGGGGAAGGGTTGCCAGCCATGAACCTGAGACCCTCTGCATGCCAAGCAAATGCTCCACCACTGAACCACAGGCCGTCTCCTCTTGTAAGGAACACAAGCAGAAATGAGGAATAGTTTTCCAACATCCCTTCTCCCCCTGCACCCCACAAAATGCCACCCTCAGGGGCTCCCAGTAAACTGTAGGCGGGGGTAGCAGGAAAAATGTACCCTTCACCCACTGGTGGATGGACCTTTTGGCCACTGGACAACATAGTCTGTGTCCAAGCCAACACTTCAAATAATCTGAAATATGTTATAAATGTAACTCTGTACTGGAACAGGCATACTCGCCTCCTCTACCCCTTTGCACCTGCTGGAATTCTCTCTGTGATATAAACAGACAAACAGATATAAACAGCCCAGAGAGAGAATAAGACGAGCCTTCTGGTTTTTTTATTTACAGGTTCTGGAGAGGCAAGAAGTTTGTTTCTGCTGTGCTGTAATTACCGGCATCTTCTCGGAAAGGAATGCTGCTTTCCGTCCAACCTCAGCCTCCCTCTCTCAGGACCGCGGGTGTCACTGGGACATTCGGAGCAACTTCTTAATTAATCGGGCTAATTAGCTGCTGCGATGACTGGACAGCTGGACGATATCGCCTTCTGCAATCTTGTCGCAGAGGGAAGAATCAAATAACGTTTTGTTGGCTCGAGAGTTGACAAAGTCTTGGGACTCTCGGTGATCTACTTCCCATTAGTGCCCCTCCCAGGAGAGCACTGCAATAGAGATTATTCTGCCCCCTCAGGCTAATGAAAGCCACACCAGAGATCACAGGAAGACGATTGGACGGCTGCCTCGTGGCCTTGCCAAAAGTCCTCTGGAGCTCTGGCTTCTCCTGATTTATAAAAAAGGGCAATAAAAACCTCCCTCAGTCTTCTCATCTGCCTGGAAACGTATATATCTTTTAAAAAAATGACACATCTTAAAAGAAAAAAAAAAACCCAATGTCATTTCAAGTCATATTAATCATGAGTGAGCCTTCATCTTCCAGATGAACTGCCATATATACTGCATGTCTGCTTCCACCCCTCAGAGCAACATGTGACACTTGGGATTGTGTCCTGAACATGGATACCAAACTCCCTTCTTGCACCTGAAGGTTCCTCACAGATGATGAGTTACAAACAGAAAAGAATTCCAAATGGAGAAGTTAAACCAAAGACCATTCCTTCCTTCCTTCTTTCCTTCTCTTCTCCATTCTCTCCATTCCTTCCTTCCTTCCTTCCTTCCTTCCTTCCTTCCTTCCTTCCTTCCTTCCTTCATTCATTCATTCATTCATTCATTCATTCTGTGCCTAATTTTGTGTTGGGCCCTGCATGATTAAAAGAAAATGGCATGCCTTTCCTGCAACAAGAGAAGATTTCCCCCCAATGTGTTTGTTCCTTGTTTCAAAAATTTATTCACTCCTTAATGTAACTTGGAGAATTTTTGACCTTCGTTCCAGAACTGGAATATGCTTTTTCATGGGTCTCAGTTCCTTCAGTTGGTTTATATCTCTCTTCTCCATCTATGCCACTAACACACATATACATATCAAGAAAACAATGCACAAAAGCAACCTTGACTAGATCTACACTTCCGTGGGTTTTGAAAAATTGTAATTCCTCACTGGATTGGATATTGCAGTATTGAATGTGCTTGATGCAACGTTACTTCTGGTTGGGTTACAAATCTTTCTATGTGCTGCTTTTCCGATGAGCATTGTTACATGGCATTTAAAGGATCTGGATACAACCAGGTCTAGCAGCTTGCTTTTCTGCAATATTTTATTTGTACAGTGGGTGAGGGGAGAGTTGCAGCTCAGCTGAAGGTGCTGGGAGGGATTGCAAAATAAGGATACATGGAGCTCTGTGTAAAATCTGAAAATAAAACAATGGTGCCATAGAAAGGCTAGGTAATTTGGAAGTCCAAAATCTCAGGAGAACCATAGCCCCATTACACATGGATATATATCTGCAGATTTTCAGAGGAGTAAGCCTTTAATCTTGACTCTGGATTCTGTGCCCGCTTTATGCATCATTCTTTTTCCTCGGGTGTATTTATTCTGCAGCCACAATTTTTTAAAAAAATGCACTTTTCTATATTGAGTTGGGACATCATTTGTGACATGGGAGGCATTATGCAACTCCCCCATCATGGCCACACAGTGGCCTCCAGCAAGGGCCTCCCATTTAAACCCTCGTGGTTCAGGTTCTGCACAGGCATTTTAGTGTTAGTTTGTTGACAGAAACACGAGCAAAAGGGAAAACCCCATTTATATATTATTTGGATTTCTATCCCACCACTTTCCATAGACTCATGGCGGGTTACATAAAAGACACATAAAACCCCCAATAAAACCAGTCTGCACTCCCCTTAAAACAAACCCAAGAAGGCGGCATAATCCCTCGGCTACCTTCTCCCAACCTCATCCCAGCCAGCTCCGCAGGGGGGGTTCACATGATGTTAAGCATTGTCCAGAGGAGGGGCCCCAGTTCTTCCTGGGCCTGGCCTCAACCAAAGTCCTGGCGGAAGACCACAGTTTTACAGGCCCTGCAGATCGAGGCCGAGTGGGCTGCCTTGGGGCCAGGGACTATGTATGGCCTTTAATGCTATACACAGCTTGGGCCTTACTTATCTGTGGGACCGCCTATCTCCTTATGTCCTCCATAGGACTCTACGCTCTGCAGGTAGGAATCTGCTGGCTGTCCTGGGCCCCCGGGATGTTCACCTGGCCTCGACCAAGGACAGGGTCTTTTCAGCCCTGGCCCCAACCTGGTGGAATGAGCTCCCTGAAGAGCTACAGGCCCTGCCGGAATTGTCAACTTTCCACAGGGCCTGTAAGACGGAGCTCTTCTACCAGGCATATGGTTAAGGCCATGGTGAGTACTGGAGTTTCCACTGGTGGATGCCTCAGCATTGGTGCATCTGGACCAGGGGTAGTCAAACTGCGGCCCTCCAGATGTCCATGGACTACAATTCCCAGGAGCCCCCTGCCAGCATTTGCTGGCAGGGGGCTCCTGGGAATTGTAATCCATGGACATCTGGGGGGCCGCAGTTTGACTACCCCTGATCTGGACCGTCACTCCCAACGAGGAAGAGCTCTAGCCCTCTATAGCTGGACAGTGGGAGAGGGTGGGGGTTAGAACTCTGTATCGCCATCTTTTAATGCTTAGTGTTAAAAGTTAATTTTAATGGGTTTTAATGGGGTTATACTGTTTTTTATCGTTTTATTGTGAACTGCCGTGCGTCCGAATGGAATGTGGCGGTATGTAAATACAAAAATAAATAAATAACTGTTCAAACTGACAAGGGACAATGTTCAAACTGATCAGACTTTTTTTGAAACTAACCAGTGGCTGCAAAGCCCCATGTTCCATAGTATTAGGGGCTTCTCTGTTGTGTTTTCAGCCACTATGAAAAACGGAAAAGAGACACATGATCTCAAAATATGGGGAAACATATTGAATGTACAGGATGCCTGGTGGATCCTATTGGCACTGGAACTGGCAAAGTGTGTGTGTGTGTGCATGACCACATTTTGCACAGGGCAGTAGTTTCTGGCAGAAGCTCTGGAGAGTTTTTGAATGTTGTGCCACCAACCTGGAAAAAATAGTAGGGGTGTGTGTGTGTGTGTGGGGGGGTTATTTTTGCCAGTGCCCTAAAGCAGCTACATAGTGATGCTAATTTCCTGCCCTTTGTGTGGTGTTCTCTTTACAATTCTCTAATTTTATCCTGCACACTGGCTGTGATCTTGGCACTCTCAAAGAACGTGTCCTGTGCAGATTGCACTCTGTCCTTCAAATGGATCAATCCTGAGTGATCCTTAAGTTTGGCAGTTTGCAGAAGGTCCATGTGGCTCAGCCACCATTCTAGAGCATTAAAGGGGAAATATTTTCAAAGCTTTTGTTTTCCCATCCAATTCTCTCTCTCTCTCTTTACATCTCATATCAATTTCATTCTGTGCTGATGATCCCCTCTTTATTTTGTTTGCAGGCAGCACTGAAATCCTTTTTTATTTTTTGCACTGATCCCCCTTTCACATGAATGCTGGCAGGAAATGAAACCTCAGGCAGCTGCTTTTAAATCCCCTTCATCATTTTCATTTTTTAATTCAGCGATCCAAGACTAGCAATAGCCTAATGTTGATAGACTCATGCTGCTTCTTTCTTTCTTTTTTTTAAGGAGGGGGGAATGGATCTTGTAATGTACACCAGTGAAAGAGGATTGGCAGAAGGTACAGAGTGGGCAGAACTGATGTGGGCAGAGAGTGACCTTTAAGGGGTGGCAAAAGCACAGGGGGGAAATCCAAGGGAATCTATGCTTTTGAATTACCTTAATCTTGGAAGTGAAACAAGGGAGAAATTTGGCACAAAAGCTGTCTCAGAAAATCTGGGGGAATAGCAACCAGAAAGCAAACTCAGCACTGAAGGGAGGAAATTCATGCAGAATAAGAAAGAAAACCCAACAGACATGGTGAAAGCAAGAGAAAACACCCATGCAATAGAGAAGTATAATTCCTTAGGGCTGCTACTGCTTATACCTAGGGCAGGGGTAGTCAAACTGCGGCCCTCCAGATGTCCGTGGACTACAATTCCCAGGAGCCCCTGCCAGCACCCCCTTGGGGGCTGGTTTAGCGATTAATTTAAAATTTAGTGATCAGTTTTAAAAACAGTCTTAGGTAAATGGATCAGAGCTTGAAAGGAACATGCAAACGATCATTTTCCACAAAATATCTTGCTTAGAAAACAAGAATTTCTTAATTAGATGAGATGAAAATGTCAATCTCATCCAACACCGTGACTCCTTTTGCAGCCTACTCATATGTCCCCAGGAAGCAAACTAGCAGGACTCGGAAGAAATCAACATCCAGGAGCCAGTCATCAGATGCTCTGCAGAGAATATTTCCATCTAGCATGGCTGACAGAGTAGTGGCAGGGTTATGGGCACAGGACAGATAAGAGGAAATGCTTCTTTCCTCCGTGAGAAAGGGAATTGCTGGACTCCCTGTGAGGGGACGTAGTGGTAGCCATGACCATAGATGGCCTTAAGAGGGGGAGACGTGGGATCATGGAGATGTCTGTCAATGACCACTAGCCATGATAGCCAGAGGGAGCAAACCTCTGAATCCCAGTGTTAGCAGACAACATTGGGGCCTCTGTGTCCTTTCTTGTTGGCCTGGCAGGGCAATGGGTTGCTTGTCTGATCCCGCAGCCCTCTTCTCTTCAAAACAGGCCTGGCTTGCTACTGATGAGATGCTAGCATTGCCAGTTCCAAGTTGTGAAATTCCTGTAGGCTTGAAGGAGGGGTCTTGAGAGGCAAGGTTTGGGGAGGGAAGCAACCTCAGTGGGGTCCAGTGCCTTAGAGTCCCCCCTCCAATGCAGCCCTTTTATCCAGGGGAATTCGTCTATGTAGTCTGGAGGTGAGTTGCAATTCTGGGTGTTTTCCTGCTCCCATCGGAGGTTGGCAACCTTAGCAGATGCAGATTTTGCCAGCTCTGGGTTGGATCCATCAAGGCAATTTCTATTCTCTGGAAGTCAAGAGAACCGAGTCTGAAATGAGAGAGGGGATGACAAATTGGCGATCTCTCGTTCAAAGTTGAGACCATCCGCCCATCACTAAAACAGAGAACCACACAAATGATTGTGTCACCCTCTGTTTAGGAAACAAATCCATGTCGTAAATTAGGGACGATTTCAGATTTCTCACCCCTGCTATTTTGACTGCCAATCTCTGTTTCAATTTCGCTTCTCCCTTATGTGAAATCATCCTACGACTCTTCATGTCTGAACCATTTTCTCTGTTTGAATTTCCCCCGCAAAATGGATGTACATTTTCAAATTTATGCATTAATAAGTCGGCATCCTATGAATAATGCGCATATCAATGCTATACATCGTATGTATCCATTGTGTATCAAAACCGTACAGTGTGCAGCCACAATACAAACTAATCTATAAAACCAAACAGCAAAAAGTGGAGAACTGGAACACGAACACATAAAAAAATGAACACATATACAAAGGAACAGAATAGGGGGTGTTTGCTCACCCCCCCAATCCAATTTGTTAAGACTGGAATTTTCAGCTTTTTTGGAAGAGTGTTGCGAATGGATGACACAACTCCCACTGGTTTGCATTCCCAGCACTATTTCAATGCTCTTGGGCTCTCCCCCTCCGCCTCCTCTTTTAATGTAAACTGAGGCCACATTAGACCCCAGCGACAGATACTGTGCACCTTTGTGGGCCCAAGCAGAAGTGGTGTCACTCATACCAGATAACGGGTGACTTCTGTTCTTTGTTGAATATTAGCGCATCTGCAGAATGGTCCTCTGCCCAGTGGTGGGGGTGATGTCACCTCTTGGTGGGGGTGATGTCACCTCTGGGTGAAGCTGTAGGAACTCCTGCAATCAGTGTGGTTATTCATAGAGACCAGGGAAATTCCCAGAGCAGTAGAGAGGATGCACCCTTACTTCTGGGTGAAAGGATGATGAATGTTGATTCACATCTGGGAACACACTCCCCTCCCCCCCCAATTTTCTATGGCAGGGGTAGTCAAACTGCGGCCCTCCAGATGTCCATGGACTACAATTCCCAGGAGCCCCCTGCCAGCGAACGCTGGCAGGGGGCTCCTGGGAATTGTAGTCCATGGACATCTGGCGGGCCGCAGTTTGACTACCCCTGTTCTATGATCTTTCCTGCAGAGAATGAGGCAAATTCCTAGATCATCACCATCCATGTTCAGCATTTTTAGTGAGGGTGAGGGTGCTGGAGGTAGATTGTCTGCTGCCATTTTTCAATCGGTAAGCCTCCCACAGAGAGATCATTAAGCAGGGGACAAATGATTCCTTCCCTCTTCAGTCTAATCCCGGGGGATCACGAAATTCCTGCTTGGCCTTGAATTCAAGGGCTAATCCCATAGTGCCTCTTGCAGCAGCTCCCGGCCTAGGAAAGACAGAGTTTATTTTGTAAAACCTCCACAAGCTACCTCCAGAAGGTCAGAGGGCTGGCTGGGTTGCCAGCTCTGGGTTGGAAATTCCTGGAGAGGTGGGGGTGATGCCTGGGGGAGGCAGGGCCGAGGGAGGGGAGAAACTAAAGCATTTCTTGGATGCTTTAGGATGCTTAGGGCTAGTCCTGCGTTGAGCAGGGGGTTGGACTAGATGGCCTGTATGGCCCCTTCCAACTCTATGA
Organism: Paroedura picta; assembly: GCF_049243985.1. Taxonomy (NCBI): domain Eukaryota; kingdom Metazoa; phylum Chordata; class Lepidosauria; order Squamata; family Gekkonidae; genus Paroedura; species Paroedura picta. Next base: position 25,949,254 of record NC_135383.1, on the reverse strand, counting down.
TTCTAGGATTCTATGATTCTATGATTAAACCTCAGCACAGCATAATGACCCCAATGACCCCACTCCCCAAAGCAGCCCTTTTCTTCAAGAGAACCGCTTTCCATGCTCTAGTGATCCGTTCTAATTCCGGGAGATCCCTAGGCCTCACCAGGGGGTTGGCAACACGATTCTGTACCTTATGTGACCTGGGTAGCCCAGCTGGCCTAGCTGCATCTGAGCCGGCTTGGCCCTGGATGGCATTTGGATGGGAGACCCTCAAGGGTCATGGCGTGGAGGCCGGCAATGCGGCAGCACTTCTGAATGTCTCCTCCTTTGAAACTAGGGTTGGTTGTTTCGGACGCTGGCTGCTCCGGGCGCGAACGGCCACTTTGTCCAACCCTACTTGAAACCCTCCTGGGGTCTTCATAAGTCAGCTGAATCCCTGAATGCAGCTTGGTGAGCTCCGAAAAGCACCCAGCCCTGCTGCCGTGTCCTCGTTCAGACCGTGGGCTTCTGCGGATGCCCAACCCGACTGACCCTTGGCAGTGGCCTGGTTGCCGAAGTCTACTCTAGAATCAGGATGGTCTGAGGGTGAAGCAGGGGGAGGGAAGCCAAAGGGGCTCAGCGGCTGAGCCTGGGCTCCTCGGCAAGCTGGCACCCTCTCCCTTGCCCCCGAAGGCGGCCGATCTGGAGGTCACGGGGCTGCCGGTGAAAGGTCCTGGTGAATCCCTCTGTCACGCTGTATCAGAAATAACAGGGCCACCTTTGGGGAGACAGAGGAGGAGGATGGCGGCCTATTTAGCAGGAAGGCCTGGGCTGCGGGATGTGTTGATTAGCTGGTGTCAAATCGAAATGGAGAGAGGCCTGGCTCAGCGGGTGTCCTGTGGCTTTCCTGCACGCTTGTGCGCACCTGTGAGGCAGTCAACGCGACATCAGGAATCCCAGGAGAAAAGCCCCAAGTGCGATTTCTCTGGGTCACCCCCCTTCTGCGCCCTTTCTTCCCACTGGTTTCCCTTTCTCCAATCTCGCTCTGTGGGTTTCAGGCAGGCTGGGGGAAGGGGAGGCCACCGTGCTGTTTGCTCACGGGCTACTCCGGGTCACTCAACAGAGGCCCCGAAGGCAATTGAGGTCCCGCCACTGCATCTTCCTCGTGTCAGAGGGGATCCGCAAAACCACCGCCGAAAATGAGATTGACGTTTCCTTTCAGCCTTCGCGACTTGATCTGCTCTGCGACCCCTCGTCCCTCAACACAAACGTTTTCGGCCATCGTGAAGGAAGACCCCCCCCCCACGTGCCCCCCCCCACACACCGCCCTTTGGAAATTTCTCAGTGCGCCTTGTGAAAAATTCTCGGCTGGTTCGTACAAATCGCCCTCCCTTTGCCGTTGGGGATGTCATCGCACAAACAGGATTGGTTACACAACACTGCATCCTAATCCTGTTCATGTAATGATCCATGGTGGGGGTTGGATCCTCTGCGTATCTAATCCTGGAATAAGGAACAGCCCCAGGTGTGGGGTGGGGGGGGGGAGACTGGAGAAACAGCAGCCGACAGAGGTTCGTGTGGCCGGCAACTCCTTCGCATGGCAAAACTCCGGGAATCAGTTTGCATATAGGGATCTGTGCCTCGGCTCGGTTCGGCGCCTCGGCGATCACCGAAGCCTGAGGCGGCGTGTAGGAGGCCAGCGCCACGGCGCCTCTGCGCCGTGGCGCTGGCCTCCTACATGCCGCCTCAGGCTTCGGTGATCGCCGAGGTGCCGAACCGAGCCGAGGCACTGATCCCTAGTCTTCACAGAAAAGCAGGAGAGGACTCGATCATACTTTATCACGGTCACTGACCAAATAAGAAAGCACGTTACTTAAAAACGCAGTCGTACAATAAAATCTGGGTCACGGCGTTAAAATTAGTACAAAATATTAGGGATCTGATGAGTGTACATTAAATGTATCAGCAAATGTTCAAGATACATTAAGTTAGGCGCAATCCGAACGGTGTCCCCTAAGCTCTTTTCTGACTTGGTCGGCCAGCCACCCCTGCTTGGTGGGCAATCTTCCATGCCTGCTTCTGATTCTTATCAGAAAAAGAAGAAGAAGAAGAGTTGGTTTTTATATGCTGCTTTTCTCTACCCAAAGGAGGCTCAAAGCGGCTTACAGTCGCCTTCCCTTTCCTCTCCCCACCACAGATACCCTGTGGGGGAGCGCAGAATCGAACCCGGCTCGCCAGATTAGAAGTCCACACTCCTAACCTCTACACCAAACTGGCTCTCAATCAGCTAACATGATGGACAGAAGGGTCCTTCTACTCCGACTCAGGATAGGAATATATTTTAAATAAATCTAGAAAACTAGCAAGTCATGGAGAATACTAACTTGGAGCACTGTTCTCTCTCTCTCTCTCTCTCTCTCTCTCTCTCTCTCTCTCTCTCTCTCTCTCTCTCTCTCTCTATCTATCTATCTATCTATCTACCTAATCCCCCCTCCCAACTGGTGTAACACCTCTGGGGCTCTGGAGTAAAACTGCAGTCGTGCCAAGTTAGGCAGTGAGCTAGCACTTTTTCTTCTTTCTATACAAAGTGTGTTTATTGTCTTTAAAAAACTGTTCCCTTATTTTTCAGCCCCCTGGTGCTCTGCTCTCTTGCATTTTTAAACTCTGCCAACATTACCTCCTCAGTGGGAATTCCGCCCTTCAGTCTGGTTACATCCATGTCTCTTAAACAGCAGCTTTGAGTGGGACTGGATTAGCCTTAAACTTAAGTAATCTTAAGGAACTTTGTCTTAAAATGGTGAAAAAGTACCCAGATGTTCCTTTGTGGACAGTTGTTCTACAGCCGCACATGTGTAAGACTTTCCCTCACTTGTGCACACAAGAGAATGTCTGCCAACACCTGTTTGTTCCTCTTGACCCAATTTCTCCCTGAAATCCGACAATTTGTTTCTTGCTCTTTTTAGCAAATTGCAGTCTGCTTCGAAGCCATCCCATTTTGATCAAAAGAGAAATCTGAAGACGGCAGGAGCAGGAAATGTCAGCATTTCACTCTGCAGATGCTCAGAAGCAAGCAATGTCCTCCCCGGTCCCATTGTCCTGCCACAGCACCCTAACCTAGGCACCCCCCCTCCAAAAGTGACAACAGGGTGCTAAGGGTGGTAACAGAAAACTCTAGTGAGAAGTCAAAAAAAAAGTTTTTAGAGATAAATTCTTCTTTTGAAAGAAAAAGAATAAAAGGAATAAATGGCTATCAATTTTAAAAACGCATTTCAGAAAAAGAAATTCCAGTCCTCATAACAATGCCATCACACACAGCCGATTTCTCTAACATATGAAGGAAATTACACACTCAGTGCTGTTCTGTATCTTATTTAACAACCTCAGATTCTAAGTGCAGGCCTTAATAAATCCTATAAGAAAGAAACCTAGCTCTGCAGGAAGACCCTTCCCTGTAGCTTGCTTCTTTCTCGAGGAGGGCAGCCTTGGACAGGAAGGAGCTGGTGCCAGACAGGAAATACATGACACCTTCCATTTTCACCTCACTCCCCCAGCAAAAGGTATTAGTGATTGTTATGGATCAAATTTACTATTTACAAATGTGAATAAGTTATAGCTCAGCTTTCTTCCATCATGGCACTCAAGAAGCAGAGAGGGTTACTCAGAGATCTTCCATGCAGATGCAGACCAGATGCAGACACAGCTGTGACCCAGAGGCAGAGCCTATGCTTGGAATGCAGAAGGCCCCTGGTTCAGTCCCCAGTACCTCCAGTTAAAACGGACCAGGCAGGAGGGGATGTGAAAGGAGCTGCTTTTAGTACCCCATTTTTTCATTACCTGAAGGAGTCTCAACGTGGCTTACAATCGCCTTCCCTTCCTCCCCTGTGAGGTAGATAGGGCTGAGAGAGCTCCGAGAGAACTGTGACTGGCCCAAGGTCACCTAGCTGGCTGCACAGGGAGAAGGAGTGCGGAATCAATCCCAGTTCTCCAGATTAGAGGCTCTTAACCAAGACTTCTGCCTGAGACCCCAGCGAGCCTCTGCCAGTCTGAGTAGCCGACACAGCCCTAGATGGATTCTGTACAAGGCGGTTTCACATGGACCTAATTCATCCTGTGTGGCCTCAGACTATGGCCTGAACCCAAAATGACACAACCATGATGCCAAATGAGAGCCTGATACAGCAATTTCCCATCAGTATTTCCAGTTTAATCGCTTAGGTGTTGAATCAGATTTTTTAAAGTCTTGATACATTTATCTCAAAATCTGCAAACTGAGAGCTTGAGGCTTGCAGAAGGCATCAAATATGACACTGACAAAGCTGTCAAACCTCAGTTCCAGGGCCCACCTACCTGACAAGGTGTCCGTTGTGGGGAGAGGAAGGGAATGTGATTGTAAGCTGCGTTGAGACTCCTTTGAGTAGAGAAATACAGAGTACAAAAAAACAGGGCCCATTCTGCACACTTTCAATGCACTTTAGAAGTAGATTTTCCTGTTCTGCACTGGAAAATCCAGCTGCCAAAGCACATTGAAAGTGCATTATCCTGCGTGTGCGGAATGGGCCCAGCTCTCTCCAGTTCTCTAACAGGCCCAGATCCAGCTGAGTGCAGAATCCCTTTCCTAAGAGACGTTCAGCACTGAACATGAATTGTTGTTGATCTCAGGTTTTGACTGCTGAGCTGCCGTCAGAAGCCAATTTGACCCAAGTGCAGCAGTAACATATATTGAATGAAGACGAAATACCAATGAATATCATGCCAGGGAAGGCCATGGATACTAAACACTCTTATGCAGTCGCCAGCGATTTGCAAATATTAAATAACTTCATGGGCTCCCTAATATCAGCTGTCCAATCACATGTTGTCCTGGTTAGAGAGTTGTACTAGGATGTGGGCGACCCAGATTTGAATTCTCCCTCTCGGTGATGTTGGCCCAGTGACTCTCTCAAAGCCTACCCCACCACATGGGATTGTGGCTGTGAGGATAAAATGAACACAGGAAGGAAGAACAATGTTGTAAAGGAGCACTGGGCCCCCCTTTGGGGAGAAAAGTCGGAGGCAAGCATCCACCCAAGCCAGGCCAAAGCAGATGCATTCCATTCTCAAACATCAGGACAAAATGCCTGGTGAAATTCACAGAGGAAAATTCTGGGCAGCAGATTAATTTCTCTTTAGATTCACACAGTTTATATTTGGTTGATAACCCCCCCCCCCAGTTGTTTAGTCTAAAGCAGGGGTAGTCAAACTGCGGCCCTCCAGTTGTCCATGGACTACAATACCCATGAGCACCTGCCAGCATTTGCTGGCAGGGGCTCATGGGAATTGTAGTCCACGGACATCTGGAGGGCTGCAGTTTGACTACCCCTGGGCTAAATCCTATTGGACAGGGGTGGCCAAACTGACTCTCTAGAGTTTGGCAGGGGCTCATGGGAATTGTAGTCCATGGCTCAAGGGGGTGGCTGGTTATAGTGGATGAGCGATAGGGTTGTGAGTGTCCTGCATAGTGAGGGGGTTGGATTAGATGACCCTTCCAACTCTATGATTCTATGACCTCTGGAGAGCCACAGCCTGGCCACCTGCCACGGGAGGTCTTGGAATGGAGACCCAAGAGGCTGTCCACAGCACCCCCACTCAACCGTGGCCAGGAGGAAGAACTGCAGGGAGCTCAGCAGCACCAGACGTGGACTTCTCCTGGCGCTGACAGACCTGTGATAGGCCATGTGGCTGCCAGCGATTCCTTCAGAAACCTTCTGGTCAGGCAGCCTCGCCTGATGTGAGCAGCCAGGGGCTTCTTCACGATAACCTGTAGCCCAATGAGCAACTCACCTCCCTTCTTTCTAACCTTGCCTCACCCTGCCCTCACTTGCAATGTCTGATGCCAACCGATGCCCCTTTCCTAGCACGCCCCCTCCCTCTCCCACACGCTCACAATGTGCACTGCTCATGACACATTTGCACCTCTGATCATTTGTATGGCAGGAAAGGAGTCTAATCCTGAATCCGGGAGGACGCCAGTGTGCATGTGCATGTGCGTGTGCGTGTGGGGGACACTCCTGTGCGATGGAGGATTTACAGTCTTAGAAGGCAAACAGTGGCGGGTGTAATTAGGAAGAAAATTTGTCATGCTCTTGACTGTAGAAGAGAATGGAAGGTTTGGAATAGCAATCTCCCGAGTGTTTACCCAACACGAGCGCACACAAGATGGAAAGCGCATTTCCGACCATGGACAGATTAATATTTGATGCCAGGAAGAGAAATGCACGCTGTTCATGTTTATTTAGGATATTGTGAAATACAGTGAAATTTGCAATTTGATTGGATTCAGGGGTCTGCCATGTGCGCATGTATTGGAAGAGCTGAGCCACTAGATGTCACAGAGGAGGTCGACACGCTTGCGCTTTGGGCATCCCCGCTGCAAAGGGCACAAAGGAAGACCTATAAATATAGAGACGTACACCATCCAACACGCGCACAGGTGAGTAGTAAAGGGGTGAGCACACAGCGTCTTGGGGAAGTCTGTGAAGTTCTGCTGTTCCCTAACACTAACCTGGGAGGGGAAATGTATATTGGGGGGAATTTGTCAGCTGTGGGGAAAGACCCCTCCCCCCCCCAAAAAAAACAGAGTGATTGATTTTCAGATTAAAGTCCAGTAGCACCTTTAAGACCAACAAAGATTTATTCAAGAAAAGTTGTTTTTTATACCCTGCTTTTCAGTACCCAAAGAAGTCAAAGCAGCTTCCAATGGCCTCCTTTTCCTCTCCCCCCAACAGATACCTTATAAGGTTGGTGGGGTCGAGAGAGCTCTGAGAGAGCTGTGACTGGCCCAAAGTCACCAGCTGGCTGCATGTAGAGGAGGAGTGGGAAATGAAACCCAGTTTTTAGATTAGAGGGGGTCGCTGCTAGCCCCTATGCCACACTGACACTCTGAGATTAAACTATCTGGCATGGATTTGCATTCTTAAGGTTTCTTTTTTTAACATAAGAAAAAGTTATGACTGATTTACTAACATGTCTCATTCATTGGAGGGGAGGCTGTTGCAGAATACAGGAACTTGACCTAGAATGAGGGAAAGGGGGGAGGGAGGTATAAGCAGAGGAATCCTTGGTGCGAGCAGAAAAATTATAAATAAATGTCCTTTGTTTCACCTGTGAAAATCTTGGCAGCCTGGGGTTGTTGGAATGATAAACTAATACCCTTCAATAGTTGGCGGGGGGAGGGGGGGAGTGTCATTCTCTTAGCACCGCTGTTTTTATGCAAAAGTACCAGGCCAATGAGACATAAAGGTAAAGGTATCCCCTGTGCAAGCACCGGGGCATGTCTGACCCTTGGTTTGCCAGTGCCTTCCCCAGTCATTACCGTTTACCCCCCAGCAAGCTGGGTCCTCATTTTACCGACCTCGGAAGGATGGTAGGCTGAGTCAACCTTGAGCCGGCTGCTGGGATCGAACTCCCAGCCTCATGGGCAGAGCTTCAGACAGCATGTTTGCTGCCTTACCACTCTGCGCCACAAGAGGCTCTCAATGAGACATTGTTGTTGTTGTTATGTGCGAAGTCGTGTCCGACCCATCGCGACCCCATGGACAATGATCCTCCAGGCCTTCCTGTCCTCTACCATTCCCCGGAGTCCATTTAAGTTTGCATCAATGAGACATACATACACTGGTGTAAACGGCTCTTAAATCACAGTGGACGTATTGCAACCCCACTGAGATGTCTGGAGGTGGTTTCCCCTTGCCTGCCTCTATGTAGCCACCCTGGGGTTCCTCGGCGGTCTCCCCTCCAAGTACCAGGCAGGGCTGACCCTGCTTAGCTTCTGAGGTCTGTGTCGGGAACCCGCTTGCTAACTGAAAAACAGGGTGCCCCTTGAAGAAAACGTCACGCCAGGCCGGGTGGACGATACAACAGGAACAAGCTTTATTTCAGCAACGTGGAGTCCGCTGGTATGGAGTAAGAGCTTCCACCGAACTCCAGGTGGAAGCTCTCTTTTATACAAAACCCACCTCCTTTGGCTGTATTGCCCCACCCAGTACTTCCGGAGGGAACGTGCTGATACAATCATGACTCATGCACATATGCGAGGTTTTCCGGGGTTCCCGATGGCCCATTTTCCTGGAACAAAGGGCCATCTCCGGGCCCTTGTCAAAAGGTGGAGGGGGACATTGAGGTTCTTTAGCGGCCATTGCCACCTCAACGATCGGGTGGGGCGCCCAGCTGCCGGCTTGCCTGTGATCACCATGCCCTACCTCCGTGATCGCGGGCGCCTCTGATGGCGGGGTTCGGTCTGGTTCCCAAGCCACCAAGGATCGAACCACGACATTCTGCCCCCCCAAAGGTCCATTCTCCAACCCCCCGGGACGGCCAGGATACCGCTTGTGGAAACGTTCAGTGAGTCGGGGCGCAAGGACGTCCGCTGCCCAGACCCATTCCCGGTCCCCCAAAGCGAAGTCCTTCCATTCCACGAGGTACTGCAACTTCCCCCTGTGGAGTCTAGAGTCCAGGATATCCGCCACCTCGTGGTGCTCCCCCCCCGGCAGGACCTCGGGCGCTGGCGGGGAAAACACGGGGTGCCAAACGTCACCGTCCGGAGTTTTTTTTAGAAGGCTCACGTGAAAAACGGGATGGATGTGCCGGAGGTTCTTGGGGAGCTTGAGCTTGACCGAAACTTCGTTGATCGGGGCCAAGACCTTGAAAGGCCCCAAAAACCGAGGGCCTAGCTTCTTGCTGGGCAAATTCAACCGGAGGTTCCGGGTGGAAAGGTAAACTCGATCCCCCGGTCGGATCTCCTCAGCTGGTCGTCTCTTCCGGTCGGCGTCCTCTTTCTGCGCTGCCTTGACTTTGTGGAGCTGCTCCTGCAGCGACTTCCAGCAGCTCCCGGCACGCTTCCCCCACTCGCGAAGGTCGGCCGATTCCCGGGCGGGGACCTCTCCAAGCTCCGGGAAGTGTCTCAGGTCTGTCCCGTAGACGACGGCAAAAGGCGACATCTCCGTGCTGCTGTGGTCTGCGTTGTTGTACGCGAACTCGGCCAGGGGGAGCAGGGGCACCCAGGTGTCTTGATGATAGGAACCGAAACACCGCAAGTACTGCTCCAGTACTTGATTAACCCGCTCGGTCTGCCCGTCCGTCTGGGGGTGGTAAGCGGAGCTCAGCCCTTGCTCGATGTCTAACAGGCGCAGGAAAGCTTGCCAAAACCGGGACACGAATTGTGAGCCCCGATCGGAAATCACCTTGTCCGGCAGCCCGTGCAGTCGGAACACGTGATCCAGGAACATCCGAGCCAACTGTGAAGCACTGGGGACACTGGCGCAAGGAATGAAGTGGGCCTGTTTGGAAAATAGATCTACCACCACCCAGATCACCGTTTTCCCCTTGCTGGGAGGCAAGTCTGTTATAAAGTCCATGGAGATCACTGACCACGGCCGGGTCGGGACCTCGAGCGGGTGCAGCAGCCCTTTCGGCTTGCCAACCCCCGGCTTGCAGGTCAGGCAGACAGGACAACCACTGACGTAAGCTTTTGTGTCCCGCCGCAGACTGGGCCACCAAAACCGCCGCCGGGCCAACTTCCAGGATTTTACGAAACCGAAGTGCCCGGCGGTCTTAGCATCGTGGCAGAGGCTGAGGGCTTCCCGTCGTAGCCCTTCCGGGACGTAGACAGCCTCCCCCCTCCGCCAGAGACCGGAGTCCAAAATCAAAGAGTCCCGGAGCTCAGCCAGCTCCTCGTCTGTCCCGTAGGCTGCCACTAGGCGGTCTCGGAGCGGGGCGGTCGCCGGGTCGGGCTCCCATTCCCCCCGGGCCCGACGCCTAGTGACGACCCCCCGTCCCAGCTGCTCCTCACCGAACACAGACCTGGTGCAGGGAGCGTACCCCTCCCCATGATGCGGCAGCCGGGAGAGGGCGTCCGCGAGGAAATTCTCTTTGCCGGGGATGTGACCCAGCTTGAAATTGTACCGCGAAAAGAACTCCGCCCACCTCATCTGCTTGGCGTTCAGGGATCGCGGTTGCCGGAGCGCCTCCAGATTCTTGTGATCTGTCCAGACCTCGAACGGCTCCTCTGTTTCCTCCAGCCAATGCCGCCATTCGGTGAGGGCGAACTTAATCGCAAACGCCTCCTTCTCCCAGGTAGACCAGTTCCGCTCCGTTTCGGCGAATTTTCGTGAGAGGTAGGCCGCCGGCCTCAGCTGTCCCGCCTGGTCTCGCTGCAGGAGAACCGCCCCGGCTGCTGCGTCGCTGGCGTCGACTTGTACCACCATCGGCTGGGTTGGGTCGACGTGCAGTAGCGTGGGCTCAGACGCGAAAGCTTGCTTGAGGGCCAGGAACGCTGCCTCCGATTTCTCATTCCAGCCGAGCGCTGCGCTGGGCCGCGTGGCGCGAGGACCTCTCCCCTTGGTACCTAGCAAGTCCGTGAGGGGAGCCACTACGGAGGAGTATCTGGGGATGAAGCCTCTAAAAAAATTAGCAAACCCCAGAAAGCTTTGTAGCTGTTTCCGGGTGCGGGGCCTTTCCCAGTCCAGCACCGCCTGCACCTTCTCGGGGTCCATAGCTATGCCCTGGGCTGAGATGCGGTAGCCCAAATAGTCCAGGGAGGGACGGTGGAATTCGCACTTAGCCAGCTTCACGTATAGGTGGTTTGCCAGCAGGCGCTTTAACACCTCCCTCACCAGGGTCACGTGCTCTTGGGGATCTTGGCTGTAGATCAGGACGTCATCCAAATAAACAACCACCCCCTGAAACAGAAGGTCCTGCAACACCTCATTAATTAGACTCATGAAAACCCCAGGTGCCCCGCTTAAACCGAACGGCATCACTTTAAATTCGAATTGTCCCAATTGACAGTTAAACGCTGTTTTCCACTCATCCCCCTCCCGGATGCGTACCCGGTAGTACGCCTCCCTTAGGTCCAGCTTAGTGAACAGAGTCCCTTTGCCCAGCCGGGCCAGCAAATCCGGGATCAGCGGGAGGGGGTAAGCGTTCCCCGCTGCGATGGCGTTGAGGCCCCGGTAGTCCTGGCTCAGCCGTCGGGACCCATCCTTTTTCCGGACGAACAAGACTGGAGCTCCCATGGGACTGGAAGCGGGCCGGATGAAACCTCGGGCCAGATTTTTTTCCAAAAACTCCCGGAGGTCCTTGAGCTCACCCTCCTCATTTTGTAGATGCGCCCTTTGGGCAGTACCGCCCCCTCTGGGATGTTGATAGCGCAGTCCGTGCGGCGGTGTGGGGGTAGCTCGTCCGCTTCCCGCTCGCTGAAAACGGCTGCGAGGTCTCGGTACTCTGGCGGGACCTCGGGCTCTGGTTTCTCCTGCTGCGCCGCCGCCGCTCCCCTGGGACGCGCCACCGTCCTCTTGTGGCTGGAATTCTCGCGGGGGACCCGATGCCGTGCACCCACCGTCAAGTCGAACTTCAGGGTCCCCGCCCGCCAGTCCACCACGGGGTTGTGTTCCTTCAGCCAATCCAGGCCCAACACCGCCCGATATCCCGCTACGGGGACCTGGATCAGCCACCGCAGCTCTTGGTGGTCCCCTATGTGGATGGCGATAGGACCCACCTCCTCCCCGAAAGGTCCCCCCTGAATCGGGCTGCCGTCCATCTGGACGAAAACCAGGGGAACCTTCCGAATGCGCTTTGGTAGCCCCAAAGCCCGGGCTATCTGGGGGTGGACCATGCTGTGGTCGCATCCAGAGTCCAAAAGAGCCTCCCCCACCCAACTTAGTCCGTTCTCCGGGTTCCGGAGCTCTAAAATTACCACGTTCGGAGGTCGCGCCTCATGCTGTAGGGGTTTTCCCTCGCACCGCGGGACCTGCTGCCCGGCGCCGTCTACAGCAGGTCCTGGCCGTTTCCCGTCGCCTGGACGCTTCCCGGTTCGTTGCGGAGGTCCTCCGCCCGGCGTGCCTGCTGGGGGCGTGTCGCACCTCCCCCCTGGGAGAGCCCGCGGTCCTCCCCCCCTTGCCGTTGGCACGCTGCTGCGAAATGTCCTGACCCCCCGCATTTCAGGCACAGTCCTTCCCGGCGTCTCCTTTCCCGCTCGGGGTTCGGGGGTCGTTTGGGGCGAGAGTTGTCGGGGCCCGGTCTTGGCGCCTCGGCTGACCCGCCTTTGGCCTCCCGGGGGGGTGCGGCGGCCCAACCCAGGCTGGCTTCCAGCTTGGCGACCACGAAACACCACCCCTCCAGTGTAGACAGATCTTCTTCCGTCCCCTTGATCACGGCCCATTCCCTGAGCTTCGGGTTAAGGCCCTCCCGGAAGTACTCGATTTGGGTCTCCTCGTTCCAGGAGAACACCTTGCCTGCTTCCCTCCGGAAAATGTCTATATAGTCCATAACCCCCCTAGTACCCTGTCGAAGTCCCTTGATCCGACTCTTTGCCTTGTCCTCAGCCTGGGGGTCCTGGAATCGTCGGCGGAGCGCGACCACGAAGTCCTGCAGGTCCTGAGTTGCCGGGTCGCCGCGCTCGGCCAACCCCAGGTACCACTGACCCGCCTTGCCCTGGAGACACGAGGCCACCCCCCAGACCAAGTCCTCGGAGTCCTCATACCGGTCTCCATATCTCCGGGCATGCGTCAGCGCGTGGAGGAGGAACTGCGGGAGGTCGTCCGGCGTCCCGTCGAAACGCGCCTTAAGCTCTGGGGGGGAACGTTTTGGAGAGTAGTCCGACCCCCTCCGGATCCGGGATTCTCGGCGTCCGCCGTCTCGTCCTGCTCCGCTCCACCGGCTACCAACTTGCCCAACGACGCCGTGCCGCTCCCTGCCTTGCACGTCGCTCCTGCGTTGGTCCGGCTCTCGCCGCCCCGTCGGCTCACCTGCTCCCCCGAGATCCTCTGCTGTCTCGCCTCTCCGCTGGCCGTCTCGCCTACTCGGGACTGAAAACTGCTCCGGGTCGGGGTCCGGGGCCCGCTCACCAGTGCCGGGCTCGTCCTCGTCGCTGGAGGCGTCCTCACTCGACGCGATCCCCTCCGCCGTTGTATTACCAGTCCCTCCGGGCCCGGCCCGAGCTTGCTCACGGGCTTCAGCTGCCTGCAAGCGCCTGGCCAAGTCCGCCATGGCCCGCCGCAGGTCCTCTAGGGATTCCTCAGGTCTTACCGGGCGAAGCGCCTGCCTCAGCTGGGTGTCCCAGGTTGGGGCCAACCCCCCAGACCTCGGCGCGCTCCCCGCCGTGCTTGGGAACCCCATGGCCCGGCGCCTTCCCTTGGCCGCCGCTGCCGAGGGTCTCGGGGTCCCGGACAGCTGCTCCTGGCCCCCCGATTTTCGGAGGAAATCTCCCGGGGACATTAAACCCATGTTCCCGGGGTTCGTGGGGGTCGAGACCGCCTCGTTGCTTGAAAACGCCATCTCTGGATCCGTCCCGATAAGCGCTCGGATGCGATGCCGACCCTGGAGTTCGGTGGAAGCTCTTACGATGTCGGGAACCCGCTTGCTAACTGAAAAACAGGGTGCCCCTTGAAGAAAACGTCACGCCAGGCCGGGTGGACGATACAACAGGAACAAGCTTTATTTCAGCAACGTGGAGTCCGCTGGTATGGAGTAAGAGCTTCCACCGAACTCCAGGTGGAAGCTCTCTTTTATACAAAACCCACCTCCTTTGGCTGTATTGCCCCACCCAGTACTTCCGGAGGGAACGTGCTGATACAATCATGACTCATGCACATATGCGAGGTTTTCCGGGGTTCCCGATGGCCCATTTTCCTGGAACAAAGGGCCATCTCCGGGCCCTTGTCAAAAGGTGGAGGGGGACATTGAGGTTCTTTAGCGGCCATTGCCACCTCAACGATCGGGTGGGGCGCCCAGCTGCCGGCTTGCCTGTGATCACCATGCCCTACCTCCGTGATCGCGGGCGCCTCTGATGGCGGGGTTCGGTCTGGTTCCCAAGCCACCAAGGATCGAACCACGACAGTCTGATAAAAACAGTGTAGCTTGGGCTGTCTCCATACATACATGCATATGTGACAAATACCACAGCTACTCCCCACCCCCACACTGCAGGGCCCCTGAGAGCCAGCTTGGTGTAGTGGTTAAGAGCGGAAGCTTCTAATCTGGAGAGCTGGGTTTGAGTCTTCCCACCTCCTCCACATGTAGCTAGCTGGCTGACCCTGGACCAATCACAGTCCTGTTAGAACTGTTCTCACAGCACAGTTCTGTCAGAGCTCTCTCAGCCTCACCTGCCTCACAGGGTGTCTGTTTTGGGGAAAGGACGTGAAGTGGATTGTCAGCCACTTTGAGATTCCTTTAGGCAGGGAAAGGTGGGGTATAAAAATCAACTCCCCTTCTTCTTCAAATCTCTTACCTATTCAAAATTGCCCTTGGATCATATGGCAGGATAAGGCAGTCCTGGGCATGTTTCTCATTGGGAGCACATGGGGACCGTCTTCATGCTGCTCAGGTCTGCCTAAGGAACCAAGGCACTTGAACAGGGTTGCCAACCTCCAGCTAGAGTCTGGAGTTCTCCAGGGAATGTAGCTGATCTCTACACCATCAGAATCAAAGAGACTTTCGGTGGACAAGAAATGTCGTGTTACGTTTGCCGAATGTAGACGTTATATTCCAGCCGCTCCGCATAACATCGCCTACATCCACTGTCTGGGCAGCAGCCGGCTCGCTACAGCCTCCATTTTAAAGCATGACTTCGGGAATCACAAAAAGTGGATTCACCACCCTAAAAAGCGCGATCCACCGCAGACCACCAGCAGGCAACCAGCAGAAGGAACATACGGAGGGTGAAATGCGTAATAGTCAGCTCTGCGATGCCCTCCTTCACACCTGCCTCCCTCTCCCTTCTTCTCAGGGACAGGAATTTTCTTCTTTTTAAAAATGGGGATGCGCACAGAGCAGTGCATAGAGCAGGGGTAGTCAAACTGCGGCCCTCCAGATGTGCATGGACTACAATTCCCAGGAGCCCCTGCCAGCAAATGCTGGCAGGGGCTCCTGGGAATTGTAGTCCATGGACATCTGGAGGGCCGCAGTTTGACTACCCCTGGCATAGAGGGATACCCGTGTAGGCGAGGCTAGCAATACGCAGAAGCATATATTATTCAGTGATGTAACAAAGCATGCTTCTCAAATGTTTATTTTTTACAAAAGTATCAAAGGTTTAAATTTCTCACACCATCACTAAAGTACTCTGGAAACCCTCCCCCCTACAAAGTGTCTATTTTCCCCCAAAGTGTGGGTGCTTTGCATTCTCAAATGGGCACATCATATAATCGAGGCAAGGTTCACGGTTGATCGTCCCTGACGATCCCGAATGATCAATCATGCTTGCTCACTGACCATTGCTATTTGACTGTTTCGGGGTGGCTCACATGTGGTTTTATTTTCTCCACTTCAAACTGGGCCTAAACTGGCCTCTATGATGCTGTGCATATATGTTACAACGAATAAGTATTAATTTAAAAAAAAATTATGCCCATGCTGTATCTTTAAACAGCAATAAAATATGCCAGGACGGGATTGGTTGCCTAAAGTGATTGACAGGCTAAAGCGCAACAAGTTTAAAGTGCATTACTCTCTTTTCTGACTTTTCCAGCCGCTAATGAGGAGGCTATAATGCATATAAAGACAGCTACAATGCATTGAGGGCTGGTGAAGTGCAATAAAATATCACACATTTGCATTCAGCTGGTGTTTCGCTATTTAGACCAAGGTACGGAAATTCCCATAGAGTGGGAAGGGACATTCAGGGTCATTTACCCAACCCCCTGCACAATGCAGGAACTCACAACTGCCTGTCAACCCACAATTTTTGGCCCCAATTTTGTGCCCCAGTTATCCCCACACCAAAACTCTCCAGAATCCAGCCTGGCCTGGAGGAAATTCACCTCCCAGCCCACAGCGGCAATCAGCAGTTCCCTGGGCATGCAAGGAAGGGCCACAAGAGACAAACACTGGCACATCCCTTCCTGCCCACCCACTCACCATCTGCCTAAGGTCATAATATCTGCATTTCTCTTAGGTGAATATCTAGCCTCTGCTTAAAAACTCCCAAAGAAGGATAACCCACCACCTCCCAAGGATGACAGAGATCCACCCCCCCACACTGGAGAAAATGGCTGCTCTGGAAGGTGGGCTGAGGTCCTCCTCCTTCCACAGGCTCCACCCCCAAAACTCTGGGTGTTTCCCAACCAGGGGATTGGTGAGTCTAGATCAGGGGTAGTACAACGTTTTTGGACTACAATTCCAATGAGCCCCTGCCAGCAAACGCTAGCAGGGGCTCATGGGAATTGTAGTCCATGGACATCTGGAGGACCACAGGTTGACTACCCCTGGTCTAGATGACTGGCACCAGGAGGAGACAACAGACCTGGCTTATGCCCCTCCCAGAACTATGCAACCATCAACAGAGTGCCAGGTGAACCCCTGAGATGCTGGCCATACCACTGGGGCTTGGGTTGGGGCCCACACATATCTGGCCAAGTATCCTAATCTCTCCCACCCCAATGTGCCAACACATCAATATCCTCACAGGTAGGTATTGTACTGGTCTAGTACCATAATAATAATAAAGAAAGAAAGGTAGGTATTGTATTTTCCTCAGCACTAAGGCAAAGGGTTTAATGTAGGGATGCTCCATAGAGGGGATTTTAGTTAGACTTGCCAATACTGGGTTGGAAAATTCCTCAAGATTTGGGTGTGAGGCCTGGGGAATTGTTGGCAGAGTTTGAACATGCAAGGATAGCAACACTCCAAGATGCTTAAAAGAATACAATCGTTTTATTAAAGAGAAACAAGCTTTGTACAGAAAGAGAAGAGAGAGACCTAAGGGCCATTCCACACAACTTAAATGTAGCAGAAGTCTTACCTTTGGGAAACGCTACACATTCAACGTTCTGCATGACGTCGCACAGAATCTGCAACACTCCTGCAACACTCCTGCAAAAAGCGCTTTGTTGTAGCGCTTTTCGGGGAATCGGGAAAAGTGGATCCCCCCTGAGAAATCCGCTACAGTTCTGCGCACAAGCTGCAACACATCAGCAAAAGACATGTGCGTTCTCAATGTAGCGGTAGAAAGAATGTTCCTCCCCCATTCTTGCCCCCGAACTTCCGGAGAAGTGATCACCATTTTTTTCCTTAGACCGGCGAAAGCAACGAATGAGCGAGGCTTCTCTGGCTAAAGTCCATCCACAAAAGTGATTTAAAGTAAAACAAAGCTCCCTAAGTTCCCAAGCACAAGACAGCCCCCTGTTCGGCACTGCCCGTAATTTCGGCCACAAATTGCACCAGTGGGGGGGATTTTTTTTTTCTACTTGAGGAGCGTGTAAACGATTAATCACCTACTACGCCAGCAAAAAGGTCTTTCCGATGCAACGATTGAACGCATATTCGTTGCAACGGCTGTGTTTTTTTTTTTAAAAAAACAGTTTTTAAAGGGAAAGGGGCTTTTCGGGAGCATGAACACAACAGCCCATTGGCTGTTCCGTTTGATTGACAGCCAGGGGCGGGAAGAAGCGGAGAAAAAAATTGCTTCCTTTGTTGCAATTCCAGCGAGACCGGAAACCTATAGGGAATGAATGAAATGCTACTGGGACTTCTATATACCACTAAAAATAAAGGTATGCGGAATTATGAAAGTCCACTATTTAATATAGCGTTTCTGCATTCTGTGAACATTTGGCAACATTGGTCCTTGTGCGGAATGGCCATAGCTGTCTAATTGTTCTGCATTCATTCTGTCTGTTCAGGAGGCAAGGAGGGAGGAAGTGTGCTGAAAGGAGCACACAGTCTCCAATAAGGCCACCAGGGCACTGGAAAACAGTGCTGAGAAATTCCAGGAAGTTCCTAATCCAACTATGCTAAATACACATCGCCTCTGATGCCCCCTGCAGGATATTCTGAAGAAGCACATTACTCATCTTGCATGTTTCGACAGGGAACTTATGGGGGCTTTTCGCACGCCTTCAAAATCGCACAATGGTTGCCAATTGAAAACGCTACTGATTTGCCATTATGCACAACGTCGTTGACAATCTGCCACACACCTGAAACCGATCCGCAAAAAGCGCTTCCTTGTAGCGATTTCAGGGAAATCCCCAAAAGTGGATTCACCCTCCGGAAAGCGCTACACTCCTGCAACCAATCTGCAACACTAGCGGGAAAGTTCTGTGCGTTACCATTGTTGTGGTTTCTACAAAGTCCCTCCCCCTGGCTCTCTCCTCTGATCTTCCGGCGAAGTGATCGCCATTTTTTTTTCTCCGAGCGAACGGAGTTCAACCCACCAGCGAGCCTGTTTAGAGGCTTCCCCGGCTTCTGTCCCTCCCCAGAGCTGTTTAGTCACTAAGCACAGACAACAGAGAAGCCCGTTTGCTGATGTATTTTCCCTTTATTTTTTATACTGTTTTCGGCCGAAAATCGGGCCCGTGAGGGGGGGGATTTTTTTTTTTCACTCGGGGGGAGCGTGGCAACGATGAAACGGCAGCTCAAACACATCTGCCAGCTGGATAGGTCTCTCCGTTGCAACGAATCAACACAGATTCGTTGCAATGGGTGTGTTTAAAAAAAAACACCTTTCTTAAAGGGAAAGGGGCTGTTTGGGAGCATGCTAACGGCTGCCCATTGGCTGCTTGACGGCCAGGGGCGGGACGAGCTCGGCAATAGCGCTTCCTGTCTAGCGATTTTTGCTGAGACCGGAAGCTTGTGGGAAACGATACAAAACGCAACTGGATTCCACTACAAAGTCAGGTATGCATAATGACGAATTCCACTATTTTAAATGGCGATTTTTCGTTCAGCAAACAATTTGCTACAAGGATCCCGGTGCGGAAAGCCCCATGGTTGGGAAGGACAGGGACCTCAGTGGGGCACAATGGGGTTGAGTCCGCCCTCCAAAGCAGCCATTTTCTCCAGGCCCCACATGTTATTTTGGCCAACCGGTTATTTTGCTGATGAAATATTTTTCTCCAGTTTTGTAGTAATAGAGGCGGGACCAGCATCTGTTTGAACGTATCAGGACTGACTGAGAGCCAGTGTGATGTGGTGGTCAGACATGGCTGTTCTGCCAGACCTCCAAGACGAGGGAACGGCATTGAAAATCTGGCTCCCCTACTAAAGTGCCCAACTTACAAGTAAACATCTGTCACCAACAATATGGATGCCCTTTTGGTGCCCCGCTCTGTCAGAAGAGAAGGAACGGCTTGTCTGAAACGTCAAGATTTGCTTTCGATGCTAGTCATTTTTAAGACTGATGATTTTATTGATTTGATGCGCTTTTGTGTAACTTATGACTGTTGTGAGCTGCCTTGAGCCCTCTGCGGAAGGACGGTATGCATGTGGAAAAATATAAATAAAATAAAATAAGAATGTCAGACCAGGATCTGGAAGACCTCAGTTCGAATCCCTGCTCTGCCACAGCAACTTGCTGGATGACCTTGGGCCAGCAGACTCTGTTCCCATCGCTGCCACCTCGGAGCCCCTGGTCACTTTTGGGGATCGGTGGGTAGGGTGGCTAGTTCCAGTTCAGGAAGCTCCTGGAGATTTGGGGGTGAAGCCTGGGGCAGATAGGGACCTCAGTGAGGTCCAAGCCACAGTCCCCCCCTCCCCGGCAGCCATTTTCTCCAGGGGAACTGAGCTCTATATGGAGATGAGCTGGATGCCATGGGATCCCCAGGTCCCACCTGGAAATTGGCGTCCCTACTGCCCTCACTACACACACACACACACACACAGACACACACACCCACACACACGGAAAAGGGGTGCTGTGCCCCACCTCTCTCAGGGACTGCTTAGCAGGTCCCCCCTCCCCCCCCCCGGTTCCATCGGCAGCATCTTCAGCCTGTTTTGGACCCTGATAAGTGGTCCATGGGTGGGAAGGGGGAGAATCACAGCCATGACTGGGCCCCACAGATCTAAATAAAGTAAATAAGTAAAAGAACACCACCTGTTCTCTGTTTTATCCTCACAACACCCCTGTGAGGTAGGTCATGCTGAGAGTGTGTGACTGACCCAAAGTCACCCAGGGAGCTTCCAAGGCAGAGTGAGAATTCGAATGTGGGTTTCCCAGATCCTGCACTACCCTGGCCATCGCTCTATGAAAGTAACTCTTCATTTCTGCCTTTTGTCTCTCTGCCCAGTTCTCTTCAGTCACAAACTGCAGATTCTGCGTGGAACATGTCAGGCCTCTTCCACCCTCTCGCTCCCTCCTTTTTAAAAAACCCCCTAACCTCTGTGGGTATATGGTGCTCTTTCCCTGCACAGCCTTGGCTGAGGTGGACTCCTCCGTGAACTCTTCCTAGCTCAAATCAGTATGAAAACGGCGGCATTTCATATATACACATATGAGTGAGATGCGCGGCTTAGCCGTAAGTGCTATTTTATTTCTCGGTGAGAGTATAAAGTGTTTTTTCCCTTCATAATTTTTGATGTAAAGGCTAAATTGGGCCAGAGAAGAGGCACAATGCAACTTCCGTGCTCATTAGTATTCCTCCTCCGTCAGCCGACCAACGGCGGTTATGTATTTTTGCAAGTATGCATCTAATTTATTGTGGAGAACACAATTTACATGGGGTAGTCGATGCCTATTTTATGGCCTCACAAATAGATGTCTCAGCTCAAGCATATAATGGCTCAAGCAGCAGGAGCAAATACGTTCTAAATCTTCTAAATGTGCTTCACAAAAATGTAACTGAGGAATATAAAACAGATCAATTCTTGCATGTTATATATTGGTTTTTGATTTACAAATCTAATCTGGGGAAATTTCTTTAGAAATGGGGGAGGGAAAAATCTTTTTCTTCTGGTTGCCTTTTTTAAAAGCAAAGGGGGGGAAATGCCAAAGTTCTTTTGGTCCGGTTATAGGCAGCTGTGGCTCAGATCACCTCCCTTCCCATCCAAGGCTGAAGAGTTTGGGAGTGCTGGGTTTTTTGGAGGAGAGATGACATGATGAAAGGACATAAAATTATGAATGATGCGGGGAAAGATAGCCATTTCTGTCCCATAATACTAGAACTCAGGGTCACCCCAAAAAAGTTTGATGGATGGTAGGCTCGGATGAGTGCGAGGAAATAGTTTTTCAATCAATGTGTAATCATTTTATGGAATTATCTAGCTGCAGATGTGAAAAGGCTGTGGTTTAATTTAATCTAATGGAATATATATATTTATGCCTAACCCCTCCACATGGACACCCAAAGCAACCTCCAGTATCAATCTCTCCCCTCACTCTTAATTCTCACAGCCGTTCTGGGAGGAGGCTTAGGCTGACTAGCCCCAGGGCACCAGCTGGCAGAGTGGGGATTTGAACTCGGATCTCTCAGGTCCAGCACTTTATCCACCACACCACCCTGGCTGTTTCTGAAACTTTCATGGCTTGAGAAACAACATTAGACAAGTTGGTGAAGGATATTTAGTGACAGCGATTTGATGCAATCAAAGAAGAGTTGGTTTTTATACCCCACTTTTCTTTACCTCAAGGAGTTTCAAAGAGGCTTACAAGTGCCTTCCCTTCCTCTCCCCACAAACAAGCACCCTGTGAGGCAGGTGGTCTGAGAGAGTTCTGAAAGAACTGTGACTGGCTCAAGGTCACCCAGTAGGCTTCATGTGGAGGATGAGTGGAGAATTAAACTCAGTTAGATTCTGCTGCTCTTAACCCCTACACCACACTGGCTACCTGGAAACTCCATGCACAGTAGCAGTTTACCTGAGAATATGACATGCTGGGAGCAAACAATAAGAGTGACAGCCGTAATCCCAGAGACATCTGTCTGACCTCCACTGGAAGCAGAATTTGAGGCTAGTTAGACCTGGGGCTGATCTTGGAATGCATTCTTTTCTTGAACACTTTGTGCTGCATATACAATTTGATAAGATTTTTAAAAAATGGTCACTGTGTTTTGTTATAATTGGTGAAACCAGTTGACCCATTCCACATTTAGTGTTTCATTATATGAAGCAGTGAGAAAAATACTGTTTTATCTCCAAAGAGAGTCCCCACCCCCAAGCCTGGGAGACAGCCGGGGCCCCCTCTGACAGGGGAAAAACCTTTTTTGGTATTTTAAGCAAATATTGACCTGGAATGTCCAAAGCAGTCCACAATAAAAGAATCAAACAATTAATTAAGAGAGAATGCAAGTGACAGATACGAAATATGTATCTATAATTTGTTAAACATATAAATAGAATAAAACAGACAATCACATTTCATAGCAGCAGATTTGAACAAAAGGTGCAAAGAAAAAACGGAGGGCATTTCTGCACCTGGGTAAAAACTACACCAGCTGAATGGCAAAGCACTAAATATTATTGCGCCTCCCAGCCCCTCCTCTCCTTTTAAAAAATCTATACTTCTCCATTGAAATGCCTGTGCATGGAATCATAGATGCATAATGCTTTCTTAACGCCACCTCTTATGGGATCACATGTCCTTTGATACATTTAAAAAATAATCTTGTTCCTGTTTTTGGAGGGGGGGGGGAGAGAAAACTTTCAAGAGGAACGCTTTGTGTCACAACTTTGAAAAAAATCTTTTATTTCTGGCATTGCCTGCACACTTGCCTGCCTATTCATCGCTCCAGGAAGTTAGCCATTTTAAAAAAGAAATGCCCATCCCCGAGAACAAGGGAGAGGGAGGCAGGTGTGAGGGTGGGATGAGGCCTTTAGTGCATTTGAGCCTCCATACCTTCCCTCCGCTGGTCGCCTGCTGGTTGCTCTCTGGTAAAAAGGGAAAGGTATCCCCTGTGCAAGCACCGGGTCATGTCTGACCCTTGGGGTGACGCCCTCTAGCGTTTTCATGGCAGACTCAATACGGGGTGGTTTGCCAGTGCCTTCCCCAGTCATTACCGTTTACCCCCCAGCAATCAAGCTGGGTGCTCATTTTACCGACCTCGGAAGGATGAAAGGCTGAGTCAACCTTGAGTCGGCTGCTGGGATCGAACTCCCAGCCTCATGGGCAGAGCTTCAGACTGCATGTCTGCTGCCTTACCACTCTGCGCCACAAGAGGCTCATTGCCACAAGAGGCTCATTGCTCTCTGGTAGCTCGTGCTAAATAGGTTGGGGAATCCACTTAATGTGATTCCCCAACTCGCACTGTAAAATGGAGGATGTAGTGAGCTGTCCGGCGGCCAGATGCTGGATGTGGGTGATGTCACGCGACGCGGCCAGAATATAATGCCCAGATTAGGTAAGCATTTCACAATATTTATTGTGTGCAGAAAAGTGCAGAGTATTTCAATCGACAGGGCAGTACAGAAATGACTAGTCCTCATACTTCTACAGAAACCAACAGAACCCAAATGCCTTTGCTGGCAAGATTTCCTGGGAGGGCCTCAGAGAAGGAGGCAAAGGTCTTGCAGCAATGAATTGTCTACTAGGGTTGTCCGCGGCGGTATCCGAATTGGCTGTTCCAGGGCAATACAGCCAGTGCCACACCACGGGGCTCTGCACTGGCGTGTGTGAGCCAAGTTACGCACCGGTGCCCACACCTCTCCTCCACCCTCCATGGTGTGCCGGTGGCTGCATCAGCCTGGAACGGCCGATTCAGACGCCACCGCACACCACCCTATAGTCTACCATTGGAGAGATCAAACTGGCCTCAGCCAGGGCCAGGGCTTTTCCAGCCCTGGCCCCGGCCTAGTGGGACGCTCTGCCTGAAGAAAGCAGGGCCCTTTGGGATCGTGATCACTTCCGGAGGGCGTGCAAGATGGAGGTGTTCTGCCAGACCCATGGCTGAGGCCAGGAAAGGACAGCATAAACTGCTGAACTCCCTCCCTGGGAACCCATGCACCAATTTTTAAAAAACCCTCCAAGTTCTGGCCAACCCTCAGAAAGGTTTATCAGGGAGAGGTGTCTTTTTAATGTTAAAATGTTTTGATGATTTCTATGACTGTTTTTAAGCTTGTTGTCCGCCACTCTGCACTGATCAGGGATACAAATAAATTGTTGCTGTTGTTGTTGTTGTTATTAATTCCTCCCCTCTCACACTGGGCTTTGTTCTTCTCCAGGTCATGGGATAGACAGATAGATGAATCCGCATGGCTCATTCGGTCTCAGCAATTCCCGTTACTGTTTGAGCTTTTGCCTCAGTGATATTTGAAGGTATGTCAAAAAACATTTGTTATTGTTCTGTAAAATATTTTTGTTGAAAATTATTGTACTATTATGTGCATTATGAATGGTGTATAATGGAGACATAAATTAAATTTTTTTTGTTATAGATCAACCAATTATTATCTCAACGGAAGAGCATTTATATTTACCAGCACTAAGGAATGTGGCTTGGTTATGAGTAGCCATTAGGCTGGGTTTCACAAATAATGTCTGTTATATTTAGGGAGAAACCACGGAGGAAAGTTCCTATATTCAAACGAGACCTGTACCTAGGATCTCATTCTGGTGACTCCTTCTTCTCAAATAAACCCACAGAAAATTTGGGATTTCCCCTGCAGACTTTGTTATTCAGCCTGTGTGGTTCTTATTGTTCCAGCCTCTCGCCGCCGTGGCAGGTATATAGGTCAGGATGCCAGACGGGGTCCACCTTCAAGTCCCTGATCTGCCGGGCGTCTCACTGGGTGACTCTGGACCCATCTCAGCTCTCTCTGTCCCGAGATAAATGACGCCATAGGACTAATTTGACAATAAAATGGGGGAAAGCCGTCTACTAGATAGACGGAGGAAATGCCCCACCAGGGGTGATTTTTTAAAAGCAGGTACAAACCTGCTTCATTTTCTAGGGCTTTTTCAGAGATGATTCCCCCCCCCCCCGACAGATGGTTCAATTTGAATTTCATTTAAATGTTTGAGAGCCAGTCAGGATCCAGAAGGGATGAAAAATGGATGGGACAAACCCTGTTGTGTGTGTGTGTGTGTGTGTTTAATGGGATGCAAGCAAACAGGAATCGCACTAAATGAACAGGAGGGGAGGGAGCAAAGGTGCAGTCTATGACACCTTTAAGACCATTTTTATTCTGGGTGTAAGCATTGACTTCTTACTTGAAAGCTTATGGTCAGATTTGACCCTGGCTGGTCTGGACTCAAACGTTGTTTTGCTGCTTCAGACCAACATGGAATCTGTGAGAGGAGAGAGATGGGCCAGTCTGCAGTGGGACAGGCCAAGTAGCCAAAATCACCTCCCCGCTTCCTGTTTCAGGAGGTGCACCCCGTTTGGCAGGAGAGAGGAGGTAGGGTTGTGGAGAGACAGGGAAGGGCTTTGAGGTAACTACTTAACTTGTTTTAAGAGCCTTTAGAGCAGGGGTAGTCAAACTGCGGCCCTCCAGATGTCCATGGACTACAATTCCCAGGAGCCCCCTGCCAGCGAATGCTGGCAGGGGGCTCCTGGGAATTGTAGTCCATGGACATCTGGAGGGCCGCAGTTTGACTACCCCTGCTTTAGAGCTACCAGCCACAAAATGTCGTCTCGGTGGTTAGAGCCAATCACAAAATGGCAGCTTAGCTGTGCTTGGGTATAGGGTTGCCAACCTCTAGGTGGTGTCTGGGGATCTCCCACTATTAACCTGCATCTCTAAGTGACAGAGATCAGCTCACCTGTAGAAATGGCTGCTGTGGGAGGCAGGCTCCATAGCATTATACTCCCCTTCCCAAATCCTGCCCATAAGAATCCCACCCCCAAATCTCCAGGTATTTCCCAACCCTATTGGGTTTTCTCTGCAAACTGTACATTGCCCGACAAGGGAAAGTGTATTGTCCCCTTTATATTTTCCTGAGAAGAAGCAAATAGCTTTCTTGCCGAGGGAAAGAGTCAAGAACATCCACTTCCCACTCAGAGCAAAGAAATGTGTGTCTGTAATAAAAAGGGGAGATGAAACAGATGGGAAGGGGTTAGGCTTGCCATCTCTGGGTTGGGGAATTCCTGGAGAATTGGGGACTGATTCTGGGGAGGGTGGGTTTGAAGAAGAGAGGGACATCAGCCGGGTATAATAGCAGGGAGGCCACTCTTCAAAGCAACCCTTTGCTCTGAGAGGACATGAATCTGTCATCTCCAGTGCTCACTTGCAAGTTGGCGACCCTAGAAAGTGTTCTGGTGCGGTAGTTTTCCATCCAAAGCAAAAGGTACGTGCACCCATGGGCCTCTTGCTCCTTCATGCAAAAAAGAAAGAGCAGAGAAGCTGCTGGTTCAGCTTTGAAGGGAAAGGGAAGAAAACAATTACAGTAGGAAGAGAGGAGCTGGAATTTCTTGGAGAGTGGCTGGTTACTCCGGAGTGACCTTATATCCACCATTAGTCTAGACCAGCCTTTCTCCACTTTTCTACCACTGAGAAATCCCTAAAACAGGGGTAGTCAAACTGTGGGCATCCAGATGTCCATGGACTACAATTCCCATGAGCCCCTGCCAGCGTTCGCTGGCAGGGGCTCATGGAAATTGTAGTCCATGGACATCTGGAGGGCCGCAGTCTGACTCCCCCTGCCCTAAAACATTCTTCAGGCTTAGAGAAACCCCAGAAGTGGTCCTATTGTGCAGAATATTGTTGGGAAGCAGAGCTGTGGACACGCCCACACGGGGCCCCTCCCCTTCCCGCCCCCTCCAGGCCCATCACTGGCCATTTTGGGGGGAGGTGGGTCAATGTGACCATATAGGGTCATATCACCTGATAAATGTGTAATAAATCTTAAAAATATATTAAAAATTAATTAACTTCCACCCATTCGCAGAAACCTTCCAGGGCCATCAAGAAACTCCAAGGTTTCATGAAACCCTGGTTGAGAAAGCCTGGTCTAGGGAAAGCAGTGTCTCCCCCCACAGTTGTACCACAAGTCTCAAAGGCTGTGTGTGAACACGCCTGCTGCAACTATTGCCTTTTGCTCTCCGGTTTTAAAAAAAAGAGTTTTAAGCTCTGTGCTCCCTCTCTTTGTACTGACATGCATAAATCCTGCTTAATAATCATTAGGGCTGTCAACCAATTAAAAAATACTTAGTTGATCAATCATCCACCCTTTCACTGATCAGGTGATTGTTTTACCAATTTAAATTGGCATATTAAAAAAAAATACTCCCATAAAGGCATCTTTGAAAGATAGCATACACAAAATAAAAGCTACCGCTTGTTATTGAGAAGAAAAGACCGTTCTTCAAATGATTTTTCTTTGATATTCATTGATGGGGTGTCATGTCAGATGCACCGTTTAAAAAAAAATTAAAGAAATGTTTTTTGTAGAAATTGCCTCCCCACTAGATTAATTACCTAACAGAGAAATCCTAAACAGATACACTTCTTTCTAAGTCCATTGGAATCAATGGCCTTGGAAGAGTATAATTTTGCTTAGTTGTTTTATATCCCACTTGTGGCGCAGAGTGGTAAGGCAGCCATCTGAAAGCTTTGCCCATGAGGCTGGGAGTTCAATCCCAGCAGCCGGCTCAAGGTTAACTCAGCCTTCCATCCTTCCGAGGTCGGTAAAATGAGGACCCAGCTTGCTGGGGGGTAAACGGCAATGACTGGGGAAGGCACTGGCAAACCACCCTGTATTGAATCTGCCATGAAAATGCTAGAGGGCGTCACCCCAAGGGTCAGACATGACTCGGTGCTTGCACAGGGGATAACTTTACCTTTACCTTTGACTACCCGAAGGAGTCTCAAAGCGGCCTTCCCTTCCTCTCCCCACAACAGGCAAAATGTATGGCAGGTGGGGCTGAGAGAGCACTGACAGCACTGCTCTGTGAGAACAGTTCTAACAGGACTTCGACAGGCCCAAGGTCACCCAGCTGGCTGCATGTGGAGGAGGAGTGGGGAATCAATCCCAGCCCTCCAGATTAGAGGTCGCTGCTCTTAATCACTAGACCCCCCTGAGTCATAAGACTGCACTAACAGAGTGAATCTAACAGTTAATTTAATCAGTAGATGAGTGTCTCCATTACTGAGTCTAAAAGAGCATCAAGCTGCTTCTGCCCCCATTCCTACCACTAGCTTCCCAGTCCTGGTTTGGATATTCCTGGAGATTTGGGGGCAGAAACCCGGCAGGGGGGGGGAACTTCCTTTTCTCCTAGTTCCTATGGTAAATGATACTTTCTGCCCTCCAGAGCTGCACTTCTCTCCAGGGGAACTGATATCTGTTGTGATTCTGGCAGAAATCCAGCCCCCCCCCCCAATACCTAGAGGCTGGCCATCCGAGACAAAATCAGAAGGTACAGTCAGGCCAGGTATGGAATACCTGCATAGCCAGGAGAACCAGCGTAAGCTTTACAATGGGCCCCAGATTTGTCAACTCCGGACTGGGACATTCCTGGGGATTTGGGAGGAGGGCAGAATCTGGGCAGGGCAGCATGTGTGTGTGTGTGGGGGGGGGGGCATTTTCTCATAGGGAATGGATCATTGTAGTCTGCAGAGCAGTTGTAATTCCAGGAGCTCTCTCTGCACCACTTGGAGCCTGGAAACCCTACACAATGTTCATGGGTGATATTTTCAAGGTGTTGTACATACAGGGTCATGGGCGAGGGGGGATGCTTCTATCAAGAAAGAGGGATGAAAACTAGGTCTGCCCACTACTCCTTCATTCTATGTCAGTGGGGGCTCTTTGCTCGTAGGCAAGTGATACAAAAAGACGTTGCACATGTTCAGAGACACTGCTCTGTACTTATTTGTGATACATGTAAAACGGTATAGAAGTATGATGAATATGATAAATAAACAGTTAAACAATAACAGCTTTGTAAAACAACAGGCATGAGTGGAACATATATCCTTTATTATACAATTAGTAGGGAAGCCCGTTTTGAAAAGGCGGAGGGAGGGTGGACAGGCTCCTGGAGACCAGAGCAGACCTGCCAGCAAGGCGGGCTGCCGAGGTTGGCATGGTGGGACCAGATGCCCCCAAGCCCTCCCAGGGGCCAGGAGCCTGGGGAGCACAATGTGGCACAGCAGAGTGTGCCCAGGCCTTCCCGATACCCCGGTGGCCATGGCAGAGTGTGACCGGATGGTCTTCCCCATGCTCCTGATGGCCAGGGGGCAGGAGTGGACAGCATGGTGGAATGTGCTCGAACAGCTTTCCTTGTCCTCCCTGCAGCCAGCAGACTGGGGAGCACAATGCAACTGTGGCAGACCGCAGCAGAACACGGCTGGACGGTCATTCCCAGCTGGCAGGCTTAGCTCTTGCTGGCTCTTCCTCCCCATGCCAAGTGCCAGGAAGTGGCATGAAGGAGGCGGAGGGATGGGGAAGAGCTTCTGATTGGCCCTCAGTGGGAGGGTGCTATCACTCTATTGGGGGCATGTCCCCCAGTGAGGGCCAATCAAATGTTCGGCATGTTGTTAAAAGGACCATAAGATTTTTATAGGTTATCATGTTGCTGCATACGTGTTACTTTAAGTAAGGGGTGGTGGCTTCGGTGGGGGGTTGGATGCTAAATTGCTAAATGAGGGATGCATTTAGAAAGGTGACACACACTTCTAATTTTCCCTCAGTTGAACTGGAGCTATATTCTGACTAAAGAATAATTAGCCAGTTAATGAGCTGAAATGTGATTGATTAATTGGTTAAATCTGCATATGTATTAAAACAATCATTCTTTTTTTTTTTTAAGCAGGAGTATGTTTTCCCTGTTTTCTTAATTTTTCTGGGATTTTGCCTGGCCTGCCTTTCAGTCCTTCTGATCTGACTCTGTGCCAGAGTGCACAATCTGTGTGGAGGAAGCCCCAGGCTCAAACCTCAGCCACTGTGGGATGGGAGTGAATTTCCTCCAGACCAGGCTGGATTCTGGAGATTTTTGATGTATGCGTGGGGCCATGAAATTGGGGTCACTGGGCCATGAAATTGGGGTCACTGTGGGTGGGCAGGCAGTTGGGAGTTCCTGCATTGTGCAGGGGGTTGGACTAGATGATTCTGGAGGTCCCTTCAAACTCTATGATTCTATATGGTAGTTGTCCCTGCAGTTTCCTCACCCCCAGAAGTGACCACCCCCCTATCCCGGCCCATTAGGGCTTTTATTAATCGGGGGGGGGGGAATCAGCACAAGGATATCCTTACATTGACAGGCCACTGCAACAATGGATGCAGCAGGTTCTCTCACCTATTCTATCAATAGCCATAGCATACAACACAAAAATAGAGCCTCTTGTGGTGCAGAGTTTTAAGGCAGCAACATGCTGTCTGAATCTCTGACCATGAGGCTGGGAGTTCGATCCCAGCAGCCGGCTCAAGGTCGACTAATGAGTACCCAGCTTGCTGGGGGGTAAACGGTAATGACTGGGGAAGGCACTGGCAAACCACCCCGCATTGAGTCTGCCATGAAAATGCCAGAGGGCGTCACCCCAAGGGTCAGACATGACTCGGTGCTTGCACAGGGGATACCTTTACCTTTACAACACAAAAATCAGAGACCCATGCCTTTATGGCGACATCACAGGGCAAAAATATGGTTCCAAAACACGGATCCTCAGGATTTTTGCATTGGGCCACCCCAAATTCACCAAAGGTTTATGTACAGCCAATCCACATGTCTTTAAGACCAAAAGCCCTACCCACATTACCTTGGCAGTAGGTACCAGACAAATGTACACACAAGCATGCTTAGGATGACGCTGCATCCTTCCACACAGAGCCATGTGTCAGAACAAGCTAGGCCAAAGGAGCACTGAGCACCTTTAAGATCAACACATTTTTATTCAAGAGAGAGAGATACCTTTTTTTATTCAAGGTAAAAACTTACATGTACCTGCACACTTTGTGTACAGGGGGGGAGGAAAGGATTCATTTTGAAATTTGCCATCAAATTTGCCACAAATGAAGCTAAACCAGGGGTAGTCAAACTGTGGCCCTCCAGATTTCTATGGACTACAATTCCCATGAGCACCTGCCAGCATTCGCTGGGAGGGGTTCATGGGAATTGTAGTCCACGGACATCTGGAGAGCCACAGTTTGACTACCCCTGAGCTAAACACTCCCATTCTTTTGCTGCTTCAGAGGGAAGCAAAAACACCCTTTAAGGAAAGCCTTTGACACACAATGATCTTGTAAAGAAATGTCAAGGGGGGGGGCATTTGTCCTGCCCCCCCCAGCAGTTGAGCATGCTACTTGTGATGCAGCCATTACTTCCTGCTGGAACAGACAGCAGAGCAGGGAAGGAAGAGGCGACAGCAGCACCCGAAGGAATAAACTTGCTCATGAGGTGACCTCCAGCCTTCTAGCAAAAGGAAGGCATCTGGTGGCCCACTTGGGGCTGTTGTTATTATTCCCCAGGACTAAACAAGTCATGAATATGTGTGTGTGTGTGTGTGTGTGTGTGTGTGCTACTCTGTCGCCAAGCAGGCAGGTGCAAAGAGCGTGCATTTAAGGAAGTAAAATTTCCCGTGTGCTCAGCAACAAGGAGTCTGAGAATCCCCCCGCCCGCCCCCCGCCACTACATCCCGTCAGAAGCGGAGGGTCCTAAGGCAGGGCAGGCTGTTTTGTCCTGCACTGTAGAAATTAGTTTGGAGAGGGATCCACAGCTTCTTTTATCTCCCTCCTCTCAGCACTGGGAAGTAAATAGTTGGGGGGGGGGCAATGTTTGGGGGCCTTCAAAGTGTGGGGTCCATAGCAGATGCAACATGTGCCACATTGTTAAACCGGTACAGGCGAAAGGGAATGCCAATTCCACACTGGCAGCTCCCCATCTTGGATTTTCATTAAGTATAATGAAAATATTTTGAGATAGCTCGCTCTTTTACTGGAGATACTGTTTATGTCTCCAGGAGGGCTTTTTAGCCCCTTCCATTGACCAATCAATTGACTGAACTTTGTGGGCTGTGAGGGTTAGCTGTGTTAATCTGTTGAAACAACCAAAAAAACAATCTTTTTTGGGGGGGTGGGGGTTATCAAGTTCAGTGGTTCTCAACCTTCCTAATGCCGCGACCCTTTAATACAGTTCCTCGTGTTGTGGTGACCCCCAACCATAAAATGATGCAAGGGTTCTTTCACAGAAATTCAACCAAAACTGACCAATGGTGTGAAGATCCATGGTTCAGGATTGTATATCAATGGTTCTTTTTTCAAGGTTTTTCAGTTCAGTTCTGCCTCTTGCCCCACCCTGCCCATCTCATTCTTTTCCGCTGCTTCAGAGAAATGAACGTTCTATCTTGATCTATCTTGCAAGGCTGTTGTGTGGATGGCGCCCCCCTGGCCAAGCTGCTCCCCCTGCCGCAACCCCTGTGAAAGGGTCGTTCGACCCCCAAAGGGGCCCTGACCCCCAGGTTGAGAAACGCTGATCAAGTTAAGCTGGCCTGTGGTGCCCCGGTGGACTTTTCAAGGTGAGAGACAGTCAGAGATGTTTTGCCATTGCCTACGTGTGCCTCAGGGCCCTGATATTCCTTGGGGGTCTCCCTTCTGAATACTGCCTAGGGGAGACCACACTGTGGCTCTGCAGATGTCCATGGACTACAGTGACCAGCTGGCCATGCTGGCTCATGGTAACTGCAGTCCGTGGACATCTGGAGAGCCACACTTTGGCCAACTCTGGTCAAAATAACCAGCCCTGCTTAGTTTTCAAGTTCTGAGAAGATGGAGCTGGCTACAGGGGTAGTCAAACTGCGGCCCTCCAGATGACCATGGACTACAATCCCCATGAGCCCCTGCCAGCGAATGCAAGGAAGGCCTGGGGATGGGAGCCACCCTCTTGCCATCTGCACTCAGTCCAGCTGGGACGTCAGCAAGACGGGGGCCCTTCTCCCTCCCTGGCCATTTTTTTCAACCAGCTCTGGATTCTTCACAGGTTGGATTCACCTGAGAAAGCGGTGGGGGGGGGACTCCTGTTACTCACCGAGCGCTCTATGTC
The DNA here is from genome assembly GCF_049243985.1 of Paroedura picta. Taxonomy (NCBI): domain Eukaryota; kingdom Metazoa; phylum Chordata; class Lepidosauria; order Squamata; family Gekkonidae; genus Paroedura; species Paroedura picta. Next base: position 25,916,633 of record NC_135383.1, on the reverse strand, counting down.
AGGGGTAGTCAAACTGCGGCCCTCCAGATGACCATGGACTACAATCCCCATGAGCCCCTGCCAGCGAATGCAAGGAAGGCCTGGGGACGGGAGCCACCCTCTTGCCATCTGCACTCAGTCCAGCTGGGACGTCAGCAAGACGGGGGCCCTTCTCCCTCCCTGGCCATTTTTTTCAACCAGCTCTGGATTCTTCACAGGTTGGATTCACCTGAGAAAGCGGTGGGGGGGGGACTCCTGTTACTCACCGAGCGCTCTATGTCAGGGGTAGTCAACCTGTGGTCCTCCAGATGTCCATGGACTACAATTCCCATGAGCCCCTGCCAGCGTTCGCTGGCAGGGGCTCATGGGAATTGTAGTCCATGGACATCTGGAGGACCACAGGTTGACTACCCCTGCTCTTTGTCATACGGTATAATCTCCCTCGGGGCTCAGGCAGAGGGTAGGGAAAGATCCCTCCTGACAACGTGGCCTTCTTCGGAGGAGTGTTTTGTTTGTGCCGCCTGCGCCAGCCCCCTTTCACCCGTTTAATCAATTAGCTCGCAGGCCGCCTCCTCTTCAGATAATTCCACGTTGTTTTGTTCAGGAGAATTATGCGCCCTAATGGTGGGTGCCTCTGAAGTGGGGGAGGGGGGGAGGGAAGGGGAGAGCATTAGTTTGGACTGAGCCAGGCCTGGAGAAACAGCTCTCACGTGGCTCTTCCCACCAACCCACTGACCCGCCAAGCAGGGAGCTACCAGAGATCCTCCTCCCCTTGCAGGCCTTCTGCACACAGCAGCAGGGTTTGCTGGTTGTTGAATGTTTCCTAGTTTGCTCTTTTTTAGATTTCTCCCCCTTTCCCTAACTGTTGTGCAGCTTCAAGCACACCCATCATATGGCTTATACGTGTGGGTATCATGTTCACGCAGTGTAAAGTGCTGACATGTTTAAGGAGGCAAAGGGGGGGGGGAAGCACTGCACATTCAGTTTATGGCGGGGAACAATGTGACCGGAGGGGACTGTCGGAACAGCAAGGAGGAGTCTTTGGCCACCTCCTTGCTCTCCGCGTGCCTCGCTTGGCGCTCAGGAGCCTGTGGAAAGGCAGACAGGAAAGATCTTCCAAACTGTGCTCAGAGGGACGGCTGCCAGGAAAGCAGAGTGCTAAGAGCCTTGTGGTTTCTAGAGGGCTCGGCCCACTTTGAGCTCGTACTTGCTTGCCGGTGGTTCCCTTCCCCAGGCACTGGGCGGGGGACCAACTTCAGTCTCTCTCTCCTCCAAAGGCCCCTGTGAACCTGCTGCAGAGATTCCTCTCCATGCACCGTGGCAGCAGAGGAAGCAGAATGCCTGCCCGTTTCCCCCTGAGTTTTGTGATGTGCTTCTCCTAAAACCACTTCTCAGATGCCTGAGCAACACAATGGATTTGTAACCAGTCAGCTTAGGGTCACCAGCTCCGAACTGGGAAATACCTGGAGATGGGGGTGGGGGTGGGGGTGGAGGCTGAGGTGGGTGGGATTTAGGGGAAGGGCCTCAGCCCCTCTCTAAAAAAACCCGATTTCTCCAGGGGAACTGATGTCTGCCACCTGGAGATCTGCAGCAACCCCAGGAGATCTCCAGGCACTGCTAGGGATCTGAAGGCATCTGAAGGAAAGTTTTCATCCTTGCCCTTTTGGGCCAAAAAGAAAACTTCATTCAATTTCACTTGTCCCTTATAGTGTAAATAAAACTTGTGATCATTTTTGTGCTGTATTCTGCTCCACTGCACTGCACTGCACTGAATTTTTGGTATTACCTGGGTATCAATAAAACAACATTATACCTAGAATATACATATAAATGGCTGCCTGGGGCCAGTGTCACCCCCCCCCCCCTGCACTGACCCCAGGGGATTGCAAGCCCCACTGAAGGCACGCTGTACCAGCAGGCCTCAGAGTGGGGGAGGTTATCTGCCAGGTTGCAGCAGGGCTTGGCCCTGACTGAGCTGGCTACCCTCGGTGGCCTACTCAACAGCAGAACCCCCCCCCCCCAGGTTCCTACCAGAGATGATGCTGATACTGAGACTGGGGAGCTCTGACCAAGAGACAGCAGAACAAGCCACACTGACCTCCTTAGGGGAGGGGGGGCACATCCTGCTCTTTATAAAAGTCCAGGAGGAAGGGCCAATGAGCTCACCAGGCCATTGGGCCAGGGGCCTGTCACCCTCCAGGTCTGGGTTGGGGAGAGAGGACTGGCTGAGCCCAGGGTGGGCCCTTCCTTGGGGAAGCCTTTAAAAGGCGGGTCCAGGAGTAGCCAGGGCGGAACAGCCAAACCGATTCCCCTGGGACGGTGGAGAGAAACCTTCTCCTCTTGCTCCGTTCTGAGGCTTTCTCTGGGGGCTCTTCCCCAACTACAAGCACCCCTGCTGGGGCTCGGGCCTGGCTCCAGCGGATCCCAACCATGACATATATGGCAATGGAAACACAACACAAATTGTGGGTGAAAACCGTCCAGTGCGAGAACACCGTGTGAAAAGCTGAGCGCTGAAACAAACGAAGGAGCAAAGTGAAATGGAGAGCATTGGCGTCTTATCCCTGCAGGACCCGTGGCTGCTCTTGGTGGCCTCTCTGGAGTTGCGGCTTCGGCTTTGAAAGCAGCCGTGGGCAGCCTGAGTGGCCCACTTTTTTGTGTCCGTCTGGCCATGCCAGAGCTGGCTGATGGAAATAGCCGGGCAAAACAAAGGGCTCCCTGCACATGATCACCAGATCTAAGTCAGCGGATGACTAGGCTGCGGTCTGGCCTAAACAGGCGACTCTAACTTAGGGAGGCTTCCAGCCTGCAGGTATTTAAAGGGAGACTGGCCCTTTAAATACCTGACCCAATCTCATCAGCTCTCTGAAGCTCAGCAGGGCCAGCCCTGGAGGGCAGGCCATGCAGGAAGACCCAGGCAGCCACGCTGAGGCAAGCCACTCACTCCATGGCGTTGCCATAAGATGGCAGGTCCCACTACCGCCACCAGATTGAGCACTGGGAGAGTGTTGCCACATTTTGCAACCAGTATTCTGTCTCTGTCCCTACTCTGTTCCTTGCTCTCCCCAGTGCCTCTGGTCTGAGGGAGTGGGTGTTTGCACCCCGCTCCTCCCTCCTTTGCCAACTCCTGTCCTGTGACACTTGAAGCGGATGCTCAGGCTTTCCCTTGTTGACCGTCATCCCAGCCGTTTTAAAGAGCTTGTTGCTTGCACTGCAGGCTCACTGGCGACCTCCAATTTGCTGCACAAAGTCAAATTCTCCTCCTGTTGCTGCTCATCTCCCTCCTTGGCCTCTGCTTAGCTGCTGAGGTAGCTGTGTCTCCTTGGCTCTCGTGGCCTCATTCCCTGCCCAGAGAAGCCAGTTGGGGATGGGGTGGGGATTCATACCACCATCCCTGGAGAATCCCCATTTGGAATTTGCTCCTCCCTTAGAAGAAATTAACCTGGGTCTTTATTTTGTTCCCATTTTCAGCATGCCCCTGCTCATTCTTCCGGTTGTAGTTATGGTATTGTTTTGCATCAGGTGTGTAAGTATGACACAGAACATATAAATGGAGTGGAAATTCTATGAAGTGAAGCAAAATGGCCAACAAGTATTTGAGAAAAGAACTCAAGCAATGAAAATGGATAAAATAACACAAATGCGAAACAAAACGGGCAAGATCTAGCCCCCACTTGGGCCCGTGCATTCTTACAAAGTGTAGGGAACTCCAGACATGTAATTCCTTGCAATTTGCATGGTTTGCCCCTTAGTGAAGATTGGACACTAATCGACTGCACCCCTTTGGCTTTTGCAAAGAATATTAAGCGAATAAACACCCAGTTCCCCACCCCTGGCCACTAATCCCCCTCTTTTTCTTTGCATACATTTATTCAGGAGCCAGGCTTCTGCAAGGGGAAGAAACAGATTCCCCCCCCCCCCCCATTCCAGAGTTTTGTCACAAAAAGGAAAGAAAGGTTAGCGAAAGAGGAACCCAATTCATGTCATTGTCTTTCCTTATTGTCTGCATTAACCTTCCCCATGGTTACTTGTTCTCTGTAATATTACACTTGTCTTACTGCCACACATGAATACCCGAGCCAATTTTGTCATGCAAATGAATTCAGTGGGATTGTAAATTGCGTGAAGGAGCACCAGTTTATCAAGAACCCTTTTGCATGCATGCGGTGCCCAGCGGATTCCCCCTCTTCCCGCGTTTGCCTGGTCAATCCGGATGCCTGTTTGGAAAAGACCCTCCCCCCTCCCAACCAAAGGAGCATTCTTAATATTTGCAAGGTCTTTTTCGATTTGGATTTAGCCAATCTGCTGCCTCGTGCTCTCTCTCTCTCTCTCTCTCTCTATTTTTTGCCTGCAGGAACGTAATTAATAGACTAAAGGGCCATTGCTTGGGCTGGCGGAGGTAGGTGGGTGGTGGGTGGGAAGGAGGGGGAATATGATTGCGTCGCGCCTTGTGTTTATTATGATCCTTAATTAAAGCTTAGCCGACAAAGAGCAGAGATGATAATATGAGAAAGCATCAGGTGCCGTACAACGGTTGCCACTCGTCCCCCACTGCTCACTGGCAACAGAGAATAGCTGCACAGGCAGACCTCTGCGGCTCAGGGGGCCTGTGCTAAGTGACAAGCCTTTAGGGACGTTTCCGAATTCGTGCCTGACGGGAATTGTCCCCCATGAGCCAAGTGGTCCATGTCATGGAATACAAAGGCGGAGTATTCATTTTAGGCAAGAGCTGATCTAGCCGGCGTCTCATCATTCCCCTTTGATAGTGAACGTTCACATTGTTTCGTCTCATCATTGTTGCTTTTGTTGACGACTCTTTTGTGTGTATTTTATGTCTCTTCTTGCACTTTGATGCCACTTTGATGCCTTTATGTGCAATCGCTGCAGGAATTACCCTGGAAAACAGAAGACGGTGTAAAAATAAAGGGTCGACGGACCCCTCTCTCTACCAGGGAGAAACACAATTCAAAAGAGGATATTTAAATCTAAATAGCATGCTTGTGAACCAGTGTCTCATTCCTAATGCTTTCCACCTGTATTCTGTTAGTGCATCCCAGACAGAGAATGTGTCCTCCCTGTGGAAGTATGAACCACAACCCAGTGAATCTGTGCAAAATGCACGCCTAAGCAGGCAGCGCCTGCACACTGACTCACAGTTCACAGCCATCGTACAGCAAATCTTTGGAAGGAGACGGAATGGAACAGCAAAGCTTCGGGACAAGCACGGAATGAAACAGCCCACACCCATCCCAGGCTACAAAGAGTCAGAGGACACGCAGTGCTAAAGATCTAACCCAGCTGGTCTTCATTTACAGGATCTTTTCAGAAGCTTCACAGAAGGGTATCCACAGACAAACACACGAGGAGGACGCCCGTGTTAGCGAGCAAGAGGACACAAAGGCCCAGGAACCAAGTAAGAACAGACCTTCATCCGAGGGACTGGGGGGCCAGATCTCAGCCTGGTAGTTTTATAGACCTGATGGAAAGGGATGGGTCCTTCAGTTCAGATGAGAAGGTGGGGCTGGTACTGCAACCCAGAGAGTGACCTTGACAAGAAAAAATGTTCACAGTCAGAGTAGTTCAGCCGTGGAATGGGCTGTCTAAGGAGGTGGGGAGCTCCCCCTCACTGGCCATCTTCAAGCAGCGGCTGGACGGATCCTTATCCTGGATGCTGGAGGCTGATCCTGCATTGAGCAGGGCCTGTAAAACAGGGCTGTTCTGCCATCGAGATACAGGCCTCTCTGCTTGAAAGTCCACCTCAAACAAGTTCTCTAAGAATTTGTACGACCCCCCTCAGTTCTGCAGCCATCTAACTCCCATAAAGAAAAGGTTGCCTGAAGGTGGACTAGATGGGTTTGATTTTAAATTTAATCATCAATTATAGAGTTTTAAAACTTATTTATTACTGTTGTATATTTTAAATTTTGTAAGCTGCCCTGAACTTCTAGAGAAAGGTGGGGTATAAATGTCCCCTGGAGGTCAAGTGCAATTCAGCCAGAACCCCACCTTGAAGATGGTAACACCAAGTTCTCCCTTCTGTCTAATCCTTGTTAGGCCAAATTAATTCTACAAACTGACTTCCGTAAGAAAGAAAGATTTACATTTGCGCAAACAGGAGAAACCCTTCTCTCTCTTTGGTGAGGATTTAGATCTTTCACAAAATATTTCTGTTCCAAAGCAGTCTTTGGTACTGTTCATCCAGGAAGATCACATCTCAACAGGGCATTCCTGGGCTGGGCTCACACTCTTTTCCTTATATGCCCTAAACATACCATTTCATACATCACCTGTACATTTAATGAGCTATTTACCTGCCTCTAGGAGGAGAGGTTAATATTATAATGTCTTAATATAAATAGAATGGGAAAGGTGTGGTGGGAGGAGTTGGGACTCATCGCCTATCTGATTGGCTGTCTGTCCAACAAATGGCCTGTCAAGTAGTCTGTCCCGCCCCTGGCTGCATCTCTCTCCACTGCCAGCCCACTCCACTTGACTGACAGCGAGAGGTAAGGCAGCCAGTAAGCACGAGCTGGGAGGTGAAGGGAGGGCCTGGGACCACAGTTGGTGGCCTCCAGCCAGTGACCGCTGCCTAGGAGGGAAGGGATTACAAATGTGGTACATGTGGGGTTTGTAAGTATTTGTTACCTATCAAGGAATACAGAGCAACAAGTAATGGCTTTTATGTTAGGATCAATCGGTTTATTAACTGTTCAAGTAAAAACTTAGTATACTGTGTTATATGTCCATGTGCGCAATTGTACATTGGTATTACCAGCCGTCCAATTAGGGTCCGGATCCAGGAACACCAGTCCAGACTTAGACACCGGATAATAGATGCTCTGATGGTGACTCACTTTATGGAAAAGGGACACAAACCAGAAGATTTACTATTCTTTGGACTTGAACAAATCTCAATTGTTGGACACCACAAGATGGACATCAATAAGATCTTGAGACAACGTGAAAGTTTTTATATTTACTCACTGGAAACTATGAGCCCCAAGGGCTTAAACACGAACTTGGAACTTTCTTGCTTCCTGTGAGGCAGCCCCTTCAAACACAAGGACTGCAAAATGATGCTGTGATTTCTTGAACTCAAGCTAGGTACAAGATCAATAGCCTCTACAGGGGTACCTTGGAAGAAGGTTTATTATAATTTAAATCCTAACTGATAGGCTTCATGGCCAATTGTGAGAATTTAGAGCCCTTAAAATAATTTTTTACATATATTTGGAACTCTTCGCTTTTAGATGAGACTGCAAATTTTTATATGGTATATGTGTAGCATGGAGTAAGTTTCTCAGCTAGAGTATAATTACCAGAGGCAGTTTACAACCCAGTGGGAAGAGTCTTTTGACTAGATCTCCCCGAACTTGGGAGCCAAAGGCCACATATATTAATTTAAATTCTGAGAGGAAAACTTGGTAAGAGCTTATTACTAAGGATTAATATTTTCAAACAATATTTTCAAATGATAATAGATTTATAAATATATAAATTTTAAAACAGTGTTATTTTATTTTAGATCCTTTTGAAGGACTTCATTAACAATACAATAAGTTGGTAAGACTTGGCCCTTTAGTATAATTTTTATAATTTTTACAATAATAGCCAAAAAGCTGTGTTCAGTTAAATATGTTCTCTTCTGTTTTGTAAAAATGGTTGATAAGCCTGTATTAATTGTATGCTTTTATATTTTAGAAAAACAACCACTGAGGAAAACCCACTTGAAAACGGTTCAATCTAGAGGCCGTTCTGGTTGTTCTAATACACACATATATATAAAAGAAGAGATAAGAAATGTTTATTTATATTTATTGTGAAATTGTTTAGTATAGCCGGGGATAGGTTCTGTTTTCTGTTACAATAATTTTGAACCGTCCTTTTTTTTCGTAGGAGGGAAGGGAGGCAAGACCTGGCCTCACTGGTGTGTGTGTGTGTGTGTGGGGGGAAAGCCACAGTCCCCACCAGCGATCCCAAAAAGGCCTGCCACCGCCTCTCCAGACCTCAGTGGACTTGCCCGAGGCGTGGTGTGTGGGGGGGGAGAAGGCTAGGGCCCATTGTATTTTTAATTACCATGGGCTTTTTTGCTAGTTTCTTCATCAGACTTCAAGCATGCCTCTCGAGCAACGGACCATTTGCTCTGTGGCTCTCTTACCTAACTTGTGGTTAGTGAGCAACCTGCGGTTTTAGTTCCCCTTATGTGTGTTTCCAGTATTTTTAAGCCTTGCGATTTTGCCTTCCAAACACATTAATTCTCAACTTATAGCCCAAACCAGGGGTAGTCGCTGGTGATCGCTGGCAGGGGCACATGGGAATTGTAGCCCATGGACATCTGGAGGGCCTCAGTTTGACTCCCCCTGGCCTAAACTATGGGGGGAAAGTTTATGTTTTGGTCCCTCTTTGTGGCCTCTCATCCCGAATATAATCTTGTGGGAGAGGTTATTTGGACAGAGTTGTTGACCCCACTGTCACCCAGTGAGTTTCATTTCAATGAACTCAGCCAGGCTTGTAGTACCATCAGCACCTTGTTGCAGGATGGGGTTCCTGGCTAGAGACTTATCTCTTTGTTGCCTGGTATAAAGTTACATGGGTCAGAATTGAAACCAACTTTGAAACCTGCTGGGGCTCACAAGAACTCTAGTCCATGGACATCTGAAGAACCGCAGTCTGGCCACTCCTGCTCTAGCGTTTGAAAACTCAAAAAGATGCTTCTGTTAGGCTTGCCTGTCATTTCTCAACAGAGTCACCGCTGACTGTAGCGGCTGGAGCTCCCAAAGAGCCTCTTGTTGGACAGCTCTGGCTGCTGACATTTCGCTTGCAATATTTATTTAATCGACTGGAAAATTTATATCCCACTTTTCACATACCCCTCACCCGGAGCTCACAGCATTGTGCAGTTGTTATTTATTTATTTAAATTTATATACTGCCGTTCCTGATTGGCCTCATGGCGGTTCACATAATAAAAGAATAAAAACACAATAAAGCCCATTAAAGCCCGGAATTACAATATCTAAAGGTGACAAGACGGCAAGTGAAAAAACTAACTAAAGTCACCCTGTTGACCAGCCAGGGCCAGCCTTCTGACTGTCTTACTGGTGAGAGGGGGAGACAGATCTATTTATTAACAGAAGGACGTGGAGGATCTCAGATTGAATAGCCCTGGCCTCAACCGTATGCCTGGCGGAAGAGCTCCGTCCTGCAGGCCCTGCGGAAAGTTGACAACGCCAAGCTCTTCCAGGAGCTTGTTCCACCAGGCTGGGACCAGGACCGAGAAGGCCCTGGCCCGGGTCAAGGCCTGGCGACTACCAGTACGTTTATACCCACAAAGCGAAGAGCCCTGCAGGGGGCATAAGCAACTAAGCATATAGCCTTAAAGGTCAAAACCAAGACGTCGAACTTGATCCGGTAACAAACTGGTAACCAGTGCAGATGTCGAAGCACCGGCTGAATATGGGCCCTCCATGATGTTCCAGTGAGGATCTCAGCCTTAATACAAAGTGCCGGCTGGTCAATGGTATTGTCTTCCCCATAACAACCTATGGATGCAAAAGCTGGACCCTGAAGGAGGAAGACAGGAGGAGAATAGAGGCTTTCAAATTATGGTGTTGGAGACAAGTGTTGCAAATACCCTGGACAGCCAAAGTTACCAACAAGATAGTTTTAGAGAGGAGCAAACCAACTAGGTCATTAGAAGGGAAGATATTATTGCGGAAGCTCACTTACTTTGGACACATCATGCGATCAAAGTCACTAGAAAAATCATTAATGCACGGCATGGCCAGAGGCAAAAGGAAACATGGTTGCCAAAGGATCTGCTGGCTCAACACGATCAAAGCTGATACAGGGATGACTATGAACCAACTGAAAGAAGCAGAGACAGAGACAAATGGAGAAAACTTTCCTAAAGAATCTCCAAGGGTCAGACACGACTGAACGGATGACATCATCATATTGTATACCTATATAGTAATAGACATAATATATAAATCTTTTTGACTGATGCAAATATAATATGGAAGATTTTTGCTGCCTGGCCACGGAGAGCAAAGTTCTCAATGAAATTTTCTCTTTTCCTCTGAGGCTTTGGTGCATTTCTGTCCCACCTTTTTCTAATCTCTCTTCTCCTTCCTGCAAGATACTAGCTACAAGCTACCCAGTCTGTGGACAAATGTGTCACCCTGGTTTGAGGGAGCGGTGAAAAGGTCAATCATGGCAGCTCAGAAGGGCTGATTCTGCACTTACTTCAGATCGATTTGAACTCGGGTCATTCTTAGAGGAGGGCAGGATGCTGTTTCCGTTGGTTACAGAGGAAAGGACGTGCAGTAATGGGTTTAAACTACAAGTCCAATGATATAGGCTAGATATCAGGAAAAGATTTTTCACAGTCAGAGTAGTTCAGCAGTGGAATAGGCTGCCTAAGGAGGTGGTGAGCTCCCCCTCACTGGCAGTCTTCAAGCAAAGGCTGGATGCACACTTTTCTTGGATGCTTTAGGATGCTTAGGGCTGACCCTGCATAGAGCAGGGGGTAGGACTAGATGGCCTGTATGGCCCCTTCCAACTCTATGATTCTATTATTCTATTATTCTATTTCTCTATCCCCCCCATTGAATCATAAAGTGTTCTGCACTTGATTGGGAAAGTTCAGAACAGGGTGGGGGAGATCCAAGTGCAACAGGAGCCTCTTTCTTTTCTTGAACGAGGGGTGGTGGTGGTGGAGAGCAGAGAGCAGGTGGTAGAAACAGCAGAGGAAGGGGCGGAACCAAGGGACAAATCTCTGCTGAGAGAAGTTAGGCTTCTGGAGCGCAGTCACTTTAAGACAAGCCTTGCAACTGGGAACCAGGAAGACTTTGAACTGACACCCTGGCCAATCAGGGAAGACTGCTTCACTGCAACATTGGAGGCACGAGGCAGCAAATTAATTCTCAAAGAGCAGAAAGCTGCACATTTACTCATGGTGGTTTTTGAAATATCAAGACTTATGTCCACTTCAGGATATCACAGGGAAAAGGTGAGGTCACCACGAATCAATCATGCTTGTTGCAAAGGGAAAATTTAATGTGCCCAAAATCAAAATGCAAATCAAATTCAGTGTAGGGAGGGATTCATTCAAACTGGAACTGGGTTAAAAGCCTCATGCAGACTATACTAAAGACAACAGAAGGCATGCAACTGGTGAGAAACAGGGCTCCCATAATGAAGATTTGAGATCCTTCCAGAAATGCTCCTTGGATTTAAGAGCTGTATACATCTACAGCATGCTTATCTCTTCTTTAAAAGCAATTCACTTATTCTAAAAGAGAACTCCCCCAAATTCCTGGTTTCTCCATTAGAAAAACTGGAAACAGAAAGTCCACAGACACCTTCCCCATTTTCCTGAATTTCACTGTTTTTGTTGTTGGGGGGGGCTGCCCCCATGCTTTCATATCCCAATTGCAGTAGCATCTGCAGTAAAAAGTGCCCTTTAGGGCATATTTACGAATAAAAATGTTGGAGTATGATAAATAAATAATAAATAAAAGACTCTTGTGGCATCTTGAAGATTAACGGAGGTATGGCGATGTAAGCTTCTGAGAAGGCCATTTGGTCATCAGTTGGCAAAGATGCATTATAAACATGCCCATAAATCAAAAGAGAAATAAGGGTGGGGCTGTGGCTTACCAGTAGGGTGTGTGCCTGGCTGGCATGCAGAGGGTCCCAGGTTCGGTCCCTGACATCTCCAGTTAAAAGGTGGTCAGTGATGACCTCGGCCTGAGACCCTGGAGACACATTGCCAGTCCGGGTAGAGAAGACTGACTTGGATGGTCGGATTCAGTAGAAGGCAGCTTCACGCGTGTTCATCTGGGTTGGTAACTGACTGGGGCTGCTGGGCCTTTTAGATGAGGAGCTCTTCTGCCTGGTGGGAAGAATTCCAGAGGCTTCAGATCCTAGGCGTCTAAGCCACTCCCCACTGGCTTTCTGCAGCTGGAAGCATTATAGTAGCCCAGGGATTCCCAGGGGTTCCTGGGGTCACATAAGAACTCCCCAGGGGTTGTGCAGCCTTTCCCAGAAGTTTGTTTGGCCACTAACACCACCGGGGGCCCCTTCCCCTGTTGCTCTACAGGCCCAGTCTCTTTCTGCACAGTGGAAAAAGGAAATGATCGATCAATTGATTGGCTGGCTCCCACGTCTTACTTCTGTGCCCACTTCTCTGGAGGGGCAGGTGACCACTTCTGCAGTTCCTCGGAGCCTGAAAAATATTTCAGGGGTTCCTCCATGGTCAATACATTGGGAAAGGTTGTTTACAAGCCCCTAGGACGTCCGGGGATTCCTGTCTAGTCAAGTCTCATGGGCAAATCTCCTTTCCTCTCCTTCCTCACTTTTGACTTGGGCTTCAGAGTGTTGTCAGCTTCCATCTAGAGACTTGGCACAATCTCCATCTCCCCCCTTCTCTTGCAGTGGCTGCAGACTTTTGCTTCTCTCCTGGTTACCACTTCAACATGCTTCAGGCTGGATGATGGAGGCAGACGTTTTAACAGAACTTTATTAAATGGCCATAAAGTGTTCATTTCGGCTCTTAGGGAAGACTGGATTGCGTTAACTTGTTATTTCAATTCACCTAATGGGCTTACAAGATGCAAAAGCAACATCAGGCAAATGACAGGAAACCACAACGAACAACAAGCCATACAACTGGAGGTGGAAAGTGCTGTCAAATCACAGCCAGTTCATGGCAACCCCTTGGTTTTCAAGGCAACAGATGTTCAGAGGTGCCATGCCTTGGTTGGCCTCTGTGTATCAACCCTGGACTTCTTGGTGGCCTCCCATCCAACTACTGACCAGGGCTGGATCTGTGAGGCTTCCAGGATCTGATGAGGTTGAGCCAGCCTTGGCCATCCAGTCAGGGACACGCAGGGGATTTCCGCACCCATTAAATGTAGTGTCATGCCAGTCAAATGTAGGCGTCATATTCCGGCCCCTTCACATGATGTCACCCACATCCAGTGTCTGGCCAGCTGACAGCTTGCTACATCCTCCATTTTTAAGCGCTTCTTTGGGAATTGCATAAAGTACCAGCTACCAGAGAACAACCAGCAGGCAACCAGCAGAAGGAAGGTATGGAGGCAGAAACATGCTAGAGTCGTCTCTATTGTCCCACCCTCCCTCTCCTGGGGATGGGAATTTCTTTTAAAAATGGCAACATGCCTGGAGCAACGAATAGGTGGGCATATATGTAGGCAATGCCAGAAATAAAAGACCTTAAACGGATACAGATGTGGCGGGGGGGAAGAAGGTGGTGTTGGGGCCCCGAGTGGTAAATAAAGACAAATAAAGATTTGTTTGTGGCACAAAGCATGGCTCTCAAAAGTGGCATTCAAAAGCACTATGCAAATATGATTCCATGCATAGGCATTGCAATGGATAAGTTTGAATTTTTAAAGAAGTAAGCATCACAGGACCTTTAACTTGCTTCAAAAAAATGGAGGAAGGGGATTGATTGCCTGGATTGATTGAAAGGGGGAAGCACAACATGTATAAGGTGTGTTGCTCTCTTCCGCCTTTTCCAGCAGCAGATGAGGAGGATAAGACATGTGTAAAGATGGCAGACAAAGGCGAGACAAGAAAACAGGTGAGGAGGGCCAGGGAGGCGTGATATAATTTTGTGCTTTGTCGTTCCGCAGGCATGATGCTATTTTAGCTGATGTGTGAAAATGGACTCAGACCTCCACCAGCTTAGTAGACGTTTTGCTCTCCTATTGTGAACATGGAGCTGACTTTGGACGGACTGCATATTTGTTAGTCAGCCCATTCATAGGTGTTCTGCAGGTGGCTCCAGATATTCCTTCCTAACAGCACAAATTTAGCCCCCCAAATACCCTCCAACACATGTAACTTGCATTTTTATGTTAGCCTAACATTTACTGCACAGCTATGTTTAAATATACAGAGAAACACACAATAAAAAATGCTATCAGGTGACATTTATTTAATTGCAAATAAGGTGGAAATTTTTACTAGCCTACAAAATCTTTTAGTAGCGCTTCCCCTCCAGATACCATTAAATGCTGACGCTCCTTTGAGCCATTCCAGAGCTGAAATGTGCCCGTCCATATTCTCCTTTGCTCAAACATTTGTTGAAAATTCATGAAATATCTGGTTGTTGTATGCGACTATCTGATTTCAGGACGTGTTATATTTAGGGATGCTCCTGAAATTCTCCTCCGCCGAATTTCACTGCTGAATTTGATTTGTCTGCACAATACAGCAAAATGGACCTGACAGCGTTCCAATTCAGTCTGCTCATTTTTGCTGGCTACAGAAAGATAAAGTAAAAATTATATTCGAATAAGGTTGTTGGGAACTGTGCAAAATACACAGGAAACATCCCACTGAGCTATGAAGCCAAGTCTGTATTCAAATATGAATTCTAATTTACAGATGCTTTTGAATTTCCTGCTTTTTGACTTGAAAATTCTGACTTCACTTTTGACTCCTGAGCCAAAGACTCTTAATTTTTGGCCTTTTCCTGATGCCCTATGCTGGATTTTTTCCATTAAATGCATGCCCTTTGAAAGGTTGTTTTGACATCAACTACATGTGAGTGCTATAAAAACAGCACAAAACCCACTGAATTGGGACCACAACCAACAAAACAGGAATGAACAAAAAAAGGGCATTGTTGAAATGCACATATTTGGGCAAACTGTCCCCCAAAGAAATTCTAAAGAGTGCTGGAGAAGACAAGAGGAACAGAATTCTTGTGCGCAGATAAGTAGAGCTGTGTTGGCGGAAGGGGACCTGGGGGATTCATTTATCCCTAAGTATATGTCAGTTGCAGACAGAGGCATTTAATATTTCATCATTAGCATGTAACTATATTTAGCATCAGTTAGTATTTAGCAGCTGACAGCTTATGGGATTGTGTATTTGATATCCTGCCAAAACAATAAAGTGATAGACCAGAGTAAATATCAGTTGCATTTGCTAATGTTGAGGGTGAGACTGGAAATCTGGGGGAAATTTCTTCTCTCTGACCCTCACCAAATGTGGGTCAGTACCAAGTTGAGGACTCCCAGGACCTCTTCCCTGTGGCAGGACGCACCCTCACTAGACACAGCAGAGGAATTCCGCATGCACCCACACCTCTATGCCAGCATTTTTGGAATCAAAAGCTTTTCTTGTAACAAGGAAACAGACTATGCCCTCTTCCGGATGGGCTGCTATGGAAGCCTTGAAGGAAAACACTTAAGGGCGAGTAAATATTCTCCATTTAATTTCTTTTCATATCAATAAGTCTAGTTTTCAATGTTCTCTGCCCCCTCCTCCCCAGCCACAGGACCTCCGCCTTAGAGGGGTTGAGTTTCTGACGATTCTGCTCCAGCCATGGCTTCCACACATCTGGCAAATGGTTCTGGGGGGGAGTCCGGGTGGCCGTCCATGAGGAGAAAGAGCTGGGTGTCATCAGCGTACTGATGGCACCCCAGCCCAAACCTCTGCACCAGTTGGGCCAGAGGGGGCATAAAGATGTGAAATAGAGTGAGGGAGAGAACGGAGCCTTGAGGGACTCTACAAGGGAGCCTATAGGAGCACGGAAACTCTCCCCCCCCCCCACAGCTACTCTCTGGATCTGGTTATGGAGCAAGGAGAGTATCCAGCTAAGAGCTGAGTCCCATGTCCCCGTCCCAGAAAGGCAGTGAGCCACCAGTTCATAGTCAAATGCGGCTGACAGATCTAATAGAACAAGCACAGCCGATCCGCCTCAATCCAACTAGTGGCAGAGGCCATCCATCAGGGCGACCAGCACAGTCTCTGCCCTGTGGCCAGGACAAAAGCCAGACTGATATGGGTCGAGGGCCAAAGTTTCTTCCAGGAACTCCAGGAGCTGGTCGGCCATGGCCGTTTCAACCATCTTATTGAGAAAAGCTAAATGTGCAACTGGTCGATAGTTGGCTGGATCCCATGGGTCCAGAGATGGTTTCTTGAGGAGAGGGCAAATCGCTGCCTCCTTGAACAGTTAAGGGAACTCCCCAGTCAACAGAGAGCAGTTGATACTGTCCCTAAGCTGACCTCCTATTCATAGGCCACCTCCCTTGAGGAGCCAAGATGGACAGGGATCAAGAGGGCAAGTGGTAGCCTTCACTTTCCCCAGTAACCTGTCCACTTTGGGTAAAGAGAGCCATCTGAAGCCATCAAACGTCACCTCCAAAGGCGGCCAACAGGCCCCCAGTTCATTTATTGTACCAATTGTCACAGGAAGGTCGTGGCGGAGCAACAAGACTTTATCCGCAAAGTGGCTGGCAAATGCCTCGCTGCCAAGATCCAATTGTCTACTGTTTTGGTGCCCTTTTATAACATGTATATAAACCAAAATCTTTCAAAATATCTAACAGGTCCCAATAAAGTTGTTATATGAATATTAATCCAGTTTTGGAGAAGTTTAATCCAATTGGAGGTAAAGAAACAGAGGGGAGGGAAAGGACAGAGAAAATAAAGATGGTAGAAATGGTGGGAGGCGGCACCGGGACCCCACCCACAGGTGACTTCTGATCTGAAGGATTGGAGCTTCCATGTATACCTATATAAGAGCCTCTTGTGGCGCAGAGTGGCAAGGCAGCTCATATGCTGTTTGAAGCTCTGCCCATGAGGCTGGGAGTTCAATCCCAGCAACCGGCTCAAGGTGGACTCAGCCTTCCATCCTTCCAAGGTTGGTAAAATGAGTCCCCAGCTTGCTGGGGGGTAAACGGTAATGACTGGGGGAGGCACTGGCAAACCACCCCGTATTGAGTCTGCCATGAAAACGCTGGAGGGTGTCACCCCAAGGGTCAGACATGACTCGGTGCTTGCACAGGGGATACCTTCACCTTTACCTTTATACCTATATAGTAATAGACATAATATATAAATCTTTTTGTCTGATGCAGATATAATATGGAAGATTCCATATTTTTAAAAAACTTATGTGAGGAAACTGAAAATGGCCTAAAACCCAAGAACCCTGGGTTTAACTTGCACAGGGCTGATATAGAACACAACCTGAAGTCACACACATCAGTGGCTAATTCATATTTTAGATCACTGAGAATATAAGTTTTTTCATACACACACACACACACACACATACATATACATATACATATGTATATGTGTGTATATATATATATGTATATATATATGTATATGTATATACATATACACACATACATACATACATATACACACATACACACACACATACACTCATACATACATACATACATGCGCTTTTGGTATTGTAAATAGATGGAAGGCCGGTGATTACTGAATAAATTAAAGAATCTCAGGGTTGGTTGGCATGAAGGAGAAGCACAGGTCAAAATAGAAAGAACGTAGAATCCTTCTTATCCTTGGCAATGCCTTTAAAAAACTATTTGTGTGCCTGCTAAAGTTGGCATTCTAGAGATTTATACCACCTCCCCAGAGAAGGTGGCTGCTGGCCACTGGGATGCATGCCCTCTAGGCTAGACTTCTGTACGAGGTCTACACAGGCCTGCCCCTATCGCTGACCCAGAAACTAGAACTGGTCCAGAGCCGTCGCAGGGACCCGCTGGAGGGCCCCTGACCGTGGTCCAAGCAGCAGCCCTTTGCCTTAACCTGGCTTCATGGCTGCCCCATCCGGAAAAGTCAAAGGCTGCCCGGGGCACAGTCCCACTGGTGGGTGGGCGGGCGGGCTGTCACGACCTAGCCGGAGCACCCATTGAAAGCAAGACCGGATTTTGGGGTGGAGTCCAAAAGCCGGAAAGTTCGTGCCAGCCTTAATATATATATTTTTTTACCTACAAAATAGAATCCGGGCGGCTCTTCGCTTCCCCCTCCCGAAGAGGCCTCCAGTCAACCCAGCATCACCTTTCTGCTTCCCTTTCCCCCCCCCCCCGCCGCCGCCAGGCCCCCCGGCCCACTCCCCAAACAGGCAGCGAACGGGAGGCTCGCCTGTCTTTTATTTTTAAGTGTAACAAAAAGATTAAATTGTTTACGAGCTCCGAGCTCCGTCTGCCTGGATGAGCTGCCAGAGACAAAGAGCGACATTGCAATTCTCCGGCGTCCCCGGCGCATTCGTCCCCCAGCGCCGCCACTAATTCTTTTATCTGGCCTCCACACTCCAGGCATTACGCGCCGCCTTCCCATGAAAGAGCGAGCGAGCGGGCGGGGGGGGGGGGGGCTCCTGACTGAAGCAGGCAAAATTACTGTTCTCTCTGCTGCTCCTCCGATAACGATCTCCTGAATACTGATGAGGGTTTTTTCCCCCTATATCCGCCCCCCCCCCCGCCTCTTCCCAGCGCAAAGCGACCAACACACGTTGGTCTTTAACCCTTTATCTTTAGCAAGCAGAAAGACACGAGGAACATCTTACTCAGTCGGAGGGGGGGCAGCCCCCCAAAAGAGCGCACAGAAGAATTACTGTTATCTCGCAAGCAGAAGAGGAACCGCGGCGATAAGGGGAAGGCGGAAGAATTAAAAGGCGCGCCATATCCCGGCTGCGAAGGCCGCTTGTGTGCCTGCCACCGGGGCCCATCATTTGGCGGGGAGCTTTTGATAGACTTCTTGCGGAGGCTGCGCGGGAAGCTCATCAGCGGCCGGGGGCGGCGAGGGCCATTGTCGGGGCGAGCCGCCTGGTTATGGACTAGCGGCAGATAATGGTTGCGGCATCGAGCCGATAAAGGCTGAGCCTCTTCTCATTAAGAACTATCTGCCCCTCTGCAGGCGCCGCAGTGCTGGACGGCTGGGGCTGGACGTGAATTATGGCCGGGGGGGCCGGGGGGGGAGCCAACCCGGACAGGCGGCATCATTATTTGGGGGGGGGGGTGGCTTCTAATGACACGCCGTGGTCTCGCGACCCATTTGCTTCCAAGGATGGCAATAAATATGAAGAGAAGGGACTGTGGAGGGGCCGGCATTGGCTCCCCATCGATTGTTGCGCAGGACATACATCTGTCTGCAGCTGGAAGTGGCCGCTCTTCTTGCCTCTCTATTTTTGTGCTCCGTGGAACAAGTTGCTTGTTGGTTATTGCCATCGTTTTTGTCAGTTTTAAGATGGTTAAACTTGCCTCCGGAGAGTTCAGGGAGACCTGTACGGCCCCCTGTTTGAACTGCACCCCAGCCCTGCAAAGGATGTCTCAGAGGGCAGCTAGGTTCGAGTCCAAGAGCACCTTCACAGCCAATATACAGACCCAGAGCCAAAACATTTTTGTTAAAGGAGCAAAATTTTATTAAAGAGGCCGTAATGGAGGCCAAGACCCACCTGGGGATGCTCACCTCCAGGTGAGGGCTGGAGACCTCCTGGAATTGGGACAGAGTTCCCTCAAATCTACAAGGATTCTTCCAACCATGACAAACCTACGTCGAGCTGCTGCCAGTGCTTCACTTGGTCTGCCCCAAGTCTGCTGACCATCATTTTCACAGGGCAAGTACCCCTGAGGTTGGGGGGCCAGCATCTACCCCTCCTGCCATGCTGAATCAACTCCTAAAGCCCTGTCCTCCAGGCCCTACCCCCCCAGTGCCTCTTGGAGGTCAGCCTGCAGCTCTGCCTCCTCCTTGTGGTGGATGTGGCAGAAGGGAGGCCTTTGCACAGCAGCCCAACTTGTGCACGCCATCTAGAAGCCTTGCGACAGCAGCCAACTGGTGGAGGCCGGCCTCCCTCCAACCCCATTGGAGGCCCATTCCGGGCAACCCGCTGGGGACGAGGCGGGGGCAGGCATAGCTGTGGCACTACTTGCCCCAAGCCAAGCCCTCCTTCAGCCTTGCCCACTTGGTCACAGCCAAAGTCAATTGCTCAACAAGCACCAGCCCACCACAGTCCCACCCATGGCTGACCAGCAACCTGGGCCACAGTTTGGGTGGGAACCAGGAAGCCCCTCTCCTCTGCCCCTCTCCTGTTGCAAGTCAGCGGCAGTGGAGGTGCACCTAAGTGCCCCAATCCTACCAGTGACCATGAGGCTAGTGGGCCTTGAAGAGGGCCACCAACCCCATCAGCCCTCCCGTGGCTATGAGCCTGCCAACATGATTTTGGGTGTGTCCAACAAAGGGAGCTTATACTCTCAAGAAATTGTCAGGCTCCGGTCTATCTGGAAAGTATATTGCACTTAGGCAGGTCAAGATTATTCATTGAGCTTCCGGGCTAGATGGGGATTTGAACCCTGGGATCCGGGGAAACCCTGGTTGCTGCAGCAGGCTACGCTTAGGATCAAAAGTTTATACCACCATTGAGCAGCCAAGTAGCTCCCTGCTTTAAGGCACATGCGGTCTAGGTTGCTTGTCATGCTCTTTGCGTGATCCCCCACCCACCACTTAATAGGCAAGACAAAAGTTTTACCCTTCAGAAACAACCTGCACTTCATGAGCTGCAGTGGCAGAACAAAGGCCCATTCTGGAGCTGCTACCGAAGAGAAATCTAAGGGCCTTTCTATTCTTCTGCATCTTTAGGAGGCCATCCGAAGTGAAATTCAAGGCAATGGTGAAGATTCCCACTTAAAATTCTGAAGTGCTCTAGTACAGCTAACAACATTTTTTAAGTGGGGCTTTTACAACTTCCTAACTGGTTTGTGCATCGCTTGCTTTATCGGTCCATGGATGCTCTCACGGATTAATGGGTGAATCAAAGAAAACATTGTGTCTGGGGGGATGTGACATCCCTTGTGGCAGGACTTGTTCAGGTATTCATCAGGAGCACAGCCGGATTGATACTTCTAGCAGGGGTAGTCAAACT
Source organism: Paroedura picta (assembly GCF_049243985.1). Classification (NCBI taxonomy): domain Eukaryota; kingdom Metazoa; phylum Chordata; class Lepidosauria; order Squamata; family Gekkonidae; genus Paroedura; species Paroedura picta. The sequence continues at coordinate 25,895,933 of NC_135383.1, read as the reverse complement.
GCGGCCCCCCAGATGTCCACGGAACTCCAGGACAGGTAATACCAGGATGCGAGATTGCAGTGGATCACAGTGGATCACAGGGAGTATCCCAATCCCAGTTGAGGGATATTCAGTTCAAGCCACCACCATCACACCCTGCAGAAGATGGCAAGGGGAAAGGAGTGGAGACATCACCCAACATGCTTGGAAGGGGCCTCCGAGTCATCCTTGGCCTTCCTGCATCCGAGAGCCCAACCAGAAGGGTAGGATGGGATACAAGTACGTGATATATGACCTGGGCCTAGTCTGCATACAATAGATAATGCATTTTCAATGTGCTTTTGCGGCTGGATTTTCCTGTGCAGAACAGGAAAATCTACTTCTAAAGAGCATTGAAAGTGCATTATCTCATGTGTGCAGACTAGGCCCTGGTCTCAGGTCTTTAACAATTGTCAATAGGAACTACATAAACGCCTGATTTGGACTGTGAGCCCAGTATGTAGAGAGGGCGCTATATCCCTTCCACCTATGCTGTTTTCCAGATCTCAATTCCCCCCACCCCTCCATGGGATGAAAATACAGATATCTGAATGTTTTTCCAGTGTGGGGTCCCCAATCATGTTGAGCCTGCAGGTACCTTTGAGATCGCCACACAGGATGGTGGGCGCTGCCACAAAATGGCTGCTGCAGGAAGCAGAGCCAACCCCAACATGTCAGATGTCACAAATGAATAACTATAATAGTCACTTGAACAGTTCAGGCAGGAGCTCTGCTTGACAGGAGGCCTTTGAACATGAACTTGTTTCTAAAAATACTTCCTTACATACACGCTATGCTGTGTTGGCTGATAAGTAGCTGATGAGGCAATACTTGGAAAAAAATTGCACAGCCAAACAGATCTCCAGTGGCCAATTGGAAGCCCTGCAGGGCAAAAGCTCCCCCTGATCCCTTCCACCTTCTAAAAACACTTGTCAAGCACCAGGAGATATTTCAGCAGCTATCATGACATAAAAAAAAGAGTTCCCCTTGGGTAATTGTGTACAAATGGCATGAGCCTTTCCCCTTATAACTCTGCAAGGAAAAGAGCACAAGACAAGGGTTTTGTTAAAATGAAAACTGGCACTATATCGTTAAATTATTAATGTGCACTTTGCGATATTTCTTTTCAAGAAAAAGTCTGCAGTGCTGTATAGCACCTTCAGGAAGGTGGTGAAGAAACATCAACAAACAGTTAAACCTATCATTAAAAAGGTGTGCTCTTTGTTTGCACCAGCCAAATTGGCACCTGTTTGAGAATTCCCTAAATGCGTCATCCCTTCAATGATCTCCCACTGGAACATCTTTGTTTGGCTCTTAGAGCCCTAAAATAGAGAGCCAACCCTGTAAGGCAGAACAATCGTGCTATCCCCATATACCAGGGAGCACTGCTGTAGTTGCCTAAACAAAGTTTATGGCTCAGGTGAGAGTGAAGCTAAAAACTTTGCAGTTCACATCTGGCACCCTTTGCCTCTATCGTGTACCCTCCCTCAGACAAGGAGCCGGCGTCAAAACCAGCGTGGACTCGCGGAAAGGATGTTGCCTCATCCACATTTCAAAAACAAAGGTCATCGTGGAGATGTGATGTCAGATCCATGCATTTCTATAGAGTTGGGTTGTTCTGAAATAAGAGATATCCATTATTGTCTGCCCTTGGGGGACAAGGGCCTGTGTTATCAGCAAAGCCACCTGGTTGTGTTTTGTCATGGCTTCCCAAAGAGACCCTTCAACCCCCCAAGAACTCTCAAGGGAGGGCGTCTCGGCAGCCATTTTGTCTGTTCCACAATGAAGAGCCCTCCGGACAAAGAACAGTCCTCTTTGGCTCAGCCTGACTCCATGCTAGTAGAGGAATCCCCCCCCCGCCCCCCACTCAACGTGTTCGTCAAATGACCTCAAGGGCGCTGTGATGCCTCTGACATCTCCTCTAGCAACACTTCGCCATCAGCTTAAAGTTTGAAAAGACCAAAAGGAATTACTTATCTTTCCTCCCCAGTCTCTACATCAGGGGTAGTCAAACTGCGGCCCTTCAGATGTCCATGGACTACAATTCCCAGAAGCCCCTGCCAGCATTTGCTGGCAGGGGCTTCTGGGAATTGTAGTCCATGGACATCTGGAGGGCCGCAGTTTGACTACCCCTGCTCTACATGCTCTGCTGCTCTGGGTCCCAAGTGCCATTCAAGCCCCTAATCACCCTGACTCCACCCTCTTTTCTTCAAACTTTCAAAATGAGGTTATGGCATTAGGCCGCTTTGGGGGCCTGGAGAAATCTGCAGCAGGAACATGGGATCTGCCATAAGGATCCTTCCAAAATCCTCGTCTTATTTCCCCCCAGATTTTAGAGTTTCAGAATACCTGCTACTCTTATCAAAGGGGAAAGCAGGAATTCCCCAGTTGTTCTTTTCTTTTAAATTTCTGAATTTTGTTTAGAGCAGAAGAGAGGGCCTTCAGGGGAGGCAGCTTGCAGCCTGTCTCTTGGAGTGCAACCTAGCGAGAGTGATCCATGCAATGGTCACCTCTAGACTAGACTTCTGCAAGCCTGGGATCTGTCCTGGGTTCTGTGTTGTTTGACACATTTATAAATGATTAGGATCAGAGGGTATGTATTAAATTTGCAGACGATACTAAACTGCGAGGGGTAGCAAACACAATAGAAGACAGAATCATAATACAGGATGATCTTGACAGGCTCGAGAACTGGTCTAAACTAAATAAAATGAAATTCAATAGGAACAAATATAAAGTTCTGCATTCAGGGAGGAAAAAACATCTACACCGATATAGGATGGGGGAGAATTGTCTTGGCAGTAGCATGTGCAAAAAGGATCTAGGAGTCTTAGTAGACCACACATTGAACATGAGAGAACAGAGTGGCTAAAAAGGCAAATGGGATTTTGGGCTGTATCAAACGGAGTGTCATGTCCAGATCATGGGAGGTGATGCTACCACTTTACTCTGCTTTGGTTCGGCCTCACTTGGAGTCCTGTGTTCAGTTTTGGGCACCCCAGTTGAAAAGGGATGTAGACAAACTGGAACGTGTCCAGAGGAGGGCAACAAAGATGATGAGGGGTTTGGAGACCAAGACGTATGAGGAAGGGTTGTTCTGTTTAGCCTGGAGAGGAGATGACTGAGAGAGGATCTGAAAACCATCTTCCAGTATTTAAAAAGCTGACATATAGAGGATGGAGCAGAGCTGTTCTCTCTTGCCCCGGAGGGATGGACCAGAACTAATGGGATGAAATTAATTGAAAATATATTCTGTCTAAACATCCAGAAGAAGTTCCTGACAGTTAGAGCGGTTTCTCAGTGGAACAGGCTTCCTCGGGAGGTGGTGGGCTCTCCATCTTTGGAGATTTCTAAACAGAGGCTGGAGAGCCATCTGACGGAGAGTCTGATTCTGTGAAGGTTCAAGGGGATGGCAGGTGACAGTGGGTGAGGGATAGGGTTGTGAGTGTCCTGCATAGTGCAGGGGTTGGACTAGATGACCCATGAGGTCCCTTCCCACTCTATAATTCTATGATTCTATGAAGCTGCTCTATGTAGGGCTGCCCCTGAGACTGCTCCGGAAACTCCAGCTGGACCAAATTGCAGTGGTAGGAGTCCTGACAGGGATTCAGTGGAAAGCACATAGAACACTCAGCTGCATTGGCTTCAGATTGGAGACCAAATCAGGTTCAAGGTGATGGTGTTAATCCTTAAAGGCTTAAGTGGTCTGGGAGTCCTGTATTAAAAGAAGTATAGTGGCCAGATCATGCAAGGTGATTTTACCACTTTATTCCGTTCCTGTAAGACCTCACTTGGAGTACTGGGTTCAGTTTTGGGTACCACAACTGAAGAAAGATGTAGAGAAACTGGAGTGTGTCCAGAGGAGGACTACGAAGATGGTGAGGGATTTGGAGACCAAGACATATGAGGAAATGTTGAGGGAGCTTGGTCTGTTTAGCCTGGAGAGAAGGCAACTAAGAGGTGATATAATAGCCATCTTCCAATACTTGAAGGGCTTGTCATATAGATGATGGAGCAGAGTTGTTTTCTGTTGTCCCAGAAGGTCGGACCAGAACCAATGGGTTGAAATTAATTCAAAATAATTTTTGGTTAAACATTCGGAGAAAGTTCCTGACAGAGCAGTTCCTTGGGAGGTTGGAAGTTCTCCTTTGGAAATTTTTAAGCAGGGGCTAGATAGTCATCTGACAAAAATGCTGATTTTATGAAGTTAGGCAGATTGTGTTGGGTGAGCAGGGATGTGCCAGCATTTGCCTCTTGTGGCCTTTCCTAGCATACCCAGGGAATCGCTGATGGCCACTGTGGGTTGTTAGCTGAACTTCGGCCAGGCTGGATTCTGGTGGGGGGATCACTTGGGCATGAAACTGGGGTCACTGTGGATGGAAAGGTAGTTGTGAGTTCCTGCATTTTGCAGGGGGTTCAACTAGATGACCCTGGAGGTCCCTCCCAACTCTATGATTCTGTGATTCTAACAGGTGCCACCCTGCCTAAGGTTGCCAGCCCCTGGGTGAAGTCTGGAGATCTCCAGGAGTTACAACTGCCTTGGGACAGACTATCTGGATACGTTCCAGATACAGACCTCCTGGATACATTCATGCTGGCTATATTTAAATTAAAGCAATATTTGACATGATGTCATGGTGTCTGAACCAAGCTACTGTTAGAATCTGGTTCTAGGGTTGCCAGCTTCCAAGTGGGGCATGAGAATCTCCCAGAATTACAACTGATCTCCAGTTGAGTGAGATTCCCCCCCCTGGAAAAAATATTGCTTTGGAGGGTCAGCTTTGTGGCATTATGCCCCCCAGGTGCCAGCCCCAAATCTCTAGGAATTTCCCAAACGGGAGTTGGAAACCCTGAAACAGGGGTAGTCAAACTGTGGTCCTCCAGATGTCCATGGACTATAATTCCCAGAAGCCCCTGCCAGCATTTGCTGGCAGGGGCTCCTGGGAATTGTAGTCCATGGACATCTGGAGGGCCACAGTTTGACTACCCCTGCTCTGAAACCTTAAAGCATTGGGTAGAAGGTGATGTGAAAGATCTTTTATTTATTTGTTTGTTTGCTTTATTTTCATTTTACACAAGATAAAAAAATACGAGTACATTAACAAGGCCTGTCATATTGCATGAAATAACAATATAAAGTACAGTAAGTCCTGATTGTGAATACTGATAATTATACAATTTATAATATCACTTATAATATTCCCCGAGCCTCTTGTGGTGCAGAGTGGTAAGGCAGCCGTCTGACAGCTTTGCCCATAAGGCTGGGAGTTCAATCCCAGCAGCCGGCTCAAGGTTGACTCAGCCTTCCATCCTTCCGAGGTCGGTAAAATGAGTACCCAGCTTGCTGGGGGGTAAACGGTAATGACTGGGGAAGGCACTGGCAAACCACCCCGTATTGAGTCTGCCAAGAAAACGCTAGAGGGCGTCACCCCAAGGGTCAGACATGACCCGGTGCTTGCACAGGGGATACCTTTACCTTTACCTTATAATATTCCCCCACCTTATAATGTCCCTTTATGATTAATTTTGCTAAATGGCTCAAGTATGGACCCCATTGTTCTTGGAAAGCATCTTCTGTTTTGCCATTAACAATCAATTTTGCCATTTTGGCAAGGTCTGCCAATTTGTCTAACCAATCATCTATAGAAGGTAGATCTTGCGACTTCCATTTCCTGGCCAATACCAATCTTGCTGCCTGCAGAATGCAGGAACTCACAACTACCTGTGCCTTAGTTCATAAAATCAGCATTTCTGTCAGATGACTATCTAGTCTCTGCCTAAAAACTTCCAAAGAAGGAGGACCCACCACCTCCCGAGGAAGCCTGTTCCACTGAGGAACCACTCTGTCAGGAACTTCTTCTGGATATTTAGCCGAAAATTCTTTTGAATTAATTTAAACCCATTGGTTCTAGTTCAACTTTCTGGGGCAACAGAAAACAACTCTGCTCCATCTTCTCTCTGACAGCCCTTCAAGTATTTGAAGATGGTGATCCTATCAGCTGTGAGTCATCTTCTCTCCAGGCTGAACTGACCAAGGTCCCCCAACCTTTCCTCATATGACCTGGTCTCCAAACCCCTCGCCATCTTTGTAGCTCTCCTTCTTGACACACCAGAGATAGATGATGGTCTGATTTGATATAAGCCACCTTCACCGCCCAGGGTAATTTGGTTTGGGTTTGTCTTCACTTTTCATAGGTTTAACTTGTATTTGTATTGTGTCTAATTCTCTTTGTTCTAAGCCACTTTTGGCTCATGGTAGAGAGGAAGGCAACCAATAAATTAACTCCCTGAGTGTTCACTTTGCAGTCCCCTAAGACTGGTGGGAGCAGGAGGTGTATCTATAAGAGCTTTGGAAGAAACATTTACAAAACAAGAGCTTTGGAAGAAACACTTACAAAAGCCAGTTGGATGACAGTGACATCAATGTAAGTGAAAGCCGTTTCCTTCCCGTGTGCGAACACGGCATCTTGCTGGAAAAGGGGGAATAAGTCAATCATGCTAATATATTCCAGATTAAGGGACAAGGGTCCCCTGTTTAGAGGTCAGAGGTTGAGCCCCCGAAAGGTTCTGTTGCGGGCGGGAGGACGGAAGCTATGATAACGGTTAATTTTAGGTGCCCTCTCCGCGATCTGTTCCCTCCGCAGTCCTTCCATCTCCTCTGCCACTAATGAATAACTTGGTATTCATGCAGCTCTCTCTGCCTTACTTATGCGTCTGATCTCTCCTAATGGTAAAGCTGATTGTCATTGGGAAGCTATGGGGAAATATTTTAAAAGACGTGGAGGAAGGGAGAGAGAGAACCAAATCAGATCTGATCCGTGAAAGAAGTCTGGTCGTGGTAAACGAAGCCACTGAACGTGGAGGTCAAAGGCATTTGAAGATGGTAACTCGCTTAGCACCTAAGCACCCTTCTCCTGTACGGATTCGTGGGGGGTGGGGAGAGCTTCAGCCCATGCCTTGACATTCACTATGTTGCCAGGGGAGAAGGCTCTGATTCTCAAGGGCAGGGGTAGTCAAACTGAGGCCCTCCAGATGTACATGGACTACAATTCCCATGAGTCCCTGCCAGCATTCACTGGCAGGGGCTCATGGGAATTGTAATCCATGGACATCTGGAGGGCCTCAGTTTGACTACCCCAGTTAGAGCAAGAAGCCCAATACCTCTTGGGGGGGGCACTTAGATCTAAGTCCAGTAGGCCCTTAGAAGATGGCAATATTTTCAGAATATTAGCTTTTGAGAGCATTAAAATCTTATTCCCTGAAAATCTTGTTCATCTCTAGGCACTGCTGGACTCAGATCTGACTTGTCCTACTATAGACCAATTAGGAATCGCCAGCTCTTTAGGGTACTGCGCACCGGCATCTGAATAGGCCATTCCAGGCTGATGCAGCCAGCCCCGTGCTGCGGGGTGGAGGGGAGGCGTAACAACTCTACTACAAGTCTGTAGTCAGCTGAGGATGTGCCTCAGAAGCAGGGGTTGCCAGGCTCCCCTTGGCCACTGGTGGGGGATGGAGGAGTGGGGTTACTAGATCCATGATGGGAAACCTCTGGAGATTTATGGGTGGGGACCTCAGTGGGGCACAATGACACAGAGCCCATCTTCCAAAGCAGCCATTTTCTCCAGGGGAGTCTGGAGATGAGCTATAATTCTGGGGATCCCCAGGCTCCACCTGGAAGCTGGCATCCCTACTAGGAAGGGGTTCTTAAGCAATGCTGACTACAGCCAAATTCTGCAAACTGGAGGAGTCTGCGCTGTGAATGAGGAATCCGGAATTTCAGGGGAATCCCTAACTGATAGCTGTGTCAGCTCAGGTCACTTCTGTTTCTTTCATTGACATTATTTATAGCCTGTCTTCCTCATTGGGACTCAAGGCGAATCACACAGAATGTGTCCTGCAGGCAACAGGATGGGACACCCAAGAAACAACACAACTCAATTTGGATTGCAGACGTCTGGAACCCACCAGACCTCTGAGCTGAAGCAAAGGCTCAGTAGGAACAGGGCATGTTCAATGATGCAGGAGCAACACCATAGGATACCAGATAGAGCAGCAGACGGTGGGAATGATGCAGCCTAGGATAGTCCACGCTTCTAAATCCATTCTTACAGGATGCCCCTGTAACCTGTGCAAAAAGCTATCTTCAGTCCTTCAGCTTTGCATGGAGAGCCAGGGTGTAAACTGCATGGAGCTTTTATTCCAATCCCAGGTCGATTCAGTCCCTGCCGTCTACACGGAATGCAATTTCAGTTTTGATTTTGGGCGATTTAAATTTTCCTTCTGCAACAAGGATTGATCCGAAGTGACCCTACCTTTATTGTGCGATATCTTGTGCTTTTAATACTCAATATTTTAAAAATTGAATTGAGAAAGCAGGCTGTTTTGAATCTGGCCTTTGCTCCATGGTAGAGAACCCCTGATTAGCCAAAGGTGGCCATGTGACAAGCTTGCCTTAAAGGAGAAGCCCCTAATTTCTCTCAACTTCTGTTGGTATTGGATTTTTTCTCCCTCCTCTGCCTTCTTCAATCCCCCCCCCCCCCACACACACACACAAGAAAAGAAAGAGGCTCCCTGCTTGGTTCCTCCCCCCCCCCCACCTTTCAAGAAAAGAAAGAAAGAGGCTTGGCTCTCCCCCCCCCCTTCTGAACTACCCTAACCAAATGCAGAAGACTCCTGTTTCAATGGGGGGGGGAGAGGAAGACCTGAGTTCAAATCGATCTGAATTCAACAGGATTGACAATGGAATAAACAAAGTCAGTGCAGATTCAGCCCAGGACAGCAGAAGCTTTTTGACCTCCCCAGGGAAGGGGGTGGGGCACAGCAGGGAAGGCCCTGCAGTTGTTCAGAGTGCCCAAATGCAGGCTGGCCCCTGCTTGCCAGGTCCTGGAGATTCCAGGGTAGTGGAGCCTGGGGGAGTTTGGAGAGGGGAAGGGCCTCAGCTGGGTACCATGCCACAGAGCCCACCCTCTGAAGCACCCATTTTCTCTGCTGTCCAGAGAATCAAAGAATCATAGAATCATAGAATCATAGAGTTGGGAGGGACCTCCTGGGTCATCTAGTCCAACCCCTTGACCTATGCACAACCCTATCGCTCATCCACTGTCACCTTGAGCCTTCACAGAATCAGCTTCTCCGTCAGATGGCTCTCCAGCCTCTGTTTAAAAATCTCCAAAGAGGGAGAACCCACCACCTTTTCGAGGAAGCCTGATCCACTGAGAAACCATTCTGATTGTCAGAAACTTCTTCCGGAAGTTTAGACAGAATTTATTTTGAATTAATTTCATCCCATTGGTTCTGGTCCGTGAGAAGCTGCTGTTCCACAGGATCTCCAGGCCCCCACCTGGAGATTGGCAACCATGCTATTGTGAAGCATAGCGGGAGAGGCTATGCCCATGGGTATGAGGGACCAAGGGCATGAAGCACTTTCTGTGTGGCAGCCGGTACCCTGCACTGAGCCCCGTAACTGCAACACCAATAGAGACCCCCTGGAAGTGAATGGCAGCTGAGACTCCGAATTGCCCTCGTGGATGTTGGGCAGCCGCCATGAGGATCAGCAGCCATCATTTCCCCCTCTGAATGGCAGCTGCTGCTCGTAGAAGCCATTACTTGTGCCAGGGTCCCTGGCAGAGGTTTATAGGATTGCCAACCTCCAGGTGGCGTCTGGAGATCTCATGGAATTACAACTCACCTCCAGCCTTTTTGGAAGGTGGGTTCTATGATCTCATGCACCACTGAAATCTTTCCCCTCCCAAACGCTGCCCTCCTCAGGCTCCCCCCTCCAATCTCCAGGTATTTCCCAATCTGGAGCTGGCAACCCCACAGAGGAAGGGGATGGGGAATCAAGGGCGTGGGTGCCAGCGGAGGGCACAGGGGACAAGCAGGCCCAATCCTTCCCCCTGCACAAAATCCTGCAGCTGCCAAGCGTTTCTGGCTCTGAATGTTGTTCTTGAAGAGCTCCCAAAACACAGCCAGGCCAGAGTTGAGTTCAAGCCCTGCCCTCCGTTGATATTCTGGATTGGATTGAGGGGGTAATTTGGCTCAATGCAAGGTGGCTTCCTGGCCCCAGGATGGTGGGAGGCAGGTGGGGGCTGGGAGACGGGCACTGGGGGCTTCCTAAGCTCTTGCCAAATCTGTGCATACGATATGCATATTTGAGCTGGCTTTGCCACTAAACCCAACTTGATTGCAAAGATCAGCCTGGATAGAGACCAGCAGGAGGCATTAGGGCTTCCCAGTCCCACCACTCCCCCCTCTGCTCAACACAGCAGAAAGTGAAGAAAGTTCATTCTAGTTTCCACTTTGCAGATCCATCTGCTCCTATGGATGCCAGCCTCCAGGTGGACCCTGGGGATCCCCCCAATCTACAGCTCAGCTCCAGAATGCAGAGATCTCCTGGAGAAAACGGAGGCTTTCGCAGGTAGAATCTAGGACAGCCTTTTCCACCCCTTTGACTATGCAGGAGCCCCTGAAATACACTTTCAAGCTTCGAAGACCCCTGGAAGTGATGTCAGCTGGCCATGCCTCCCTGTCACACTCCCTGGAAGGGACATGTCACCAGAAGCGAAGAAGAAGAAGAAGAGTTGGTTCTTATATGCCGCCTTTCCCTACCTGAAGGAATCATAGAATCATAGAATCATAGAATCATAGAGTTGGAAGGGGCCATACAGGCCATCTAGTCCAACCCCCTGCTCAACGCAGGATTAGCCCTAAGCATCCTAAAGCATCCAAGAAAAGTGTGTATCCAACCTTTGCTTGAAGACCTCCAGTGAGGGGGCGCTCACCACCTCCTTAGGCAGCCTATTCCACTGCTGAACTACTCTGACTATGAAAAACTTTTTCCTGATATCTAGCCTATATCGTTGTACTTGAAGTTTAAACCCATTACTGCGTGTCCTTTCCTCTGCAGCCAGCAGAAACAGCATCCTGCCCTCCTCCAAGTGACAACCTTTCAAATACTTAAAGAGGGCTATCATGTCCCCTCTCAACCTCCTTTTCTCCAGGCTGAACATTCCCAAGTCCCTCAACCTATCTTCATAGGGCTTGGTCCATTGGCCCAAGGAGTCTCAATGCCAAGGAGTCTCAATGCGGCTTACATTCGCCTTCCCTTTCCTCTCCCCACAACAGACACCCTGTGAGGGAGGGGAGGTGGGGAGAGCCCTGAGATTAGTGCTCGGTCAGAACAGCTTTTTCAGTGTTTTGGGAAGCCCAAGGTCGCCTCTTGATGCTGAATAGCACACACACAAAGCTGCCTTCTGCCGAGTCAGACCACCAGCCGATCAAGGCCAGTCTGCTCTGTTCAGATGGACAGTGGCTGTCCAGGGCTTTGTATCACCACATCACCTGTTGCCTGGGCTCATGTTGAGATCTTTCACATCAATTGCTACCGGATCCCTTTAAAATCAAGATGTCAGAGACCGTCCACACAGCAATCAGATTTTCTGCCACTGAGCTAGTTTTTTTCTGCACTGTATTTTCATTTGGACATCGTAGGCCCCTCCTCCTAAACTGTTCCCCATCATTCCCCATCTAAATCGCATTATCTTTTTGTGTATTGGCAGCTAGGGGAGGGGGGAGGAAGGAGAGGGATCTGGTGGGGAGGGCTTGATTATTTATTGTAATACTAGAAAGTAAGCCCTCTGTAGCTAAAATACAGCGGGCGCTAGTGAATTTGGAGGAATAAGGAAGGAAAGGAAAGTAGAAGAGGGGATGGGAGTGAGAAAGGAGGGGAAGGGGTGGGTGAAGGGGTGGGTAGAAGGGAGAAAGAAAGGAGGGCATAAAGGCAGAAAGACAGGAAGGGGAAAAGAAAGGAAGTGAGAGGCAGAGAGAGGCAGGAAGTAGATAGAGAAATAGAGGAAGTCAGAAAGAGGAAGGAGGAAGGAAGGAAGGCTGGCAGGGAGATAGGTGGACTAGGAGTGGGGGGGGAAGGAGGGGGTTGCGAAGGGTCCGGTGGGGGGAGTGGCGAGGGGGTTGTGAATGGGGAGGTTGGAGGGGAAGAGCGTTGGGTGGAGAGGGGTGGGTGCGTAGTTGCGCAGATCGTGGAGGTGCCTGTGGGGGGTGTCCAGGTAAGACGGTGATGGGTGGGTGGGCGGGCAGGGGATCCATGGGGGGGCGGGGTGAGTTTTGAGGAGTTGGGGGGAAGAAGGCAACAGCTGGGTCGGCGGCTGGGGGGAGCACGGCGGTGACTTCTGGGGGTGGGTGGGTGGGTGGGTTGCTGGGAGGGGGGAAAGTGGTGCGGATTCTTCCACAGGCCTGGGACCACTATGGGTGCAGGCGAGGGTCAGGTTGGGTTAGCCCTGTGCATAATCAGAGGAGCCGGGCTTTCAGTGCCGGCTCCTCCTCCAAACTATAGCATCCCTGCAGGGAGGTCTTTCACCCCTGCCAGCTCTGAAGCTGACAGGGGCATCCCCCACCCCCACCATGGTGGGAGAGCAGCATGTTGCTCCCCACCATCGTGCAGTGGGGGGCCCATGACCCAGATCCCCCCCGCTACTGCTGCTGCTGCTGTCACTTCGGAGCGCTCCTGGTGCTTCTGGCACTGTGTTGCATGCGCAGGGCCATTGCACTGGGGCAGCCAACATGTGCTGGGGGAGCACCTTCCGGTGCATATGCGGGTAAGGGCGGGGCTTTTTGCCCCACTGCAACAGAACGGCTGCCGCCATGAATAATAGCTCTCTGTGTCTCAGTGAGAAGAAAAAGAAGAAGAACAGGAAGAGTTGGTTCTTATATGCCGCTTTTCCCTACCCGAAGGAGGCTCAAAGTGGCTTATAGTCGCCTTCCCTTTCCTCTCCCCACAACAGACACCCTGTGGGGTGGGTGAAGCTGAGAGAGCCCTGATATCGCTGCCCGGTCAGAACAGCTTTATCAGTGCCGTGGCGAGCCCAAGGTCACCCAGCTGGTTGCATGTGGGAGAGTGCAGAATCAAACCTGGCTTGCCAGATTAGAAGTCCACACTCCTAACCACTAGACCAAAGGCTGACTATACATATAGGCAATAAATAGATAAATAAATGTCTTTCTGACAGCCGGGGGGTGTAAACTCAATGGAGCTCAAGAACAGACATGCAGCAGAGCAAAGCATGGCACAAGGAAAGTGGGAGATGCTTCTCGAGGTTGTCGAACAGGCTCCCTGCAGGCAAAACAAAGGGGTGCTGTTAAGTGTTGTCTCTTAACAGCACCCCTCTTCTCCAAGGGATTTTCTCCAAGGAAACTGATCTTGGTCACCTGGAGATCAATGGTAATTATGGAAGATCTCCAGGCTCCAACGGGAGGTTAGGTCCCCTTTGCACACCTGCATTGATTAAGAAACAAGGGGTCTAAGTCCCCACTTCTACCTCGAGTGACACAGAAGCATGAAATGCTGCATGGCCCTTTGTCAAGGAACCCTGGCTGCTGAACCTCAGTTGCCCGACTGCCAGTTTGGTGTCAGACCAGCCATCCTTTGTTCTGGAATAGGGCTGACAGTGTGTTTGTATGCGGAATCAGGTCATCCTTGTCATGCTCGGTGCTCTTGGCTGCTGAATTGTTTGGGTGTGAAAAGTGACACCTGTATTGGATTTTCCTCTTACAGCTGTTAATGAAGCAGGCAGACAAATGTATTTATTTGTTGTGTGGGTGGGTGAGAAACAGAGAGAGAGAGGGAGAGGAGGGAGAGGGAGGGAAAGGCATGCAGCTCTGTTGTGGCTGTTCAATTAGGGCTTTGGCCCTTAAACCTTGTGGTGAACTGGGCATTGTGGTATCTTTGTTTGAAGAAATGTGCAAGTTGAAACTCCAACAAAGCTTTGTTGGTGGCCTTTGTTCCATCAAGGAGCTGCCTACAAGTGTCACAGGCTGGAGAGAAACAGAAGGAAAGACGGAGCATCCTTACTGTAATTTTTTTTTCTCAACAAAGGCTTTCTACGTGTTTTTTGGCTGCAGACCTTTCATAATTTTAGAGCATGAAATGAGGAGAATCTTATGTCCTTAGAACAGGGGTAGTCAAACTGTGGCCCTCCAGATGTCCATGGACTATAATTCCCATGAGCCCCTGCCAGCGAATGGGAATTGTAGTCCATGGACATCTGGAGGACCGCAGTTTGACTACCCTTGCCTTAGAACATATCAAGAATCATCCTGACTCAAGGTCATGAGAGCTCACCAGTGCCAAAGTCAGTTTTGGCATAAGATGAGGCAGGTTTTCTCACCTTTGGCACAAGTCTAAAGGGTGCTATTTGCTCCCATTGGGACCATTATACCATGATAAGGGTGATGATGGATTCCATATGTGAAGAGAAAAGTGGGAATGAAGCCTTCTCTACATTAGGCTGACGTCAGCGTTCCTTCCAGTGTTGCAAAGAATGATGTGTTTAGTCCTGAGTGCTTTCGACACAAATATTTGATCAGCTTTACTGCTGATTCTCTCACCTGGGATGGGAAGCATACAGGGTTGCGATGCTGGGCTGGGAAATGCCTAGAGATTTCAGGATGGAGCCCAGGGAGGGCCCTCATCCAGGTGTTAAATCCGTGGGTTCAGAGATTAGGACACTGAGAGTTCATGTCAGCTCTTTATTGTGACCCCAGCATGATGGTACAAGAGGCAAAACCTGAACTAGAAAACCTTTCCAATAGCCACAACTTATATACAGTACAGCACAATAGATCTTCTGGACAGTGCATGCTATTGGTCACTTTCAGTTTAAACTGACTGGATCCAGCAGACAGGATCTAGCCGTGCATTGGCAGATTACAGTGCAGGATTACAATCCTGCCTCGGACCTCACACTCAGTCCTTGGCAGGTCTACAGACGCAACATATAGTGCCAGAGGTCTAACCCCTAGAGCAGCCATCTCCTCCAGAGGAACTGATCTCTGTCATCTAGGACAGGGGTAGTCAACCTGTGGTCCTCCAGAAGTTCATGGACTACAATTCCTATGACAGGGGCTCATGGGAATTGTAGTCCATGAACATCTGGAGGACCACAGGTTGACTACCCCTGATCTAAGACATCATGGAAGGTTCATATTCAGCCTGTGCTGAAACAGCTGCGCTGGTTGCCAATTTCCTTCTGGATCAAGATCAGGGTTTTGATTTTGACATTTAAGGCCATACACGGCTTGGTTCCTACCTACCTGAGGGACCACCTACCCGCTTATGCCCCCCGCAGGGCTCTTCACTCAGCAGGTATGAATCTGCTGGTGGTCCCGAGCCACTGGGACATTCACCTGACCTCAACCAGGGCCAGGGCCTTTTTGGCCCTGGACCTAACCTGGTAGAATGAGCTCCCAGATGAGCTAAGGGCCCTGATGGAGCTATCAAGGTTCCGCAGGGCCTGTAAGATGGAGTTCTTCCACCAGGCGTTTGGATGGAGCCAGGGGGTGCCCAGAGTTACGAACTGGGGTCCCGCCCAATGTTGAGCACCATATATCCAGCGCAGAAGAGCTGTGCCTGAGTGAGTTTGGTTTTGAAGATGCAGCAGAAGATTAAAACAACAGATTAGAATAGAGGATAACTCTCATTTTAATGCCATCTGTGGGATTTGTTTTTTAGGATACATATTGTATGGAATTGTGGGTTTCAAGTTTTAGTCTATTTTATGGGGTACTTTTTTATTGCTTGTAAGCCACCTTGAGGTGACCTGGTCAGGGGAGGCAGGGTATAAATCAAATTTTAAGAAAATCTAGAGGATTTCCAGGCACTACCTGAAGGTTGGCAGTTCTAGAAACATATATGTCATCACTGAGCACGTGACTTCTTCAGCCAATCTGACTGAGCCTTGATCAGAAAAAACGTAAACACAGATTGTGCCTGCAAGAATGGGGAAGAGGTGTGGAGATGCTATATCGAGACCTCCAAAGTAGATGATTGGTGCCTTTGCCGAATTCCTGCTACTCTTGGAAGGCCCCATTTGTGGCATTGATAGGCGGCTGGAATCTTTCTCAGCCCTGGTCGTTCCCCGAAAACCCAGTAAGGAAGGGTGGGTGGCAGATTTCAAATGCTGTTAAATAATATAGCCGGTAACGTCAATGTGGTTGGCAACCAGTCTGCACACTTTTGAAAACTAGGCGGCGAGGCAGTCGAGGGAAAAGGGGAAATTACAGGCTGCACAAAAGACGGAAAGTAAAAAAGTGAACGCTCCATAAAAGAAAGTGGGCGACCATTATGGAGCAAAATGCCAACTCATTACAAAACAGCCCAATAAGAGAGAAATACAGCTCGGCCCGTAATAGCAGTTTACAAGGGAACATTGTATTGCAACATAACGGTGGCGCTATAATTTGCTCTAACAACTCCAATTATGCCTTTTATTGATTTGGCAACACATTTAATAGGAGTAGCCACACCTCTTGTGTTACAAATCATTAAAGGTGTTGAACAGTGTAATTTTAAAATTGTCCTTCTCCTACAGATGTCAGTATGACAGCGTAATTTCCCCCCCGATTTCTGCCATGTAAACACATCGCGCCGCAACAATTTCCCCTTTACAAAGCAGAAATTGTGGCAGGCAGGGTATTTTATTTTATTTATTTATATTTGGAGGGGGGGATGCATGTGTGTGCAGCGAAAGCCATTTAATATTTCTTAACCCTCAGTCTGCCTTCCTAATTGCTAGGATTTTGTTTATTCCTGTTTCTCTTTACAAAAAAGATAGAAATCAAACATACTGTTTCACCATCTTCCACGAGACCTTAATTGCTACTTAAATCTTCAATATGTCCTTTTGTGTTGAAGCGCTGGGTTTGTTTTTTTTTTTTTTAACTTTTCTTTTGGTTTAATTTGAAACTGTTTCGTCTCTGAGATGAGAATTTCAGAGACGGGGGAAAGCCAGCCCATTTCTTGCAGCACTTTGATTGTCAAGGCCGTGTTGCTAGCTCAATTCCTGCAGATTTATGATTTCAGAGGCAACTTTCTTCTTCTTTTCCTCTTCTTCTTCTCTTGTTTTTGCGGGGGAAGCGGAAGCAGCCAGTCCAGTTCCCCTTAGGTGGGATGTGCGACGGCCACTGCAGATGTGGCCAAGAGGCAAGGATAAAGGCCAAGTGCCTCTTCAGAACAGGGCCCATGGCTGACAGGCCGCCTCCTTCGCCCTCTGCGGCTGGGCAGAATTAAGACTTAATGAAAGACTTTCCAAAGGCTTGCAACTGAAACCATGTTGCATTAGCAGGTGAGGATGGCCGTGTGGATTTGAGGGCTTTAATGCCGAAAGCCAAGAGGCCTCAAGCACATGGCTCTGTTGGTTGCTATGACGACCGGGCCTACCTATTCTTCCTAAGCCTCTGGGCCAGTTGCCAGACTCTGTGCGCGTGCGCATGTTGAAGCCGGCAGCTAGGGTCTGGTGGCCAAAAGTGGGCATTGTTTTTTTGACTAACAGGAACAGTGTTGCTGTCACTACATGTGCATGTGTGAATTCCACAAGCCACGTGCAATAGTGCCTAGCTTAAGCTGACCAGATTCTTACCAAGATAAAGCGGGACACCATCCCGGGAGGGGGCCAGCCTGGCCCGAAGGTCACGGGGCGGAGGTGGCGGCCCAGGCCCAGCTGAGCTCCCTCCCGCCTTCCCTCCGGCTGGGCTCACCTGGCCGCCCGTGAGGACGCACACTTCCCTACACCCTCCTCGCAGCCCCCTTAAGCTCAGCAGGGAAGAAAAGGCAGCAGAGAAGTGAAGGGGACAGGCCGAGAGAGAGACAGAGAGAGCAGCGACCCGACGGACAGCCCACCAGCCCAGCGAGCAAGTGACTCCTGCGGCTCCCGGGAAAGCGCCACCACTTGCAGGGGGAGGAGAGGCGCTGGACGGTAGCACGGGCTGGGCCCGGAGGCACGTCTGGCCACCCCAGCCTGCCCTCCAGCCCTTCCGTCTGGCCGTCCATCCGCTAGCGCCTGGGTCTCGCCCACCCATCTTGCTCATGGCCTTGGAGGCGGTGCGCCGGTGGAGGCAGCCGTCGAGGGGGCCGGGCCGCATCCTGCTCGAGCTGGCAGGCAGGCAGCTGTCGGGGCGCAGCCCGGAAGGGAGCAAAGCAGGTGGGTGGGCAGGAGGGAGGCGGGCGAGCAGTGAGCGCCGTCCGTCCAGGCTGGGCTCACTTTCTCGTGCAGCTTCTGCTCCTGGTTGCGCTGGGGCTGTAGGACTTGGGCACGCTCCTTGACCTCGTTGGCCTCCTGCTGCAGCGCCTGGAGCCTGGAGCCCACACAGCAGGGGCCGGCCTCACCGGATCCTGCGGCCGGCCAGCAGATTTTTTAAAATTTGGATTTTTGTAAAAGGATGTGGGAAACAGGACAAGTTGCTGAATATTGGGATGGTCCCACCAAAATCGTTATGTCTGGTCACCTTAGCCTAGCTGCAATTGGTGCTTTGCCTAGCTGCAATTCAGCAGTTCATTTGTGGCAGGTTTCTGGAAGTTGACAACCCTGAATGTCTGCATAGATCAGGGTAATCAAACTGTGGCTGTCCGGAGGCCTGGACAGCCACAGTTTGGCCACTTCTGGCATAGGTAGACTGCTTTCAGATTTTGCTAGTTTTCTGTGCTAAGGGATGGTTTACATTCTCTATACCAGGGGTAGTCAAACTGCAGCCCTCCAGATGTCCATGGACTACAATTCCCATGAGCCCCTGCCAGCATTTGCTGGGGGGCTGCAGTTTGACTACCCCCGCTCTTATCCATCCCGCTGCAGGCAGAAAAGATCCATTTTGCTTTCCCTTCTTCCGTGTGTGAATCAGACTTGCTTTATTTTATACCATCTTCTATTTCTTTTGCCTGACAGAGATGCATTTATCAGCGCTATTTGTTCATCAACAAGTCAGCATTATACATACATCATTATGCAGAAATGATGCTCATTGTACAAATAAATGCAGTGGGCATTAAATATAAAACATTGGGAGGACCAACCGGGGTGGGGTAGGTGGTGGGTGGGGAGGCATTTGGCTTGTGCCTCAAGCTCAAAGGGAACCTTTAGTATAGGCACCTATTCATTATTTGGCATTTAATACTCTCCCATCCTCCTGGCAAATAGATGGGGAAGAAATGGAGGTAGTGACAGATTTTATTTTCCTGGGCTCTAAGATCACTGCAGATTACTGCAGCAAAGAAATGAAAAGACGCTTGCTCCTGGGGAGGAAAGCTATGGCAAATCTAGACAGTATCTTAAAAAGCAGAGACATCACCCTGCCAACAAAAGTGCGTTTAGTCAAGGCTATGGTCTTCCCAGTTGCAATGTATGGCTGTGAAAGTTGGACCATAAGGAAGGCCAAGCATCAAAGAATTGAGGCTTTTGAACTCTGGTGCTGGAGAAGACTCTTGTGAGTCCCTTGGACTGCAAGGTGAACAAATCAGTCAGTCCTAGAGGTGACTTAAGCTCAGCAGGGAAGAAAAGGCAGCAGAGGTGAAGGGGATGAGCCCTGAATGCTCCTTAGAAGGCCAGATCCTGAAGATGAAACTCAAATACTTTGGCCACCTCATGAGAAGGAAGGACTCCCTGGAGAAAAGCCTAATGCTGGGAGCGATCGAGGGCAAAAGAAGAAGGGGACGACAGAGAATGAGGTGGCTGGATGGAGACACTGGAGCAGTTGGTGCAAACTTAAATGG
The DNA here is from genome assembly GCF_049243985.1 of Paroedura picta. Lineage (NCBI taxonomy): Eukaryota > Metazoa > Chordata > Lepidosauria > Squamata > Gekkonidae > Paroedura > Paroedura picta. The sequence goes on along the minus strand of NC_135383.1, from coordinate 25,876,363 downwards.
ACTTCAAGGAATGGTAGAGGACAGGAAGGCCTGGAGGATCATTGTCCATGGGGTCGTGATGGGTCAGACACGACTTCGCACCTAACAACAACAACAACAACCATCCCTGGCCACAGTCTCTGTCACTGCTGTTAAACAAGCCCCCAGCCAGGGTGAGGGATTCCCCTGCCCTGCTCTTATTACCCACCACCATACTGAACAGCGGCAGGGAGATATTTAAAGAAAAATGATGCTAGCTGTGACATCATGTCACTTTTGGTAAGAAACAGGAAGCAACAAAGGGTAGCTCTAGGAATCACTGGAAACATTACTTTTTTTCATTGTTTCTAGCAATTCCTATATCCCCTTGGTTTTACTACCAGAAAAGATGTAAGACCAAAGCCAGTTTCTCAGCCTCCTCCTGTCCCTGCCCACAGCCCTCCTGCCAGTTGCACTCCCCGGCAACCGTATTGCTAAACTGGACATGTGGGATACATTCATGGGCAGAGGAGGGTGCAATTAGCATGGCAGCTTCGTGATGTCAGATCCAGCATGACCGGATCAGGTGATGCTCTAGCGTTCTCCCCAAATTCACAATCCTAATGTATCAGATGTTGTAATTTTTAAATTTTAATTATGGCAAGGGATCTCAATAATGGAAAGTGCTTTTCTGGACCTCTCAGAGGACACAAATTTACTTTATTTTTTATGTTAGTTCTTTGAATTTCTAGACTGCTCTCCCTGCTGAAATTGACTCGGGGCCGTGAACAACATGTATAAAAACAGCGCAGTTCAAAATCAAAATTCAGAATTTTAAAATCATTTCTAAAACACTTCTAGCAACTCTGCCCACAGATATAATATTCTGTGCGAGTACAGGAGGGAGGCCAGAACAGTGTTGTTGGTAGTCATTTTATTGGTCTCAAGCCCAGGCCTGGTGGAAGACCTCCGTTTTGCAGGCCTGCTGAACTCACTGAGTCCCAACTGGGCCCTGATGTTTTCTGGGAGCTCATTCCATCAGGCAGGAGCCAAAGCCGAGAAGGCCTTGGCTCTGGTCAAGGCCAGACAGATCTCTTTGGAGCCATGGACCACTAACCTGTTGGTATTGGCTGAGCACAAGGCTCTTCTGCCGATGTATTTGGAGAGGCAGTCCCATAGATATGCTGGGCCCAGACCCTGGATGGCCTTAAAGATTAAAGCCAGCACCTTAAACCTGACCTGGAATGCAATTGGAAGCCAGTGCAGCTGTCAGAGGTCAAGTTGGATGTGAGCCCTCCAAGAAGTTATAGTTAGGACTTGGGCTGCCACATTTTGCACCAATACATTCCTTGAAAAGTTTCAGCGTATTTTGGGAGTTAGAGTCATAGAATCATAGAGTTGGAAGGGACCTCCTGGGTCATCTAGTCCAACCCCCTGCACTTTGCAGGACACTCACATCCCAATCACTCATCTACTGAAACCTGCCACCCCTTTGCCTTCACAGAATCAGCCTCTTTGTCAGATGACTATCTAGCCTCTGTTTAAAAATCTCCAAAGATGGAGAACCCACCACCTCCCGAGGAAGCCTGTTAGACAAGGATCTGCGAATTTCAGATCTCCAGTGCTGTGAATCTGGGTAGCCCTGGGCCAGTTACGTGCTGTCAGGGATGTTCCTCGCTGGTAATGTAAAAGTAGTCATAGGTACTTGCCACGTGTGGCTTTTTGGAAATGATCACACACATTCCATGGTATAAAGGATTTAAAAAAGAGAGATTTCCACACATATGCAGCATGATAATGAAGATTGGATCATTCCTTGCTAGAATAACAAATCAGTCCTTTGGGTTCAATTGTCATTCACAAAAACAAGGGGAAATAAAAATGTTAAGATTAGTGACTAATGGCAGGCATGTTCCCAGTTGTGGAAAGAAATAATTAGAAGAGACCGGTGGCCAGCCCCATCCGTCCTGAGAGCGTAATGCAAATGTTTGCCGCCTTGGGAGCCCTTTTTAGGTGGAAAGGTGGCATAGAAATATTCTAAATAGATAAATGGATGTGCAGAATGAACTGGGCTCAAAAGACCAGGTCACAACATCAGGGCATGCTAGCAACTCAACACACCAAATGCACACGAACTCTTACAAATGAAGACATGTATTACTTGAAACTCCTGAGGGTGAGGGAGGGTATTGTTCAGACCATTTCTTAGTCCAACCTCCCTCACAAGACAAGTCGCTGTCCAACCTTCAGATGGGGCCTTCAGCTCTGCACACTACAGAGATCAGTTCCCACGAGGAAGGGGGGCGCTGGCATCGCCCTTCCGCTGAGCTCCTTCCCTTTCCACCCGCCCCAAGCACTGCCCCCAAAGCTTCAAGAATGTTTCAAGCTGGAGCTGGTGAGTCACAAGGGCTGCCCTGGCTTCATGGGGAAAGTTGAATTTAAAATATGCTGGTGAGATGCACCCTACAAACAAACCTGCAAACTCAACCATGAAAATTGGGGTGCCCCGTCCACTGACAAACATATAAACAAGCATAAAAGAAATCGAACATAGAAGCTTTGCTCATACCTGGCTACAATCCTCAGGAGTCAGCTAGGCCCCAAATCAATCCGGACTGAGGTTTCTGGGGCTTGTTTCCATTGCTCTTCATTTTGTATGCCTTGATGTAGATTGTCTCTTCAGTTAATAAATATTGTATTAGTAAGTGCCAAAATGTCCCTTGTTGTGGGGCCAACCCTCAGTGGGTTGGGCCTGATTTCACCTAAAAAGGAGAACCAAATATTTGTGTACTTATGTCTAACCATATAGGTTTGCCAACTCCAGGTTGGGAAATACTTGGAGATTTTGAGGGTGGAGCCTGAGAAAAGGGGAGTTTGGGAAGGAAACGGTCAGATTATAAAACCACAGAGTTCATCTTCCAAAGTGGCCATTTTCTCCAGAAGAACTCACCTGGAGGTCTGTTGTAATAGCAGGAGATCTCCAACCACCACCTGGATGTTGACAATGCCGCCTCCACAGCCAGGCTCCCTGGTACACTGCAAAGACATGCTATGGTGAGTTGAACAGGGCTCCACAAACTTAATGAGCCGGTGGGGAATTTTGGAATGTTAAGGAACAGGGAGGGGGCACCACCACAAAATGGGTGTCATTGGGGCGGGGGGGGGGGGGGGGTTACACAAAATGGCTGCTGGGTGAAGCTGAGGACAGTCATAGAATGCCTGGGCAGCCTTCCCTCAAATGGACCTCCCCGTTCACTCCAGACATACTCGGAGGTCCTGATTAGGTGCCCTCACCACCTGAAGCGAGACGGGTGGTGGCAGCCTAAGAAAGGGCCTTTACAGCCAACTTTGGTACATTTTCCCACAGAGCTTTGTGTGTTTCGCTCTATCGGTGTCTTTCACCAGCAGTCGGAAAGCTTTTTATTCCATTTGGTATATACCTAGGTTTGGTTATTGGCCCTCCTCTCTGGTTCTGGTGTTGTTTATGTGTTTTTCTTGCATTACTTTGTCAGACCAGGCCTAACCAACAGCATCTGCAGGGCCCCTGCTGCCTCCCTCCCTCCCTCCCTCCCAGAACTCCTTCAGTGCGCTCTGCTCATGGACCTGTTTGCACTGTTTGCACTAGGGTTGTGCGATTCAGCAACCAAAGCAGCTGTTCCCACCGGTAGCAGCCAGCGCACGTCGCTGAGGCGCAGCGCGGCACTGGCTGCTACCAGCGGAAACGGCTGCTTTGGCTGCCGAATCGCACAACCCTAGACTTTGCACTGTTACAAGTATCAGTATTAATCTTATGGCTATCTGTTATGTATTGTTTATATGCTTTATGTAAACCGCCCTGAGCCTCCGGGGAAGGCGGTATATAAATATAAATAAATAAATAAAATAAATTTATAATAAAATTTAATTTTTCCATTTGAAATTGTTTTGATGTTTTTCTGTATGGAGCGCTGGGGATCCTAATCAGGTGAAAAGGCAGCATAAGATTGCTCTAAATAAATAAACAAGTTCCAAGCCAGACCTCCTCCTCTGAGGTAGCCAGCTGTTTTCAACTGGGCATTCCCTTTAGACACAAAGGTATTCCCTGCCCAGAAGTCTCCAGGCCAGATGTCTCTCAGTGGGGGTGTTTTGTAGGGGAGAGGGGCATAGATGTTATTGAGTCATTGGCCCCAACCAAAAGCTTGGCCGAAGAGCTCTGTCCTGCAGGCCCTGCGGAACTGTGCCCACTCCGACAGGGCCTGGATCTCCTCCAGGAGCCCATTTCACCAAGTAGGGGCCAAGACTGAAAACAGGCTAGAGTCTGTATGATGTACTGGTTAGAAGGTTGGACTTGGACTGCGGGAGACGGGTTCAAATTCCCACTCTGCTTTCAAGTTCCACACGTGATTTGGGGCCAGCTTTTCTCTCAGCTTAACCTACCTCACAGAGTTGTTGTGAGAAGAAAATGGAGAAGAAGAGTTGGTTCTCTACCCAAAGTCATCTCAAAGTGGCTTACATTTGCCTGATATGACTGAAGAAGAAGAATTGGTTCTTATATGCTGCTTTTCTCTAGCCAAAGGAGTCTCAAAGCGGCTTCCAGTCGCCTTCCCTTTCCTCTCCCCACAACAGGCACCCTGTGAGGGAGGGGAGGCTGAGAGAGCCCTGAGATTACTGAAGAAGAAGAGTTGGTTCTTCTATGCCGCTTTTCTCTCCCCAATGGAGGCTCAAAGTGGCTTCCAGTCGCCTTCCCTTTCCTCTCCCCACCACAGACACCCTGTGAGGGAGGGGAGGCTGAGAGAGCCCTGAGATTACTGAAGAAGAAGAAGAGTTGGTTCTTATATGCCGCTTTTCTCTACCCAAAGCAGTCTCAGAGCGGAGGAGGAGGAGAGAGCCTTGTGTGTCCCCCTGAGCTCATTATGGAAATCCCGTGATACTCAGCATAGGTGTTTGAGAGAAGGTGGGACTATCAGGGCAAATTCCAGACCAACTCCCCCCCCCCCCCTTACAGACTTTCCTTTCTGGGAACTGATCACTGTGTCGTCTGGGTATCACTTGCAATTCTGGGAGATCCCCAGGCTCCACCTGGACGGTGGCAACCCTAGTAGAGAAGAGGCTTCCCAAATGCCTCCACCACCCCCCCCCCCCCAGTTCTGAATGCTGAACTGAAATGTGTAGATTGCCCCCTGGAGGTCTAGGCTGGGAACTAGGTCGCAAGATTTTGGGTGGAGGGGCCTGAGGAAGGCACTGCAGAACAGGTGTGGGGCCAGAGAGTTCCCCTTCCAAAGCAGCCCTTTTCTCCAGGGGAACTGATCACTATTGCCTGGAGCCCCAGTACCATTCCAGGCGATCTCCCGCTACTCCCTGGAGGGTGGCAACCCTAGCCCCTATAGCTCCAGCCCTGTTAATAATCTTGGAGTCGATGCATTAGCCCCGAGCTCTCTAAGCGTGCTGGCCGATCCAACCCTTGCCCGTCGCCCTGGCCAGCCACGCAGGGCCTGCTTCCACGGCTGGCCGAAGGGCCCGCGGCCCCGAGCTCTCCCGTTCGGCAACTGCAGCCCGCTCCATTTTCAGACGTCACTCTGAATTATTTTCAATGAACACTTCTATATCTCATGTCAGCTCTCAGTTCGAACCCATCACCGAGTGGCGAGGCTGTTGACGTGCCGCCCATGCTGATGAGGCCTCCCCCGCCACTTCCGCAGGTTTCCTATTAACCTTTCCTTTTACCGGCGTCCCCCCTGCTCCCCCACCCCCCACCCTCCCTGCATTGTCCTGCTGCATTTTGTAGCACTGGATAAAAATAGCTGCCCGTGGCCGAACAGACTGGAACATTTACATCCTCTTCCTCGAAGCCAAAAATCGAAAGTAGACCAGTCCCCCGCTCCATTCACTCCCTGGGCTTACCCCCCAACTCATTTTACCAGTCCCCACCCCATCTCATCGGCCTTTTGAATGCATTGCTTAATCCTTTGTTTAATTTTTGCCTTTTGCATTGCTGAGCCTAAGAAATTGTAACCCTTTCTCCTCCAAGGAAAACAAGAAGGCTCAAGGGCTGAAAGACCATGCAAAGTTGGAGGCATTTCAGGTTGGGGTGAGCTTGCAAGGGGGGTGTAAAGGTGCATTGTTTTGTGTGCCATACGCCTCCTGGTTGTCACCTCCGGGCAAGCAGGGTTTGCTGGATGTTAGATGCGTTATGAAATCTCCCAAGAAATACCACCACCCCTCTGAGTAACCCTTTTTTTTGTTTGCCCCTTCAAAATCCCTCCAGCGTTTTGCAGATTTGCTTGATGTAATGGACCAGAGTTTATTCTAGCACATTGCTGGAGTGACAGAAAGTCTCTCTGTGTGGATCGAAATGCATCCGGTCGTTTTGTTACCTGTGTCATCTTTTGCGTTGCTCCTAGCATCCTTGTATATTTTCTGCTGAGATATTGGTGCTCCCAGCCCTGGCCTGCATGGAGCACTTGGGTGGGAGCCCGCCAAGGAAGTCTGAGGCAGCTTTGCAGGGGCAGGCACTGGCAGGCCACTTTTGCTCCTCTCTTGTCTGGAAAACCTTCCAGGGGTTGTCAAGAATGCCTGTGCCACCCCCCACCCTGGCCCATTGCTGCTCTCAGAAGGCCAAGTGATTCAGAACCTAAATCTGGGGGAAAATCTGGACAGGGAGCATTTCATAAACCTCTCTCCTCTCATTAATAGAATGTGCATCAGATATAGAAATGGTCAAACAATTGGGTTAGTGACCCTTTTGCAAGTTTATTTTGCCTTTTTTATACCTTGCCCTTTTCCTCCAATGGCAACCCAGAGGGACTTACATAACTCTCCTCTCCTTCACTTTATCCTCACAACAGTCCTGTGAGGTAGGTTATGTGCCTGGCCTAAGGTCACCGAGATCCTTGTCCAACACCGCAGCCCAGGGGTCGTTCCCCACTTTTCTGGGCCTGTGGGCATCTTTGGAATTCTAACAGAGCCTGGTGGGCAACTAGAGAGGGATCCATGCACACAAGAACCCCAAGTGCAGGGAGAAGAGCAGAAACTGAATCAATCAGGGATAGAGGAGAGAGAAAAGGAAGCCAAGGCAGTAGTGCCAGCAGTCCCCAAATGACATTGTTTGAATCTGTCCAGTCCATCAGATGTCCGGTGACCACTCAGACGCCCTGCTGGGGAAGAGCCCCACATGCTCCCCTCTACTTCCTAACTCCCCTCTACTTCCCCTCTACTTCCTAACTCCCCTCTACTTCCTAACACCAGGAAAGGGGCTGGTGGGGACTGTGGGTCTCAGGGTCACCAGGCTGTGCAGCCTTGCCTGGATCTCAGTTGCAACCAACATAGTGGAATGTTTGACAAACTAGTTGTCTTTCCAAGGTCTGCATATGTCCCTTGTACAAAGGCAGAAGAAGGATTGGCTGTACATGGGCATGATCATGGGCTTTCCTGTGACTTCAGCCACCAATGCTTCCCTTCCCACATCCCCTAGCTCTACCCATTTTTAAAATATGTTACAGTGCCCTCCTAAACATACCCTTTGAAATCTATTGAAATCCAGTGAAGTCAAAGGTATAATTCAGGGGTAGTCAAACTGCGGCCCTCCAGATGTCCATGGACTACAATTCCCATGAGCCCCTGCCAGCGAATGCTGGCAGGGGTTCATGGGAATTGTAGTCCATGGACATCTGGAGGGCCGCAGTTTGACTACCCCGGAAGGAGAGAGCGCCTTTCCTTGCTGGGAAACTCCCTTAGAGCAAGCATTCTCTTACTAGTAACACGCTGGTAACCAGCTGCCACCACTCAAGTCCTCCGAAGAACAACCAGACCAGGGGTGTCCAAACTGTGGCATGTGCTGGCAGCGGCTCATGGGAATTGTAGTCCATGGATATCTGGAGAGCCACGGTTTGCCCATCTCGAATGTAGACTGACCCACCGAGACAATTTCCTCCTAGGACAGCATTAGAACGATAGCACAGTGACATGTTAGAATCCCTAGAAAACACCGTAGAACCAATTGTGCAGTGCCTGTGTGATTGAGCACGTGCAGTAAAGATTAAGAGCAATATCCCAGATAATTAAATTGTACTAAGTGCAGCCAAACAATGTCTTCATAAGAAGGTTTATTATAAAAGGCAAGAAAAAAGAAGGAAAGAGTGTTTGGATTAAAAATGAAGTGGTCGGGAAAAGGCAGAGCAGGAGCTGACGGGAAGTCACCCAGCGACACAGCACAGGAAGTCTCAAATGGGAAGCAACAAGGCTGAACTAACCAAGCACAAAACATGTTGCTCAGGTTGTCCAGCTTCAGGCCGAGAGAAGTCTCCTTTGAGCCCTTCTGGCTGCCTGGCTCACGGCCTGCTGAGGGCAGACCAGCTGTCCCCATCTGCAACCATCACTGCCTCATGGGGACTGGCATTTCCCAACATCCTCCCCGCAGTGTAGACCGTTTAAATGATGCATTTGACTGCCGAGGTGCACAGAGAGGGTGAACTGCAAGGGAGGTATGCTTGAAAGGAAAGTCACTTTACCAGTACCAGCCTTCGCCCTCGGGATAGATAGATGCCTGCTGTGATGGTACAAGCTAGACCGTATGCTACAATTCTGCTTTATTTACCAAGACGGGGCTGTTCGATTTTTCCGTGTGCTAAAATGGGATCAATCCAGTGAAGAGTTTAGGGTGACCAAATGTCCTTTTTCAAGAGGACCCGTCTTCTTGTTTGGTCTCCATTCTCTTTTGGGATCTTTAAATAAATGAAAATATCCTCTTTTGGGATTGGGAAGTTAGGGGTATTCCTAGCTAGTAGCAGTTATCACAGCTTGAATAATAGGGGTACTGAAAGCTAGAATTGACCGAGGGATCACTTGTTTGGAATGTCAGGTGGGAAATATGTTCTTGTGGTGAATCCCGCACTGGCCCACCCCCACCCCCCATTTCCAAATGACACAGGGGTTTTTGCCCTCTGAACTTTGGGAAGAGAGGAGGGGCACCATTAATCACTGGCTTCAAATGTTAATTGGCCTAGCCAAGGTCCCCTCTGCATGATGGAAAAGCTGGTGAAAACTCACTAAATACATTATGGTTTTTCTCATCTCTGCACAGGAGAGTGAATTTACTCCACAAAACTGATTTTGCTCTGCATGGTGAACTGACCCTTCAGTGCTTTAAGCATCTTTTAAGTGTTGTTTCTGGAGGTATTTTGAACGGAGCCAAATAAAACAGTTTTAAAAACAACCAGTTAAGAAGAAGAAGAAGAAGAAGAAGAAGAGTTGGTTCTTATATGCCACTTTTCCCTACCTGAAGGAGGCTCAAAGTGGCTTACAGTCGCCTTCCCATTCCTCTCCCGACAACAGACACCCTATGGGGTGGGTGAGGATGAGAGAGCGCTGATATCACTGCTCAGTCAGAACAGTTTTATCAGTGCCGTGGCGAGCCCAAGGTCGCCCAGCTGGTTGCATGTGGGGGAGTGCAGAATCGAACCCAGCATGCCAGATTAGAAGTCCGCACTCCTAACCACTACACCAAACTGCTCAATTATACTACAATCATTCTGCATTGAATATAGTCTGTAGAAAAACAATGATGCAATGCTTTCTGCATGGAACAATTCATAGCCCAGCCCCCTGCAGTTTTGCCAGTGACATGCTTTGTTCTCTAATGCAGTCACTAATCTGCATAACCAAGGAGCTTCTCTGCATGACTAATAGGAAGCATGAGGCAGGCAGGAGAGAAATGAATCGGTGAAAAGCTTCTTTCAGAAACAATGCTTAAAATATGCTTAAAGCACTGAAGAGGCAGTTTATCATGCAGAGTGAAATCAGTTTTGCTGAGTAAATTAACTGTTCTGGGCACAGATCAGAAAAACCATGCTGTATTTAGTGAGTTTTCATCAGCTTTTCCATCATGCAGAAGGGGCCCTGAAAGAAGCTTTTCACCGATTCATTTCTGTGCAGTTCTTCCTCACGTGTGTATTTGCAATTGTGGGGTAATTTCTCCCTGTGCATGCCTTAAATTAGGGTTGGCAACCTGTGGTCCTCCAGATGTTCATGGACAAATGCTGGCAGGGGCTCGTGGGAATTGTAGTCCATGAACATCTGGAGGACCACAGGTTAACTACCCCTGCCTTAAATAATCAGGATTTTCAAGAGAGGGGGCTGTTGTCATTGGCAGTGCCATTGTGCCCCCCCTTTATTTAAGTGGTCTGCAACCACAAAGGTTTCCCTCTGAAAGTGGCCAAAGGGCCTCTAGCTCATTTATTGCATCAACAGTTGGGGGAAGGTCCTGGCAGAGCGGAGAGATCTTACCTGCAAAATAGCTTTCAAAGGCCTCACAGCTTATGTGCAATTTACTACTATTTGAGTTGGGTGTGAGCTTCCATAGAATTCTCTCTTTGCCATGCTTAACACCATCTGTGAAGGTTCAAGGGGGTGGCAGGTTACAGTGCATGAGCGATAGGGTTATGAGTGTCCTGCATAGTGCAGGAGGTTGGACTAGATGCAATCTGAAGAGAAAACAGAGTATTTACTAGATCCTTTACCCTCCTTCGTCACAATGCCCTTCCCTCTGCTTACTTGAGTGGGAAATTTGATGGACTCCCTCTCAAGGATCGGCTCTGTACCTGCAACGAGGGTTGGATTAGATGACTCAGGAGGTTCCTTCCAACTCTATGATTCTATGATCTCATAGGCTTTTATAAGCATCCTGTAAGATGTTCTTGATGCCTCATTATGAGTCTTCCTTCATACTTGCTCCAGATGCCTCCCTGTCTCCTCTGTGGACCAGGGGGCTGGCTTAGGTTGGAGGAAGAGAGGATGTTGGAGAGTGATTACATTGGTGGTGGCTGACATCCTGTCTTGCCAGTCATTGACCATCTCATCTAGCATCCCACTTGGAGGCTTTGGGTCATGCAGAGCATTCAGGAAACCATTAGAACCCCTAAGGCTCTGCAGGCCCTCTGCCCACTAAGGGAGGAGGTGGAAGCTTGAGCCGGGCCCTTCGAGTATAGCGGTCTGACCATGACACTGGATTACTAGCAATCTGTTCCACTTCCAGCCCTGCACCAAAGATGAGATCCAGGGCATGGCTTGCTTGGTGGGTTGGGCTGATAACAAATGCTAGGCCTGGACCTGAACCGGATGCAGGCACCTCCGCATGGATGCTGAAGAGTCCCAAGGTGATGAGGCTTGGTACTGGCTGGTGGGCCTCCAGCAGGCCCAACAGGGCATCCGCCGGTACATTGGGCACCAGGTACATTGGGAAACACATCAAATCGTAGTATGTTTTATACTGATCCTAGCATTCCTGAATATTAATTTTAATGCATCGTTTTATAAACCTTTAGCACTGTGCAATAAAATGTGCAATTAATAGATGTTTATGATAATAATTTTTAGACTCCTCAGCCTTTTTGGTTCCTAGGTTGTGTGCGGCGTCAGTGTCCAAAGCGGCCATTCCAGGATGTGCAGCCAGCGCTGTGGCGCAGGGGGGGAGGGGAGGCGCAGAACGGCCACTTCGGACGCTGATGCTGCGCACATCCCTAGTCCTACCTTCTTTGATCGGTTGAGCTTGTTTCTTTTCCCTCCCCTATTTTGTTTTATGAGAGCACCAATTCCCATGCCCTATTCTGCCAGGACTCATTTGGGTTTTTACTTCCAGATTTCCCCCAAAACGTGGTGAACCCATTGTTTGCAACAGCTTTGAGCATCCCCCACTACAGATAAGCACATGTGTTCTTGCCCATTGATAAAATAAGTGGCATCTTTGATGCCATGGCACCTACACGTAGGGCAGAACAATGTCAATGGAACAAAGGAATTAGTAAGCTGTGCAGGCACCAATGACAGAAAAAAAAAAAATGGAAAAATGGGCAAATGAGAACAAGATGCAATTTAATAAAGATAAGTGTAAAGTTCTGCATCTGGGTCAGAAAAATGAAAAGCATGCCTACTGGATGGGGGATACGCTTCTAGGTAGCACTGTGTGTGAACGAGACCTTGGGGTACTTGTGGATTGTAAACTAAACATGAGCAGGCAGTGTGATGCAGCGGTAAAAAAGGCAAATGCCATTTTGGGCTGTATCAACAGAGGCATCACATCAAAATCACAAGATGTCATAGTCCCATTGTATACGGCACTGGTCAGACCACACCTGGAGTACTGTGTGCAGTTCTGGAGGCCTCACTTCAAGAAGGACGTAGATAAAATTGAAAGGGTACAGAGGAGAGCGACGAAGATGATCTGGGGCCAAGGGACCAAGCCCTATGAAGATAGGTTGAGGGACTTGGGAATGTTCAGCCTGGAGAAAAGGAGGTTGAGAGGGGACATGATAGCCCTCTTTAAGTATTTGAAAGGTTGTCACTTGGAGGAGGGCAGGATGCTGTTTCTGCTGGCTGCAGAGGAAAGGACACGCAGTAATGGGTTTAAACTTCAAGTACAACGATATAGGCTAGATATCAGGAAAAAGTTTTTCTCAGTCAGAGTAGTTCAGCAGTGGAATAGGCTGCCTAAGGAGGTGGTGAGTGCCCCCTCACTGGAAGTCTTCAAGCAAAGGTTGGATACACACTTTTCTTGGATGCTTTAGGATGCTTAGGGCTAATCCTGCGTTGAGCAGGGGGTTGGACTAGATGGCCTGTGTGGCCCCTTCCAACTCTATGATTCTATGATTCTATGATTCTATGATTCTAATTAGATTTTAGAAATTCTCCCAGTTAAACCTCACAAAATGTAGTGGAGGATTAGGCGCACAGCTGACTCCCAGGACCCAGCAGAATGAGAGAAACCCATTCCGAGGCATCAGAATTGCACAGAGCTGGAGGAGACCGCAAGGGTCATCCAGTCCAGCCTCCTTGGGAACTTAAAAATCGCACCCTCCTGACAGATACTGGTCCAATCTCCTCCCAAGACCGTCCAATGAAGGAGACTTCACCGCCCTGCGAGGCAGTCTATTCCATCTACAAGCAGCCCTCACTGTCAGAAACTGATTTCTAATATTTAAGTGAACCTCCTTTCCTGTGATTTGAACCCACAGCTCCTAGTCCATGTCTCTAAAGCTGCAGTAAACAAGTTTAACTTGTCTGCCATTTTACACAGTTAATCACAGGTCTCTTGTCACCCCTTCTCCTCCTCTTCTCCGAGCTATCCAGACCCAGCTCTCTCAGCCTCTCCTGGTAAGGCCTGGACTCTGAACCCTCCACCACCCCAGTCACCCTTTTGTGAACACGTTAAGAATCCCCCACATGATCCCACCTCTGCTGGGTCGCCACGCCAAAGCGTCCGACATGGGGAGCTTTCCGGAACAATTCACAGAATGAGAATGAAGCCCCCTCGCCCCCGTATACACACACACACACACACAAGCGCTTCTAAGACCTATGTCGAGAACCATAAATCTATGGGGAGTTAATCATGCCTGCATTTCCAGTTCAGTTTTATGAGGTCAGAGGCACCGGTCTGGACCACTTCCCACTACTAAGACCTGGTCAGCTTTTGACGGCTGTGAAATAAGCCGCAAGTCCTTCATGTCTCCGACGAGGAAGCGCTGCCCTCAAGGCCCTTTCTCAGAGGCTGCCTGGCTGACTCCAGTTCTCCTCTGAGGAGTCCTTCCACCCCCCCCCCCCACACATACACACCCTCCCCCCAAAACTGACACCTGCGCCTGGTTTTGTCCAGTGATTGCCCTGCATGTTCGCGAGCCCTTCCAGCCGCTCTCTTTTTAGTGGGCAGAAGTCCCTCCTCAGCAGCCTTGGCCTCAGGTGCGGTGATGCCCGGTTCTTAGGAACATGTCATTATTATGACTACTGCTATTATTGCTATTGTTGTTGTTATTACTGTTATTATTATTATTGCTATTATTATTACTCTTACCCTTATTTGATATAGTCATGGAGTTCGTTGTACTGTTCTTTGTTTTCGTTCCGTGTGAGCCGCCCTGAGCCTTAGGGGAGGGCGGTTTAGAAATGTAATAAATAAATACATGTTGGTGGTTCCTGGCCCTGGCCTGGTGGGATGAGTTCCTGGAGAAGCCGAGGGCCCGGCAGGCACTTCCTAGATTCTGCAGGGCCTACGAGGTGGAGCTCTTCCGCCAGGTCTTTGGTTGAGGCCAGAGCCAGGAAGATCGAGGGGCCCCTCCATGTTTAGCAACATCCACACAACCGGGACCCAGACCCCTGAGGTGCTGGGGGGAGGACGGGGTTTTAGCTTGCCGCTGGTTATTGTGGGTTTTCATGTTGTTTTACTTTTTATGTGGGGTTTGTATGACTGTTACCTGCTGCGAGACGGCTTCAGATAGTGGCGGGAAACAAATCCAAATAGATAAATAATTAGATAAATAATTAGATAAGCAAACAAATCAATGAACGTTTGGCATGTCTAGCCAACCGACCCTCCTCGCAATAAGGCAAAGGGGAGAGAATTCCATGCTTAACGGGAAGGGGGCACTTCTGTGGCTGGCTCCACATTCAGAGACAACTCCTGCCCACAGCCTGACCCGCTCAAAGTGAGGGGAAAGAGCAGGGTCCGCCACAACCGGCCCCTGTCCCACCCAGCCGAAGCATCGGCCCCCCAAACCAGGACCCCCTTGGCTGTTCCCACCGTTGGAAAAGGTGGATGGGGAGTGGCAGCGATTGAGGAGGGTGGAGCCATCAGGGGAGGGGGAGCCCAGACTGAATCCTGCGCCAGAGGGAAGACTGTGGAGGTTCATGCCAGCAGCCGTCATGTGTCTCTCTGTCTGATGTGAGAACCTGCCATGCGCAGTCGTGGGGCTACAGCAGGGGTAGTCAAACTGCGGCCCTCCAGATGTCCATGGACTACAATTCCCAGGAGCCCCCTGCCAGCGAATGCTGGCAGGGGGCTCCTGGGAACTGTAGTCCATGGACATCTGGAGGGCCGCAGTTTGACTACCCCTGGTCTACAGCGTTGGAGTGCCAGGCTGCCTGTGGCCAGCACATGTGCCTTCAAGTCATCATCTTCTGTCTGCTGTCACTGGGTGTGGGCTGGTTGGGGTTCATGCCTCCCCCCACCCATGGGGGCTTGACAGCGCCCACGTTAAATATGGCATCCAGGGCATACGCCCCAGTCACGATACCCAAAATACACCATTGGCCCCGCCCCACATCCCGTCAGCTTCCCTGCCCAACAGAGCTTTGCATGTCCACCTGGTCTTCCAGCCAGTCGTTCTTAACTCCAATTGATTGTGCATTTCAGCCCTTCAGAAATTATTCCACGACTGGCCGTTATGCTGCCTTCTGGCGACTGGTTGCCTAATTTGGTGGGGGACTGGACCAGTGTGGACTGCCAGACTAGGCTCCGGGAGAGCCAGGTTCCAATCTCCCCTCTGCCGCGGAAGCCTGCTGAGTGACCTGGGGTCAGTCACTCAGCCTTGCCTACCTTGCAAGGTTGCTGTTGCAAAGATAAAATGGAGGGACAGAGAACCAGGCTGTTGTAGTCCACTTTGGGGGAGAAAATGGAGTTTAAATAAATAATTATCACAGCCTGGGGATTTCCAGCTGATGGGTTTCTCTGTTCCATCAGGGGTCCCAACCAGTTTGAGCCCATGGGTGCCTTTGGAATTCTGACACAGGACCACGTGCACAATCACAAAATGGCAGCCATGGGAGGTGAAGCCCACCAAATGCCTTGGTTATGCAAACCACCCTGAGCCTCCAGGGAGGGCGGTATATAAATATAATGAATGAATGAATGAATGAATGTAATAGTAACTCTTTGATATTTCAAGCAGAAGTCTGTTTAACAGGCTGCCTCTTAATCTGCATGGCCAATCAGAAGCCCTGCTGCCCACCTTGGTGAGCATCAGGAAAGGTGTTGTCAGATGCCACAATGCCCACCAACACCGCACTGGGGATCCCTCCATTTCCCCACACCGGATTGTGTCTATTGCTCCTGCCTTTCTCAGCGGACAGCTGCAAGCATGACTGATGTGCACCACAAGGGGAAAGGGGAGGACCCCCAGGCCTAGCTAGATGTACTGCCGAGACCCACCCCTGTGTGGCTCCCCTCCTCCGGCAGCCCTGGGCGTTTTGCACCCAGATTGAATTTGACTCGGGCCCCTTCCAGGAAGGAGAGCTGCCGAAGGAGCGAGCATTTGTTATACTTAGGCTGTGCGGCTTCTCCGCAGTGACAGGCTCTGTGGCTCCTATAGAGTGCTGATATGAATGTGTGTATTAGGCGGAAAAATGAGCGTGTGCACCCCCCCCCCCCACAGCCACCTGGCAGCGATTAGCCATTGGGTTGAGTGGATTATTATTTTTATCTCCGGGTAGAGAGCGGAGGCCGGGAAACTAAGGTGCAGCTCATCAAAGTAGCCTCCCTCCCCCCGATCTAGACTGACATCTTTAATTTATAGACCCCACCCCCACCCCCCACCCTCTGCGGACAGGCTTGGGCGGCTTACAACATATTAAAATTCTAGTTAAAATACAACAGAAACAATAAGATCAAGAACTACCCCGCTGTATTCAGTTATCCTTCTTCTCAGCCATTTCTTCAGTGGATGTTGGGTGATGTCACTTAACCACCTGAACAGAGAACCTCAAGAGGAACTTCAAGAGGAACTAAGAAATGAACAGAGAACTTCAAGAGGAACTAAGAAAGAAAAGGAAAATGTTCAGGAAATGGAGGGAAGGACAGAGCTCTAAAGAAGAGTACCTACAGGTTACTAGGCACTGTAGATCAATCATCAGAAAGGCCAAAGCTGAGAGTGAGCTAAGATTGGCCAGGGAAGCCCATTGTAACAAGAAAAGTTTTTTCAGTTATGTGAGGAGCAAACGTATAATAAAGGAGGCAATAGGCCCACTGTTGGGTGCAGATGGACAAACTGTAACAGAAGATGCAGAGAAAGCAGAAAGGCTTAGTGTCTATTTGGGAGGACTGGCAAATACTCCGGAAGATAGAGACAGAGTTCAACGAGATCTGAACACAATGGAAAAATGGGCAAATGAGAACAAGATGCAATTTAATAAAGATAAGTGTAAAGTTCTGCATCTGGGTCAGAAAAATGAAAGGCATGCCTACTGGATGGGGGATACGCTTCTAGGTAACACTGTGTGTGAACGAGACCTTGGGGTACTTGTGGATTGTAAACTAAACATGAGCAGGCAGTGTGATGCAGCGGTAAAAAAGGCAAATGCCATTTTGGGCTGTATCAACAGAGGCATCACATCAAAATCACAAGATGTCATAGTCCCATTGTATACGGCACTGGTCAGTCCACACTTGGAGTACTGTGTGCAGTTCTGGAGGCTTCACTTCAAGAAGGATGTAGATAAAATTGAAAGGGTACAGAGGAGAGCGACGAAGATGATCTGGGGCCAAGGGACCAAGCCCTATGAAGATAGGTTGAGGGACTTGGGAATGTTCAGCCTGGAGAAAAGGAGGTTGAGAGGGGACATGATAGCCCTCTTTAAGTATTTGAAAGGTTGTCACTTGGAGGAGGGCAGGATGCTGTTTCTGCTGGCTGCAGAGGAGAGGACACGCAGTAATGGGTTTAAACTTCAAGTACAACGATATAGGCTAGATATCAGGAAAAAGATTTTCACAGTCAGAGTAGTTCAGCAGTGGAATAGGCTGCCTAAGGAGGTGGTGAACTCCCCCTCACTGGAAGTCTTCAAGCAAAGGTTGGATACACACTTTTCTTGGATGCTTTAGGATGCTTAGGGCTAATCCTGCGTTGAGCAGGGGGTTGGACTAGATGGCCTGTATGGCCCCTTCCAACTCTATGATTCTATGATTCTATGATTCTATGATTCTATGATTTTACATCTGTTTTTTCCCACAGGTCAAAGGGTTTAGGCACATCTAGAGATGGCCCTAGCCAAAGGATAGTGTCTGGGTGGCAGGTTAACATGGATAGAGAGGTTGTCGAGAGCTGCACTGGATGAGTTCAAATCCCCTCGTCCGGATGAAATGCACCCGAAAGTGCTCAAAGAACTTTCCAGAGAACTTGCACAGCCCTTGTCCATCATCTTCGGGACCTCTTTAAGGACTGGAGATGTCCCGGAGGACTGGAAGAGAGCAAACGTTATTCCGATCTTCAAAAAAGGGAGGAAGGATGACCCGGTGTCGGGGACCCGCTTGCTAACTGAAAAACCAGGGTGCCCCTTTGAAGAAAACGTCACGCCAGGCCTGGTGAACGATACAACAGGAACAAGCTTTATTTCAGCAACGTGGAGTCCGCTGGTATGGAGTAAGAGCTTCCACCGAACTCCAGGTGGAAGCTCCCTTTTATACAAAACCCACCTCCTTAGGCTGTATTGCCCCACCCAGTACTTGCGGAGGGAACATGCTGATACAATCATGACTCATGCACATATGCGAGGTTTTCCGGGGTTCCTGATGGCCCATTTTCCTGGAACAAAGGGCCATCTCCGGGCCCTTGTCAAAAGGTGGAGGGGGACATTGAGGTTCTTTAGCGGCCATTGCCACCTCAACGATCGGGTGGGGCGCCCAGCTGCCGGCTTGCCTATGATCACCATGCCCTACCTCCGTGATCGCGGGCGCCTCTGATGGCGGGGTTCGGTCCGGTTCCCCAGCCACCAAGGACCGAACCACGACATTCTGCCCCCCCAAAGGTCCATTCTCCAACCCCCCGGGACGGCCAGGATACCGCTTGTGGAAACGTTCAGTGAGTCGGGGCGCAAGGACGTCCGCTGCCCAGACCCATTCCCGGTCCCCCAAAGCGAAGTCCTTCCATTCCACGAGGTACTGCAACTTCCCCCTGTGGAGTCTAGAGTCCAGGATATCCGCCACCTCGTGGTGCTCCCCCCCCGGCAGGACCTCGGGCGCTGGCGGGGAAAACACGGGGTGCCAAACGTCACCGTCCGGAGTTTTTTTTAGAAGGCTCACGTGAAAGACGGGATGGATGTGCCGGAGGTTCTTGGGGAGCTTGAGCTTGACCGAAACTTCGTTGATCGGGGCCAAGACCTCGAAAGGCCCCAAAAACCGAGGGCCTAGCTTCTTGCTGGGCAAATTCAACCGTAGGTTCCGGGTGGAAAGGTAAACTCGATCCCCCGGTCGGATCTCTTCAGCTGGTCGTCTCTTCTGGTCGGCGTCCTCTTTCTGCGCTGCCTTGACTTTGTGGAGCTGCTCCTGCAGCGACTTCCAGCAGCTCCCGGCACGCTTCCCCCACTCGCGAAGGTCGGCCGATTCCCGGGCGGGGACCTCTCCAAGCTCCGGGAAGTGTCTCAGGTCTGTCCCGTAGACGACGGCAAAAGGCGACATCTCCGTGCTGCTGTGGTCTGCGTTGTTGTACGCGAACTCGGCCAGGGGGAGCAGGGGCACCCAGGTGTCTTGATGATAGGAACCGAAACACCGCAAGTACTGCTCCAGTACTTGATTAACCCGCTCGGTCTGCCCGTCCGTCTGGGGGTGGTAAGCGGAGCTCAGCCCTTGCTCGATGTCTAACAGGCGCAGGAAAGCTTGCCAAAACCGGGACACGAATTGTGAGCCCCGATCGGAAATCACCTTGTCCGGCAGCCCGTGCAGTCGGAACACGTGATCCAGGAACATCCGAGCCAACTGTGAGGCACTGGGGACACTGGCGCAAGGAATGAAATGGGCCTGTTTGGAAAATAGATCTACCACCACCCAGATCACCGTTTTCCCCTTGCTGGGAGGCAAGTCTGTTATAAAGTCCATGGAGATCACTGACCACGGCCGGGTCGGGACCTCGAGCGGGTGCAGCAGACCTTTCGGCTTGCCAACCCCCGGCTTGCAGGTCAGGCAGACAGGACAACCACTGACGTAAGCTTTTGTGTCCCGCCGCAGACTGGGCCACCAAAACCGCCGCCGGGCCAACTTCCAGGATTTTACGAAACCGAAGTGCCCGGCGGTCTTAGCATCGTGGCAGAGGCTGAGGGCTTCCCGTCGTAGCCCTTCCGGGACGTAGACAGCCTCCCCCCTCCGCCAGAGACCGGAGTCCAAAATCAAAGAGTCCCGGAGCTCAGCCAGCTCCTCGTCTGTCCCGTAGGCTGCCACTAGGCGGTCTCGGAGCGGGGCGGTCGCCGGGTCGGGCTCCCATTCCTCCCTGGCCCGACGCCTAGTGACGACCCCCCGTCCCAGCTGCTTCTCACCAAACACGGACCTGGTGCAGGGAGCGTACCCCTCCCCATAATGCGGCAGACGGGAGAGGGCGTCCGCGAGGAAATTCTCTTTGCCGGGGATGTGACCAAGCTTGAAATTGTACCGCGAAAAGAACTCCGCCCACCTCATCTGTTTGGCGTTCAGGGATCGCGGTTGCCGGAGCGCCTCCAGATTCTTGTGATCTGTCCAGACCTCGAACGGCTCCTCTGTTTCCTCCAGCCAATGCCGCCATTCGGTGAGGGCGAACTTAATCGCAAACGCCTCCTTCTCCCAGGTAGACCAGTTCCGCTCCGTTTCGGCGAATTTTCGTGAGAGGTAGGCCGCCGGCCTCAGCTGTCCCGCCTTGTCTCGCTGCAGGAGAACCGCCCCGGCTGCTGCGTCGCTGGCGTCGACTTGTACCACCATCGGCTGGGTTGGGTCGACGTGCAGTAGCGTGGGCTCAGACGCGAAAGCTTGCTTGAGGGCCAGGAACGCTGCCTCCGATTTCTCATTCCAGCCGAGCGCTGCGCTGGGCCGCGTGGCGCGAGGACCTCTCCCCTTGGTACCTAGCAAGTCCGTGAGGGGAGCCACTACGGAGGAGTATCTGGGGATGAAGCCTCTAAAAAAGTTAGCAAACCCCAGGAAGCTTTGTAGCTGTTTCCGGGTGCGGGGCCTTTCCCAGGCCAGCACCGCCTGCACCTTCTCAGGGTCCATAGCTATGCCCTGGGCTGAGATGCGGTAGCCCAAATAGTCCAGGGAGGGACGGTGGAATTCGCACTTAGCCAGCTTCACGTATAGGTGGTTTGCCAGCAGGCGCTTTAACACCTCCCTCACCAGGGTCACGTGCTCTTGGGGATCTTGGCTGTAGATCAGGACGTCATCCAAATAAACAACCACCCCCTGAAACAGAAGGTCCTGCAACACCTCATTAATTAGACTCATGAAAACCCCAGGTGCCCCGCTTAAACCGAACGGCATCACTTTAAATTCGAATTGTCCCAATTGACAGTTAAACGCTGTTTTCCACTCATCCCCCTCCCGGATGCGTACCCGGTAGTACGCCTCCCTTAGGTCCAGCTTAGTGAACAGAGTCCCTTTGCCCAGCCGGGCCAGCAAATCCGGGATCAGCGGGAGGGGGTAAGCGTTCCCCGCTGCGATGGCGTTGAGGCCCCGGTAGTCCTGGCACAGCCGTCGGGACCCATCCTTTTTCCGGACGAACAAGACTGGAGCTCCCATGGGACTGGAAGCGGGCCGGATGAAACCTCGGGCCAGATTTTTACCCAAAAACTCCCGGAGGTCCTTGAGCTCACCCTCACTCATCTTGTAGATGCGCCCTTTGGGTAGTACCGCCCCCTCTGGGATGTTGATAGCGCAGTCCGTGCGGCGGTGTGGGGGTAGCTCGTCCGCTTCCCGCTCGCTGAAAACGGCTGCGAGGTCTCGGTACTCTGGCGGGACCTCGGGCTCTGGTATCTCCTGCTGCGCCGCCGCCGCTCCCCTGGGACGCGCCGCCGTCCTCTTGTGGCTGGAATTCTCGTGGGGGACCCGATGCCGTGCACCCACCGTCAAGTCGAACTTCAGGGTCCCCGCCCGCCAGTCCACCACGGGGTTGTGTTCCTTCAGCCAATCCAGGCCCAACACCGCCCGATATCCCGCTACGGGGACCTGGATCAGCCACCGCAGCTCTTGGTGGTCCCCTATGTGGATGGCGATAGGACCCACCTCCTCCCCGAAAGGTCCCCCCTGAATCGGGCTGCCGTCCATCTGGACGAAAACCAGGGGAACCTTCCGAATGCGCTTCGGTAGCCCCAAAGCCCGGGCTATCTGGGGGTGGACCATGCTGTGGTCGCATCCAGAGTCCAAAAGAGCCTCCCCCACCCAACTTAGTCCGTTCTCCGGGTTCCGGAGCTCTAAAATTACCACGTTCGGAGGTCGCGCCTCATGCTGCAGGGGTTTTCCCTCGCACCGCGGGACCTGCTGCCCGGCGCCGTCTACAGCAGGTCCTGGCCGTTTCCCGTCGCCTGGGCGCTTCCCGGTTCGTTGCGGAGGTCCTCCGCCCGGCGTGCCTGCTGGGGGCGTGTCGCACCTCCCCCCTGGGAGAGCCCGCGGTCCTCCCCCCCTTGCCGTTGGCACGCTGCTGCGAAATGTCCTGACCCCCCGCATTTCAGGCACAGACCTTCCCGGCGTCTCCTTTCCCGCTCGGGGTTCGGGGGTCGTTTGGGGCGAGAGTTGTCGGGGCCCGGTCTCGGCGCCTCGGCTGACCCGCCTTTGGCCTCCCGGGGGGGTGCGGCGGCCCAACCCAGGCTGGCTTCCAGCTTGGCGACCACAAAACACCACCCCTCCAGTGTAGACAGATCTTCTTCCGTCCCCTTGATCACGGCCCATTCCCTAAGCTTCGGGTTAAGGCCCTCCCGGAAGTACTCGATTTGGGTCTCCTCGTTCCAGGAGAACACCTTGCCTGCTTCCCTCCGGAAAATGTCTATATAGTCCATAACCCCCCTAGTACCCTGTCGAAGTCCCTTGATCCGACTCTTTGCCTTGTCCTCAGCCTGGGGGTCCTGGAATCGTCGGCGGAGCGCGACCACGAAGTCCTGCAGGTCCCGAGTTGCCGGGTCGCCGCGCTCGGCCAACCCTAGGTACCACTGACCCGCCTTGCCCTGGAGACACGAGGCCACCCCCCAGACCAAGTCCTCGGAGTCCTCATACCGGTCTCCATACCTCCGGGCATGCGTCAGCGCGTGGAGGAGGAACTGCGGGAGGTCGTCCGGCGTCCCGTCGAAACGCGCCTTAAGCTCTGGGGGGGAACGTTTTGGAGAGTAGTCCGACCCCCTCCGGATCCGGGATTCTCGGCGTCCGCCGTCTCGTCCTGCTCCGCTCCACCGGCTACCAACTTGCCCAACGACGCCGTGCCGCTCCCTGCCTTGCACGTCGCTCCTGCGTTGGTCCGGCTCTCGCCGCCCCGTCGGCTCCCCCGCTCCCCCGAGATCCTCTGCTGTCTCGCCTCTCCGCTGGCCGTCTCGCCTACTCGGGACTGAAAACTGCTCCGGGTCGGGGTCCGGGGCCCGCTCACCAGTGCCGGGCTCGTCCTCGTCGCTGGAGACGTCCTCACTCGACGCGATCCCCTCCGCCGTTGTATTACCAGTCCCTCCGGGCCCGGCCCGAGCTTGCTCACGGGCTTCAGCTGCCTGCAAGCGCCTGGCCAAGTCCGCCATGGCCCGCCGCAGGTCCTCTAGGGATTCCTCAGGTCCTACCGGGCGAAGCGCCTGCCTCAGCTGGGTGTCCCAGGTTGGGGCCAACCCCCCAGACCTCGGCGCGCTCCCCGCCGTGCTTGGGAACCCCATGGCCCGGCGCCTTCCCTTGGCCGCCGCTGCCGAGGGTCTCGGGGTCCCGGACAGCTGCTCCTGGCCCCCCGATTTTCGGAGGAAATCTCCCGGGGACATTAAACTCATGTTCCCGGGGTTCGTGGGGGTCGAGACCGCCCCGTTGCTTGAAAACGCCATCTCTGGATCCGTCCCGATAAGCGCTCGGATGCGATGCCGACCCTGGAGTTCGGTGGGAAGCTCTTACGATGTCGGGGACCCGCTTGCTAACTGAAAAACCAGGGTGCCCCTTTGAAGAAAACGTCACGCCAGGCCTGGTGAACGATACAACAGGAACAAGCTTTATTTCAGCAACGTGGAGTCCGCTGGTATGGAGTAAGAGCTTCCACCGAACTCCAGGTGGAAGCTCCCTTTTATACAAAACCCACCTCCTTAGGCTGTATTGCCCCACCCAGTACTTGCGGAGGGAACATGCTGATACAATCATGACTCATGCACATATGCGAGGTTTTCCGGGGTTCCTGATGGCCCATTTTCCTGGAACAAAGGGCCATCTCCGGGCCCTTGTCAAAAGGTGGAGGGGGACATTGAGGTTCTTTAGCGGCCATTGCCACCTCAACGATCGGGTGGGGCGCCCAGCTGCCGGCTTGCCTATGATCACCATGCCCTACCTCCGTGATCGCGGGCGCCTCTGATGGCGGGGTTCGGTCCGGTTCCCCAGCCACCAAGGACCGAACCACGACACCCGGGAAACTACAGACCACTGAGTCTGACCTCTGTAGTGGGGAAGATAATGGAGCAGATATTAAAGGGAGCGATCTGCAGACATCTCGAGGACAATTTAGTGATCCAAGGAAGTCAGCATGGATTTGTCTCCAACAGATCCTGCCAGACCAACCTGGTTTCCTTTTTTGACTAATTAACAGGTTTGCTGGATCGGGAAAATTCGGTTGATGTCATTTACTTGGATTTTAGTAAAGCTTTTGACAAGGTTCCCCATGATGTTCTGATGGATAAGTTGAAGGACTGTCATCTGGATTTTCAGATAGTTAAGTGGATAGGGAATTGGTTAGAGAACCGCACTCAAAGAGTTGTTGTCAATGGTGTTTCATCAGACTGGAGAGAGGTGAGTAGCGGGGTACCTCAGGGCTCGGTGCTCGGCCTGGTACTTTTTAACATATTTATTAATGATCTAGATGAGGGGGTGGAGGGACTATTCATCGTTTGCAGATGACACCAAATTGGGAGGACTGGCAAATACTCCGGAAGATAGAGACAGAGTTCAACGAGATCTGAACGCAATGGAAAAATGGGCAAATGAGAATAAGGTGCAATTTAATAAAGATAAGTGTAAAGTTCTGCATCTGGGTCAGAAAAATGAAAAGCATGCCTACTGGATGGGGGATACGCTTCTAGGTAGCACTGTGTGTGAATGAGACCTTGGGGTACTTGTGGATTGTAAACTAAACATGAGCAGGCAGTGTGATGCAGCGGTAAAAAAGGCAAATGCCATTTTGGGCTGTATCAACAGAGGCATCACATCAAAATCACAAGATGTCATAGTCCCATTGTATACGGCACTGGTCAGTCCACACTTGGAGTACTGTGTGCAGTTCTGGAGGCTTCACTTCAAGAAGGATGTAGATAAAATTGAAAGGGTACAGAGGAGAGCGACGAAGATGATCTGGGGCCAAGGGACCAAGCCCTATGAAGATAGGTTGAGGGACTTGGGAATGTTCAGCCTGGAGAAAAGGAGGTTGAGAGGGGACATGATAGCCCTCTTTAAGTATTTGAAAGGTTGTCACTTGGAGGAGGGCAGGATGCTGTTTCTGTTGGCTGCAGAGGAGAGGACACGCAGTAATGGGTTTAAACTTAAGTACAACGATATAGGCTAGATATCAGGAAAAAGATTTTCACAGTCAGAGTAGTTCAGCAGTGGAATAGGCTGCCTAAGGAGGTGGTGAACTCCCCCTCACTGGAAGTCTTCAAGCAAAGGTTGGATACACACTTTTCTTGGATGCTTTAGGATGCTTAGGGCTAATCCTGCGTTGAGCAGGGGGTTGGACTAGATGGCCTGTATGGCCCCTTCCAACTCTATGATTCTATGATTCTATGATTCTATGATTCTATGATTCTATGATTTTACATCTGTTTTTTCCCACAGGTCAAAGGGTTTAGGCACATCTAGAGATGGCCCTAGCCAAAGGATAGTGTCTGGGTGGCAGGTTAACATGGATAGAGAGGTTGTCGAGAGCTGCACTGGATGAGTTCAAATCCCCTCGTCCGGATGAAATGCACCCGAGAGTGCTCAAAGAACTTTCCAGAGAACTTGCACAGCCCTTGTCCATCATCTTCGGGACCTCTTTAAGGACTGGAG
The DNA here is from genome assembly GCF_049243985.1 of Paroedura picta. Lineage (NCBI taxonomy): Eukaryota > Metazoa > Chordata > Lepidosauria > Squamata > Gekkonidae > Paroedura > Paroedura picta. The sequence continues at coordinate 25,850,682 of NC_135383.1, read as the reverse complement.
ATGTCCCGGAGGACTGGAAGAGAGCAAACGTTATTCCGATCTTCAAAAAAGGGAGGAAGGATGACCCGGGAAACTACAGACCACTGAGTCTGACCTCTGTAGTGGGGAAGATAATGGAGCAGATATTAAAGGGAGCGATCTGCAGACATCTCGAGGACAATTTAGTGATCCAAGGAAGTCAGCATGGATTTGTCTCCAACAGATCCTGCCAGACCAACCTGGTTTCCTTTTTTGACTAATTAACAGGTTTGCTGGATCGGGAAAATTCGGTTGATGTCATTTACTTGGATTTTAGTAAAGCTTTTGACAAGGTTCCCCATGATGTTCTGATGGATAAGTTGAAGGACTGTCATCTGGATTTTCAGATAGTTAAGTGGATAGGGAATTGGTTAGAGAACCGCACTCAAAGAGTTGTTGTCAATGGTGTTTCATCAGACTGGAGAGAGGTGAGTAGCGGGGTACCTCAGGGCTCGGTGCTCGGCCTGGTACTTTTTAACATATTTATTAATGATCTAGATGAGGGGGTGGAGGGACTATTCATCGTTTGCAGATGACACCAAATTGGGAGGACTGGCAAATACTCCGGAAGATAGAGACAGAGTTCAACGAGATCTGAACGCAATGGAAAAATGGGCAAATGAGAATAAGGTGCAATTTAATAAAGATAAGTGTAAAGTTCTGCATCTGGGTCAGAAAAATGAAAAGCATGCCTACTGGATGGGGGATACGCTTCTAGGTAGCACTGTGTGTGAATGAGACCTTGGGGTACTTGTGGATTGTAAACTAAACATGAGCAGACAGTGTGATGCAGCGGTAAAAAAGGCTAATGCCATTTTGGGCTGTATCAACAGGGGCAGGGCATCACATCAAAATCACAAGATGTCATAGTCCCATTGTATACGGCACTGGTCAGACCACACCTGGAGTACTGCGTGCAGTTCTGGAGGCCTCACTTCAAGAAGGACGTAGATAAAATTGAAAGGGTACAGAGGAGAGCGACGAAGATGATCTGGGGCCAAGGGACCAAGCCCTAGGAAGATAGGTTGAGGGACTTTGGAATGTTCAGCCTGGAGAAAAGGAGGTTGAGAGGGGACATGATAGCCCTCTTTAAGTATTTGAAAGGTTGTCACTTGGAGGAGGGCAGGATACTGCATCTGTTGGCTGCAGAGGAGAGGACACGCAGTAATGGGTTTAAACTTCAAGTACAACGATATAGGCTAGATATCAGGAAAAAGTTTTTCACAGTCAGAGTAGTTCAGCAGTGGAATAGGCTGCCTAAGGAGGTGGTGAGCTCCCCCTCACTGGCAGTCTTCAAGCAAAGGTTGGATACACACTTTTCTTGGATGCTTTAGGATGCTTAGGGCTGATCCTGCATTGTGCAGGGGGTTGGACTAGATGGCCTGTATGGCCCCTTCCAACTCTATGATTCTATGATTCTATGTCAAGAGTTCATCTGATGGAGAGGCTGATTCTGTGAAGGTTCAAGGGGGTGGCAGGTTACAGTAGATGAGTGATAGGGATGTGAGTGCCCTGTATAGTGCAAGAGGTTGGACTAGATGATCCAGGAGGTCCCTTCCATCTCTAATATTCTAAGACTAGAAATTAATCCCACTGTGGTTTGAATACAGCGGGTGCTAGGGAACCTGAAAGTATGTGCGGCCACGGGGTCCTGGTGAGTCCTGGGTCAGTTGGCGTGTCTGCTTGCGGCTCGGGCCAGCCCGAGGCAGCGGCGGGGTGGGTGGGGGTGGGTGGTGAGGGCTGACGGGGCTGGGGGCAGGCATGCGGCGCAGTCGGCGTGGGGCTGTATGTTGGGGGGGCCGAGCAGGGGGGAGGTAGAGTTGGAGATGAACCACGCATGCGTGGAGCTCAGCGCATGCGTGGTTCATTGTGAGTCAAGTCTTGCGGGTCTGGCAGACAGTCAGCGGGCGTGTAGCTGTGCGGGTGAGATGTCGGGCAAACGGGTAGGTGCGCGTGTGGCAAAGGGGCGGGCTCGCGAGTGTCCGGCGGGGCGCAGGGAGCGGAGGGTGGGGGTGGTGGTTTGCCAGGTGTGGTAATGGGTGCGCGGGGGTGGGAGGAGGGTGGGAATCGTCAGGGGGCGTTGGCAGGTGCGTTCGGGGGGTAGGCTTACCGTGAGGCGGCTGGTGGCGGTGTTGGCGGCGTGATTGGGAAGGGCATCCTGGGTAGGAGGGCTGCGGGGAGGCTGTGCAGGGGCCCCTGGGTGGCGCTGCCGGTCGTTCCAGGAATGGATGCTGAAAGAGTGGCGGGGGCAGCAGCGGCGGTGCTCCTTTCCCTGCAGTGGTCTCCATAAGCAAGGGCGATGTTCCGGCGCCGGCAAAGGAGCAGGGCCGCCGCGTCTCCTTTGCCGGCGCCGTACCATCTGGGCAGCCAGTCCAGGGCGAGCCAAGTGGCCAATATTGGCCACTTGGCCCCCAAGTGGCAGTCGGAGGGGCCCAATCAGGAGCCACTTTGCGAGTTTTTATCCCAGAGTGGTTCCGCCCTAACTCCTCCCCGGGAGCCCTTAGCCTTTTATTTAATCCGCTCCACAGGAGCGGTTAAAGAGTCTATGTTTCTATGATTCATAATCCTGCAAGGGGAGCCCTGCTGGCCCAGCCCAAGGGCCCACCCTGCTAGCATTGCCAAGGGATAAATCCAGGCCAGCCCAATGGAGTCAAATCTCATGGCACGGCGCTAGCTTCGTCAGGAGCGAACGGCTGCTTCGCATGCCGAGGCGCCCAACCCTAGCTATGGCTCTGCGTCAGGTGTACACCTAATTATATACCACGTAACATATCACGCTGTCATCTCAAGGGACAGGTGTGCAGATTTCGCAGTTTCCAGGTATACTGGAACAAAGTCTCCCTGTGAATAGAACTGTCGTCAGAATTGTGTGAAATCTCCAAAACAAATTTGCCGGTGACGCAAACACTGTTCACCTCCCTTGAGATTAGTTCCCTGGTTCCCCTCCATTTTGCTTTCAACCCGACTTGGATGATGGCTTTACGGAAACGAATCTGTGTCCATTTTGTCTCCCTCCCAATCTCCTGGGTCACCTGAATACTGTGGGACTCATTTGCAGGAGGGGAAGCACAGAACCCACCGGGCTGCAGTGAGGAGAGGAAACTGCAGTGAGGAGAGTGATCTGCAGTGAGGAGAGGAAACTGAGGGAAATTATAGAATCATAGAATCATAGAGTTGGAAGGGGCCATAGAGGCCATCTAGTCCAACCCCCTGCTCAACGCAGGATCAGCCCAAAGCATCCAAGAAAAGTGTGAATCCAACCTTTGCTTGAAGACTGCCAGTGAGGGGGAGCTGAAAGTCAGCCTATTCCAAACAGCCTATTCCAGTCAGTTCTAGTGGTGAGACAGTTTTTTGTGCTAAGAGTTCGAATTTCTCGTCTCGGGCCTATCTATTTCCCTGTTTCAGTTTTGCTTTTCAAATGTGTGTTTTCAAACGTTGATTCCTAATTTATTTTCCAATTATTGACCATAAACCGCACATGTTTTTCATCATTATTTCATCATAATATGCCTGTTCTGTGTAAAAATGATGTTGCATTACACATATAAATACTGCATAAAATGAATATCAAGGTGATAGCAACCTGCACCCACATTCCAAAGCAAAGGCAAAAAGTAGGGACTCAGTTGGAAAAAATATAAAGCCATATTAAATTTAAATCCCATTTGCTTGTTCTGTGTTCTGCATAGTCACAGATGGTGATTCCGGGGATTCAAAAGTGAAGTCCTGACCTGAAAACCTCTGCATCTACCTGAGGCCACCCCCTTTTGGCAAAGCCACTCCGAGGTGTCGTGCCGAAGACCAAGGGGGGGCTGGACTTGAGGGTGGCTGTGCCTCTGAGAGTTGAGTGGCTCTCTCTGACCCAGCCCACCTTTAATACTCCAAAAGACAAGTCTGTGCCACAGTTGAGCTTGGATCTCTTGCACAGCGCTCTCTTCCTCCTGTCTTGACCTGGATCAGGAAGCGTCAGGGATGCGCCCAACCATGCCGGAAGCGACCCAGCCCAAGCGAATCCCTCACCCTCCATGAATGACTCTCCCCACATCTGGAGGCGAGACAAGCCTCACCATGAAGAGAAGGTGCAAAAGGTCCCCAGCCCCCACCCCCCAGAACCTTGCAACAAAAGAGGACTCTTTGCCTGTAGAGAACTACAAGGGCCTACAGCCAAATGCCAGCGCCTATGAAGGTGAAGAGCCCTGTTTTACGATGATGGGGATTGTTTTATGGCTACCTGTTTCCCTGACTTCTAATTTATTTGTTCACCTGCTCTCCTGCTCATGAATTTTGTGTTCAGAGAGCAGGCCAGCAGAGAGGGAGAGAGAGAGAGAGAGAGAGAGAGAGAGAGAGAGAGAGAGAGAGAGAGAGGCTGGCCCTCTGAAAGGTGAAGGACGATCTTGGAGGACACCCGGGGCCTCCATCCCAGCCTTTCATCATCCTTGTGGAAAAAAGGCAAATGTGAAGGCAGCAGGGGAGGGGAGCAAGTGATAACGACCCTGCAATTAATAATTATGCTGATGGCTTCATCAGGGCGTCTCAGCACGGTGGGTCAAAGAGGACACCTCGCATCCTTCCTGCCAGCCCCCCTCCCCTGGGCCGGGGTTCCTTTCCGCCATCTCTCTTTGCCCCCCCCCATGCCAACTTTTTTCTCCCCCTTGTTTAATACATTCCCTTCCTCCTCTTTCTCTCTCTTTTTTTATGAGCATCTTGAGTGTGAAAAATATGGCCTTCCTTTATGGTACTCCAACACGAATGAAGCTATAAAATTATGAACAGTTTTTATGATGGCTATTCAAGGGATGCTTCTATATTGATGGTACACAGCCTGTATCTATCTTCCCCCCCTCCCCAAATCTTTCCTCTTCATCTCTCTCTCTCTCTCTTTCCCTCTCTTGTTCACTCCCCCCCCCTTTTGTGTCGCAAGAAGGAAGAGGCGGAGAAGGGGCAGCGTGGAGAAGGATGAGCAGGGGTGATCTGTGTAACTATTTTTCATGCATTTAATATATTAATTATGGAGTAAATGCTCCCTCGGCTCTACTTGGCTTGGCGGAGAATGGCGGCTTCTCCAAAGGCAGGCCATCAGCCCACAGTGTATTATATTGGAGAGGTCAGCTTGGGGTTAATGTAACTTTTTATTTGCTGATTTTTCAGAGGCAGGAGCCAAGCTGGAGGAGGGCTGAGGTGGGGAGAGGAGGGACAGGGAGAGACGGTTTCTTCTTTTTTTAAAAGAAAAGGTGTTAAGGAGAGCAGAGATAATGGGGAATGATTTACTCCCCCCCCCCACGGCCTACTCGGTATCAGCTCCTTTCATTATGCAAAGAGAAGACAGGATGGGGCGCATTGGGGTTGCGCTGAGAGGGGCCCCATTTTTGTACAGAGCAGCACAAAACAGAACTCACCTGGAAATTGTAAAGGTCAACTCTTGAACCTCACACACAAACGCCAGGGTAAAATTAATCGGTGTCTTTACTGCCTGTGAATGTTGGGTCTCAAAACTTAACCAAAACATTTTTTAAAAGAACATGCCTAAATTATACTGAGGAAAATGTACAAAATGTATAATTGTGTCATTTGTTCCATTGACACCATCCCCTCGCCTTTTTGTTCAGGAAGGAGAATAGTCCAAGATCCGAGTTAAGGTCCTAGTGCTCATTGAGCTGCTACATACGGGGATCGATGGCCTTGTGATTGACACAGGTAATGTGCTTGAAAAGCAAACAGACCCGCTCTGCTGGCTTTCCTGTTGTGCATCCCATCCTCTTATTTTGATGACCAACCCCTGTAAGGAAAGGTTGAGGGACTTGGGAATGTTTAGCCCAGGGGTAGTCAAACTGCGGCCCTCCAGATGTCCATGGACTACAATTCCCAGGAGCCCCCTGCCAGCGTTCGCTGGCAGGGGGCTCCTGGGAATTGTAGTCCATGGACATCTGGAGGGCCGCAGTTTGACTACCCCTGGTTTAGCCTGGAGAAGAGGAAGCTTCCAGTTGGCAGCCAGGGAAAAACCCCTAAGAAGAGCCGTGCTGAATCAGACCCCCCCCCCCCCCAAGGCCATCTAGGCCATCTTCCTCTTTCAAGCCAGAGGCTTCCGGGAAGCCCACAAACAGACCGCAGCTCTTCTCTGTCCTGATATCTCTCTAGATATATCTCCAGAAGTGGAAGTTCCATTGATGACTGCAATAACAAGGAATAGCCCAAGCAACACGTGCCTCGTCCAACGACGTACAAGGGCTAGTGAGTGCACCAAGATGGCACGAAGGCAGAAACTGTCCTAGGAAGCTGCAGTCTTCCCTCCCTCCCTCCCTCCCTCCCGCAAGCAGCCTCTGGACGCCTCCTGCCTGCCCCCCACCCCCCTGAGGCGCCACCCAGCCTCCGTGCAGAAAGGCGACTCCTTCCAGAACGCCTCGAATCCCCTTCTCAAGCCGGCTCCGCCAGCCGGCCTCTTGCTGTTGTGCTCTACATCGATCCTTTGCCCGGCTTTTATGGGATGGATCTCTCTGGGGGTCTGGGACAAACATGTGGGGCAACCGCAGTGGCCTGATCTATTGGTTCAAGTATTGATCCCAACAGTAATAGGAGATTAATTTTTCTTTAAATGCCTGAAAATGCCCTTTGAGGGGGGGGAAATACGACGTGTGCAACAGAGGAAGAGAAATGATAATAAATTAGCACAACAACAATGCCGAAGAGGGAGCTTTTGCCAGAGTATTTGAGAGGCTTGTGATGTGCTCTGGGATGGCTCTCTGGGCGTTGGGCCAGGGGCCGCCACTTTCTCCCGTCCAGGTTTGCCTGTCTTTTCACTGCAGTGAACATCCCGTACCCGCCTTGTGAATCTGGGAGGCTTCTCTTTCTGCGGGGGGTGCCTTGAATGCACGTTTCAGCAGTTGTACGGGGCAGAAATTCTCCATTCTCTTTCTCTCTTATCCTCACAACAGCCCTGTGAGGTAGGTTAGGCTTAGTAGGAGCAACAGGCCCAATGTTGGTCTGTTAGATACATAGCTTATGAAAGACAAATTCTATGACTTAGTGGTGTGGCCATGAAATCCCAGAGACACAATCTCTGCTTTTTTTCCTTTTGTAATGCAAGGAAATATTTGCATCCTGCTTTGTGTAATCAGTCTTTTAAAAAAGTGTTATGTGGGTTGTTTTTGGATGAGCGAGAGGGTTGTGAGTGTCCTGCATAGTGCAGGGGGTTGGACTAGATGACCCAGGAGGCCCCTTCCACCTCTAGGATTCTATGATTCTGGATCCCTTTCTTTGTCTGCTCAATTCAGGCCTTTCCAAAATAAAGAGAAGTTCTCCTGGTTGAGACATGCCTTCTTTCTGCAATGAAGGATCAAATACCAACCCACCAATTTTTGGTTGAAATGTTGAGCGGGCACTCAAAATGTTCTTTACCCAAATTCTTACTCCCTTATTGGGAGTTTGCTTTGTCTGTATGCCTACACATCCATCCATGCATCCTGCCATCCATCTGTACTGTCTTTGTATCCTGCCTAACTTTCCAAAGAGCTTTGGTTACCCCAATAGGAGGACAACTCGAATAACTCCGGCGACTGGCTTTGCCCTTGACTCACACCATCTGGAAGACTCAGAGACGGGGCAGTGCTGCCTGCTGGGAAGAGGTTGCACCTGAGATGTCCACACCCTTCAGCTGCATTCAGGACCCCTGGCTTGGCCTTCCTTTCTCCCTTGGGATGATGTCAGTGCCCACCCACCAGTGCTGCACAGGGCCTCCCTCCTCCAGGGATGGGTGTGCTGGATTTGGTGCCCTGATTAGGAATTCTAAATTAATTGCAGTGCCATCCTAAGCAGAGTTCTGTCTGTCTAAGTCTCTGGACTTCAGTGGACTCAGAATGGCTTACCTCTGCCTAGGATGATGCTGATTCAAATGGGTCGCTGAATTAGCACAATAAAGTCAGAGTCCAGGAGCACCTTTAACAAAGATTCAAGGCATGAGCATAAGCTCTGACAGGGGCCTTTTCGGTCCTGGCCCCAACCTGGTGGAATGAGCTCCCGGAGGAGCTAAGGGCCCTGTCGGAACAACCATCTTCCCGCAGGGCCTGTAAGACGGAGCTCTTCCGCCAGGCATACGGTTGAGGCCAGGGCAGAGCCCGGGTTCCATCCAAGATCCCTAATCCATCGGCCAGCCTTTCTCTCCTCTCTCTCTTGCAGGATTAACGTCCGACCTCTCTCTGAACAAGTTGGGAAAGTGGGGAAAGTTATAGAATAGAATGCCATCTTTTTATTGTAATAATGGGGTATTTATGGGATTTTATGGGATTTTACTTTGATTTTATATTTTATTGTGAACCACCGTGAGACCTTTTGGTGAACAGCGGTATATAAATCCAATTATAAATAAATAAATAACACACAGCAGAGCATGTACGTGTTGCTCAAACACAGCACCAGAAAAACACCCCAGTGCAGTCCCACTGTGTTCATACCAAAGACCGACGTGCCGTGCTGGATCAGTGCACACAAAGTCCTAACAGGTTAGCCCTATCTTATCAGAAACTAAGGAGGGGGATGGCACTACTCAGTATGTGGTTGGGAGATCACCAAGGAATTCCAGGATCACAACCGAGGCAGATAATGACAAAGCCCTCTGCTTAATCTCATGCCCTGAGAACCCGTCAGGCTTCATGGCACTTTCTACCTTCGCCAGGACACATACTGATGTCTCTGCACCAAAGGAAGGGAAACCCTTGGCCCAGCCCCAGTTATGGAATTAGCTTCAGACATTATCCTGGTAAGAAGAAGAAGAAGAAGAAGAAGAAGAAGAAGAAGAAGAAGAAGAAGAAGAAGAAGAAGAAGAAGAAGAAGAAGAAGAAGAAGAAGAAGAGTTGGTTCTTATATGGCGCTTTTCTCAACCCGAAGGAGGCTCAAAGCAGCTTACATTCACCTTCCCTTTCCTCTCCCCACAACAGACACCCTGTGAGGTGGGTGAGGCTGAAAGAGTCCTGATATCACTGCTCAGTCAGAACAGTTTTATCACTGCCATGGAGAGCCCAAGGTCACCCATCTGGCTGCATGGGGGGAGTGCAGAATTGAACCCAGCATGCCAGATTAGAAGTCCGCACTCCTAACTACACCAAACTGGCTCTCAACAAGAATTGTGTGAGATACAGAGCAGGGAGCAGTTGGCATTACTAGCATCCCCATATTGAACAACCAAAGTCTCTTTTATTCAATAGGCTACGTTATTCAATAGAGGTTGAATTTCACATTTTGGATATTCATGACATTTAGATTCAAAGGACAACCATTGAAGAAAATTTCCATTTGAAAACGGGACATATCTAGAAACCGTTCTGCTTGGATCCTACCCAAGAATAAACAAACAAGAACGAAGAACCCATTACTTCATTTATTCTGTGATAATTTTAGTAACATTTATAGTAGCCTTTTCTTTCTCTTATTGAGATACGGAGCTGACAGATCTTCGAGATCAATAAAAGGCAGCTGTTCATCTCGACTCGACTGGCAGTTGGAACAGGCCCATGAGCTGCATCGATGTTTTGACGACCATCGGTTTGTGAGAACCAAAGTAGATCACCAGATATGTCCTCCAAAAAGCCTTGTGGAGCTCATTGCAACACAGCAGAGCAGACCTTTCCCACAACCGACTCCATATGCATCCCCTGGAGGAGAGGCTACAAGACGGACACCTTGTGGTGGAAACAAATCCAGCATCAATGACAAGGAATGGCCAGGCTGCTGTCCCTGGTGCTGAAGGAGATGGTGCCGTCTACAGAATCTGGGAGCTTAAACATATTACAGAAATGCTGCTTCCCCTTGCTCTAAAGAACTGGGGGTAGAACCACATGATCTAACAATTCATTTCAGATTTTAAAACAAATTCAGTTGGCCAATGGCAATTCTTATAAGGCCTGCCTTGAAAGTGGTTCTTGGCCGCTCCATCTAGACCAGGGGTAGTCAAACTGCGGCCCTCCAGATGTCCATGGACTGCAATTCCCAGCATGTGCTGGCAGGGGCTCCTGGGAATTGTAGTCCATGGACATCTGGAGGGTCGCAGTTTGACTACCCCTGGTCTAGACTAATGGTTCTCAACCTTCCTAATGCCGCAACCCTTTAACCCAGTTCCTCATGTTGTGGCGACCCCCCAACCATAACACGATGCAAGTGTTCTTTCATAGAAATTAAACTGAAATGGACCAGAGGCATGAAGATTCATTGTTCAGGATGGTATATAAATTTGTTTTTTCCCTAGGGTTTCTCGGTTCAGTTCTCCCTCTTGTCCCACCATGCCCATCTCGTTCTTTTCCACTGCTCCAGACAGACAAATGCTCCATCTCAATCTACCCCGCAAGGCTGTTGTGTGGTAAAATAGAAGAGGAGCGATGTTGTCCACTTTGGGACCCCCTTGGAGAGAAGGGCTGCTCGCCCTGCCGCAACCCCTGTGAAAGGGTTGTTCGACCCCCAAAGGGGTCCCGACCTCCAGGTTGAGAACCACTGGGCTAGAAAATACATTGCTAACCTTCAGGAATGAACGCAGAAGAGCTTCTTCAAAGGCTTCCCTGGGGGACAAATGGGGACAACTCTCAATAAAGCTCTCCATTTCCCAGAATTATTTCCTGTAGACTTTTTCATGAATTATTGGCATTTTTGCTGCAGATTTGATTTTAGTCGGGGTAGAACTTGTTGTCAATTCCCAGCTAGCTTATGGTGACCTCGTAGGGTTTTCATGGTGAGAGATGAACAGGGGTGACTGGCCATTGCACGACTCTGTGTGGTGACCCTGGACTGCCTTGGGGGCCTCCCCTCCAAGAGCTATCATAGGATTGTGGACATATGGGGGGAAGGCCCCATCTAGCTCTTTGCCTTTTGCTGTTGGTTTGGTCGAGGAGGAGAGGAGAATTCTTGGGAGCATCTCTTCTAGCTCCATCGTACCTAGGCTGAGCTACACTATCAACCTTCCCGTGACAGGCATTTAAACCCAGGCATGCTCAGAGGTGCTCCTAGCAAGGGAGGGGCATTCCATCCCATGTAGGCTGGCCGGGCTCTTTCTCTTCTTGTTACAGTTATGCCTGTCTGGGAACAGCACCCACTCTTGTCTGGGCCAGCTCCATCACATCTAGGCTGGACCAAGCAGTCTGGGCCAGCTCTTAAAACCAGGGCACAACCAGAGGCTCTTCCAGTGCAGGAAGGGAGTTCTTGAGAGCGTTTCTGCCAGCTGCATCACATCTCAGCTGTGCTAAGCTGTTTCCCTTCCTGTTGCAGGGTGTAGGCTGGCACAGGCCTGGGTCAACCTAGAAGCCATGGGTCTTAGCTTTTCGCCCACAGCCTTGACTGGGTTGGGTCATTGGGCTTAGAACCAGCCCAGGAGTTGTTGTCTATTTTGTTGTTTTTGTTTGTGTGCATAAATTATATTTTTGCGTTTCTTTGAGTTGAAAGATGGGATAGTTTTTTTTTTTTTTAAGAATCCAGCAGTTTACTGCCTCTGAATGTGGAGGTTCCCCTCCATCATGACGGCTAACCCTAACCCTTACCCTAACCTCCATGAACCTGTTTGATCCCCTTTTCAAGCTGCCTGTGCCGGTGGCCATCACTACATCCTCTGGCAGCGATTTCCACATTTTAATCACTCCCTGTGTAAAGACATATTTCCTGTTGTCCTTTCTGGCTGGACTAGCATTCCATGGATGACTCAGGGGGCAGGGAGCCATTTTGACTCCGACTCCCGCCATCTTGTCACCTTTCCTGGGGATGCTCCAAGGCCTCAAGCATGACTGTGAAGCCACCGCCTTCCAGGCCCAACCCAGAGACTCCCTTTAAGCCCTCACCGTCCCCTTTTAGCCACACCCCCTCCTCTTCACAGCCCTTTCTCAGCCCCACCTCCCTCCCCAGCCTGCACCTGGTCTTCTTTCCTCTGGGCCTGAGGTCAACATGCCCTGTCAGCCAGGTGCTCTGCAGGTGCTCCTCTGGAGCAAGGGATTCTGCAGCCGTCTCCTGGCGGGTTGGCCTGCATGGCCCATGAAAGGTGTTGCCCCCCTCCCCCAGTCTTTTGGGTTTTGCCAGACTTTTCTTCAGACTCACAAGACTCTTTTTGGTGAGTGTGGGACTGGGGTCCCAGACACCAGTATTTTAAAAACAGTAACAAAACAATAGCTTTATGAACAGCAGAATGCTCAATGCAGGATGTCCTTTTTCAAGTTACACAGAGATCATGCTCAGGCTGAACCGCTTAAAAAGTAAAATGAAGAAGAAAGAGGTTTGATACCTCTTACCGTTGGGTAAGATGGAGATTGCCATTTCCTGCAGTCTGAAGGTGTTAACCATGGGAGCCTGAAAAGCCTCCGGGAATATCAGCTTGGATCCTGCAGCCCCTGATGGGGAGAGTTCTGGGACCCCTCCCTCCCCCATGTGCCTTTTCCACCCCTGGGGGATTTATTCTTGCAGTCACAGGACCTGCTGGGCAGCTGCAACAGGAAGGCACAGGAGCCCCTTTCCTGCTTCTTGCCTGAGCCCCCACTATGGCCCCCCCTTCCGTATCCTCCATGAGGCTGCCTGACTGACATGCCATCCCTCCGACTCCAGGAATGGCCTTCCCAAGGAGAAGAAAGAGCGCCAATGTCCGGGGAAGGAAGGGAGAGCAGGCCCTGCTGGGGTGACCTGGGCCTTCCAGGGAGAGTTCTTGCATTAGTCAGGGCTGGCCCACAGGACCCCTTATGTAGGCAGGCAGCAACTCCTCCGGTGGTCAAAAGAAATCTGGAGATGATGCCCCATGCATCCTGCCCAGACCAATCCACCCTGTTCTTGGCAGCCCAGGGGCAGCCACAAAGCTGCTGCTGGAAACGCGCTCTCCCCTCTTCCTCAGCACCATCCACAGCCTGCTCCCAGCACCAGGCCCACTGGATCAGTGTGCATCATGACGGGGGGGGGGGGGACACACGGTGGGCTCCAAGTGAGCTCTCCTGCTTTTCATGGAGGGGAGGCCTGGGCGCAGGGCTGCCGTTTCCCTAGGACCATCATTTTCAGGGGACGCCCTTAATGGCCTCTTGATGATTTATCCTCTGCCCCAATATGATGCCTTCTGTACCCTTTAAAACAGCAATCATGGCTTGTCTCTGCCCCAAAGGCCGAAGGAAATTATCGGGAAGAAGGGGGAAAGGAGGACGCGCAAGCTAATTTTATTTTTTTAAAAAATATTTAAGCAACTCCGGCTGGCTCGGCACTCTTTTTAACTCTCCTGTGCTCCGTAATTACATTGCTCTGCCTGATATTTCCATGGTATATTAACCCAAGTCAGGTGACGGCCCCTTCTCCATCTACGCCTCTCCGTTTTCCATAAGACGACCCCCCCCCACGCACACATAGACCTTGACATTATTAATAGTCCTATTCATTAAGTATTACTCTTGTAGAATGAGTAGCATAATATTGGCCTGGAGATAGGCAAAGGCAGAAGGAATAAGTCAAATTAATTTTCTGCCACAAACGCCCCGATTCTGTAAATGACATTCTATACTGTTAGCATTTTAAATGTGACACAGAAATGGCAGGAGATACAATTTGAAAGCAAAATACTAGGAGACACGACTCAGGATATAATGGGCTGAATAAAAATCCAATAACGTCACTTACACGGAGGAAAGGAAGGCCCGACTTGACAGAGGGCAAAGGCCCTTTTTCCATTTAACACTCCCCCCCCGCTGCTTTATATCTCCCCCCCCCCAAAAAAAAGGTGAGAGGTAGGATGGCCAAGTGGCACATGCAGAGCTAAGCATCACAGGTTCCCTCCCCCTCCTCTTTTTGGCCGGATCCCATTTTATGAACGACAGGCAGTGTGGTGTGGTGCTTTCATCCTACCTCTCACCTTTGGCCATCCTGCCTCTCACCTTAGGTCTTGCATGGCCTGACCAAATGACTGCTTGACCGAGGGCTGTGTGCCTCGGCTTGGTTCGGCCACCTTGGTGATCACCAAAGCCCAAGACGGCGTGTTGGAAGTCAGACAAAGGAGAACATGTGCCTGCACATAAAAGCTCATGCCTTGAATAAATCTTTGTTGGCCTGAAAGGCGCCACTGGACTTAAATTTGGATGGACCCAGGGTCGGTTTCAGTATAAGGCAGAATCATGCGTTCATGGACACGCAAGGGCTTTGGCACGTGTCCCCCGCAGTTCACAGCTCTGTGTTCACTCGTCAGAGACCCGAGCCTGACATTTTTTTAAAAAGGAAGAGTCCAGTAGCACCTCAAAGACAAACAAAATCAACGGCAGGAGTCCCTGCTCACCATGACTCTTGCTTTTTCCCACAGCTACAGACAGCCAAACAGCTCCTCATCACAATGTGTGTTTTAAAAAACAAGTTTCTAATTCTCCCCACATAAAGCCAAAGCCCCAACTTTGTTACCCCAGCCCTCATTTCGCTCCTGAAATAATACACACACGGGTTTCCTTCTCAGGATCTGAGCCTCGCTTGATGCTGTGATGTGGCCTTCTTACCACCAAAGGTGCCCCACTGCCATGCAGAAGCCCGGCTGGTCTCTCCGCTGCAGAAGGGCCGTTTCTCAGAAAAGAGAGAATTGAGTCCCAAAGTGTGTCTTGGTCAGAAAAAGGGATATTGATGTGATTGTAGGCATTGTTGCATCACAGTCCTCACAGAGCCATGGGTTGTGCGTTTCGGCCGCTGAAGCACACAACCCTTAGTGAAGCACCGCACATACACACACATGCAAATCTTGATGCAATCATATGCAAGATTTGCCTTTCATTAACTGTGGAGACCTATGGAGTTTTCTCAGAGAGCATTGTGAGGAGGAGGAAACAGATGTGAATTCAGCAGGGTCCTCCTGAGTAGAATCCCACGGACGACTGTTCAGGGGACGTCCAGAATGGCTAGCCCAGCCTTGCCAGGTCTCGGAAGCTAAGGAGGGTCAGCCTGACCAAGGAAGGCCAGAGCAAGCCCCCTCTGAATGTGTCTTGCTGCATGGGGTCACCACAAGTCCATTCCCACCACGAAGTCTGGATTGAGGAAAGGGGTTCATTTGTTTCCAGAAGAAGCTGGGGCAAAGCCATTTTGCTCCTCCTCCCTGCCAACTAGCATTTCCTGTTCTGGATTTGGAAGGGTGTTTCCACTGCCAAGCCTTAGATGTTTCCTGTCCGTTCAAAGTCACGCTGCCAAAGAGGGAGGTGGAATTTCTCCACGCCATTCCTCCAGTCACTCTGCTGGGTTCTCTTCTCCTCGAACCCAGTTTAAGGAGGAGAATTTTTAAACTGAATCCCCAGACTGCTGTTCTTTGAGCTCCTTTGTGTCTTCCACTGATAGCAAACATGGGCGCCTCCAAGACAAAACACTGCAGAAGGATGATATTTTGGGTTTTGGGGCAATGTTTGGTTATTGACGACATGCACCCCTGCGCATTGATGAAGCACTGGCAACATTGGGAGAAAACAGCACAAGCGGCCTGAACGGGGAACTGTGACAAATGACCACATATGTGCAATTTGTGCACAACATGAAGCTGAAAATGCAACAGTGGAGAGATCCTAATGTTTCAGTTTCACTTGGGAGATCTGCTTATTTGCGACTCACAAATGCAGTCACACACTGTTCTGGTGGGTCAGAAACTATAGTGGATCCGAAATGGGGGGCGTTGTTAGACAAAGGGAAAGGATTACGCCTGAGTTAAAACTACAGCATCGGATGATTGGTGTTTCTAAGCATAATTTACAGACCTTTGTGAACTGGAAGCCGCATATTGGGGGAAAGGAAGGTCTGTCCTTGTGTCTGCAGCTGTGTGTCAGTGACAGTCTTACTGTCAGCTGTTCCGCACACGCTGGATAATGCACTTTGAATGCACTTCAGAAGCACACTTTCCTGTTTTGCCCAGGAAAATCCAACACGTGCCGGAAGGGCCTTTCCTGCAGCCCCTGTTCCCAGGGTGGTTCACCTGTCTTCTGCCCAGCTTCTTCCTTGGTGATGCCTGCCCTGCGGAATCGTCCAGGAAGAATTTCATTCAGTGCTTTTGTTATGGGTTGAATCATTCTTCAGGCGATATTTTGGTTTTACTATTTGATTTTTACAAATTGTGTAGTGGGTTGGCACGTTAGTCCATGTAGCAGCATAAAACAAGGGAGGGTGGCATAAAAATCAAATATATAAAGATTAAAGATATTCATTTCAGTACGAGCTTTCCTGTGTCACAGCCCACTTTTTGTCAGGCAGATACGTGAAGGTGAATCACAACATGAGTCTTTCAAGTATGTATTTTCATGTAACGACAAAAGGCAGGAGTGGATGAACAGGGTATTGTGGGCATGGAGGGATTTCCCTGTTTGAAGCCACTGGAGGCCTATTTGGGAGAAGGCGGGACAGAAATGCCTTAGGGATGCCAGGCAAGGGTGTGCAGAGGGATGTGGGGAGACTGAGATGCTGGCCATGACACAATGTAACTTCCAGTTAAAAGTCAGAAGTGATGCATGGTAGTCCTAGGAATCACTGGAAACTCTATGGTAAAACCATGATGATCCCAAAGATTCCTAGAGTTACCCTACACCCCAGAAGTGATGTAGTATCACATGCAATGCTGCCCGTTTTGTTTTTAAATTTTTCCTTCCATTGCTACTTGGAACAGCGGCAAGCAATGGGAGATGGGGGCAGATGGTCTCCGGCCCCAGCCAGGGGAACGGGACCCCTGTGGAATTATGGGGAGAAGTTTGGGGCAATGGTGGAGGACGCCTCCTGGACTCCCTTTCGTCTCCTGCCTCTCTCAGCACCACTACACTAAGGAACAGCCCCCGCTGGTCCTACCCGTGGTGTGGTGTGGTGTGTTTGCAAATGGCAAATTGCATGTGTGTGGGTGTGCGGGTGTGTGTATGTGGGGGGAGAGATCATAGCCATGTCAGTGCCCAAATAGAATGTGTAGCAACATTTCCCGAGGACAGCATCAACATACCCTGTGACGCCTTAACTCTCTGCCTCCTTTCTCCCCCAATTTAGTATTGTTTAATATGCATTTAATCAACCCGTTCGAGATTAAAGAGTCTATGTTGTGTGACACTTTCCCTGTGTCACCGAGGAAGTGTTCATAGGCCATTAGGCTAAAGTAATATGTATGAGGAGCCATTTTTCCCCAGGGGGCTATAAGTACTTCAGCTCCCCGGTCGTCCCCATTAAATCATTAAACCTCATGACTATGCCTCCCGAACTCTACCCTGATCTTTAAAAAGCAGAACGTTAAAGGGTAGCTGTCACCCTTCAGTGCTCAGGCCTTGCCTCTTATATATTCCAAGCATTACAACTTTTGTCAGTCTATACATCATAAGCCGCGGAAAATGGGTTGCACAAACAGGGACGCCTCGTAACCCGTCTCCCTTTGACGGAGAATGTGCAAGTGGGCTGGGGTTTCTTTTAAATACAATAAAATAAAATGCACACACAGAGCTTCAGTCTGCTCTGGGGATGGTAAAACCAGCTGCTCCCTTTCAGAAGGGTTTCCCCACTTCTGTTGTTTGGGGATTTTAATTCCAAGCTGCTTCTGATTTACACAGGAGAATTTCCAAAACTGATTCCCTGCAGTGATTCCCAAGGGGTCTGTTTCTTGGTATCTCATTGCCCCCTCTTAGTTGCAATTGCACACCTGCACAGAAAAACAGTTTCCCACCCCCCCCACCACCACCACTCAAAGAAATCCGGCTGCATTGCCACTTACCTGGGCATTGCCAGCAGAACAAAGAGGGAGCACAGGTGCAGCCCAGGCTGCATGGAATGTTATTCACCTGGCTGTGTTCAATCACGGCCAGGTGTGGGTGTGGCCCTGTGGCTCAGTGGGCTTCAAAGGATGGCTGGAGCAAGTGTCTGGCCCTCCTTTGCTACTCACCCTGCCAAGGATCACTGCTCCCTCCCTCTCTCCCTCCCTGCATTCAGTGTTTCTGACTATTTGCTTTCTTTATCACAGCTGAGTTTTTGGCTGGGGCCAGATCCCCTGGGTCTGTGCTTTGCCTAGTTAGGGAACCCTTTGGCCAGGCTTTGTCTAGTAAGGAAACCTCCTTATGAGTTTGCACATGTGCATTTGCAGAAGTGGTTTCCCTGACAGGGAGGTGAAAGCACCTTCCTCTCCCCACAACAGACCCCCTTTGAGACAGGTGAGGCTCAGAGAGCTCTGACAAAACTGTGCTGTGAGAATAGCTCGAATAGGACAGTGAGTGGCCCAAGGTCACCCTACTAGCTGCATATGGAAGAGGAGGGGGGAATCAAAGCCATATTAGAGGCCACTGCTCTTAAGTATTACATATCAGTTGGGTATAAAAGGGTGGTATAAAAATTAAAATAAACAAACAAACAAACAAACAAACAAATACATTCCATTCCCAGATGGCCCAAATTCTGTCACCAGACAGATGGTGATGATCGTATATCTGTGTGGATCACCAGCTTGCTTAAAAGACCTTTCATTCCTTTCTGGCATTTTTAAAAAATCCCTCCCCTTAGACCAGGGTTAGTCAAACTGCGGCCCTCCAGATGTCCATGGACCACAATTCCCAGAAGCCCCTGCCAGCATTCGCTGGCAGGGGCTCCTGGGAATTGTGGTCCATGGACATCTGGAGGGCCGCAGTTTGACTACCCCTGCCTTAGACAATTGCGCCCCAAAGAGGCCCACATCAATCAAGAGACATACAGGGCTGACCCCTGTTTATGAACCAAAAAGACAAAGAGATGCAGGGGGTGGCATTCCCAGCAAGAGGCGCCCAGCTGCTTTGGAGGAACATTACAATTTATTTCTATTTGGGGCTAGGCTGCCCTTCTCTCCTTGGTGCTCTTGCTTGGGGGGGGGGAGAAATGGTGTGGCCAGGCTCATTTGTCTTTTATTTATTTTATTTATAGAATCCTAGAGTGGGAAGGGGCCCCACAGGCCATCTAGTCCCACCCCCTGCTCAAGGCAAGATCAGCCTCAAACATCCTGGATAAGATCTGTTCAGCTGCTGCTTGAAGACCCCCAGTGAGGAGGAGCTCCCCACCTCCTTAGGCAGCCTATTCCTTGGCTGAACTAGAATCCTAGACTGGGAAGGGGCCACACAGGCCATCTAGTCCCGCCTCCTGCTCAACGCAAGATCAGCCTCCAGCATCCAGGAGAAGGATCTGTCCAGCCCTGTCCTCCCACCAGTGAGGGGGAGCTCCCCACCCTTCCACTGCTGAACTAGACTCATAGGATCCTAGAGTCATGCAGTTTAAAGCCATTACTGCTGCCAAGAGCAACTTCTCCTTGCCCTCCTCTAAGTGACAATCTTTCAGATACTTCAAGAGAGCCACCCTGTTCCCTCTCCACCTCTTTTCCAGGCTGAACATTCCCACGTCCCTCAGGGTTTCCTAAGAGGGCTTGGTCCCCAGGCCCTGGATCACCCTCATCGTTCTCCTCTGCACCCTCACAATTTTGTCCATGTCCTTTTTGAAGTGAACTGCACACAGGACTCCACAGTACATTCTCTTTGGCAATGAGACCACTCATATACAAAATCTGGGTGGCTCAGATCTGCACATGTTTGGCTACCACGACAGCAAAGGGTCTGTGGCTTAGTGCTGGAGCCACTGCTTAGCATGCAGGAGGTCCCAGACATCTCCAGTAGGGTTCTGTGCTTTGGCCGCTGAAGCGCATAACCCTAATCTCCAGTGGCATGGATCAGGTCAGAGGTGACATGAAAGGGACTCTAGAGGAACTTCCATGAGAGTGGGCAGTACTACTGACCTGATGGTGCTGGGCAGGAAACTGGTCTTCTGGGGCAGCCAGGAGTTGTATGTTTTGCAAGAGACCTTGCATTGCATTTCTCCAAAGACAAAAAGCACACATTTCATAGAATGATAGAATCACAGAATAATAGTTGGAAGGGACATCATGGCTCATCTAGTCCAACCCCCTGCACTATGCAGGACACTCACATCCCAATCGCTCATCCACTGTCACCTGCCACCCCCTTGAGCCTCCACAGCATCAGCCTCTCCATCAGATGGCTCTCCAGACTCTGTTTAAAAATCTCCAAGGATGGAGAACCCACCACCTCCCGAGGAAGCCTGTTCCACTGAAACTGCTCTGACTGTCAGGAACTTCTTCCAGATGTTTAGATGGAATTTCTTTTGAATTAATTTCATCCCATTGGTTCTGGTCCATCTCTGGGGCAAGAGAGAACAACTCTGCTCCATCCTCTACATGGCAGCCTTTTAAATACTTGAAGATGGTTATCAAATCCCCTCTCAGTCGTCTCCTCTCCAGGCTAAACAGACCAAGCTCCCCCAACCTTCCTTCATATGTCTTGGTCTCCAAACCCCTCACCATCTTTGTTGCCCTCCTCTGGACACGCTCCAGTTTGTCTACCTCCCTCTTCATTTCAGCAGGTCTACCAGAAGCCACCCCTGAGCATCACCAAATATGGGGAAATGATCTGATGCCTTTTGTGGAATTGCTGCTACAAGACAGCAGTGGAGGCGCCGGGGCTGGAAGTGGTTGTATGCCTGATGCACGATACAAAGCAGACAGGCTGCCTTTGAAAATGCTGGCCAAATGTAGCATTGTGGATGAGTTGGTTTAACTAAAAGATACTGGATCCTGTAGCTCATGTCCTCTAGGAATCCTGAAACGGGCTGGACAAAAGAACGAGAAAGAACAGTTGGTGGGACATCCACTTCCTTCCGCCCATCCTGAAGCCTCTGGAGTACAGGAGGAGAAACTCAAGTCCCTGGGATGAAGCTTCCAAACTGAGATGCTGGCCACATGACCCCCATGAGAACCATTGCCGACCAAGGGGCGAGCGTGATGGAGGAGGACTGGTTGTCTCTTTTCCCCAAAATCTCAGTGCTTGCATCCTTTGAAGGGAACTTTGGAGCTGCTGTTATCAACCCATGGTCAGCAGGAAGAGGGGAAGCAGAGAAAGCCCACTCCATAATTCCACTGTGATATTAGGTCACCTTAAAAGGCATACGAGAAAGCTTGTTTTGTGGCTGGGAGACAAAGAGCTTCGTATAATTACAATCGGAACAGTTCCACAGTCAGCTCCAGCCAACAGCCGATCAGTGATTAGAACTGAAATCACAGGGTGAGTACTTCCCTGACATTGGACCCACAACAATCTTCAGAAAGACTCCAGGCTGATGAAGTGGAGGTAGCGTGGTGATTCAAGTACGAGTCGGGGGGGGGGGGAGTGGAGTGCTGCCACTTGGAAGCAGGAAAAGAACAGGTACGTTCTCGAGAAAGACACTTGGCATGGGCTATTGACCACCCCCCAAGCAAATCTTTAACCCAGTGTCTTGGGGAGCGCATGACCGCGCATCTCATTGTGCCGGGCCATGTGGCGGTCACACCTGACGACCGCCAGTTGAAGCTGTCTTTGTCCTGAATTCAATTGAATGGACTGCTTAAGTCAAGACGGGTGGCCGTGTTAAGGCTGTCTGCAGCAGCAGGAAAGGGCAAGCGACCAGGAGTACCTGACAGAGGAACAACAGTTGGGGAAGGGGAGGAGTTTGCATGAGTCACGCATTGGCCCACACAAGCTCTTCCCCATTCCACCCTTTTTGTTAGTCTTGATGGTGCTCTTGCATTCTGAATGCTTAAGTGTGCCCCTCAGGATTAGGGACCTGCCCAACTTTGGTCTCTGTAGAATATCGTGTGTGTTTTTAACTGAATTTGTAACAAGTGCTCAACTTCTCACTGTTGATTTTATAGATTGGTTTGAATTGTACACACATGGTGCCATTTTGATGCTCAATGTTTACAGTGTTTATATTCATGACTCTCTATATAATGTATAACGTGGGTTTTTTGATGTAACTGGATGTATGTTCTTTTATGTGTTTTTAGCTATGTTTTAACTGGGTACACTGGGATACTGTGGAAAGGCAGAAACAATGTATATAATTTTCAGTGTGCCCCATCTGTGGATACTTACATCTAGAGAGTTGGGCCATGAACAGACAAAACAGGTGGTTCTAAAAACCAGAGAGAAATCTCAGGATTGCAGAAAAATCTGAAAAATAATTTTAAAAAATTAAAATTCAAAAACCCAAATGATAAAAGGAGTGCCTCTAGGTCTAAGAAACAGGTGCTCTCTGTGGCTGTTGCTAGGTAACAACAATATTGTAAACCTTCAAGCCTTGCCTTTTGTCAGGAATAAGGGGGAGGAGTCACTTCAAGGCAATTTTGGTCTTCAAGGGAGGGGCTAGCCCTGGCAGCCGCTACCAAGAGACTTCCTACATCACAGTTTGCATGATTCACCCAGGATGCTTACTACTGCTCAATAGCAGCCACCCCACAAAAGCTTGTGTGGTGGTTAAAGTTTCAGACTAGGACCTGAGAGATGTGAGTTTGAGTCTCTGCTGTGGAAGCTCACTGGGTCCCTCTAGGTCCATCAGTCACTCTCAGCCTAATGTTGGAGAATGAGGTAAGCTGCTTTGAGTTCCAACTCTGGAGAAAGATGGGGAATAAATCAATGTCCCCTCCCCCTCCTCAACTTATATTTTCTGATAGTCACCAATAAATCTTACCTGTCTTCCCAGCATGCACCCTGGAGAGAAAGGAAAGTAGGAAGTATTAGCATGGAGCAAAAACACTCTGCAAACTCTCCGTGATTTCTTCACCTGTTCCTTACCTGAGCATCAACATTAGATTCCATCTCTCAGGCTGCGACTGAAATCCTTTGATACTCTGGAAGCCCCTAAAACAGGGGTAGTCAAACTGTGGCCCTCCAGATGTCCATGGACTACAATTCCCAGGAGCCTCTGCCAGCATTCAGAGGTTAAGGCTGTCTGCCTGGGAATTGTAGTCCATGGACATCTGGAGGGCCACAGTTTGACTACCCCTGCCCTAAAACATGGTGTGGAATGTCACGGAATCCATCTCCAAGCTGCCTATTACCCCTTGCTTTGCGCAGCGCATAATGCATGCCTTCACAAACTGGGTGTCAGGTGGTCAACACAGTCTCTCCTGGATTTCCAAGTTGCACCTTTTCTTTGAACGGTGATTCTATGCTTGATTCTTCCGAAGTGCAACTAACTTCCAAGGAGACATGAAATACACAAATCAGAGTCGGTGCATCAATACACAGTCATCTGTGCTGAGTGGAACATCAGTTACTGATGTAGCTACACTGGACCCGTAATGTAGCCAGAAATGCCGTGTGACTGAATATTTGTTCAGCTACATTTTCCTTGCAGTTTCCTTTCTTGCCTCCGTGCCGATGTCATCCACCTTTGCAGCTCCAGCTTGTAAAGAACAAATTGCATCATGCTTTTGCAGGACACTAGTTCTCAGTGTTTTACGTCAGAGTTCCTAGCAAGGCAGTCACCACAAGAGTCTGCTGGTCTTCACATACTTCAGAGAATGAACAGAGAAGCATTCTTTTGTCCCTGAAGGTAGATGGGGGCACAGATCCATTCTGGGCTCCCTCAGGAAGACGCTCGCTCTCTGCCCCAGCAACACTGGAGTATTCGTCGGGGACGGGGGCTGCTGCCTGCCCAACTGGGCTCTGGTGTTGAAACCAAGCCAGAGAAATCTTCAATCCTTTCTCCGGGAAATAACAAAAGGCTTTTCTTGAAACGGACAAGGAGGTGGGGAGCTTAAGGACATGACATGCTTGGGACACAGTCATGATCCAAACCAGGGGTAGTCAAACTGCGGCCCTCCAGATGTCCATGGACTACAATTCCCAGGAGCCCCCTGCCAGCATTCGCTGGCAGGGGGCTCCTGGGAATTGTAGTCCATGGACATCTGGAGGGCCGCAGTTTGACTACCCCTGATCCAAATGCTTCCTCCCAGTCCAAATCTCCAGCTGTTATTTCCACCGTGCAACTGGTAACTTAGGGGTCCTCCACGGTTTCTATTTTGGAATTTGGGGGTGTGCATGCTTGCTCTGACTATGTGCAATGTGTGCGCTGATTGAACATTACAAAAACAAAAACAAAGAAACACTTTGGGCGTGATTGTCTGTAGGATTTTGAAATGTCCCCTTCAGCTCTGCTCACAGTGGGATACAATCCCAAACCCAACGTCAATTCCTCTTTTTGTTCAGTCTTCAGCGTAATTATTTACGGGGTGGTTTTATTTTGTTTTAAACATTTATTACCCTTCTTTATTCCTTACGGAGCTCATGGTGGCTTACTATATAGAAAAATACACACATTATTAAAATGAATAAAATCCATAAAACACCACATTTAAAGAACACAAATTAAAACAACGAATAGCTTAATTAAATGTGGTCCTTAAAAACACCTGATCCTAAAGATGGACAGTGAGGAGCCATCTCTGGGGGTGGGCTGTTCCACAACTGGGGGCTGCCACTGAAAAGGCCCTTTCCCCAGCTCCTACCAAACAAGCATCTTTGATTGGCGGGCCAGTCAGAAAGACTCCTCCCTGTGATCTTAATTCCTCAGCAGGAACTTATAGCAGAAGATCGTCTTTCAGCCACTCTAGTCCCAAGTCATGAATGTCACTAACTGCTGTGAACATTATGCATATTACTAATAAAATAAACATCAACCATTAGAGGAAAAAAACAGAGCACGTGTGTGTGTGTTTGTGAGTGCTTTGTACAGGTAATGAAGCTTCATTAAAAAAAAACAACCTCCAGACTTTGTGTAGGAGTTGGACTACCACATCTTGCAGCAGACAGTGGCCAGCAGTAGGCACTGCAGGATTACGCTCAGAAGTCCTAGAAATAAATTATTTTGTCACTTTTCAGGTCAGCCAAGTCACTTGAGCCCAGCCTTCCTGATAAGCCCTGGGAGTGGTGCTGCCAATAATTAAAGTAGCAATTATCCAATTGTCTTAGCAAGAATATCCATTGATTCTTTCCTTTAGCCTGGTGCCCTCCCCCTCAGCCCCCCCCCATCCCTGCATCCTCCTGTTTTTGCATGATCTATTTTCGCCTGATGCGAAAGGGAGTTCAGAAAACCCAATTAGCCAGGTTTTGTTTTTTATAATTAGCTTCCCTAAAAATAATCCAAAGGAGGTGTTAATAACCCCATTTAAAAATCTATTAGAGCTTTTGGGGAGAGCTGGACCGCGTCCTCCGTGCCGGTTTGCGGCTTCTGTTCGGAGAGGTGGCGGGGCTTCCTTTTCCTTTCAAAAAAATTATAGCAGCACACTAATTAAAAACAGTGGGATTGCAGTTTGGGATAATATGCAAGCAAGGTTATCATGGGCGAGGCAACGGAGGCCGCTGGTTTTCACCCCCGCCTGCCTCTCGGATACATTTGAAGCCTCACGACTTTGCTGGCAGGGTTCATTACGGGACAGATTGTTTGTGCATGCCGTGTGACCCCTCGGCATTTGCCGGCTCCTGGGTCGATTCCAGAACGGAAACGGTGGGAAGAGGTAATTGGCAAGAACCTGGTTGCAATCAGCTCTTGTGCAGAGCCACATGACAGAGGGGTGGGTAACCTAAAGCCAGGAGGCCTCTTACAACTCAGAATAATTTGGATGCAACTGAAGAGCAAGGGCCTCGCCGAATTTTGTAACCACCCTAGTTCAATCGCAAAGTTCATATATCTTTCTTGGTTTGCCCACGTGAGGGGCAAAATTCTGATCATTCTTTCTCCCGAACCATATTAACAAAATCAATTATAAATATTCACATTAAAATTGATGCATCTTCTTGAGACAGATGTGGTATGTCATGCTCTTTAATTCTGAACTGGGTCAAGGGCCCTATGCTGATACAGGATGTCTATGCCACTGGTTGCACAGCAGGAAGGAATGGTTATATAGTTTATGTATCTTTGTGTTTTTGTTTTCCATTCATTGTCTGTTTTCATATAAAAATCAAAAGGAATTCTGAAGTAGGTCACAGAGTGTGAATGAAAAATCCATATACTGGGGCCTATAACAGTCAAGGGCTGCTTTTGTTTGTTTTGCAGCTAGGCAGTAAGGTCCAGGTTTGTAGAAAATTATTAATCTTCTAAAAATAGTGGGGTTAATACTTTGTAAAATAATAGAAGCTGAGTCTGTAGCTTTGAGAGACAAATAACCATAGACATCTCATAAGAGTATATTGGGAGATCATGGTGGCCATTTATGGAATTGCTAGGCAACTACAATAATATTTTACAGCCCTCCAGGCCTTGGTGTCTGTAGCTTATAAGTGGGAGGGACTGAAAAGAAAAAAAAAGATGGTGGGAGGGGGAGCAGGAAAGGGGAGAGAAGAATGAGAACCTAAGTGGCCAGAACAGATAAAGGTAGTGCAGTGGGATGGAGAGAAAACAGGACAGCAGCTTAAGGGGCTGCTAGAGGGAGGGAAGGAAGGCCGGCTGGGGAGTGGGAAGGGGGCACATAAAGAGGATGTGGGCTCTGCCAGGTGGAGAGAAAGAGGAAATGATGTCAGAAGGGGAGGAAGTGGAGACTTCAGATCTAAAGGGCATAGAATTTACATTAAAATGATTTGTAATGAAAAAATGGTTAAAATATGGCATAAGAATCAAAGCTAGAAATTCTGACAAATAAAAAGTGCAATAAAATAAAAAGTGCAATAAAAATGTCTTCTCAGCCATGTATGAACTGTAAAAGATTTTTTTAATGGCATAATTTCACAAGTACAAATTCTCACTTCAGTCCTGAAATTCCAACTTTTGTTTTAAAATTAAAGCTGTCCTGGGGATTAAGACCAGGCTCCCCTCCCCTCTTAGGGTCTGGGCCAGTATTAGATTGGCCTGACAGGTTCCCAGTGGCAACATTCCAGTTTCATCGGCCTTTTTGGTCCACCCACTGGGTTTGTGTGGGATATAAACTAAATTGTATTTTGCCAAATATTGGGTTAGTTTTAGAATGTTTTAATGGGATTTTAATGGGTTTTTTACTGCTATTGTATGGATTGTATTTCAAAATTCTCAGCCGCCACGAGCCAACTTGGGAAGCGGTGGTCATACAAATTCAATTATAAATAAACTAGCAAGAAAGCACATTGCAAACAGGAATGCAATGGTCGCTAGGACCCAGGGGACACCAGCAGGTGCAGTTCTCTCTCTCTCTCTCTCTCTCTCTCTCTCTCTCTCTCTCTCTCTCTCTCCCTTGCAGCAGGAGCCATAGGAGGTAATCTGAGCTGGTATGTAGCAGGGAATGGGGGCTCGTTTGCAGTTTAGGGTGGCTCTCTCTGTCTCTCTCTCCTTCACAGCAGGAGCCATAGCAGGTAATCAGGACTCGTTAGCAGTTTGGCAGGGCTCCCTGTGTCTCTGTGTCTCTCTCTCAGGCACTGGCTCCTGCAGCATCTAAGAGCAAAGTGACCAGCGTCCAGGGAGGGAGGGAGCTGTATGCGCAGGGATGATTGGCCCTATTCCAATTCAGACACCCCCAGACCATTCCACACACCCCCAGGCTGTTTCACAAATATTAAGAGGAGGAACAATGGATAAGGATAAATAAACAAACAAGTAAAAAACAAACAAACAAAACAAATAAATAAATACAGAACGAAACTTTCAGTGATATTAAAAAGCATGACTGCCAACACCCCCCCCCCATATTAAATTGACTGAGAGAGACTTGTCCTTTGGAATGGTGCCGAGTCCTGTTCTTCTCTTGGGGAGGGGCCCTGGTTCAGTGGTAGAGCATCAGCTTGGTATGCAAAGGGTCTCAGACTCAGTCCCCAGTGTCTCGAGTTAAAGGGATCAGGTGATGGGAAAGACTTCCCCCCAAGACACGAGACACCCTCTGCCAACCTTGAAGGACCTCTGATGCCATCTAAGACAGCGTCATGTGCTCACTGAGGGTATTCAGTCTATGCCAGGGGTAGTCAAACTGCGGCCCACCAGATGTCCATGGACTACAATTCCCATGAGCCCCTGCCAGCGAATGCTGGCAGGGGGCTCCTGGGAATTGTAGTCCATGGACATCTGGAGGGCCGCAATTTGACTACCCCTAGTCTATGTACATAAAATCGTGACCGTGCATCCTGACAAAATGCTGAGGGTTCCAAAGCCTCCTATTGGTGGAATCTCTCCCCCTCCAGGGCCAATTGCTGCTCTTGCTCGGGATTCCGCCCGCCCTTCCCTTCAAGCCTGCTGTGAAGGGAGCCTCTACCAGCCCCTGACTGAGGGGAGGGACGCAGAAGGGCAGACATCCCCAGGCAAGCAACACACGGGGCTAGCTAAGCCCGTGAAAGTGAGGTTTGGAAGTGGGGCTTCAAAAGGATACAGTGCCTCAGAGTCCACCTTCCAAAGTAGCCATTTCTGCCTGGGCGGGGGGAGGGGGTTGATCTTGGTAGTCTGGATATGAGCAGTACAATAAGGGAGTACAATTTTATATTCTTACCTCAAGTGCAAAGGCTAACTACATTTGTGGCAGGGTAGGAGTTTTCGAGAGTCACTGCTCACTTCTATCTGTGCTGGTGACCCCCTCTATCCAGAGGCAAGCCAATCGAATATTCCACCTGCAGCCAAGCAGTGCCCCCCCTTTGGGCTCTGCTTCTCCGCCCTGTGCCTGGGGAGGTCTGAAGCTCTCCTTTCACAGCATGCTCCCCAATGGAAGTTGCCTTCTGCTACCTCCAGCTCCATCCGCTGTGAAACAATAGGTGGATTTAAGAATGCACTGCCATTACCACCGTAAGAGACCTCATGGTAACACACTGCTCCCTTTTTTAAATTAATTGATGTTCATTAAAGAAACATCACCTCCCAATAATTAATTTTGCTTTGGGGTGGGAAGTGCAGGAAGGAGACGAAAGAAAGGCTATAGGCGATTAATGTAGCATGCAGGCTTAGAGACGCACGGTCGTTTCCTTCATTACACCTCCTCCTCCTCCTCCTCTTCCTCCTCCTCCTCCTCCTCCTCCTTGTCCACAAAGGCATTTCTTGCTAATTTCTGCCTTTCGCTTTTCTCAGAACAGGAGAAGAAAGGGACAGACAGCCGCACCGTCCAACGTGAGACTGTCACCAGGGAGGCTTTCCAATGGATGCCATTTTGGGGTTCTTGGACATGGTTTCAAATTTTCCATCATGGCTTTTTTTGAGCCAGCAAAATCCCTGTTTCAGTTTCATTGCTCCGTTGTGCAAATCAGCCTGGCAATATCTCACTTTCTGCACCGTTTCCCTTCTTTTTACAGTCAAACGTACGCATTTTGTGATGTTATGTGTTCAATTATAAATTAGCTCGATATATTAAAGTGGGATCCTAAGCAGATTGATGCCCTTCTACTCCCATTGAGGAAGGGCTGGGGACATTGTGAGCTCTAATAATTTCAGAAGACTCTATGGTTTTATCATAGAGTTTCGAGTGATTCCTAGAGTGACATTACATCATTTTGACCCTTTCTACATTAACAAATTGATTCTGATTATCACTGAATTGAAGCCAGTATCCTTTTAATTCACATCTTGCCAGTGTATACAAGGCCTTCCTCAGAATTGACATAGCAGTGCTGCTGACACTGCTTTTTCCTTTCCCTCCCAATGCTGCTTAGAGCAGTAGCAGGAAGAGACAGCTGCCAATAGGAGCCCTCCCACCTTATCCAGAGCCCTGGCAGCCTTAATTTTAGGGCAGTTATGTTACATATTTCTAATGTTGTGAGCCAATAAAAAGCACTGGTGCTGAAGCACAATTGTGGATGTTAATATATCAGCATTTGCATGGCCCGAGGTTTTTTAAAGTTATTATTAAAGGTAAAGGTAAAGGTATTCCCTGTGCAAGCACCGGGTCATATCTGACCCTTGGGGTGACGCCCTCTAGCGTTTTCATGGCAGACTCAATACAGGGTGGTTTGCCAGTGCCTTCCCCAGTCATTACCGTTTACCCCCCAGCAAGCTGGGCACTCATTTTACTGACCTTGGAAAGATGGAAGGCTGAGTCAACCTTGAGCCGGCTGCTGGGATCGAACTCCCAGCCTCATGGGCAGAGCTTCAGACAGCATTTCTGCTGCCTTACCACTCTGCGCCACAAGAGGCTCTTTTATTATTATTATTCCTTGCCAAAAACTTTGACCAAAGAAACTCATCTTGATGCAGTCTTGTACACAATCAGAGCGAGTTTGGTGTAGTGCTTAGGAGTGCAGCCTTCTAATCTGGCATGCCAGGTTCGATTCTGCACTCCCCCACATGCGGCCAGCTAGGTGACCTTGGTCTCGCCACGGCACTGATAAAGCTGTTCTGACTGAGCAGTGATATCAGGGCTCTCTCAGCCTCACCCACCCCACAGAGGAGAGGAAAGGCAAGGCGATTGTAAGCCGCTTTGAGACTCCATCGGGTAGAGAAAAGCGGCATATAAGAACCAACTCTTCTTCTTCAGTAATCTCAGGGCTCTCTCAGCCTCACCGACCTCGCAGGGTGTCTGTTGTGGGGAGAGTACAGGGAAGGCGATTGGAAGCTGCTTTGAAACTCCTTCAGATAGAGAAAAGTGCCATGTAAGAACCAACTCTTCTTCTTCATCACATGTTGATGGCCTTTAGTCAGTGCTGTGGGCTGATCCTGCATTGAGCAGGGGGTTGGATCCTGCATTGAGCAGGGGGTTGGCCTGTGTGGCCCCTTCCAACTCTATGATCCTGTGATTCTGTCTAGCGGCCCTGAAGTGTGCCCAGCCGCTCCTCAGTGTGTCTTCAGGATGCATGCCCCCCCCCCCAGTCTTTCCAAGCTCATCTTCCCAGCCACAACATCTGGACACTTTTCAAAAACAACATCCAACGTTTGTTAGTGTGCAGAGTGGTAATATCATGACTCATTCCATAATATGTTCTTTTGAAAGGATTCCGTAAGATGCTCTTTGTAATGTTTTGTTTCTTTCTTTTGTTGTGAATTTTTTCATTGTCTGCACTCTCATTTGCTTGAATTCTCAATTCATTATTTTTTATCAGTGCCCTTTTACAGTAACTCAGCCGCTTCTTTTAAACTGCACTTTAAAAATATCTCTACACCGTCTGCACACCATCATCCGTTATGTGCCGTTTTTTGCAACGAACACAAAAATTCAACTTAAGGAAACAGAAAACAGCACAAAAGGACTCACCAGTTCAGTTGGTCCAAGAGAGAAGAATGTTTGAAACCTGGATTTGCACCTTGGGATGGCTGAGCTGCAAAGTCTGTAGCATCCCTAATTGCTGCATTCGGTCTTCCAACCACACACGTGATTGTGAGCCCCCTGGATTTGCACTGCTCCACATTCTCCTTCTGGAGGCATCCCATTGAGCACAGAGGTCTTCATGCCCTGCATCTGGAGCCTCACATGGGCTCAGGAACTCCCACATGTAGGGTCAACAGCTGCCGGTTAAGTTGCTGTTTGTATGCCGTGGCTACTAGTGTGCATGTGCAGAGAGCAAGGACACAGCATGACCTTTGTCTCATTGCTGAGAGGATGAACAGAATGGAAGAGCAAAGTACTATGTGGCACCTCAGTAACATGGTTGGGAAACCCCGGCTTAATATGAGCAGTATTTTGTGTGTATTGGGGGGGGGGCATCAAGTGGCAGGCAAATTATGATGACTCTGTAGGGTTTTCCAGAGTATTTCAGAGACCGTTTCTGCATTAGGAGATGTACTTTTATTTAGTCTTGTTTGGATGCTATGAGTTGGCTCTAGTGTTTCCACATTTGGATGAAATCTGCAACATGCTTTCTGCACTGAGTCTGACAGAAGCAGGATTTTTTGCTAAATGGAGCCTGCTTGTACCTTTGTTTTCCCTGTGCCCCCTACTCCTACCATTCGGCACCCTTGATCACATTCTCACCTTCCGCCCAAAAAGTCCTGAATGTAATTTTTTTTAACTCCTGGGCTATAGCATTATAATGCTGCTATGCTTTGAAAAAAAGAACTTAGAAATGGCGTTTTAACAACGCCACTCTTTTATTTTCAAAGGCAGATTTTTTAGGAATGGAGGGAGGGAGGATGGCAATGAGGAAAAGGGTGTTCCCAAATGACTCAAAATGCTGGGCATTTCTGCATTGGGCAGACCCAAATTAGGCCCCGTTAGACCCTGCTTGAAAAAATGAAGTCAGGTATTCTAGTAACTCCTTTGCTGTGGAGTGAGGGGGCAATTTAGGTCTGTACCCGAGGAAGCAAATTTTATTGCAGAAACAGACAAAAAATTTGGCCCTCTGGAAATGCAAATCTGAACGGTATCGCTAGTGCGGAAACAGTCGGATGTTTTGCCATTGCCTGCCTCTGCGTAGGAAACCTTTCCCTGCTGGTTTCCCATCCAGAGTTAACCCTGCTTCGTTTCTGAAATATAGCAAGATTGGGCTAGCCCACAGGTCAGGGCTGAGTGTATTTCGACAGAGCAACTAATCGCACACTTCCTCCCGTAGGCAGCTAGGAGGTAGAGGAGCTTACCTCATGCTCAAAACCGAGTCTACCATCTCGCTTCAGCCCTCTGGTTCTGAACTCCACACAAATCACAGTCCCCTTCAAGCTCCACAGGACACAATCCTACAGAGACAAGTTAGGAATGGATGGATGGGGGAGGCAGGTCCCGGTTTGCGCTTTTCCTCAGGATAGGCACCTGTGCGTACAGGAATATGAATGCAGGCATTTGGATACTTGGAAGCACTGGATGCCTGACAAAATGTCGGGGGTTCCAGGTGAGCAGGGGGGTCTCAGGCCTTAAGATCCTCCTGTTTCTACTGGGTTTCTTCGCCTCTAGAGGGGCCTTTTTACTGGCCAGAATGAACGCTTTCATGCCAAATGTGTTCCAATGGGTAGGTTCCCCCAAATCCCTGCCTCAGAAAGGTATTGTCTACATGGATGTGAAGTCCAGCACACATTCATCCAAATTGTCTTGGGCTGCCCAGCCTTTTTGGTCCAAAGAGCTGCTATTCAGGATGATTTGACAGAGTTAAATTCAAGAAGCAGTTCCAAGTTCCTTACTATAAAGCAGGGGCAGTCAAACTGCGGCCCTCCAGATGTCCATGGACTACAATTCCCATGAGCCCCTGCCAGCAAATGGGAATTGTAGTCCATGGACATCTGGAGGGCCGCAGTTTGACTACCCCCTGCTATAAAATCAATGTTATTGAAAGGGATTCTACGAAGTCCACTAAAGTTGCTGATGTACTTGGGAATACACTGAGGGGAAACAGCTGTGGAAGGGACATGGTCAGCTTTGTATAGTATAATTTCATCTTTTGTTATTTAGCTACCCTTTCTCCGGCTTGGATGCTTGTTGTGCAAAAAAGGTGTCTTAGAGAAGGGCCAGTTTTTTATACCCCACTGTTCACTCCCTGAAGGAGTCCAAAAGTGGCTTACCAACACCTTTCCTCTCCCCGCAACAGACACTCTGTGAGGCTAAGAGAGCTCTAAGAGAATGGCTCTTTGAGAACAGCTCTGAGAGAACTGGGACTGGCCCAAGTTCACCCAGCTGGCTGCATGTGGTGGAGTGGGGAGTCCAACTCGGCCCTCCAGATTACAGGCCACCGCTCTTGACCACGACACCACGCTGGCTCTCTGACTAATATCCAGAAGGAGTAATTCCTTGCCACCCCCCCACCATTGGAGCTTGGATTTTGCCAAGTCTGTTGGAGAAGAGCAGCCCCAAAGGACCCACCTTGAGATAGAAGTATGGGGGAGGGGCACTATCTCAGCAAATAAAGAAACTAGTGAGAAAAACAAAACTTTAGTAACCCCCACAACATGAAAACAGCAGTCAAGAGCTTTGTACAAACTACACTGGTTACCATAAAACCTTTCTAAGTTTAATTTTGGCAGTATTTTCCACCCATAGATAACTACTGCGTCTTTTCAATATTTGCTGGGGAGGGGGAGGGGGGGCTACCCTCCTCTTTTTTTTTTTTTTTGCAAATATGGAGAGTAACCAATTCATGAATATTTGATTTAATACCTATTTCCCCCGAAAGGAAGATGCATTTTATTTAATACTGATTGCTGTACTTATTACTTTCCTAAGCCCAACAGAACTGCTCAGCATTCCAATTACTGCCTCACAGCAGTGGTACTTTAGTTACGGCTGAAAAGGCATTTTCATTACAAACCTATTTTCTTCTTCTTTTTCCCCCTCTCTCCAGTTTTGTTCTTTTCTAACCTTCTAGTGGGGCTTGAACCGGAAACCTCCTTGTCTGTACCTGCCCCCCCCCTTTTAGCAAGACCACTGAAGGCTCTCGAATGCAGCAGGAAAGGTTCCCTGATTCCTCCCTTGCTCAACTTGGCTCCACCCCCTCAGCAGCCTATTGGTCCTCCCCCTGACTGACACCTTTGCCTCAGCAACTGTCAGTTCCCTCATTGCTGATGGGGCCCCAGTTCCCCCACCCTCCATCACCCACTGCAGTGAAGCAGTCAAGGGGGGATGGCAGAAAGTGATCCCATTTAATCTGGGACGCTTTAGTCATCTCCCCAGTCTCTATGGTCTTTACCATAGAGATAAAGGGAATCCCTAGAGTGTTTTGGGACAGCTGTGATATCAACAATGATATCACAGTGTCTTCAGCACTTGGCCTCCTCATTCCTCACTTTCTCCAGCTCCCGGGATTGCCTGGAAATAGGGATGCCAGCCTCCAGGTGGGACTTGGGAATCCCCTGGAATTATAGCTCATCTCCAGGGAACAGAGATCCGTTCCCCTGGAGAAAATGGCTGCTTGGGAGGGTGGGCTCCATAAGCATTAGACTCCATTGAGGTCCCTCCCAGCCCCAAATGCCGCCCACTCCTGGCTCCACCCCCCAAAGTCTCCAGGTGTTTCCCAACCCAAAGCTGGCAATTGTACCTGGAAATGCTATCTAACCTTGTGACTTTACCCTGTCCCTTCCGACTGCACATGCCCCCCCCCCAATTTGGAGCACTCCCTTCCGAAACACGTTCCCATAAAAAGCAAGCATGCCGAGGAGATGACCAGGCTAGAACTCGAGTTCCCGACAGATGAGTTTTTTGGTGCCCGGATAATTCTTGCTGGGCTGATGATTCTGCCATGAAAAACCATCTTCGGGCTTCACGTAGTTTACGAATTATCCAGACATATACAACAATACTTTATTTACGTAAATTTCGACCAGTACAGTAAATGCTGGGATATCGAAATACAAAGTAAAATGCTGAATGCATTTAGAATTAAGAATCATAAAATCACAATTTAAATAGCAATCTATTTAAAATTTGTAAACATGTGGCTATTATTAAAAACGCACCAAGGTTTATTTTCCTATAAAATGGCTCTAAACAAAAGGATCTTAATGGCGGCAGCAAAGAATATGATGGAACAGAAATAGGAAGGTACCTCCAGGTCAGCCTCCTCCCTTTGCTCTAGATCAGGGGTAGTCAAACTGCGGCCCTCCAGATGTCCATGGACTACAATTCCCAGAAGCCCCTGCCAGCATTTGCTGGCAGGGGCTTCTGGGAATTGTAGTCCATGGACATCTGGAGGGCCGCAGTTTGACTACCCCTGCCCTAGACCTTCCCCCGATCCTCAGGCCGGGAAGGGTTTCCCCAGGGATCGGCTAGTCACTCACTTAATGGCTGCATTTATTGTCCACCTGCCTCATAGAGACCCAGGGTGGATCACAGAACTAGAAGAACCATGCAAAAAAGTCAACAGATAATACACACAATGAAAAACGCAATAAAACTGGATTACATATTGAAAGAATACATTTTTAAAAATTAAAGTACAATACCAACACTTGCCTGCATTTTTCAAATGATGATGATGATGTTATCCATTCA
Organism: Paroedura picta; assembly: GCF_049243985.1. NCBI lineage: Eukaryota > Metazoa > Chordata > Lepidosauria > Squamata > Gekkonidae > Paroedura > Paroedura picta. The sequence goes on along the minus strand of NC_135383.1, from coordinate 25,815,080 downwards.
GTCGTGTCTGACCCTCGGCGATTCTACAGGAAAGTTTTCGCTATGCGTTTTTGTCCATCTACCTCGGGTGAAATTTGAGGGGGAAATGTTAAAGCATTTCTAGTACCTCGCGAATCACTCTAGGATTCTAGGAGTCTCGTTCAGCCATGGAATGGGCTGCCTAAGGAGGTGGGGAGCTTCCCCTCACTGGCCGTCTTCAAGCAGTGGCTGGACAGATCCTTCTCCTGGATGCTTGAGGCTGATCCTGCACTGAGCAGGGGGTGGGACTAGATGGCCTGCATGGCCCCTTCCCACTCTAGGATTCTAGGAGTCTAGTTCAGCAGTGGAAGGGGCTGCCTCAGGAGGTGGGGAGCTCCCCCTCACTGGCCGTCTTCAAGCAGCGGCTGGACAGATCCTTCTCCTGGATGCTTGAGGCTGATCCTGCACTGAGCAGGGGGTGGGACCAGATGGCCTCCATGGCCCCTTCCCACTCTAGGATTCTAGGAGTCTAGTTCAGCAGTGGAAGGGGCTGCCTAAGGAGGTGGGGAGCTCCCCCTCACTGGCCGTCTCCAAGCAGCGGCTGGACAGATCCTTCTCCTGGATGCTTGAGGCTGATCCTGCACTGAGCAGGGGGTGGGACCAGATGGCCTCCATGGCCCCTTCCCACTCTAGGATTCTAGGAGTCTAGTTCAGCCATGGAAGGGGCTGCCTCAGGAGGTGGGGAGCTTCGCCTCACTGGTGGTCTTCAAGCAGCGGCTGGACAGAGATGCTTGAGGCTGATCCTGCCATGAGCAGGGGGTGGGACTAGATGGTCTGCTTGGCCCCTTCCCATTTTTGGATTCTATGAGTCTAGTAGCAGTGGGATGGGCAGCCTAAGGAAATGCTTGCACTCGAAAGCTCACGCCTTGAATAAATCTTTGTTGGTCTTAAAGGTGCTACTGGACTCTGATTTTGTTGTACTACTTCAGACCAACCCATTTGAATTTATAGGTAGAGTGTGAGAGGCAATTAACATACAGCATAATGAAAATGTTTAGCAGATTCCAGAGATATAGGAAAAACCCATAAATTTGGATTTGTTTGTATTCACTTGAGATTGAATTGTGCAGGAAACATTTGGTGTACAATAAACAGGCCCACCTCAAGAGCATAATGGGCATTGACAGTTGTGGGGGCAAAGAATGAAGAAATCCACATTATGAGCTATAGAGGTAAAGGATGACCAAACTGCCACAAATGTTCCAAGCAAATACCACCGTCTTTGGCCACAGCATGGCCTTAGGAATCCATTCCACCTGGCAAGCTGAAAAGGAAAGTTGGATCGGAAACAGTTCCCCTTTACGCACCACCCAACTCTTCTTGACTGTTTGTGGATCTGTTCCACTGCAGGAGACATCTCCTGGAAGGTTCCTTCCATTGGAAGAATAGTGGAACCGGCCCATGGGATCCACTCCCAACCTTTCAAACCTGATGTGGGACTTGAGCAAACCATGGACATTTCCTGCCTCTCAAGCTGTCTTCTCAAAATCATTCATTAATCTTTCTGTTCCGTGTATATTCATTAGATAAACACAGCCTGGCTAGAATTGTTTATTGCTTGCTCTCTGCACATCATAACCTGGGGAAGACAAGATGAATTTGACAGCTAATGTAGAAATTACAGCAGGCAATACATCTTGGATTTGGGTGGAATGCCGAGATGAGAGTTAATCAATAAAACCCTAACTTAGGTATTGTATGAAATAGCACTCCATTCATTATTAGGGCTCGGGACAAAAGACGACTTACCAGCTTGATATATCGGCCCTTTCACCTCAGGGACCTATTCTGAAACGCAGTCCAGCCCAAAGCGACTGAAAACTCTTCTCATGAGAGAGAGAGAAAGGAGAGAAAGAGGGAGATTGCAAGAAGGAGATGGTTATTCAGAACTGATGCCGCCTCGGGTGAAACCAGAGCAGGTCCAGAAATGGTCCACCAGCAATAAAACAGTTAACTCCATTGGAAAGGAATAAAGGGTTAAATAAAGGGTTAAAGGGTTAATTTGTTGCTTTGATGTCAAGTGACATTGCTCCAGGGTTGGAGAAGTTGTTCACATACCCAGCACTATAGAATCATAGAATCATAGAGTTGGAAGGGCCATACAGGCCATCTAGTCAACGCAGGATCAGCCCAAAGCAACTAGATGTCATGGGAGCTGGAGGAATGCCGGGGGGGGGGGGGGGTTGGCAGAGGGGGTCATCAGGCAGTACCATTTTAGCATGAAGCTGGAATGTGGGGAAGAGTTGGACCAGTATTTCCCCCTCTTGCTCCAACATTTCTAAGAACTCCTTTCAAAATCCAGACATACCACATTCCATCTGCTTTTGGAGTCTTCTCCTATTTACACGCGCCCAGCTGTTGCCGCAAGATGATGTCAACCTGGTGACGACTTGGCTTGCGGGTGGAAAATAGGTCCCCTCAAGAACAGCAGCAGAGAGAGAGGTTTCCCCTCATGCACCCCTCATTTATGGGACCACCTCTTCCTCTATGCCCCCCAAAGGGGGCATTAAAGGGCATAAATAAATAATAAATAACAATTTTATATATATTTGCAATTAAGGGCTATCTCCTGCATTCTCAGCAACACATTCATTGAAATCAGTGAGGTTTATACAGACAAGTCATTGGCAAAACTAACCATTTGCCCCAAAAAAAGGAAAATGAAATTGAGACTCTTCACTTGTCTTTCCATCTAAACAATGGACTTGTGCTTAAAATTCAACTTTCAGTAATTTTCCTGTGTGTGTGTCAAAGACTCTGTCTACATTGCTGTAAAGTCCTGGACACACTGCCACATATTGCTATGGAGTGTCCAGGCTTCTCCTCGCAATGAGATTCTATCCAGTCATATTGGATGGATTTAAATTCCAAAGTCAATTCCAAATTCTTAGAATCATAGAATCATAGAGTTGGAAGGGGACATACAGGCCATCTAGTCCAACCCCCTGCTCAACGCAGGATCAACTTAATCAACTTAACTTCCGCTTGCTTTCCTGCCGGTGCCCCTGACTTCCCACTGCCCACTGGGGGGCGCTGCCAGCAACAGCTGTGCAGTGCCATGCCGAGGGGGAGTCCCAGCCATGGCGGCTGCTGGAGAGCACCAAAGGTGATCCGGCGGCAGAGTAGCAGGGCAGCCCCCGAGGCAGCAGCCGGGGAGAACGACGAGGAGGAGCCACGGCCTGGTACCGAGTGATCTGCGGACCGGTACCGGTCTCCGGACCGGAATTTGGGGATCACTGCTCTACATGGCAGCCTTTTAAATACTTGAAGATAGCTATCAGATCCCCTCTCAGCCGTATCCTCTCCAGGCTAAACAGACCAAGCTCCCCCAACCTTTCCTCCTACGTCTTGGTCTCCAAACCTCGCATCATATTCATTGTTCTCCTCCAGACTCGCTCCAGTTTCTCTACATCTTTCTTCAGTTCTGGTGCCCAAAATTGAACACAGGACTCCAAGTGAGGCGTAACCAGAGCGGAGTACAACAGTAACATCACCTCACATGATCTGGACAGACTAAGAAAATTACTGGGTGTCCAAAAGTTTCTAAAACTCCAGAGTCTGGGATTGTTTATACTGTTTTATTGATCTATTTTTATATTGTGAAATTACCCCAAGGCCATCTAGGGGCGGGGCGGGATAGAAACCTACTTATAATAAATAAATATATATAAATAAATATAATGTGTGCCTTTCTCTCCCAAAGCAGCTTCCTTCCTTTCTCTTTCCTCCCTGCGAGGTAGATTAAGTGGAGAGGGTGTGATCAGCCCAAGGATACCCAGTGAGTTTCAAGGGCTCAAGTAGGATTTGAACCTGGATCCTCCAGATCCCAGTCCGACACTGGGATCTGTATTGGGATGCCAATACATTTTCCATACCTGTTATGAAAAAGTCCCCCCTTCATTCTTCGCTTCCCCTTTGTGTGAATTGAAACCACGAGTCTCATTCATGGCATTTTTTTGTTTACTCGTACCAAATTGTTTCTGTCAAATTCATGCAGGGTTTTTTTTTTTTGTTTGTTTTTTGCATTTAAATGGCCGCTCATCGAGAAATGGTATAAAAATGCATGAAAAGAAACTTATGACAAAAAAAAAAAACATGAAACAAAACGAAAAGGTGCATCCGTGCCTAGTTCTGTGACTGAAGAAAGGTAAGATATAAAGAAAGGTAAGATATAAAGCCAATTAAGCAACAAATAATGCAGAGTGTCAATCAAGTGGCCCATGTCAACAGGGGCATCTTGGGCATCTTGGGCATCTTGGGCACTGGATGTTCCCTGAGGAATTCAGGATCAATGAAGAAATTCTCAATCAATCCACACAATGGAGAGATGTTCGACCCCATGTTTAAGAATGCTTCTCAGGAAATCTGGGGATACCTCAGCAGGGGTAGTCAAACTGCGGCCCTCCAGATGTCCATGGACTACAATTCCCGTGAGCCCCTGCCAGCATTCGCTGGCAGGGGCTCCTGGGAATTGTAGTCCATGGACATCTGGAGGGCCGCAGTTTGATTACCCCCGCCTCAGAGAAACGGCCAGCAGAAGACTGAGCGAAGCCTAAAGAATTTGAATAAAATGTGCAACATTTTAAAAGGGCACAGAAGTCTGGGGGAAAAGGGCCATTTATTTGTTTGTTTGTTTATATTTTTATACCGCCCTTCCATATGGCTCTGGGTGGTTTGCATATAACATCATGGGGTAATTACATAGAACAAATATAACGAATATGACAATCATAATATAACATGTCAACCAGAACAATGTTTAAATAGGAACCGGAACTCTGACACAGTTTTGGGTGGGTCAGATACTTTGGTCATGGGAGGGGGTGGCTGGGGGGCAGTGGGTGTTTTGGGTCTGGTTGATTTTCACAAGGAAGAGGAAAGGGGGGGGGCATGGACAGCCAAGTTACCAACAAGATAGTTTTAGAGAGGAGCAAACCGACTATGTCATTAGAAGGCAAGATATTACGGCTAAAGCTCACTTACTTTGGACACATCATGCGATCAAACTCGCTAGAAAAATCATTAATGCTCAGCATGGTCAGTGGCAAAAGGAAACGTGGTCACCAAAGGATCTGCTGGTTCGGCATGATCAAAGCCAACACAGGGATGACCATGAACCAATTAAAAGAAGCAGTCAGAGACAGGGATGCATGGTGAAGACTTTCCTATAGAATCGCCGAGGGTCGGACACGACTGAACGGATAATATCATCATCATCATGGAAAAGGACTGACACATAAATCTGGGGGTCAAAACATCACCAATAAGAAATCTGACCCACACATTCCAGCGATTCCAGTTCCTAAACAATGCCAAATGCACCCCCCCCCACCCCCTACCCTGACGGGTTTCTTCCCAGGCAGCCTGCTGCAAATGCCAGCGAATGAGCCAAATTTTGGGGAAAATACTGCTTTTTGTTCTCTGCCCCGACCATGACCCGATTACATCTCTGGAACACCATGCACCACTTGAGCATCTCCTGGCTGGCATGCCAGTCCATCTCCCTCCTCCGACTATGGATTTAGCTTCTTCTTGTCAAAAGGATAAACAATTTTATTCCATTTGTTCCTGGGCCGGAATCAAAAGCTCCCCATACATGGGTTAACTAGATGATCTTTTAATGCACAAAGGAACCCCATAACAGCTTAACCTTAACCCATCCATGTTAAGAGAGAGAGAGAGAGAGAGAGAGAGAGAGAGAGAGAGAGAGAGAGAGAGAGAGAGAGAGAGAGAGAGAGAGAGAGGAGATTCTACCAGACTGCTAATGCTGGTCTGAATTGTCTTCTCTATTATTACATCCGAAATCCGTTAAAATTTCACACAATTTCCTTCACAGCAGTATATATAATAGTACGAGGAGCCAGTATGTTACTATAATTGGTTCTGGAGTGGGGCAGAGTCCAAAGCAATTAATCCACCCTCTTTTCTTGTTTGCACCCGTATAAAGCCTGACAGGGGAGTGCGTAATTGGAAGCGAGCGGCCTCTGTCCCCCCCTACTTTAAATTAATATTTTCCTGCTCTGATTTAATTTTGCCCGGTAACAGTGACACAAAGACACGCCGTGTCAAGCACTAAGTAATCTTCCGCAGCCTGCTTAGGAGGAAACTTCCTATTCATCAGTAATATAGTGACCTGTATATCATTCCACTCCCGAAGCACAATATTTCTGTCAACCCGGCAGCGGCATTTAACTGGGTCTATAATCAACCCACCAAAAAGCGGGAGGGGGAGGAGGGCTACGGGACCCAAAGACTCAGTGATGGACAGATGGATTCAATGAATTACAGGCCTCTGATGAATATTTTTTCCATTTTGTATTTTGAGGTTAAAAATAGCGATTTCAGGGAGTAGAAATATTTCTTCAAAAGCGCAGTAATCACACAAATCTACACTTGTTTTGGGGCCATGTTTCCTGCATGTGCTGCTGATTCTTCTTGTTCCTGATAATTTGCCCTTCCTCTATAAACCACATGGCTGGTCCCAACCAATCAGGGATCTTACAGTGAACAGTAGACCCTCCCCAATGCTGCATAGCCAATTGGACGTAACGCCATTATGATGTCACCGAAGACAAAATGAAGTCATTGAAGAGTGGTGATCCTTCCAGATTACTTATATCAGAGGTAGTCAAACTGCGGCCCTCCAGATGTCCATGGACTACAATTCCCATGAGCCCCTGCCAGCAAATGCTGGCAGGGGCTCATGGGAATTGTTGTCCATGGACATCTGGAGGGCCGCAGTTTGACTACCCCTGACTTATATTAAGCAACCCAGTTTATTAGGGATAAGACAGTCAATGGGATCCTATCAATTCACTGTGTACCATACCAGTTTAACCGATGAGATAAAATCATTGGAGTCACTTTTAAGTGGATGCATGTCCCCAGGGTTAGTCATAGGAATGAGCCTATCCCATGAGGGATAATGACCAGGGTTACCTCGCTGTGCTAATTGCGCAAACAAATTAGGCTTGGTATGATGCTGCAGAAAGTTTCAAAAAGCCAGTTAAGAGAGTGAGACATATGAGTGAACCAGGGAAAGCTCTACAAGAGGAAATAATGTGGAAACCATTCCTGGGAAACTGTAATAGAGTCAGAGCCCATTAATCTGGAAAAGGCCTCTACCTCTAGCTGTCTTACACACACACACACACACACACACAAGCATTGAGAAGAAAAGAAATGCTAATCGGCAAAAAGCATGCGTGTTGTCAAGAATGCATGTAAATAAACATAAGGGGCAGGCAGGGAAGCAGCAGAGGTGGGAACAATGGTGCTCCAACCCAGGCCATTAAATCAAATCACAGTGAAAATAATGGCTAAACTCTCTCTCTTACTTGTAGCACTCAATTTATGTAGTCAATATGGCAGTGAATGAATGAGCAAAGGTACTAAGAAGCACAAATCTAAATTCAATATACATATCTTAGGGGGGAAAAGAGAACAAAAACATTTCCCTCCAATGCAGGCAAGCTGACAAGGCATTTCAAATGGGTATTGCGGAGGGGAGGAAGAAGGGGGAGAGAAAGGGGGAGGAGGAAGAAATAAACTAGCGTCATTTAGGGTGACGGTTCCCCTGTTCCCAACTATCTAAACATAGCTAGATGGTGGCTACAAATCCATGCCTGACAAAGAATTTAGGTGGATGTTGGGATGGAAAGGGTGGAAGGAAACAGGAAACTCGGCTCTCTTTCCTTAGCAAATCATGGCTTGGAACGGTCATCTCTCAGTGACCAGGGACATGAATCCCAGCCATCTTACTCCAAGGTAGCCTTATCAGAGAACCACCGTGGCTGGTTTAGGCTAAAAGTATAGGTCAAGGGTGGCCAAACTGCGGCTCTCCATGTCCATGGACTACAATACCCATGAGCCCCTACCAGCATATGGACTACTATTCCCATGGGAATTGTAGTCCATTGACATCTGGAGAGCCGCAGTCTGGCCACCCTGGGTCTAGGTCCCTCTAATATAGCAGTTCAGGGGTCCCCAGCATGTTGCCCATGAGCAGCTTTTCCAGTGCCCACCAATTTTTTTATAAAATGGGTGTGGCTCTTGTCCAGCAAGATTTCTAATGGGCCACTGAAAATCCAACTGGTTGGGCAAATTAAAACCACCATGTTGGTTTTACTCTCACTCCTCTTTTTCAGTGTATTTTTGCCGTTCTCATGGGCACTTGAATTCCCTCTGAGTGTATAGCTCATCTTCCTGCAGCAGCCCTTTTCTGGTTGTGTATGGTCTGGCCTTGTGCTGGTATCAGGCTGCAGCAACCTTTACTGTTCTTTCAAATAACCAAAGTTGAGAGGAGACAAAGTTGCTCCCGTTCAATATTCCAGAGGTCAGGCAAGTGCGATAGTCCAGTTCAAGAAGTCAAGGCTTTCAGGATTCCAGCAAGGACGTGTCAACTGGCCAGCATATAGCTTACATTGCATCCACACCCCCACAACACCCCTCAGAATGTTTTGTAGTTAAACACCAGCTGCTCAGACTCAATCCTGCAATGATTCATCATCACTTTCAGCAGGTAGCTGATATCTAACCAAAGGCGAGCGCTTCTCCTTTTAGCCTGCAGCTCTGCTCCAAGCCTGAGGGCCTTTCCGCACTCGTCAAAAATAGCACAATGGTTACAAATTGAAATCGCTACTGTTTTGCTGTTATGCACAACGTCGTTGACAATCTGCAACACTCCTGAAACCAATCCGCAAAAAGCGCTTCGTTGTAGTGCTTTCAGGGAAATCCCAAAAAGTGGATTCACCCTCTGGAAAGCGCTACACTCCTGCAACCAATCTGCAACACTAGCGGGAAAGTTCTGTGCTTTACCATTGTTGCGGTTTCGGCAAAGTTCCTCCCCCTGGCTCTCTCCTCTGATCTTCCGGCGAAGCGATCGCCATTTTTTTTTCTCTCTGAGCGAGCGGAGATCAACCAAAGGCACCGGCGAGCCTTTTTTACCCAGCGAGGCTTCCCTGGCTGCAGAGCTGTTTTAAGTAACCAAGCACGAAACAACACACAGCCCTGTTTGCTGGTTTATTTTCCCTTTATTTTTCACTGTATTTTCGGCCGAAAATCGCGCCCGTGCGGGGGGGGGGGGGTTCACTCGGGGGAAGTGTGGCAACGATGAAATGGCAGCTCAAATACCACCTGCTAGCTAGATGGGTCTCTCGTTGCAATGAATCAACGTAGATTCGTTGCAACGTGTGTGTGTGTGTTTTAAACCTTCCTTAAAGGGAAAGGGCCTTTTTGGGAGCATGGTAATGGCCGCCCATTGGCTTTTTGACAGCCAGGGGCGGGACAAAGCTCGGCAATATCGCTTCCTGGCTAGCGATTTCTGCTGAGACCGGAAACCTGTGGAAAACGATAGAAACGCAACTGGATTCCACTACAAAGGCAGGTATGCATAACGACGAATTCCACAATTTAAAATGGCGTTTTTTCGTCCCGCAACCAATTTGCCACATAGATCCTGTTGCGGAATGGCCCTCAGTCTTTGCCTCTCCTGGTGCAGGTGATGCTGGAGGGATGGAAACAGGCAGCTGGCTTTCATGTGCTGGATCAGAGCTGGGGGTGGAGGTGACTCTGTACAAGCTCTCTGCCATAAGTCTTGGCATCCTTGCACCTCCCCCTCCTGTTTGTTGGCTTCTGCCATCTCTGGCCTGGCTATGCTGGCCCCTTCCTCCTCAACATTGCTGAGTCCTGGCTGAGCCAAGACTAGTTGGCTCCACATCCTGGTAGCCATTTTGTGTCAGGATTATGTCAGACATAGGACCTGATGGACAAACAGAAAGAAAGCTGAAGAAAGCTGAGCGGAATAGAGCTGATTCATTTGAAGTTTGGCATTGAAAGACAAGAGCTTTATGAATACTGTCGAAGTGCCAAAGCGGCAAACAAGTGGATTCTAGACCGAATTAAGACTGGCCTCTCTGCAGAAGCTAAAATGACTGAACTCAGGCTATGCTACTTTGGTCACATGACAGGAAGACGTTACTGGAAAAGGCAACAACCTTGGCTCAAGTGGAAGGCAGCAGAAAAAGGACGAAGACCACTGTGAGATGGACAGCCTTGAGAAAGGAAGCCAAGGCCCTCAGTCTCCAAGACCTGAGAAGGGCTGCTACTGAGAGGACATTTTGGAGGACATTAATGCAGTGGGTCACCATGAGTCAGAAGTGACCCAGTAGCACTTCACACACAGAGTTGCCAGTCCGCAGGTGGGACATGGGGATCCCCTGGAATTACAGGTCATCTCCAAACGACAGAGATCAGTTCCCCTGGAGGAAATGGCTGCTTTGGAGGGTGGACACCATAGCATTAGACTCCATTGAGGTCCCTCCCCACCCTGGATCCCGTCCACTCCTGGTTCCACCCCCAAGAAGAAGAGTTGTTTTTTATACCACAGTTTTCACTACCTGGAGGAGTCTCCAAAGCAGTTGACAATCAGCTTGTCTTCCCCTCCCCCAAGGGAGATGGCTGCCACATAAACGGCTGCCATGTAGAGGATGGAGCAGAGTTGTTCTCTCTTGCCCCGGAGGGAAGGACCGGAACCAATGGGATGAAATTAATGCAAAAGAAATTCCATCTCAACATCTGGAAGAAGTTCCTGACAGTCAGAGCGGTTTCTCAGTGGAACAGGATTCCTCGGGAGGTGGTGGGTTCTCCATCTTTGGAGATTTCTAAACAGAGGCTGGAGAGCCATCTGACGGAGAGGGTGATTCTGTGAAGGCTCAAGGGGGCAGCAGGTTAGCGTGGATGAGCGAGAGGATTCTAAGTGTCCTGCATAGTGCAGCGGGTTGGACTAGATGACCCAACTCTATGATTCTATGATTCTATGAAACAACACCCTGTGAGGTAGCAGGGCCTGAGAGGGGACTCTGACAACTGTGACTGGCTGCATGTGGAGGAGGAGTGAAGAATCAAATCTGGCTCTGCTCTGTGTAATCCAGCCAGAAAGGCAGCCCGTAAATAAAATCAGGCCCAGTAGCCCTACTGCCTTGTTGGTGGGATGTCTTCTGCCGTCTGGTTGTTTCTTAGCCTTCTCTACCTTACAGGGTTGTTGTAACGGCATTGTAACATTGCTCTGAATTCCTTGGAGGAAGATCACTTTAAGATGAGATATAACCAACTAGAGGGTGTGTGATCCAAATATGTTTTGTTTTTAAGGGCTGAGAACAGGAGGCATTGAAAACGCCTCTCATTGCTCCAAAGTCCACCATCTACGTGACCTGCATTCCCTCTGGGCGGCTGAGGGAAGAGGCATTCAGGGGATGAGGTTCTGCAGGCCCCGGTCACCTCTGAGGGGGGTGGAGTCAGGCCAGTAGTGGGCTTTGCTTTCCTTTGACCAGGGGTAGTCAAACTGCGGCCCTCCAGATGTCCATGGACTACAATTCACGAATGTTGGCAAGGGCTCATGGGAATTATAGAATCATAGAATCATAGAATCATAGAGTTGGAAGGGGCCATACAGGCCATCTAGTCCAACCCCCTGCTCAACACAGGATCAGCCCAAAGCATCCTAAAGCATCCAAGAAAAGTGTGTATCCAACCTTTGCTTGAAGACTGCCAGTGAGGGGGAGCTCACCACCTCCTTAGGCAGCCTATTCCACTGCTGAACTACTCTGACTGTGAAATTTTCCCCCCTGATATCTAGCCTATATCATTGTACTTGTAGTTTAAATCCATTACTGCGTGTCCTTTCCTCTGCAGCCAATGGGAACAGCATCCTGCCCTCCTCCAAATGACAACCTTTCAAATACTTAAAGAGGGCTATCATGTCCCCTCTCAACCTCCTTTTCTCCAGGCTGAACATTCCCAAGTCCCTCAACCTATCTTCATAGGGCTTGGTCCCTTGGCCCCAGATCATCCTCGTCGCTCTCCTCTGTACCCTTTCAATTTTATCTCCATCCTTCTTGAAGTGAGGCCTCCAGAACTGCACACAGTACTCCAGGTGTGGTCTAACCAGTGCCGAATTGTAATCCATGGACATCTGGAGGGCCACAGTTTGACTACCCCTGCCTTTGATGCTAGGATTTGGCCCATGTCTCCTGATGAGGAGCAGAGAACACGTTTGTCTGGCTCCACCGGAGCTTGTGCCAGTTCTGTACTTTATTAGGCGGATTTCTGAAATAAATTAATCCTGGAATTAGACAGGAGGATACACACCATGGATTTCATGTGTTTAATTTAGAGTCCAGTGGCACCTTTAAGACCAACGAAGTATCATTAAAGGTGCCCCTGGACACGAAATTTGTCCTGCTCCTTCAGACCAACACGGCGACCCCCTTGAATCATGCCTTTGTTTGCAGTCTTGCTGCTTTATACTTTGCTGACGCACACACAGAGGGAACAACAGACATTTGAAAGAACAGGTTGGATGGGACTCTACACAAGCCAACCAGTTTCTTTCTGTGCGTTTTTAAAATTATTGGCGTGCACCTCCTGGCCGGACACTGTGAAAACGACACACAAAAAGAATGATCATGCAGCCACAAAGATGATCACATCCCTCAGGCTGTTTTGGCAGTGTTGTAGCAACGCAGAGGTGTGCAATGAAGATGCGCAGGATGGTGGAACATACACAAACAAGCTGAAGGAGCAGTAAAGGGCAGCCACATCATGTGCCCAGCGCACAACACAAAATCAAAATCAACATATCAGATCCCCTGCCTAGGGAATTTGCTGTGCCATCCTAAGCAGAGGTATGCCTTCCTGGACTCATTGACTTCAGTGGATTTCGGAGGACATGTCTACTTAGGGTTACACTGTGGCCACTACTTGTAGGAGGATACAATGCTTCTGAGGACTTAGGAAGGCATAGTTCTGTTTAGGATTGCACTGTCACATCAGTGAAATGAGGGGGGCATAACTCTACTTAGGATTGCACTGTTGGAGCAGCAGACTCTAAGGAGAATCTCAGAACCATACAAGGGAAGAGAGCAGAAAAATCACAATATTGTAATACCAACCCGTGTTACAGTCTAATAAATAGACACATGCTGGAGTTGTTGACCAATTAACAATGTTTTTGCTGCCCAATCACCGGCCTCTAACTCAGTCAATTGACTAATTAAATGATTACTGGTTAATATCGTTGCATATTACCCAAATGCCAATGTAGGAGGATAGGGAGAGTTTCGAGATATTGACGGCAGCGTCAGATACCTTGCTCTTGGATAACCTCCCAGGCAGTATGAGAAAGACAAGGACGTTTTAGGTAAGGAGGAGACCAAGGCCCATTCCGCACCAGGATCAATGTGGCAAATTGATTACGGAAAGAAAAAACGCAATTTTAAATAGTGGAATTCGGCATAACGCATACCTGCCTTTGTAGTGGAATCCAGTAGCGTTTCAATCGTTTCCCACAGGTTTCTGGTCTCGGCAAAAATCGCTAGAAAGGAAGCGATTTTTGCTGTGCTTTGTCCCGCCCCTGGCCGTCAGTCAAGCGAGCAGCCAATGGGCGGTTGTTACCATGCTCCGAAAAAGCCCCTTTCCCTTTAAGAACATGTTTTTTTTTAAAAAAAAGAAAAACACACGTTGCAACAAATATGCCTTGATTCCTTGATTCCTTGCTTCCTCCTAACGTAGAGACCCATCTAGCTGGCAGCTGGCCTGTGAGCAGCCGATTCATTGTTGCCATGCTCCCCCGAGTGAAACCCCCCCCCCTGTGCACGGGCACGATTTTTGGCCGAAAATAAAGGGAACTTGCAAATGGGGGCTGTGTGGTGCTTGGTGACTTGAGGCGAGCTTTAAACCTCTGTGGATGGACTGCAGCCGGAGAAGCCTCGCTGGGTGAATGAAGGCTCGCTGGTTCGTTGCTCTCCGCTCACTCCAAGAAAAAAAAAATGGCGATTGCTTCACAGGAAGTTCAGAGGACAGAGCCAGGGGGAGGGACTTTGCTGAAACCGCAACAATGGGAACGCACAGAACTTTTTTGAAACTGTTTCAGATTGTTTGCAAGAGTGTAGCGCTTTCCAGAGGGTGAATCTACTTTTGGGGATTTCCCTGGAAGTGCTACAATGAAGCGCTTTTCGCGAGTCTGTTTCAGGAGTGTGGCAGATTGTGTACGACGTTGTGCATAACTGCATATTAGTAGTGATTACAATTTGCCACACTCCTGCTACATTAAACCTGTGCAGAATGGACCCAAATTTCAAAAACGGCCAGTTAAATTCTGTTTCTGTTAGTCTGTCTGTAGCAGCGGAAAAGAGAAGTAGACAAGAGCACCTTAAAGACTAACAAAATTTGTGGGTGGGAATAAGCTGTCGTGAGTCACTGCTCACTGCTTCAGATACAGCAGGAATTGCGAGTCTTGTGATTTCAGAGGTCCAGGCAAATGACCATAGTGGCCTTGATTGGATTAGGCCTGGTTGGATGACCACCCCTCTGCATATCACCACCTTGCTTGCTATTGTCATATCCAGCCTCTCTCCCCCCAACCCGATAATTTAAATCTGCTGTTGGGACTGCTCTCCTTTGCAGTCAACAGGAACCACACCCTGCCCTCCTCTAAGCCAGGGGTAGTCAACCTGTGGTCCTGCAGATGTCCATGGACTACAATTCCCATGAGCCCATGCCAGAACTGAGGCCCTCCAGATGTCCATGGACTACAATTGTAGTCCATGGACATCTGGAGGACCACAGGTTGACTACCCCTGCTCTAAGCGACAGCCCTTCAGATACGTACAGAGAGCTTTCAGCCATTCCTCGCAGGGCTTGGTCCCCAGGTCTACTCTGCACCCTCTCCATTTTGTCCACATCCTTTTTGAAGTGAGGCCTTCAGAACTGGACACAGGACTCCAGGTGCGGCCTGACCAATGTGCAGTACATTTTATTGATTTGCAACTGCTCTCAACATGCCTTGCCTCCTGGAGCAGACTCAGCCTCTGTGATTGTTTCCAGCTTTTCTTGTGGTCAATTGATGAAGTTTAATATTTTTGCATACTGAAGTATACAAAAATCCCTGAGCTGATCTGTCAGTTGCCAGACTTTGCTGTTGTTGAGGGTTTTTTTGTGACTGGCGTGAGCGTTGTTATCAATAGAGTGACAATACGAAGACATTATTTAGGGATGCATTTGTACAGATGTCTGAGGACAGATTGCAAATGTGGTCCCCGTCCAAAGGGCAGCTGAAAGGGTCAAGCGCACACAGCTATGGCCAGAGAGGCGCATCCAGGACTTTGTTAACAAACCAAGGATGGCTGTAATCCACCTCCAGTGACATGTGCACATCCCCACGCAAATCCTACCACAAGAATTAGCCTTTAAAAATAGCTTCTGCGCTTTCGGTTTCTAGACTTACACGCGCACACTCACTACATACTTCGATTCTGATGTACACTTTGAAACAAATCAATAGCGGTATAATAATACTCAGCACACTGTGTAATTTTTATATCATTAGTTTTCATTTTCCGCTCCCCATGCATCAAAAAACTTACAACGGCCTCGTAAAGTTTATTTAGTATTCCATGAATTCCTAATCAGTTTCATTTCATAATGATTCAGAGCAGCCGTTGCCAGGGCCCCGGTGTCAAAAAATCGATAAAACCAACACACTTTTTCCTGATGGCGGCTGCAAAAGGATCTATTGTGGAGAAATTATGATTTATGTCTGGGCTGCCAGAAGGCAGCAGAGAACAACAGTCTAGCCCCAAAAGCTGAGGTGTTAGCCAATAATTATTTATATGCATGACTCCTCTCGCACTGCGCTACACACACACACACAAAAACACGCTCATTTTTCACCCATTCCTGAGCACTTCCATCCATCCCAAAATATCAGGCGCTGCCCACAGAGGCTTCCTTCCTTCCTAGCGTGGATCTCGAAATCTCAAAGCGACCACCATTTTCTTCTCCATGGGCCTGCCAGTTTGAGGGAAGCGATGGCGGCAGCTACGCCGGGAGCCCCCTTCCGAGCGAGGGAGTGTGCCTGCCGCCCTTTTCCTCCCTGACCGTTCCTTTCCTCCCTCTCCTCAGTCCGTCTTATTTGCCTCCAAGGAAACAGGAGGACGGTTTCATTTTTCAACTCGACAAAAAACTCAGACTGTTTCTTGAGGCACTGGTTATGCTAAGTGCATGCATTCAAATGTTGGAAGTGGCCTTGTTTGATTTGAATATCCCCATTTCGTTTCCATTTCTCTCCTGTGGATACCGTCCTGGTGGTTTCCTCTTTCCTGGTGTGGAAATTTCACGTTTCTCTGTTGTATTTTTATCTTGGATGTCCTCCAAGGAGTTCAGGTGGCACAAGAGGTTATACTTGCCCAATTTGATCCTCACAAGCACCCTGTGAGGAAGGTCAGGCTGCAAAAGAGTTATCAGCCCAAGGTCACCTGTTGGGCATCATGGGGCAAAGTGGAGATTTTGAACTCAAGCCTTTCCATGGCTTAACCCAACACATTAACTTTGACACCACGTGAGCTTTTTACGTCTGTCACATATAAACACGGGATAAAGGACACAAGGTAAAAGGTAAAGGTATCCCTGTGCAAGCACCGGGTCATGCCTGACCCTTGGGGTGATGCCCTCTAGTGTTTTCATGGCAGACTCAATACGGGATGGTTTGCCAGTGCCTTCCCCAGTCATTACCGTTTACCCCCCCCCCCCGCAAGCTGGGTACTCATTTTACCGACCTCGGAAGGATGGAAGGCTGAGTCAACCTTGAGCCGGCTGCTGGGATCGAACTCCCAGCCTCATGGGCAAAGCTTTCAGACGGCTGCCTTACCACTCTGTGCCACAAGAGGCTCTTAAAGGACACAAAAGGGTGCTAAAAACACAGAAACATCAATGGCTGCCAACACAAATGAAGGAATGCCAACCAATAATTTTATTTGTTTGCTTGTTTGTTAGATTTATATGCAATCCCCCCCCCCCCCCAGCAAGCTGGCTTAGGACAGATGACAACAAAATAATAGTTACATAAAATCAACAGTATTACATTTATTGTTAGATAAAATCAGATAAAATTAATTAAGACATTGCCTAAAATTCCTTTGTGGTGACAGCAGCTGCCATGGGATCCCCAAGAGTGGACATGACTGAATGGCTGACAACAACAAAAGGATCAGGGCAGAGATGCTGTGAAGGACTTCCATTGGAGACACTGGGGAGTGGGCAAGACTGACCTCGATGACCTCTGTAGGAAACCTCCATGTGGAGGTTTCCTGCAGATCAGACGGCAACAGCCTTCGTGGGGCACAAGACCCTTTGTCTTCAGGGCCAGGTAAATTCCAGCCTTGTCCCCTACCTTGGAACTATTGTACCAGCTATATATCAGGGAAAAAAGGTAATTGTCCAAGTGGAATAGGCTGCCTAAGGAGGTGGGGAGCTCCCCCTCACTGGCCGTCTTCAAGCAAAGGTTGGATACACACTTTTCTTGGATGCTTTAGGATGCTTAGGGCTAATCCTGCGTTGAGCAGGGGGTTGGACTAGATGGCCTGTATGGCCCCTTCCAACTCTAGGATTGTATGAGTCTAGTTCAGCCATGGAAGGGGCTGCCTCAGGAGGTGGGGAGCTCCCCCTCACTGGCTGTATTCAAGCAGCGGCTGGACAGCTACTGATCCTGAATCCTTTAGGCCAGGAGTGGCCAAACTGTGGCTTTCCAGATGTCCATGGATTATAATTCCCATGGGACGATCCTGCCAACAACGATCCTGCATAGGCTGATCCTACACTGAGCAGGGGGTGGGGCTGGATGACCTGTAGGACCCTTCCAACACTATGATTCTATGATTCTAACCGGAACTGCAGATGCATCCAATATTCAGCAACGTTTGAAATTCAGCAAAAAAAATTTCTACCAGCCAAATACTGAAATTGAAATCTGAAAACTAGCCAATCAACAAGCCAACATAGATACCTAATTTTCTAAAGTCAGTTTAATTTGCTGCTTTCCCATGCATCCCCTGTAGTATACAGCCAAGAAAACCAAACCGTTTGTACAACAATAAGAAGGCCAAATGGCAGGGTGTCGTGGTTCGGTCCATGGTGGCTTGGGAACCGGACCGAACCCCGCCATCAGAGGCGCCCGCGATCACGGAGGTAGGGCATGGTGATCATAGGCAAGCCGGCAGCTGGGCGCCCCACCCGATCGTTGAGGTGGCAATGGCCGCTAAAGAACCTCAATGTCCCCCTCCACCTTTTGACAAGGGCCCGGAGATGGCCCTTTGTTCCAGGAAAATGGGCCATCAGGAACCCCGGAAAAACCTCGCATATGTGCATGAGTCATGATTGTATCAGCATGTTCCCTCCGCAAGTACTGGGTGGGGCAATACAGCCTAAGGAGGTGGGTTTTGTATAAAAGGGAGCTTCCACCTGGAGTTCGGTGGAAGCTCTTACTCCATACCAGCGGACTCCACGTTGCTGAAATAAAGCTTGTTCCTGTTGTATCGTTCACCAGGCCTGGCGTGACGTTTTCTTCAAAGGGGCACCCTGTTTTTTCAGTTAGCAAGCGGGTTCCCGACACAGGGTGAGGGAAACAAGGAAAATCCCATTTGATCACGAAGTCCCAAATAAAAGGGCTTTGCCCCCTTTGAAACTTCTGCAGTGGAGGGAGTAGATCAGTTTCTCAATGGGGGACGTTCTGGAGTGACCACTACAAGTCCCTGCCATACTTGGAGGCCACTCTGGGCTCCCCACTTGCTTGCCGTCTGCAGTTGATCTCAGGGAGGTTCATCTCAGAGAACACACACCCTGAGAGACTCAGGGACCTCAATGGGCAGGGAAAGAATTTATGTTTGGGTGCCATAGCAACTCTTAAAAACCTTGCCTGTTAAACTTTAAGGAGATCTGTGGAAGGGTTTTTTTTTATGAGGATCATCATGCTGGGGGAGGTGTGGTCAGCTCAGCTTCTTCCCCCAGTTTCTCAGGTTAAAATAGCAAAAGGACATAAACTTACAGGTGTCCAGAAAATTTTAGTGAAAGATTCAGGAGATTGATTCCTATCATAGAACAAAAGGAGGAAGAAAGGGCAGGCATTTCTGCCCTAAAACCCGGGACCCAATCTAAATTGCCCACTGACTTTTCACATTAAAGAAAACACCAGGAATTCACACATAATGTATTGATGGCTCAAATGGCCACCACTTATAATTCCCCCCTCCCCTTTTTAGGAGAATTGATTTAAAATTGAAACATACATGTTTGAAAAGCAGATATAGAACCAATACTTAAAATCTAAGAAAAATGTTTTAAAAATTATAAATAATGTGCAAGCCCCCCACAATCTGCACATTTATCAGACTTTAATTTTCCACTATTAATGATCAACTTCCTTTTAAAAAATTAATTTTCCACTATTAATGATCAACTTCCTTTTAAAAAAAATAATCTATGACTTCTCTCTTTTATTGATTTTAACGGTCTTTATGATCTCTTTCCCTCTATATGAACTTATTCT
This sequence comes from Paroedura picta, assembly GCF_049243985.1. Lineage (NCBI taxonomy): Eukaryota > Metazoa > Chordata > Lepidosauria > Squamata > Gekkonidae > Paroedura > Paroedura picta. The sequence continues at coordinate 25,795,684 of NC_135383.1, read as the reverse complement.
GAAACTTGACACAGGTTTATCTTTTAAAATAGATTTCTCATTCTGGAGATTCCCTGGTTCCATAGTTCTTCTTCCATATTTTTATTATTCTGGATATATGTTAATTTGATTAATAAGTAAGTCTCATTGATATTATTAATTCAAGTCATTAGATCTGGAGACTTCTAGTCTTTCCACTCTCGGACAAAATTTAGTTTTGCTAATGCCAGCATATGGAGCATTAGAGAGAGTTGCTCTGTTTGAATTCCTGGTAAATTACTCAGTACTATATTTTCTGGATTCGACGGTATCGCTATTTCTAAGCTGTTTGATATTATTTGAATCACCTTGTCCCAATACAAAAGGACTGTAGGACATTCCCACCACAGGTGCTGAAAGTCAACTCTTCATCGTCACAACACCGGCACCTGCTTTCTATCTCCTTCAATCTCTCTATATTTTTTGTAATCTATAAGGCAAAAGATGCTGCATATCTATCCTCATTTCCTTTAACTGGCTTATTGTAAAGTTTAATGGAAAACATCCATTATTGTTCATACACTAATAAGATGAAATTAATGCAAAAGAAATTCCATCTAAACATCCAGAAGTTCCTGACAGTTAGAGCGGTTTCTCAGTGGAACAGGCTTCCTCGGGAGGTGGTGGGTTCTCCATCTTTGGAGATTTTTAAACAGAGGCTGGAGAGCCATCTGACAGAGAGGCTGATTCTGTGAAGGCTCAAGGGGGTGGCAGGTGACAGTGGATGAGCAAGAAATTTGTGAGTGTCCTGCATAGTGCAGGGGGTTGGACTGGATGACCCAGAAGGTCCCTTTCAATTCTATGATTTTATGATTCTAAGTCCCATTGATTTCAGTGTGGGCATCTTATCTCCTTCAAGAAAATCAGCACAACCTAGAATCAAAGTAGTAGGGTATACTTCACACACACACCCCTCATGTCCCCATAAAAGAAAAACATTTTACCTCAGTTTGTTGGCCCTGGGAGAGGTGGCTGCTTGACCCTCAGGGATGACAAGAATCTCTATTTGGATTTTTGATGGCATCTTGGAGACAAATCTTGGCCCCTGCCCCTAACCTGGCCCTGGAATTATCCCCAACTTTGTCTTGTCAGTTTCCACCCGGGACCCGGAGATCTGCTGAAATTGCAATTCTCCCCGAGGCAGTTTATCTTAGTAGCACATGCAGTACATATGATGGGCCCCGTGGTTCAAGGGCCCCCCAGGGCTGTTTAGGGAGACCTCACCTTGTGATTGTTGGGGGGGGGTCCTTCATACTTTTAAAATTAATTTATTAAATGTATAGACTGCCCCTCCCTGCGAGCAGACTTGGGGCAGTTTACAGCTTGTTAAAATTATAGCTAAAATACAGTTAAAAAAATTAAAACCCCATAATGCTCTGCTTTCCTGCTCCTCAGCCATATCCTGGCTGCAATATCGTATGGCTGCTATTCAACAGAGGGATGTTCCAGAGGAGGGGAAGTTCCAGAAAGTGAAGCCCACTTGCTTGCTTGCTTGTCCTAGCCTCAAGAATAAGCTCGTGGACTGCAAGAGTGAAAAAGGGTGATGCCCATGCTGTGTTAGTAACTGAGCATGCACACCGCTCCCACAGTGAATGCTGGCAGGGGCTCCTGGGAATTGTAGTCCATGGACATCTGGAGGGCCTCAGTTTGACTACCCCTGCTCTATGCCTTGTTGTTGGCCCTCCAGACAAACTGGCTGGTCGCGGTGTGAGACAGGATGCTGGACAAGATTGACTCTTCTGATGTCTTTATACTTCTTGGGGTTTGCCTCAAGTGGGTGTTTGCTTGGTGTTTTTGTTTTTTTAGGGTGAGGCGCCCCCCCCCCACCCCAATACGCACACAATAAACTTTTCATTTTCCCTCCGTGGCCAACTATAAAACGGTTGGGAAACGAAGGACTGGGATGGGAAGTCTTCTCCGTTTCCAGTTCTCTTTGTTTGCACGGCTGGAGATTTCCTGGCCCCGTCCTTCCCAATTTCTCTTCCCTGAGTGGGTCTTGTTTGAGACACCCCATGGAGAACCAGGGCAGACCCATGTCTTTGGAAGCCCCGAGTGCTAAAGGCCTTCCCAAGAGCCGCAGAAACTTTGGACTGAAAGGTCTGAGATGTTTTCCTTTAACTCTGCCAAGGGTTAAAACTCTTCCCTTATGGCACAATAAAAATAAATTACATATAAAAATAGCTACGGTGGGTAGAACAAGCAGGCTGTTGTGGCGGAAGGGGGGGGGCTCAGTATCTTAAAGTGCAGTCAGTTGTAAAGGCTGGGCCGGGGGTTCAAATTTCCAATCCCACATTATCTAAGTGAGCGTCCATATTTTATCGTGACACTGGCTTTGAGACTCATTTCCTTGGGTTAAGTAGTGCGGGGTGAAGTATCTCCCGTACTCCTTCTGCCTATTCATCTGCAGCGCTACCGTGGGCATTTAACCTGAAGCGCCTGCTGATGTATGACCAAATCAGAGGAAAGAGGCCGCTCTGGTTAACCCTCTCGGCTAGAGCTGCACTTAATGAATGTCACATGGACCCACTATAGAAATGATGGAACGTCCATTCTGGCAAACACCACCGGCAACCCCGGCTGCAAAGATATGGAGAAATATGCTGAAGATATTCACGGCCACTTGCAGACATAAACCCACGATTATTATTCCCCCCCCTTAAATCACAACACATTCGCTGGTTTTCTCCAAACCGCCAGCACGACTGTCCCAAAGCCATTCCAGGTATATCCCTCCCTTTCTTCTTTTAAACATTTGCGTGGCTTTCTCGTGGCCCACCCCGGTTTTCAGAGTTATGCCTCTGTACAAAGCCTGGGAGTCATGAGACCTTTTGTTCCTAGCTCAGGATCAAGAATTGCTTTGAATCTGGCCTAATTATGGCATAGAAGCACACTGATTATTCTGACCATGAATACCTTAAGTCTTCAATGAATATCTCATAGCCAAACATGGGCCCTGAACAGACCCCCCCAAAAAAAAAAATCCACAAAGGGAACCCAGAGGGTCATGTTCACAAAATATTTTTTAAAAAATAAAAATTAAACAAAATGTAAAAAAACCCACAAATCTTCCTATAAGGGGATGTCTGGGCCCCCAACCCAAAATGGCCACCAAGATTTCCTTAGGTAATTTCACAAGATTACAGTCATTATTCTGCATTCCCCGTCATGTCCCAATTCTCCCAGGGACACAAAGTCAGAGTCCTGATTAGAAGCTCAATACTTTACTTAGGAAACTACGAACGGATCCATAGGATGCTTTGTTGCTAAAGCCAGGGATACACAGAAGTTGGGAAGAACATAGAACCAGATGCCCCCCTCACCCACTGTGCCTGCCTCCGAGGGTCTTACAGGAAGCACCCTTTATCATCAACGGCATGCACAGTTTACAGCTTGATATCTGGAGGCAGGAAAGGGCAGCCATATCATTCAGAAAGTGAAAGGACCCCAAATGGCCCAAGAACTTGAGAGCCTGTGAAGCCGAGAGGCCAAGAGGAGGAAGCAGCTGCCCCAAGAGGATCCTGGGACTCTAGTCATGACAGCCATGGCGGAGTCGGAGGCGAACATGACACCCGGCAACCCAAAATGGCAGCCAGAGTTGGTCTTGGAAAGAAAGGGAATAAATAATGACTGAAACGTGACAGTTCTGGCTCGTGAGTTCTCAGCAGCCAAGGGAAGCAGCAAAAGCCCTTCTCCCAAGCACAGGGGAGATGTCAGGGGAGGGGAGAAAGGTCCCGGGAAGACGTGTGGAGTCACTTCCAGCTCTTCCCCCAGCCGTGGCCATGCTCTCACTGGCAGCAATTTGTGTACCTACCAGGCATATGGTTGAGGCCTCCCCCCTCCAGATGGCTTGAAGACACAGGAGTAAAAAGGTCTAAGAGGTGAGAGGACAAATGTATAGTTTTACTAGTTTCAAAGCCCATCTGTAAAAATGGACTTTGAAAGGGGAGAAGGGGGAAGGTGAAAGGATAGAGGGCCCCCCTCCATCCAGGTTACCTGAGCAAGGCGTCCCACGCGGTTCCGGAGGTCGCCGGAACACGGCGAGACTGTCCCAGGGGCCTGGCAAAGGTGAGTGGGGTGGGGGATGGTGAGTGGGGCGGGGGATCCTCGGGGGTTTGGGGGAGGGTGGGGCGACTTTTGGGGAGGGCGGAAGATGCGACGGGTGGGTGGGTGGGTGTGGCGGGGGATCCGCAGCGGAGGGGGGAGGGCATCGGCATTGTATGGGGTTGGTTGGGGGGGAACATAGTGTTGGGTGGTAGGCAGCATCACTTGGTGGGGGTGTAGGGGGTGGGGAAGTAGTGGTGGAGCGGAGGCAGCTAGGGGGGTGATGGGTGTGGGGGGAGGAAGAGCACGGAGGGTGGGTGGGCGTGGGGGGAGAGCGTGGGGGGCACTTACGTGCGACCTGCCGGTCCGCAGGGGCATAAGGTAGGCACCGCCGTGCGCCGCTGGCAGGCCCTGCCACCTGCAGCAGGGCAGCGATGGCGGGTGGCTGGTGGGGGTAGTGGCAGGCAAGGGCCGAACGGCGGTGTGGGGGGATGGCAGGTGGGGAAGCTCAGGCCCTCCCCCCACCGGGCAAAGTAGAGACATCAGCGGGAGGAAAGGAGCTCCTTTCCTGCTCCTTTCCTGCGGGCCCCCATCCATGGCCAAGGTCCCTGGTTCGCCACCGGGAAAGGAGTGGGCCCACCACGTCTTTGACATGGCAGCCCTGCTCCTTTCCTGGTGGTGAGCCCTCAGAGCAGCCAGTCCAGGGCGGGCCAAGTAGCCAATGGGGAGGTTGGCCTCAGAGTAACACTCAGAAGCCGCTTCGCAGCTCCTGATTGGCCCCTCCAAGTTTTTTTATCATGGACTGGCCCCACCCTTTCTCCTCCCACTTACCCCTTAGCGTTTTATTAATACCGCTCTGTAGGAGCGGTTACAGATACAGATGGCTGTTACTGTTTTATCAGAGTTTTTATTTATGATGCTGTTATCCATTCAGTCGTGTCTGACCCTCGGCGCTTCTATAGGAAAATCTTCACCATGAGCCCCTGTCTCTGACTGTTTCTTTTAATTGGTTCACGTTCATCCCTGTATCAGCTTTGATCATGTCGAGCCAGTGGATCCTTTGGTGACCACGTTGCCTTTTGCCGCTGACCATTAATGATTTTTCTAGCAAGTTTAATCGCATAGTGTGTCCAAAGTAAGTGAGTTTTAGCCGTAATATCTTCCCTTCTAATGACATAGTTGGTTTGCTCCAGTCTAAAACTATCTTGTTTGTAACTTTGGCTGTCCATGGTACTTGCAGCATTCTTTTCCAACACCATACGAATACTATTTATGGAGAATAGAGAATTTTTAAATGTTGTATACCACCCCGAACTTATGCACTATTCTTCTCCTTCCCAAAGGAAACTCGAGTATCCTCGTCCTCTTTGTGAGCCCTTCTAAAGCCGCCTCTGCTCACAGCCACCATTGCATCCCAGGCTAGCAAACCCCACAGTTGCATGACTCAAACCTTTGGCCAGTGCCTCTCACAATGGCTCTTCCCCCTGGAAACAAGGGGCCTCTAGTGCATTGGGCAGCCTCCTCATGCTGGGGTGCTGTGAAAGGCCTCAACCAAACTGCAGCAAGGGTTCCCGGAATCATAGAATCTTTAAATCGCTCCGCGGTGCGATTGGGCCCTCTGAGTATCCATCCCGGGCCAAGCACGATGCGGTGAGTCCTCTGACCGGCCTGCTCCTCCTCCTGCTTCTCCCGGGCCGCTGGAGCCCCACCCATGCCCACTCTTGCCTAGCGCCCATTTTATCTCGCCATAAAATGGGCTTTAATTCTAGTCATAGAATAATAGAGTTGGAAGGGACCTCATGGTTCCATTCCCAACCACCCTGGCAGTGCTGCCCGGGTGGGTGGGAAGGGCCGGGCCCCCCCCCCCGTACCCTTCCCGCCATGGAAAAAGCCAACCCAGGGGCCAGGCAGTCCGATCGCGGGCTCGCTGAGGCTGCCCGGGACCTCGCCGAGGCTGCGATTGGGCTGCCCGGGACCTGGGGAGGCTTTTTCAGCAACCCCCCCCGCCCCTCTTCTGTCCTTGGCCTGGCCACCGCCAACCTCTCTGCTCGGCGGCGAAGTAGGAAATGGCCCTGGTCGGGCCAGTGCAGCCGACGTTGGAGGGGGGCGGATCGGGAGGCGCCTCCCAATTCATCAGTCTGACGGCAAGGGACCAATCGCGAGCTGCACTCTGCGCGGCTTGCAATTGGTCCCTTGCTGCTGGACTGACATTCGGAGGACCCTGCCGATTGGGCTCTCTGATTGTCAGTCTGGGGGAAGGGGCCAATAGGCAAACTTCCTCATCCCGGACAGAGCCCGTCCTTGGGGCCCTTCCTCTTTTATTTTTTCCGCTCCGCAGGAGCAGTTAAAGATATGTTGAACAACACAGGCCCCAGGACAGATCCTTGGGGTACTCCACTTGTCACTCTTTTCCAAGAAGATGCTGAACTATTAACAAGTACCCTCTAGGTATGATTTGTCAACCAGTTATTGATCCACCTGACAGAATTAGGATCCATACCACATTTTACCATCTTCTGAACAAGAATATCATGTGGAACCTTATCAAAAGCTTTACTGAAATCCAGATAAACTATGTCCACGGCATTCCCCTGATCCAGCAAGGTAGTCACTTTCTCAAAAAAAGAGATAAGGTTGGTCTGACATGACTTGTTCTTGCGAAACCTGTGCTGAGTCTTAGAAATCACAGCTCACTTTTCCAGCTGCTCAAGGACCGAGTGTTTGATTCCTGAAAACAAGAAATGTTGACACCTCACTGCCTAGCCGTGGGGAGTGTCAGAAATGCCCTTTCTGGAGCTCAGCTGGCTCTCAGGCAGAGTCTGAACAGGGATCCAAAGCTCTGGGGGTGGGTGAGGAGTGCAAGGCCATGAAGCCACCCTTTCCAAAGCCTCTGCCCAAGTGACTCGGGCAACGCAGGCAACGCCAGGGGCAATGCCACATCAACCTGTGGCCCCCGAACAAGGATCAGGGTGTGACTGAGGCTGTTATTATCTGGGACGAGGGCAGCCCACAGATCCTGGCACTGGGATACCCCACAGGTGGAGTGCCAGAGGGCCTGCAGGGCGGGGGAAAGTGCAGAGGAGGGCAACCAAGACACTGAGGGGGTTGGAGCACTCTCCCGAGGGGAAAAGGCGGAAGAGTTTCAAATGAGGGGGGAGGCTACCTTTGTAATAATTATATCCAGGGTGAAGAGAACTGAGCAAGGGAACTTTTTCACCCTCTCCCCAAATACTGCAAATTGAGAGCATAAAATTATGCTGGTTCAGGGTGCACAAAAGGAAATACTTCTTTACCCAAGTGACAAAAATGTGGAATTTGTTGCCAGAGGATGTTGTGAAGACCACAGGAATAAATAGCTTTAAAAGGGAGAAGAAGAGACAGTCTTTATACCCCACTTTTCGCTATCTGAAGGCATCCCAAAGTGGCTGAAAACACCTTCCTCTTCCTCTTCCCCAACAGACGCCCTGTGAGGTAGGTGGGACTGAGAGAGCCCTAACAGAACTGCTCTGTGAGAACAGCCCTAAGAGAACTGTGACTAGCTCAATGTCACCCAGTAGCTAAGCTGGCTGCATGTGGAGGAGAAGTGGGGAATCAACCCCCTTCTTCCAGAGTAGGGCCTGCCACTCTTAACCACTTCCCCATGCTGATTCATGGATGATAGACAGAATCAACAGTGGCTACTAGCCACGGTGACTAAAGGAACCTCCATGTTCAGAGGCAGTCAACCTCTGAATACCAGTGCCAGGAGGCAACACTGGAGTAAGGCCTTGGCCCGTAGTCTTGCTGTTGCATCTTCAGAGAGACTGGCTGGTCACTATGTAGGAGGGATGCTGGGCCAGATGGGCCAATGCCCAGGTTCTGCTGGGCTTTTCTTACAGTCTTATGATGCCCTTGGGGTCATATTAACCTTGATGACGCTTCCTGGATGATATCTGGGTATCCTTCTCAGCCCAGTCCACCTCAGAGGGCTGTTGGGAATGCGCAATGCATGGATTCTCATCAAAGTTCTAGCAAGAAGGTGGGATGGAAACTATGATTGTTGCCCCCAAGAATTGGTACCTCTTCAGCAGATGTTTGGAGGCTGGGCGGAAGATCAATCCCTCTTAGCCTTCTGGTGTGCTTGGCTCTGGAAAGTGTGCATGTGTGTGTTTTTAACAAATCAACACATTCACACCCATGCAAATAAGAACAAAGCCAGCCACGTAAACAGGGTGCCTTTGGCCTGCTGCAGATCTGTCTGCCTCCGCCCCCAGGCAGCTGACGTGACAAAGTGCAAAAATAAATTACTGGATTGTCACTTTCATCTCCCTTCCCCTTTAATAAGCATCACAGCCAGCAACAGTGGGGGGAGCGTCCAATAAATGATTATTGTGGCTTTTTTTTTTAATATCACAGAAATAATTGCTAATCAAAATGTCGTGTGGCGGGGCCAGTTGGAAGCACCTCCGAATCCCCGCCACAGAATTTTCCTGTGAGCTGGAGGAGTGGGAAGAGGAAGGCTACCTAATTTCCACCTTGCGACGTGACTCCATCTGACAAAAAAAGATTGCCCAGCGGTCAAAAAAAAAATCAAAGTCACGCTGTCCTGGGGAGCGCCGGAACGGTGACATGTCCCAGCACGCCGAGTGAACAAGCATGCAAGCAAGTGAAAATTTGGTCTCTGCTAGGTGAGGAAAGTCAATGCATCTCGGGTTTTTTTCAGAGTTATTTTAACAAATGTGTAGACGCCGAGTATTATTTCTCTCTCTCTCTCTCTCTCTTCTTTTCTTTCCAGCCATTCTATTCGCATTGGCAGCCCAGTACACAGTAGGCTCTTTGTGCTTATTAACCTTTGCATTTCTTCCCCATCAATCTTTGATTAGTCATTACGATACTGACTTAATATGGTTTTTCTCCACCGGAACTTGCTGCCTTTAGGAGCCCTTTCCGCATTGACTGTGTTGAATATCTGCCAACAGCCCATGTTTGCAGTAGAGGATTCTGGGTAACGCTGAGCCAAAATAAGGGCTGAGTTTAGTAGAAGTTTTTGCTCCCTGAGAAGCAGAGCTCCCCGCATTGCTGGTAAGGCAGGGACCCTGTGGCATGGGGAGAAAGGGGGGAGAGAAGAGGCCAAAACCGCCAGTTTGGCTTGTCTTGTCTTGGAGGTCTTATGGCATCACCAGATCGGACTGGCCGTGTAGCACCATGGCCTCATTAGGCCAGCTACATCATCCCCTGATACTTGGAGCATGCAGCCAGCAAAAAAAAATGGCACAGAAGCATGTGCAGAGAGATATGCAGCAAACAGAAGCCAAATTGAGCACTAATGCAAAAGAGGGGAAGATTGGGGGTGGGGGTGGGGGGGAAATCCTGCCACTCAGAACACTTTTCCATTAGAAATGCTCACCATGAATTTTCAACATGATATTGTTGAAGTATCAAGGATCTCAGAGACCTCCCCACCCCCAGCTGTCAGGAGAGCTTGCTGCTGACTTTGGCCAGTCAGATTCTCATCTTCACCTTCCTCACATTGTTACATACAGGTACAAACTAACTGGAGATCCCCGGTCTGAGGGAGGTTTGCCTGGCCTCAACTCTTTTCGGTCCTGGCCCCAACCTGGTGGGATGAGCTTCTGGGAGAGCTGAGGGCCATGACAGAGCTTGTGTGCTTCTGCAGGGCCTACAAGACAGAGCTCTTCCGCCAGGTCTGCGGTTGAGGCCAGGGCTGTTAAGAGCAGATAAGATCTGTCTGCTCTCCATTAACCCCACCAACACACACACCCCACCCCACCCCACCCTGGTGTTTTTCCGTTCTCCTATGAGCGGGGATGGGATGGGATGGGGTTTTAGTCTGATGCCAAAATGTTTTATTGTTTTGATCTTTTGATGTTTGTATGGGTTTGCTTTTATTGTTACTGTTATTGTTACCCACCACAAGCCAACTACGGGAGTGGCAGGATATAAATTAAATTAAATTATTCATAAATAAATAGAGAAATAAATAAATACAATTTTAGCATTAAAACAATAAACAATTCATTTTTAAAACCCAGGAGCACATATTTTATTTCCCATATTCCACACTGGGTAGTGGGGAGGGGGGAAGTGCTAAGCTGGTCACTTCCGGGGGCTGGCTGCTTCGGCTGCTGAAATGCACAACCCTATTTGGCGTTCTGAATAAAATGGCGCACTGGCAGAATAAGGGAGCATTTTAGGAATGATGATTTTAATAATAATTTGATTGCATTTTTGTATTCAGTGGAGTGCTGATTTTAAATGTTAATATTATTGTGAACCACCCCTAGTCCATTTGTGGAGAGGGTGCAGCCCAGAAATCAAATAATGAATTAAAAAATAAACATAAATATTATCCCTCTCCATCCTAACAGAACATATTTTTCCATTCATTATGGGAGCTTTCTGCGCCTGTTCTATTTCTCCCCTTTTAATTCTGCTTTTCCTTTGTGCAAATCAGACATTTGATTCTTTTTTTGCACACCGTTTCCCGTTTCTGAGCACTGGATTTTCATTGCACAGCGTTTGCGTATCTCAACATTATTTGCGTATCAGTAAGTCAGCGTTGTGCGCTGTATTTATAAATGCTGTGTCCTGAAGATATGAATGCCATATCAATTATGTCTTTAAAAAAAGCCAAACAATTTACAATGTGCAGACAAAAGAATGCCTGAAACGGATGGGAAATCAAAATGCAACTGAGGCAACAACCGGGTCCATCTTGAATTTTGTTGGCATGGTAACTGCAGGACTGGCTCCTCCCTTAGACCCCTCAGAGAAATCCACGGATTGAGCATGCAAAACCTGCTCAGGATAAGTGAGACTGAGCTAGGAACTTTCTCCTGGTGGGATGCCCTCCCAAGTGAGGTTAGGGCCCTGCAATACCTTCAACAGTTCCGCAGGGCCAGTAATATGGGGCGGTTCCACCAGGCGTGTGGATGAGGCCTACAGAACATCACTAGAACATCGCCAAAACTGGCCTCCCTATGGATGCCCAGACCGCGCATGGTTATACATAGCTACTTAAAACCTCATTAAAATTAAATAACAATGCAGGAATACACTATGGAGCAGAACGAAAGCCTTTATTGGGCCAAGACACTCCCCCTGCCCCCCCCAAGTTTGTTGAAATAATTCAACAAAGAAGCAAGAGGCTGGAAGTGCTCATAATCCCCCTCAGAAGATTTGGGACAGGAACAGAGCAGGTGACTGCAGAACAAGCCCTAGAGAAAGCAGGCACAGAGAAAAACAAAGATATCCCAAAGTGACAAGCAGGCAGATACTGTCCTTCCGAACATGGGCTCAGCGTCAGCTCCAGAATGGGAAATTCCTAATGAGTTGGGGGGGGGGGTGGAGAGGGCAGGGGGGGAACCTCAGTAAGTATAATTCCAGAGAGTCCACTGTCCAAAGTTGAGGCTTTCTCCTGGGGACCAGCTCTCTGAAATCTGCAGATCCGTTGTAAATCCTGGAGCTCTCCAATCCCCACTGAGAGACAGGCAACTCTAGCTCAGGCCTGGAAACATTTGGGTCCATTCTGCATGACTTCAATGTTGCAAAAGGCTTTCAAATTGTAAACGCTACTAATTTGCAGTTCTGCAAGACGTCGCACAGAATCTGCCACACTCCTGAAACAGTCCCGCAAAAAGCGATTTGTTGTAGCGCTTAAAAGGAAATCCAGAAAAGTGGATTCACCCTCCGAATAGCGCTACACTCTTGCAAACAATCTGCAACACTAGCTAAAAAGACCTGTGCAATCCCATTGTTGGGGTTCCAGCCAAGTCCCTCCCCCTGGCTCTCTCCTCCGAACTTCCGGCGAAGCAATCGCCATTTTTTTTTCTCGGAGCGAGCGGTAAGCAACGAGCCGGCGAGCCTTCATTCACCCAGCGAGGCTTCTCCGGCTGCAGTCCCTCCACAGAGCTGCTTTAAAGCTCCCCTAAGTCACCAAGCACAGCACAGCCCTGTTTGCAAGTTCCCTTTATTTTCGATTGAAAATCGTCCCCGTGCGGGGGGGGGATTTTTCTTTTCACTCGGGGGAGCGTGGCAACGATGACTTGCCAGCTCACACGCCAGCTAGATGGGTCTCTACGTCAGGAGGAATCAAGGCATATTCGTTGCAACGTGTGTTTTTCTTTTTTTTTAAAAACCCTGTTCTTAAAGGGAAAGGGGCTTTTCGGGAGCATGATAACAGCCGCCCATTGGCTGTTCGTTTGATTGACGGCCAGGGGCAGGACCAAGCACAGAAAAAATCGCTTCCTTTCTAGTGATTTTTGGCGAGACCGGAAACCTGTGGGAAACGATTGAAAAGCTACTGGATTCCACTACAAAGGCAGGTATGCGTAACGCCGATATTGCACTTTTAATAATAGCGTTTCCGCTTTCAGGAACCAATTGGCAACATTGGTCCCTGTGCGGAATGGGCCTTGGAGCCATACAAACACCGCCTTAGAACCAGAGCTGGGTCTGTGTCTGTGCTCTGCTGAGATGGGCTCTGAGATTAGGAGGAACGGGATGCGTAATGATGGACCAGGCACACCTGCAGGTAACAAACGCCTTCTGATGCTTAAGGATGAGTCAGAACTGCACTGCGGAAACGATGAAACAGTGTTGGCTGTTGCAGAAAAGCCGCCTAAATATGCAAACCTCGGAAAGGAGAAATGAATAAGCAACCAGTTTCCTAGAGGCCTAATTTGCTTGAAGCTGTGTTTCCCCCCTTCCCTCCCCCTCTCTCTCTGTGTTTCTCTCGGGCTTGCAGAAATCTACCAATTCCACTTGTGTGCTTCCTTTTAAACAGGTGAGAGGCTGGGGAGGGCATCACTGCTGCTTTCAGGAAACCGGTGCTGCCGTTTTGCTCCCCCTTCCGGCATCTCATCTGGAGGGGCCCCTTTCAACCTTTGCTTCCTTGGGAGGGACAAACAGGAGTGGGCGGCAGGGCTCCTTTTGAAGGCCTGCTGTGGACATCTATAGTGGCAGACCCTCCTCCAGGCTCACCCGTTGACTGGCACCAATTGTTTTTGCGGCTTCTGGCAGAAGATGCAGTTCCCGGTGGGATAACTACCTGCCTGCAGGGGCAGGCCTGAGCTGGCTGACTTGCTGCTGTATCTGAGTGACAGTTTAATCCCAGTTTATGTGTTCCCCCCACCAACCAGAAGTCTTTCTGTCTCTCCCCCCCCCCCCCCCACACACACACACACAACTAGCACATTGATAGTTTTCCAAGGTAGGAATATAAATAATCTTCGGTATGCTGATGACAGGACCCTCCTGCCTGAAATTTGGAAGGCCTGGAGCAGCTGATCACAAAGGTCAATGAAGTAAGCAAGAAATTTGGACTTTTCTTAAACACTAGAAAGACAAAAATAATGACCATTGCAGAAAACAGACATGTCACCATAACCATCGATGGTGCAGAGATCAAAGAGCTTCTTGTTTCACTACGAATGGATTCGAGCTTTGCAGTTGAGTGGCAGCCCAGGGGCATTTCCTCCACCTTTGCGGCCAATTCTGCACTTGCAAAGAAAGTGAAGACAAGAAGGCAGTTCTTCCTCCAAGTAACAGGTCAGATAATTCAATGATCTTGGGAGGAACTACAACTCCCATAATGCTAAGTGAAAATGGGCAGGAGCATGTTCTTCTCTTTGGATTGTTGGGTGTTTTTTCCCTGTGTAACGACACGAACTCCATCGTTCCTTTAAATCAGATATTGGCAAGTCAAGCACTCAAAATGCAGTTACTCCCAATCCCTTTTGCAGGCAAGCTGCATGGGAGAACCCTTGAACTGGAGGTCTGCAATGCGTATGCACAACAATCTCTTTTATGGGGCAGTATTGTTACCTGCCACGAGCCGCAAGGGAGTGGCGGGATATAAATATAATAATAATAATAATAATAATAATAATAATAATAATAATAATAATAATAATAAGTAAAACAGTAAAAAAGTGGAGAGGAACTAAAGATGCGGGTGAAAGAGGAGAGTGCAAAAGTTGGCTTGAAACTCAACATCAAGAAAATGGAGATCATGGCATCCGGCCCTCTCAATTCCTGGCAAATAGATGGGGAAGAAATGGAGATAGTGACAGATTTTATTTTCCTGGGCTCCAAGATCACTGCAAATGGGGACTGCAGCAAAGAAATTAAAAGACGCTTGCTCCTGGGAAGGAAAGCTATGGCAAATATAGACAGCATCCTAAAAAGCAGAGACATCACCCTGCCAACAAAAATGCATCTAGTCATGGCTATGGTCTTCCCAGTTGCAATGTATGGCTGCGAAAGTTGGACCATAAGGAAGGCCGAGTGTCAAAGAATTCAGGCTTTTGAACTCTGGTGCTGGAGAAGACTCTTGCGAGTCCCTTGGACTGCAAGGCGAACAAACCGGTCAGTCCTAGAGGAGATCAGCCCTGACTGCTCCTTAGAAGGCCAGATCCTGAAGATGAAACTCAAATACTTTGGCCACCTCATGAGAAGGAAGGACTCCCTTGAGAAGAGCCTAATGCTGGGAGCGATCGAGGGCAAAAGAAGAAGGGGACGACAGAGAATGAGGTGGCTGGATGGAGTCACTGAAGCAGTCGGTGCAAACTTAAATGGACTCCGGGGAATGGTAGAGGACAGGAAGGCCTGGAGGATCATTGTCCATGGGGTCGCGATGGGTCGGACACAACTTCACACCTAACAACAACAACAAAACAGTTCCATGTCCCTGCATACAGGGTGTGTTGCTGGGCCCTTCACCACTCCCAAGGAAAAGTCCACTTTGTGGCCACTCAGACCCCGGCAGCCTGCCAACCACTTGAGCCAGGCACAAGCTTTAATAATTAGGGGCATACAAAAGTGTAGCTCTCTTGTTCTCTGGGGGCTGTTTAATACTTGGGGAGCCCTGCTTCATCCCTCTCTAATGTGTACTTGTTTATTGCTATCAATTATAGACATCAATGTTTAGTCATTCGTTTTAAGCTGTCTTTTTTTAAAAGCAAGTCAAATGCATGTATCTTCTGTGAAACCAACACTATCTCCTTTCTTCTACCTGGGGAAGTGATTGGGCTGATATTCTCCTCACCTATTCTTCTCTGCAGGATGTGGAATGGTTGGGCATAACCCAATCTCATCAGATCTCAGAGGCGAAGCAAGGTTGGTCCTCGGATGGAGGTCCACCAAGGAAGGCTCTGGAGAGGAAGGCAGTGGTAAGGCATCTCTGCTTCTTTGCCTTGAAAGGCCCTTGCTAGGGTTGCCCAAGTCAGTTGTGCCTTGATGGCACATATCGACAAAAGAAGAAGAAGAAGAAGAAGAAGAAGAAGAAGAAGAAGACGAAGAAGAAGAAGAAGAAGAAGAAGAAGAAGAAGAAGAAGAAGAAGAAGAAGAAGGTTTTCATACCCCGCTTTTCATAACCCGAAGGAGTCTCAAAGCGGCTTACAGTTCAGTTTGCATCCTGTTTGCCAGTTGCGTCCAGAGACCCAGCTTTTGACAGTCAGTTCATCTGTTCACTGAGATGCTCATGGCTCTTTGTCAGGTTGCACTGCCATTTCTTTCCAGGAACGCAACCCGTTTTCCCCCACACAACCATCTTTGACTTCTACTCCACCCACTCGCTGCTCCATTGGGCTGGTAATTTTTCTAAACAGACAGTGAGATCAGTCACAAATCATGTAAACCAGTTATAAATACACCTTGTATATATTTTTAAACTCTTATCATGCAGTGTCTGAATAAGTCCAGGCTACAGGTCTCCATGGTTTGGCAGCCTCTTTGCACAGGGACCCAGGGGGAGGGGGAGGCCTTAACGTCAGCCTGCTTGGCAGAGTCTGATCATTTTGTGCCAAACGAAACAGGCCCAGGGCCCAGCACACATCTGACCATTGCGTGTGAACACAGGACATTCAGCCATCAAACCCCTTGGACACGATTTTAGCACTTCCTTTCCCAGGCGGGCAGCAGGGCTTTTAAACAATCAGCATGAGTGCAGGGGTAATCAAACTGCGGCCCTCCAGATGTCCATGGACTACAATCCCCATGAGCCCCTGCCAGCGAATGCTGGCTGCTTCGGCCTGGAATGGCTGCTTCAACCTGGAATGGCCACTTCGGACGCCGAAATGCCCAACCCTACTACAGACCGAGCTCAGTATCCCGTGGCCATTGCCCATACTGAATAGTGGGCTCAGTAAGGTGCTTAGTCACTCTTAGAGTGAAGCATCAGCTCTTTATTAAGCAACAGCCCACCACCCGGACTTCTATACCAGGGATTGGCCTTCAGGCTTAAACCTGCTCTGTGGTTCTGATCGGCCACATACGTGATGTTTGGCCAACGAACACACCTTAGGAAGGACTTTTGGCCACACCAAGCAGCAGCTGCCGGACGCCCCAGGCTCCATGGGCCTGCAAAATTGTTGGGGACAAACAGCCCGCCGGGTGGGAATCAGCTGGCAAGAAAGCGACTGGGAAGAGGTTCCTGGGGGAAGCCGGAGAAGGTCCCCCAGTCCCATCTCCAGCATTGTTGGCTTGTGGGAGCGACACAAATGTGCTAACAGCTCCGGCCTTCTTCCAACATATGCAATTGTCAAGAGCTCGGTGAGGCACAGGGCTGTGAGGAGCCCCCCGAGGGAAAAGAGGAAGCTGTTAGACATTTCTACTGAGTCCACTTTTCTGATTCCCCCTTTCTTGGCAAAGACCCAGCACAAGCGTATAGCAAACGTGGATAGTGCTATATCCCAAAGAAATGGTGAGAAATGGCACAGGAATGGCTCAGAAAGGGAATTCGCAATGACCCTTTCCTACCGATTCAAGCACAGAATCACAGAGTTGGAAGGGACCTCCTGGGTCATGGAAGGCTTTGCTTTCCTCCGGGCTGACTTGGAGATCCCAGCTTTGATTGGAAGTGCCTGCCCAACGGGTGGAACCAGAGCCCCTTTCAGGATTTGCAGGGCCCCAGCAGAGCACAATTGTCGTGGGGGAACTCAGACTGGGGGCAGAGGGACCCCCCCCAGTGGAAAGGGGTGTCACTCCTGGTGTCTCTTAAGAGCTCCACCCACCAAACTCACTTGCAAAAAGGCCCTTGCCAAGGGTGCGCCAGAAGGTGCAAAGGATGAGGGGGGCTCCAGCTGACCCGCTGCTGCCTTGTATGGAGGGAGGAGGCAGGGGAGGCAGCAGGAGCTCCGGGCAGGGAGGCGGACAAAGTGGCCGTGAGCGTGCAAGTGTGCTGCCAGTCTCTGGGCTCCACTGATGACACTTTGGTTCTGTTTATCTTTATTCCTCCCTTTTTCCATTTTATCCTCATAATAACCTGGTGAGGTAGGGCAGGGGGAGAGGGAGGGAGGGAGAGAGAGAGAGGGACAGAGAGAGAGAGAGAGAGAGAGACGCTAGCCCAGGGTCACGCAGAGAGTTTTGTCAGTATTATATCTTTATTCCTCTCTCCCTCCAAGGAAGCCTTCCATTTTATCTTCATAATAACCCTGTGAGGTAGGCTAGGGTGTGTGTGTGAGAGAGAGAGCCTCTGGCTGGGGGTCATGCCGAAATCAGTGAGAAGGAAGCCGAGCCCAGAGGAGACCACCCCACATAACCCTTGTTCCTTCCCTCACCAGCTGACTTATATCCTAGTTCTCCCCTCCTTAAGGAAGCTCTCAGTACAACTGATGTTACAATTCATA
Source organism: Paroedura picta (assembly GCF_049243985.1). Lineage (NCBI taxonomy): Eukaryota > Metazoa > Chordata > Lepidosauria > Squamata > Gekkonidae > Paroedura > Paroedura picta. The sequence goes on along the minus strand of NC_135383.1, from coordinate 25,777,997 downwards.
ATCCTATCTCAGGATGGCAAAGGAAGAGGCAGAAGCAGAGAGGGGCGGAGGAATCTCAGGCTTGTATCTGCCTCCCAGAACCAAGCCTTGGGCTGTCCTGTCAACAAGGAACGCAGCGCAGGAAGGCACACACCTGGGAAGAGGAATTTGTTTTGGTGCCATTCAGATGGAAATGAAGCCATATCTTCCGAGGCCCCCCCCCACCCCGCCCCCCAGTGCCACTCACCTTGCAACTAGGAGCACGATCTCCTATAGATCTTTGGATCGATAGCGCATCATAGCAACAAAATAGCGTTGGGTGGGAAGCAGAGGAACAAAACCAAGGAGTGTAAATTTTAACTAAATTAGTTCTTTCAGAAGGCCTCCCTCCCTCCCTTTTCATCTGCGGGGGGGGGGGGGAGAGTAATCGATGCTGTGGCCAGGGAGGAGGCAACGGAATTGGCCCACTGCTTCCTTCAAAATGGGGGGAAAGGCCAGATTTCCAAGGTCATACGGGATGGGTCTCCCCTCTGATCCCCCACACATTCATTACACCCCATGCTTATGTCCCTCCCCCCTTCCCCAGTTGTTGACAGAGAGACAGGCAGAGAAATGAACCTCTCATATTATTTCTTTAACAATCCACCAAATTGCTGACAATCACGACGGGAGGAAAGGCAGAGGCCGGCAGTAGCTCGCTCTCCACTGGAATCCCGTTTCCCATAAGACGGTAACTGACTCCAGAGGTTAAAAAGGAGCATCGGGGTCCAGCGCAGAAAAGTAAGGGGTCGGCGTGTCGGCAAGTATTGTGCTGCCCCCATGGAGGGACAGGAAGCCATTCCCCTCCCAGCCAACTTTGCCACCTTGGGAGCCAGACCTACAATTTGAAAGATTATCTCCTTCCCTCCTGCCTCTTCTCTAAATCTCCCCTAACCTTCCTCCCCAGTTTTCAGTCCCTCTGGCTCCCCATCTGCCACTCTTCCTCGTGTGTGTTTCTTTCTTTTTGTGCAATAATAGATTGCTTGTCCCCCCCTCCCCACATTGCTAAAAGTGCTTGCACAAACATTTTTTCAAGATGGCTGCTAGCTAGAAACAAAGATGGCCTCTACCTCTCTTCCATTGGCAGCCATTTTGAAGCCTCTCCGTCAACCATGAAAGGAGCAGCTACTGCTGGAGGGTTATGGGTTTGATCCGGATGTCAGGATTGTAGAATCTCTGTCATAAATTAGCCTGAGTTCCTCCATGTCAGTTATATTACTAGTTGGGGCCCGGCGCCTGTTAGTCCCGGCCTTGTGGTTTGTAAGCAATAAAATAGAATAGTGATGTTTTGTTAACCTTATCTTGTTATGGGCAGAAAGGGCTGTTTGTCACCTCTTTCAAGGATGGGAGTTTGGAATCCTGTTTTGGTTTCACATATGTCTTTTCTCACTCACCTCCCCCCTTGGGAACTGTCAAGTTTTGGGCGGGAGAAATGTATTGATAAGCTGAGGCAAATCTGGCTTCTAGTCAGATTTGACTTTTCAGTCCATTGCGTGTAGTGCTAATCAATAAAACTATTTTTCTTTTGAATAAGTTTTGTTGTGAGTTTCCTGTGCGCTTGACATCAAGTCAAATCTCACAACTCCTTTCACCTGCAAAATGCAGGGCGAGGGACATACTTTTTCTGATCAGGGAGAGGGCCTGGATTGGGACCTCTCCCAGGCCGAAGGCGCTGGTGCGGGGCCGCACAGCTCGGCCATGATGCGGGCTGTCTCGGGGGCAACCCCGGGGCCCGAGGAATTCTTGGAACGTCACATCACCCAGCGCAGGCGATTGTCAAAGTACGACCGCCCTACTGGGGATGAACGCTGGCCGGAGCACCTGGGACTGCCTAGCTACGCGCTGGAGCCTGTGGGTGAGACACAGGACTTGCAGTACAAGCTGGACAGGGTGACTAACTGGCTGCAGGACCTCTCGGGTCGGCTGGATCCGGAGGAGAGACGCCGAACACAACGCCTGCTTAAGGACGTGCTCGGTGGGGGTGCACACGATACCAGTGCACGGAGAGAGAGCGGTGGGTTTGCACTGCAGGAACACGGCATGGCGGCCGCACAAGCAACGGCAGAGGCGGCTGAGGCGTTGGCCAGAGCCCGGGCTCAGCTAGAAATCGAAGCAGAGGCGGAAGCACGCGCAAGAGCGCAGAGGGAGAGAGAAGACGAAGGCGAGGAACGAGAGGACGAAGGCGGCGTGGGCGGCGACGGTGCTGGCGGAGACGGCGCGGACGGAGGCGAGGACGCAGCAGCGGCGGCGGCGGCACGGGCAGCGGCGGATGTCGCGGGAGCCGAGGCGGCGGCAGCAGCGGCGGCGCGTGAAGCAGCGCGAGCGGCCGCGCGGGCAGCAGCAGCGGCGCAGGCAGCGGAACGAGCGAGAGCGGCGGCTGGGAGAGGAAGAGGCATCGGCCGGGGTGCAAGACCCCCGGCCCCGGCCCCAGCACCGGCGGACTGGGGTCCCGGGCGCCTACCTGCCCACCTCCGTGGGGTGGAAATGCGGAACACCTATAAGTTCAAGGCAAAGTTTTCCGGGGACCCCTCCGATTTCCCCACGTTCCTGGTGCACCTCCAAGCCTACATGATGGACATGGGGTTCACTTTCCAAGACGACGCCGAACGGGTGCGTTTCGTGGGGCAAGCCCTGGAAGGCAAAGCCGCCAAATGGTTTGTGGATTTGTACCGTTACCACCCCCAAGCCACCCGCGACTACAACCATTTCATGAGGGCCCTGCGCCAGATGTACGTGGAACCGTTTGAACGGGAGACTGCGGAGAAGAAACTCCGGGCTCACCGGCAAGGAAAATTGTCAGTGGTTGAGTACGCCAGGGAATTTAAGGAGCTGACTTCCTCTGTGCCGGACTGGACGGAGCCCCAACGTGTGCTGGCGTTTGTGGGGGGTCTCAACCCCACTCTGGCTGACAAGTGCCTCCTCCTGGAAGACCCCCTCACCGTCGAAGGGTGGGTCCAGCTGGCTGGAGAAATGGAAAACCGCTTGGAACGGGCCTCAATGGTGCAAGCCCTGGCCGGGAAAACCATGGCGAAGACTTCCACCCCGGTGAAGACCAAGCCCAGAACCAAATTGGAACCGGCGGAGCGCACTCGGCGCATGGAGAAAGGGCTGTGCTTGGGATGTGGCCAAGCCGGGCACTTCCTCGCACACTGCCCAACGAAAGCGGCTGCGACCCCGAAAGCTGCGAGCAGCGCTCCATCGAAAGCCGCGCCTGCCAAGAAAACCACCACGAAGAAAAGCACCAAATCTCTCCTGGTTCCAGTGACTGCCGTGCCAGCGGTAGACGACTCGGAGGAGGGAAGCGGGCTGGAGGACGAGGATCAAGCTGAGGAGCAGTCGGGAAACGAGGACGGTCTGCTGTAAAGGCGCCCCGCCAGCAGGCCGCCAACAGGGGCAAACGCGTGGTGAGTGATTCCCCCTTGCTACTCCTCCCGGCCAACCTCTCTAACCCCAAGTCGGGAAAAACGGTGGGAATCCGATGTATCGTGGACTCGGGGTGCACCCAATCCCTAGTGAGCCCAGCACTGGCCGAGACTTTGGGGGTGGGGAAAGTGGCACTGAAGGAACCCTTGCCAATCACCCAGTTAGATGGGAAATGCGCTCCCGGAGGGGAAGCTACGGCAAAGACTCGCCCCATGGACTTGGACATAGAAAAACATTGGGAGCAAATCCAACCTTTGGTGGCCCCTCACTCTGCCTTCCCATGCGTGTTGGGGTTGGATTGGCTGAGGGAACATGATCCCCTTGTGAGGTGGAAGGAAGGGACTGTGGAATTTACCTCCGCCGCCTGCGAACAGCACACGCGGCAGCAGGGTCCTCCGAGGTCCGGGGTGGTGGCTGCTTTGGGGGTGGGGGTGGACGCGCTCCCTCCTGAATACCGGGACTTTGGTGATGTGTTCGCGGAGGTGGAGTGCAACCAGCTTCCCCCCCACCGCAAAACGGACTGTGCCATCGAATTAAAGAAAGGAGAGCCTCTCCCCAAAGCCAAACTTTATTCCATGAGCCCGCGGGAAATGGCGGAGCTTAGGGAATTTTTGGATAAAAACCTAGCAAGGGGTTTTATTAGACCAGCCACATCTTCCTTGGCAGCCCCGGTCCTTTTCGTAAAAAAGAAGGACGGTTCGCTGCGGTTGTGCACCGACTACCGCGGGTTGAACGCGGTCTCCACCTGCAACGCCTACCCGCTTCCCCTGATAAAAGACTTGTTGGGCCACTTGGGGAAGGCTAGCGTTTTCACGAAACTGGACTTAAGGGAAGCCTACTATCGAGTTCGAATCAAGAAGGGGCATGAATATTTAACGGCTTTTAATACGCCCCTGGGACAGTTTGAATACACCGTAATGCCGTTCGGCCTCGCCGGCGCTCCGGGCGTGTTCATGAATATGATAAATGAAATTATGCATGATTTATTGTACCAAGGGGTGTTGGTTTATATTGATGATATTCTTGTGTATTCAGAAAATGTTGAGAGTCATATTAAGCTGGTCCGCGAAGTGCTCCGCCGCTTGCGGAAGCACCAATTATTTGCTAAACTGTCAAAATGTGAGTTCCACCGCGATGCAGTGGAGTTTCTGGGTTTCCGGGTCTCCCAGGCTGGGATCGAAATGGACCCTGGCAAAGTGCGCGATTTGCTGGTGTGGGAGCCTCCCCGCACCAGGAGGCAATTACAAAGTTTCTTAGGATTCGCTAATTTTTACAGGACCTTCATTCCCAACTTTGCCAAGGTTGCGCTGCCCCTCACTGACTTGTTAAAAACCAAAGGGGGGAAGACGGCAAGCCGACCTGGGGCGCCGCTCCTTTGGACTCCCGCCTGTCAGGAGGCGTTTGATAAATTAAAACTGTTATTCACGTCTGAACCTGTGTTGGCCCATGCTGACCCCTCTAAGCAATTTACTGTACAAGTAGATTCCTCGGACGTAGCAATGGGGGCCGTGATCCTCCAAGAAGGGGGGGACGGTAAATTGCACCCCCTGGCCTATTTATCAAAGAAATTTTCAGCTGCGGAAAGAAATTGGGCAATTTGGGAAAAAGAGGCGGCTGCAGTGAAATTGGCCCTTTCCACCTGGCGGCATTGGCTGGAGGGGTCCACGATCCCGTTCGTAGTCTGGACTGATCATAAAAACCTTCAGGCACTCAAGCAGCCCCGCTCGCTTTCCGCCAAGCAAATGAGATGGGCGGAGTTTTTTGCTCGTTTCAACTTCTCCCTAAAGCATCTCCCTGGCAAACTGAATTTTTTGGCTGATGCACTATCGCGCCTGCCTCAGTACAACAGCAAACGGGACCCATTGGTGGATACCGTCTTTACCCCCGCCCAACTGGGGATGGCCGCTGTGACGCGCAGCCACACAAAGACTGATACGCCCATCCCAGGGGGCTGGGTCCAAAAGGAGTTGTCAACTGACCCAGAGTTTTGTTCCCTCCGCCCTGATCTGTCTGAAAAGGGGGGGCTCTTTTTCAAAGGCGAAAGACTCTTTGTGCCGGCCGCGGCCCGGGGAAAAGTTTTAAAACTTTGCCACGATGCAAAAACCGCTGGACATTTTGGTTTTGTGAAAACTCTGCACCTGGTTAGGAGACAGTACTGGTGGCCATCCTTGCGTAAAGATGTGGAAAAATATGTGCAGGGGTGCCCCATTTGTATTGCCTCAAAACCGATTGGGGGCAAGAAAAAGGGGCTTTTGCAACCACAGCCCACCCCCTCACGTCCATGGACTGATGTGACTATGGACTTTATCACAGACCTGCCCCCCAGCCAAGGGAACACTGTTATCTGGGTAGTAGTGGATGCTTTTTCCAAACAGGCTCATTTCGTCCCCTGCACGGGGGTGCCCTCAGCACCAAAACTGGCCTCTCTTTTTATTAAACACGTGGTACGTCTGCACGGGATCCCGACACGTGTCCTGACGGATCGGGGCCCCCAGTTCGTTTCCAAGTTTTGGAGGGAGCTTCTTAAGCTATTAGGTGTGGAGCAAGCCCTCACCTCAGGCTACCACCCAGAGTCAAATGGCCAGACCGAAAGGGTAAACCAAATCCTGGAACAGTACTTACGCTGTTTCATCAATCACCAGCAGGATGATTGGGTTTCTTTATTGCCACTTGCTGAATTCGCCTATAACAATGGGGTCCACTCCTCAACTGGGGTATCGCCCTTCAAGGTGGTGTATGGAACTGATTTGGTGTCAGCCCCCACCTGGGGACTTAGCTCCGCGGAGGTTCCTGACATAAACAAATGGGCAGCCTCCATCAGTATGGGCTGGCCGGAGATCGTTGCTAGCCTCAAGAACGCCAAACATGCCTATAAGGCTCAAGCTGATAAGAAGAGAGTACCTGCACCTGATTGGAAAATGGGTGATTTAGCCTACTTGTCTACTAAAAACTTAAGGTGCCAGCAGAAATCCAAGAAACTTGGTCCAAAGTATGTGGGACCATTTAAAGTGGTGAAACTGATAAATGCTGTGACTGTGGAGCTAGCTCTGCCAAAAACTTACAGGAATGTGCATCCGGTTTTTCATTCCAGCCTGCTGCGAAGAGCTCCAGCCCCGGACGAGTGGCACCCTCCTCCATCTATGCCTGTTCCAATTTACATCGATAAGGACACCCACTATGAAGTCAACCAAATCTTAGACTCTCGATTGCATAAGGGTCGCCTTCAATATTTGGTCGATTGGAAAGATTTCCCCTCTGGGGATAAAGAGTGGGTTGAGGCTGGGAACGTGAAGGCACCCCGCCTTCTCCGGGCTTTCCATCGAGCATTTCCTGATTGTCCTCGCCCGGTTGATGCCGGCTAGGTGGAGGAGTGAAGTTAGTTTTAATGTGGAGGGATGTCAGGATTGTAGAATCTCTGTCATAAATTAGCCTGAGTTCCTCCATGTCAGTTATATTACTAGTTGGGGCCCGGCGCCTGTTAGTCCCGGCCTTGTGGTTTGTAAGCAATAAAATAGAATAGTGATGTTTTGTTAACCTTATCTTGTTATGGGCAGAAAGGGCTGTTTGTCACCTCTTTCAAGGATGGGAGTTTGGAATCCTGTTTTGGTTTCACATATGTCTTTTCTCACTCACCTCCCCCCTTGGGAACTGTCAAGTTTTGGGCGGGAGAAATGTATTGATAAGCTGAGGCAAATCTGGCTTCTAGTCAGATTTGACTTTTCAGTCCATTGCGTGTAGTGCTAATCAATAAAACTATTTTTCTTTTGAATAAGTTTTGTTGTGAGTTTCCTGTGCGCTTGACACCGGCCTTTATGCCACTTAGAGTGCCAAAGTGGCACTCCTTCCCTCCCCAAGAAGAGGCCCTCAGCTGCACTCTTTTTCTGGGCTCCATCCATCCTTCTCCCCCCACTTGTCCTGTTCCATCTGCCAGTTGTCCTCCCCCTCCCTCCAGCAGTTTTTCTGTTTTCTCTTCTTTCTTGGCTCCCTCTGGTCTGCATTTCCACTCTGTGCTCTATTTTTCTCTTCTTCCTCCCACTCGCTGTTGTCTTCCTTCCCGCCTACCCACTCCTTCTTTTCCTCGTCCACCTCCAGAGTTGGAACAAAACTGGAGTACCCATTTTGGATTGCCAGAATTGCCCAGGCAATCCAGAATAGCTGCTGAGATTTTGTGATGGGATCTGGTCAGACCTTGAGATTGTAAACATCTTTTTCACCCCCCACCCCTTTATTGTTTTACAATTTAATATTTTCTCTGATGCCTGGGGATTCCACCATGTTTGTAGAAACAGCTCCCTCCTGTGAACGTGGTCTTAATCTGTTGATTTAATTATCCACATCCGGAGCCATTATACTGCGCTTTGATCTATGATATCTTCATGCGTTCCTCAAGGCCCACAGGAACATTCGTGGTGCATGTACTTGGCATGTTGGAGTTTCCAGAGTCAGTCTGTGGCATTTCAAACTCAGGGATCTCCAATATCTGGAAAGGCATTCCTCTACCTGTGGTCCTGGAGAACATCAGAAGATCTAGTCCATCTAGTCCAGCATCCTGTTTCACACACTGGCTCAGCAGCGCTGGCCGCTTCGGGCGTGAATGGCTGCCGAACCGGCCGAAGCACACCGAAGCGCACCGAAGCGCACCGAAGCGCACCGAAGCGCACCGAAGCGCACCGAAGCGCACAGGCCTCCATTGCACCCTCCACCCCACAAGCTGTAACTAGACACAGCTGGTTCAGAGGGCTCTCGTTCCCTTCTCCACCCCCCATCCCTGGTCAATTAAATCTGCCTCCAGAACAACCATCGGTGTGTCAGATTAACAAACGGAATTCTGCATTAAGCCAGCCAGGTTCTTACGCACAGGAGGAGGGAGAGGGAGGGACTCGGGGGCGGGGGGCGGGGGAGAATTGGTTTTTGAAGTTCGTAAAGATTAAATTGAGTGGGGCCAGAGTTATCGTTTGCGTAGGAACCACCGTAATTGCATAATAATTCTGTTTACCCTCTCCAATCCTCATTTGCTCTTCCTTACCGCAAGTTCTGTCGGAAATGATTTTGCAGGGCTCCGTCAGGAGAGCAGGACTTTCTAGAGCGCCTCTGCCATCTTGTCATCTGCTTTTACGAAGCGAGGTTTTACAACACGCTGTGCATCTTCCCACGGAGGGGATGTTTTGTGCTTAGCAGTTGATAACGTGGGCCACAGTACCGCTTGTCTGTAGGACTGGTGGGGCAATTTGTCTAGATTTTGTGGGGCTGTAGATTGAAGGATCTGCCCCCAGAGGAGAAAGGCTTCGAATGAGATTGTACAACTCTTCTAGATGTCTTGCAGCCACGGGGAGGATGGGAAAACTGCAGGATAAGGTTTACAGCCTTGTGTACAAGGTGGTTTATCTTTCCTTCCATTGTTTTAGCTGTAAGAAAACTGCCCTGCAAGATCAGGTCAAAGTCTGCTTCTTCCTCTCTTCAACAGCTTCTTGTGTCAATCCAGCGACCGAATAGGAAGTGCATGGGCCAGGTTAGAAAGCAGCAGCCTTCCTACATTGTTGTTTCCCAGCAACTGATACTCTGGTATACTGCCTCTGAGCAGGGAGGTTCTATTTAGAGAGTCAGTTTGGTGCAGTGGTTAGGAGTGCGGACTTCTAATCTGGCATGCCAGGTTCGATTCTGCACTCCCCCCCCATGCAACCAGCTGGGTGACCTTGGGCTCGCCATGGCTCTGATAAAGCTGGTCTGACCAAGCAGTGATATCAGGGCTCTCTCAGCCTCACCTCCCTCACAGGGTGTCTGTTGTGGGGAGAGGAAAGGGAAGGCGAATGTAAGCCGCTTTGAGCCTCCTTCGGGTAGGGAAAAGCGGCATATAAGAACCAATTCTTCTTCTTCAGTAATCTCAGGGCTCTCTCAGCCTCCCCTCCCTCACAGGGTGTCTGTTGTGGGGAGAGGAAAGGGAAGGCGAATGTAAGCCGCTTTGAGCCTCCTTCGGGTAGGGAAAAGCGGCATATAAGAACCAATTCTTCTTCTTCAGTAATCTCAGGGCTCTCTCAGCCTCCCCTCCCTCACAGGGTGTCTGTTGTGGGGAGAGGAAAGGGAGGGCGATTGGAAGCCGCTTTGAGCCTCCTTCGGGTAGGGAAAAGCGGCATATAAGAACCAATTCTTCTTCTTCAGTAATCTCAGGGCTCTCTCAGCCTCCCCTCCCTCACAGGGTGTCTGTTGTGGGGAGAGGAAAGGGAGGGCGATTGGAAGCCGCTTTGAGCCTCCTTCGGGTAGGGAAAAGCGGCATATAAGAACCAACTCTTCTTCTTCTTCTAGTTCTTAAAAGTTTCTAGACCTCTTCCCCTCAACACATTTAGTCTCTTCCATAAACTCCACCCAACAAGTTGTCTTTTGAACTACCCGTGGATCGTGGCCACCAACACAACTTGTGCCAGTGAATTCCACAGGTCACTTATGTGTGTAGCATGAAAGAGAACCTGCCATTACCTGTATTGTGTATTTGACTTGGCATGACCAACATGCCTCTTTGTTGTGTGTGCTGCCATCATACCAATGGCCTCTGTGGGTCAAGCTTATCATGGGAGATCCCCAAGTGGAGAATCTGCTATTTAAATCTGTAACAGCTGGCTCACTGTTAGTAATAACACCCTAAGGCCCAAGTGGGTGGAGAGTGGGGGTGGGTGGCCCGAGGCAGGGCCCACAAGGGACTCACAAAGCACATCCTGATTGGGCCCCACATCAGGCTGCCCACAGCCACTCTTCGCCCACCTAGCCGGCCAGGGGCTCTCTGCTGCCATTTCGGCAAATTGCCGCTGGATGGGTGGCCAAAGGGAAGCGGCCACGGGGTGGAGGGGGCGGGGGAGGATTCTCTTCCCTTTGGGCTGCAAAGCCCCCTCACCACCTCACAGAGCCGGCGAGAGGGCTTTTCTGCCCAAAGTGAAGCCTTTCAAAGCCAATTTTTAAAATAGGTTTTGATACTAGTAATATTAATAATTATGTATGCTGTGCGCCACCCCCAGGGGCCAAAAACAGTCCAGGGACTAAATTGGGTCATGAACCCCCCCTCCCCCCACACACACACATACAGAGTCTTGCTCCATATTGAGCCTCACATGGCTGTAATTTAAAGTTTCTAAAACTGCCAAGAGTCCGTTTATGGATTCCTCTTCCCAGCTGCCTCTGGCCCTCGGGGGGTTCCGTCCTCGGTCCTGTTGGTCAGGGCTGAGGGGGTCGCTGCCACAATCCATCAACACCATCGCGGTGTGTGTGTTCATTCAGCTGCACGTACACCTCAGGATCACTCCACCGCCACTCATATAACACACAACCCAAAACACATTGTTGACCTGCGGCGTCCGTTCTATATTCCTAGGGACAGATTTTCCACACCCTCCCGCAGGAGTGCTACAGGGCCGAATCAGGGAGTGTGGTGTTCTTGTGCAGATACACGTTTGAGTCCATTATTCAGAAATTATTCAAAAGCAATATATTTGACAAGCTGGGTCCCCCTGAAGAATCACACAGGATGGTAAATTGGGGGGGGGGGATTTCCCCACTTGTAGACCTGGATCTTATAAACTCTCCAGTCTTGAACAAGCCAGTTTTCTGATCTCTGACTTTGCCCTTTATCTGATTCTCAACAGCTCTCAACATTCCCTGCCCCACGAGGCATGCTCAGGCCTCATCAGGCCCTGCAGGGAGTTTTTTTTTTTCTTTCAATTAATTGACCCAGTCAAATTTTCCTGAATATCTGGGGAGACTGCTTCTATTGCCCTGTGTATAGGCGACCTGGTCTTGCTTTTTCCGTGAACGATATGAGCCGACTGTTTTGTTATTAGATAGAACAACCAGTCCTCCCTGTGCCAGCCCTCCAAGCCCATGTCTCTTCTAGAAACTGAGCAATGCTCTGCACCACTCTGCACCAGGGCATTCTGCACAGCTCTGTGTATGCTTGGGAAATATGCAGGGATCTGGATCATCCACACAGCCCCGTGTCTAGAAATGGGGGTGCTCCTCTCCAAAGCACTGAGCCCGACTCCTTTGTGATGGGGAAGGAAGACAGTCTCCTCAAGGGGGCTAGAGGGAACTGGAGGGGAGTGTGAGGTTTCACCCCATGATAAAGGGGGTTGTGTCGGTGTAATGCGGAGGGGGAGAAGTGTACCACGAGGAATTAATGAGATCACAAAGAACAAAGGCAAGGGAGAGAGCAGGCGGGAGGAACCTGACGGTTTTAAAATATCCCCGCTGACCAGAGATATAATGGAGTGGGAAAGAAATAGACTAGATCCCTGTGGTAAAAACTATTAGAGGCAGCGAATTATAAAACTATTAACCAGAATGTAACTCCCAATTAAAAGATGATTTAACACTGGAATCTGATGGATGAATTTTGATTAAATAGAGGAACTATTAGGAGCCGAGGGAAATGGACTTCTCCCGCCACTTCAGAAAGTTAAAAGGCAGTTTGATATAAAAATTTATAAATTAAGGTTAATTACTTTAAATAACATGGCTGGAAGCAATAAAACTGGATTTATCATATTCTCTGGAGTTGGGGGAGAGGGGGGATGCAGAGATTCCCACCTCTCGATCCGGCGGGGGAAATATTGAATTAGTGTCTTCAGGTACAGGTTAGGAAGGACAAAGGGAAGGAAGGCCTGCATTTGGCCAACTCTGCGTGGATGGCTGGCTCTCCATGTGGCACGGTTGTTTGTGCGACAAATCGCCCCCTGTTCAGGTTGAAATGAAATGTTCTCACTCTTCTTTTTTTGAGGGCCACGCTGCAATGAGAGGGTCACAGCCCTCTGGCTACCTGCAAAAAGGTAAACTGCAGATGTGTACACCTGCAGTCTTCATTGGGGCAATCAGGAAGAGGGGAGGGTTGATTTAACCCTTCAATCCCTGATCAGTTCTGGTACTTGAAAGTGGGGCTCCTCTGCTTTTTTGTTTGGGTTTTAAAGGGCATTTGAAGGAGACGTCATTCCGTCCCCTCATTTTCAGTGCTAAAACCAGACTGGAGGGTTTAGTGTTGTTTAGATTCAAGGGGGTCGCCATGTTGGTCTGAAGTAGCACAATAAAATCAGAGTCCAGGAGCACCTTTAAGACCAACAAAGATTTATTCAAGGAGGGAGCTTTCGAGTGCAAGCACTCTGTGAATAAATCTTTGTTGGTCTTAAAGGGTGCCATTGGGCTCAAATTTTGCAGTGTTGGTTAGGGGTAGTCAACCTGTTGTCCTCCAGATGTCCATGGACTACAATTCCCATGACCCTCTGCCATGGGAACTGTAGTCCATGGACATCTGGAGGACCACAGGTTGACTACTCCTGAGTTAGGGAACCTGAACAGGGGTGGCAGGTGCTTCTTCCCTTCCCAGTTGGCCCCAGCCAGATTCCGTTGGCACTCACATAAACGTTGCCTTTAGCAGAGGGGAACAGATCTGTGAACTTCACCAGGTCCCTCTTGGCCCTAAGTCAGTGGTTCTTGGAATGTAGGAATGGTCTGGAGCCATGTGCAGTCTTTGAAACCAAAGTTATGGGTAAGCAACTGGTAGCGTTGGCAACTCCAGGCTAGGATATTCCTGGAGATCTCGAGGGTGGGGCCTGGAGAGGGAGGAGATGGCGGAGGGGAAAGATCTCAGCATGATATAATGGCATGGATTCTCCCCTCCAAAGCAACCGTTTTCTCTGGGGGAGTTCATTCCTGCTGTCAGGAGAACAGTTGTGATTCCAGCTCTCCAGGTGCCATCCAGAGCCCAGCAACCCTAGCGAGCGGTCTCGTTTTTAAGTCTTTAAATATTTTTCTTACCCATTTCAGTTCTCTCTTTTCCATTGCTGGTGTTGTTGGATTCATTTGTTTTGCGCATGCATAACGTAGAGTTCTTATATGGTGCAAACCACGTCTGTCAGTATTAGCCGATCTGTTGACAGACAATTATTGAGATAAATGCACATTTTATGGCTGGGAGAAAACAGGAAATGACAGAGAAACACGTCATCATGCGTCTGTGACTCAGAGAAGAGCAGTGGAACCAAAACAGGGATGTTCACAATAATGCACAGATCGAGTCAGCTTAATGAAATGTTGTTAGCTTTGAGTGGTTTTTTTCCTTTGTTTCTCAAGAAAATACTTGTTACTCTTGATCACTTAATGCTGTAAATTATTACTGTAATTTATTATTTCTTTTCAATGAGAGTAAATGGGGGAAATGTAAAAAAGAAGGGTTGGCTGAGAGAAGGAGGAGAAATTAGAAATCACCCATAGCTTGGAGATACGCCTCGTCATGCAAATTAGAGTAGAGCAGGCTGGATGCAGTGATGCACCCACGGAAATGCAAGCTCAGTCCATGCTCTTCCGCTGGCCTACGCACTAACGCCAGACTCACCTGCTGCTGCTCCATAGACCAAGAGCCAGTAGTTGTGTGCACAATGTGGGCACAAGTTGAAAGGCAAGTTGGATTCTAATGTATTTAATTCAGCACAACCCCCCTGCAAAGTCTTTGGAGCATATTTACTTATTATTATATTTATTATATTTATTTCCGCTTCCACACAGGCCATGCAAATTCCTTACATTTTCTTCCCCCCCCCCCCCGCCCAGTTTTAGAGTTTTTGGCAAACCTCAAGGTGAGATTCCTGCAGGCACTTAGCCGAAACATCCAACACAGCCAGGAGATAGACTGGAGTGGGTTGTAAGGGCCTTATCATCTCTCCAGTCGCATTCCATCTGCACTGCCTCCTAATTGTTTTTTTTGATAGTACAGGTCACAATGCTGATGCTGAACTTGAAAGCAATATATGGGTTGGAACGAACATAGAATCATAAAGATGGAAGGGTTCCTATAGGTCATCTAGTCCCACCCCCTGCTCAGTGCAGGATCAGCCCCAAGCATCCAGGATAAGGATCTGTCCAGCTGCTGCTTAAGACTGCCAGTGAGGGGGAGCTCACCACCCAGGAAGCTTAAGACCGCCAGTGAGGGGGAGCTCACCACCTCCTTAGGCAGCCCATTCCATGGCTGAACTAGACTTACAGAATCCTAGAGTGGGAAGGGGCCATGCAGGCCATCTAGTCACCCCCCCCCCCCCCGCTCAGTGTAAGATCAGCCTCAAGCATCCAGGAGAAGGATCTGTCCAGTTGCTGCTTGAAGACGGCCAGTGAGGGGGAGCTCATCACCTCCTTAGGCAGCCCATTCCACTGCTGAACTAGACTCACTTAATCCTAGAGTGGGAAAGGGCCCTACAGGCCATCCAGTCCCACCCCCTGCTCAGTGCAGGATCAGCCTCAAGCATCCAGGAGAAGGATCTGTCCAGTTGCTGCTTGAAGACGGCCAGTGAGGCGGAGCTCCCCACCTCCTTTCTCTCTTATGAACCTATCCATCCTCTATGGTCCTCTTCCAAGGCTCCATTTTGTGTGGCCTGCCCAGGTGGGTGGCAACCCAGGAGGAACAGGGCCTTCTCCTTCATGGTTCCCAGACTCTGGAACTCTCTCCCAAAGAGAGTATTCCCATGCGCTGCTATCTTCCACCAGTGCTTGAAGACGTTCTTATTTATTCTGGACCTTCTCAGTGATCCCTTCTTCTAGCTATGGTTTTCGTTATTGTTTATATGTATCTCAGAACAACATTCCAGTCCATGCACACAAATACTTACATCTAGTTAATGGTTCAGCATCCTCTTGGAGAAGAGTGACAAGTGGAGTGCCCCAGGGATCTGTCCTGGGGCCTGTGTTGTTCAACATGATCAGTCCTGGGAAGGCAAAAATGGTGTGTGCCCCCCAGGTTTACTAGGCGGCCAAAGGGGAACCAGTCCAGTCACGAATCCAAGAACGAACATTTTAAAAAATGCCCCGAATGTGGGAAAGGCTTTGTGTGGCGGCCCGAGCTCCTTGAGCACCAGAGATCCCACACGGGCGGGAGACCCTACTCATGCTCGTACTGTGGGAAAAGCTTCAGCCACAAGTCATACATCATTGCCCAAGCAGATCCACACAGGAGAGAAGCCCTACATTTGTTCGCATTGCGGGAAAGGCTTCATCTCCTAGTCGGACCTCATTAAACTTGAGAGAACCCACATGGGGGAGAAGCCTGGACTGAGGGCGGAGCTTCAGCAGGAAGCAGTTCTGGCAACCCACTGGCGGACGCACACGGGCAAGAAGCCGTACAAGTGCTCCGAGTGGGGGAACAGCGTCAGTCAGCGGACGGGCTTGGTCATCCACAAGTGGGCCCATACCGGAGAGAAACCCTTCCAGAGCCTGGTGTGCAGGAGGAGCTTTAGCCAGAGGGCATCCTGGTGACACACCTGAAGCTGTACACCAGAGAGAAGGCGTTCCAGTGCTCAGACTGGCCGTGAAAGGGGTGGGAGAGACCCAGGGTTATCCTGCTTTGCAGTTTCAGAGGTATATATTTGAATGAATGAACGAACAAACAAACGAACAAACAAAGCCTGTGTGGGAAAACATTGAATGGACATACGGATTGAAAGAGGGAGACTCAAATTTTTGGGACATGTACGAGTCTTAATGGACATAAGAGCCCCCAATGGCACAGTTGATTCACACATGCCTTTTAAAAGTGCTTATAAATGGGAACCCAAGAGTGCATTTACGATGTAATCCTCATCATTATGTTGTAGATGTAATCCTCATCAAAGAGCCAGGATTGCCCACAGGTCTGTCTGTCCTCTCCCTCGTGGGGAACTGTGGATTTTTGCTCACCATAGCCATAAACCAGTTATGGCTCGATAGCACTTAATTATGATAATCTTGAAATGGAAACCAAAGATGCATTGATGAGTGCGCTTGGCCACAATATCACAGACATAATTCTCATTCACAGATTTGGGCTCACTGGCATGCGATGATGATGATTTTTAAGCAGAAACACCAGAGTGTGTCAACAGGGCCATTTCCACACTGGGGGCCCCACACCAGGCTGCAGGCTGGAATTTGAGTGAGGGCGGGCTGGGCCACCTCTTCCTGTTCCCATATAGGGGAGCATTTGGCCCAGTGTACCTCGCCCGTGCCAGAATTATGCTCCCACATGGAAGCCACAGCAACGAAGTTCCTAGTGCGGAAACAGTGACTGGGAGGGGTTGACTGTAGTATTGTCACCCTCATCAAAAAAACAAAATTGGCGACAAATCTCTGCGCAATCTGCAGAGGGAGGAAACACAGTTTTTGGCTCGCTATACAAGTCAGACCATATTTGCTCTCTGTGCCACCCCTGGCCTGAGAGAGGTGGGACTGGGTGTCGTCATGTGGAAGTTCTCCGAGTGCCTCGAAGGCCCAGAAAACAAACAATCCTGAACAGGGGCTGTCTAATTGTGATAATTAGTAATTGTTTTTATGGGATGTTTTATGGGTTGTATTGTATTCACTGATGTTGGAAAGTGCCGTGACACCATTGAAGAATGGTGCTATAGAAATCTAAAAATAAATAAAATAAAATAAACATATTTATAAATTATTTGGATGAGGGTTTAGAGGGGGTACTTATTAAATTTGCAGATGATACTAAACTGGGAGGGGTAGCAAACACAACTGAAGACAGCAACAGAATACAGGATGATCTTGATAGGCTTGAGAAGTGGGCTAAACTGAATAAAATGAAGTTCAATAGGGACAAATGTAAAGTTCTATAGTTAGGTAGGAAAAACCAAATACACCAATATAAGATGGAGGAGACTTGTCTTGGCAGTAGCATGTGCGAAAAGGATCTAGGAGTCTAAGAAGACCATACATTGAACATGAGTCATCAGTGTGACTCAGTGACTAAAAAGGCAAATGGGATTTTGGGCTGTATCAAATGGAGTATCATGTCCAGATCACGGGAGGTGATGGTACCACTTTGCTCTGCTCTGGTTCATCCTCACTTGGAGTCCTGTGTTCAGTTTTGGGCACCCCAGTTGAAGAGGAATGTTGACAAACTGGAGCATGTCCAGAGGAGGGCCACAAAGATGGTGAGGGGTTTGTAGACCAACACATATGAAGAAAGGTTGGGGGAGCTTGGTCTGTTTAGCCTGGAGAGGAGATGACTGAGAGGGGATCTGATAACCATCTTCAAGTATTTAAAAGGCTGCCATACAGAGGATGGAGTAGAGTCATTCTCTCTTGCCCCAGAGTGACGGACCGGATCCAATGGGATTAAATTAATGCAAAAGAAATTCCATCTATACATCCGGAAGAAGTTCCTGACAGTCAGAGTGGTTCCTCAGTGGAACAGGCTTCCTCGGGAGGTGGTGGGTTCTCCATCCTTGGAGATTTTTAAACAGGGGCTGGATAGCCATCTGACGGAGAGGCTGATTCTGTGAAGGCTCAAGGGGGTGGCAGGTGACAGTGGATGAGCGAGAGGGTTGTGAGTGTCCTGCATAGTGCAGGGGGTTGGACTGGATGACCCTGGGTGTCCCTTCCAACTCTATTATTCTATGATTGTTTGCTTGAATAGATAGGAAACGGTCATTGCAAGTTCCCTTTCTGAGGCCATTCCTGATTCTAAGAGGGAACATGGTTGATAGGAGGAGAGCGGACTGAAGGGCCACAAAATAGGACCGTGAGATAGCCAAAGGGTCTCTAGTTCCCTTTCTGCTTCAAACTTGGTAGGAAGGTCCTGGTGGAGCAATAAGATTTTCTCTCTTTAAAAGCTTGCAAAAGCCTCACAGCTAAGACAACTGAAACATTTGGCACAATCCTTTAGACAAGGATGTCAAAAATCAAATTGCAGCCATATCACCAGTTGCAATATAACCAGCAGTCATTGACATCACTTCCCATGCACACAGGAAGTGATGGTATCACATTGCCAGTGATGCGGCTTGTTCTGGTATTCGGGCAAAAGCTCTATGACAGAAGCCATTTTTACTATCGCGTTTTTGCCAATGCATCAAGCATCACCAGTGATGTCATCCAATGGACTTCTGGTGTGTCCACTGGAAGTGATGTCCCCCTGTCAGCAGCAATGTAAATGCCATGCTGCACTAGGCCTGCCCCCTGAATGTAATTCCTGGAGTCAAGGGACCTACCTAATGCTTCAGGGGCCTAAAGCAGAAGTCTCAGGGCTTGTGAATGAGTCCTCTTAGCTTGGGAAAGCCCTTTTTAGGACTCCACAAAGGGAAATTAAGGTCTTATAATAAGCAGGGAGTACTGCATCTGGAACCAAGTCATTTAAAGCAGGGGGAGTCAACCTGCAGATGTTCATGGACTACAATTCCCAAGAGCCCCTGCCAGCTAACGCTGGCAGGGGCTCATGGGAATTGTAGTCCATGAACATCTGGAGGACCACAGGTTGACTGCCTCTGATTTAAAGGGTCTGTTGAACCCTGCAATGTCAACCTCTTGTTGGGATCTAGGGACCCCCTGGAATTATAGCTCCTTTCCAGACTACAGAGATCCCCTTGAGCAAATGGATGCCTTGGAGGGGGGACTGTGCGGCATGGCACTCCCCAGGCCCCATCCCCAAATTTCCAGGACTTTCCCAACCTGAATCTGGCAACCCTACTCCCTTTTCGAGCGGGGACCTGGCAACCCTATTTGCATAGTCCAGGGAGGGTTGCAGGTCCACGATGGCACACAGGGAGCGGGGGCCAGGGACGTACGGGCAGCAGGGGAGGCCTGGCCCAGCCTCTGAGCCGTGTCACAGGCAATGCCAAAGACATCACTTCTGCAGGAGGGTCCAACAAGGACCAACCGTGGGACTAGGGAGGCTCAGCCATTTTATCGGAGTGCTGCAGTCAGGAGGAGAAAAGAGGCCATGAGCAAGTCCTGGAGGGGGCACAACATTTCAGGCTAGACAGTTGCTAATGATCCCACATTTCTGATTCCTGGATGGATGGATGGATGGATGGATGGATGGATGGATGGATGGATGGATGGATGGATGGATGGATGGATAGATAGATAGATAGATAGATAGATAGATAGATAGATAGATAGAATTAAAATGATGTATTTTATTGTATATTCTAGCTGACAAGTTATCAGGGAAGGGCAGCCTATACATTTGAATAGAAAGAACAAAAACAAACAAAAGGAAGGAAGGAAGGAAGGAAGGAAGGAAGGAAGGAAGGAAGGAAGGAAGGAAGGAAGGAAGGAAGGAAGGAAGGAAGGAAAATCTCCCCCTGCCTTTTTTTCTTTTTCCTTTTTGGAGGTAAAGTCCTAAGTCCCTTCATCCTCCTTGATAGGAAAGGGGCTCCAAAGGATTGTGCTGCCCCTGGATCCCTATCCCTCCGCAAGGACTCCGGCTGTGCCCCCCCTTTCCTTCGCCCTCCTGCGTCTGCTTTCCCCCTCCGGCTTCCTCCCTTCTGGGAGCACAGGAGCTCCTACTCTTCTTTCTGGCTCAGTGCTGGGAAGAGGTCATTCGTGGCCTTTGCTTTTCCTATATCAAGCGTGTCATACTGAAGTATCTTCAACCTTGACTCTTCCAGTGGCCCTAATTACAGGACATATTTTTGGCGCTGCGCCTTGATTCCTCTCTGCGCCGGCCCCCTGACCCCGGCGCTTCCTCTCCAGCGCTTGTGTTAACAAGGTTGTCTCTTCCTCAGCTTCCTCTCTCTGATTTGTAACTCAGAATTACCATATCTGGCTTTCACTCGCTGACAACCGTCACTTTAAATAGCCCTTTTAAAGTTAATACGATGGTCATTTGAAAGTGGCAGATTACTTTCCAGTGATGTTAAATGAGCTCTCTGAGGAGGCAGGAGGAGACCTCGGACTGTCCCTCCCTCCCCCTGCAAAGGAATCTCCCCCTTAGTTTATGAACTGAGGGCCCAAAGCAAAACTTTTTATAAATATTTCTGGATGTGGCCTCCAACCCGCGACTCTTTTTGATCCTGTTTCTAAACTCCTTGTGAAATACACTTTCTTCTTGAAATTGTCCTAGATTTTGATCCCCCTCTGTGACATCGCCATCTATCCAAATCCGAGTGGCTCCATAGTACTTCGAGCTCATGGCATCTGTTATGACACAAAGACAAGGGGAACTGAGAGGATTAAGGGGCTGCCGGGCTAAGGAAAGACCCAAGAGCCTCAAAGTTTTCAGCTCACAAAATGTTGACTCAGGGCAGGGTTTATACCAGGGGTGAGCAAACTGTGGCCCTCCAGATGTTCATGGACTACAATTCCCATAAGCCCCTGCCAGCGAATGCTGGAGAGCCACAGTTTGCCCACCCCTGGTTTATACAATTACTAGGGGCAAAGCCCATTGTATTCACAATACAATGGGTGCTAGCCTGGGCGCCGTTGAGGGGGGGTTCGCAGGGCTGGCTGCAGGCTCTCCACCGCCGCGTCCCAAGTGGCCCCTTCCCCCCCAATGTGGCGGCCTGGCTTCCTGGTCCCCCCCCCAGCCGGTCCTCTCCCGGCAGCGAAGACTCTTGAAGGCTCACCACCACCCCCCTCCCTGGCCAAGGTGGCTGCATTGGCAGCGGGAAAGAAGCAGGCCTGCCGTGTCTTCGACGCAGTGGCCGTGCTCCATTCCCGGGCAACTCACTGGTGGCGAAGCGTCTTCCCACAGGCAACTCCCCAGATGGCAGAGCCGAGGATGGACCAAGTAGCCATGGGCCACTTGGCTCTGGAGTGGAGTGGAGTGACACTTGGACGGCTCCTGATCGGCCCCTCCAAGTTTTTATCACAGACTCTTCCTGTCCTTTTCTCCTCCAACTTATGCCTTAGGCTTTAATTTATACAGCTCAGCAGGGGCGGTGTAAAGATTCACGGGATGGACAAAATGAGTAGAGGGAACATTTCCTCCCCTAAATAAAAATAGGTAGGGGACAATGAAGTATTGGGCTGTAGATTTGGGACTGAGCATTACATTGAGTTCTTTATCCCGCACTGGGGAAGACCGGTCCCTGGGTTTTCAAGAGGTTTGTCAGCCTCCCAGTGGCACCTAGAGATCTCCCGCTATTCTCGTTGATCGGCAGACCACAGAGATCAGTTCCCTTGGAGAAAATGGCTGGATATGGTGGGAACAGACCTGATCCTGACACTTCAGAAGGTAGATTATGACATTCTACCTGCTGTGGTCCCATCCTTCCCCAAACCTTGCCCTTTTTGCTGGAGTCTCAATGTGCAATGGGGAGTAAAGTACCGGCTGTTTAAAAAATAAATAAATTTTATTAAATGAAACAAGAAAGGGCTTCTAGCCTCTTTTTTAATGTATATTTTTATTTATTTTTATTGTATATAAAGCGCTTACAGAAAGATGAAAAGAAAAAGAAACAACCAGCTAGCAAAATAATTGTTGATACATGTGAGAGTATAGTCTGTTATTATCTTAAGAAATATATATTCAGTTCCCATCGCATATTAGTCCTAACCTAAAAGTTATTGTTGTCTTTCTTAGCAAAGTAATTGTTGATACATATGAGAATATAATCTGTTATTATCTTAAGTAATATATAGTCAGTTCCCATCGTATGTAACCTAAGAGTTGCTGCTGTCTTTCTTAAGAATGACCAGGTAATTGCTCCAGTGTTCGTCACATTCTTCAGGTGGTCACAAAAAATGGAATTGTGCTCTTTTCCATGATGTATCTGCTGATAGGTCTTGAAATATTTGTGCTTCTTGATCCACCAAACTCAGCTGCGTCGCCTGATGCTTTTTGAATAGATTATTTCTTGCAGCCTTGCTGTCAGAGCCCACAAAGATGTCTCTTGGTTGCTTCTTGTGTGCGATCACCTTTGAATAGACTCTGTATACTTTGTCAATCCGAATCTCTTCCTCCTCTAAGTAGTCTTCCAGGCTTTCGGTGATTTCCTTCCTTAAATCTGTTTTCCCAAATTCTTCCGGAATGCCTTTGATTTTTATGTTCCTAGCTTTAGATTCTACTTCCAGGGCTTCAGATTTGTCTTCTGCCACTCTCTCCCGCTCCTGTTGATTAACTTCCAGACATTGGATCCTCGTTTGGTGTGTTGCCAGCTGAGTTGTGTTTTCCTCAGCTATTTTTTTCAAACCGTCGATTCTGTCTGAGAGCTCTTTCTTGGTATCTTGAATTTCCTTTTCAACCTTTTTGACTACTTTCAGTATCTCTGAGTTGCCCTTGCATAATAAACGGAACATCTGTGCATTAATTAGGTTTTCCATTGCTGTAAACAACTCCACAAAATGCATAGTCACAGATCACAGACAGGGCATCTCGCGAGAGTTCGGGCAGTCAGGAATTATCAGTTAGTCAATCTCCATATTCTGTCAACATCTCCTGCTGAGCTCTCCTTAACAAATTCTTAAGCTCTTTCTTTTGTTTGTTTTGATGAGTGTATTTAGCTGGCTTGTCCGAAGAAAGAATTCCCTTGCAAATTGGTTAGGGGGGAAGAAGGGGGGCTAGTGCCTGGCTTTAAAGAAGAGGAAAACGAACAGAGAACTCACAGCATTTGCACTGTTGATTTGCCAGACTTCGGCTCTTGTCAAGCTGGAAAGAGATAATCTGGGAGAACTGCAGGATTTTATGCGGCTGGTCGTTTCAAGATTAGAAAGTTGTTTTTGACAAGGGCTGCCATTATGGCCCCGAGCACAAGCAGCGGTGATCTGGAGAACTTAGTCTCCGCGGATCTGTAGGACCCTCAGGATGCCGTTCCCGGTTCCTGGGGCGACCAGCAAGCGAGATTTGCCCATCCTGCTCAGGTCTGCCAGGTGCTTCTGCTCCTGGCCTTCTGCTTGGCTCGGGAGCTCATTACAGAACGGGCTAGCACAGTTGTCTCCTCTAGCCTCTTCTTGAAAACTTCTAAAGAAGGAGACCCCCCCCCTCCAGGAAAGCCTGTTCCCTTGTGGAACCGCTCTAACCATCATGAAGTCCTTCCCTATATAGCTATCCTGGAAACGCTATAATTTTACCAAAGCGTTTCCAGTGATTCCTAGGGACAATTAATGTTAACTCCAGGTTTTTCCCTAGAAGTGACATCACACTGTGTTGCTGTAGGTGGTCCCCATGTGGTCAACACTTCTTTCCCGCATGGCCTGGCAGCCATATTTCCAGAGGCAACCGTATTTCCTCTCTTCCTGCACAGTAGGAAAGCACTTCTTTTTTGCTGTCGTCACAACTGACAGTCTAACCCGGGCCATTTAGGCCACACACACACACCCATCCACACAACCAGGCTTAATATTACATCAATAAAACATTCATTCTAAACATTACTGCTTAAATTTTCTCATTGCTGTTTCCTCCCTTTGTTTTTATATAGCAGCATTCTGAACCTAAGGCGGGAGGCCTCTCTGTGATGGAATAGCCAGCATGCCCAAAGGTGTCAACCTGCGAGAGGCGGAAGGAAGCCCACCACTGTTTTTCTGCGTTCTGCTTTCCTGGCCTCAGTCACAGGCCTGGTGAAAGAGCACCATTTTACTTCACGAGTTCTGGCAGGGCCTGGATCACAGTTGGTAGTTCATCCCATCAGGCAGGATGAGGCCGGTCAGATTTCTCTGGGGCCAGGGATCCTTGGCAATTTTGTATTTGCAGACTCTTCGGAGGGGGCAGGGTTTACCGATACACATATGTATCTTGGTATTGTGGAGGGGGTGGGAGATGCACACAAACTGTTTACGGCATACCAGAAATGCACAACATTTGCAAAGAGGAGATGGAACTCCAAAACTTGTGGAAGAATTCACCACGGTCCTCACAATGCCATGCTGGGTTTTGTTTTTATTAAAACAGAATAGGCAAACTCTGGGGGAATTTCAAAACTCTGTTAGCTTAGCCTTACAACATTGGGGCTATGGGAAGGTTCCTGAAAGGGGAAAAAACTGAAAAATTGATCACAGTGTTTGGGTGCCCCCCCTTCTCTGGCATCCACATATGCTACATGACACATTGTCCCAGTGTATCCACTGACAAATGTTTGAACATCTTTTCTGTGTGTTTGGCTAATCAATGAGGAACATCATTTCAAAGTATAATTCCCCTACCCTGACACCTTCGGACACCATTAAACAGGATGTGCTTCCTCTGTAGTTTAAAATTTGGTTAGAAAAATCGACACCTTCCCCGCCCCCCTTCTCCCTGAATTGATTTTGAAGTTCATGAAGGAGGGTTCAGATCAGCAAATCTACTAAGTCTGGTTGGACAATCAGTATATTTAGGAGACTCAATTGACTGTGGCCCTGACCTTCCTGAGGGTAGAAGACAAAACTCACGAGGACGATCAGCCTGAAAACGGGTGGAGAAAGAAGACAAGGGAGAAACCCCTTCTTATCTCACACCCCATCGATGAGCAACCGGGGGGCAACTGTATGGAGGGAGAAAGGCACAATAGTCTCTGCAGCCTTGTCCTACCCTTGCACCCACCCTCCCATCTCCATTTCCTGCTCTGAGAATTTTTTTTTAATGCCGTGGTCCATGTTGCAGCGCATCACAAAGCTGTCAAAGGTAAAATAAAATCTTCTGCAAAGGGTCCAAGGTCTTTTTTGGATCCCTTGACCTGTTTTATGGAGCCTGTTATGTGGTGCTGATGTAGCTTTTTAGGAATGCCTGGAGAGTTTGGGGTGATGGTGCACTTTTTGCATGGGAACGCTGGCCTGGGAAGAGTTTTGTGCCTGGCATGGTAATTAGCATGCCGAGATTTGAATCGGGGGAGGGGGGGTCGTACGAGGGACATGACGGTGTGCTAGTTGGCTTGCTAAAGACGGCTGCCAGTTGCAGTCTTTGGGGGAAGATGGGAGGGAGGGCGGGGGACCAGCCACAAGTAGGCTCAGTTGGGGTCTGGCACTCAGTTGGGGTCTGGCACTTAGAGATCTTCATCTTTTATTCCTACATTATGTCTTGTTTTTCATGGCTTTATTCATTCCTTTGTTTTACCAGAGCTGGTGTTTAGGCTGGGGGTGGATACTTTTTGGTAGGAGCCTGTGCCTGAGTGCTGGGCCCCACCATGGTCAGGGGCCCCCATAAGAGCCTGGGCATATCCCTGGGCACTGGACTGCCAGGATTGTCCTCAAACATCCATGACATGAAGTTGGCATTGGCATGACTCTTGCCAGACGGTTAGTGGACAGTAAACTTGAAAGGTAAGAGGGAGACATATGTCTGTGGTCATTTGGTCACTGATGCAAATGAGGGCTTCTCCCAGCCAAGGAACTAGCCAATCAAAGGAACCTGTTACGGTCCAATCAGATTGCTCTTAGAGCCAATCCAATTGCTCTGCTTAGGGCCAATCGGATTGCTCTGCTTAGGGCCAATCAGAGGCAGCTGCGGGCTGCCTGAAAGGTATAAAAGTGCATGAGTTTGCCTGTTTTTCTCTGTTCAGTATTTGGAGTTTGTAGCTGGAGTTGCTAAGTAAAAAGAGCTGTTCTGAAGAATTGGAGTCTGTGATCACTGAACCCGCAGACTTAATACATACCATCTGAGTACCCGTGATTTATGGTTCTTCATGGTTTGCATCCAGACCAAAGAGGCATGGTCAACTACAAATTCAAACAGGTTACTGGAAAGGTGATATTGCAGGTCCCCGATGGCCCAGAGCCCCCATCTCCATTGTGGCAGACTTGACCTCCGTGGGTCTAAGTTTACAGCTAATAAACAGGACCAGGTGTTTGGCCCTGTCGTGCAATTGGGACTAGGGTTGTGCGATTCGGCCGCCGAAGCAGCCGTTCCGTCCGGGCGCATTATTGCCTGCAACTTTTGCCATTGGGACTATGGGGAGATTTCTTCCTTATTGAGGATGGTGGTCTTTAGTTGGTTGTGGGGTGGGACTAGATGACCCTTCCAACTCTATGAATCCATGAATTTAAAGAAATAGATATACAGCAGCCAGATAAATAACTCTGAGGGGCTACTGATTAAGGCCATATAGTCTTTCTTTTTCTTAAAAACTCATTCCCCAGAATCAATTATTTAAAACTGTTGTCCACTGGGGGGGGGCATGTTAAGGCAACTTTGCCAACCTCTCTCTCACAAAAAGAATGAGTTGGATGTTCAATTCATTACTGATTCCATAATACAGCAATACTATGGAGGAGAAGGAAGAGATGCCAGCCTCCTGGTGGGATGTGGGGATCCCTTGGAATTCCCACTCCTCTCCAGACTACAGAGATCAGCTCCCCTGCAGGAAACAGCATTGCATCCACAGAGATCCGTGTCCTCCCCAGTCTCCACCCCCCCCAAATCCCCAGGAGTTTCCTCACCTGGATACGGCAACCCTGACTCCCCCCCCCCCATCTCCGCCCCTGGGGATGGTCAACCAGGTCCAGACTGGTCTGTTTGGAATCCAGAACCAGCTGACCATCTGCTCTTTTCAAATGCCTGTGAGCTCGTTCTAGCAGCTGAAGACGAGGAGGGGTGGGCTGCAAAATGGGGCGTGGGGGCGGGAGGAAGCACACCCAGCCATTCAGTGACATGATCTAAATTCTAATCAAACATCATTTAAAGCATGTTTTATTTCTGCCTCTGGAGGGAGAGTTCCCCCCCAGCGCTCGCCATGGCAACCGGTGTCTCATTTCAGAAGTGTCATGGCACATTATCATCCAGCCGCTCAAGCGGCCCGCCTGACAAGGCCTCTCGGCCCCTCGCGACGACAAGGAGCGTTCTGGGCTGAGGCCACTGATTGCCGGAGCCGGGCGGCTGGCGGCGGGTGGAGAGGGAGCCCTCGGCCCCCTCCGACAAGCAGCTCGCACCCGTGGGGCGATAAGAGATCATTTCAGGAGATATTTGCCCACATGTGAATGCGCAGCGGGCTGCAGGAAGGAGCACCGGGCCTCTTCCCCTGGCGTGACAACACACCCACCCGAGGGGAGGCAGAACATTCTCCAGGGGGGGGGAGGTGGCTGGGCTCTTTTCCTGCTAAAAACAAAGGGTGTCTCTGGCCTGCAACACGTCACAAGACCTACAGCCGTCCACACAGAGGCACACGGAGTCCAAAGCTGGCCGACAGGAGGATGCTTTGAGCAAGCCTGCGCCCACTTCCCACCCCCACCCCTTCCCTAACATCAGAGTTAACATCCCAATAAAATCAGAGTCCAGGGGCACCTTTAAGACCAACAAACATTTATTCAAGGCGTGAGCTTTCGAGGGCAAGCACTCTGAAGTAGCAGAAGTAGCAGTGGCCAAAATGGCAATTTATTGATGTACATAGAAAACTCATAGATTTTACTGGGGGAAAGAGAAAATGGAACATCAAGACTCGTAGAGTCAATTCATGCAACCTATAAAAGACAGAATGTCTGTTTCCAGGTCAAAGAATCAGAAATTTGCATTAATCAACTTGGACAAACGGTTTCCGTACAAATCCATATTGGTCTGTTTCGCCTGGAGACGACTGAGAGGGGATCTGATAGCCATCTTCAAGTATTTAAAAGGGTGCCATAGAGAGGATGGAGCAGAGTTGTTCTCTCTTGCCCAGGAGGGATGGACCAGAACCAATGGGATGAAATTAATGCAAAAGAAATCCCGTCTAAACATCTGAAAGAAGTTCCTGGCAGTTAGAGTGGTTTCTCAGTGGAACAGGCTTCCTCAGGAGGTGGTGGGTTCTCCATCTCTGGAGATTCTTAAACAGAGGCTGGAGAGCCATCTGATGGAGAAGCTGATTTTGTGAGGATTCTGATTACAGTGGATGAGCTATAGGGTTGTGAGCGTCCTGCATAGTGCAGGGGGTTGGACTAGATAACCCATGAGGTCCCTTCCAACTCTATGATTCTATGATTCTAGGATTCTATGGATCAGCAAAATGGATCCACTTCAGAATGCATCAGGTGGAAAGAAAAAGCAACGTTCTTCTGGACAGAATCGGCAAGATGGCGGTAGATGCAGGGCGGAGCATGGTGGGCCATGGGCGGAGCCTGGCTGAGAGTGACAGGCTATGGGCAGCCCTGGTGGAATTTGACATCATCCATCCGACTACAGCGGTCGGTAAGCAGAGGCCGGTTGGCTGTGGGTGGAAGAATTCTGTCCTAACTGGAGTTTTCTTTCTGCACTAGTTCTTCAGTGCAACCATTTCACCAGCCCTGCAGGCAAGGCCCTGTTCAGCAAGGCCTCTAGCTAGAACGAAAACATTGACAAATATACAGCTTTCCCAAGGAGGCATCAGTCTACGCAGCCCATGCAAACGAGCACTTCTCCCGGTTTATCGTCTCGCATGTGCAACGAGCATCGCCGTTCCCTTCGGTGCTTTAAAGCGGAAGGGGCATAAAACTGCTAAAAGACTTAACAGCCAGCCATCCTCCTCTGAAATGTCTGATATAAAACAGACAACTCTGCAGAGCTTCTCCTCTCCCGAGGCCTGCATACATCCTTAAAGTTAAGTATGTCATTTAAGAGCGGCACTGGATAGGCCTGCGAGTGCAGTGAGTGGCGGGATTCAGCGAGCCAAGTGGGGTAGTGTGCAGTGGGCCGGATCCTCCTCCACTCCCACGCATGCACACCCAACCCTGCCCCTTTAGCTAGGCACATCAGAACGTAGCAGGCAGACTGCCTCTCTTTCTCTCTTTCTCTCTTTCTCTCTTTCTCTCTTTCTCTCTCATAGGCCTATTATGCACGGCCGCTGAAACGGCGGCATGGAAAACGCGGAGGAGGAAGAAGCAAAGCAAACCGCTTACGCACAGGATGGAACGCAACGGCGGCAAAACCCAGAGTATCCAATTATGCACACAGCTACTCCGGAGCCGCTTCTGGTTGCGTCCTGGTCCCGGGAAGCTCCACTTTCTTCCGCATCTTGCTAACACAGCTTTTTCGGCGGCATACGTTGACTCTGCGCCCAGTTGCCGCCTGCAGCGTGCATAATTGGTGATTTTAGCCGCCGCCATTCCACCCCGAATGCAGACCTTCCACTCCGTGCATAATGGGCCATTCACACACACATACAGAGAGAGAGAGAGAGAGAGAGAGAGAGATGTTAGGAGCACAAGCTGTCTGTCACTCATTTCAATGTAAAGGCAAAGGTGCAGACAAGTTTTTGATGGCAACATTCAGCCAGGCCTGTGTAAGGTGTGGGGCAGGGATTCCTTATGTGAGCGCTCCCAGGGGTTCTGTGGCCTTTCCCAGGAGTTCTGATGGCTGCTGGCATCACGAGACGTCTCTGGAGCCCACTGTTGCTCTGCAGGCCGGGTCCCTTTGTCCAAAAGGGAAGCGGTAAATGATCAATCAGTTGATTGGCTGGCTGGCTGGCTCCCACATCTTCCTTCCGCACCCACTTCTCTGACGGGGCAGGCCACCACTGCCAGGGGTCCTCAAAGCCTGACAACATTTCAGAG
The DNA here is from genome assembly GCF_049243985.1 of Paroedura picta. Lineage (NCBI taxonomy): Eukaryota > Metazoa > Chordata > Lepidosauria > Squamata > Gekkonidae > Paroedura > Paroedura picta. The sequence goes on along the minus strand of NC_135383.1, from coordinate 25,748,414 downwards.
GTTCCTCCATGGCCAAAATGTTGAAAAAGGGTGCTTAGGGACGCTTTCATAATTTTGCATGTTCAGCCTGGATTTTGGATGACCAGATCCTGATTCTGGTGTGAGCTGGAGGTCTTAGGCATGATCATTCCTCCTTTTTACTTCAACCGGTGGTGACAGTTGGGAAAAGAGGTCATGACAGACAGCTTGATAAACATGTCACCTCATCGCCTTCCTGGTGAAAAAATCAAATTGTGCACTAAGGATTCTGAGGGAAAGGGTTTTAAAGAACACTGCGCACACGGCAATGCCCTTGTATAGATCTAGGGTGGTGTAGACGGTTCTGTCCACCACAAGAGCTGCCTTGTACAGCTGCAAAAGGGCGGCAGAAACACTGAAAGGCTAGGTCATTTGGAGCTTTTTCGTTTAGAGAAAATAGAACGGGAAGGACACGACAGAACTGGGATTCCAAGCTAGGGGTCTGTGGGAGGGGAGCCCTCTGGAAGGGGTCCAGCCTTTCAGGTGCTCTGTCATTGCTGGTTTCTGTGTGGCAACGAGGGTTGGCCAGGGGCGCTGGCTTCTTCGGGATGGAATGGCCGCTTCAGCCCCCGAAGCGCCCAACCCTAGCAGAAACCCTGGACTTCCCCGGCGGGGGGGGGGGGGGGGGTCTGCCATCCAAGGATCAACCAGGCCCAGCCCTTCAGAGATCTAATAGGACCGAGGTAGCCTGGGCCATCCAGCTGAAGGCACAGGACCCCCTGCAGACCCCTAAATACTAACATGTTAACTCCATTTCCAAGAGCCCCTGCCAGCAGCCTCTTCACCGTTAATTATAATTGCCTACTTAACGAGGTTTGCGGCAGCCTCTAGTGGTAGAGAGGAGGAAGTTCAGCCATTACATTAAACTAATTCTGATGATTAATTTTTCATATGGAAATACGCCTACCTACTTGTGAAGATTCAGCAGGGAGCTCTTTGTTATCCGTGCTGGAAAAGGACTCCAGCCCAGCTCCTTTAGAGGAGGAGGGCTGTAAAACAAATCCTACTGACACGAGAGCCAGCTTAGCGCAGCGATTAGAGGACCGAGGGGGAGCCAGGTTCGAATCTGGGGCCAGCCTCCTTGAGCAACCTTGGGCTAGTCGTTTTTTTCTGAGCGCAGCCTACCTTACAAGGCTGTTGTAAGACTAAGAAGGGAGAACCAGCTATGCCGCTTGAAAGAAAAATGGGATAAAAATGTAATATCAACGACAGTTGATGTGAGATAAAGCAAATCTCAAAACAAATGAACGTGACTGTTTGAGATTTTCATCGACACCTTTCAGTTCTCTGTGATTTCCCCACATGTGAGTGACTCTGATCACTGAGAGATATCAGACCAGCATTTCCAGTCCTCAGGGGAATCTGCAGTCTGTCACTCTCCCTCTCTCTCACCAGTTTGGTGTCGTGGTTAGGAGTGCGGACTTCTAAACTGGCATGCCAGGTTTGATTCCCCGCTCCCCCACATGCAGCCAGCTGGGTGACCTTGGGCTCAACACAGCAGTGATAAAACTGTTCTGACCGAGCAGGAATCTCAGGGCTCTCTCAGCCTCACCCACCCCACAGGGTGTCTGTTGTGAGGAGAGGAATGGGAAGGCGACTGTAAGCCGCTTTGAGCCTCCTTCGGGTAGGGAAAAGCGGCATATAAGAACCAACTCTTCTTCTTCTTCTTCTTCAGTAATCTCAGGGCTCTCTCAGCCTCCCCTCCCTCACAGGGTGTCTGTTGTGGGGAGAGGAAAGGGAAGGCGATTGGAAGCCACTTTGAGACTCCTTCGGGTAGAGAAAAGCAGCATATAAGAACCAACTCTTCTTCTTCAGTAATCTCAGGGCTCTCTCAGCCTCCCCTCCCTCACAGGGTGTCTGTTGTGGGGAGAGTAAAGGGAAGGCAATTGGAAGCCACTTTGAGACTCCTTCGGGTAGAGAAAAGTGGCATATAAGAACCAACTCTTCTTCTTTTACTTCTTCAGTAATCTCAGGATTCTCTCAGCCCCACCTCCCTCACAGGTTGTCTGTTGTGGGGAGAGGAAGGGGAAGGGGAATGGAAGCCACTGAGACTCCTTCAGGTAGAGAAAAGTGGCATACACAAAACAACTCTTCTTCTCCTTCTTCTCCTTCTACTTTTTCTTGTTCTCCTCCTCCTCCTCCTTCTCCTCCTCCTCCTTCCTCTCTCTCTCTTTCACACACACTTCAGTGCATTGGCAGTTTGCACTTACTCAACTTAATCTGAATGGGATTTGGTTCCACTGCAGATGGCTGAGGTGGATTTCTCGGTCCTTTTCTGTGACAGCCAACCAGTCCCTTCTTCCCATGGCCAAAAACTGCTCTTGAGCCAATTCCTACAGCATGCCATTATGGGGGAGGGGCTGGTTACTGTACTCAGCCCCATAAATTACACTTTTGGGTCTGGTGTGGGTCATTCTATTTCAGCGACGTCCTCGCTGCCTTTTGACTGATTTTGTCTTCCTTTCTTGGCACGGGTCTTCACTGATGCATCTTCCGTCCTCCCCCTTCTCTCTTAATTAAAAACCATAACTTTTAATTATTTTCTTGCTATAAGAATGATTCACAGGGCCCCATTTTTTCTGAGCCGTAGAAGCTTCGACTCCACTAAAATGTAGCCTTTTTACATTCCAGGCTTCCTCAGTGACCTTTGGTTTAAAGAGTTGTTCTTTTGATGCTCTCTCTCTCTGTCTCTCTCTCTCTCTCTGTCTCTCTCTCTGTTGCTGTTTTTGTGTTGTAAGCATTCAATAGACAGAATAATCAGTTTTCTGGTTATGAGGCTGAGAAGTAGATGGAATACAACCATGTTCATTTCCTGAAAAGTACATTTCTGTTTTTGGTCCATGAATTCAATAGAATCATTGTTTAAAAAATCCACCTTGAGAGCAAGTCTCTAGTCCTTATGACCCCAGATTGTTAGATGTCCATGATGTGCCAGAAACTAGCCAATCACCCCCTTCAACTGTGGGCTTCTTGACTGTAGCTGCAGTGAAGGATGGAGCTGATGTGGCTGTTTCCATTTGATTGTTGCTGTAAATTATTCTTCTGTGTGACATTTTGCATGACATTTTAAATGAGTACAACCAAAAAAAGGGAGAAAAACACAACACTGCATGAGAAAGGTAGCCAAAAAGGTTGAAGCAAAGAAAAAGGAAGTAAAATATAACTGTGCACATAATGCAAATATAGAAATTGTATACAATAAAAACTGCTAAAAATATCATTAAGAACAATCTTATGGTTAAGCATATAAATACCTAATAGCTAAGCATATAAATACCTAATCCCAATAAAAACACAAATGTCCATTCAGATAAATACAGGATAAATGGTACATAAATATCTCCATATGCAAAAAACAGTATCAATTTTTGTGCATAATGCAAATGGAGTACTCCATTAATTAAACAAAGATATACATAAAGCAAATCATGCACAGAATGCACCTCACACTGCCATGTCCACCCATGGAGCAAGTTTTGTCAAATATTCTCAAGACACAACACCTCAAGGTGAAAAATATTTCATGTGCTTCTGGACTCTGATTTCATTTGCCTATAGATATTCTTAGGTCCAAAACTCCAATTGAATGCTCAGGTGCAACTAGAAAAGAATAACTGAAAATGCATCTATTTAAATGGAGATAATTCTGTATAGGAAAACAACATGGCGTAAAAATAATGATTTCTCCTGGGTTTGTTCCTCCTTAGGAAGAAGTGATGTTGAAATGGAGAAATTCCAGTCCGGCCTGCAACTTTGTTTGTTTGTTTGTTTGTCATTGCATTTCTATCCCACCACTCCCACAAGGGCTTGTCCCGGCTAACAATTATAAAACCCCCAATACATAAAATCCCATAAAACCCATAACAATTACAAAACACAACTCAACCATCCCCTTAAAATCCTCCAATCGGCGGCAAAAAACATCCTAAGAACCTCAGGTTGGACAGAGGGGCTTTTAATCCGCTCCCGGGATGGCAAGAGTTCCGGGGGGGGGGGGGCAGATCTTCTTCCACGCATCGGCCTCAACTTGTGAAATCTGAGTCTCCTCCCTAGATGCAGCCCTGTACATATTGAGCTGAGAATAGGCTTCATGGAGTTTAATGGCTCTTCGGCCTGAGCAAACACACCTTGTTGGAATATGCAGGATCTGCAGGGTGCAGGACTGAGCATAATATAAAGAGTGTCCTGCAAGGGGCATTGTAGGAGATGTGTATTTAGCATTGGTAGAATAGGAATTTCCAGAAGATTTTCAAGTTATCTCTTCCAGTGTCCTCAACAAGGGACTTCCTGCTTGTTTGAGCACACTTCCTCCCTGCTTGCCTCTAAAACAGCAGTTGAACAGAAGAATGACTGCAGACAACAGATAGCTAGACTCTTAGGTCTCTCTCTGTCCTTTCTACACCAAGTTGTCTCTCTTCTGAATAAAAGCTTCTTTATATAAGCAGCCTAGTGCAGCATAACTTTGCATATTTAAACTCTGTCAATGGGATTCTGGGCTCACAGTGAGTGCTCAGGCTGTGGAATAATAAATAGATAAGAGCTGCCACTCTTAACCAGTACAACACGCTAGCTCTCAAACTGAGCGAATAAGCAGGTACCACCAAGAAGACTCTGTTTTTATCTAACCAAATCAGAGGCAATGGTAGAACCCTCCATATGAGAAGACTGAGAGAAGATGCCCAATAGCCAAGCAGAAAAGTGGGAAAGGGCTGCAGAAGAAGAATTCGAAGCCCTGATTAAGAATGAAACATGGGCACTCACAGATCTGCCTCCAGGAAAAGAACAGTAGGATGCAAATGGGTTTTTAAAACCGAATATGATACTGAAGGAGGAGTGCAGAGCCAGACTAGCAGCAAAAGGGTTTACTAAAAAACTGTATCAGAGTCCAGTGGCACCTTTAAGACCAACAAAGATTTATTCAAGGTGTGCAAGCACTCGAAAGCTCACGCCTTGAATAAATCTTTGTTGGTCTTAAAGGTGCCACTGGACTCTGATACAGTTTTGTTGTGCTGCTTCAGACCAACACGGCTACCCACTTTTAAAAAAATAGAGAAAGACAAGGGTGCTCCTTTCCTCCTAACAGAGGGAAGAAAAATGGACACAAAACATCTAGACATAAAGACAGCTTTCCTGCATGAAGAAATAAAGGAAAACATCTGTATGGAACAACCACCAGGATTTGAACAGCCCCCGAACACAACCTGCAGGAGAGCACATGTGAACTGAAGCAAGCTGCAGGATGCTGGAATGAAAAGCGTAATCCAAGGCTGGCCCAAGAGGGATTTGAGCAAGTCCTGCATTCAAGATGCAGAGGCAACAGGTGGGCCTACACTCTTACCTGCTTTGATGGCTTGATTGCTTGTTACGAAGATGGAGGAGACTATGATGAAATGGTCCCACATCTACGCAAAGAAGTAGAAGTGAAGGGGCCAGGCAACATCCATTCCTCCCTTAGAATGCAAACAGACAAAAAGGAAGACAGAAGCTATCTTCTCAACCAGAAACGAGCAATCCAGGAGTTGCTGAACTTTATGCAGATGAGAGAATCCAAACAGGTCAGCACTTCTATGGGGATGAACTATGTAAAACAACAAGGGAATGAAGAACTTCTAATCAATAACAAACCATAGTTAAGGTGAAGGTATCCCCTGTGAAAGCACCGAGTCATGTCTGACCCTTGGGGTGACGCCCTCTAGTGTTTTCATGGCAGACTCAATACGGGGTGGTTTGCCAGTGCCTTCCCCAGTCATTACCGTTTACCCCCCAGCAAGCTGGGTACTCATTTTACCGACCTCGGAAGGATGGAAGGCTGAGTCAACCTTGAGCCGGCTGCTGGGATCGAACTCCCAGCCTCATGGGCAGAGCTTCAGACAGCATGACTGCTGCCTTACCACCCTGTGCCACAAGAGGCTCTACAGAGAAGCAATACAGAGAAACAGACTGTTTAGAAGCACCTTTACACATCCTGACAGCACTATTTCATTTTTTAAGCAGCTTGGTGAGAGCCAGCATGGCTGTAGTGAAGAAGACCACCAACTTCGACTCTGGCAAGCTGGGTTTGATTCCCCACTCCTCCTCCACATGCAGTCAGCTGGGTGACTTTGGGCTAGTCACAGTCCTGATAGTTCTGACCAAGCAGGAATATCAGGGCTCTCTCAGCCTCCTGTTGTGGGGAGAGGAAAGGGAAGGCGATTGGAAGCTGCTTTGAGCCTCCTTTGGGCAGTGAAAAGTACTTCTTCTTGGTACTCCACACCTTTGCATATTTCAACTCTGCCAGCAGTTGGGACGGGCCGTGGCTTAGTGTTAGAGCATCAGATTGGCATGCAGAAGGTCCCTGGTTCAATTCCCAGCATCTCCAGTTAAAATGGATGACGTCAGGTGAAGGACCTCAACTTGAGACCCCAGAGAGCCCCAGCCTGCCTGAGTAGACAACAGTGACCCTCCATGGATCAGTGCAAGGCAGCTTCCCACAACTCAGGCTGGATGACCTTTCAAAGCCCACTTGATTCCGCCCCTCAGCTTTGTTGCCGAAAGATCCAGCACCAGGGACAGCTCCATCTGAGACCATCTCTGCAGGCAAGCCTGAAAACTTTCCTCAGCCACAAAATGAAATAATTAAAAACAGCAAGTCACACATTTGGTCAGTCTAGTCCAGGACTTTGGGAGTAGACTTGGACCTGAGTCCCTCCAGAAAAATACAGCCGCAGAGTAACAGAGCACATGCAGTTATTGGTTACTTTTTGTGGGTGAGGCACAGAGCCAGACTCACAGCGCTTTGGGGCTTAAAAGGAATAATCTTTACTGGAAAGATGATACATAAAAATAGAACATATTAATCTGCTTCAGTCTGCTTACTGAATGTGTGTAAAAGCTTAGGACAGGGGTAGTCAAACTGCGGCCCTCCAGATGTCCATGGACTACAATTCCCAGAAGCCCCTGCCAGCATTCGCTGGCAGGGGCTTCTGGAAATTGTAGTCCATGGACATCTGGAGGGCCGCAGTTTGACTACCCCTGGCTTAGGAAGTAGTTACAAAGAAAACACATTGCAAGTCCCTATGGCTAGGAAGGACTGCTTGCCCATACGTCAGTAGATGGAGAGAGCCGAGAGCTTAATGGAGGATTCCTTCTTCCTCACTAGCAAAAGTCCTTCTCTTCCGGAAGAAAAAGGAAGTAGATGGTGCCCCCCCCCCCAAACAAATTGACTCCCATCCATGTGCTTAGGATTTTCCCACTGCAATCCCGGCTGTGACCATCCAGTGTCACTAGTGAGCACATAGGTACAGTTTAGCAGCCTAACAACTCTGTAACAACAACCATTCAACGTTAACTTCATGCAATTACTGGCTGATTGCAATTCCAACAGGAAGGCCTTGGCCTCTATTCTTGTTTCATGGCCCTCTGGGGCAACTGGTTGCCACAATGTGGAATGGGTAGATGACTGCCAGTCTGATTCCACCGGGCACCTCTTATGGAGCTCTGCATCGCCCTTGAATTCTGTGCACACTTTCCATTCCGTGGAGCCTCAGTTCTGTGTTTCTTGAAAGGTGTGTGTTTGAAAAACAGTGGTTCAGCTGAGTCAAATTGGGAGCCCGCCATATTTAAGGAGAAAGCAATTTAATGGCCTTTTTTTATCTTCTGTGCTGCTTTCATGAATGGGCATCCCTTGTTATCTTCCCATAGATCAGGGGCAGTCAAACTGCGGCCCTCCAGATGTCCACGGACTACAATTCCCATGAGCCCCTGCCAGCTGGCAGGGTCTCATGGGAATTGTAGTCCATGGGCATCTGGAGGGCCGCAGTTTGACTACCCCTGCCATAGATTTTCTTCAGTGGGGCACATTAGTCTCAGGTCTCAGATGTTCCACAGGATGCAAGAACTCATAAAAGGAAAAGCATCTGTAAAAATGACCATTTTTTAGGGGCAGATAAAATATCATTCTGTGAAATGGATTTGCTGGCACTCTTTGCCAAAACGGAGCAGCTATTAAATTACAGGCATCGTTATTCCTCTGCTGGGTGGGAAAGAATTTATATTTTCTGAAACTTTTCTCTCCAAAAGATAGATTTTATTATTTTAAGTGGCATTTAAAGCCCACTTTTCTTCTTTATGATAAATCTCAGACAGATGGTGCTTAGGAAAAGAAAAAGCATGTGGAGCAGTTTCCACAAAGATCTGGGTTCAAATCCTCATCAAGACCCACTGCAAAGGTTCAGGGAAGATGCTGGCGGACCATCTCTCTAGTAGCCGGCTACTAACAGGAGGGGACTCTTTCCCTGCCTTCTCCTCCCTCGAGTAGGCTGCTCTTTGTCCTCCAACTACTCTCTGAGGATTGGGAGAAGCCCACAAGCAAAACACCATCAGCAAAACACACAAAAAAAGAGGCTTTTTTACTGGATGCCAGCTAATAGCAGAAGGAGATGGCGGGAGGAAAGACATTGCTTGCTGAATTTGTCACTGTTGCTGTGGCAGGCTTTGCTTGCAGGGCTCCCTGATCCTCAGAGATGAGATTCTCGAGGAAGGGATGGAAAATGGTAGGGGTGGACAATGGTAGGGATGCTGCAGAGCTCACCACAAATGCATTTAGCGGTTGTACCCAAAAGTGCTGATCAGAGGCAAGTCAATGGCCAGTCTGTTAGGGTGAATCCACTATTTAGGTCCATTCCGCACAAGCTTAATGTAGCAGAATGCAAATTGTACAATGCACAATGCAACTTGTAATCGCTACTAATATGCAGTTATGCACGACATCGTACACAATCTGCCACAGTTTCGAAAAAGTTCTGTGCATTACCATTGTTGTCTGTTGTGGGGAGAGGAAGGGAAGGCGAATGTAAGCCGCTTTGAGACTCCTTTGGGCAGTGAAAAGTGAGGGTATAAAAAACTTCTTCTTCTTCTTCCCTCTCTGACTCAAATCCTGCCTTTCCCATGCTGCACCCAAACATTCCAGGTATTTCCCAATCCAGGGCTCATAACCCTGCTAAGAGGGCTTTCACATTTTTTTAAATTGGCAGTTTAAACCATTATAACAATTTGGGAATGGGGTTCTCTGAATTCCCATCTTTCTTTCTTTAAAAAAAAATTAAGGCCTTAGCCCCTTTTAATTGTAGACATATACCTTTCCTTTTATATCTCCTAAAGGGGATGGAGACATTGCTTTTAAAAAGCTGAACATTCTAGTTGTTATAACAATATTCAAATTGTCAGTTCTTTTCTGTAAAAGAGCACCTTCCAGTGCTGGGAAAAGAAAATGGCTGCCATGTGGGTGGGAGCAGGAAGATCCAGGGCCATTCCGCATGAGTTTAATCTAGCAGAAGGCTTTCATATTGTAAACGCTACTAATTTGCAGTTCTGCAAGACATTGCACACAATCTGCAACACTCCTGCAACAGTTCCGCGAAAAGTGATTCGTTGTAGCGCTTCTAGGGAAATCGGGAAAAATTGATTCACCCTTCGAAAAGCGCTACACTCTTGCGAACAATCTGCAACACTAGCAAAAAAGACCTGTGCATTTTCATTGTTGCGGTTCCAACAAAGTCCCTCCCCCTGGCTCTCTCCTCCAAACTTCCGGCGAAGCGATCACCATTTTTTTTCTCGGAGCGAGCAAAGAACAACGAGCCGTCGAGCCTTCATTCACCAAGCAAGGCTTCTCCGGCTGCAGTCCCTCCACAGAGCTGCTTTAAAGCTCCCCTAAGTCACCAAGCACAACACAGCCCTGTTTGCAAGTTCCCTTTATTTTTGGCCGAAAATCGCACCCGTGCACGGGGGGGGGATTTTTTTTTCACTCGGGGGAGCATGGCAACGATGAATCGGCAGCTCACACGCCAGCTGCCAGCTAGATGGGTCTCTACGTTAGGAGGAAGCAAGGAATCAAGGAATCAAGGCATATTCGTTGCAACGTGTGTTTTTCTTTTTTCTTTTAAACCTGTTCTTAAAGGGAAAGGGGCTTTTCCAGAGCATGGTAACAACCGCCCATTGGCTGTTTGTTTGATTGACGCCAGGGGCGGGACAAAGCATGGAAAAAATCGCTTCCTCTCTAGCAATTTTTGGCGAGACCAGAAACCTGTGGGAAATGATTGAAACGCAACTGGATTCCACTACAAAGGCGTTACGCCGAATTCCACTATTTTAAATTCCATTTTTTCTTTCCGTAATCAATTTGCCACATTGATCCTTGTGTGGAATGGGCCTTGGGATTTCCCTGGAAGCGCTACAACAAAGCGCTTTTAGCGGGACGGTTTCAGGAGTGTGGCAGATTGTGTACGACGTCATGCATAACTGCATATTAGTAGCGATTACAATTTGCCACACTCCTGCTACATTAAACTTGTGCGGAATGGACATAAGTATTTCTTCAGCCAACAAGTAATAAATTGTGGGATTTGCTGCCTGGAGAATGCAGAGGGTGTTTGAGGATTAGAAGGATTCATCAGGGAGAGGTCCATCAACGGCTACTAGTCATGATGACTAAAGAGACCATCCATATCCAGGGGCAGTCAACCACTGAATACCAGCTTTCTCTTCTATGCCTTGCTTGGTTCCGCCACCAGGGAAGAAGGCCGGCTACTGTGTGAAACAGTAGATGGACCGCTGGTGTGATCCAGGAGGGCATCCCTGTTGTTCTTATGCTCAGACCAGTGAGGGTCCGTCTAGGTCAGCCTCTGTTCTCACACAGTGGCCAACCAGTTCCTCTGGAGGTCCAGCAACAGAGTCTCCTGCTGATATTTCCTCCTCAAATCGGTATTCATCAGTTTATTGCCTTTGCACATGGAGGTTTCATTTAATCATCTTGGTTAGCAGCCACTGATAGATCTAATCCTGTTGGAATCTGTCTGATCGCCTTTTGAAGCTGTCTATGGCCTGTAGCCATCCATACATCCGCTGGCAACAAATCCCACATTTTAATCACTCCCTTTGTAAAGCAGTCTTTCCCTTTGACTGCCCTAAACCTCCTGCCCATCAGCTTCATTGGCTGCCCTCCAGTTCCTGTCTTTTTGGGAGACTCCTTTGGAGGGAAAGTTTTTGGGAGGGAAAGTTCTCTTGGTCAGCTCTCTCTGCCCCAGGCATAATGTTATAAATCTCTCTTGTGTCCCTCCTTAATTGTCTCTTTTCCAAGCTGAGAAAACCGAGTCTTCAGCCCTTCCTCCTAGGCAAGGGGCTCTAACCCCTTCCCTGTCATGGTTGGTCTCTTTGGTACTTTCTCCAGCCCCCTGGTGCTCTTTTCTGTGAGAGATACGGGGACCAGAACAAACTGGTAGACCCGCCTTCCTGTTGGAAGAAGGGGAAACCACAGGCAGACCTGGATCCACCTTCCCCACTGGTCCCTCTCCCTTCCCCCTCCCTGGGAGTGTTAAGGCCGTGCAAAGCACCTGCAGTGGGAAACAAAAGGTTAATTAAAAAGAACCCAAGTCTCCGCGCACTCTAAGCTGATTGCCGGGACGTCTGCCAGCCGGGGAAGGTTAAAAACCTCCAGCCCCGTGTAGGCTGCGGAGGGGGAATGGCGAGAATTTACAGCCGGTTCCCTGGAAAGTCACAGTTCAGCTGTTCTCCTGGAGCAGGTGCTCATGGGAACGGGCCTGTCCCCTTCAAAGCCGGAAGATTGATGAAGCCTTCTTTCCCACCAACTGTAAATATACAACCAGCCTTGTCAGAACAGGTCTGGAACATCAGTCCCTGACAGCAGAGGGTTTTTTTAAAAGCTGCCTAAAACACACAGACCTCGCACAACACACAAGTTGTCCTCCACAAACCCAGAACACCTGGCATGAAAGTGCAAACAACACACTCTGAAGACTCATCTGGGCCTGCAGCAGGTAACCCCCACAGGCCACAAGCCACAGGCCACTGTCCTCTGGAAACGGAGGAGTGCTAAGAAAAGTGCCCCCCCCTGTAGATCTGTGTATTTCCCCCATGTCCCCACAACAGCCCTTTTCCCATTGAGAAACCCCAGAAATATTCTTCAGGCTTCGAGGAAACCCAGAAGTGGTGCAACAGTGCAGAATATGGTTAGAAGCACAGATGTGTACATGCCCCCATGGAGCCCCTCCCCTCCCCACCCCCTCCAGGCCCATCACTGGCCATTGGGGTGGTGGTTGAAATGACCATATATTAGCGTAAAAAAAGCGTAGCCCCCAATAAATGTTTAACAAATTAAAAGTATATATATATTTAATCAATTGATTCCCACGCATTCAGGAAGCCCTTCTAGAGCCATCAAGAAACCCCTGAGAAACCTGCTCTATGGCTTTTACCCTAGAGATTAGGGGAAATTCCTAGAGTGCCTGCCAGAACATGATGTCAGAGCCTCGCAAAATTCTACATTTCCTCGGCCCTCAGAATCTCGTGGTGTTTGCACTGGTGGCCCGTGCTCATTGCTGGCATGTGCAAAGGAGCCACTGCCGACCCAAAGTGGTGCAAAGAGGAGCAACTGTCCCAAATTTAATTTCTTCATTCTGGTTGCTCACATTCCTTCACAGCTTCCTGGCCTCCACGCTGGGTTGTTGATGTTGCAGACCTGTTTGCAGTGTGTATTTTGTGTGTGTGTGTGTGGCCATTCAGAGATTAAGAGCTTGGACACTGAGGGTGTTTGCGCACAGTGGTCAAAATGGTGGCCGCCGCCTGCATAGCGCCCACCTTAAGAGGTGCTGGGGAGGGAGAGGGAGGGAAGGAGACTGGGGCAACCGTGGAAAGGCATGGCATGCCTGAGCAGCAAAGGGGGGAGAAGGGAGGAGCAGAAGGGACGGGGGTCTGAGAACCGAAGAGGAAGGAAAGGAAGCACTTGGTTCAAAACAACTAAAGAGAGACTTAATGCTGTTTGAAATGACAGGGGGGGGGTCTTCCTCCTTCGTTGGGCAGGAAATGGAGGGTAGGAGCGAGGGCGGGACAAACCGGAGAAGACTCTAGCGTGTTTCGCCCTCCATATCTTCTTTCAGCTGGTTGCAGGCTGGTGGCTCACTGGGGGATCACACATTTTAGGGTGGTGAATCCACTTTTTGGGATTCCCAAAGTCGCGAGTGAAAATGGAGGCAATTGTGAGCCGGCTGCTGGGAAGCCTCTGGAGGCAGGAGACGTCATGTGGAGGGGCCAGAATATGCCGCCTACCTTCGGAGGTTGATTGGCTACATTTCTCAGGTGTGGAAAGCCCTGAGTCTGGGATTCAAAAGTCTTCTTAAGCAGCGCCCCCCAATCTTTTTAAGGCAGGGTTTGGGGGGAGAGAGAAGCCCTGGGCGCCATGCATGAGCGGCACCTCCGCGCAAACACGCATGGGTGGAGCTGTCACACATGCACATTTGCACCTGCTGGGATGCAAATGCGCTTGCATGACAGCTCTGCGCATGCATGTTTGCGCACAACTGTCACACATGCGCATTTGCGTCCTGGTGGGCGCAAACACACATGCGCGACAGCTCCGCACATGGGCGTTTGCGCCAGCCGGCATGCCTGGGGCCGCACCTCCCTCTTCCCCCCCGCAGTGAGTGAATTGGCCGCCGGTGGCCCACTGCCAAGACTTTCGCGGTCCGAAAGCGGGCCATGGCCCGGGGGTTGACGACCCCCATTCTTAGGACTCCAGGGCACAGTCTATTGGTAAAGATACTTAAAGACCAATCTCAGGCCTCCATCAATGGCCAGTCACACATCTTGGCAGGAGCCATAGTTCTGATGGTTGTTGATCAGTGCTTTCCGGTTCCAGTAAAAGCTGCAGGTTGTTGGGACTGAGACTGTTTCTGCATTAGGAGACATACGTTGTCTTAGCTTCATTTTGGATTTCCAACATCGTTTGACTTCCTGCAAGCAGGGTGCCTGAGTGTACATCAACACAAGAACTCACACCCCCCCTCCCGGTTTGGATGATTTGAGATCCATGGGAATCGAGGGATGGAGGGACATTTTAATTTTTTCTTTATTTTGATTGTGTTACAGCACAAGCTTGTTATTGCTGCCATGCTCACTTTTCTCCCCCACTTGCCTGGCCTGAGCAATGGGCTGAAGCCAAAGAGCCATGCTGCTGGACAAGGTGTGCCACCGAACTCTGCCACCCTTCACTGCCCTTGGCTGAGCCCAGGCGGCATTCTCCCAGGCAGGCGGATAAGGGTGGCTGGCTCCTGTGTTTGAGTCTCCCTCCCTCTCATGACCCTCCTTGAAGAGGGGATGAAGGGGGAGGCATTTCCTTATTTTGGTTCTGTTAGGATGTGATTGCATCATTGCGCAAGCTCTGATCAAAACAGGGGGAGCAGGATGGGAGGTGGGAAAATGCAAAACACATGCTGTGAGCAGGGTCCTGACCAGTGACAGAGAAAAGCACCAATGCAGAAGGCCAGAGGCCTCAGAATTCAAAGCAGTGAGACCATGCTGGCAAATCACAACTGGTTAATCTTACCTGTGGTGAGGGTGGGAGAGCAGGGTTCCTCTTACAAACAACAGGGTTGTGCATTGCGGTGTCTGAATCCCCCTGACGCAGCTAGCGCTGCGGGGAGGGACAGTACGGGCATGGTGTGTAACTTGGCGTGCACACATAGGTGCCAAGGTTCTGCCACACAATGAGGTAGCGGGGGCCAGTTTTTTTTATTTTTAAGAATGGGGTATTGCACCTATTCTTAAAAATAAAAAAATAAAAGTAGTGACAGCCAGACTCTCACAGGTATGTGGAAAACACACCTGCTCAGGGGCTCCTTGGTCCCCCCTCCCCCTCTCTCAGACACGCACACAGACACACAGACACACACACACACCCTCCCATTCCCCCCTGCCCTCCCCTCCCAGACCTCTCACTTACCTGACCTCCTCCCAGGTCCCTCTCCCCTCCCCTTTCTCAGACACACAGACCCACAAATTCCATCCCCCTCTCCCCCCCCCCGCCCTTGCCCCCCATACCTCTCGCTTACCTTACCTCCTCCCTGGTCCCTTCCCTCTCGCTCAGACACACACCCAGACTCCCTCCTCTAGATTCCTTCCTTCCTCCCTTCCACCTCTCCCCCCGCCCCACCCAGACTGCTTTCTCCTTCTCACCCCCCCCCCACCACCCAGACTCTTGGTTCCCTTCCCCCACTCAGATTCCTTGCTCCCTCCCCCCCTCACCTTCATGGTGGCATTGGTCCTCCCAGCCTCCGCACCGCCTCACAATCTTCCGAGGCCTCAGGCGGGGCAGCGCTGCCCCCCCCCGGCCACCACACCATTCACGCCTTGAATTTTCTCAAATTTCTTTTGCTGCAAAGCCTTGATGGCTGCCACCTCAGCAGGAGACTCTGGGGTGTTTCCGCACAAGGACCAATGTTGCCAATTGGTTCCTGAAAGCGGAAGCGCCATTCTAAATAGTGGAATTCGTCATTATGCATACCTGCATTTGTAGTGGAATCCAGTAGCGTTTCATTCGTTCCCCACAGGTTTCCGGTCTCGCAGGAATCGCTAGAAAGGAAGCGATTTTTTCTGTGCTTGGTCCCGCCCCTGGCCATCAATCAAACGAACAGCCAATGGGCTATTGTTATCATGCTCCGGAAAAGCCCCTTTCCCTTTAAGCACAGGTTTAAAAAAAACACACACACACACGTTGCAACGAATATGTGTTGATTCGTTGCAACAGAGAGACCCATCTAGCTGGTGTGTGAGCGCTTTTCGAAGGGTGAATCCATTTTCCCCGATTTCCCTAGAAGCGCTACAACGAATCGTTTTTCGTGGAACTGTTGCAGGAGTGTTGCAGATTGTGTGCAATATTTTGCAGAACTGCAAATTAGTAGTGTTTACAATATGAAAGCCTTCTGCTACATTAAACTCGTGCGGAATGGCCCTGGATCCTCCTGCTCCCACCCACATGGCAGCCATTTTCTTTTCCCAGCACTGGAAGGTGCTCTTTTACAGAAAAGAACTGACAATTTGAATATTGTTATAACAACTAGAATGTTCAGCTTTTTAAAAGCAATGTCTCCAGCCCCTTTAGGAGATATAAAAGGAAAGGTATATGTCTACAATTAAAAGGGGCTAAGGCCTTAATTTTTTTTAAAAGAAGGAAAGATGGGAATTCAGAGAATCCAATTCCCAAATTGTTATAATGGTTTAAACTGCCAATTAAAAAAAATGTGAAAGCCCCCTTGGCAGGGTTATGAGCCCTGGATTGGGAAATACCTGGAATGTTTGGGTGCAGCATGGGAAAGGCAGGGTTTGAGTCAGAGAGGGAAGAAGAAGAAGAAGAAGAAGAAGAAGAAGAAGAAGAAGAAGAAGAAGAAGAAGAAGAAGAAGAAGAAGAAGAAGAAGAAGAAGAAGAAGAAGAAGAAGAAGAAGTTTTTATACCCTCACTTTTCACTGCCCAAAGGAGTCTCAAAGCGGCTTACATTCGCCTTCCCTTCCTCTCCCCACAACAGACACCCTGTGAGGTAGGTGAGGTTAAGAGTGCTCTGACAGAACTGCTCTGTGAGAACAGCTCTAAGAGTACTGTGACTAGCCCAGGGTCATCCAGCTGGCTGCATGTGGAGAAGCGGGGAATCACACCCAGCTCGCCAGATGAGCAGCTGCTCTTGGCCACTGACTACACCAAGAATCCATCTTCCAAGGCAGCCGGGTTCAGGGGGGAGGGGACTGATCTTGGTCATCTGGGGATCGATGGTAATAGCAAGAACTCTCCAGGGGACACTTGGCGTTGGGCAATCCCCCTGGGACATTGGCCACTGCTGGGATACCGGAACAAGGAAACTAGGAGGGAACCTGCCATGTGGAAGCCCCATTGCCGCTGTGGACATCGATAGCCATCAAAGCAGCAAAGAAACTCCCAGAGCCTGTCTCCGGGTAGAAAGCGGCACCCAGGAGACCTGTGGCCTCTGGCCTGAGGCAGGTGGGGAGAGGGAGGTCTTGCACAGAGCAGCCCTGGAGGGCCACAGCCCACGGAGGCCGGCCACTGCCCTTCCCTCCCAGGAGGCATTTAATGGGGACATAACAGGGACATTAGGATATGTTAAATAAATACTAATTGATTATTTTAAATATATGTGCCAAGGGTCTAACTGCTAAGCAATGAACCTCTCACCCTTAATGCGGCACTTAAACATCAATTATGATGGTTTTAATAATCAATTGATAGTTAAGAGGCCTTCATTTTCCTTGCTTAGGATCACTGGGTCAGTATTTGTATGTTAGCCAGGACAAACTGTGTGCATGGGGGGGGGGGGGAGAGAGAGAGAGAGATTCAACAAAACTAACAGGTGAAGTTGTACCATTCCAAGCAGCAGATGGGATAGACTGGCTGTGTGATTTACCAGCTGCACTGGAGTCAGTGGATTAGCTGAACCCGCTGCTAATGGGTGAGGGTGGGTGAGGCTGAGAGAGCCAGATTGGTGTAGTGGTTAGGAGTGCGGACTTCTAATCTGGCAAGCCGGGTTCGATTCCGCTCTCCCCCCCATGCAACCAGCTGGGTGCCCTTGGGCTCGCCACGGCACTGATAAAGCTGTTCTGACCAAGCAGGAATATCATGGCTCTCTCAGCCTCACCCACCTCACAGGGTGTCTGTGGTGGGGAGAGGAAAGGGAAGGCAGTTGGAAGCCGCTTTGAGCCTCCTTCGGGTAGAAAAGCGGCATATAAGAACCAACTCTTCTTCTTCTTCTCTAACAAGCTGAGTAAAGGCTGCCAGGAGTTTGGAGGGGCAGGGCATGGGGAGTGAGTGGATGGCACATGGGAGCATTGCATTGTGTCATGCCACAAGGTAGTTTCCAGGTGAAAACTGGAAAGGGATACCACTGCATCAAGCAGCACTCTAGGAACCCCTCTCAATCTCTATGGCAAATACCACATATAAATACTCTATGGTAAATACCATAGAGATTGGGGAAATTCCTAGAGAGTAGCTTGAGATAGGTATGATGAAATGGAATAGGATCCTTCTAGTCCACTGCGTTCCTTGAAGGAAAGATATGTTTTTAAAATGAAATGGGTAGATAGGAGGCCCAGGGTCGGGGTTTTCAGCAGTGGCCATGCAGCCTCTGTCATGGCCACATACTGAAGAGGGCAGGGAGGTGTGACGGTTTCTAAAAGCATTTCAGCACACAAAAGGAAGAGCCCTTTCTCTTCTGCTCCTGGCCCAAAGGGAGGGGGGCGAGACAGGGCAGAATGGGTTGGTGATTATCACTGAAAGCCTGAGAGCCCCAGCTAACCTTCTAACAATGAAATATGAGAATTTACCTTCATGGTTCAATGCCTGCTATTCAGCTGTCTACCGGGGGCCTAAATCAATGGTGCTGCACCCTCCAGTCAAGGTTTCTCTTTCAAACCCTGCAGGGACGACCTCAGGTTCATCCTCGAAACGAAGCGCTGGCCATTTAATTTCATTAACCTAAGATCTCCCATAAAAATGGCAACAGAACACCCCACACTTTCGGAGGCATCCCTGTACCGGTCTCAGATCCTATGCATATCAATGAGGCCACACGGGCTGTTTATTAAAAAGGAGCTTTGTAAGGCTCTTGGGGTTTTTTTTCATTGCCAGTTTTCAAAAGACAACGCACGACGCTCCGTGAATGCAGCCGGTTTCCCCTGCCTCAAAATAAAGCAGGGCATCAATTGCTTGCAACTTAAAAAAAAAAAATTAAGGACAACGGCAGCATCTTCCAATCAAAGACACTTAAACAAAATGGCCTTTTTGGTTATCTTCCTCAGGAAAATACCATCTGCACCCAGGGATGATATACAGATTTCTAGATCAGGGGTGCCCTTTTCTGGTGTTCACCAAGAAGGGTTGCCAGCCTCCAGGTGGGGCCCGGATATCTGGCATTACAATTGATCTCTAGATTGCAGAGATCAGCTCCCCGGAGAAAACGGCTGCTCTGGAGGAAGGACTCTACAGCAGGGGTGGCCAAACTGCGGCCCTCCAGATGTCCATGGACTACAATTCCCATGTTGTGCATTTTTTAAAGTAAGGGAATTCAGGGGCTCTCTAACACCCATTGTCAAAGTGTTGCCAACCTCCAGGTGGTTTAAAGAGAATCCCACAAGAGGACAAAAACAGAAAATAGATAATATATAACACTGTTTGTTCCTACCAAAAAATCTTTTCAAGCAAACGCTGTCAGGGGCTCATGGGAATTGTAGTCCATGGGCATCTGGAGGGCCGCAGTTTGACTACACCTGCTTTATGGCATCAGGCCCCACTGGGCGCCCACCGCTTCTCAAACCCAGCCCTTCCCAGGCTCCATTTCCCTGAAATCTCCAGGTATGGCCCAAGATAGAGCTAACCCCACTCTCCGGGGTGGCCCAGAACGAGTGAGTCTTTAGCCCAGCCAAGCTTCTGCTCGGCCACAGGATAATTGATTGGCTATGCAGATTTTTATAAATGTTGATCAGTACCAGCCACTGACAACAACTCCCTTGGGTCTTCATGGTGTGCGTGAAGGTCAGCTGTGGCAGCCATTTTGTGCTTGGTCCTGTCTCCTGCAGCTGCCATTTTGTAGCTGAGCCTGCCACACTGTACCAAAATTTCAGCAGGCAGGGTCAAAAGGGGTAGAGACTGAGATGGTGGAGAAGCTGAGTTGTCCGTTGGAAGGGAAATTCCTGCAGGTTTTGGAGGTGGAGCCTGCACAGGGCAGAGTTTGAGGAAGGGAATGACCTCGGCAGGGTAGAGTTTATTTATTTGTTTGTTTGTTTATTTATTTGGGTTTCTATACCGCCCATTCAAAGTAGCCCTTTTCTCCATGTGAGGTGATCTCTGTCACCTGGAGATCAGGTGCAATCCTAGGGAAGCCTTCAGGTCCCACCTAACACGAGGGTTGCCAGCTATGGGTTGGGGCAGGGGTAGTCAAACTGCAGCCCTCCAGATGTCCATGGACTACAATTCCCATGAGCCCCTGCCAGCATTCGCTGGCAGGGGCTCATGGGAATTGTAGTCCATGGACATCTGGAGGGCTGCAGTTTGACTACCCCTGGGTTGGGGGATACCTGGAGCTTTGGAGTGTGGAGGCTGAAGAGGGTGGGATTTAGGGAGGGAGGGGAACCCAGTGGGGCATAATTCCATGAACACCCCCCCCCCAAGCACCCTCCCTTTTTCTCCGGGGAAACTGATCTTGGTCACCTGGAGATCGATGGTAATAGTGGGAGATCTCCTAGGGCCACCTAACACTGACAAGGCCAGGCAGATGTTAGAAAACTGCAAAGGAGGGAACAAACAAGCAGCTGTTTCAGGGAGACTTTGGGATCTTGCAGCTGGGGGAGGGACACGCGTCACCCCCAAAATCTCTGTCCCTCCCAGAAGAGAAGGGAGGGTGAAAGCTTTCTTGACAAACAGTTAAGGACACCGGGAGACCAGGCCCGACACCAACAACCCTTCCCTTCCCCTTTATCTGCATGTTTGAAAATTCCAAGCTTCAGCTAGCAGGAGAATAACAACAACAACCATAAGGACAGCACAGGGTGGCCCGTTCTCATCTGGTCTCGGAAGCTCGGCAGGGCCAGCCCTGGAAAGTACGTGGATGGGGGGCCACCGGGAGGGGTCGAGAGGCGTTGTCTGCTGTCTGCCAGGTTTCAAACCAGAGGCTTGGGCTACACATAGCATTGCCATCTTCCATCTTGCCAGCTCTGGCTGGAGAAATACCTGGAGACTTTGGGGGTGGAGCCAGGAGTGGGCGGGATTTGGGTTGAGGAGGGGCCTCAGTGGAGTCTAATGCTATGGGGTCCACCCTCCAAAGAGGCTCTTTTCTCTAGGGCAGGGGTAGTCAAACTGCGGCCCTCCAGATGTCCATGGATTACAATTCCCAGGAGCCCTTGCCAGCATTCGCTGGCGAATGCTGGCAAGGGCTCCTGGGAATTGTAGTCCATGGACATCTGGAGGGCCGCAGTTTGACTACCCCTGCTCTAGGGGAACGGATCTCTTTACTCTGTAATTCCAGGGGATGCACAAGCCCCACCTGGGGATGGGAAGCCCTAGTTGATCTCCACGCAACCAAGATCAGCTCCCTTGGCAGAAATGGCTGCTTTGGAGGGGGGACTCCGGGGCATTGCCCCCTCTCCTCCCTAAGCCCAACCCTCTCCAGGCTCCACCCCCAAAATCTCCAGGTATTTCCCAACCCAGAGCTGGCAACTCTAGTTATCCACTACGCCTTCAGGGCCACCAGCTCTGGTTTGGGAAGATTTAGGCAATTTGGGGGACAGAGCCTGGGGAGGGGAGAGAACTCAGTAAGCAGAGCCTACCAGAGAGCCCACCAGAGAGCTGCATTTTCAGCAGGGGAAGGGGCTGCCTAAGGGGGTGGGGAGCCCCCCCTCACTGGCCGTCTTCAAGCAGCGGCTGGACAGATCCTTATCCTGGATGCCTGAGGCTGATCCTGCCTTGAGCCTATCAAGATCAAGATATGAGGGACATCAATTCCCCTGGAGGAAACGGCTGCTTCGGAGGGTGGCCTCTGTAGCATTATGCTTCATTGCAGTCCCTCCATGCCCACTCCTGGTTCCGCCCTCCAAACTGTCCAGGTATTTCCCAACTTAGGGCTGACTCCTTCGTGTCAGGGCTGCTTCCAGTTTCTCTCTGGGAACGTGGCAGCGATGCCCAAGTTGGCGCAGGTGTGGAGGGGTTGTTCTCACACTGGAGAGTGGCTGCTGGCCAACAACACAACCCCTTGGCCTTTCCGGGCCCTTCCTCCTGCAGCCGTTCCTGCCGGGAGGGGGGGGGGCAGAGACGGCAGCCGCAACAGCAGTCTTCCCACAGCTCATGTGCCTTGATGACTTCAGCCTCGTCTCTTTCCTGCATCCAAGCCCCAAAAGGAAACACCCGCCAAGGTGGGTCGGGGCTGTTGTTACCGCCAGGCAGCACTGGGACGGACGCAGCAGAGTGGGGGGCCAAGGGACTCCTAAAGTGGGGTGGGGGAGGGAGGAGGAAAGGGGAAACAAGGAGATGTCTTCATCGCTTCCCAGGCTTCAAATTGGAAAAACAGAGATCAATAAAGCAGAACTTCATTTAATGGTGTGAGAAACTACCCAGAACGGAGACGGGCAGGGATCGCTTATTACAAAACAAACAAGCCAATTAGAACCCAGCAAGGAAAGGATGGAGGGCGGGAGGGGGGGGATTGTGACACCAAAGGCGCATCCCCTTGGCGAAAGGAAGCCTCCATCTCATTTATTTAACGGTCGCTCTGGAACAATTCAAGGTAGCGGTGGACAAGCTCATGCAAAAGCTTGCCAGAAATAATCCAGATTGATTTGCCAGAGGCCTGCTCAGCGTCCAGTAAGGGCCGGCTGGGACTCCAAGCAGCCCTGCAACAAGGTAAGCCAAGGAGCCCCTGAGGGGTCTGCTCAGCTCAGCCGCAGACTGCAGGGACAACGGCATAAGATAAGAATGGCATTTCTGCGGACTAGGCTCGAGTTGGGTTGCCAACCTCACAGGTGAGGCCTGGAGATCTCTTAGCAGCACACTCAACCTCCAGCGACAGAGAAGAGTTTCCGTGGGGGAAATGGCTGTGATGAGCCTCATGGTCTCTTACCCCAAAATCTCCAAAGATTTCCCAACCCAAACTCGGATATGGAAAATTTGCTTGGCATAAAGAAGGTCTCAAGTTCAACCCCCAACATAGAATCACAGAATCATAGAGTTGGAAGGGACCTCCTGGGTCATCTAGTCCAACCCAGTGCAGGACACTCACAACTAGGGGTGTGCGCTTCGGCTCGGTTCAGTTTCCTTGGCGTGCCAGTTTCCACCAACACCCCTCCTCTCCACGCCGCAGCACTGGCCTGCTATGCGCCACTTCGGGCTTCTGTGGTGGCCGAGGCAGCCAAACCGAGCCGAAGTGCAGAGCCCCACTCACCCCCCTATAATTCATCCACTGTAACCTGCCACCCCCCCTTGAACCTTCACAGAACCAACCATCTCCATATGAAGATGTGAAAGACTTTGCCTAGAACAGCTGAGTCCCTGGAGAGCTGATCCAGTCGATACGGGTAGACCAGGGGTAGTCAAACTGCGGCCCTCCAGATGTCCATGGACTACAATTCCCATGAGCCCCTGCCAGCATTCGCTGGCAGGGGCTCATGGGAATTGTAGTCCATGGGCATCTGGAGGGCCGCAGTTTGATTACCCCTGGGGTAGACGATCCGGACCTCGATGAACCTTCCGTCTCAGGCAGCTCCATGTGTTCAGACGTCCAGGCGTACCATCTGCTTCTGGCCCTCCGTTGACCTGGGCAGAGTCTGCACTTACTTTCTTTATTCCATTGTCAATCCTGTTGAATTCAGATCACTTTGAACTCGATTCTTCCTCTCCCCCCCCCCATTGAAACAGGAAAGTCTTCTGCACGTGGTTAGGGTAGTCCAGAAGGGGGGAGGAAGCCAAGCCTCTTTCTTTCTTTTCTTGAGGGGGGGAGAGGAGCCAGGCAGGGAGCCTCTTTCTTTTCTTGGAGGGGTGGGGGAGAGGATCGAAAAATGCAGAGGAGGGAGAAAAAATCCAGGACTGACAGAAGTTGAGAGAAATTAGGGGCTTCTCCTTTAAGGCAAGCGTGCCACATGACCAGGTGTAGCCTATCAGAGGTTCTCTACCACGGAGCTTTCTTTCCCAAGCTAGATATTCAGGATTAAAAGCAGTCTGAGATATGGCACAATAAAGGTAGGGTCACTCCGGATCAATCTTTCTTGCTGCAGAAGGGAAATTAAAATCGCCCAAAATCCAAACGGAAATCGCATTCTGTGTAGAGGGCAGGGACTGAATAGATCTGGGGTTGGAATAAAAGCTCCGTGCAGTTTACACCTTGGCCTCTGACCTGACTTGAAATTCTCTGCCTTGTTTGAATGGCCCTGCACCTTTGTTAACTTTTTGTATAAAGGATCGTGATCCTGGAGAGCCAGTCTGGCATCCCTGCCTGCTCGGATGCTTCCGAGATCTTCCGTGCTTCCTCAGTTTGGACAGATGGGCTTGGAGGGGCACGGTCCACGGCTTTCCCTCTGTGCCAACGGACAGATGGGCCGAAGGAGGGACGGAAAAGAAGCCAGATGGGAACCCAGCTTCTTACCTGCCTGCCGGCCACCCGTTCCACTCCAAGTCACTGCAAACCTTCCAAAATTTTCAGAGATTAAAACCTGAGCGTGCTGGAACAGCCCCGTTAGCATGGCCAGAGCTGTGCCTGCGCTGCATCTCCCCACATGCAAGCTGCTGAAGATCCTGTCACAGAATAGTAAATATGGATCTAAAATATGAGCTGGTTGTTCTTGGAGTTAAGGATGTGGAGGGAGTAGAAAAGAGATTACCCAGAGCCCTTGTTATCGTACAGAGCCATGTGTCACCAGAGGCTCACCGAGCAATCCAGCTGAGAGAAGGAGGGGGGGGGAGAGAAAGAACGCGCATTCCACACAAATTGAATAATGCGCTTTCAATGCACCTGAGAAGTAGATTTCCCTGTTTTGCACAGGAAGATCCAGCTTCCAAAGCACATTGAAAGTGCATTATCCAATGTGTGAGGAATGAACAAAAGATAATACAAAATACAGAGAGAGAAAAGAGGATTGCCTAACAATTAAATATACAGAGACTAGATTCAAAGCCCGTTGCATCTGTAAATAAAACGGGCACTAGCACCCTCTTTCTTCCCCACCCCAGGAAGCCCTCCCGCCAGCCCTCCCCCTGCCCCCAAAAGGCCTGCCGCTGCCTCTCCAAGGCCTGGCAGGCATTTTTGGGGTTAGGGGAAAAGGCATGGAGTTCCCTCCAGGACTGCCCCCTGCCTCAAAAACATCTCCCGAGCCTTGGAGAGGCCGTGGCAGGCTTTTGGGGGGCTGGGAGAAGTGGCGGCATGAACCCTATTTCCTCCACACACCCCCGCCAGCCCTCCTGCCAGCACTCCCCCCAGCCCTGAAAGGGCCTCTCCAAGGCTTGGCAGGTATTTTGGGGCCAGGGAACTCCTTTCTTCCTCCCCCCCTCCAGCCTCACCAACCTCCTCTCCCGGCGGTGGTCAGGGGCAGACTGGCACCGATTGCACCAGACTGACCCTCACCAGGTTTGTTGGGGGCCTGGCCGGCCTTTGTTTCCAGTCCTCAGGCCCATCAGGACGCGTCCTGATTGGCCTGTGCACTGGAAACAAAGGCCATATCAGCTCCACCCAGGATGCTGCTGCTCAAATAGTATAAGAGCAACTAAGTGTTAAAGATGATTATGTATAACCAAATATAAAAGACAGAATAATATCTCTCCCTAACATCCCCCTTATTGCACTTAAAATTTTGGGGGGTCTTTTCTACAATGTACAATAATATTTACTTCTGATGGGTGCATTTGTATTTATATTCATCATTGTCCATTTCTGATTTTCATAACTAGTCTGATTTGCAGCTATATTATATGTCTCGTCATTGCGACATAGTCAGCCTCACCTCCATCCTTATCATTCAGGCCTGAGCATTTATGTACAGAGATGATGCATTCAAACACCCCTGCCGGAACGGAACGCTTTAACTGCTAGAGGCTGCAGGGTGTGCTGAACCCCAAAGAACCCCTGTTTGTCACATGTTTCTGCTCTCTGCTTTTCACTGTAGGGCCTGCAGATCTATTGGTATAATTTATACACATTGAACGGTTTTGATATGCAAAATGTATGCGTGTTATTTTCATGTCTAACACGGGTGAGGGTTGACGGACAACAAGCATTGTGAAATTCATTCAGTTTGCGAGGGAAGCTTGGGGCAAGGAAACGAAACACTCTGAAAATAAAGAACTGTATGCTCTATCCTTTCCTGGGCAACGCAAAATCAGATACTGGATTTTTGAGTCCTAACAGCAGGAATGAAGAATTCACCGTCATCCCCACTGGCAACTCACAAGTTTAAGGAAGAAGAAAAAAGGATTGGGAGTTGCCAGGGAAAGGAGACCCCAAAATAGGGATAGTTAGGAGGAGATGTGCTTGTGCTATTTTTTTAACCCTGAACTGTAGGGTTAGGGTTCTCTCTCACACCTGTACCTGTGCATTGCGGAACCTTTCCAAGGCTGTGTGCAGCAAAATGGAGAACACTCCAATGCACGTGTTAAAATGCTCACAGCTGCCAGGGGCTTCCAAGAGCCTGGCAGTCAGGTCCATATTCCCTGGAAAGCTCCACCAGGCAAGGTCAGTTTGCAATTAATCTAGATAAAGTGGGGGGTGGGGAGGTGTGCTGAAGCTGGAAGAAATAAGAAGCTTCTGTATTCTGTCCTGCTGCCGCCATTCACGCCACGGTCTTCTGCAGCATATTCAGCAGATTAATTGGAGAAACCGAGAGAGAGTATGGAAACTGCCCGTGGTTAAGCATGGCAGGACCTCTGCCTCACAGATCAGCATACTGTCTTCCACAACCAGTAGCTCCCCTGAATCATCTAGGCTTGAGCCAAAGCCAAGACTATGTTAAGGTCTGCCAAGCCAGGTCAGACTCCATCTTAAAGATCTTGCTCTCAGCCACAGGTTCCAAATGTCAGCCTCCACCTGACTCAAATATTGCTCCCCTCCTATCCCCCCACCCCATTATATTGCTGATTCAGTGGCCTGGCTAAAACCTGTTTGTCCAGGGGCTCTTGGGCAAATCTGCTTGTCTTGCTTATGATTCATGCTTGGCCCCTCTGCCAGGGGAAATCTCATCCCTAGCCTCAGCATAGAATCATAGAATCATAAAATCATAGAGTTGGAAGGGGCCATACAGGCCATATAGTCCAACCCCCTGCTCAACGCAGGATTAGCCCTAAGCATCCTAAAGCATCCAAGAAAAGTGTGCATCCAACCTTTGCTTGAAGACTGCCAGTGAGGGGGAGCTCACCACCTCCTTAGGCAGCCTATTCCACTGCTGAACTACTCTGACTGTGAAAATTATTTTTCCTGATATCTAGCCTATATCGTTGTACCTGAAGTTTAAACCCATTACTGCGTGTCCTCTCCTCTGCATCCTGCAGAAACAGCAGCAAGACCCATTGAGAGATGATGGCTTCCTTTTTTAGACCCATTATTGCCTTTGTCTAAGCCCATCAATGGCCATCTCCTGGACCTGGCCAGGGTATTGCCCAACATCCTGCTCCATGGAAAACTCCATCATGTGCTCCATCGTGTGCCACATCACACTGCCCCCTCCCCAAAAACATATATAAACAGTGGCTCAAGTGCCAACTTGGGACCCACTGGAACCTCCCTTCATGCTGGTTCGTGCTGTGGATCTCTGACTATCCACTCCATAGGAACGGTAATTATATTGAAACCTCTTTTCTCCTACCCGCCTAATTGCTAGTGTGCTAGATATATTTTATTGTCTCCCTTCTAATAAAGATTGTTATAATTTTTACTATATACCTGTTGTCCACCTTGAATTCTTAAGGGTGTAATCACCTTGTAGACCAGGGGTAGTCAAACTGTGGCCCTCCAGATGTCCATGGACTACAATTCCCAGGAGCCCCTGCCAGCAAATGCTGGCAGGGGCTCCAGGGAATTGTAGTCCATGGACATCTGGAGGGCCGCAGTTTGACTACCCCTGTCGTAGACACTGGCAAATGATCCATTTTCACTAACTTACTGACCTCTCGCAAAGCTCCTTCCCTACTGCTGAATATACATGAGCCGCAGGACACGTTTATGCAATTTCTGGTAACACCATCTCCAACACGGCCACTGCTGGAATTAAACAGTAGCTGGGGACCAGCAAGGCAAGAGATGGCAATCAAAGGAGCAAGCCTGGTGGTCCAAGACCACCTCAAGTGGGAGGGGACATACTATCAACTCCCCCTCCGCGAGACTCATTTTGCTTGGAAATCAGCAATATCAGGGAGGGGGGGAGGAAATGAGGATAACAAGATCAAGGATTTGCATTTGCAACATATACTTGCTCTGGAATTAGGGTTGCCAACCTCCAGGCGATAGCCGGCAATTGCCTGGCATTACAAGTAATCTCCATGTGAAAATGGTCACTTGGAAAGATGGAATCTGTTTTTAAGGAAGGGTTTTAAAAAAATAACTTATTAAACTACATATATAGTTTTTAATTATGTCATTATTTGTACGTTTACAATGCCAACGTGAGCCAATGTGAAAGGAAGGGTTATAAACATCATCATCATCATCATCATCATCATCATCATCATCATCATCATCATGCTGCACTGACGACCCTCCCTTCCCCCAATCCTGCCCCCCGGACGTTTTTAAAATCAGGCTGTTGCCCGTGCACAGCTGGGGATGGCTGCTTTCAAAGCCAGCCAGGATAAAATAGGAGACTGGTGCCTCCGTGGCCCCCTTAAAAAAACAACAACAATGATGCAAAGATCTGATTTGCGCATAAAATCTATGTGGGAATATCATGGCCGGGGGGGGGGTGGCTTTGGCCAGCTGGATTGCCAACCTCTAGGTTAGAGCCTGGAGATCTTCAGGAAAAACATCTGATTTCCAGGCACGAGTTCCTCTGGAGAAAACAGCTGGAAGGAAGAAGGTAAGAAACAAAGGAGGCCGGAAGAAAGAGGAGGAAGGAG
This sequence comes from Paroedura picta, assembly GCF_049243985.1. Lineage (NCBI taxonomy): Eukaryota > Metazoa > Chordata > Lepidosauria > Squamata > Gekkonidae > Paroedura > Paroedura picta. The sequence continues at coordinate 25,719,988 of NC_135383.1, read as the reverse complement.
AGGAGAGGAGAGGAGAGGAGAGGAGAGGAGAGGAGAGGAGAGGAGAGGAGAGGAGAGGAGAGGAGAGGAGAAGGAAGGAAGGAAGGAAGGAAGGAAGGAAGGAAGGAAGGAAGGAAGGAAGGAAGGAAGGAAGGGACGAAGGGACGAAGGGACGAAGGGACAAAGGTCTTTTTTCCAAAGACCAGAGAGGTACTGGAGCCACCACCCAAAGAAACTGCTTCTGGTTAGCATTAATATTATTTATTATGTATTTATTTATATTTATAGCCCGCCACTCCCATGCAAGACAGCTCGTGGTGGATAACAGGCATAAACCCCACAATAAAATATCATTCACCATAAAAACAATAAAACAGTAAAAACCAATTACATTAGGCCTTCCCAGAGGTTAATGTATAATGGGATAAGTGGGGATGTCTGGTGGGGGCAGGGGTTGCAATGGCAATTACAGTCACATTAGAAGCAAGGGCTGCATTTTGCAAGGGTTGCCAGTTTGGGGTTGTCAAATATCTGGAAATTTGCGGGATGGAGTCTCAGATGGGCAGGGTTCGGGGAGGGACTGACCTCAGTGGGGTCTAATGCCATGACGTCTACCAACCAAAGCAACCAATCTCTCCAGGTGAACTGCTCTTTGCCACCTGGAGAAGCTTTGTTATCACAGCCACCATCTAGCAGGCTGGCAACCTTAGGTTCTACATTGCCAGTTACCCCTATGAAGTGCCAATTATGTCTGACAACACCCATAACACTGCATCATGGAGGTTTGCTGATGGATCTGGGGCCAGTCCCTAAGGTCGGGTGGAGCTTGATGGACTTCCCAAATCAAACTGGAAGCCAACTGGTGTGTCATATCCCAGAGCTTCTAGGCCTAGGCATATTGACATACACAACGTACAAACCCCTCCCTGAACCCTAAAACTGTCCCTTAGCAGTCAGTCGGCATGACACTGGCATCCCTTCCTCGAGCAGGAGTTGCCAAACTGTGGCTCTCCAGATGTCCATGGACTACGATTACCATGAGCCCCTGCCAGTCCTGAGAAGGGCTCAGGGTAATTGTAGTCCATTGACATCTGGAGAGCCACTTGGCCACCCCATCCTAAAGGTAGCAAATGCCCAGTCGGTGCTGGAGTTTGAACCACAAGGCAGCAGAATTCTGTCTCATTCTTCTTAAGCAACCATCTGAGGGCTATAAACCTTAGCAGACAGAATGACCCTCCAGGGCCCATTATGCACATGCTGGATAATGCACTTTCAATGCACTTTAGAAATATTCCTGTTCTGCACAGGAAAATCTAGCTGCAGAAGCACATGGAAAGTGCATTATCCAGATCTGAGTGCTTCTAGGTGGAGTGGTCAGGATTCCGCAGGATTCCCGTAAAGTGGCCTTCTTCCTCCAGGCCCTCAGTTGGAGCCAGGCGGTTTATAAGTACATCAGGACTCCATCCTTTCCCTCTCCTCTTTTCCCCCCATTATCGGCTCACACTGCCCACTACTCCCAAAATAGCTTTGAGATCACCAGTTATTGTGGAGGACTGAATGAAATTGTGAAATGGCAGAGCATTTTAGGAATTAGAAGAAGAATCATTTATTTGTTTGTTTGCTTGCTTGTTTATTCAATTTATTTCCCGCCAATCCTGGGACTGGCTCGTGGCCGGTCCAATAAAAACCCCAGTAAAACCCCCAATAAAACAGACAACAAAATCACAATAAAACAGAGCAACATGGTGGTACTACCTCCAAACTCCCCCACCCCCACCCTACCTCTACCTCTGGGGGATGGAAAGAGAGTCAAGACCACACAGACTGGCTGCTGCCTGCCTCGCTACCCCGGCCTCAATCAGAGTTGCCTCTCAGGCAAGGGACCCCAAGACTGTCTCCGTGTTGTCCTGCTCTCCCTCCCAGGAGCTGTGGGCTGCTCAGCACTTGTGCATTTCCCTTCCTCCAAGTCAGCCATGCCCAAGGCCAAGCAGTCAGATTTGTCCCCAAATCCTGGCCTGAAATATCCACAGTGGCACCCATCAGCCAACCCTAGGGTTGCCAACCTCCAGGTAGGCAAAATTTGAAGGCAACCTGGTCCGAAGAAACAGATCGAAGAACAGGATTGGTGCAAGGCGCATCATTAAATAATTCTTCAATCAAATCAAAGAATCAGAGCCTTTAATGAACTTAATGGAAACAAGCCAAAATGGGTGTCTGGACTTTTCACCTCCTGTGATCTGGACACTTTTCACCTCCGTTTTCAACCTTTCCTCAGTGACCTGCTCCTTATTATGCTCTAGAAAGTGTATTCAAGGCGAATTCTTGTTCACAAAACAAAACAAACTCTCTTTCTTATAATATCAGTTGACAATCTGCTGTTTCTCGGAGGCTCCCAACGTCTTTCATGGAAGGTAACTTATAGAAATATAGAAATATAAGAACGGATTGTTGACTGATATTATAAGAGAACAAAAGGGACTTCGTTTTGTGAACAAGACTGTGTCTTGAATAAACTTCCAGGAAGGGCCTGGTGATCTCCTGGGATCAGAGCTGATCTCCAGGCAAGAGCGACCAGTTCCCTGGAGAAAACGGCTGTTTAAGAGGTGAGACCGGGAGTCCTTGTGCTTCACAGAGGCCCCGCCCCTCCTCAACCCACCCCTCTAGGCTCCACCCTCAAAACCACCAGGTCAACCCAGAGTTGACAACCAGAGCCAAATTTCCCCCACCACACATGAGCAACAGCGATTTCACAGAATATTCCCAAACATTAACCCATTGTTGGCAATGACTCCCCAGGATTAAGCAGAGGGCCGAAATGCAAGGACTGATTTCATTCCAAAGGTGGAGATTTTGCCTCCTGGGCTGTCCTCTAGAGGGTTAAAAACTCAAAGTTAGAGCTGGGAAGAAATCTTTCCAGTAGTTTTGATGTCTATAAAATAGGGGGTGATGGCAACCGGGGCTTAATTTTGATGCTGTGCCGTACTTCATAACACCGACAGAGTCTTAAAAATGTAATGAAAGAGCTTGATAGATTACAGAACTAATCCATTTAGTGCTCCAATAAATAAAGAGAGGGGGAAATCTCCAGGATTTCAGAAAGCAGGGAAAGGAAATTGGCAATACATGTACATTTTCTAGAATTATTCAGGACAGTGAAATTCAAAAGAGATTGCAAAGAGTTTGGGGGAAGAGCAGATGGGGTAAACCGGCAACGTCAGTCCAAGAGAACTTCCAGGGCAAAAGCAATGCATTACTTATGGGGGGCAAAACGTGTCTCCCCCGATTCTCTCTCTCTCTCTCTCTCTCTCTCTCACACACACACACACATACACACACACTTGTAAGAGTGACAGTTTTGTTACCCCCAGATGAGACCAGGGTGGGTGCTGGTGTCCAAGGGACTGAGCCGAGTCAGCGACTGTCAGTTCCCAGTTCAAGTCTCGCTTCCACCATGATTTGCTCAGGAAAATCCAGCTGCAAAAGCACATTGAAAGTACATTATCTAACATGTGCAGAATGAGCCCAGGTGGTTTTAGCAACATTGTTCATTAGGATTGCCAGCCTCCAGGTGGTGGCTGGAGAGCTCCCAGAATTACAGTGGATCTCCAGATTGCAGAGATCAGTCCCCCTGAAGGGAAGGGCATCTTTGAAGGGTGGATCCAATGGCCTTGTCCCCCAGCGAGGTCTCTCTCCTCCCCAAACCTCACCAGGGTGCACTCCCAAAATCTCCAGAACTTGCCAATCCAGAGTTGGCAACCCTGCTTCTCCCTCAACATTGTCCCCCCCTCCCCATTATTTTAGAGCCTAAAGGTAAAGGTAAAGGTATCCCCTGTGCAAGCACCGGGTCCTGTCTGACCCTTGGGATGACGCCCTCGAGAGCATAGTAGATGAATGGATCCTCCCAATGGTTCTTTCCAAGGTCAGCTGCAGGGCGGGCACCCAGAAGAAGCGGTAAGGAGAGAACCTTTTACCTGGTGTTGTTGCCAACCTTCAGGTAAGACCTGGAGAGCTGCTGGAACTACAACTAACCAGCTCCCCTGGCGGAAAAGGCTGCTATGCAGGGCGGCCCTGCTGAGGCTCTTCCCCCCCCCCCCGAACACTGCACTCCTGAGCTTCACCCCAAACCTCCAGGTATTTCCTAGGCCAGAGTTGGCCACCCTACTTTGCTTGCCCAGGCCTGCTGGGTAGGGATGCCAGCCTCCAGGTGAGACTGGGCATCCCCCGGTTTTCAGCTCATCTCCAAGCAACAGAGATCAGTTCCCCTGGAGAGGAGGGTGGGCTACATAAGCATTAGACTCCATTGAGGTCCCTCTCAGCCCCAAATCCCGCCCACTCCACCCCCAAAGCCTCCAGGTATTTCCCAGCCCAGAGTTGGCAAGATGGAAGGTGGCAATACGTGTAGCCCAATGATAATACCGATGGTTTGAAACCTGGCAGACAGCAGACAATGCCTCCCGAGCCCTCCCGGGGCAGCCCGACCTGCGGCTTCTGTGGGGCAGGAGGCCCCAGCAAGGCCTGGGACGGCCAATGTCGCAGAGGAGACTGCCGGGGCCTTACGTTGGGCCGCAAAACCAGCTTTCAAGGGCCAGACTGGAGGGCTGCAGCCCTTGGTGGCCCCACGGTGGTGGCTGTCATGGAACAAGTCGACCCGGCCGGGCTGGCGTTAGGCCCGCCCTGCACTGCAGGCTCCCCCGTGGCCCTCCGTCGACACGCAAGGGGTTAATCACACCCGGCAACTGGCAATTAATGTGGAGCTCATTCCGTGGATCTCCTACCAGAGAGCACAACAGGGCAATTAACCCAGTAATACACTAGGCTATTATGCTGCTATGTCTCTTATTTTAGCCCGAGGTGATTTGAAACGCATTGGATTAAAGGATATTACAGGAGATAGCATGAAAAATAGTTTAACGTAATGAGTCGTCCCGTGATGTCTGCTATTAAAGATGATTTGCGGTCAAAAATGACAACATACAAGAGTTCAGCCATTTAGAAAAACCCCCAGGAGGGAGGGGGGCTTAACCCTTTCCTGGGTCCTACCCGTGCAGTAAATCCAAGAGGTCTCTCCCAGACACACACACACACACACACACAGACAGACCCCCCCCCCCCCCCCGTTCTTCATTTCTTAGCGGGGGGAAGAGAGATGAGGATTCTCTTCTGCTAGAAACACCATCTGCCGACCTGGAAGTGCTTCTCCCAGGCTATGAGACCTACAGACTCCCTGCTGCGGTTCCTCAGAGGGGAGAGGCATGCACTCTGCGTGTCCTCAGAGGCACTTTCAACCAGTCTTCCATCATTTGTTTCAGGATTAGCCTTGGTACTGGAAACGGACAGGCTAGTCTTGATTCGGGGCTTTCTTTCTTGAATCAAACGTCTCCTTCCCCAAACTGTGGGCCCATACCCTCCAGACCAGGGGTAGTCAAACTGTGGCCCTCCAGATGTCCATGGACTACAATTCCCAGGAGCCCCCTGCCAGCATTCGCTGGCAGGGGGCTCCTGGGAATTGTAGTCCATGGACATCTGGAGGGCCACAGTTTGACTACCCCTGCTCCAGACCATTTTTTCTGAGAGGAGGGAGGGAGGGAGGAAGAGAAGGAAGGAGAGAAGGACGGATAGAAGGGCTGCCTTGCAAGGAAGGCAGGAAAGACAGAGAGGGAGGGGAAATAAGAAAATGGAATAATGGGAATGGAGAATAGGAAAGAAGGAAGGACACACGACAGAGCAAGATATTAATCTTTGTACTTTATTTCTATTTATTTCTTGTCTATTTATTGTAAAGAATGTGGTTCTCTTTGCATAATTTTAATTTATCGCACCTATCTATCTCGCCGCATGTTAGAATGATCTCAGAGATGCTCCGGATGAACCTTCACATTTTTGTTTTGTTCCTTTTCTACCTTTTCCTTCTTACTCCAAATTCTTTTGAAGGGCCTCTAAATGCTGCTAGGGCTTCTGGGAATCGGTGCGTGGGGCTGGGGCTCTGTGGAAGAGCCTCTGCTTTGCACATAAGACGTTCCAGGTTCAATCCCCAGCATTTCCAGCTGAAAAGGACCAGACAGAAAGCTCCTGAGGCCCTGGAGAGCCACTGCCAGCCTGAGCAGACAATACCAACTATGATGCAGTATAAGGTATGTTCCATGTATGGGTCACTGGAAGGCATTCTGGGTTCCCCCGAGCCATTCTGGATTCCCTTAAGAACTCTGAGGTTGTCACATGTCAAAACTGGTTCATTTGCGTGAGAAATATAATGAAACACTGGAGCAAGAGCTGCATGAATTCCACAAAGAATTCTCTGCACTGAAACATCCCTGCAAAATGCAGCATCCCTGAAAAAGGAGGTCCTTCATCCTTCAACCACATGATTCACACACCCCGGCATTAACAAACAAATATTCATCCAGGACGGATGTGAACTGAATTCAATTAGGCAGTGAATCATGCCCCATTATCTCCCCAACTGTATTCTAGCCTTCACCCAAGAAACCTATCAGGATGCGCAAAGAGGCAACATACTCCTATGGCCTTTCTTCCGTGTGATGGGGGTGGGGGGTGGGATAAAAACAGCATTTGGTTCAGAACGCAGTTCCCTGCGAATTTCAGCTTTAAAGTAATGATCAAATTTGGCATCTGCAGGGCTACTCTGCACTCTGATGATGCTTGAGGCAACCAAGTGTGCCCTTGTGGCTCAACAATGCGTTTTCAGGATGGGATGTGATACCTAATAATAGAACAGACACCAGAATGGGGCTGGCAGGGAATCAAAGAATCATAGAGTTGGAAGGGACCTCCTTGGTCATCTAGTCCAACCCTCTGCACTAGGCAGGACACTCACATCCCTCTCGCTCCTCCACTGTCACCCCTTGAGCCTTCACAAAATCAGCCTCTCCATCAGATGGCTATCCAGCCTCTGTTTAAAAATCTCCAAGGATGGAGAACTCACCACCTCCCGAGGAAGCCTGTTCCACTGAGAAACTGCTCTAACTGCTAGGGACTTCTTCCTGATATTTAGATGGAATTTCTTTTGAATTAATTTCATCCCATTGGTTCTGGTCTGTCCCTCCGGGGCAAGAAGAAGAAGAAGAAGAAGAAGAAGAAGAAGAAGAAGAAGAAGAAGAAGAAGAAGAGTTGGTTCTTATATGCCGCTTTTCTCTACCCGAAGGAATCTCAAAGAGGCTTACAGTCGCCTTCCCATTCCTCTCCCCACAACAGACACCCTGTGAGGTGGGTGAGGCTGAGAGAGCCCTGAGATTCCTGCTCGGTCAGAACAGTTTTATCAGTGCCGTGGTGAGCCCAAGGTCACCCAGCAGGCTGCATATGGGGAAGCCCAGAATCGAACCTGGCATGCCAGATTAGAAGTCCGCACTCCTAACCACTACACCAAACTGGCAAGAGAGAACAACTCTGCTCCATCCTCTATATTGATGGTCCTCAACCACCGGGCCGTGGCCCGGTGTCAGGCTGCGAAGTCCCCGGCACCGGGCCGTGACTCCCTCTCCCCCCCCCCCGCAGTAAGAAACTTCCCAGGCTGCAAGCGAATCGGCCGCAAAAGCGGCCGATTAGCTTGCGACCCGGCAAGCTTCGTTTTGTGGGAGGGGGAGAGAGGGAAGCAGGTCCGCGCATGCACGTTTGCGCTATGTGCAGCCGCAAATGTGCATGCGTGGCAGTTTTGCACATACATGCATGCGGGGAGTGCTGTGCATGCGTGTTTGTGGCTGCACATGGCGCAAACGCGCATTCGTGGACCTCCCACGAATGTGCATTGCGAATGTGTGGCTGCGCATGTGCGGCATGTGCGACCACCACTGCCAGCCCGCAGCCTTGGAAAGGTTGCGGCCCACTGCTCTATATGGCAGCTTTTTAAATACTTGAAGATGGTTATCAGATCCCCTCTCAGCCGTCTCCTCTCCAGGCCAAACAGACCAAGCTCCCTCGACCTTTCCTCCTACGTCTCAGTCTCCAAACCCCTCACCATCTTTGTTGCCCTCCTCTGGACATGCTCCAGGTTGTGCACTAGACCTAATAACCCACTACACCACAAAACTAAAAACCACGATTAAACCACATACAATACTAGTAGAACTAGGGTTCTACAACCGGGTTCTTCACCAGGCTCTGCCACACCGTAACTTAGCAGTGGCCTTACTAGCACTTCAATTAATAGATCAAATCTGACTCAAATCAGCCATGCCACATACTATAAAATACCTAAATCTAGTTACAACAAAGAAACTTTCAGCTTCTACAACCGGAATATCAAAACACACCTACTAATTTTCTTAATAGTACTAACCCTATTAACCCTTATAGCGTGGTACACAAGCCACCCCGCATAGCATCACGCACCAACTCAAAAATAACAATCAGAGCCAAAAATAAACTAAACCCGCACACTAATAACAAACCTCCACCATCAGCGATAAATATTTTAACAACACCACTAATATCACTACAAAATAAAAACAGCCCTGATGGACCTGATGTTGAAACTCAACGGCAAACACCCACAAAAGCAGCAATTCAAGCTAACAGCAGCATTAAACCAAAAGTATATGCCAAAAATACCATAAAAATAGTATAATCTAACCAACTCTCAGGATAAGAATCAGCTGCAGCGGCAACCGAATAAGCAAAAACAACTAATATTCCCCCCGAATAAATTAAAAGTAAAACTAAACCAATAAGTGGACTCCCAAAACCAACCACCACACCACTACCACCACCCGCACCAATAACCAACCCAGCATCTCCAAAATGTGGACTCCAGTTTGTCTACATCCCTCTTCAACTGGGGTGCCGAAAACTGAACACAGGACTCCAAGTGAGGCCGAACCAGAGCAGAGTAAAGCGGTACCATCACCTCCCATGATCTGGACATGACACTCCGTTTGATACAGCCCAAAATCCCATTTGCCTTTTTAGCCACTCTGTTCACTCATGTTCAATGTATGGTCTACCAAGACTCCTAGATCCTTTTCGCACATGCTACTGCCAAGACAAGTCTCCCCCATCCTATATTGGTATTTGGTTTTGGTTTTTCTACCTAAATGCAGAACTTTACATTTGTCCCTATTGAACTTCATTTTATTCAGTTTAGCCCACTTCTCGAGCCTATCAAGATCATCCTGTATTCTGTTGCTGTCTTCAGTTGTGTTTGCTACCCCTCCCAGTTTAGTATCATCTGCAAATTTAATAAGTATCCCCTCTAAACCCTCATCCAAATCATTTATAAATATGCTGAACAACACAGGCCCCAGGACAGATCCCTGGGGAACTCCACTTGTCACTCTTCTCCAAGAGAATGCTGATCCATTAACAAGTGAAGGAAAGGACATTTTGGAAGTCACTAATTCATAGGATTGCGATGTCAGAAGTGCATTGAAGGCCCACAACACACCCAGACACACATGTAACAACACTTCCCGGCATCATGTGGCTGGCTCCACCTCCTGCGGCAGCCATTTTGTGGTTGCTCCCACCACCCTGTGTCAGAATTCCAAAGGTGCCCGCAGCTTCAGAAAGCCTGGGGACCCCTGTCCTAAATGCAGGTCCACCTAACTCCGAGTTGTCCAATTGGCAGAAAGGCTACCGACAGAGAAAGCTCCTTCCCCACATGGGCAAGCTGAGACCTTCTCACTGGGGATGCTGGGGACCGAACCTGGGACATTCCCTATGCCAAGCCACAGCAGCACCCTAGAGAGAAACCACAACTGGGACTCACATCAAGGTCACTCTCTATGTCCGTCTTCACGGAATGGAATGGAGAAAGAGAGGGGCATGGTGTCCTCTTGCTGGTTGCCTCTTTTTGGGGTGGGGTGGGGGGCTTCAAGCTAACAGAGATGGTCTCCAAAAAGCAGAGATGGAGGGGGGAGGAGAAGCCCCTTCCCTCCCTCCTAATCAAAGGACGCGTCATTGTCGGCCTGGTCAGCAGCAGATGCCAGTAAGAATAACCCGAATCTGGCGCCTTTGAAATCCCTTATTAGCGAGTCGCCTCCCCTGCCATCTCCCGCCCGCCGTTCTAACGAGCTTTCCTTTTGGATGTCACTCTGGGTTGGTGCGGATCCCCAAGTGGCAGGAGAAGCTGTCATTGCTGATTTTCTTCCGAGGGAAGGAGCGATTTCGGAGGAGGGGAGAAGATGACCGGCCCTCCCTGACCTTTTCTCCTTCAATTTCGCTCCTCTCTTCTCTGGGGGGGGGAGGGGGACCCCCTCTGGCAGATCAGGCTACGTGGAACTGACAAACTCATCACCACGTCACACCGTTACAGATACAATGGCCGTGTCACTCGACATGAGGCCAGAGGAGGCCCTGATGGAATTACAGCCCCATCATGGCTCTAATCGGTCAGTAGATTTCACTTTTTCCCCCCACTGCCTCTCCCGTTTGCGAGGCCCTTCAAAGCTCGCGGCAGCCAAAAGCCATTTCGATTTGCCTTTCACGGCTGGGGAAGTTGCCAAATTCCATGAACAAACTGACTTGGATTATTTCACTTTTCTTTCCTCCAGTGGAAGATTTGTGGGGGCATCTTCCAGGGTAGGTTCCAGGTTTAGGTGGGCCCAGGGCAAAGCATGCTGGGGAGGGACCCACTCCCAGGAACTCCCCTCATGCCTCCCTCCCTGCCCCCACACACTGGGAAAGCTGCCTGATACTGAATCAGACCACTGGGTCATCAATAAAGACAGAGAGTGTGATGGTCCATAGAGGCCATCCAGTCCAGCCCCCCACTCAATGCAAGATCAGCCTAAGGCATCCAGGAGAAGGATCTGTCCAGCTGCTGCTTGAAGACTGCCAGTGAGGGGGAGCTCACCACCTCCTGAGGCAGCCCATTCCACTGCTGAACTAGACTCCTAGAATCCTAGAGTGGGAAGGTGCCATAGAGGCCATCTAGTCCCACCTTCTTCTCAATGCAGGATCAGCCTCCAGCATCCAGGAGAAGGATCTGGCCAGCCGCTGCTTGAAGACGGCCAGTGAGGGGGAGCTCACCACCTCCTGAGGCAGCCCTTTCCAAGGCTGAACTAGACTCACAGAATCCTAGAGTGGGAAGGGGCCATAGAGGCCATCTAGTCCCACCTTCTTCTCAATGCAGGATCAGCCTCAAGCATCCAGGATAAGGCTCTATCCAGCTGCTCCTTGAAGACTGCCAGTGAGGAGGAGCTCACTGAATCCTTAGGTAGCCCATTCCACTGATGGTAGCCCATTCCACTAGAAGAATTTATATATATACCCCGCTATTCTTTACCTGTAGGAGTCTCAAAGCGGCTCACAATATCCTTCCTCTTTCCATAACAGGCACCCTGTGAGGTAGATGGGAATCAAGAGAGCTCTGACAGAATTGCTCTGTGAGAGCAGCACTAACAGGGCTGTGACAAGCCCAAGGTCATTCAGCTGGCTGCCCGTGGAGGAGTGGCGCATCAAACTTGGCTCGCCAGATTAGAAGCCACATAGCCCCCACCCACCTGTACACCCACTTGATGAAGTTTCAAATCAGATCATTGGTTTATCTATCAGCTTTGACTGGCAGGGTCTCTTCAAGAGCTGAGACACATGAAAGCTTCTACTCAGAACTGGACTCAAACTTTGTTCTGCTGCTTCAGACCAACATGGCTGCCTAACTCAATAGAGTTATTTTTGTAGTCCTGGCATTCCTAACCAGAGATCCCTGAAGACACGGGGCTCTGTAGAAGCTCCCCATGGACTATACCCTGCCTGAATGGACTTGGCCACAAGCTATTCCTGGCTTTTCCGTGAAAGCAGGGAGCCTGACCTTTCCATTGACCTGAAGAAGGCATTCTCGCATGGTTACTGCACCTGGGAAAGGACATTTTTCCTGGGCATCTAGCCTGGACACCTAGTCCTGCCTCAGTGCCTCTTATCACCCCCCCCCCCCAGCTCCTCAGGCATGGCAGAAAGGCGTGGACAAATGACATCACTTCCAGTCCAGTTCCAGGGCTCCTCGAAGCCTAAAAAATATTCCAGGGGCTGCTCCAAAGTCAAACGGCTAAACAGGGCTGTTTTGGACAAGCACAGTGCTGTTGCTGCTGGCAGACAGGGCAGCGGTTAACCCTTTCCATTTGCTGTTTTCCTGAGCCAGATCACTCAAGTCGTAGCTCTGAGAGGGGCCGTGACTGCACAGTCCCTCCGGTAGACAGCAAAGAACAGGTTGTTGCTGAGTAAATGAATACAGCGTCGAGCAAGCAGAGATGGAGCTCTGGCTGTGTGTAAAGAGACAGGCACTCATTCTCGAGGTGAGAACAGAGTTGTTTCGGAGAGTCTGTTCCCTTTACCCGAAGTGGAACATTACAAAGACACCGTTCTCATTACCGGACACCGCTGACAAACACCTCAGAGCAGCCATTAGCCCTCAAGCCCTTTTCATCAGCTTGGCAAAGACACAGAACTGGACTCGATGGATCTTGGGTCTGATCCAGCAAGGCAAGTCTTTGGTTATGAGACAGGATACTTTAGGAATGGAACCTCCATGTCTAGAAGCAGTCTGCCTGAGCATGTTTGCTATTGGGGACAGCCTACCAGAGAGGGGGGACAGCTTGAAGTTCTGAGCGCCACCTGCCAGCTGGAAAAAGAATAAATCCTGTGCTAAAGGGCTTAGGGCTAATCCAGGAACGTGGCTCGCGAACAGAGATGCTTCATGTCCTTTATTTCTAATTCCCCAGACAAGAGAAGGTAGGCGAGGACAGGAACGAACAGGTCAGAGTAGAGGCGTTTAGAATACCTGTCACCCGCCCCAGGATTTGAAGACCTGCACGGGGCGGAATTCAAATAAACAATCCGAGAAGAGCCCAGGCGGAAAGGGAGAAGCCAGGGCCCGGTCTGCCAATTATCATTTGAAAAGATTCTGTCGCGGCAGCTCTCTCATCCACCTGGTGATGAAAATGAGATTCTCTGATGTGCACGGCGGGCTGGATTTACCTATGCTGTGTTCGCCCCCAATCAGTAAAGAGGGGTCACGCCACCAAAAAAGAAAAAAGAAAAAAGTCATCCCCCAGCTTCATCAAACCAACTTCAATTTCAGCAAGGAGGTATTATGCATCTCGAAAGGGTGGGGGGAGAAACACCCCTTCATTATCCCCAGGTGACTCTTGCTACGTCTGTCTAGCGCTGCCTGGCACACAGCAAAAGAACGGATCTAGCCCCCGAGAGCCAGGTTTTATTTTATTTATTTATTTATTTAGCATTTATATATCGCCCTCCCTTGAGGGTCTCCTGCTTTTATATCTTTTGCTTTAAAAGAGAGAGAGATTCCTTAAAGACAAGACGTGCAACTTCTGGTGCTTCGTGGCTCCCTCCCCGGCAGCCCTAGAATCTAATTTGAAATCTGAAAAGGAGGTGAGAGAATCGTCCAGCCTCCCCCCCCCCCCGCACATCCATACACACACACCCCTCTGAAAGAATCTTAATAATCTTCTTCTCCCATGTGTGTTCCTCATTAAAGGGGGGGGGGGGGAATCTCTATTTAAATGCAAATTCGAGTTTTAGCTGGGGACTTCCCCCAAAAGTATCTCTGGAAGCGCCAGGGGAAAATAGACTTGGAAAATCTAAAATGGCTGACGGCGGCAGAACACATTTGCCCTCCCAACTGTCTCCACGGTAGCCACGCTGAGCAAAATCTGCATCTTGGTTAAGCCGACATGCTGACAGCCGAACTAAACACCACTGACGGGGGGGAAAGAGGTACAGCTGTTTATGCACAAATCTCCTACATTTATATACAAAGGGAAAGCCTGTTTTTTTAATAGGCAGTTTTACCATAGAGTTTCCGGGGAATCCTAGAGATGTAGGACATCACTCACGGGTTTTTCCTGGAAGTGACGTGACGCTATTGCCTACAACAGGGGTAGTCAAACTGCGGCCCTCCAGATGTCCATGGACTACAATTCCCATGAGCCCCTGCCAGCGAACGCTGGCAGGGGCTCATGGGAATTGTAGTCCATGGACATCTGGAGGGCCGCAGTTTGACTACCCCTGGCCTACAACATTTCTGGTCTCCTACTAGCCTCTAAGGCAGGGGTAGTCAAACTGCGGTAACCTTACCTAAGCATCCTTGGTAGACTTCCATTCAGGGTCAACCCTGCTTAGCTGCCGACATCTGAGAAGAAGGGGGTGAGTCTCAGCCCTCTGAGACAGGGAACCTCTAGAAATCAATGGGGCCAAACTAACTAAATCAAACAGCAAAGCTACCAGCTCAGATTTTAAAAGAATTTTTTTAAAAAACAGTGCATAAGCAAGGTATCGCAAGAGCAGAATGAAGTTTAATGCAAATGGCCAACCTGGGGGAAATAGCTTTCCCCACAGCTCTGCCGGTGACTCGTTAAGTATTTTTTGCTTAAGTGCAAAATCTTTGCCGTATGGATCATTAAGTTTCTGCACAGCAATGGTAATCGTTGGAAGGATAGCTCAGGAAGACCGGGGGGGAGGGGGGGAGGCACCACCCAGGGCCTGCTTCTGATCTTCCTTGATCCTGGAGGACATCCAAAATAACCACCCATAAATACCCATTTGGATCTTTCTCTTGCTCCGCTGCCAATCAAGAATGCTGCACAAACCTCATTTATTCCCCCTGGGAGCGAAAAGGGAGTTGCCCAGCTGTGTCTAGCTGTTCTCTGTGTGCTGGGGGATCCACTTGAGGGCATGAGGCCCTGACTGGACCAGGACCAGGGCTCAGGATCTGCAGTTGACCACAAGGAATTTACCCTGGAAGTTGTCCGCATGCAGCTGTGAGCACAGGAACTGTGAATCATAGAGTTGGAAGAGACCTCCAGGGTCATCTAGGCCAGTGGTTCTCAATCTGGGGGTCGGGACCCCTTTGGAGGTTGAACGACCCTTTCACAGGGGTCACAGCAGGGTGAGCAGCTTGGCCAGGAGGGGTGCCATCTACACAACAGCCTTGCAGGGTAGATCGAGATAGAGCGTTCATCTCTCTGGAGCAGCAGAAAAGAGCGAGATTGGCACGGTGGGACAAGAGGCAGAACTGGACTGAGAAACCCCGGGCGGAAAACCAACTTATAAGCAATCATGGACAATGGATCTTCACGCCATTGGTCAGTTTCGGTTTAATTTCTGTGAAAGAACACTTGCCTACTTTTATGGTTGAGGGTCAACCAGAACCTGAGGGAACTATATTAAAGGGTCGCAGCATTAGGAAGGTTGAGAACTACTGTTCAACCCCCTGTAGAATGCAGGAAACTCACAACTCCCTGTCCACCCACAGTGGCTCCAATTCCATCCCCAGTTGATGTCCACCCCCAAGAAACACAGAATCCCCGGCCAGGCTGGCCTGGAGGAAATTTGCATCCTAACCCCATAGTGGCAAACCATTTCCCTGGGCACACAAGAAAGGGCCACAAGAGCCAAGCATGGACACAGTCCCTTCTGCCCACCCACTCACCACCTGCCTAAGTTCACAGAATCAGCATTTCTGTGAGGTAACTATCTAGGCTCTGCTTAAACATTTCCAAAGAAGGAGAACCCACCGCCTCCCGAGGAAGCCTGTTCCACCGAGGAACCCCTCTGGCTGAAAATTCTTTTGAATTAATTTCAACACCTCTCCTCCATCCTCTGTGACAGCCCTTTAAATACTTGAAGATGGTCATCTTAGTCATCTCACCAGGCTAAACAGACCAAGCTCCCTCAACTTTTCCTCATATGACTTGGTCTCCAAACCCCTCACCATCATCGTAGCCTTCCTCTGGACTCATTCCATTTTGTCTCCATTTTGTCTACAATTGTCTTCAATTTGTCTACATTTTGTCTTCAATTGTGGTGCCCAAAACTGAACACAATACTCCAAGTGAGGTCTAACCAGAGAAAAGCAGTACCATCACCTCCCATGATCTGGACGCTATACTTCTTTTGATACAGCCCAATATCCCATATGCCTTTATAGCCACTGAGTCACACTGCTGACTCATGTTCAAGGTATGGTCTACTAAGACCCCTAGATCCTTTTTGCACATAGTACTGTCAAGATAGATCTCCTCATCCTATGATGATGCATTTGATTCTTTCCTACCTAAACGCTGAACTGTACATTTATCACTGTTGAGATTCATTTTAGCCCAGTTTCCCAGCCTGTCAAGATCATCCTGTATCCTGATTCTGCCTTCTGCTGAGTTTGCTACCCCTCCCAGTTCAGGATCATCTGAAAATTTAATAAGCACCCCCTCTATTCCTTCATTCAAATCCTTCATCCTTCATCACCCCCTTCCTTCATCCAAATTTCTTCAGCCTTCATCACCCCCAGGCAGTGGGGGTGGCTGGGAACCCACAAGCAGCGGGGGGGGGGGAGGTTTATGCTGATCAGTGGGGGAGGGGAGCATAAGTGAATGGGGGTGGGAAGAGGTTGGCTATCAAAGCTGTGTAGGGCCTGAAAAAAGGTCCTCTTGGTTGAGACCATGGCGGCCTAAATGCCAGTTAGGCCTCCCCTTTTTCTTTTCCTATCTTTTTTCCCCTCCCCCTTTCTTATTTTCCCACTGTGCTTTCTCCCCCCTCTGAGGGGACACACCAATCAATTACCAACCTGACGGGAGTGAGGGATGGGCAGGGAGTGTGGGTGGGTGGAGGTAATTATACTAGTATTGTTATGGTTTTATGGTGGTTTTAATGATGTTTTGATGATGATGATGATGATGATATTTTATTGATGTTTGTTTTTATGCTGTGGACTGCCCTGAGCCTGTCCATGTGTGGACATCATCATCATCATAAGGGGAAGGAGGTCCTGGGAACGCTTTGCTCTCTGGGCACAGTCACCAGTGGGTGCCTAGTTAAGTTCCAGCTCAGTCCGGGCAGCGGGAGCCCTCAAGATGGAAGCTTTCAATAGGCCAGGGAGAGGGCAGCCCTCCATAGCTCCTACCAGAAGGCCATGCACACACTGGTAAATCTGCAAAATTTGTGATAATCTATCAAGGAGGCGCTACCAAATGCTCCCGTGAAGAGGAGTCACTTCACTTCCCTGCAAGCGGCTGCCTGGCTCCCCCTCCTGGAGGCACCCCATTGGGGTCCACCGAAGCCACTCCAGCTCCCTTGCTGTCCTCGCTCCCTGCTGCCCAGCTTGGACCTTCCTCCCATGCTGTCTGGCCACACCCTCAAAGGGCTGGACTGCCCCAGCCAGTTCCCTTCAGTTTGCAGAGGGTTTCCCAACACCTGCTCCCTTGGGACTTTTTAAAATGGGACATTCTGAGGACCAAGCAAGTGCTCAGCCCCTGGTCCATGGCCTCCTTGCCCAAAACTAACCTGAGACACTGACAGAAGATCTTAAGGGCCAGTCCCTGGCATCTCCACCTGAAAGGCAGAAGGTTATACAAAAGACCTTTGAGAGCAGCTGACCTTGCTGGACCAAGGGTCAGATTCAGCATAAGGCAATTTCATATGTTCATGTGAGGTTTTGGAGGGTCGTAGGGCAGAGGACCATGTGGGGTATGATAGATCAGGGGTGGTCAGACTGTGGCTCTCCAGATGTCCATGGACCACAATTCCCATGAGCCCCTGCCAATGCTGGAAGTAAAACAGGTGAATTTAGACAGGGAAGGAGATAGAGCCAGCATAGTATATTGGTTAAGAGTGGCAGCCTCTGATATGAAGAACTGAGTTTGATTCCCCACTTCTCCACATGAAGCCACTGGGTGACCTTGGGCCAGGCACAGTTCTCTTAAATCTGTTTTCATGGATTGGCTCCTTGAAGACTTCCTGCTCCTTTGAGCCGCTTCCTCCCTGCTTGCCTCACCAACAGGCCAACTGAATGCAGAAAAAGAACAGTTAGATAGTCAGAGCTCTCTCTTTCCTCCCTTTCTATACAAAGTTTGTTTCTCTTGATAACTAAAGCTATCTTAGTCTTTTAGCAGCCTGGTGCTCTGCTCCCTTGTATATTTAAACTCTGCCAACACCTCCGAAGCTTCTAAATCGATGGGAAGACACAGCCCTGGGAAGCCATTTTTAGTACGATATTACAATCTGGTTTCCGAATTAGATTGTCACAAGGAAATACAGTAAAGGGCATTTTTATTTTTAATTTAATTTAATCTACAACTTCCTGAAGATCAAGGGAGGGGGAGGGAGGGGTTCAGTTACTAAAACCTGCTGCGTTCTGTTCCCAAGAGCAGGGGTAGTCAACCTGTGGTCCTCCAGATGTCCATGGACTACAATTCCCATGAGCCCCTGCCAGCATTCGCTGGCAGGGACTCATGGGAATTGTAGTCCATGAACATCTGGAGGACCACAGGTTGACTACTCCTGTCCAAGAGTGCACATGCCCACGCACCAATGGCTGGGATCTGTAGCCCTACACATGTGCTACATTGGGGCGTGGGGCAAGGTATCGATGAAGCCGGCGGGCAAAACCCGTCCCTATTGCGAGCTGAAAATGCAGGAAGGAAAGGAGCCAAGAGGCTAAAGCTTTTGGGCTAGATTTTTTAAAGAGCTCCGTGCCGAGTAATAAAGGGTTGCAAAACGGGACTCTGGATTTTTTTTTTTAAGGCTTTGTTAATGTTTTGCCGGATCCGTTCATCACATGCGCTCCACCGATAAAAACTGATGGCCTGCATTTAGTTTCTTCCAGGTGCATTAAATTCCCATAACATGAACAGGGCCCTGTTAAGTCTACCATAGCCTCTCTTCCCCCCCCCCCCCTCTCTTTTTTCATTGTGCAGAGATTACATTTCCAACCTAATGACAAGAGCGGTTTGTTCAGACACGGGAGGTTCGAGCAGAACAGTCATTGAACTCTTCCTACAATCCGTCACAGGCCCCGCACCGCTGAAGGCGCATGGCTCACAGGGGGCCTCCAGAAAGAGCCGCAAAAATGCGAGGCCTTGGAAGCCCTCCCCACCCCCACAAAGGTGATGCTGCCCCCAAAAGGGGCCTGGAGTCCTCCTGGAACTGATACCCAGGAAACATCCCTCCCTTCCCCTTTAGGATCGGGCCATTCTGCAGGGCAGAATCTGTGGTTTACCAGAGAGACTGGGAGAAGTACAGTTCCTAGAGTGCCACCACTGTGTTTTACCAGAGAAAAAAGAAAACAGAACAAGCTTAAGGAAAGCAAGCCAGAACTATTCGGTTTATAATTTATTTTTTAAACAGGACTCGCAGTAAATGTAGAACAATATCAGGTAGTTCTCAAGAAAAAAAATCACAGCCAGAGTAGTTCAGCAGTGGAATAGGCTGCCTAAGGAGGTGGGGAGCTCCCCCTCACTGGCTGTCTTCAAGCAGCAGCTGGACAGATCCCTTCCCACTCTGGGATTCTAGGGGTCTAGTTCAGAAGTGGAATGGGCGCCCTAAGGAGGTGGGGAGCTCCCCCTCACTGGCCGTCTTCAAGCAGCGGCTGGACAGATCCTTCTCCTGGATGCTGGAGGCTAATCCTGCACTGAGCAGGGGGTGGGACTAGATGTCCTTCATGACTCCTTCCCACTCTAGGATTTTGTGCTTCTATGAAATAGATTTGTACATCCTATACTCTCAGGCTAACGGTTCTTGAAGGCCAAGAACATGATCCACATAAAACTCGGAAGCCTCTTTCCCCTGAGCACTGGTTTCCTGCCTTGAAACAGCTCTTGCAATTTGACCCACTGGGGGTGGAAACACCTCTCTTTCCTCCAGGGACAGACCCTGCCGGGCATGAATTCTAACAGCCAGTTTGTTCCTCATACTCTTCTAATTATCATGCTCTCCCCTCTCTACTCATTTCATAATTTTATGGACCGCACTTGGGCAGGGCTCCCTTTTGGTCAACGCCCCCTTGTTTCAAACAACTCCTTGCAAAAAGAAGATCACCAGGACAGCTGTCTGGAGTCAAACTAGAGTTTTTCTTTGGTGTGAGTCTTTGTGATGGGCGACATGAACCTTTCCCCACTGGTCCAAATAGCAGCTCCCCAGGGCTACTTTCGGATGTTTTTTTTGGGGGGGAGGAGCTTACACCCAGCCTCCCCATGTGCCGCAGCAGTGACCTGAAACCAGCCTGGTCATACTGTAGCAAAGAGCTCCAGAGCAGGCTGTTGACAAGATCTGCAGCAGACACATCTGTGACACAAGAGTGAGCGCTCACACGGGTGAGATGAGGCCCAAGGTCACCCCAGCCAGTTTCAAATTAGGAAGCAGAGATTCACACCTGCAACCCAGCACTCCCAGGAGAGAGACAGGGGACCCCCTGGGAAAATCACATCAGTTTGGGGTCGTCCCAAGAACAAGCCCATCATGCCTCACATCCTCAGCACCCTTTGACCTCCAGCCTTGTCCAATGGGGCAGATTGCAGGTTGCGCACAAAATCCGACCACAGATGGGTGACAACCGAGAGCCTGGCTGCTGTTAAGGACCGACCTTGCTCTTCCTTCCAGTTCTCGCGTTTTGACGTTTTCTTTCTCTGTGGCTGATGCAGAAGGTTGCCAGCTCCGGTTTGGGAAATACCTGGAGATTTGGGGAGTGCAGCCTGGGTATGGTGTGGCTTGGAGAGGGGAGAGAGTTCGGTGGGGGGTAACGCCCCCCCAAAGCACCCCTTGACTCCTGGGGAAAGAGCCCTGTCGTCCGAAGATCAGCCGTAATAGCTTCAGGCCCCACCTGGAGGTTGGCAACCCACGGTTCCGAACCTAGAAGGAAAGCCAAAAAAATAAACAGAAAAGTAAACAGTAACCCTAATTGTGAAAAGAAAAAGATTAGAGTAATTTCTTTTTAAAAAATATCAAACCAAGCTTTGCAAATGTTGAGCCG
Organism: Paroedura picta; assembly: GCF_049243985.1. Taxonomy (NCBI): domain Eukaryota; kingdom Metazoa; phylum Chordata; class Lepidosauria; order Squamata; family Gekkonidae; genus Paroedura; species Paroedura picta. The sequence goes on along the minus strand of NC_135383.1, from coordinate 25,699,296 downwards.
AAACTATTCCAATGGGCAGCCAAGCAGCACAATAAAATCCGAGTCCAGGGGCACTTTGAAGACCAACCAAGATTTATTCAAGGGGTGAGCTTTCGAGTGCAAGCACTCGAAAGCTCATGCCTTGAATAAATCTTGGTTGGTCTTCAAGGTGCCCCTGGACTCTGATTTTGTTGAACCGAAATGTCATTCTTCCAGCTCCTAAACCCGAGGCTGGTGAGACCCCCCCCTCCTCTGAACTGTCTGCAAGACCCCCTCCCCGCCGCCCTCCTCCTCTCCCGGGGGCCGCGTCTGTGAATGCGCAAAGCCCGCTTGGGATCGCGTCCGTAATTGCGTCTGAAATCTGCCTCGCACCGGAGCGATGCTCCTCTTTAGAGGCAAATCAGATCATTTGAATGGAGTCCCCGGAGACGGCGAGAGGCGCTGGCTCGCCTTTTGTCAAGTTGCAAAGCAAGCCCAGTTGTAAAGTTGCAAAGCAATTGGGGGCTTCTCGACCCCAGTTCTGCCCTCATCTCCGCGCCTGGCCTGGCCCTTATTTAACCCCCTCGGATCTGGACCACCGCCTGCATCCTCAGGGCCCTGCCGAGGCCACGCATTCATAATTTTTATTGTTGCATCTTTAATTTTATGTTGCTTTCCTTGCTAGGATGGAGAGAAGGGCAGGAGGGAGGGAGGGAGGGAGGGGGGATATGGGCCTATATTTATGGCGAGGGGAACCATCTCCCCTTGGCGAATTGTGCGTATCAGTTAATTTAATCTGGACCCGTTTTATTTAAAACGGTTTCTCCGGCTTTCCGTCTCCGCGAGAATATCCCGGCCTCTTCCTTAGAGCGGAACGATCGTGCTGGAGTTGTTTAGTTTTCTTTTTTTTTTTAAGGAAATAATATCACACACACGCACACAATGCGTAGAGATGTGTGTACGCCTTGAAAGGCTTCATGCACTCACACACACACAAACCCACCCGCCGCCCCTTGCTACAGATTCCTGCTTTCCCTCGCTCCGTACTTATGGCTGCACGCCTCCAGTGGTTCCCCTGCGCTGATTGACATTTACAAATTACCCAGCAGAAAGTGTTCAATCTTTGACCCTGTGTTTCTATTCAGCAATGAGTAAGATTTGCAAGCATTTTGTCATATAATTACTGCAAATCCCTTGAAAATTTCCACAACAACGCCTAGATGAACGGTAATTTGGCCCGGCAGCTGCTGATGCCTTTACAATAAACCAGGATGCAGAACAACATAATATATTCCCACCCCCTCTTCCTTGGATCTAAGATTTCTGGAGAGGATGGGGAGGGGGCGGGGGGGGGGGAGAGCAGAGAAATAGATATTTGCACAATGTAAAAGAACCGGAGATTTATTCCAGCACCTAGCCTAGACCTGAGCTAGTTTTGTTCTATCAATCGGACGCGTTCCCCACCCCACCCCACCCCTGAGCGAGCGCCACGTTTTTATTATGCCCTCTGCCGTGCCTAGATATTGGCGTTGTTCTCTGTGAAATTTATTCCACCCTTCAGCATGCTCTTGATGGGACTTATTGCATTACTGGTTGAGCGAGGAGATTTGATACTACAAGGGTTCATAAGCAGCCCCTCGTAATGTTCGGATGCCAGCCGAGGCGGAGATGATTCGATACCTCGCAAGGAGGGCGAGGGGGCCTCTGTTTTATCGCCCTCCAAGACGGGGCCCTGATTTCAGACCTTGGATCTGCCCAGGACCAGGAGGGCAGCAGCTTGTTCGCCTGGGATGCCTCTGGAAAGTGTGAGAGGTGGCAAATCCCAGGGCCCGTCATTTCTAACATGAGCCAGAACCTGCAGCTTGGGAGTGGCAGCCTCACCTGGGAGAGTGGAAGAGGGGTGGGGGGGTGGAGAGGCAGCCCTTTGCCCAGCCAGGGCTGTGGCATCCGGGAGGGGAGGCCCTTCAGTGGGACAGAATGTCACCTTCCAAAGCAGCCATTTTCTCCAGGGGAACTGATGTCTGTCACCTGGAGATCACTAGGAGCTCCCCAGCCACCACCTGGAGGTGGTAACCCAAGGCCCAGGCAATCTCAGCCTCCCGGGAAAACTACCTCAACTCGAGCCTTCCAGCTGGGACTCCTGGGAGACCAGGCTCAAAGGGAGCTCCTCTTAACATGCAAGTATGATAAACGGAAACCCAGATCTGTGCCACCTGCCAGCATCCACAACCCACAAGGCAGTCTGGCTGCTCCTCCCCAAGAACGCCCAGGCCCTTGTTCCTTCTCACGGGCCAAAACATGCCTGGACGGGATCCCCTGGTGAGAAGGCTTGACAGACCTGAGGCCATCCTGCGGTCTTCCATAGCCGAGCAGGGGTTAAACCTGGTCTGGGTTAGGGTTAGCACTGGCAGGGGCTCATGGGAACTGTAGTCCATGGACATCTGGAGAGCCGCAGTTTGCCCCCCCCCCTCCTGGTTTAGATTGATGGCGACCCAGTATGGCCACCCTTGATTTAGACCAGGGGTAGTCAAACTGCGGCCCTCCAGATGTCCATGGACCACAATTCCCAGAAGCCCCGGCCAGCGAATGCTGGCAGGGGCTTCTGGGAATTGTAGTCCATGGACATCTGGAGGGCCGCAGTTTGACTACCCTTGATTTAGACTGACACTGTACCAGACCGCAAAAAACAGACAACAGAGCAGGGCTTTCTCAGTGGTAGCCCCACCATGGGGCACTTCCTTGTGAGGAAGCCCCATTCATCTTCTCTCCTGCTGTTCTCGCCTCATTTCAGCTGATCAGAAAGCGGCATCTGTGATGTTTTTTTTTGGGGGGGGGTTGTTTTTTAGTTCATTCAACTGGAGGACTCTGGGCAAGATTTTACCTTGTTCTGTATACACAGCTCTTATCTCTGGCTTTAAATAAAATAAATAAATGCATGTTTATTCTTATAACCCGTCCTTCCTAGATGCTCAGGGCAGGTAATAACGCGAGATAACATTGATAAAATATAAAAACACATAATATAACATAATAAAACCTTTATGATTCAGTTTGCCCCCCAACTAGTTGAAAATGGGGTGGGGAGCTCTTTCCTCAGTTTCCAGGGGTGAGGCCATCAGTTCTTGGTGGTCCAGCAGAGCCCCGAGCGTAGGCCTGGGGGAGTAGCTCTGTCCTGCAGACCCTGTGGAACTGGTGACGGTCCCTCAGGGCCCTGGTCTCTCTTAGCAGAGCATTCCACCACACCAAGGATACTTAGGGCTAATCCTGCGTTGAGCAGGGGGTTGGACTAGATGGCCTGTATGGCCCCTTCCAACTCTATGATTCTATGATTCAAGGCCAAGGCCGTAAAGGCCCTGGTCAATACCAGTGTCACCTCCTTTGGGCCAGGGATCCTAAGCAGATTTTCATCAGATGAACCTAACTCCCATTGGGGGATGCAGTGGAAAAGGCAGTCCCCAAAATACGCTGGTCTCAGACCATCTAGGGCAGCCTCTCTCAACTTTTTTACTATTGAGAAACCCCTGAAACTTTCTTCAGGTTTCAAGAAACCCCAGAAGGGGCTTGATTGGGGAGAATAAGGTTGGGAAGCAGAGCTGTGGACACGCCCACCCGGGGCCCCACCCCTTCCCACCCCCTCCAAGCCCATCATTGGCCATTTTGGGTGGGGGGGAAATGGGTCAACATGGCCATATATGGTCGTATCACCCAATAAATGTTTAACTATATTAAAATGAATATTAACTGTCCCTCCGCGTGCCCACCCAGCTAGAGGGCCTCCTTTATGTTACCTGAACTATTCCATGGCTCAATAAAATCAGAGTCCAGTTGCACCTTTAAGACCAGCAAAGATTTATTCAAGGCGTGAGCTTTCGAGTGCAAGCACTCGAGGGTTGCCAACTGATCCTGGAGATGTGATCACAGTCCCCAGGGATGGTGGATTTCCAGGAAGGTAAAGGGCTCAGCGCTGCTGTAGGCTCCTATACTGACATATTCACTCTATTTTATGGTTCTATTATTAGGGACGTGTTTTAATTGAAGGAGGGAACATTTCATATTGTAAGCAGCTTTGAGCAGGAACTGAAAAGGCAGCGGGGGGGGGGTAGTATTCCCTCATGGTTATAAAGACTGAGAACTCTGTTGTTTAAAGTGGGGGAGGGATACTGCTTTCTTCTCATAGTTGCAAAATTGATTTGGTTTATTTGGAGAACGGGTACCATTGCAGTCTCCGTCCAAGAGGGGCCCACCAAGCGAGGACTGTGACCAGGTTTCGTCTCCATCTTAGAACAGACAGTTCCCCAGAAACCTGCAGAAATGGGATTTTTTTTATCCTTTTCATCCCAGTGCTCTGCTCAGAGCGGGAAGGGGGAACCATAGGAGAGTGAGGATGCCAGGAACCCATTTCAGATCCTCTTAAGATGATGGCCCCCCCTTCCCCCGGATTCTGTGCGTCTGCCACCAGCTGCCATCGTTAGCTCCACCCCAGCGGAGGTTAATGAAGGGGGGGGGGATGATGAAGTATCATAAAGCCGCAAGCATCATAAAAGGTACAATGAAACCGAGAGAAGCTATTGAGTTATAAATACAACCGATACATGCAGCATCACTCAAGCCTCAGAAAAGGGGGCCGTAAAATAAGTCATTTTAAGTCCTCTTCCACAAGTGACTAAAGTCTCTTAATTCTCAAGGCACGCTTGCCTTTATGGCATCCAATCCTCTTGTCTGTACCAAGAATTTTATAACTTATAACTTCTTGCAGCAGCTACAAATATAACACACAGAGAGACATTTGCTTCTCAGAGAGGACTCTCTTCTGTGTATCCTGAACTTTTGGTGAGCAGTCATTGAGCTGATCCTGCGTTGAGCAGGGGGTTGGACTAGATGGCCTCTATGGCCCCTTCCAACTCTATGATTCTATGATTCTATCTCTGGATTAATGCAGGCGCCTGGAAGCCAGAATCAAACCATTAGTCTGCTCCCCACTGAATATCATCTGCTCTGATGGACAGAACCTCTCATATGGGTGGGAAAATCTGTGTTTTCCAGAGATCCTTCCAACTGTAGAGCTTGCTGTAAGCCTGGCGTGGGCTTAGCTACTGAGCTGTGTCCTCTTCACGAAGTCATACATGCAGTCGCCTTATACAGAATCAGACTTTTGGTCTACCTAACTCAGTTCTGAGAGCAGCGGCATCTACAACCTATGATGGTTATTCCTTTTGACTGAAGAAAAGTCCTCTGCTTACCCGAGAGCTTCCAGGGCTCATGGGAATTGTAGTCCATGGACATCTGGAGGGCCACAGTTTGCCCACCCCTGGTCTAGGCCTTTGAGAGACCTCTGGATAAACGTGCATGGGTTGCTAAATAAACACAAGATAAGGTCACCAGTAGGGATGTACAGATCTGCTCTTCTTGTTTTTGTGAGCTGTTGCTAAGAGCGTGGTATTTTCAGCGTTGCTGTTTCTGATTCATTTCATGCTTTTCAACAAACTGCATGGGGTTTAATAGGCAACAGACGCAAACACTCTGGGCCGTATCCCACAACACCACCCCTTCTTCAAAGCTAGACGCCTCACTTTGTGGAGCAGAGTCGTACGGATCCGACCCAGTATTAAAAACCTGCCATGTTCCACCTTCTGCTCTCCCCCTGCCCCACCAGGCTTCCCCCACAGGCTCCGCCCCCTGCCCCGCCAGGCTTCACCTTCTATGGGCATGATTAATGTCATCAGCTCTGGGTCGGGATGGAACTCCTGCTGGTGATGCAGAGGTGGAGCCAAAGGAACCCTACGGGGACCACCAACAATTAAATCCAGATCAAATCAAGCCTGAGATCTGCCTGGGGTCTAAAGCAGTGGCTCTCAACCTTCCTAATGCTGCAACCCTTTAATCCAGTTCCTCATGTAGGATGACCCCCAACCATAAAATGATGCAAGAAATTCAACCCAAACTGACCAATGGTGTGAAGATCCATGGTTCAGGATTGGATATAAATTGTTTTTTTTTTCCTGGGGTTTCTCAGTTCAGTTCTGCCTCTTGTCCCACCATGCCCACCTTGCTCTTTTCCACCGCTCTAGACAGACAAATGCTCCATCTCAATCTACCCCACAAGGCTGTTCTGTGGATGAAATGGAAGAGGAGCTATGTTGGCCACGTAGGGACCCTTGGAGAGAAGAGCGGGGTACGAGTAATGAAAACCAATGATTTGGAAGAACAAAGATTGAGTCCAGGAGGAGGACAGTGGTGGCACCCCCCAGCCCAGCTGCTCCCCCTGCCGCAACCCCTGGGAAAGGGTCGTTCAATCCCAAGGTTGAGAACCACTGGTCTAAAGGGATTCAACTGAGGCTATTGTGCTTCGGTCACATTAGGAGCAGACCAAACTCATGCTAGGCAAAAGAGGAAAGTCCCACCTGAGATGGGGGGACTCCATTAAGGAAACCCCCAGGGCCCTCCGTTTGCAAGCCCTGAGCACGGCTGTCAATGAGAGGGTGTTCGGGAGGATATTAATTTATAGGATCGCTACACACGCATATCTTACTGCAGATTTTCAGAGCCGTAAGCTTTTAATCTTGACTCTGCACTCTGGGCTCACCTTGCATTCCATTCTTTTCCTCTGGTGTGTTCATTCTGCAGCTACCACTGGAAAAAATGCACCGTTATAAATTGGGGTGGCACATCACTTGCAAAATGCAGGGGAGAGGTTCAAAGCTTTAAAAAAAAATCTAAGCAATTGCCCTATTGCAGCTGCGCGGTTCCATTCCAGCAAGCACCTTCCATTCAAGGCCTTGTGGTTCAGGTTTTGTGCATGCCTTTTAGCCTTAGTTCCTTAAGAATGGAAGAGAAAGGAACACAGGCAAAGGTTGGTGCTTCAGCACCCGAAGCGGCCGTTCGCTCCCGTTGCAGCCAGCGCCGCGCCACAGCGCGGCGCTGGCTGCGCCGGGAGCGAACGGCCGCTTCGGGTGCCGAACTGTGCAAAGTCGGCTAAAACTCTACCATGTATGTGCAGAATCAGTCTGTGGGATATTGCATCCCCAGTCTCAATGGTTGCACATAGTATGACCATAGACCAAGCAGGCTGTGAGTCTCATGTTTTAATGCTGTTATTCTTCTCAATGTGCACCTCATAATAAATATCTGAATTTGAATTTGAATATATATTTCCTGCCCCATATGCTGTTGTCCATGGACTCTCAGAAGCAAAATTTGGGGAGGGTTTAGTGTTCTACTGCAGTGGGGGGGGGTAGAGAAAAATTATTCCTCAGAAAGTCTGCAGAGAGTTGGGTGGGTGCCACAGTCTTTATCAGATTTCCCTGAGGTCATTATCAATACGTTAAGTGCTTCTGTGCATGTCTGTGCTTGGCCGTCTCTTCTGTAGACATAGTAAGTTATCCAGTATTGCCTTAGGAGGGGGAAAGCACTGTTTTCTCCTCTAAACCTGTGGTCAAAAGTGGTGGGGTAGATTCAGCCATCACCCCAATATAAAGAGACCCAAAGGGCAAAATGCACTTTTGTGGGTCAGGATCATAGCTCAGTGCATTTTCCAGTTCCCAAGGAACTGATACTGGTGTGTGTGATCCAGTTAATTCCAATGTATGGGGTACAATGCCACTGAGTCCACCTTCTAAAGCCCCCATTTTCTGCTTGGGAACTGACCTCTGTTGTCTGGAAATCAGCTGTAATTCCAGGAGACCTCCAGCCACCACCTGGAGGTTGGCAGCTGTTATGATCTGCTCAGCTACCTTGTGCTGCAGCATGGAACAGACCAGACCTCAGTACAGAGCAACTTCTAGGGATATTCAGATCTGCCCTTTCTTCATCTTTTAATTTTATTTATTTATTTGCATTTATATGCCGCCCTCCCTTGTGGCTCAGAGCAGTTTACAGAGAACATGAGTTGTGTAACAGAGTACAATACGAGTTTGATAACTGCGTCATCAATAATGGGGCATCATCAACTATAGCCATCACATAACATAACATGTTCAGCTAACATTATGAATGCAACCCTATAGAGTGAGCATATCTGGATGGGAGGGGGTTCTGGGGTCACTGGCCTCAACCGAATGGCTGGCGGAGGAGCTCCATTTTGCAGAACCTGCAGAACTGTGCTAGCTCTGACAGGGCACAGATCTCCTCTGGGAACTCATTACACCAGGTGATGCCAGAACAGAGAATAACCTGGCCTTGGCTGAGGCCAACCATGCTTCCTTGGGGCCAGGGATCACTAGCCAGTTGGAGTTGGCTGAGCGTAGAGCTAGAAGAAGGAGAAGGAGAAGGAGAAGGAGAAAGGAGAAGGAGAAGGAGAAGAAGGAGAAGAAGAAGAAGAAGAAGAAGAAGAAGAAGAAGAAGAAGGAGGAGGAGGAGGAGGAGGAGGAGGAGGAGGAGGAGGAGGAGGAGGAGAGGAAGAGGAAGAGGGAGAAGGAGAAGGAGAAGAAGAAGAGGAAGAGGAAGAGGAAGAAGAAGAAGAAGAAGAAGAAGAAAACTGTTGTTGTTGTTGATGATGCTACTACATTTATAAGATGCCCCTCTCTGCCAGCAGACTCAGGGCGGATTGCAGCATATAACTACCGCTAAAAAACATATTTGAAATATAGCCCTTAAAATATAACCCTTTCCAAGCGGAGGCGTGAGGCTGCGGCCTGAGCGGCACCTTCCCTCTCGCTGTCTTTCCCGCAGCAGCTGACGGGAGGTGGGCCCTGCCAAACGGAATCTGAAATTCATCAGCCTAAATGGCCTGCCGTTCTCGAGTGGGCAGTAATCAGGCCGCCTGTGTCCGTAATTGGTTGCTACAATCCATCTCCCCTCTCCAGCCTGTAAACATTCCACGGCATTAGACAAGAGGCGAGTTAATTTCAATGCCGCCTTCTTGCGATCAAATGAAATGGGCAGGGTAAATAGAGAACCCAGCCTTACTTGCCACTTTGCCTCCGTCCCGTTTGCCTTAAATACTGAGCAAAATGCAAAGGGCCACGAAAGGTCAGGGAGAAATTATAGAGCTTCCCCCACCAAAACATCTGAAAATGATATGAAAATGTGGGGCCGGAGGGGGGGGCGGGGGAGGCCAGACACAAAGGGAAGAGAAGGAGAGGAAACACCGGCTTGCTTTTTTGTTTCTCTTTGTTGAGATGGTGTTTTTAAATGGTGCAAAAATTAGTTCAGGCGATCCCGAACGGCATGTCAAGGTATGCCAGCAGGACAGGGTAGAATTGCTCGGTGCCGTATGAGATAAATTACATTTCAAAAAAATTCAGCATGATCCGGGCACTCGGCACAAAGGAGTCTGCATGGTGTGCCTCTGTGGCCAGACTTCCTCCCAGTTAGGGTTACCAACTGCCAGGAGACAAAAAATATCCTGCCTCTTCCGGGGGGGCCTAGTGGGTCATTCGCCAAGAGACATTATTTACCTTCCCTGCCATGAAAACCTTCAGCGGATCAATTTTGCACATTAAGACTCTGTTAAAGAGACAGGATGTTTTCCATCAAGCCAGTGGACTGCTCCCAGTCATCCCCAGTTGCTAATCCATTTGCATCTCTGCTTCTGGTGAAAATCCCCCCCCCCCGTACCTCAGAGGAGGTTGCCTGCTGCAACTCTGAATGAGACGGCAATGAGGTTCTCTCAGCTCAATAACACGCAAAGAAAAATGGGATGGAAAACTGTGTCATTCTTCTTTGTCCTTTCACAGAATGACGTGCTCCTGATTTAAATGCAGCGAATTTGGGAAAATGCTGTGTCTGTTAAAAGTTTGGAAATGCTGGACAGCTAGAAGCCCACAGTTATTTGCTGGACATCTAGAGGGCTGCAGTCTGACTACCCCTGCTGTATGGCATTGTATCCTGGGGGGTTTCTCTCCCTCTCAAACCCCGCCCTCCCCAGGCCCCAATCCCAGAACTGTCAACCCTTCTGGTCAGAACTGAGCATTTCTTTTTCTTTTGTCTTACAGAAAATTGTGCATTTTCTACCAGAACGTCTCTGATCTAACTGTGAGCCTGTCTGCTTCCACTGCCAGAACTGCTTTGCGGACATGGGCAAGAAAAGCACTTGGAATTAAGGTTATAGCAATCAGTTATCTTTGAGGAACAGGAAACCTTCCATCTTAGGAAACGAAGGCCCAGAAGAACTCTCCAGATGCCCATGGACTACAATTCCCATCTGGCTGTCCAGATGCCCATGGGCTACAATTCCCATGATCCCCTGTCTATGAGCCCCTGTTGTGAGTGTCCTGCATAGGGCAGGGGGTTGGACTAGATGACCAAGGAGGTCCCTTACAACTCTATGATCCTTTCCGTCCTCTGTTTTGAGGACCTCTCCTTGTCTCTCTGACATCAGCAACCTTGTCACTAGGGTTGTGCTCAGCAGCGTCCAAATCGGCTGTTCCAGGCCAACGCAGTTAACGCCACAGCACTGGCTGCATTGGCCTTGAACGGCCAATTCAGACACTACTGTGCACAACCCTACTTTTCCCCAATCTCCACCTTCCCTCTTAGACCTAGCTGCATGTCTAACATACCATATGCTGAAGGAAGGAGCAGAGACTGCCTTGCTTCATAGATCAGCATGGGAGATCTTTTAAAAATTCACTTACGGGACAGAAGTGAAGCTGGACGTCGTTTTCCCAGTGGCATTAGGGTGGCCTCCTGGCCGTCACTGGGGAGTAGGTGACCAGCTTCACCTTAGGATATTCCTGAAGATTTCAGGGTGGGGCCTGGGAAGGACAAAGACGGACCTCAAAGGGACACAGGATACCTTCCAACTCATCCGTTTTTTGCAAAGGAACTGGAGATGTTGAACGATCCCACAGTCCCACCTGGACGCTGGCATTTCGGCGTGTCTGTCATATTTATGAAAAATTGAGGGCCATTCTGCACACCATAAATTTAGCATGATACTTACCCCCAAAAGACGCTTTGTACTGGGTGCTCCACATGACGTCCCGAACCTCCCGTGTCCGGCCAGCAACTTCCTGCTAAATCCGCCATTGTAAAGTTGGTGAATCCCAAAATGTGGATTCACCAACCCAGAAAGCACTTTCCCCAGCAGACAACAAGCACACTACACACCAAAGAAATGTATGGAGGTGAAGAAGTCCTATTTCTGTATCCAATGTCCTGTCCTTGCACCTGCCTCCCTCTTCCTTCTCCCAGGGACAGGATTTTTTTTTTAAAGCAAACTGCCTGGACCAACACACGTGCAGGCAAAGCCAAAAAAAAATTCCCAAAGTTGTCACACAAAGTCTAAAATCTCCCCCCCCCCAAAAAAAAAATCAGGAATGAGATTAATTTTTCAAGGATTCAAGACCAGGGATTCCACAAGTGGTGGTGTTATAAAAAGCTCTATGATTTGATGCATAGGCGTTTAAATGGGGAACTATTAATTAAAAAAAAAATTGGGCATCGCGGGACCATTAAAAAAAGGAGGAGATTGGCAGCCTGGTTTGATTGACAGGCATAAGAGAGTCACGGATAAACTGCAGTGCTCATTTCCTCAATTTCCAGCAGCGCTTGTGGAGGGTAAGAAGTGCAAAAAGGTGGCAGACTACAGCGAGACTGCAAGAAGGTGAAGAATGGCCAGAGGCACGATAATATTTAGTGCTATGCCATTCAGCTGGCATAACGCTGTTTTTTGCGGTGTGCGGAAATGCCCTGACTATGACCATTAAGTATGCTGGAGCATCATGATCCTAGGCTGAACCTCTGGTCTGCTTTCCTAAAATCAATGCCTAAATCTACAGTTACTGGTAGGTAAGTAGGTCATTCTAAAAATTATATCAAAGAGGCCAAAGTAAGAGGAGAAGATAGACCCTTACAGCTCTTTCCCTCGTTACTAAATTAGCCCAGGCAAGAATAACCATTCAAACTAATATTTCCACTGCTTAAAGACGAGCGATAATAAAATACTGCTCAGAGAAGCAATTGCCAGGTACCCTAATATTTCTGCCGCTTTCTACAATTCTTTCAAACGACTTTAATTTTTTCCCTCCCATCCTGAGAAATAATGAATCACAGCCATGAATAGAAATGTTTGCAAAGTCGGATTGAGCTCGCATTAAAACACTGGAGAGCAGCCGAGAGAGAGAGAGCAGGGGCCAGAAAGGTGGATTGGGAAGACCGAGAAAGTCAGTGGGCAAAATTGCCTGCCAGGGGGGGAAAAAATCATATGCAGACTCCCCCCAGCCCCTCCAAGCAATTAAAGCGAGAGAAGTAAGTGGTCAGCTAATGAAATAAAACCATTATTTCTGTTCCTCCCTGCCTTGAAGGACCTTCGTTTTCCCCTTCTTTAGAGAAACTGTGTATGTGTATGTATGTGTACGTGTGTGTATACGAGCCAGAGTCCAGATTGTAGAGGGGGAAGCAGAAAGCACCCACCAGTATTTCTGAAAGCACTACACCTATGAGTTTTTCTTCCAAGAGGCATAAGAAATGACCATAATTACAGTTACAATTTCTGCCTCTTCAGACCAGCTTAAATAACTCTATTATATGGCATGCAGCTTCATAATTTGCTGTGGGATAAAGAAGAGGGCAGAAGAAAGAAAGAAACCAATTTACTTGTTTATGTTCATTCTCCGAGTGGCTCACGGAAGAGGACAGTCACACACACATGCCTGGCACAGCCTCTTCTCCCTTCTGCTTAAGAGAAGTTCAACCTCCAACACTCCCTGCCCAAAAACGTGATTTAAAAATAGCCTGAAGCTAAAATATTAACCTGTGTTTTTTTTAAAGGTGGATGGTTAAGTATACAGGTTAAATTTGATACCTTATTCAGTACAGTTAGTTTTTCAAGGTGAATTCAGAGGAAGGTTTTCAAACTGTAGCCCTCCAGATGTCCATGAGCTACAATTTGTGGCGCAGAGTGGTAAGGCAGCAGACATGCAATCTGAAAGCTCTGCCCATGAGGCTGGGAGTTCGATCCCAGCAGCCGGCTCAAGGTGGACTCAGCCTTCCATCCTTCCGAGGTCGGTTAAATGAGTACCCAGCTTGCTGGGGGGTAAACGGTAATGACCGGGGAAGGCACTGGCAAACCACCCTGTATTGAGTCTGCCATGAAAATGCTAGAGGGCATCACCCCAAGGGTCAGACATGATTCGGTGCTTGCACAGGGGATACCTTTACCTTTATCAGGGTTTTCTGAGGGGTGCCCACAAAAAAGTGAAAATCTGCTTCCCTTCTAGCAAAACAGTTTTGGCTTCCCTTGCAATTCCTCAGATTATTTTTTTGAAGAGAGGCCCATGAAGATATGTTCTCTTGGACCGTTTACGCCCTGGGAACTTCACTGCCCCACCCCCTGTCAGGAGCACAGATCGGGGGTGGATGACGTGCACCAGGCCAAATGCTCCCCCGTGTGGGTGCAGGAAGAGGTGGGGCAACCTGCCACGACTAAAACTCCAGCCTGCAGCCCGGCATGAAACCTCCAGTGCGTAAATGGTCTTGGCGGCAACTTTGGGCGTGAAAATCCCCCAAGCTGAAAGGGACTTCCGGACTTCTCAAAACCCACCAGACAATCCTTGCCCAAAACCACTGGAGCTGTCATTCAGAGAGCAGCCCCTAAAAGGCTCTGTTTCCAAAAGAGAGAGATGGAGAAGCCTTAATTTATGCAACTTTGATCAGGTTGCAAGAATTCTCATCAAAAACTCTGCACTAATCCTCTGAAAGATGCATTGTTTTTAAAAAATCAAACAGGAGGGAGGTTCTAGTCCTCATGAAAAATAGCAATTTATTTGGGGGGTTTATTGTAAACCACCACAAGGTGGCTTGGCCCAGGAATGGCAGTTAATCCATTTAATAAATAATAGTAGAATCAAAGAATCCTAGAGTTGGAAGGAGCCATACAGGCCATCTAGTCCAACCCCCTGCTCAACGCAGGATCAGCCCTAAGCATCCTAAAGCATCCAAGAAAAGTGTGCATCCAACCTTTGCTTGAAGACTGCCAGTAATAATAATACATTTTCTTGCAGGCAGCATCTACAAAATATCCTAATGTTTAAAAACTCTGTGTCCACATTGACCTCCTTTACTTGGACTCGTTGCCAGACTCCTTTCACCTGCCATTCCACTGGGGCTAAAGACTTCCCATAGCTTGAAAACCAAACATGAAGAAGAAGAGCTGGTTTTTGGACCCCACACCTTACTACTCTAAGGAGTCTCAAGGCGGCTTATGCTTCCTCTCCTCACAACAGACAGCCTGTGAGGTAGGTGGGACTGAGAGAGCTCTGAGAGAATTTCTGACCAACTCAAGGTCATTCAGCTGGCTGCATGTGGAGGAGGAGGGAATCAAACCCAGTTCTCCAGATCAGAGGCTGCCACTCTTAACCACGAAACCAAGCTGGGTCTCAATGTCTCATGCTTACTAATAAGTTTTATGAAAAATAAGCAAAGATCTGCTTTTAATTATGGTTTTCACACACACAAACACACACAAACCTTTTATGCAAAGCTTGGACTTTCTCAGTGTCACATGGAGGCAGACTTGGAGCAAGGAAAGGAGGTGGGTCCGCTACAGATTAGGAACTGGTACCTGGAAGCTCAGGCTTATCAACTACCTCCGTGTGCCAGTTGTCCATGCAGAGACAAAAGAAGCTCTTGGTGGCAATGGAATTCTTTGGCGGTCCACTAAACTTCAAGGCGAATGAAACCAGAAGAAACACCAAAGTGGGGGACACCTCTTTGAGATGGTGCCTGTGAATTCTTTCCTTCCAGGTCTGCAAACAAGAACTGAAAAGGGGGCAGTTTCACATGCTGAAAACATGCGAAGGAGATGTTTGTCCGTCTGTCTGTAGATGCCGTGAGAAGCTACCATGGAAGTGAGACTGGGTGTGAACCAACCAGCAGTTTGCTGCAGAGCTTTATTCAAGCCTTCCCAGCCTGATCAGTCTCCACAAGGCCTGTTGGCCTCTGAGTACTCCTCCCAAGACAGGCTTCTAAACTAGGTTTAAATCTGAATTTAGAATCCTGACTTTAGTGAACAACCTCCAAAGCGCTTGCTCTCGAGCAACGTCGTGTTAAACTGGAGGCCGACTAAGCCACAAAGCTCCCAGTCCAGTTCTGTGCAGCAAGGGAAGGGGAAGGAGAGCTGTGAGCCTTACAACAAGTTGTGTTCCTGCCCCGTCTCAGTTACATGCAACTAGTCAAGGCTTCTGTCTGTCGAAAAGCAGTGCCGAATGGGCCTTGGTTCACATCGGTGCTCAGGCAGAAAGCTCCCTGGGTTCCCTCTGTCTTGGTCTAAGCGACCTCGCAGGTTTCTGGTGAGAAGGAGGAACTCATAGGAGCCCCCCTGAAATCCTTGGAGAAAAGGCGGGATGAAAACACAGCCACACTCCATCACTCGCGCACAATGCTGTGGCCCTTGTCAGGCCAGGGGAACCCACACGGTTACTCTCTGCCTTTATCAAATACTAGCGCAATCTAATAAAATCAGAGTCCAGGAGCACCTTTAAGACCAACAAAGATTTATTCAAGGTGTGCTTCCACACGAAAGCTCACACCTTGAATAAATCTTTGTTGGTCTTAACGGTGCTCCTGGACTCTGATTTTATTGTGCTACTTCAGACCAACACGGCTACTCATTTGAATCTATCACTAGAGAAATCTAGTCATGGATCTCCCCACATCTTGTTGAGGTAGGCCAAAGGCTGTGGTGCCAACCAAGAATCCTTTCAAATTTTGGTCTTAGACACTATGCTGGGCTGCCAGCATCGGGCAGGAGAAGTACTCAGAAGTAACATGGCTATTTACTCCGCAAAGTCACTTTGCGGGGAAAAACCTGGAAGTGATATGAGGTAGCTCTAGGAATCCACAGCAGCTCCGTGGTTTCCAGGGGTGACAACATGGCCCACACAACATGCTGCCTCCCCCCGTATCCCCCCTAAATCCGATTACTGCTCAGATATCGAATGCTGAAAGGCAATGGTGTCAACTGTCAACTTTAGACCTCGAATATTTGAATGTTAAATGGATATCCAGAAATTATTCGACATCGTCATCAGCCAAGAAGGATCCTGAGGAGAACTTTGGGGAGCCAAATTCCTTTCAGGACTGCTTTGAGTTCTTGTTCCTCTCCAGAGATCCAGCGTGTCATTTGTGTGGGAGAGCCGCTCTTCCTCTTGCAACAAGATTGTCTAATATAAGAGCACCATCTAGTGCCTGGCATTAAACGCTACCCACCAGGCTGCGAGACCCCACGGTCTATAAGCCAGCCTACTAATTTGACAGCAAGGGGGGTGGGTGGAATTAAAACATATTAAAGGTGTTAATAAGTGACTTATTTAAACGGGGTATTGCATATTGAACATTAATCACCATGCCGTTAAAACTGTAATTAAGGAATCACTCTGCCTTCTGGGGAAGGCGCGCTTGGGAGCCAAGAGAAAATGGCCTCTTTATTAATACAAATTATTTTATTTGGCTAAAGCTAATAATTCTAAGTGAGGTCAACGGGACTTCTTGCGCGCGGGAATCGGCCCCCTTGCCCGACCAGCGTTTCTATGGCAACGGAGCTAAGTTCATCCGCCACCCTGTAATGGCTCCGGAGCCTGAGCAATGCGTTGGGATCCTTTCGGAGAAAAGCAGAAGAGCGTTACGGCCAGAGGACAGCTTTTTGCGCTCCTGCCACCCGAACGTGGGTGGGATGCAAGGAGAGGCCAGAGGTGTGCCACTAAGGAAATGTGTTATGGCTGTCTTTAAAAAATCTCCCAAACATTTGGTTTAAAGAGGGCAAGCGTAACAGAGGAGGAGGACACCTGAAAAAAGGGAGCTGATCTAGAACTACTCATCCTGAATTTTGAGGTTATTGAGGCATGTTTCAACGAGCTTTGGATAACCAAATTTAGCCATCTAGACAGCTTCAGAAGGTGGCCACGGTGGTCTACATTAGCTAGGCTGAGACGAACAAGATTTTGGGGGTCAATGATGGGAGCATTGACTCTGAAAACCTTGTTGGTCTCAAATCAAACAATGGCAACCCTAGAAGGTGATCTTCTCAGGCCAATCTCTCTGGGACATTTTTATACCCCGAGTTGCTCAGAGCTGGATACATCATTCTCCCTTTCCTGTTTTATCTTCACCACAACCCTGCAAAGTAGGTCATGCAGAGACAGACAGACTGTCCCAAAGATTGTTTCCGCACCAGCAATACTGTTGGGACTTGCATTTTTAAAAGGACAGGCTTTTGTATCTGCTTCTGCATTAAAACCCACCTTTCCAGGCCCAGTTCCAAATTGCCCTCTGACCTACCGCACATTTTGGAAATTCTCGGTTACAGCAATTTCATCTGTCAAGGCAGAACCTAACAGGGCAGCCCAAGGGGGAAATGCGTGCATCTGGTTTTTCCCCCCATGCCTGCCATTTTGAGTCATTTGTGCCTGCCCCTTTCCTCCTCCCCATCCTTCCTCTCCCCTCCACTCCCGAAAAATCTGCCTATTTTTGGTAAACATTACAGCACTATTTCTGCATTTAAAACACTTTGGAGGGCCCACATCCAGCCAAGGCTGAGGCAGCTCCATTGGTTACCAGCTGAGGGCTGAATCAGGTTCAAGGTTCTGTTGTTAACCTTCAAGTCTGGATCCAGTGTACTTCAGGGACTATCTCTCTCCCAATGCCCCTATCCAGCCTTCCCCCGGGCCCGGTCTGGGAGGCTGGACTCCACCACCCCCACCAGGACCGGGAAACCCTGATACCACGGCCTCACCGCCAGCCAGGGAGAAGCATCTGCAGTGCCCAGACCCACTGGCAACATGAACAGCTGACCACGGGGAAAAGCCACCCAGCAGCCCACCCCAAGTGCTGCAGATGTAGCAAGCAGCAGCACCCTGGCAGCACCACTGCTGCTCTGATGGCAGCAGGAGCTGGGAGCCGCACCAAATACCACCCTAGGCAGGCCGAGTCTGAGAATGGCAGGGTGCTGCATGGCCCAGGGTGGGGACACGGAGCCAAGGGGTGAGGTTGATACAGGCTCAGAGGGCTGGGCAGCAAACATGCAAGCTGGAGACGGGGAGAGGATAAAAGGCGGAGAGACGAGAGGCAAAAGGTCAGAGGCAGGAGGGGAAGGAGGAGTGAGGAAGACTCAGGAAAGAAAATGGGACCTAGTGGGTCGCAGAGGTGGAAACCGTGACGGAGCACTGGGCTTCGAAGCTGGAGGAGGAGGCGGGTGACTCAGATGAGGACGTTCCATCCCTGCCACCCTTTTGACGGGAGTTTTCAACCCACTCCATCAGGCAAGATGGGGAGCCCTACCTGCTGGGTCCTCAGTGCCCTATAGGCCGCTGCAGGGCTCTTTGCTCTTTGGTTCGAATAAGTTGGTGATATAAGTTCGCCTGGCCTCGATCAGGCAGAATGAGCTCCCAGAGGAGCTAAGGGCTCTTCCACCAGACTTTTGGTTGAGACCAGGCTGATGGAGGATCTTGCCCCTCCTCTACAGGATTCCCCACCCATGAACCATCAATCTTTATCAGCCCCCCCAATAAGCCGTCAGTCTCGGAGATTGCTTGTAGATCAGGAGAGGCTGATGGGGAGGATTCGGCTGGGTATCAAGGATGGGATTGTGGTTTTTGATGTGTTTACTGTTTTATTGTTTTACTATCTTATTGTTACAAAATCAGAGTCGAGTGGCACTTTTAAGACCAACAAAGATTTATTCAAGGTGTGAGCTTTAGAGGGCAAGCACTCTTCCTCAGAGTATGAACTAACCCGCTCACACCTTGAATAAATCTTTGTTGGTCTTAAAGGTGCCACTCGACTCTGATTTTGTTGAGCTACTTCAGACCAACCCATTTGAATCTGTTTTATTGTTGTTAGCCGCCTCCAGCTGGCAGGCCCGGAGTAGCAGCCTAAAAGTCCGACAAATAAAATAAATAAAATAAAAATATCATCCAAAAAATGTTCAACACACAAACACACACATATTTGGGGAAACCCTTCAAGGACTGACAAGAAACCCCAGGGTTACATGAAACCTTGGTTGAGAAAGCCGCTGGTGTGTTATCCAAGTCTATACTCCCTCCTGGTCTCCATTCCATAATGCGGGGGTAGTCAAACTGTGGCCCTCCAGATGTCCATGGACTACAATTCCCATGAGCCCCTTCCAACGTTCGCTGGCAGGGGCTCATGGGAATTGTAGTCCACGGACATCTGGAGGGCCACAGTTTGACTACATCTGCGGATGATCCTAATATAACTAGAATCTACTACATTTATTCTGCAGATGTTTCTGTGGACTAACCCTAAATGTCTGTCAGATGTGAGTAATTTCTTGCTGAAACCCAGGGCAATGCCATTGCAAACAAGCAATAGGTTTGTAGAGGTTAAACACCGTCCAAAAAGTGAGGCAAAACAGCAGTGATCATGTCTAAATGGGAACAGTGTCCCAGGGGGCAGGGGCTGAGTTTTGATAGCAACCTCTCTCCTCCCAGGACCAAATTCTACTATTCTACCCATGCTACAAGCATTCATAAGAGCAGGGAGAGGCTATGTAGAGCAGTGGTCCCCAACATGTTTATCACCAGGGGCCACTCAACGCCTTTTACTGAGGCCCAGTGGGGTGGGGGGGTAGTTTACTTCTCTACTCTCAACCACTGCCCTAACGCTCTCTGATCGCTATGGTAATGTTTAAACATCCCTTCAAAATAAGATACAGACACGCCACAACAATGAATATAAGGAACATTTTATTTTCATGGAAATTTTAACTCATGACAATGACAAATCAATGGGAACCCTGAGCTTGTTTCTCTGCAACGAGATAGTCCCATCTGGGAGTGATGGGAGACAAGGACACCCAAAGTGTGTTGTAAAGGGCCGGGGGGGGGGGAGGAGGCGTCCTTCGCGGCCCACCTCCAGTTAGTCGAAGGACCACACGTGGTCCGCAGCCCACATGTCGGGGATCGCTAATGTAGAGCATCTGCTTGGAAAGAAGGGCAGATCCAGTAAAAAAGATCAGTTGGAGGTGAAGCCATGATAAGGATACCAGTCCTCCGGTAGGACTTGAGGATCACCCCCCAGCGTCTCCTAAGGTTGCCAGCTCCAGGTGAAGAAGCGCCTGAAGGTTTTGAGGGTGGAGCCAGAAGAAGGTGGGATTCAGGAAGGGAAGGGGCCTCAGCAGAGGGTGATGCCAATCCCCAGGTGGGACCAGAGTAGGAGTGGCCAAATTGTGGCCCTCCGGATGTCCACGGACTACATCTACCATGAGCCACAGCCAATTGGCCAGGTAACTGTGAGTTCCAGCATTGTGCAGGGGGTTGGACTAGATGACTCTGGACTCCCTTTGCACTCTATAATTCTATGGCATCTGGAGAGCCACCTTTTGGCTACCCCGAGTCTAGATGATCCCCCAGTTTTACAGATCGTCTCCAGGCAACAGAGATCAGTTCCCCTAAGAAAATGGCTCCTTTGGAGGGTGGGCGCCATAGCATTATTCTCCACTGAGGTCCCTCCCCATCTCAGATCCCGCCCACTCCTAGTTCTACCCTCAAAGTCTGCAGATATTTCACAAACCAGAGCTGGAAAGCCCTACCTGCAGGGTGGTTGTGAGACTGGGTAGAGAATACCTTGAAGGGACCGATGGTTTGATTTAGTATAGGACAGCTTCAGGGGTGTGTGTTCACTGGATCACATTAAGGGACCAACTGGTGGTTTCCTCCATGCAACGATGCAAGAGGAATCTCTTTGCAACAGAGGAAGGCTTCTTTCATTAGAGCAGTGGTTCTCAACCTGGGGGGTCACGACCCCTATGGGGGACAATTGACCCTTTTCCCAGGGGTCGCCAAGGTTGTCTCTGCCACCTTCCTAGTGCCACGACCCCCTTTTGGGTTGCTGAAGCCTAAACGACCCAAAGGCAGATTGTGGCATTAGGAAGGTTGAGAACCACTGCATTACAGGAAAGCACCACCTCTGTCCAAATGCTTCCAACCCGTCAGCCCTCTGTTTCCAGAAGCATTCAGGCAAAATGCCTCCCCAATTTCGAAACCAAGGCCCAGAGGGAATAGTTCCTAGTGGATAGTTCATAGTCTGAGGAAGAGTGCTTGCACTCAAAAGCTCGCACCTTTAATAAATCTTTGTTGGTCTTAAAGGTGCCCCTGGACTCTGATACAGTTTTTTTTTAATATACCCTTTTGCTGCTAATCTGGCTTTATAACTCTGATTTTGTTGTACCATTTTTACGTTATTCATACACAAAAACAGGCATCTATTTCATTCGTTGGGAAAAGATGCCTCAAATTTTGTACCGAGAGCCAGTAAAAGGAATGCTGGCTTCCAAAGGCAATCAGAGTCCATTAATTTTGGGAACAGCACATTATGTCGCAGTAGAACTCTGACCCGTCAATGGAAGATGTGGATCATTTGTGTCCCGGTTTCTTAACATCACTTCCAAAAACAGCAGTGTGGCCATCAGAAACGCCCCACTCTCTGATGGCCAGGTGTTCAAACCCCACCCAAAAAAGCCCATCTCTTTCCCAGCCAAGAGCACCTCTGCTCTCTGGTTTCCCAAACCTGTGTGTTATTCAGTTTCCAACCAATTACTTTCTGAATGCTGCAGTGATTTATCTACGTCCCGGCGTGATGTCATTCGTTTATGTACAGCATTACCCAGAATACCAGCATTAACATTTTACTATTAGTCTTACCTTTCAACACAAAAAGATAAAAGTGTAAATCTCAGGGCACAATAGATGTGTCAACCGAGTTGATCTAGTGTTACTTACAAGTTGGGTTATCGGGGGAGGGGGCGCTGGCACATCCCTGCACCTTGAACGATGGCAGCAAAGCTAATACCATTTTTTCCCTCCCTGCTGCAAGCTAAGAACCACCTTATTGAAGATCCCAATCTAATTTAATTGCCTATGGGCCTGACTAAGTGGGCACAAAGAAAAGACTCCATCGGGGAGACCTTCCAGCCACAAACCTACCTCTGAGGCAGGAAGAGACAGCCCTGGCAAGAAACAACCATCCAGGCCATTTCTCAGGTGCCGTCAACGGCAGTTTCATGCTCCCCCCTTTTCCGAGCAATGAATCATGT
This sequence comes from Paroedura picta, assembly GCF_049243985.1. NCBI lineage: Eukaryota > Metazoa > Chordata > Lepidosauria > Squamata > Gekkonidae > Paroedura > Paroedura picta. The sequence continues at coordinate 25,677,344 of NC_135383.1, read as the reverse complement.
TTGTTCTGGGGAGGGAGCACAACGGATGTCTTTCAGGTCCTCTGCCCACAAGCGTGTAGGTGCACAGGTATTTCCGAGGGAGAGAGAGAGAGATGCAAAAGCGAGGGAACAAACAGCCAAAGCCCCAGTTCTGAATGTTGGCTGAACCTTCAAAGCCATGATTCCCCAACCTCAGGGGTGGGCAAACAGTGACCCTCCAGATGTCCATGGACTACAAGTCCCATGAGCCCTTGCCAGCATTCGCTGGCAGGGGCTCATGGGACTTGTAGTCCATGGACATCTGGAGGGCCACAGTTTGCCCAACCTGGTGCCTGCTTGCTTCTTCCTCAAACCAAGCAAATGGCAGGTGCTTCGAAGGAACCCAGGAAGCATCACCCAAAGTGCCCAGGAGTTCTAAATCCCCAAAGTGCCCAGAAGTTCAAGAAGGTCACAGAACTCCTCCCCTGAAGCCTTAAAAGGGGTTCAGCACTGTAATGTATGTGGACAGCTTGCAGTTAGCTTGCAGCATGCAAATGAAGCCTTGTGAGAAGAACCAGTTAGAGACTATTATTTGTGAACTGTAAGGACCAATCAGGGGACTACGAGGAGGAGGAGGAGGAGGAGGAGAAGAGTTGGTTATTATTATTATTATATATTATTATTATATATTATTGTGGTCATGGAAAAATAATAGTGGTTATGGAAAAACTAAGTTACTTGTATTGTTCTATGTTCTGTATAAATCGCCCTGAGTCTCAGGGGAAGGTGGTATATAATTATAATAAATATATGCTGCTTTTCTCTACCCGAAGGAGTCTCAAAGCAGCTAACAATGGCCTTCCCTTTCCTCTCCCCACAACAGACACCCTGTGAGGGAGATGAGGCTGAGAGAGGCCTGGGGGCCAATTTTGCTGAATGTTTGCAGTATGCAGAAATGCTATATTTAATAGTGAAATTTTGTCATTCCGCATACCTTTAATTCTAGTGGAATATTGAAGTCCCAGTAGCGTTGTATTCATTCCCCACATGTTTCCAGTCTCGCTGGAATCACAACAAAGGAAGCGATATTTTTCCATGCTTCTTCCCACCCCTGGCCGTCAATCAAACAGAACAGCCAATGAACTGAAAAGCCCCTTTCCCTTTAAAAACTGTTTTTTAAAAACCCAAACATACCAGTTGCAACGAATATTTGTTCATTGGTTGTCTCAGAAAGATCTTTTTTGCTGGTGTAGAAGCTGGCGCTTAATTGTTTACACACTCTTTAAGTAACCCCCCCCCCCCCGTGGGCGCGATTTGTGGCCGAAATTACGGGCAGTGTCGAACAGGGGTTACTGTATTGTGCTTGGGAACTTCAAAGACACTTGCAGTAGGGAGCTTTGTTTTACTCTTAAGCACTTCTGTGGACGGACTTTAGCCGGAGAAGCCTCACTCATTCGTTGCTTTCCCCGGTCTAAGGGAAAAAAATGGTGATCACTTCTCCGGAAGTTCAGGGGCAAGAGTGGGGGAGGGACATTCTTTCTACCACTACATTGAGAACGTACATGTCTTTCGCTGATGTGTTGCAGCTTGTGCTCAGAAGTGTAGCGTTTTTTTCAGGGGGAATCCACTTTTCCTGATTTCATGAAAAGCGCTACAACAAAGCAATTTTTTGCAGGAGTGCTGCAGGAGTGTTGCAGATTTTGTACTCTGCAAAATCCATGTTTCTGCTCCCCCTCTCAACCTCCTCTTCTCTTCTCCAGGCTGAACATTCCCAAGTCCCTCAGCCTTTCCTTATAGGGCTTGGTCCCCAGGCCCCGGATCATCCTCATCGCTTTCCTCTACACTCTCTCAATTGTGTCCACGTCCTGTTTGCAGTGAGGCCTCCGGAACTGCTCACAGGACCCCAGGTGGGGTCTAACCAATGCGGGATACAGTGGGACCAGGACATCTTGCAATTTTGATGGCATGCCTCTATTGAAACAGCCCAAGATGGCATTTGCCCCACCAAAGCGAGCCCCCATCAAACCAGGGGGAAGGGCTGTGGCTTGCTTGGGGACAGGCAGAGTGACTAGCCATTGGGTCAGGAGATCTGGAGATCTCCCAGAACTACAATTCATCTCTGGGTGACAAAGATCCCTGAGAAAATGGCTGCTTCGGAAGATGGATTCCATGGCATTTTATCCCACTGAAGTCCCGCCCTTCCCCCAAACCCCTCCCTCTTTAGGCTCCATTTCCAAATCTCCAGGTATTTCTTAAACTGGAGTTGGCAACTCTAGAGCATCTGCTGTCCATGCAGAAGGCCTCTCCTGTTCAAGGAATAATCGGGGAGCAGGTGACATGCAAGACCTCTGCAGGTGGGGCTGCCTCAAAGAGAGGCCAGTCTGAGAATTACCAAGATTGCAAGGCCCTCCCTCGGCACACCTGGCCTCCTGACATGGGTTGCTGCCTCCAAGAAAACATGGCCTTGCTGGCAGCAGGGGCGCTTGGGTGCCAAGAGAGCCGCTACACGTTGAGCGTGAAGCAAAGCACACCATTGCTGTGCTGGCTCACGTCCTGCATGGGTGTACCCAGGGAGACGATCCTTCCGCCGAGGTAGATAGCAGAGCAAATAGTATCTACTCACAAGTTACAACCCATCTCCCATAACTTATTAGCACATAGTCAGGATTAATCAAGCGCAGAATGCTCAAGCAGGCCCCGCTAATTAGTCGGCAATGATAACTATATTTGTCATTCCCCAACCCAATTAGTCTCGTGTCCATTTCAGGGGGTTTAATTGCACCTTGTTCTCCATTTACATGTCACCCTTTTGCGTCTCTCCTCCTAACCCTTCCACAAATTTGACAGAAATTTGACATTAAATATAGATTATCTTTAGATTTTCATAATTAACTCAAACGAACCAGCCTTTGGTCTAAACACTTCCCCTTGAACTATAAATCTCAACATTCCTGCAAAGATGCATGCTTATTAAATGAGCTGCAAGGCAGAGGCTCAGCTCTCGGGGAACGCTATGCAAGAGACAGGTTAGTGCGTGACAGAGATCGCCAACCCTGGACACCATGATGTTTGTCGACCCCCTTCCTGACAAGGATCAAGAGTTTTAGAATGGAGGCCTGGCCCACTGTGGCTCTTGGCCACTGGGGATTTGATTGGCTGTACAGAGGGTTTTAACATTTCATTGGCTATGCAGATTTTACACCAATATAGGATAGGGGAAAGAGCTTCTTGTGGCGCAGAGTGGTAAGGCAGCAGACAAGCAGTCTGAAAGCTCTGCAAACACTGACAGGGGCTCATGGGGACTGTAGTCCATGGGCATCTGGAGGACCACAGGTTGACTACCCCTGATGTAGACAAACTGGAGCGTGTCCAGAGGAGGGCAACAAAGATGGTGAGGGGTTTGGAGACCAAGACAAATGAAGAAAGGTTGGGGGAGCTTGGTCTGTTTAGCCTGAAGAGGAGACGACTGAGAGGGGATTTGATAACCATCTTCAAGCATTTAAAAGGCTGCCATGTAGAGGATGGAGCAGAGTTGTCCTCTCTTGCCCCGGAGGGATGGACCAGAACCAATGGGATGAAATTAATGCAAAAGAAATTCCGTCTCAACATCCGGAAGAAATTCGTGACAGAGCAGTTTCTCAGTGGAACAGGCTTTCTCGGGAGGTGGTGGGTTCTCCATCTTTGGAGATTTTAAACAGAGGCTAGATGGAGAGGCTGATTCTGTGAAGGCTTAAGGGGGTGGCAGGCTACAGTGGAGGAGCGATAGGGTTGTGGGTGCCCTGCATGGTGCAGGGGGTTGGACTAGATAACCCATGAGGTCCCTTCCAGCTCTATGATTCTATGACTCTATGATTGGAAGCCGCCCTGAGACTCCTTTGGGTGGTGAAAAGTGGTGTCTATAAAAACCAGCTCTTCTCTTCTTCAGTTTCCGGGATGTGCTGCTGGATCAGATGGAGCTTTAAGAAGAGGCCGGGCCCATTACTTTGTGTCATGCCGTGAGAACTGCTTTCTTGCACGCCTTGCAGTTTTTGCTTTCCATGCATGCGAGGCCACAGTCTGAAAAAGCTGGAGAGGAGTCCTCTGATATAAATTGCACACGATCCCTTCTCTGTGCTTTATGGCGCTCCTTGGCAATGTCTGTGCAGTGTTGGGGGGGGGCAGAAAGGACAGAGCAGGACGCTTCTCAATCGCTCTGTTTTCCATATTAATGATCACAGAGAGCTCTTTGCAGGAAACCGGGATGGGCAGAAGAGCTTCCCTTGACAGGTTTGCTGGTGATGGAAAGGGGAAATTAGCATCTTGGGGCAATTCCGAATTCCTCATCCCAGCGACTGCAATCCTAAAATCCCTGTTAGAGCTCTGCTTTTCCCCTCGTGCAAATGGTTCTTCATTTCCATACTACTCTCTGCTTCTTTGCTCTGACATTTTCCTGCACAATGTCCCCAACATTACTGGTGCTTCAATAAATTAGCACTGGAATTCTGGAATTAGATTAAAAGTACCTATTCTAGCCAACAATTTTAATGCCTGGAAAACTAACAGAAGCCATCTCAAAGGAACATCCTGTCGCCTTTCTTATTTATTCTAGCGACAGAGACTTTAGCTAAAAAGGTTAGACAAGACACAAGGTTTAAATGAATAAAAGGGGATGGTATAGAATTTAAAATTCTGCATCCCTTTCACCATACTCAAAGGCTTCTACATAGAAGTAGACTGTCTTCAAGATATCCCTGGACTCAAACATTGTTCTGTTGCTTTAGACCAGAGGTAGTCAAACTGTGGCCCTCCAGATGTCCATGGACTACAAGTCTCATGAGCCCTCTTTTTCAGTCCTGTTTGCCAGTAGGCCACCCTCCCCCCCAATACCCAGTTTAGCCCTCAGGAGATGAGGCGGCCCTTGGCAGAATAGGCAGCAGTGTCCACGGAGCACAGGGGCAGCTGCACAGCCTCCATAGCTGGGGCAGGATCCTCATCAACTTGAGGCAGCAGCAGGCAGCTGAGAGCATCGGCATGGCCAATGGATTTCCCAGGCCAGTGTTCGAGGCTGAAATCGTAGCCATGGAGAAAGACAGATCACTGCAGCAACCACGGGGAGGAGACTGGTGGTGTCTGACAGCCCATGGTGAAGAAGCTGAGCAGAGGTTTGTGACCAGAGATGAATGTAAGCCGGTGGCCTAATGTCCCAGGTGTGCTGATGTCACTTACAGGTCATGTGGTCAGTGACGTAGAAACAACACTGCACGTTGGATGGATCCCCCTCTTTTTCAGTTTGTTCTATCCCGCTGGCCAGCTGATCATTGGCAGGGAGGTGGGATCGGGCAGCGGAGGACTCCCCACCTCCATTTGGGGTCTGGCAACCTTATACACCCCTCTTGTAAGCCGTGACTTCTTCGGGTAGTAAAAAGTTCCACCCCTCTAAAAACCCTAATTTCCCACAAAGCCCACGCTTACAAAGTTGAATTTCACATCCAGAACCACCATAGTCCTGTAATTCAGTCATCGCATCCTAGAGATGGAAGAGGGCATACAGGCCGCCTAGTCCAGCCCCCTGCTCAATGCAAGATCAGGTAGGGCTGTCAGGTCTGGATTGGGAAATTTCTGGAGATGTTGTGGGTGGAGTCTGAGGAGGGCGGGGCCTGGGGAGGGGAGGGACTTCAATGGGCTTTCAATGACATAGCGCAGGAGTAGTCAAACTGTGGCCCTCCAGATGTCCATGGACCACAATTTCCATGAGTCCCTGCCAGCAAACGCTGGAAGGGGCTCATGGGAATTGTAGTCCATGGACATCTGGAGGACCATAGGTTGACTAACCCTGTTCTAAAGCAGCCATTTTCTCCAGGCTCCATTTTCTCAGGCGATCTCCGTTGCCTGAAAATCACTTGTAATCCCAGGAGATCTCCAGCCACAACCTGGAGATTGGCAACTCCAAATTCAAGGAAATACCCTCTAGGGAAGGAGGCTGCATTTGAAGCAAGAAATACAAGAACCAGGGAAGAAAAAGGTGGGTGTGAAAATTACCACCAAGGTATCAAAAAATATATTCAAAGCAAACTTGAAAAGAAATCAAAGGCACACGAATTTGCTTTTGCCGATTCTTTCATGCTTTTCCTCATTTTGTTCAGTGAGGGGGAGGGAGGCTGCTATAAAGGGAATTGTTCTCTGGAAAAAGAAAGGAAGATAACAGCAGTGGGAGAATCTAGCAGGTGTCTGAGGCAGAGATGGAGGCTACTAAACCATGACCGCTCCATCATGACCGCTCCGGAGACGGGCAATGGGAAAGAGGCGGGAAAAGAGACGGACAAAAGAGGGAGAGGAAGGAGGGGGAGATAGGGTGATGTGTATTAACGAAAAGTGTAAGTGAATATGTTTGGATTGGTTTATTTAGAATACTTTTATAGCATCTCTTCAGAGTCCTGTTCAAGGCAGCTTACAATGAAAAACCACCGTGTAAAAACACAGTGCATTAAAAAAGAAACAAGCCATTTGCAGGCAGCATAAAGCCCACCATGAAAAAAACCTGGCAAAATCATTCCCTCATTAAAACCCTGGTCAAATGATGTGTTTTAGCCGAAAAGAAAGTAAAGGAGGCACCAAGGCGGGTCTCACGCATGAAGGTATCCCAAAAGACAAGGGGCCAGCCAGAGAAGGCCCTGCCTCCAGCCCCCGCCCTCCTCACTGCTGGAGGCAGGGGAACAGGGAGCAGGGCTCAAGAGGCAGATCTTAGCTTTTGCTCCCAGTCCCCAGGTGGGTGTGGGGATCCCACGGGGGATCCTGCTTCAGCGCTATCAGGAAGCAGGGGGAATTACTCCCCCCACCAAAAAAAATAAAACAGACAAGAAGTTGGACATACACATGACGTGCCTACATCACCCAGAAGTTATTTAGGCATGCCAGGGATGTCATGGGAGTGACACTCTGTTTTTTGGGCAAAACTGTATGGTTAGAGGCGAATTCTATTCTACTATAGAGGTTTTGCCCACAAACCAGAGCATCACCGCCAACGTCCCCAACATTTGGCCCTTGACCCATTTCAGTTGGGTTTCTGGCCTGGCCACAGGGCAGAGCATCCAGTCTATGGAGTCTGGAGCTCAACCTGCAAGCCCACAAACGCCTCTCCCCAGAATTAAGCCGTGTTGTCTTCCAGGTGCCATGGACTCAAACTTTGTTCAGTTGCTTCAGCCCAGCATGGCAACCCCGCTGAATCTAGGTCCAGATTTCCAATTTAACCTTTTGCTGCTGGGGCAAAACAACCCCCTCCCCTCTTTTTATTTACGAATAAAAGTTCACAAATTAATTAATTTAAACCAGACAGCCCTAAAAGTCTGAAAAAGCAAACCCAACTTATTTTTCTTGTTGCTGTTTTGCCAAGTGCCCCAAATCTGTCGAACTGCCGCTTACGATTTGCATTGCACATCTATTCCATATGTAAATACAGTCAAATGCAAGATCTGGCACCCCCCCCCCCATATCACTCCCGGTGATTGCATTATTTGATAAAATGGTTCCTGATGGTATCCCCTGGCAGCCTGACACCGGCCTATTTCATCTTTAAAGGAGACAGGCCTGCTCCACTCTGCATCCCCTCCCTAAAGAGCTTTCTAACGCAGCCGTCTCTGGGTTGGGAGGCAACATGCGGCACACAAAACCTGCTGCCTATTACCTGGCAACCGGAGGAAATAGGAATCTCTTCACTTTGATTTTTTGGCCGTCACATCCAGATGCAGCCCCATCTCTCAAGATAAGTTGCCCTTCTTTGTAAATGTTCATGTAGCTCAATTTGCTAAAGGGGTGGGGGAGAAGGAGAGGGGGATTCTAGAGACATTAAATGATAAACAGTATTTCCATGCACAACGCATCCCCCTCATGCCCTCACCCAAAAATAAAGACATTATGCACGCCAAGATGATTTCACGCAAACACAATGTTCTTGTCGGAAGGCATTCAAAAAAATCAACAGACACAAGGTTTTCTTCTGTGCTCTGCCCAAGCTCCGGAGCGGCAGCATCTGTATAAATTATATATATAATAATTATATGTATCCACCACAGATATCGCCTAGGGTCAAAACCAGAAAGATAGCCAGTTCTTAATGCTAGCTATATTTGCACAACAATTACCTGCTCTGCAGGTTACATTCTCCCGCTCTGGAAGATATCAAGCCCATCACAGCAGTATGCCTTTCGTTCCTGCGCAAGCACACACATGCTTTGTAATCCATGTTTACATGAGTTCATTTTCCAGCGACTGCAATGCCGTGTGCCACTTTTAATGGCCAACCCCTCCCTCCACCACAGCCTTTGAGCAGCGCATTGCCAGTCTGAGTTGTCTAGAGTTCGCTCCCATTCTCTGTCCTCACTCACAAAAAACCAAGAGGGTAAAAATGCTGGACCCCTTCTGATCTGGACTCACAGGGAACAAGGAAAGGTCATTCCCTCCACCTTTGGCTTGTGAAGTTCTAGAACAGGGGAAGTCAAACTGCGGCCCTCCAGATGTCCATGGACTACAATTCCCATGAGCCCATGCCAGCGAATCTGTGGGTCAAGGAGCATGCAGGCCCCGGACTCTTTATTGGTGACAGTACTTGATACAAGACTTCACTAAAAAAAAGAAAGCCCAAAACAAAACCCACACTATATACAATCTATTAGATATGCGGGAACTTCCAGCATCCCGCAGGGCCTGCAAAATGGAGCTCTTCCGCCAGGTCTACGGTTGAGGCCAAGCATGGAAAGGAAGATCTGATGGGCCCCCCCAGTGTTAGGAGCATAGCACTCGCTGGGCGACCTACACTCCCTCCTCCTGCTCCCAACTCCTGTATGAGTTTTCCTTTTGAGGGGTTAGTGGGGCGCAGTCCTCCATGGTCTTTTAAATGTTTTTAGGACTCTGTTGCATACAGAGATATGTCCAGTTTGGTTTTAATGGGGTTTTAATGGGGGGTTTAATATGGACAAATGGTAACCCGCGAGCAATAAGTCCAGATAATAAATAAATACACAATAGTTCTACCTGCAGCTGCAGGCGATTGACTGTGTGGCAGTTGAACTGGTTGGATCCACGGAGGATCCTGTCATGAGCTGACCGGTCATGTTGTGGCCGACAGATACAAATCTACTGGCTCCCACGGGGAAGCCAGCCAGCCACGAGCCGATTGGTGGCTCTGAGAGGATTTCCACACCCTTTAAATGTAGTGAAATGCTTACCTTTCGTTGTTGTAATATTCTGGCCCCTCCATATGATGTCGCCAACATGCAGTGTCTGGGCAGTAACCAGCCAGCTACATCCTTTATTTTAAAGCACTAGTTGGGGAATCTCAAAAAGTGGATTCACCAACTTATTTAGTGCTAGCTATCAGAGAGCAACCAGCAAGCAACCAGCGGGGGTGGGGGGAGCTGTGGAGGCTAAAACGCATGAAAGGCAACTGCCTCGTCCCCCCCCCTCGCTCCTGCCCCCCTCTCCCGGGGAGGGGAACATCTTTTCAAAAATGTCTAACATCCTGGAGCAACAAATAGGCAGACAAGCGTGCAGGTGATGCCAGAAATAATTTTTTCCCAATGTTGTAACACAAAAATGCCTCTCTAAAGCTCCCCCCCAAAAAATAAAAATTGGAAACGAGATTAAGTTTTTTCATTATCAAGACTCGTGATATCATAAGGGGTAGCGTTCAAAAAGCCCTAATCATAAATGCATAGGCATAGCAGTATGCATTAATAAGTATGCATTTAAAAAATTAGTGGGCATTGCAGGACCTTTAAAGCAGGGGTAGTCAACCTGCGGTCCTCCAGATGTCCATGCAAACGCTGGCAGGGGCTCATGGGAATTGTAGTACATGGACATCTGGAGGACCACAGGTTGACTACCCCTGCTTTAAAGCATGTAGAAAGGGGATGGACTGCCTGGCTTGATTGACAGGTGGAAGAGAGTTGGGTATAAAGTGCATTGCTCTCTTCCTCCATTTCCAGCACTTGTGGAGGGTGGGAAGCGTGCAAAGGCAGCAGAGAAAAGAGACATTAAAAAGGTGAGGAAGGGCCAGGAGGCATAAGTATATTTAGCTTTATGCCATTCAGCTGGCATAACGCTATTTTTACCGATGTGCGCAAATGCCTGTATCTCAATCCTGCTTAGGACCTCAAGCTCTGTCCTCGGCAGGGCTGCATACACAACTCTTTCCTAGAAGAAGGAGAAGGAGAAAAAAAGTTGGTTCTTATGTGCTGCCTTTCTCTACCAGAAGGAGTCTCAAAGCAGCCTACAGTCACCTTCCCTTTCCTCTCCCCACAACAGACACCCTGTGAGGTGGGTGAGGCTGAGAGAGCCCTGAGATTACTGAAGAAGAAGAAGAAGAAGAAGAAGAAGAAGAAGAAGAAGAAGAAGAAGAAGAAGAAGAAGAAGAAGAAGAAGAAGAAGAAGAAGAAGAAGAAGAAGAAGAAGAGTTGGTTATTATATGCCGCTTTTCTCTACCCGAAGGGAGTCACAAAGCGGCTTACAATCGCCTTCCCTTTCCTCTCCCCACAACAGACACCCTGTGAGGTGGGTGAGGCTGAGAGAGCCCTGGTATCACTGCTCGGTCAGAACAGCTTTCTGAGGGTTGTGACGGGCCCAAGGTCACACAGATGGCTGCATATGGAGGAGTTGGAAATCAAACTGGATTAGAAGTCCACAACCGTAACCGTGCCAATCTGGGCAGTTTGGGAACTCTGTGGCATTAGACCCCCTCCCCAAACCCTTCCCTGCCTGGATTCTGATAGGGATGCCAGCCTCCAGGTGGTAGCTGGGGATCCCCCAGTTTTACAGGTCATTGCCAGGTGGCCCCATCGCATTCTACTCCCTTGAGTCCCTTCCTGCCCCAAATCCTGCCCACTCTCAGAGTCTCCAGGTACTCCCTAACCCACAGCTGGCAACTTTCTCTTCATCTGTTCTTGGCTTGACTGGACAAGGCAGATGGCACAGTCATCGTGCCACAGGGTGGCCCACCCTGGTTTGGAGATTTGAGGGCAGAGCCTGGGGAAGGTGTGGTCCATGGCCATGCGGTCCACCTTCAAAAGGAGCCGTTCTCTCTCCAGCAGAAGGGGAATAAATGTTTTAATTAAATAACTTTAGAAAGACATCTCTGTAATCTGGAGATGGGCTGTCATTCCAGAAGATCTCCAGCCTTGCCCGGCGGTTTCGGCAGCCCTGCTGAGCCTGAGAACTTACACCCGAGTGGGGGAAGCCCACCCCAAATGGGGAAACACTCTACCCTTTAACCTTGGGAGGAAAATTACGCAAAAGTGTTTTCTTCTGTACACATGACTTGGTAAAATAAATTGCTCCCTTAATTACGAACACCCTCCACTCTCCCGTGCTCCAGGCGACACAGGATCAGCGGATACCTCCCCTCTTTAATGAGCAGTTATTGAACATGCTAACCGCAATCAGCCCTAATTAAATACTCGGCTGTCAAGAGTAAGACAGCGGGTCTCAGAAATGCAAAAAAGAGGAGCCCCCGTCTTCTGTTTTCAATAATTAGTTAACAATATTCCCCGGGCTGCCTTTGGAAATCGAAGGGAGATTTATTCACATCTGCTTTGACACCCACTCTTAAAACAAAAGGAGAACCTCAGACCCCGGTCTGAACAACCTCGTAACCTTAAAACTTCACCAAGCCTCAAAAGGATAACATAATTGTTTTCTTTGACAAGAAGAATGGCCTCTCACTCCAGCTATCAGTCTGAGCTGATTATTCTCATTCCATGATATTGTATCTGAGGAAGAGTTTATGTGCACGAAAGCTCATACCTTGAATAAAGCTTTGTTGGTCTTCAAGGCGCCCCTGGACTCTACATCTGTTCTGTTGCTTGAGACCAACATGGAGACCCGCTTGAAGAATATCCAAGAACAGCTCTGAGCATGCAATGGTTTGGGAGGGCAAATGGAGGGAAACCACAGGCTCTGTCTCCAGGTGAAACAGAACGGTTCAGGACTTGCTGCCCCTTGGCTCCGTCCCCAACCAAAAGGGAGGCAGCAATGGGGAGGAGGTTGAGCCTGGGAAGGACAGCAGCAGAGGAGCTAGAAGACATCCTTCCGTTGCTAGATGACCAAGATCAGGACAACTCAGGCCATAAAATTTCACTTGATTATGTGCAGGTGTCAACTTTTGACAAGGAAAACAGCTGACAGGAAGAGAGTCAATTCGTTTGAAATGTGGTGGTGGAGGAAGAGAGTTTACAGCAGGAGTAGGCAAACTGTGGCCCTCCAGATGTCCATGGACTACAATTGCTAGCAGGGGCTCATGGGAATGGTAGTCTGTGGACATCTGGAGGGCCACAGTTTGCCTACCGCTGGTTTACATATACACTAGAGCAGATCAGACCTGGACTGTCCCTAGAAGCAAAAATGACTAAACTTGAGGCGATGGGAAGAGAAGAGCCCCTAGAGAAGATGGCAATTAAGCTGGGGAAAGTAGAAGGCAGCAGGAAAAGAGATGATGACCCAAAAGGAGATGATGAGTTCACTCGGTCAAGGAAGCCACAACTAGCAAGACCTGAGCAAGGGTGTTAACGAGAGGAGGCTGTTTTGGAGGGAATTTTGAAGTGACTTGCTGCACATCTCCGGGTGCTACAAAACCCATTTCCTGCCTGAGACTTCAGAAATTCGCAGCCCATCGTCAAGATCATTAATGAGCCGTGGTTAGTCTGATTCTCTGCAAGGCACCTCATGAGGAGTGGTGAGACCAGGCAGGCCTACACTACCGGGCCATGAATGATCTCCAAAGCCTGGCCCAGAATCCTCTGCAAAGCACCCAGTCATTGCAGAGAAGTCCTCTGAAGATCAGAACTTCCAGCTCTTTCCTGCAACATCTATTGTTTCCTTCATTTATACTCTGCCTTTCTCCCCAAAGGGGAATCAAAGATGATTTACATAATTCTCCTCCCCTCCATATTATCTCCACAAATGACAATGAAGGTTAGGCTAAGAGGGCCTAACTGGCCCAAGGTCACCCACTGAGCTTTTGGGGCTGACTAAGGATTCGAACTTGGGTCTCCCAGGTCCTAGTCTGATACTCTAACCACTACACCACAATACTTATAAGCAGAATGAGCCATTTAGACATCATCAATTAGGGTTCCTGCTTAATTCAGTTTGCACAGCAAGCAAAGTTCATCCCATCCTTGATCCTGGTTGAAAGAAATATAGAAAAAAAATTCATTTTGGTTTTGAAGATGCCATAACTACCGACTTGGCTGTTTTGTTTGGGAGTTTTCCTGGGAATATTTTGAATAGGTGTTTTCAATCGCTGCATTCATGAATATTTCAAGTTAGGCTTCCATATGTTTCTGAAACTATTTCAATAAAATCAGAGTCCTGTAGCACCTTTAAGACCAACCAAGATTTATTCAGGGCGTGAGCTTTTGAGTGCTTATTGTGCTACTTCAGTTTGGACGAGCGTGGCTAAAGGGTCCTTCTGTATCATCTGGCATGTCTGTTGAGATCATCTTTGGAAGCCCAGCTCAGCCTCCCTTCTCTTTTGCAGGGCCTCTTCCAGTGGTGGCACCCCAGCCTCAGAATGCCCTCTCCTTTGATGGTCACCTGACATCGATATTTGCTGTCTCCAGGGAAGGGCTGTAGTTCAGCAGCATCTCCAGTTAAAAGGACCAAGCAGCTGGTGATGTGAAAGTCCTTGGCTTAAGACATGGACAGTCAAATGTCAGTCAGAGGAGACAATTTCATGGCTGGTTTAGGGTGACCCTGCAATGAGCAGAGGGTTGGACTAGATGGCCTGTATGGCCCCTTCCATCTTTAGGATTCTAGGCATTCTGACCTTCATAGATCATCTTTAACCGCTCCTAGCGGAGCGGAAGAAATAAAACAGTAAGGGCCCCGAGGGCGGGCCCTGTCCGGGATGAGGAAGGGTGCCAATAGGCCCCTTCCCCTGGACTGACAGGCGGAGGGCCCAATTGGGAGGCGCAAAGCGCCTCCCGATTGGGCCCTCCGCTTGTCAGTCCAGCCCCAAACTGTCAATCAGCAGCCGCGCACAACGCGGCTGCTGATTGGCTGTTTGCCTGGACTACAGCCAATAGGGAGGCGCAAAGCGCCTCCCAACCCGCCCCATCCCCGACGAGGGCTACCCTTCCCTGCACGGCGGCCATTACTCTGCTGGCCGCCGAAAGCGAAGGTAGGCCTGCGGCTCCCTGTGCCTTCCCCCAACTGGGGGAGTACAAAGGATTCTGCGGGCCCGGGGACGGCGCTGGGAGGCTTGCCGAGCCGCCCTGCGCCCTTCCCGGGCGCTCAGAAGCCTTTGCAGTTGGGGGCTGGGGAGGGGAGAATGGCTTCTGCGCGCCCGGGGAGAGCGCAGGGCGGCCGAGCCGCCCTGCGCCCTTCCCGGGCGCTCAGAAGCCTTTGCAGTTGGGGGCTGGGGAGGGGAGAATGGCTTCTGCGCCCCCGGGGAGAGCGCAGGGCGGCCGAGCCGCCCTGCGCCCTTCCCGGGCGCTCAGAAGCCTTTGCAGTTGGGGGCTGGGGAGGGGAGAATGGCTTCTGCGCCCCCGGGGAGAGCGCAGGGCGGCCGAGCCGCCCTGCGCCCTTCCCGGGCGCTCAGAAGCCTTTGCAGTTGGGGGCTGGGGAGGGGAGAATGGCTTCTGCGCCCCCGGGCAGGGCGCAGGGCGGCCGAGCCGCCCTGCGCCCTTCCCGGGCGCTCAGAAGCCTTTGCAGTTGGGGGCTGGGGAGGGGAGAATGGCTTCTGCGCCTCCGGGGAGAGCGCAGGGCGGCCGAGCCGCCCTGCGCCCTTCCCGGGCGCTCAGAAGCCTTTGCAGTTGGGGGCTGGGGAGGGGAGAATGGCTTCTGCGCGCCCGGGCAGGGCGCAGGGCGGCCGAGCCGCCCTGCGCCCTTCCCGGGCGCTCAGAAGCCTTTGCAGTTGGGGGCTGGGGAGGGGAGAATGGCTTCTGCGCCCCCGGGCAGGGCGCAGGGCGGCCGAGCCGCCCTGCGCCCTTCCCGGGCGCTCAGAAGCCTTTGCAGTTGGGGGCTGGGGAGGGGAGAATGGCTTCTGCGCGCCTGGGGAGGGCGCGCAGGAGCCTTTGCCATCTTCTCCCACCCTTGCCAGCCACCAAGCGCTGTCCCCAGGGACAGTAGCTAGCGCCCATTTTATTCTAATATAAAATGGGCTTAAAATCTAGTAGAATCATATAACAGTGGTGTCGGAAGGTACCTCTTGGGTCATCTAGCCCAACCCCTCTGCACTACGCAGGACACTCACAACCCTATCACAACCCTATCATCGCTATCAAGGGTCTGGCTCAGTATATAACAATGTCATATATTTTGATGCTGGATAAAGACATTTTATTTTTCTAGGTTTCCTTCCTTCCTTTTTCCCCAATGGGCACTCAAAGAAGCTCACATTGTTCCCCTTGCCTCCATTTTATCCTGACAACAACCCTGCCAGGTAGGTTAGCCTGAGGGTGCACAACTGGCCGAAGGTTACCCAACCAGTCTCCATGGCCTGAGCAGAAACACAAACCTGGGTCTCCCGGATCCAGCACTCCAGGATCCAGGCCATGCTGGTGAGATTGTGCAGTTCGTTCTATCTGCCCCCTCTGTACTGGAGCAGACTTTTCATTCCACTGGTTTTCATTTACACTCTGCTCCACTCTTGTGCATTGTAAACTTGGATCGCTTCTAAATGTACATTTCAGTTTTGTTACGGGTGCTGTTATCATTGGTGTCCCCCCACACCCCACAGTCAGGTTGCTGACTTAAAATCTGAAGAAGCAAGATGGCACAAAGAATATTTTTAATAAACAAATACCTTAAATCAATGGATTTATTTTCCAGTACTTAATGGCTGATTTTAATATTTTCCAGATGTAGGCGTTTTATATTTCTTTGCACAGTATTTTGATAAACTGACACTTTATTGTTAATATCTTTTGCTTCATAAAGTTGTTAGCTGCCCCGAGAAGCAGTTTTCTGACTGAGAGCATGGATAAAAATGTTTAAATTAATATAAAAAGTCAAACAATTAATACATGCTTAAATGTTGAGAGAGCAGTAGAAATCAGGGGAACGGGCAGAGCTCTTTTCAGGCCATGAGCATCACCTGGCCTGATCTGGCCTGTTATTGTCCATGAGAATTCAGGCTGATTTGGCTGGCATTTGGGGGTGGTCCATGGGCTCTGGGGCTCAAGAGGCAGCAAAGGAGCCTGAGTCTTGACATTTCACATCCTTCTATAGACATGTCAGGACCCTCTTGAAACACCGGCAAAGTAAATACACACCGCCTGTAGGCCACTGAATTGAGGACCTCATTGCTTGAAGACTCACTGGCAGTCTTCAAGCAAAGGTTGGATACACACTTTTCTTGGATGCTTTAGGATGCTTAGGGCTGATCTTGCGTTGAGCAGGGGGTTGGACTAGATGGCCTGTATGGCCCCTTCCAACTCTATGATTCTATGATTCTATGATTCTATGATTCTATGATTCTATGATTCTATGATTCTATGATTCTATGATTCTATGATTCTTATCAACGTTTGAACGTACAGCGTAGAGATAACAAGCACTGACAGGCATCTGTTTAGATATCTGGAAACCTTTCACAGAAGCCTAAGTATTGGCTCATCTCCATGGTTGCGGTAATTTCTGTTTCTTTTCCGTTTGGAGCTTGTAATTATTTTTTAATTAAAAATTTAAAAGCCACACTTATTCTTGCACCCAAGAACTAAGGCAGTTCCACAGGGCCTGCAAGAGACACCTCTTCCACCAGGCATTCGGTCGAGGCCTATGAAGCAATCCCACCTACCAGAGCCCAGAGACCCCTCCCACCACCAACTGCATCCCGCCAACAGGTGTGCCAGGCCACCGTGCCGAAATAACTTCAGAGAGCGAACTGTGAAGTTAAATGTTGAATGTGGATGCTGAATGTTGAACATTTCATTGTTCTGTACTCTACCATCAGAGGAATCATGCGTTCTCAACTATTATATGTTCAGAATGATTGTGCTGCACCACAAATTGCAATGTCAACCGCCCTGAGCTGCAGGGGAAGGCGGCATATAAATGCAAGCAAACAAACAAACAATTGCCAAACTAACCTCCTCCCAATCAGCTTCGATCGTGCAGCCTACACTGTGTTCGTTCACTTTGCAAGAGCTGGTCGGCCACCACGCTGTTTTAAAAGCAGAGAGGTCTTCCTCCTAGGCCTCTTTTAAAAGATCATTGTCCTACACCAGGGGTAGTCAAACTGCGGCCCTCCAGATGTCCATGGACTACAATTCCCAGGAGCCCCCTGCCAGCGAACGCTGGCAGGGGGCTCCTGGGAATTGTAGTCCATGGACATCTGGAGGGCCGCAGTTTGACTACCCCTGTCCTACACCGACCCCAAGAGGTCAAAATATACTTCCACAACTGAAATGTCGGGGGCCCTCTGCACTGCACCTTTCACTCCGTTCAGTTGCCAAATTTCACCAGATGAATTTTAGATTATTATTAGATACAGCATAATGGCAGATAAAACAAATACACACTGTGTAATAGAAGACTTTAAAAAAGCAATACAAAAGTCACTGCAGAATTTCACCAGATGTGTGGCTAGGTTTGTGCATGTTGTGTTCATCCCCGATCTCTTCCCAGTTAAAAACTCACCACCACCAATAACAACAATGACAACCAAAACAAGGCCTTTATTGGCATACTAAAAAGAAGTACAATATAAGGGGGGGATACGGAAAGACCCCCTGCAATGCAGGGTAGACGGAAGCAGATATCATGTTTTAGAGTAAGACAGAATGCATTCACAATCTTTCATTGGATGTTTTTAAGCAGAGGCTAGATAGTCATCTGACAGAAAGGCTGATTTTATGAACAGGCAGAGTGTGAGTAGGTGGGCAGGAAGGGATGTGCCAGGGTTTGTCTCTTGTGGCCGTTCCTTGCATGCCCAGGGAATTGCTGATTGCCACTGTGGGATGGGAGGTGAATTTCCTCCAGGCCAGGCTGGATTCTGGAGAGGGGGGAGGATCATTTGGGCATGAAATTGGGGTCACTGTGTGCAGGCAGGTAGTTGTGAGTTCCTGCATTCTGCAGGGGGTTGGACAAGATGACTCTGGAAGTTCCCTCCAACTCTATGATTCTATGATTCCATTATTCATGGCGAGATGTAAAAACTTTGCAACTGATTCAATTGTAACAGGGTCCTGGGAAGTCAAAAGAAATTGGATCTTAAATTCATTTGGATGCCGTTCTCTTTTACAAAGCAGCGGGTTAAGAAATTTCGCTCGGGTGGTAAAATAAAATGGGCAATGGGGAAAAAAAACATGTGCAATTGATTCTACGCAACATTGTCAACAAAGGCAGAGCGGAGCTGAATGTGGGATTTGTTTTAAATCTCCCATATAACACAGCAGAAGGTTGAGCATTCTTTCTAGCTAACTGGAATGCTCTACGTCAGGGGTAGTCAAACTGCGGCCTTCCAGATGTCCATGGACTACAATTCCCATGAGCCCCTGCCAGCGAATGCTGGCAGGGGCTCCTGGGAATTGTAGTCCATGGACATCTGGAGGGCCGCAGTTTGACTACCCCTGCTCTACGCTGTTGTGGGATGATTAAATGATAGAAATATGCAGCTAGGGACTGAGAACTTGGTGAGATCCTCAAACGCATTGGAGAGCTGGTATTTCTAGCTTTACTGCTAAGTTCTTGCATTTCTATATCTAGTAGTCTGCATTTAATTAAATCAAATGCAGACTTTTCAGATAAATGTGCAAAGAGCCTAAAGAGATTCCTATAGATTTAATTTCCCCCTCAATAAGTTTTAGCCACGGAGATTATTGGTACTCAGCTAGCATAAGGGAACAGTTAAAAAAAAAAACATGAATCAGATAAACTAAACTTCTCCCCTTACCCAATCAAGTGGAGAGATAAAGCGACCATATATACTCACATATAAGCCGACCCGCATATGAGCCGAGGCCCTTAATTTTACCACAGAATCTGGGCAAACTTATTGACTCACATATAAGCCGAGGGTGGGGAATGCAGCAGGCTACTGGTAAACTGACAGGGTGGCCTAAGTGCTTAATCAGGCTCCATCATCACAGGCTCTCCCATCCAGCCTCCCTCCCAACAAATACAGAAAAGTCAAGAGGATGAATAGCTGCTGGTTTTTGTACCCCGCTTTTCACTAACCAAAGGAGTCTCAAAGTGGCTTACAATTGCCTTCCCTTCCTCTCCTGATGCCAGACACCCTGAGAGAGCACTGACAGAACTGCTCTGTGAGAACAGCTCTGGCAGGTGAACCAAACAGTGCCCCCCAGGCCAGCAAACCAGAACAGAAAAACAGCACCCAAAGTTGGCAACCTACTACAACAAGTACAACAACTACCAAACTGGGGGCTACAGTGCCCCCCAGAACAAAACACTGAAAGAAAGAACTGTAAAACTGAAAACAGAAAGAAAGAACTGTAAAAATCAACTTTTAAAAGAAACACAACCCCAAGAAGAAAAGGCAAACAATGCTGCCACTCAGATAAAAGAAGAAACACTGAAAAAACAGTAAATCCCAAAGCACCCCCAAAACCCATCCCACCCACAGAAACCAAAAGAATAGCTTGGAAGAAGTGATTAGGAAAAGAAGGGGAAAAAATATCAGAATCCCACAGTCAAACTATTGATGTCCTACAAGCTGCCAGAGTAAGCTTTCAAGATATTTGCAGAAGGCAAAGGTTAACTGGAGGCCACTAGTTCACTTGCAAAGAGTCTAGTTTTTAAGATTTGCAGAAGGCAAAGGTTCACAAGATGTCATAGTCCCATTGTATACGGCACTGGTCAGACCACACCTGGTTGATTCTATACTAGAGGCCACTAGCTCACTTGCAAAGAGCTCAGGTAGCAGATGCAATGCTGCAATTAGCTGGCTGGGGGCAGGCTGTTAATCAATTATCCGTGTATAAGCCAAGGAGGTCTTGAAAGTGCTAAAAACAATGCTGGAAAACTCAGCTTATATGCGAGTATATACGGTGAGTTTTGTGGCACTACATTATTCTACTGCTACCTTACTGATTTTTACAGATTTTCACAAAGTCCAGGAATAGCTTTTTAATATAATTCCAAAATAATGACCATTGTTGATGGTATTTTCCAAGATCTTGATATTTTAATACTGCTGACGATTTAGCAACCTCAGCATTATTCATCAACTTCCTTAATTAATCTCCAGTGGGAATGTCAGAACTTTTCCATTTGGATGCAAGGCAATTCTCACTGCACATATCACGTATAAAAACAAAACCTTAACGTCTTTATGAACCTTTCCTTCTAAAAAGCTCAATAGAAATTATTCCATTTTTTTTTTCAAAATTACATTTCAACATTGGGTTAGGGGAGAAGTCTAGTTTGTCTGACTCATATAACACTTTTCTCTGTTATGTATGTAATTGTCATTTATGTTTGGTCATTAAGCGAATTAATTTCATACTGACGTTGTTAGAGCATAATAAAATTGTCTTTAAAAACCCAAGACTATTTGTACTGTTCACCCTTTGCAAGGCTGCACATGAGTCCAGCATGTTTGTAAGAATGAACCAATGTGAGTTCACTTTATGAATGAAAACGGGGGCCAGACCTGGATAAATGTGTCACATATAAACAAAAATCAAGTATCTAACAAACATAAATTGTTTGCGTGTTCATTGTAACTTCTGAGCAGGACTTAAGCCTCCATGGTTTGCAATCCCACTTAATATTTATGTTTTACCTCTTTTATACAAGGAATGCCAGCCTCCAGTTGGGACTTGGGGTCCCCCAGAACTCCCGCTCCTCTCCGCTGATCCGTTCCCCTGGAGAAAATGCCAGCTTTGGAGTCCGGACTCTACGGCAACGTACCCCATGGAGATCCCTGGTCTCCCCAGGCTCCATCCCCAAGTCTCCAGGAGTTCCCAGCCGGGATCTGTCAGCCCTACTCCCCATCCCCCGCCAGTGGCCAGGGGGACCTGGTATCCCTGTTGTAGACCCTGCATTTACACCCTGCCTATACACAGCCTTGACCCACATCAGTCTGTGCTCCTACGGGCCGGTCTGACGAAGAGTGCTTGCATGGAAAGCTCCCGCCTTGAATAAATCTTTGTTGGTCTTAACGGTGGCCCTGGACTCTGATTTTGTTTGGTTGTGCTGCTTCAGACCGACACGGCTCCCCACTGGAATCGTACTGGGCTCTTGTAAGCAAAGTTCAACCAATGGCATCAGTTGTCCCGGGGAGGTTCTGGTGTGGGTGCCGGGCATTGCTGTATCTCAGATCTGATTAACTTTGGGACGGGGTGGCCCATTTCACAGGCCTCTCCCTGGGCTGGCCTCCCTGAACCCCCACCCCGGCCCCTCTCTCGCCCCCCACCCAGTCCCCGTCCAGCAGCCGTCTGCTCCCATCCGAAGAGGACCCCGATAGCCAATTCGGCTTGTCAATAGTCGGGCAGTCGCCAGGGAGAGGCAGAGCGTTGCGGGCTCCGAGCATCTGTGCTGCAGCTGCCTGGGGGATCAATAGTTGGCTGCAATTGCTATTGATGAGTCGGCTGCAATCGCATTTCGGGCCTGTGCTGAGAGCCTGGCCAGCGGGCGGCTGCCCCGGCCCCAACTTGTTGACGGAGCTACAGCAGCACCCCCAGCCCACCCCACCCCGCCCCTGGAAAAGTCCATATCTTGATCTCTCCTCTTGTGCTGCTTTCTCTGGGGCCTGGACAGGGCTGGAAGGATTCCATCCCCCTCCCCCACATCTCCAAAGATCCGAAATTCAGTTTTCCAAAAGAAGCAGCTGGATAGTTGTTTGCGCTGTAGCCTTTGAGAGTCTTGGCTGGACAGGCCAAAGGTCCCAGGTTCAAGCCCCGGCATCCCCTAGGGTTGCCAGCTCCAGGTGAGGAAGCGCCTGAAGATTTTGGGAGTGGAGCCAGAGGAGAGTGGGATTTAGGAAGGGAAGGGGCCTCAGCAGAGGGTGATGCCAATCCCCAGGTGGGACCAGGGTAGGAGTGGCCAAACTGTGGCTCTCCGGATGTCCATGGACTACATTTACCATGAGCCACAGCCAATTGGCCGGGTAATTCTGAGTTCCCGCATTGTGCAGGGGGTTGGACTAGATGATCCTGGAGGTCCCTTCCAACTCTATAATTCTATGGCATCTGGAGAGTCGCTGTTTGGCCACGCCTAGTCTAGGGGATCCCCCAGTTTTACAGATCGTCTCCAGGCAACAGAAATCAGTTCCCTGAAGAAAATGGCTGCTTTGGAGGGTGGGCTCCATAGGGTGAGACACCAAATCCTTCCTTCCCACTCCCAGTTCCACCCCCAAAGTCTCCAGGTCTTTCTCAAACCAGAATTGGCAACTGTAGATGCCGAGTGTTCACCCTCCAAAGCCGCTGTTTTCTCCAGGGGAACGGGTCCCTGTTGCCTGCAGATCCGTTGTAATCCCAGGAGATATCTAGGCCCCACCTGCAGGTTGGCAACTGTAAGCATGATCTCCCCTTCAAGGATTTCCAGGAGCAGCTTTGGGGACAGATCAGCCTCTGTTGGGGTGCCAAATCCAGGATGGGAAATTCCTGGAGATTTGGGGATGAAGCAGCGTTTGGGAAGTGGTGCGGCCTCAACAGGGTCTATTTTCATAGAGTTCCCCCTCCAAGGCAGCCTGGAGCCCTGTGGAGATCAGCAGATCTCTAGGCCCCACCTGTAGGTTGCCAACCCTGTTTGAATTCTTGCATTGATTATGGGATATCTTGCTTTAGATCAGTGGTCCCCAACCTTTATTAGGCTGGGGACCGGCAGGGCATCGGGCCGCGCCCGCAGGGACCGCGCGGGCCACGCCCACGCCTCGGGCCGCGCCCGCGAGCTGCGCCCGCGAGCCGCGCCCGCGGACCGGGCCGCGCCCGCGAGCCGCGCCCGCGGACCGGGCCGCGCCCGCGAACCCCGCCCTCCCCGCAATAAGAAGCTTCCTGGGCCGCAAGCTTGCGGCCTGGGAAGTTTTTTACTGCGGGGGGGGGGGCGGGGAGAGGGAGCCGCGGCCCGGCGCCATAGCCTTTGCGGCCCGGCACCGGGCCGCGGCCCGCAGGTTGGGGACCACCGCTTTAGATGACAAAAAAAACAGTCCAATAGCACCTTTAAGACCAACAAAGGTTTATTCAAGGTGGAAGCTTTCGAGTGCAAGCACTCGAAAGCTCCCACCTTGAATAAACCTTTGTTGGTCTTAAAGGTGCTATTGGACTCTATTTTTGTTGTGTTACTTCAGACCAACACGGCAACCCACTTGAATCTTGCTTTAGACATTTTCTTCTTTGCATTGTTTTCTTATTCTGTAATGTCAGTCTTATTACGTTGCTTTTTATATGTTGCAGTCCAGATTGAGTCTCAGTGAGAAAACTGGTCAATAAACTAAGTAAAACCAATAAGTACACCTGAGTGGGAAGACTCAACAGTTAGAGGGACCCAACTGGGTGACCTTGAGCCAGCTACAGTTCTCTCAGAGCTCTCTCGGCCCCACCAACCTCACAGGGTGTCTGTTGTGGGGAGAGGAAGAGAAGGTGATTGTAAGCTGCTTTGAGACTCCTCCTGGTAGTAGAAAGCAGACTACAAAAAACATATTTCTTCTTACTGAAGCCAGAATTAATAGAAGGGAAGATCTTGTTTCACTAACCTTTTAGAGTTCTTTGAGGAGGTCAACAAGCTTGTGGACAAGGATGACCCAAAAGACTTACCTAGATTTCCTCATTCAAGGCTCCTAAGTAAACTCAGCAGTCACATGATGCGTGACCTGGCCTGCATGCCCGAGACCTGGGTGAAGGAGGGCAAGGAGGGACTACTCATCAAGTTTGCAGATGACACCAAATTGGGAGGACTGGCAAATACTCCGGAAGATAGAGACAGAGTTCAAAGATCAGAGTTCAGAGATCTGAACACAATGGAAGAATGGACAAATGAGAACAAGATGCAATTTAATAAAGATAAGTGTAAAGTTCTGCATCTGGGTCAGAAAAATGAAAAGCATGCCTACTGGATGGGGGATACGCTTCTAGGTAACGCTGTGTGTGAATGAGACCTTGGGGTACTTGTGGATTGTAAACTAAACATGAGCAGGCAGTGTGATGCAGCGGTAAAAAAGGCAAATGCCATTTTGGGCTGTATCAATAGGGGCATCACATCAAAATCACAAGATGTCATAGTCCCATTGTATACGGCACTGGTCAGACCACACCTGGAGTACTGTGTGCAGTTCTGGAGGCCTTACTTCAAGAAGGACGTAGATAAAATTGAAAGGGTACAGAGGAGAGCGACGAGGATGATCTGGGGCCAAGGGACCAAGCCCTATGAAGATAGGTTGAGGGACTTGGGAATGTTCAGCCTGGAGAAAAGGAGGTTGAAAGGGGACATGATAGCCCTCTTTAAGTATTTGAATGGTTGTCACTTGGAGGAGGGCAGGATGCTGTTTCTGCTGGCTGCAGAGGAGAGGACACACAGTAATGGGTTTAAACTTCAAGTACAACGATGTAGGCTAGATATCAGGAAACAGTTTTTCACAGTCAGAGTAGTTCAGCAGTGGAATAGGCTGCCTAAGGAGGTGGTGAGCTCCCCCTCACTGGAAGTCTTCAAGCAAAGGTTGGATACACACTTTTCTTGGATGCCTTAGGATGCTTAGGGCTAATCCTGCGTTGAGCAGGGGGTTGGACTAGATGGCCTGTATGGCCCCTTCCAACTCTATGTTTCTATGATTCTATGATTCTATGATTCTATGATTCTATGATTCTAAGATGGTTGCCTTAAAAGAGCTGGCCCCACCCAGTTACTCCGTCCTCCATCAATGGCAGACAAAGGGTTTGGGGGGAAGGGGCAATCACAATGTGGTTTCAGGAGTCTTTCTCCTTCAGGGCGCTCCCTGATCCAGTTATCCCAGGCGCTGAATGTGTGGGCCTGGTGTGGGATGCAGAGGAGAGTTTAGCAACCTGGCAGGTATTCTGGCTGCCCAACACAACAGCAGATGACCTTCCAAACTTCCTGGAACTACTAGCCAGGTGGGCCTTGCAGCTTCCCAGGATAATCCTGCGGGACTTCAACATTCATGTGGGGAAACAACTGCACCTAGTAGGATTCAGACTAGGGTTGTGTGCTCTGGCACCACTTGACAGCACCCAACAACCAGTGTCTGTGTACTGCAAATTCTAAATTCTTTCCCGTTACTGAATCCCAAAGTATCTGACTTCATCTTCACACAAAGAAAAACAGAGGGAACCTTGGGACAGGTGCCCAGAGACATGGATCCAATCTATGCAAGAGGGAACTTGCACCGGAGGGAGGCCCATTACTGGCCACTAAAATATCGGCTGCAGTTCAGCAGAGGCAGCCATCCCAACTGGGTGAACGCATCGAGCCTCATCTCGTTGCCGGTCTGAGCATTTAGCTCTCTGGGCCTCAGCATTATGCTTATCTATCAAATGGGTTTTAAAATAAATATCTAACCCATACTTTCCACTGTGATTGATCCTAAACGTCTACCCTATTGGGGGAGGGGGGCAGTAAACCATCTCCGGGGCTCATTTCGTAGAGCAGCAGCAGATGGTCAAGAGCATTTCCTGAAATTGAATATTATAATGATTTTTGGATGGGGGAAAAACAATTTACATAATAATATTTTTTAGTCCAGTCATGAAAATATCTAGCAAGCAAATCCACATATGCACACACACATATATATATGGTTTCAAGCCCCTTAATTATAAACAAACTCCCCACTAGTTTAGATGGTTCAGAGAAATTGAAAACGTTCGGCGCCTGCACAAAACTTCCAGTCCACATGTTAGATTTCATTCATCTGTGTGGGATCAGTGGTAACCTGATTACCAGGGGTGTAATGCTAATAAAAAAAAGATATGGGAAGAATAAGAGTTGGTTGTTATACCCCGCTCTACACTAACTGAAAGTCTCAAAATGGCTTACAATCACCTTCCCTACCTCCCCTGTGAAGTAGGTGGGGCTGAGGGAGCTCGGACGGAGCGGATGTGTGAGAACAGCTCTAACAGAACTTGCCCAAGGTTACCCAGCTCGCTGAATGTGGAAGAGCAAGGAATCAACCTGGTCCTCCGGATCAGAGACCGCTGCTCTTAACCAGAACACCATAATGGCTCTCAGAATAAAGGTAAAGGTAAAGGTATCCCCTGTGAAAGCACCGGGTCATGTCTGACCCTTGGGGTGACGCCCTCTAGCGTTTTCATGGCAGACTCAATACGGGGTGGTTTGCCAGTGCCTTCCCCAGTCATTACTGTTTACCCCCCAGTAAGCTGGGTACTCATTTTACCAACCTTGGAGGGATGGAAGGCTGAGTTAACCTTGAGCCGGCTGCTGGGATCGAACTCCCAGTCTCATGGGCAGAGCTTTCAGACTGCATGTCTGCTGCCTTACCATTCTGCGCCATAGACCATTTAAAAAAAAGAAACCCATCAATGGAGAAATTTCATCTGGCCTGTTAGGGGTCATGCAAAGATGTAGTGTTTTTTAAAGGGTCTGTCTTCCACTAGGATCTGAGGCCAACTTACCCTCACCTTTGTTTTTACAACCATTTAGGACTCCGGTTCCAGAGACCATTGATTTATTTCCCAGTTGTCCTCCTGCCCACCATTCCCTCATTCTACTGAGCCTCATTGGTCCAGGACTGCGCTGAATCCTATTGGCTAGTCACCTGGGTGATTTTACCGGGAAGCTTTGATGCTAACATGGCCACAGGTGTGAGGGCATGATGTCACCAGAGCTTGTAAACACACCGACAATGAGAAGAAGCCGTGTTGTGGGAAGTGAAGGCGGGGAGGGCAGGCATGAAGATGCCTCATGAAGACACAGCAGTGGAGGCAAGGAAAGGACACCAGCCAGAGGCAGATCAGCACAGATATTTGGCAAGGCTAATGGGGCATCCAATAAACCAGACACAATGCAAAGCTTTAAAATGCTCCTGAGGAACAATAAGACCCAGAACAGTGGTTCTCAACCCTCTAATTCCATTCCTCATGTTGTGGTGACCCCCAACCATAGAATTATGCCAGTGTTCTTTCACAGAAATTAAACCAAAACTGTCCAATGGAATGAAGATCCTTTGCTCAGGATTGTATCTAAATTGTTTTTTTCCCTGGGGTTTCTCAGTTCAGCTCTGCCTCTTGTCTTGTCCCACCATGCCGATCTCTTTTCTGCTGCTCCAGAGAGACAAACGCTCTATCTCGATCTACCCCGCAAGGCTGTTGTGTGGATGGCGCCCCCCCAGCCAAGCTGCTTGCCCTGCCGCCACCCCTGTGAAAGGGCCGTTCGACCCCCAAAGGGGTCCCGCCCCCCAGGTTGAGAACCACTGGCCTAGAACCTCATCAAAGGGCAATTCTAATCCAAACCACAGCGGCATGAATATTTTGGGTGTCTATTTTCTGTTAAGGATTTACCACATTTGAGGGGGCGGTGGGGGGGGGACACACTGGATACCCAGGGGATGCCGCTCATGCGGGGCAGATTACAGCAGGTGCTGGACGGGTGCAAAACCCTTCCATAACCCTCCGTGAAAGAGAAAGCCTTTGAGGGAGCATTTGTAATTCTCAACAGAAATGTCTGTTTCCAGCCCAGAGGGATAGGCCGGCACGCCTGGGGCTTTCCCTATCGGCTGGGGAATCCTTCATACAGAGCAAAACAGAAACCTCACGGAGGGAGCCGAGCAGCCATTTAGAACCAGTGTTGATCTCAAAATGGGTATTAGCCAGCGATGCTAATGGAGGGAGAGCGGCCCCCACCACCGGCGCGCTCACAAGCGTCTCTCCTGCGGAGGCAGCACTTAATGAGGCCAGGTGAAGCTGTGAACACACTGACAGAAACAAGCACCTAATTTATTCTGGTGGGTAACGCGCAGCCAGGCACACCCCACCGCCCAGCCGGCTCCCTCCTCGATGGCAGGCGCAGGCTGTGATCCGCCGGGAAAGAGGCTGAGATTTTAGGCCGCGGCAAACTCAGGCTGCGGGGGGGGGGGGTCCTGGCCCCTCGGGGAGGGGTCGCCGCTCAGTGGGCGCGCATAAACTTTGTGTGCATCCTCCTGTTTCGTTTCCAGCGGCTCAGCGGGGGTTATTGTTACTGTTCCCCTTTGTAGGCTGGCTCTCTCCGTGGGACACAAGGTGGGTTACAAGGAAGATAACAAAAAAAAGTTTTCATTCAGACAATAAGCGGATTATGAAACCCGATAAGATCAGTCAATCAGTAAGCGGATTACAGGATATGATAACAAGATCTGAATGTAGCAGCAAAGCTTCTGAGCAAAACAAAATAAGGCGGTCGAGCTGGGATTGTAGACGGGGGGCGGGTGGGGATGGGGGACAGGAATAATGCATGCAAATGTATCTGTTTAGGTCAGGGGTAGTCCAACTGCAGCCCTCCAGATGTCCATGGACTACAATTCCCAGGAGCATTCGCTGGCAGGGGCTCATGGGAATTGTAGTCCATGGACATCTGGAGGGCCGCAGTTTGACTACCCCTGGTTTAGGTGAATTCGTCCATCTGAGTAGGAAAAACTTTGCCCTAATAGAAATCACACCCTGAGCTGATCCAGCCCATCGCAGCAGCATCCTCTACAACAGTAGTTCTCAAGCTGAGGGTCAGGACCCCTTTGGGGGTCAAACAACCCTTTCCCAGGGGTTGCGGCAGGGGGAGCAGCTGGGCCAGGGGGCATCACCACTGTTGCTACTCCTCCTCCTGGACTCAATCCTTGTTCTTCCAAATCATTGGTTTTCATTACTCGTACCCCGCCCTTCTCTCCAAGGCCAACATCGCTCCTCTTCTGTTTCATCTACACAACAGCCTTG
Organism: Paroedura picta; assembly: GCF_049243985.1. NCBI lineage: Eukaryota > Metazoa > Chordata > Lepidosauria > Squamata > Gekkonidae > Paroedura > Paroedura picta. Next base: position 25,648,584 of record NC_135383.1, on the reverse strand, counting down.
TGGGGTAGATTGAGATGGAGCGTTTGTCTGTCTGGAGCAGTGGAAAAGAGTGAGATCGGCATGGTGGGACAAGAGGCAGAACTGAACTGAGAAACCCCAGGGGGGGGGAAACAATTTACCTACAATCTTGAACCATGGATCTTCACGCCATTGGTCAGTTTTGGTTGAATTTCTGTGAAAGAACCCTTGCACCATTTTAGGGTTGGGGGTCCCCACGACATGAGGAACTGGATTAAAGGGTTGCGGCATTAGGAAGGCTGAGAACCACTGGGCTACAGGGAACCCCTCCTGAACCATTCTGTTCCGCACACTTTGTAGAACGGGAGACCCGTTAAAGGATCTCAGGGCCAAACTGGGCAATGCATTGCACAAAATCTCTCTCCTCCACCCTTAAGGAAGGCTGTCGGATTTGGGTTACAGGATGTTCAAAATGGTCCTCAGCCGGGAGACAGATTATAAAAAACACAAAATTAAATTTGAAAAGCAAACCTGTCTCTTAAAGAGGGGGGGAATCTTTTGTCCTGGTGCCTAAAACTAGATAAAGCGCCAGGAGAACCTCAAGGTGAGGGCATCCCAAAGGGAAGATGCCACCACTAAGGTGGTCTTTCCCCCCAACATTGGCACTGACAGAAGACAGTTCCAAAGATGGACGTGCTAGAGCAGGGGTAGTCAACTTGTGGTCCTCCAGATGTCCATGGACTACAATTCCCATGAGCCCCTGCCAGCAAATGCTGGCAGGGGCTCATGGGAATTGTAGTCCATGGACATCTGGAGGACCACAGGTTGACTACCCCTGTGCTGGAGAACCTCTGACCAGCAGAACCAGATAGACAAGGTGGGTGGGTGGACACATCAAAGGCAATACGTGTTGTGTGATTAGGGTCCTCAATTCAGGCACTAAGAACCGAACATGGGAATCCATGCATGGGACACGATCCATCATCAAGCTATGCATTTACTTGGGAGGATGTTTCTCCGGCACCCAGGTCACTCCGAGTAGACGGTATAGAGGAGATGAACTAAAGGTCTGGTCGGAAGGCACTGCAGCCCAGAGGAAGAGCATCCCCTTCGCATGCTGAACGTCCCAGGTTCAATCCCCGGCATCTCCCGTCAAAAAGAACTTGGAAACAGCAGCAGTGGGAGATGTGGAAGGACCTGCTTCCAATCCGAGTAGGTAGGCCTGGTCTGGAGGGCCCGCTGGTTGGACGGGGTAGGGCGGTTTTAGGGGGTCAGACATGCCGGAAGATCCTGCTAACCTGACATCCTCAGGTTAGCAGGAACGGCTGCTTTGGGTTAAGCAGGAGGCAAATTGAACCAGACTGTTTGGCAGCAAGAAACGCCACTCTCTCTAACTCAGGGCCTCCACATGCCTATGCCAGCAGGGGCTCATGGGAATTGTAGTCCACGGACATCTGGAGGGCCGCAGTTTGACTACCCCTGCTTAACATGATGCCTGTGCTCATTCGGCACGATTTATTTTGCTCAAGAGGAGAAGGGCCAAAGAGAGTGGCCCTCAAACCGTGGGAATACTCAGCTCTGCCCCTCTGAAAGCCTACCAGGCCCTTTCAAGACTATGTTTGTGACCAGAAGGACCAGAATCTTCCTTTACTAGTATAAAACCTGAGTCCAAATTCTCCCACTCAGGCAAACTTCTCTGCTTAAGCAATTTAGTGTGTTGTAGGCCAAACATGGCTGGCCTTCCCTTCTAGAGAAAAGTTGACACTTGAAACAAGTACAAGCAGAAACTTGAAACATGTGCCTCATTTCCCACTGCTTTGGAACTAGCAGCACGTGTTGGGAAGTCCCAAGTTCAAATCTCGCCTCAGCAGCAAACTCAGGAGGTAGCTTATAGCAAGCGATCCACCATTTAGGGATAACCATACTGCTGTACCTTAAAAGAAACATTGTAGGAGCTGCCAGGAGAAACCCCATAGGAAGAATCTGCCTTCCTCCCAGAATCCTGCTTCCCACACAGGCCAGCCTGATGCCACTGGTAGGCTCAAAAGATACTCAAGAAGAGTTTCTCTCTCTCTTGTTATTTTGTAACTGGTATTGAGGACAACTGCCTCTGGACATGGAAGCTTCACTCTTGTCTCCTCTAATAAGAATTCAATAAATGTCTCATTGGATTGACTAAAATCACCGGGGGATGCCTCAGGAAATGCACAATCATAATATGAAGGCAAAAACACTTCCTGATGCTGCCCCTGGCATGCAAAGGTATACTGTGCCTCAACATGGAGGTTCTGGCCAAAACAGGCAATTGAAAGGTCTGGTTTCAGGATTCTTTCACTACCTGCTTGCATCTTTGCAGATAGGGCAGCTTGCCCCTTTACCCTCCAAAAGTCATTTCTTAGGATGAGTAAAATTTTGTATCCACTGCAAAACTTATTCTGCAGAATGCATACAGGCCAAGGGTCCCATGAGAACCCTTGTGCCCACCAACACCCTCCAGGTGGCTTTAGGAAATGAGTGGGGGCAGGTAGGCTTTTCCCCCAAGCAAGGCTTTGGTCTCACTGATTGGATTTTTTGAGATGTTGCTTTGTCAGCAGCTGCCACACGGCACCAGGAGCTGCACTGTGCTACTGGAGTTCAGCAGGAGCAACCATTTTGTGGCTGGTTCCACCTCTTGTGGCAGCCATTTTGTGGCTGCATCCACCACGCCATGTCAGGATTCCAAAGGGGCCTGCAGGCTCAAAAGCACAGGAGACCCTGATGCAGGCATAGCTCAGTGTAGCGGTTAAGAGCCACAACTTCCAATCTGGCAAGCCAGCTTCGATTTCCCCACTCCTCCACTTGCAGCCAGCCTTGAGCCAGTCACAGTCCTGTTAGATCTGTTCTCACAGAGCAGTTCTGTCAGAGCTCTCACAGAGTGTCCTTTGTGGGAAAAGGAAGGGAAGGCGACTGGAAGCTGCTTTGAGACTCCTGGTAGTGAAAAGTGGCGGTATAAAAACCAGCTTCATATTTTAAAGAAGAGAAATGCAAGCCCTCCCCTTACAAGCTGTGAATTCTTGTGTTCCTTCCCAGTGTCAGGCAAAGCACCCATCTTGATCAACGCAAGGCAAATAGTGCCAGTTCATTAACACACCACTTGTGGGGCGACCAGGTTTCCTTTCCTTTGCTTGTTTGAATTAACTTTTAAAGCTCACCATATGTCGATCCCAGCCGAGTTTTATTCCTCCCCCCCCCCCTCCAATTCACAGTTGGTACCTCAATTCCTTTGCAATTAGGTTCCACTTAGCAGCGGTGACCCCCCGGCTTTGAAGCTGTCATTGCCACAGCTGGCTCCAAGTTGAGCGGCACTGTTAAAGACCGAAATCCAAAATGCTCAGTGAATAAACCGCGGGCCCCTGGGAGCAGATCTGGTGCCTTCGTGGGACACGCGGAGGGTCCGTGCCCAAAGTAAAGCCAGGCCTGTCTGGCGGGAGGGGGGAGATCCGGGACAGTTGGGCCAACGTCTTTCTTAACATGTTGTAGCATATTTGTAAACATCGTTAATCATGGATTAGCAGATGGTAATGTTAATTGCACCTGCGAACGTAACAAGACCTCAAGGTTGATTACATTTACAAATGCCGATTATGGCTTTGAGGATTCCACGGAGCACCCAAAGGGATCGTTTACTCAGGTAGAACCATCCGCGGGGGGGGGGGGGAGTTAATAATGAGCTGCTGCCCCCCCCTTTTTTTAAATCGTGGTCCTTTTTCAGAGCTGTCACCGAAAGAACAAGGAAAGACACCTGGGCAGGACAAGCAACCTGGATGGAAGCTGGCTTCTGAACTAGTTGAGTTCTTCGCAATTGGTGCAAAGACAAGCATGTTGTTGACACTGAGCAGTTTGACACCCCAAGGCATCAGAAGAGCCCTGCTGGAGCAGACCACTGGCCCATCTAGTTCAGGGGTGGCCACACTGTGGCTCTCCAGATGTCCGTGGGCTACCACTGCCGTGAGCCAGGGAAAGTCGCAGCTGGGCCACCCCGGATGTCGTCCAACGTTCTGCCTCCCACAGCAGCCAACCCACTCCTCTGGAGGGCCAACGGCAGGGCAGAGAGGCCGAGGCTTTCCCCTGACATTGCCTCTCAGCTATGGGACTCAGGCTTAGTGCCTCTGAAGGTGGAGGTTCCCTTCAGCCAAGACCAATTGGGTGGACAAAACATTCAAAGGGCCACAGGGTAGAGCCTCTCAAATCTCTCATCCTGGTTGCTGGGTTGCAGAAATCAGTTTTGCTTCCCCCTGGCAGAAACCCAATCCAAAATACTGACTTATAGCTTGTTATCTGTTTTCTCTCTCCAAAGTCCCCCCACACACCCTGTACAACAGAAATTTATGTATGTATGTATGTATGTATGTATACCATCCTTCCCCTGGAGGCTACCTAATTCTGCACATGGACCAATGGCAAAAAGGCCCACAAGAGCAGGATATGAAAAACAAACAGAAGCAAATGTGTGCTTTCGCTCAGTTCGGCCACCTCGGCGATCACCGGAGCCTGAGGCAGCAGTAGGAGGCCAGCACCACCGTGCAGGGCGGAGGGGTGGCGGCCGCCCAATAATAAATAAAACACATAAATAAACTTCTCTGTTAGCCACCGACCTTGCATTCTGGATTGGCTTCCTCGAATCTTACTTTGGCCTGTGCCCTAGAAACGGTGCTCTTGGATTCTCCTTTGGAAGCCGTGAGCTTCATCTCACTGATATCTGGGCTTTGGGTCTGTATTTGATAAACTCTGATGTCAGGAAACCACCTTTGTATGCTTGCTGTGTGCATCTGCAGTCAGGACTGCTAGAAACCTCCAGGTGCTATTGTGTATTAAAGGGTGTCACACAAGAAAGAAGAGCACACCAGTATCCAATAGTTGCCAGTTGGGCGACAACAGAGGGAGAGGGGGCTATCCAGGGTCAGAGCATGCATGCGTCCCAGTTCGACTTAGGGCTTAGGGCCTTGAGCAGGAGCACCAGGAGGGAAGAAGGCGGCTGCCCACCCAGGTGGCCGAATGGACTGTACCTGCTTTGGACTCAAGCAACTGACCTCAAGATGGAAGATTTGGCTGAGCCAACACAAATGGTTTTGGTGAGAGCCAGAGTGGTATAGAGGTTAAGAGTAGCAGCCTCTAATTTGCAGAGCCACGTTTAATTTTCCCGCTCCTCCATATGCAGCCAGCTGGGTGACCTTGGGCTTGTCAGTTCTGTCAGAGCTCTCTCAACCCCACCTCCCTCACAGGCTGTGTGTTGTAGGGAGAGGAAAGGGAAGACGACTGGAAGCTGCTTTGAGACTGCTTTGGGCAGTGGGAAGAAGGGTATAAAGACCAGCTCTTCTTTTTCTCTTGAGAAAATCAAGTGAGTTTAATAGACAACGCTTTGGGGGTTTTTTTGTCTTTGGGGACGCTTTGTTATCCAACATTTCAGAAGCGCAATTATGAAAACAGAAAAATGAGATTGTTTCGTCTTAGTAAATACATCCCCGGAACGAATCCGGGCTGAGGAGCAAGGGACAGGGGAGGCGACTTTCAAATGACAGTCTCCCCCCCCCCCCCCCCCCGTCACTCCTCTCTGGGCATCAAAGGCCGGCCTATGTACAAAACACAAGTAATCAGGAAGGGTGCTTTTGATCTTGCTGATGTATGCAGAAATGACAATTAACGTCCTCCTTTATGATCCAGAGCTGGGAGGGTGATTCTTTTCTCTCCCCCCCCTCCCCCCCCTCTTTTTTCTTACAGTTAAATTTCAAGGACAATTATATTCAGGCTTAAGGCAAAAGAGAGAGGAGACTATAAAAATGACATTTTGACATTTAAAAATACCCAGGAAATTAACTGGCAGAGGCAATGATCCAATTAATGGATCACATTTATTAAATCAGGGGTCGACGCTCATCGGATGCTGCTTGGTCTCTAAAAGGGTGAGATCCTGCACCAGGATGCATGTTGAGCAGGGGCCCAAGAAGAGCCCGGCGGGATGAGACCCGAGCCTCTGCCTGCTTGCACCCTTCCCCTGGCAAGGGGCCACGAGAAGTCATCGCAACTCACCGGCACCCAGGGTTGTGCGGTTTGGCATGAGTCAGGCGCCTCGGGGATCACCGAAGCCCAAAGCAGAGGCCAGCGCCACGACACGGAGAGGAGGGGGGGCGCCCCAGCCAGCAGCCGCAGAGCTCCGCGCCTGTGAGCAGCTGCCCTGCCACTGCCACCCCTCCTCTCCACGCCGCTGGACACTTTGAGCTTCAGTGATTGCCGAGGCGGCCAAACTGCACCAAAGTGCACAACCCTACCCACCTCCCGAGCGGTCTCGAATCTTTCTGCGTGCTTTTTGCGCGTCTTGCGTTCCTCACGCACTGCTGGAAATGCGAGGAGAGAGAGCAAGGCGCTTCCATCTTGTTATCTACCATTGTCACCAACCAATCCCTTCCCAGCATGGCTGATTGACACATGAACTTCCGGCGACCGCCAAAATTAAAAATACTTATTAAATGCCTATCTGAATCTGCATAAAGGCACAGACAATCACAGCCGAGGTGCACGTCTGCCTATTTGTTGCTCCAGGCTGTTCTCCATTTTTATAAAGAACTGCCCATCCCGGGGAGAGGGGAGAAGGAGGCGGGTGGGAGGGCGGACATTGGAGGCGGAGGTAGCGCTTCTTTGCCTCCATACGTTTCTTTGGCTGGTGGCCTGCCGTCTGTCTGCCAGGGGATAGCGCTTTTTAGTTTGGTGAATCCACTTTTGGGGATTCACCAACTCACTCTTTAAAACGCCGGATGTAGCAAGCAGTTTGCTGGCCAGATGCGGGAGGTCGGTGACGTCATGCGGAGCAGCTGGAATGTAGCGTCTCCAGATGGTAAGCACGACGCTAAGTATATGGCGTGCAGAAAAGCCCAGGGTCTGAAAAGGTTTTCCATATAAAGGGTGAAGTCCGAGGGCCCTTTCCCCGTATTTAAATTTGCACAGCCAATCACAAGCCTAGCTGGGTAACGCCCCACCCCCCGTTTCACCCACTTTCTAAAATACTTTGCGGGCACCAGGAAAGGTGTTGGAGGAAGGCCCCCCAGTATAGCAACGAATCAGCCAGAATAACCGAGCTGGTGGGGTGGCCGGCGGTCACTGGACAGCGGCCTCACTGTGTGGCCAGGTGAGGCAGGGAACCTGGCCACTTCACACAGTCCCCTCTCCACCAAGAGGTCTTTCCAGATGAAGAGAAAGGGGCCTATTCCAGCATCCGTTCCGCTTTCCTAAATGGGAATTCCATGCAACATGTGCATTTGTGCATGCATACTTATCTAGAGGCCAAGAAAGAACAACTGGATTTTATCTGCCTCCCCTTCTGCTAACCAGAGATGCTATTCCGTGGGGCTCCCATGACCGCTTCCTTTTTCTCCCAGCCAACAGGAAATCAAAATGTGTACCGTTAGTACCACCTAGTGGATACGGAAGGGCTCTTCCTCCCTAGTGATATTTGAAAAGCGGGGAGACATTTCAGACCAGAAAATTAAGAGGGTTTAACATCCCTGGGTCTTTGTACCAAAGCACAGAAAAAAATCCCAGCAGTGTGCATCATTCAACGTGTCTTCTCATAGATTTGTTCAGTAGGATGAAAGTGAGGATACTGAAAACTCAACTGCACATTCGTGTCCAAGAAAGTCCATGAATTCTCTGGTCTCTTGCTGGCAAAACAGAACCCGTTTTGTCTTTTGGGGAGTTGTGGGGGGAGGAGGCAGATGGAAGAAAGGAGGCAGAGCCAGAGAAAGCCCTGCTAAAGTTTTGGGGTCTACCTGACTCCTACTAGCACTTCAAATTCAAGCGCCCACTCTGTTAAATCCTGACCTGCTCTATTGAACCTGCCTTGGACTGCATCAGTCTCTTGGTCCATCTGCATTAATTCAGTCTCCAGGGCCGAGGGCTTTCCCATCACCTGCCCCTTGGTCTTTAAACTGGAGATACTGCCAGGATTGAACCTGGCGCCTTCTGACTGCCAAGCAGAGGCTCTACCTCTGAGCCGCAGCCCCTCCCCTCCCTCTTCCCCATATCCCGGGAGATTAAGAACACAAAGAATGGGCATTTCTACTTCCAAAGTTTTGCTACCTTTCCTGCTCGTATGAAGACCTGGAGCACGGAACTGAAAGAGGACACCAAAATTAAGGGCAAAAATGACACCACCACAAACAGCTCAATCCTTTTCGCTTTATTCATGCTCTGCCCTTCTCCTCCCGCTGCCCTCAGTACTTCCTGCACCTGAAAAGCTGGGACCAGTGGGCAGCCACCCACTAGGGGGCAGGACCATGAAAGGTGGATCCGCTCCTAGGGCCTCATGGCTGACGTGTCGGGACACTCCTGCTGCTATAACAGGGGAGAGAGTCTGCAGGATGCCTCAGGTAGCGGGCCTGCCAATAAGCCATGCTGGGGGAAAGAAAGGTAAATACAGCCCTGAGACAACTTTGCAGGACTTCACTCTGGTAGGCCAGAGGGAGAGGTATCCTCTTGGGTAACCAAAGGCTTCTGCAGGGTCCGCTGCATCTCACTTGTCATCTTAGGGGGTTCCTGCAGCTTCCTGAAGAGCCTTGAAACTCTTGCTAGATTCTCTTCACAGGCTCCTGGAGGAAATGTCTTCAAGGACACGTTGCTTTTTTTTTTTCCAGGCAGAAGAAACAGAAACGTCAGGGGGCTTTCCGTTTTTGGCTACATATGGAATGCAACAGAATCCCTGCAGAGGAATTGTTAAAACGAAAGACACTGGTGAGAAGCGTTCAGACGGAGAGAAGCATTTTGGCCTCCACAGGAAGGAACACAAAGAGGCGGGGGGGGGGCTCTGGAGGGGGACTCCTTACCAGCTGCAACGGACACGTTCAGCGATTCAATCCCAGGCTGCAGCTCTCTTCCCGGGAAGATGCTCACCATCCTTCGGCACAAGCTTAGAGCCTCTGGGGAGACCCCGTGGCCTTCATTCCCTGCCAAGAAACAACACCCCAAAATGCTTTGTGAAACTGGGATCCCCGAGGAAAGAGACTGGCCATGCTCCTAGGGCGGAAGAGTTCCATCACGCCACGGAAGTCCCTGGTGGGGTCTGTTGCCACCACACCCGCTGGCCCCAAAGGGATGGCAGCACCAATCCCTGGGGGAGGAGAGGCCAGTGGGCTCAAGGGAACCTGCTCAGCTGGAGGCAGCAGGGAAGGCCTTTCTCCTCTACGGCCGGGCTGCAGGCTTGCCTCTGAGCCCTGGCCAAGTCAGGATGTCAGACTAGAACAGGGGTAGTCAAACTGCGGTCCTCCAGATGTCCATGGACTACAATTCCCTTGCTGGCAGGGGCTCATGGGAATTGTAGTCCATGGACATCTGGAGGACCGCAGGTTGACTACCCCTGCACTAGCAGACCCCTCGCCCACCTAGAAGAACTGGTTTTTATAACCAACTTTTCACTTCCCAAGGCAGTCTCCAAGCGGCTTACAAACCCCTTTCCCTTCCTCTCCTCACAACAGACAGCCGGTGAGGCAGGGGCAGCTCTAACAGAACTCTGAGCGAACTGTGACTAGCCCAAGGTCGCCCAGCTGGCTGCATGTAGAAGAGTGGGGCATCAAACCCAGTGCTCCAGATTAGAAAAGCTGGGTCTTTATATCCAGATTTTCACTACCTGAAGGAGTCCCAAAGTGGTTTACAAACTCCTTTCCCCATAACAGACAGCCTGTGAGGCAGGGGCAGCTCTAACAGAACTCCTCTGAGAGGGCAGGCGGCATTGAACACGCCCTTCCTCTTCTCGTGAACAGCTCCGCCATGTGGTCCCTCGGGGGCCGAAAGAGGCCTCTCCCTCCCGACTTTCCCAAGACCAGGAGCCTCTGAAATGCGACCCGCCCACACTCTCCATCGAACGAGAAGCAGGGGGTGTGACCTGAAGCTCACGGAATCCGGACTAAAAAGCAGTTCTAGTCACGGAACTCTGTTGTTGGACCTCAGCACTATCTGGAAGCCTCCTGGTTAGCTCCTGATCCCTGGCCATCCAGAAAAGGGCTCCCTGCATGGGACGTTCACCCAGAGGGGAGGGGAGGGAGACCAGGATGGGGCACTTTGGCCCCACTTCCCAACCCACCTTTGGGAATCTGCTGCCATTCAGGCATCCTGCAAGACTCCGCTGCTGCTGGCCCCCTTGGGGAACACACTTCCCAACCTCTCGTGTGCCACAGGCTGTTCAATTTCCTTTTCTGCCTCGAGGGAGTGCTCAGAGGTGACTTAAAACCATTGTCAGGGGGAAGATCAGGGCCGGTTGGTCGGCAAAAAATTTGCCAATCAGCCTCAACTGTCCCACAATGGAAGGGATGAGGGGGCCTTCCTCGCAAAGGGGCCGAGAGAAGCACAGCTTCCTGCTGTCAGCGTCGTTCTTGCCACGGATTCCTCCGGGGCCCACGACCATGCCCCCCCCCCACACACACACACACGGGCCGTTATTCTTCCTGCTTTTGCAACAGAAAGGCTGGCGGTTCTGGCGAGATGCAATTCCTGGAGTTCAAGACTCCTTTTAATGAAAGGCGAGCATTTCAACATCTGGGCCGCTAGAGTGGAACAGAAAGCACCTAGCATGCCGGTCAGCGGTGGAACTCTGGCAGCAGTGGTCTTCCGACAGGCACTGGCTCTCCACGGCCTCCGGCAGGGAAGAGTCCTTCCGGCCACCTGCCACTTGCCATCCCTGGACTGGGGATCCCGTACAGAGCAGGGGCCCTGCCACTTCCTGGGGGACACCTGGGCAGCCCTGTAGGCAAGAGCATGCTCAGCCAGAGGGAATTAGAGCAGCTCCTCAGTGGCACAGCCTTCCTCCGGAGGTTGAAGTTTTTAAGCAGAGGCTGATAGTCCCTGGACAGAAATGCTGATTCTGTAAATTCAGGCAGATTGTGAGGGGGTGGGCAAAAGGGGTTGTGACGATGTTGGACTCTGGTGGCCTTTTCTTGCATGCCCAGGGAACTGCAGATTGCCACTGGAGGGTCGGAAGAGAATTTACTCCAGACCAGACTAACCTGGGGTTCTGGGGGGGGGGGGGGGTTCTGGGGGAGGGGGGGGGGGAGGGGGGGACCCCAATTAGGGTCACTATGGGTGGTCAGGTAGTTCTCAATTCCTGCATTATGCAGGGCGTTGGACTAGATGACCCTAGAGGTCCCCTCCAACTAACAGTATAGTGTTACTAACAGTAACTACTAACACAGGGCCTCCAAGGCAGGAGACATCCAGAGGTGCTTTTGCCACTTTGTGCCTCTGCATAGCAACCCGGGACTTCAATGGGGGGGGGGGTCATATCCAAGCACTGACCACAGCCAACCCTGCTTAGCTTCTGAGTTATGCTGAGATCAAGCTAACCTGGGGGCCCCAAGTCCCCAGCTGGCCATCAAACGAGCTCCATTTCATAGGACGCAATTGTGTCCAAACAGAGTAATTGCCACCATGACCCCCTCCCTGTCCTCCCTTCCCCAATGACGCTCTCCCTGCAAATCCACGACCTCAGATGCTGACCGTGATCCTCCAGCCCTCCTGTGGGAAATGGCCCTCCATCACAGCGCATTTTGCCCCCTGGTTCACAGACCGGGACGTCACCCACCTAGTAACAAGACAGTGGGCCTCGTCCAGTGAAAATCTAAGCAGCTCTCCACGGGAATGCCGTCCAGGACCGCGGAGTAGCTGACCGTCCCAACGATGTCCCACCCTTGTTCAGATTTTGCCTTCAAAAAGAAAGGGAAGGGGAAGACAAACAAATCAACTTCAGTCCCACACAGCCTTAATCCCACTGCAAAAGGCCGCAGCCTTGCTGGCCAGTCTCCACCCTCCCAGTGCACTTGGATCCTGTGTGCCCACACTCAGAGCGGCCTTAGGCTGCCTCTGCCCCTGCCCCTGGCCCATCACGGTTGGCGTGGTCTATTCGGGCTAGCCAGAGTCTCAGGCAGAAGTCTTTCCCATCACCTGCTCCCAGGTCCTTTTACAAACTGGAGATGCGGGGGACTGAACCAGGGACCTTCTGCGTGCCAAGCTCTTCCATTCCCCTCCTGCTCCCAACCCCACCAAATGGAGGGCACGAGGGAGGGTCAGTTGCAGCCAAGGGACTCGCTCCAGCTATTTCTGCAAGGAGCATTGATGCTGCCTTGTACGGCTCACTCCTTCGAAGGCACTTTGAGAATGAAAGGGTCATTCTGTGAAACCCTCTGTGAAAGGGTCATTCAACCCCCTAAGGGGTCCTGACCACCAGGTTGAGAACCAGTGAGCTAGATCAGGGGCAGTCAAACTGCGGACCTCCAGATGTCCATGGACTGCAATTCCCATGAGCCCCTGCCAGCGAACGCTGGCAGGGGCTCATGGGAATTGTGGTCCATGGACATCTGGAGGGCTGCAGTTTGACTACCCCTGAGCTAGATGTTCCTGACAGGAGTTCGCTGAATCTAGAGTACACTCTTGGTGAGGGTAAATACCCCAGCTGCTTTTCCGGGAAACTGCCACAGTATTAGAAGTTCACAGAATCATAGAATCATAGAGTTGGAAGGGGCCATACAGGCCATCTAGTCCAACCCCTTGCTCAACGCAGGATCAGCCCAAAGCATCCTAAAGCAATTCATATAAAGACACAGCAGAACTGGGGAAAGTACCGAGGAGGGCAAGCAAGAAGATGAGGGGGTTGGAGCCCGTTCCCTAGGAGGAAAAGTGGAAGAGTTGGGGGCTTCTCCACTTAGACAAGAGGTGACTAAAGGAGGACACGACGGAGGTTTACCGAACTGTGCATGGGATGGAGAGAGTTGAGCAAAGGAACTTTTGCGCCCTCTTCCAAAATGCTAAAACTTGCAGGCATCCTGTGAAGCTGATGGGCAGTAAGTTTCAAATGGAAAAAAAGGAGAGTGATTCAAATGTGGAATACGCTGCCCGAGGATGTGGTGATGGCCATAGGGATAAACAGCTTCAAAGGGTAATTAGAAAGTCTATCAATGGCTCCTAGCCCTGGGGGCTGAGGGGAACCTCCACATTCAGAGGCACTAAGCCCCTGCAGCCCAGAGCCAGGAGGCAACAGCAGGGGAAGGCCTTGGCCTCTCTGCCCCATTGCTGGCCCTCCAGAGGAACTGGCTGGCCCCATTGGAGACAGGAGGCTGGACTGGATGGACCCTCCCTGGTCTGACCCAGCAGGGCTCTCCTGATGTCCTTAGGAAGGCCTTGGCCTCTCTGCCCTGTTGCTCCAGAGGAACTGGCTGGCCATATTTGAGACTGGATGGACCCTCCCTGGTCTGACCCAGCAGGGCTCTTCTGGTATTCTTATGAAGGCCTTGGCCTCTCTGCCCTGTTGCTGGCCCTCCAGAGGAACCGGCTGGCTACAGTTGAGACAGGAGGCTGGACCGGATGGACCCTCCCTGGTCTGACCCAGCAGGGCTCTTCTGGTATTCTTATGAAGGCCTTGGCCTCCCTGCCCTGTGGCTGGCCCTCCAGAGGAACTGGCTGGCCCCTGTGTGAGACGGGAGGCTGGACTGGAGGGACCCTCCCTGGTCTGACCCAGCAGGGCTCTTCTGATGTTCTTATGAAGGCCTTGGCCTCTCTGCCCTGTGGCTGGCCCTCCAGAGGAACTGGCTGGCCCCATTGGAGACAGGAGGCTGGACTGGATGGACCCTCCCTGGTCTGACCCAGCAGGGCTCTTCTGATATTCTTATGAAGGCCTTGGCCTCTCTGCCCTGTTGCTGGCCCTCCAGAGGAACTGGCTGGCCACTGTGTCGCTGGACTGGGTGGGCCACTAGACTGATCCAGCAGGGCCCTCACTGGGCTTTCAGAATAATGGAAAAGTTGGGAACTGTTTATGAAACATGGGAGAGAAGGATGCACACGCATGACCTTTGTTTAATTTTTAAGTAAAGCAAATATTACAGATACAAATTGCATCCCCTGGGATCTGAGCCCAGCATGCTGTCGTTTGAGAAGTGAGGCAAGGGAAAAGCCTTTCAGTGTAACATGACCAAGGCTGCCAATAAGGCTGGGAGGGGAACGGCCATAACATTCACTAACACACAAACCACAGACTGACACCAAATGGGGGCAAACGGGTCAAACAGAGGCAGACATCAGCCACGATTAACTCACTAAACTCCAATTACAACTAATTAAAAGGGTAGGAACACAAGGGGCATAAGTCACCCAGCTGTGCTGCATCTAGAGGTGTACACTTCGGCCCGGTCCGCCCACCTGCGGCCAGAGCCACGGAGAGGAGGGGTGGCAGTGCACCAGCTGGCGGCCGCACATAGGCACACCGCCACCCCTCCTCTCCGTGGCGCTGGCCTCCTACGCACCGCTTTGGGCTTCGGTGATAACCGAGGCAGCCGAATCAAGCTGAAGCGCACAACCTTAGCCTGCAACTCAGGGAGTTGGGCATGACTGGGGTGCCCCCCAGGGTTGCCAGCTCCAGCCTGGGAATTGCCTGGAGATTTGGGCGTAGAGCCTGGGGAGGACGGAGTCTGGGGAGGGCAGGGACCCCTCCTTCCAAAAGGGCCGTTTTTCTGGCCTCTGTGGCTTGGACATCACTTCTGATCCCAGAAGATCTCTATCTGCCCTGTGGGGGCTGGCCATTCTCGTGCCCACCTGAGAAAGCAGGAGCACTCAAACAACGGCGGCTCTTAATTGCCAGTCAAGTTCATTAAAAAGCTGGCAATCCGTCAGAAAACATTACTGAATGGAAACAGCACTCTGGGTTAGATGGACCTCCGTCAGATCTGGCAAAACATCTCGCACGTCCTCACCCTTTCTGGCTTACGTTGCATGTCTTGACACAGAACGAGGAGCACCCAATTAACTACAAAATTCATTTTAGCAAAAAGTTGGGGGCCGGGGGAGGGGGGACCGCTTCCTTATGGCTTCGTTTTTTGAAAAATCTGCAGTTTCCAGGCGATAAGAATATCGAAATTTATGCGCGCCCAGTGACAGAGGTTAAACTGGCTAATGAGGTCCCAATTAAAGAGATCGCCACGACAGCCCCCATGTTCATAAATTGCACTTTATGGTAAAGAAACTGATTCCCCCCCCCCAGATGTTTCAATTAAGCCTCAATACTGTTTTACGTGCTTTTTATATCAGCTGGGAAGGGCTGCTGGCACAGATGGGCGTTCGGACACGGCTCTGCAACCAGCCAAAGGGAAAAAGGAGAAGGTTAAGTAGCAGCGGGCCGACAGATACGCTGCATGAGGGGCGTCTGAGAGGGTCAAGGGCCATCCCGCCGTCCCGCCTTGGGTTGCAAGAATCCAAATTCATCTGACACAACCCCCAACCAGTTCCATTCTTCCACCATCTCGCTGAATCCTGCCCCCCCCGCCAATCTTTTAAACCTTGCACAATGCTGCCGTCACAAGGCCATGTGCCACAAAACCCCTCTCTCCTGGAAGCGAGGAGCCATCTAAACCTGGTGGTCAAAGAGGACAGACCGAGCAAGACACAGTTTGATGCGTCGGGAGGCATTTGGTAGCCACCCCTGGCCGGTCTTCTGCAAAGGACGCTTCCTTAAGCTTCCTTAAGCTCGTCCACAGCCCTCGCAGCCCACCTTGAGTCTGGCCGTGGAGAAAGGCATGCTAAAAACCTCTTCAAGGAACAAGACCTCCTAAACCTCTTCAAGGAACAAGACCTCCTAAACCAGGGGTAGTCAAACTGCGGCCCTCCAGATGTCCATGGACTACAATTCCCAGGAGCCCCTGCCAGCAAATGCTGGCAGGGGCTTCTGGGAATTGTAGTCCATGGACATCTGGAGGGCCGCGGTTTGACTACCCCTGTCCTAAACTTTGCGACTAGGTTATTGGGACCAGGCAGACCCCAATGACTTCAGAGCACGGCAGATCATGGGGTCTACGTGGAGTAAAATGGCCAGGATTCAGTATGCGCTACATGCAGGCCGTTCCCAGCAGATAAAATGCACAGAAACAGCAGTGTTGAAATCAAACTGCCCCCCAACAACAGATGTGAAATCTGACTCCAAAACAATGAGCCACTGAAGTAATTTCCACTCAGAAAAGCAGCAAAAACTCAGAAGGAAAGATGGTGATTCAGGCTAGAAGTGGATGCAGAATTTGCTGGAGGAGGAGGAGGAGGAGGAGGATATCTAAGGTACACATAACAGGCTTTGAAGAAGAAGAAGAGTTGGTTCTTATATGCCGCTTTTCCCTACCTGAAGGAGGCTCAAAGCGGCTTACAGTCGCCTTCCCATTCCTCTCCCCACAACAGACACCCTGTGGGGTGGGTGAGGCTGAGAGAGCCCTGATATCACTGCCCGGTCAGAACAGTTTTATCAGTGCCGTGGGGAGCCCAAGGTCACCCAGCTGGTTGCATGTGGGGGAGCGCAGAATCAAACCTGGCATGCCTGATTAGAAGTCTGCACTCCTAACCACTACACCAAACTGGCTCTCAGGGCAGGACAGCACCTGACCCTGCCAAAATTAAGATATTTTCACAGACTTCAATGGTGGAGTTAAGCAGGGTCTCCCAGTCTCTGCCTTCAAACTCAACGGGGGTATTTAAAACACGTCCCCCTGGAAATTTTGTAAACTACTTGATCAATATATGGTTTTTTAAAAAATCCAAGTAAATGGATTAGAGAGGAGAATGTAGCACAGCGGTCGGCTACTTTCCCCCTCCCCCAGAGCGACACAACGCCTACCTTCCAAGACGCTGGGGGGAGGCAAGTGAAAGGGGTCCTTGAGCCCTGGGTTCTCCTTGGTCACTTGAGCTCCACGTGGCACACAAAATGGCCAGCCAAGTGGAGCCATCCACCCCAATATATTGGCCCCGGGTCCTTTGACTGGTTTTACCTGGAGGAAGCTCTGGAGACAGTCTGTGCCAAAGACATCGAAGACTTCCATGGCCCCAGAACTCGCTTTGCTGACAACGGGGGTCAGAGGGCAGCTGCAAGTCAAAAAGTCCCGGAAAACATCATTCGAGATCAGCTGAGCACCGTCCCTTGCCCACCCCCCTGCAGCGTTCCATCATCCGCTCTCCTTGCCCCCCCCACCTACAAACACACAACTCCCCCCCCTAGTTTTAAAACAGAAGACCGAAGCAAAAAAAGAGAAAGGTTTGCGTGGCAAAAGACACACGCCAATAAATAAACATTAAAAATTAATAATATATAATTATAATTTTCCAAGCAGATGAGTCTAATCACAATTGAAAGGAAAATGGAGAGTGGTATCAGCAGACGGTGAGAAAGAATATTATTTAACCAGGCAGGGATCAACCAACAAGATACAGCCCAGAATCCAGCCCAGATTTGTACTTAACCCCCACATGCCATGGGACAGTCTGAAATTTAAAATGAAATTAATAGAAGGGGAAAGAGGCATGCTTAAAATTTCCACGACACCTTTGGAGGAGGAGGAGGTCATGCTGCGAGTCCCTTATTGCAGGTTTCCAAACTGGAGAGGGTCACTGGATCTGGGGCACAACATCTGCTCCCCACAAAAAGGATTCAGGTTCAGTCCCCAGAATCTCCAGTTAAAGCAGGAGCGGGCAAACTGTGGCCCTCCAGATGTCCATGGACTACAATTCCCATGAGCCCCTGCCAGCTAATGCTAATGCTGGCAGGGGCTCCTGGGAATTGTAGTCCATGGACATCTGGAGGGCCGCAGTTTGACTACCCCTGAGTTAAAGGGACCACGTAGCAGATGACTTCTGCCTGAAAGCCTGGAGAGTGGCTGCCTGTCCGGGTAGGCATACTGCCCTGGACATGAACCTCTGCAGGCAACCGATCTGCACACTGACTCACCATGCAGGGAGGGAGAGAGGTACAGGCACTTTGGCTCCACGTGCTCACTGAGTCACCTGCACCACGGGAATACGTGGACAAAGTGGCCACTCTTGCCCCTCCCTGCAACCAGCGACCCTGCGGTCCAGATGCCGGAACGGCAGCATTGAACGACTGAGTTCTCTGTGATCTACCAAGGACTGAGGCCTAATGACACCAACAAGGCGTGTGTCCACATCAAAATGGCTGGATTCCGGGCTGGACTGTCTGTGGGCATACGCGGGGACTAGCCCCTTTCGTAGACTCATGCGCAAGGCTGTCTGATTAGAATCATAGAATAATAGTTGGAAAGGACCTCATGGGTCATCCCTGCACTATGCAGGACACGCACATCCCAATCGCTCATCCACTGTCACCTGCCACCTGACACCCCTTTGCCTTCACTGAATCAGCCTCTCTGTCAGATGGCTCTCCAGTCACTGCTTAAAAATCTCCAAAGATGGAGAACCCACTACCTCCCGAGGAAGCCTGTTCCACTGAGGAACCTCTCTGACTGTCAGGAACTTCTTCCGGATGTTTAGATGGAATTTCTTTTGCATTAATTTCATCCCATTGGTTCTGGTCCGTCCCTCTGGGGCAAGAGAGAACAACTCTGTTCCATCCTCTACATGGCAGCCTTTTAAATGCTTGAAGATGGTTATCAAATCCCCTCTCAGTCGTCTCCTCTCCAGGCTAAACAGGCCAAGCTCCCCCAACCTTTCTTCATTTGTCTTGGTCTCCAAACCCCTCACCATCTTTGTTGCCCTCCTCTGGACACGCTCCAGTTGGTCAACATCCCTCTTCAACTGGGGTGCCCCAAACTGAACACAGTCCACACCAAACCTCCGTAAGAGGATGGGATCAAAGTAAATGCTCGACTCGGAAGACATTCACAGGTTCCCTTTCGGCCAATCGGTCTCCCACAGCCGCTGCGACCTCACAAGATGGGAAAGAGCCCTGACGGATCAGACCAAAGGTCCAAGGAAGGCTGGGATAAACATGTCAGAATAAATGAAGCCTCACCTGTTCCTTCGACTCGTCACGATCCCGTCGACACCCAAGAAATGAGCCGACCGCAGAACCGCCCCCAGATTCATAGGGTCTAGTATCCCCTCCAAGGCCAGCCAGAGGAGGTGGGTCCCCTCCCTGGCAGCCCCCTCGGCCTCGTGGGAGGACACTTCTTCCCAGCCAATAGGACGAAGGGGCGTGGCCTCCAGGCACACCCCCTGGTGGACCCCCCCATTACAAAGGGCATCCAGGGCTTTCCGTGGAACCCGCTGCACAGGGATGCCTCGGACCTCTGCTTGCTGGGCAAATTCCTCCATCTCAGGCCGGGTGCTGGTGGTGCCAGACTTGAGGAAGAGCCGGAAGAAGTCCCTCCTGGACCTCGCCAGTGCCAAAGAGCAGGGTGCAACCCCAAACAAGATCTCAGAGCCTTCTGTCCTTTCAACAGGCCAAGGTTTGGGCCACATCTGTCTCCTCTCTTTGGAGAAGTCGTCGTTCCTCAGGTTCCAGAATTCCTTCTCCTTGGCGGGCGGACATCCTGCAGGCAGCTTCCACCGGAGATGGAGTGGTGTCCGACGCCGGTCATCTCTGCTGGGTTTGCCAGCTGGAAACGGCCTCTGCTTTGGCTGCGGGGCCCCCCCACTTCTGGGCCTCTCCGGAAGAGAGGCCTCATCAGGCTGGTGAGATCTTTCTTTGGGGCCAGCCCTGCTGGGCGACTCGTTCTCTAGCAAGAGCTGCTCCTCCTGTCCTGAGAAGCGGCAGAAAGTCCGGGAAGAGCAGCTGCGATGAACAGCAAGGCCCAGCCTCACAGCACTGCGGAAGCCCAACTGGAGGGACGCCATGGTGGCCTTGGGCTCTGCCTGAAGGAACAAGGAGCAGCAGCCGGTCGATTAAGACAAAGACGGATGGGGGGCCACATTGCACAATGCCTTTTGGGGGGTGGAAGGCCTGTTCTAGGGGCCACCGACTCCTGGCGTCCCTCGTGGGTTTTTCTGGCCAGCAGACATTCAGAGGCGGTTTGCCACTGCCTGCCTCTGTGCGGCATACCTCATCCCCCCGCCCCTCCCTCCTCATCACCGCCCTGCTGCAGAGGCTGGGCTGAGGGCCTGTGACTGGCCCCGGGACGTTCAGCAAGCTTTCACGGCGGAGGAGGGATTTAAACGAGGGTTGCACGCTCTGGCATTCTCCGGCCGTTTCTGCAAGCACTGACGCCCGAGGCAGCCAGTGCTGCAGCATGGAGGCTTCAGTGCTCCCCGAAGCGACAGGAGCACACAGCCCTAATTCAAACCCAGGTCTCCCCTGCTGTCAACTGGCCCTCTAATCAGTACAGAGAGCCAGCGTGGCATCGCAGTGAAGAGCGGCAGCCTCTAACCTGGAGGGCTGGGGTTGATTCCCCCCTCCTCCTCCACAGGCAGCCAGCTGGGTGACCTTGAGCTAGTCCCAGTTCTCTCAGGGTTCTCTCAGCCCCACCTCCCTCACAGGTGTCTAGCGATGCTTGGTGTCCGCCAAGGACTCAGAAGCGCAGGCTTGGCTCCCCCCTCTTCTATGTGGCCCTCACCACAACCCTATGAGATGAGGGAGGCTAAGAGAGGGTGAGTGCTCCAAGGTCGCCCAGTGAGCTTCACAGCACAAAAAGGATATGAGCCCAGATCAGCCAGGGCCTGGTCCAGCACTGGATCTAACATCACAGGCTTAACCTTCAAGGGGAAAGGTGGAAAGGGAACACATCACAAAAAGGGAACAAATTAAAGCCGAGCCAACGGTATAAAGTGGGACCTCATCAGCTCATACAGGTGGCCACCCCAATGGTCCGGATTTCCCCGACCACATCATCTTTGTTTTGGATGGATTTAGCGTCCACATAAGCAGGCCGGCAGTCCATCCAGCATCCTGTCTCACATGGTAAAGAAGAGGAGGAGTTGGAGTTTTATACCCCATTTTCTACTACCAAAAGGAGTCCTAAAGTGGTTGACAAACTCCTTTCCCTTCCTCCCCCACAACAGACACCCTGTGAGGGAGGTGGGGCTGAGAGAGCTCTGAGACAACTCCACTGCCAGGACAGCTCTAACAGAACTGGGACTAGCCCAAGGTCACCCGGCTGGCTGCTTGTAGAGAAGTGGGGAATCAAACCACCTTAGAATCTGCCGCTCTTTAACCACTGCACCACACTGCTCTTGAGGAGGAACAATTTATTATTAGGACTGGAGCAGCACAATGGGGCATGCAGGCTGGAAGAAGAGTTTGTTTTTATATCTTGCATTTCACTACCCAGAAGGAGTCCCAAAGCAGCTTCCAATCTCCTTCCCTTCCTCTCCCCACAACAGGCACCCTGTGAGGTAGGTGGGGCTGAGAGAGCTCTAACAGAGCTGCTGTGCAATAACAGTCCAAAGAGAACTGTGACTGTGAGTGGGGAATCAAACCCAGTTCTCCAGATTAAAATCTGCTGCTCTAGGATTTAAAGGATGAGTCCTCCTGAATATGGAGGTTCCCCTCAATCCCCAACTCTCACCTGGCCATTCCACCAGGCAGGGAGCCAAGACCAGAATTCCAACTGGCGGCTGATCCTCAAAGAAGCAGCCGAGCTGGGCTTCACTCCAGACCCCCTGAGGATCTCTGCCAGAGGAAAGCACTCTCAGCTAAGCCCCCGTGAAATGACAGGTGATGCGAGGAGGCTTCCTGCGTGGATTTCCTGCCTGATGCACAGCACTAAAAGGCACACAAGGGAGACCGACACCCCAAAGCAGATTGTAAACACTGCCGACAACTGCCTGCCATATTTTTCCCCAGAAGGATTGCAGGCCATGAACAATAAACTTGGGGTGGGGGTTAGGAGCGGCATAGAAGAACCAACTCTTCTTCTCCTTTGGATTTGGCTCAAACCGCCAAAGGGCCCAATTTGCACAGGGGAAGCATTGGAACCCCTGCTGGCTTTTCTCTTTCCCAAGAGACCCAGCCACCCCTCAGGCTGCTGCTCCAGCCCGAATCTTATCCCCAGGCCAGAAACCTGCAAAAATGCTGCTGCCAGGGATGCCAGCCTCCAGGCGGGGCCTGGGGATCCCCCGGAATTACAGCTCCTCTCCAGACCACAGGATAAAATGGCTGATTAGGAGGGTGGACTCTATGCTGTTATTAAGGGTGCCAACCTCCAGGTGGGACCTGGGGATCCCCCGGAATCCCAGACCACAGGGATCAGCTCTCCTGGAGAAAGCGGATGCTTGGGGGGGGGGCTCTAGGGCTCTGCCCCCCACTCAACTCCCTGCCCCCCTCGGGCTCCAGGCTCCAACCTCCAGTTCCCCAGCCTGGATCTGGCAGCCAGCCCGCTGCTCTTTGCCACCCAGAGGCGCCCAGGAAGCCTCTTCACCCCCGGGGCTCCCCAGCTCTCCCCCCCCCCGCGCCATGCGGCCAGAGACCCCAAGGGGGGCGACCTACCTGGCCAACCACGTGGGCAACGTCCCACTTCCGGCACTCCTCCGGCTGGGCGGTCCCGCGGCCATAGAGCTGGGGCGGGCCAGAGCGGCCCCCGTTGTCCTACAGCGCCCCCTGCTGTCGCCCACCGCTCGGCCCCTTCGTTCCTTTTCTCTCCCTCCGTCCTTGGCCCCCCCTAATTACGGAATTCCTGCACCTGTAGATGTTTGTTCCTCCGCGGCCGTGCGTGATCAAAGGGTCGCCCCACTTGAAAAGAATTCCGAAGTGAGCCGGGGACGGTGGCGGCAGGGGGCTCCGGCAGGTCTCCCGGGGAGGGGCGGCTGCTGCAGAGGCTCCACTGACCTGGACCTGGGGGTCCCAGGCCTTGCTTTCTTTGGGGGGGGGGGGGGTCCTATTGAAAACAAAGATTCTCCCAGCAAATAAGTCTTGCCTTTCATTCTGAATAAGGCTCTCCAAGCAAATGACATACATTGACGTTACGCACAGACTTTATTTCACACTTCCTGTATTGCCTCTGGTCCACTACATGGGGTTGCCTTTTTTGTATCACATTTGAACCATGTCACCCACTGTTGTTATTTAACCTCCAGGTGGGGCCTGGAGATCTCCCGGAATGACAGCTGATCTTGCGACAATAGAGATCCCTGCCCCTGGGAAAGGGGCTGCTTGGGAGGGTGAATTCCATAGCAACATGCCCCTCTGAAGTCCACCCCTCCTGGCGTTGGTGACCCTGCCTGTACCTATGTGATAAATCACCTGATGCCATGAGTTGGGGACCTCCTTCCCAGAGAGGTGCACCAGACCCCACACTTTGAGGCTTCAGGAGGCATTTGAAGGCAGTTTCCTAGGACTGCATCTCACTGAGAACATGAGTCAACTGAGTGGCTAAAAAGGCAAATGGGATTTTGGGCTGTATCAAACAGAGTATCGTGTCCAGATCATGGGAGGTGTGATAGTACCGCTTTACTCTGCCCTGGTTCAGCCTCACTTGGAGTCCTGTGTTCAGTTTTGGGCACCCCAGTTGAAGAAGGATGTAGGCAAACTGGAGCGTGTCCAGAGGAGGGCAACAAAGATGGTGAGGGGTTTGGAGACCAAGACAAATGAAGAAAGGTTGGGGGAGCTTGGTCTGTTTAGCCTGGAGAGGAGATGACTGAGAGGGGATCTGATAACCATCTTCAAGTATTTAAAAGGCTGCCAACAGGGGTAATCAACCTGTGGTCTTCCAGATATTCATGGACTCCAATTCCCAGGAGCCCCTGCCAGCAAATGCTACCCCTGATATAGAGGATGGAGCAGAGGGATTCAGATATTCAGATGTCCAATGCCACAGAGTCTACCCTCCAAAGCACTCACTTTCTCCAGGGAAACTGATCTCTGTAGTCTGGAGATGAGCTGTAATTCCAGGTGGTCCCCAGGCCCCACCTGGAGGCTGGCATCCCTGGCTGAGACTGTTCACAGCCTGCACAAGGATTCCTTTCTTCCCAAGCTTCCCCTTGCCCTGGCAGCCATTTCTGACCCTGGGAAAATATTTTCTCAGGCCTTGCTACGACTGCCAACCTCCTGGTGGTGCCTGAGGACCTCCCAAAGTTACAAGCCATCTCCAGATCACACAGATCATTTCTCCTGGGGAGAATTGCTGCTTTATGACAACTGAGATGTGATGAACGCTTCCTTGTTTTCTTCAGGCAAGGTACTGCACACACACAAATGAAATAATTTATTTAACAAGCATTTGTTTTTTTTTTGTATGTTACACCATGCCTTCTGTGAACATGTGACTTCTGGGGGTGTGGCAGGGAGGCGTGGCCAGCTGGCATCTCTTCCAGGGTTACTCAAAGCCTGAGGAATGTTGCAAAGGTTATTTCAAGGTCAAAAGGTTGAAAAGGGATGCTTTAGGCAGGGGTAGTCAAACTGCGGCCTTCCAGATGTCCATGGACTACAATTCCCATGAGCATTTGCTGGCAAGGGCTCGTGGGAATTGTAGTCCATGAACATCTGGAGGACCGCAGGTTGACTACCCCTGGACTACAATTCCCATGAGCATTTGCTGGCAGGGGCTCATGGGAATTGTAGTCCATGGACATCTGGAGGGCCACAGTTTGACTACCCCTGCTTTAGGCAAACCACAGTGCTGCTTTCTGCCTGCAAGGCTGTCGCAGGACTGCTTCCCACCCGGACTGCAAGGAGCCATGTCAGCCCCAGGTACAAGCCAAGAACAAAGGCGATCTCAAACTTGAAACCAGCAACAGCCGACTCTGCGTTCATTTTTAGATGTGATTTTTATCCCGGATGTTTTAAGCTGGTAGCCTTCTTGGAGGCCCTTACAAGGGCAGAAAGGCAGATCACACCTTTTGTAAATAAAATTAAGTAGCCCTGTATAAAAAACTAAAAAAGAGGTAAGAGGGGGGGAAAGATTTTTTGGGTCCCGGGGCCCCAGTACCCCAAACAGCTTTTTTCCCCCTCTTCCTCTTTTTCTGTTTTTTATACAGGGCTGGAGGAACCATGGTTGGTCCTAATGTAAGTTATTACAAGGCCCTTATTGTTGAACCTACCTCACAAGGTTGTTGTGCAGATTACGGACATAAACTCACAGGAAACACTATAGTACTCTCTGGGGTGGGGGAGAGGCTGCCAAGTGGAGCCTGCCGACAGCCAGAGTGGTCTAGGCCAGAGAGTCAGGATGGAGTAGTGGCTAGAGCTGCCTTTCTCCATTTTTCTACCATTGAGAACCCCCTGAAACATTCTTGAGGCTTCGAGAAACACCAGAAGTGGAGCCATCGTGCAGAATACGGTTGGGAAGCAGAGCTGTGGACACGCCCATTTGGGGCCCCTCCCCTCCCCACCCCCTCCAGGCCCCTTCCAGGTCATTTTGGGAGGGGGTGGGTGGGTCAACATGACCACTTATGGTCATACCATCTGGTAAATGTTCAACAAATTTAAAAATATATATTTTAAATTAATTAACTCCCACCCATTTGGGAAACCCTTCCAGGGCTGTCAAGAAACCCCGGGGTCTCTTGAAACCCTGGACTCAAGTGCAGAACTGGTGTCTGGCAGACCTGGTTCAACGGCGCACTGGAGCCATGGAAGCCTGCTGGGTGACATTAGTCTCTCTGACCCTGACCTACCTCACAGGGTGGTTGTGAGGCTAAAGTGGAGGAAAGGAGGATGGAGTAAGCTTCTTTCGGTTCCCGCGGGGAAGAAAAGGAGGCTACAAAGGAACAAGTTAAATAAATAGAGGTTTAATAGAATGTGATTTACCAGTTGATATATTTACCTAGAAGCCTCTTTGTGGCGCATTGTGGTAAAGCAGCCGACATGCTGTCTGAAGCTCTGACCACAAGGCTGGGAGTTCAATCCCAGTAGCTGGCTCAAGGCCTTCCATCCTTCCGAGGTCGGTGAAATGAGTCCCCAGCTTGCTGGGGGGTAAATGGTAATGACTGGGGAAGGCACTGGCAAACCACCCTGTATTGAGTCTGCCATGAAAACGCTGGAGGGCGTCACCCCAAGGGTCAGACATGACTCGGTGCTTGCACAGGGGATACCTTTACCTGGATGCCATGAAAAACTTCATCTGCACATCCAGCCTGTCTCACGAAAGAGACAGGGGCGTTTTCTCCAGGATTATCAGCGGCCCTGTCTATGACCCATCAATATGAACTCCAGACGCCCTTCTTTGTACACCTGCCTTGAACTCTCCTGCAGGGATAAATCAATGTAGAACAGAAACACCATTTCCCTTGTCTTTTAATTTTACAATTCAGAGTGAAGAAACCTACTGATCAACATCCCACCCCCACCCCCACCCCCTATGGCTTCCCCGCCCTCTTGAGGCTCTTTCCTTTTCTTAAAAGAAAAAAGGTTTTGGCAGAGATGCCAGACTCCTATCATTCCAAGAAGCTGGTTTCAAAGGGCGAAGTCGAGGGAAGGCAGTCAGCTGAGGCCTCCAGCCGCTTTAAGGAAATGCCTCAGTCCGAAGTTCCAAGAGCAATAAGAGGCAGGAGGCAATAAACTGGAATTAACATACTGATGCAGAACAGGCCCAAGAATCTGGGGGAGTAAATGCTGGGACTGGAATGCCCACCAGTTTGTCACGTTCCACACAAAAACCACAAAGGCATTTGGGAACTTAAGCCTGGATGCCTCTTGTGCTCTTTCCTTCCCATCTCCCCCCGTCCCGTCCCCCCGTCCCCCGTATCTATCTGAGAAGATATTACAGTAAGGGCCTGCTTACTCAGAGCTTTGTACGTGATGATATGCACATCACCTTTGCCCTGTGATATTTTTAAACCCATGTGATTGTGGGCAAGCACCTATTGGCCTGTGCCTATACTAGTAGCAGTGACCAGTGAGGCAAATCTAGCTGCTCGTCCCTGCCATTCAGTGAGGCAGATTTATTACCTGGACGAATCCCTCCCTTCTTCACAGCTCCAGGGAGGGAACAGTCATCAACTAATTCAAAGGATCCAAGGAAGTTTGGGGCTGTTCACCTATACCCTGGCTTTTCAGGACTGCCTGGGGCCAGGTGGCCAGAGTAGCGAATGGTTTAGGTGAGGAGCAGAATAAAGTGGTAGACCCCAAAGGTAACAGGTTCTAGCCTGATCCAGGGGTGTGCAATAAGAAATTGGGGGGGGGGGGGGCTTGGAGTTTGGACCGAATCATCCCAATACAAACATCGGTATAGGGATTTGGCTTCAGCAAGATTTGGGGCTCCTGAATCGATTCAGCTCCATTTGTACCCTATGGAACCACTGAAGTCAATGAGATATCTAGCCTGTGTGTTCAGTGGTCTGGTAGGGACAGGGGTTGAGGTAGTGTCACCAAATTTACCACGCAGCTGCTGGAGCCGCTCCTCAAAAGTACCTCCAAGTTTCAAAAATATTGGACCATGGAGTCCAGTTTCATGGACACCCAAAGAAGGTGCCCCCATCTTCCAATGTTTCCAATAATTATGATTCTGTGCCACCATGGGACACTGTGTTGTGCTGCTGGGCTCTGGTACATAGCACTGTTTCTGCTGTCCCTGCAGAAATGCCCCTCCCCCTCAGTTTCTATTGCAGTTTTTATTCTGCAAAGTGAACTAGGTCCTGTTGGGTGGCACTGCCACAATGGCACTGGCAGAAATGTCACTGCAGTGACTCTTTGGGACATTCTGCTGGGCTTGTACTGCCTGCCTATTTTCTCCCACTGGAAACAATAGAGCAGGGGTAATCAAACTGCGGCCCTCCAGATGTCCGTGGACTACAATTCCCAGGAGCCCCTGCCAGCGAATGCTGGCAGGGGCTCCTGGGAATTGTAGTCCACGGACATCTGGAGGGCCGCAGTTTGACTACCCCTGCAATAGAGGATGGGGGCACCTTCTTTGGGTGTCCATGGAACTAGATCCCCTGGGCCAGTATCTTTGAAACTTGGGGGTTCTTTTGAGGAGGGGATCCAGCAGCTACATGGCAAATTTTGTGGTACTACTTGAACCTTTGTCCCCACCAGGCCACTGAATAGATGGGGTTGGGGATTCTTTTGAGGAGAAGCTCCAGCTGCTATACTGCAAATTTGCCCCCCCCCCCACTACCACCAGACCACTGGATAGACTTAGGTTGAATTTCCCATTGACTTTAAAGGCTCCATAGGATATAATTAGCCAAATATATATTGAGGACTTCTAAATCTTGCCCTACCTAAAACCGAATCAATTCAGATTTAGCAATTTGGCACCCAAATCAACCTGGAGAACCACAGTTCCTCTTTAAAAAAAGGAACTGAATTGAGATGGATTCATTTTTTCTCAAATTTGGCTAAGCTGAATTATACACCCTTCACCTGATCCTTTAAATGCTGTGCCAATGTTCAACTTACAGAGAATGACTCACACAGGGCAGGTGTGGCCAAACTGGCACTCCAGATGTCCATGAACTACAATTCCCATGAGCCCCTGCTCTGGCCCTGTGACTGAAGGTGCAGTTACTGTGAAGTTTAGAGCAGTCAATGCATAGAAATGTACTGGCCCCCTTTCTTCCCAGGAGTTGAAGCTCCAAAGCTTCAGTAAGGCCATTACGGTGTTGGAAAACAGCTCTCTATGCGATGTCTCCTGACTTGTGGAGTGTAAACAGAAACTCTCTTACCATAGAGTTAGTGAGATAGATAGGACACTGACCACTCTCACCTTTGATCACACTGACCTGTCCCTAGAGGGTAATTTCCTATTTCTACAGTCCCCATTCCCTTTCTCCTCCATCTCTCCATGAAGCAACCTGATGGCAGGTAGATGCCTCAAGCATCTCTCTCCATCCAGCTATTTAGAATAGAACAGGAACCTTATCTTTACCTCCAAGTATGTAGTATTAAGTTCTTTATTAAACAATCGTTATATTCGTTAAGTACCACGTTTGTGAACGTGTGTTTCTTTGTTTGTTGTTTTCACTCCACACGCACTCTGCCAGCCGCTGCGTTACTTGCCTCATCAAGGCACTCTGCTAACTTTGCAGGGGTAGTCAAACTGCGGCCCTCCAGATGTCCATGGAATGCTGGCAGGGGCTTCTGGGAATTGTAGTCCATGGACATCTGGAGGGCCGCAGTTTGACTACCCCTGCTTTAAGGATATTAAGACTTTACCAATCCTTAATATCCAGAGAAGTTCAGGAGCAGGTCTTTATCGCCCCTAGCCCCCCAGCCCCCCACTCAGAGTTCCTTGCAACTTCAGAGGGGCATGTGGGATAGCAGAAGAGACACTGAAAGGAGGAGCCAACTGCCCACCAAGGACCCTTCCTTGCTCTTCCATCAGCCACCACGAAGCAGCTGGAAGTTGGCAACTCTGTCTCAGGCACACAATTATTGACACCTCCCGAGGCTTTCTGGGGGGGGGGATGCCATGAGAGCAAACAGTGGAGTGAAACCAGTGTGGGGGTTTACAGCGTAGTTAACAGAAGCAGGTGGATGGTGGACATTCAACCAACAGTTCGTCGCACGGATCTTAAGGCCCATCTGCAGCTCCAGGATCCAAAGGGGGATTTTCTTCTTGCTCTCTTCTGTAGGCAAAGCTGAAAAGATGTGGAAACTGGATGTTTGGCAGCTTGCAGTGGCTTTGGACAGCCAGAAATGACACAACGGTCCACGTGATGTTGTTTGGTTATGACAACCAAGTGGTGGGATGCGCATGGCGAGGTGCTAGCCTTGGATGGCTGCACACTGTGAAGCTTGCAAGGGTCTCCTCCAATATCATCCCGACTCATCCCGTGAGGATCCCCCTCCTCCAGAAAGGAAATGCGGGATCACAGGGACTAGCTTCTCCAGCAGTTCTCAAAGTAATTTCAGCCACTGAAAGAGTTGGGGACAGGAAGGAGTTTCCACAACCAACTGAAGCTTTCTGCTTTACTTTCCGCAGACCCGACACCAGCTCGAAAAACGAGGAATTGGGGAGAGAAACTTTGGCCTTCCAATGTCACCAGTCAGCAGCGGAAATGCCCAGGGCGCAAGAGGCCGTCCTCCCTGCATTGCACCAAGAGCAAAACGCCTGATTTTGCTAGGAAAGCTGCTCAGTCGGCCTCATCTGGAGGTCACCAATCTGGAAGAGAGAGTTTTCAATACCGTCAATGTTGCAAAATGGAAGAAACACACGAGACGTCTGCATCTACTTGTGCTTCCTTTGGGACGTTACGGCAGGGGTAGTCAAACTGCGGCCCTCCAGATGTCCGTGGACTACAATTCCCAGGAGCCCCCTGCCAGCGTTCGCTGGCTGGGGCTCATGGGAATTGTAGTCCATGGACATCTGGAGGGCCGCAGTTTGACTACCCCTGCGTTACGGGCATTTGCTCTGCGGGACTTCAGACAGTGCCGCAGCGTAGTTTGGTATAGTGAGAGCCAGTTTGGTGGAGTGGTTAGGAGTGTGGACTTCTAATCTGGCATGCCGGGTTCGATTCTGCACTGCCCCACATGCAGCCAGCTGGGTGACCTTGGGCTCGCCACGGCACTGATAAAGCTGTTCTGACCGAGCAGGAATCTCAGGGCTCTCTCAGCCTCACCCACCCCACAGGGTGTCTGTTGTGGTGAGAGGAAAGGGAAGGTGACGGTAAGCTGCTTTGAGCCTCCTTCGGGTAGGGAAAAGCGGCATATAAGAACCAACCCTTCTTGTTGTTCTTCTTCTTCTTCTAGTTCTATGGTTGAGGCCAGAAACAATACCAAAATTTTGGCCTCCCCACTAAAAACACCAGCCAAATTGTCACCACGCTGCAGAACGGACATCAACATAACCTCCCCCCGCTAGAGAATTAAAGGCAACCTTGGAATGAGTGGGCTTGGTGAGGATAAATAAAGCACGTTATTTTATAGTTTGCATTAATGTACGCTATTTTGTTTTATAGATGTCGTTGTCCGCCCTGAGCCTTTGGGGAAGGGTGGGTAATTAATTTTTAAAAATTTGATGATGATTATTATTATTATTACTATTAATATTATGTGATACAACAGCTACACACCCCTCTTCTAGATGTCTCACAGCCCCTGGAACCATTGGAAAGAGAATCTAAGGAGGGACCTCCCTTGAGATCTCTTGGAAGATAAGGTACCACTGAGCTCTGGACCTGGTGAAAAAATCCTCACCAGTGATATGCAGAGAGACTCAACAATTGGGGGCTTTCTGCACTCCTTCAAAATCGCACAATGGTTTCCAATTGAAAACGCTACTGATTTGCCGTTATGCACAACGTCGTTGACAATCTGCCACACACCTGAAACCGATCCGCAAAAAGCGCTTCGTTGTAGCGCTTTCAGGGAAATCCCCAAAAGTGGATTCACCCTCCGGAAAGCGCTACACTCCTGCAACCAATCTGCAACACTAGCGGGAAAGTTCTGTGCATTACCATTGTTGTGGTTTCTACAAAGTCCCTCCCCCTGGCTCTCTCCTCTGATCTTCCGGCGAAGCGATCGCCATTTTTTTTCTCCGAGCGAGCGAAGTTCAACCCACCAGCAAGCCTGTTTAGAGGCTTCCCCGGCTTCAGTCCCTCCCCAGAGCTGTTTAGTCACTAAGCACAAACAACAGAGAAGCCCGTTTGCTGATGTATTTTCCCTTTATTTTTCACACTGTTTTCGGCCGAAAATCGCGCCCGTGGGGGGGGAGGTTTCACTCGGGGGGAGCGTGACAACGATGAAACGGCAGCTCAAACACACCTGCAAGCTGGATGGGTCTCTCCGTTGCAACGAATTAACGCAGATTCGTTGCAACGTCTGTGTGTGTGTGTGTTTTTTTTAAAGCTTTCTTAAAGGGAAAGGGGCTGTTTGGGAGCATGCTAACGGCCGCCCATTGGCTGCTTGATGGCCAGGGGCGGGATGAGCTCAGCAATAGCGCTTCCTGGCTAGCGATTTTTGCCGAGACCGGAACCCTGTGGGAAACGATAAAAACGCAACTGGATTCCACTACAAAGGCAGGTATGCATAACGACGAATTCTACCATTTTAAATGGGGATTTTTCGTTCAGCAAACAATTTGCTACAAGGATCCTGGTGCGGAAAGCCCCTGGCATTCAAAGGTACACTGTCACTGAACATGGAGGTCTTACTCTTACAACTCAAGGATTCTGGGTGGCACTCACAAGGCATGGTCTCAGCGTTGCCTCCTGCCTCCCCCACAGATCACAACATATCCCAGGTTTCACCAAAGAAATCACTGAGCAGCAGAGTCAGGACAAAAAGAAAGACTGCTCTTCTACATGCAGCATGTAGTTAAAACCTAGCAAGACGCCAGGCGTTCTCTGGTCCTTGCAACACAAAGACCGTCCTGGGAGTACAAATCCAGGCATGGTAATCAACGGTGCAATATATTATTGGGAACATGAACTCCACAAAAGCGAAATATAAATCCACGCCTGGCTCTGTGGCTCTGCATTAAAAGTACAGCCCTGAGGCACTGCATTAAATCCACAGCTCGGCTAAGAGAAGAAGAACCCACCAGACATTGTGCTGATTTTGAGGAACATGAGGCTGGCCCACGAGTGATATCCCCGCATGCTCAGCCTCTTGCGCCAGGCTCGAGCGCTGCAAAATCAGCTTGATATCTGTGTGGCTTTTCTCTTCCCCGGGACGTCTGTCAGCCACAGAGCCAGACGTGGATTTATATTTCGCTTTTGTGGAGTTCATGTTTCTGATAATATATTGCACCGTTGATTACCCTACCTGGATTTGCATTCTCCGTTCTGTTTTTGCGTTGCTGTCATCTCTCCTGAGAGTTCCCTCTGGACTGTGTTCTTTCTCTGATCCTTGGCACCCATTTTTGAGGGAGCTGTGTAGGAACTGACTTGAAGGAAAAGATGATTCCCTCCGGCTCATGGCGCACCCAAGGCCCCTTCCCTTGCCGAAGTCCTAGAAGAGGGGGAATGAAGCCTTCCCTCCCGCCCTTTGGGAATACAGAAACCAGAGGGCCGCTTTCACAAAGGCCTACCTGTACGTGAGGTGGAGCACTGAGGACGTATACGACGGCACTGGCCAGATCCTCGGCTTTGAGACACTGGAGAGAGGGGAAAATGAGAATTAGTCCTTGTGCCAGGAGGGCGGGGCCAGAGGTCCGGCTTCCATTCGAGCCCAGAACCTGACTTACTCCATCTTCAGACATCTTTATGCTCCTCCTCAGCATCCACAGTCAACCCTCATTTTTAAGGTCAGACCCCCCAAACCAGGGGTAGTCAAACTGCGGCCCTCCAGATGTCCATGGACTACAATTCCCAGGAGCCCCTGCCAGCATTCGCTGGCAGGGGCTCCTGGGAATTGTAGTCCATGGACATCTGGAGGGCCGCAGTTTGACTACCCCTGCCCCAAACTATCAATTTTCTTATATAGGAGACCAGAAGAAGAAAAAAATACTAGCAAAAGATGGTGGATAGGCGTCAACGAAACCCGGCACGCAGGAGACCTCAGATCCGGAGGGAAGAGCCCCCACAGATCGGCTCAGGGCCTCCAACATCCGGGGACGGACTACCGGAGGAGATTAGGGGGAGACTAGTGTGTCCACCCCAGTTCTGCTGGTCACAGCCATGATCAGCCCTCTCCTGGGGCAGGAGCTTGCCAAAGGCAAATGTACCTTGACGCCATCTTTCTCCACCCCTCCGTCAAATTTTTCCCAAGCCTCCGTTAGGTGTTGAGAGGGTGAGCATGGCTAACTTGTGAGGCAAGTTAGGTTGAACAAGACGGACTGGCCCGAAGTCACTGTTTGGGGGGGGGGGGGTTCATATTTGTTCCGAACCTGGTTCCAAGCATGTCCCTTCCTGGTCCTTTCCCCAACCTCCTGCTGTCCCGGCTGCCGCAGCAACTGAAACCTTTTCGGTCCTGGCCCCTACCTGGTGGAATGAGCTCCCGGGGGAGCTGCGGGCTCTGTGGGAGCTCTCTGGGTTCTGCTGGGCATGCAAAATGGAGCTCTTCCGCCAGGCATTTGGTTGAGGCCGGGGTTTTCGATTGGGTCGTCCCCCCCAAGGCCCTATTGAACGGCAGTGCTAGACTGTTGAGGGGCCTAATCTCAACCTCTAGCCGGGTTTATTCCATTTTATGTTATGCTTTCAGTTACTATTTCATCTACACTGACCGATGCCCGGAATACGGGGGATGGTTATATTAGGTTATATTAGGGACCAAGCCCTATGAAGACAGGTTGAGGGACTTGGGAATGTTCAGCCTGGAGAAAAGGAGGTTGAGAGGGGACATGATAGCCCTCTTTAAGTCTTTGAAAGGTTGTCACGTGGAGGAGGGCAGGATGCTGTTTCTGTTGGCTGCAGAGGAGAGGACACGCAGTAATGGGTTTAAACTTCAAGTACAACGATATAAGAGCCTCTTGTGGCGCAGAGTGGTAAGGCAGCCGCCTGAAAGCTTTGCTCATGAGGTTGGGAGTTCGATCCCAGCAGCCGGCTCAAGGTTGACTCAGCCTTCCATCCTTCCGAGGTCGGTAAAATGAGTACCCAGCTTGCTGCTGGGGGGTAAACGGTCATGACTGGGGAAGGCACTGGCAAACCACCCCGTATTGAATCTGCCATGAAAACGCTAGAGGGCGTCACCCCAAGGGTCAGACATGACTCGGTGCTTGCATAGGGGATACCTTTACCTTTACCTTACAACGATATAGGCTAGATATCAGGAAAAGATTTTTCACAGTCAGAGTAGTTCAGCAGTGGAATAGGCTGCCTAAGGAGGTGGTGAGCTCCCCCTCACTGGCAGTCTTCAAGCAAAGGTTGGATACACACTTTTCTTGGATGCTTTAGGATGCTTAGGGCTGATCCTGCGTAGAGCAGGGGGTTGGACTAGGTGGCCTGTGTGGCCCCTTCCAACTCTATGATTCTATGATTCTAGGTCGTCGCCATTTGCCATATGTTGTAAACTGTTTTAATTGTTTTATGGGGATTTTAAAATTGTATGGATGTTCCTATTTTGTTAACCGCCGTGAGCCAGTTATGGGAGTGGTGGTATAAAAATCAAATTAACAACAACCAACAACAACAACAAACATCTGCTTGTTCTGGAAGAGCCCGTTTTCACGTGACGCCTCACAGGTGCTCCCCACTCATGGCCTGCGTCTCTAAACCAAGGGGATTTGAATCGGGCTCGTTCCTCCCACCAGATGTGCTCAGTCACCTACCCGAATACTCTCGTACGTTGCCGCAGCTCTCTCCGGATCGCTATCGTGGAGTTTAAAAGCAAATCCAGTCTCCACCAGTCCTGGAGATATGCACTAAGAAGAGAGGGAAGAAAAATAAAGACAGCACCCTAACAAGATTTGCAACTTTCTTCAGCACAAAGACAACAAAGGTTTTTAGCAAGGTCTTCATAATCGTCCCTTGGAGCCCAGCCTTTCGGCAGCCAAAGAGGCCGTTCGCGCCCAAAGCTGTCAGCTCCGTGGTGCCCAACCTACCATGACAGCTCCTCAGGGGCTCCTCAGGGGCTCCTCAGCCTCTTCCCTACCTCCTGCCTGAACGGACTCGGCCACAAGCTATTCCTGGCATTGCCATGAAACCAGGGAGCCGGCCCCTTCCGTTGACCTGGCCATGGCATCCTTGCATGGAATCTGCACCGGAGCCTGGAGGCCGAGTCCTGCTTCTACCTGCCTCCTATCTCCAGAAGACATGAAACTAGAAGATGTGATGAAGGCTACTTGGGAGGGTGGTTCATAACACGGACACCGTCTGATCCAGTGATCTGGGGATGTGATGCTCAGTCCTGAGGATACACTAGTCCAGTGGTTCTCAACCTTCCTAATGCCACAATCCTGACCAGTGCCGTCTACAATGGGACTATGACATCTTGTGATTTTGATGTGATGTCCCTGTTGATACAGCCCAAAATGGCATTCGCCATTTTACCGCTGCATCACACTGCCTGCTCATGTTTAGTTTACAATCCACAAGTACCCCAAGGTCTCGTTCACACACAGTATTACCTAGAAGCGTATCCCCCATCCAGTAGGCATGCTTTTCATTTTTCTGACCCAGATGCAGAACTTTACACTTATCTCTATTAAATTGCATCTTGTTCTCATTTACCCCTTTTTCCATTGTGTTCAGATCTTGTTGAGCTCTGTCTCTATCTTCCGGAGTTGAACTCTGTCTCTATCTTCTGGAGCAGTGGTCCCCAACCTTTTTATCACCAGGGACCACTCAATGCCGGGGACCACTCACCGGGGACCACTCAGCGCCTTTTACTGAGGCCTGGTGGGGGGGGGGGTAGTTTACTCTTCTACTCTCAACCACTGCCCTAACGCTCTCTGATCGCTATGGTAATGTTTAAACATCCCTTTAAAATAAGATACAGACACGCCACAACAATGAAGTATGTTGTAAAGGGCCGGGGGCATGAAGTAAAGGGCCGGGGGGGAGAAGGCGTCCTTCGGGGCCCACCTCCAATTAGTCGAAGGGCCACATGTGGTCTGCGGCCCACAGGTTGGGGATCGCTATTCTGGAGTATTTGCCAGTCCTCCCCATTTGGTGTCATCTGCAAACTTGCTGAGTCATCCCTCCATCAGGATAGTCACTCTCTGGCACCTGAAAGCCTTTGACAGGAGGCACCGGGCACTCTGCCATTCAAAGCGCATGTCCTGGCCGTGAACTCTGACCTTGCCACAGGCCCAGCATAAGAGGATGCCTTGTCTCAAGGGAGAACTAGCAAATCCAGAATTGCCAACTCCAAAGTCTCCGGCAGAGGTCTTCCCAAGCCCCACCACCCGAGGGCCTTTCCCTGCAGCTGCCACCCACTGGGCCTGGGGTCTCCAGCATGCAAGTGAATGCTCATGGGCCAACGCTCTGGACAGCTGCAGCCAGGTTGTCAATCTACCCATCCATCTCTATGGTTCAAGGCCCACATGTCAGATTCGGGGCAATTAGGACCTCAAGTGCCCCATAAGGAGCAATCAGCACTAGAACTTCCTGAAAGGAGCCGTGTCCGTCAACTGCCTGAGGCCAAACATTTACCTTCCTCCGGGCAGCCTGCTAGAAGGAACAGGGGGCACGACGGCCTAGATGACCTCTGCCCTCCTAGCTGCCCTGGCTCCAGACTGGAGACCGAATCACATTCAAGGTTTTGGCTATGGCCTTTGAAGCCCTAAACAGCCTGGGACCATTGCACCTGCGGTACTGCCTCTTCCTAGATATCCATCAAAGAGCATTAAGATCAAGCAAGCAAAATCTGCTGAGAGTTCCCAAGGAATCAAAGAATCATAGAATCCTAGAGTTGGAAGGGGCCATACAGGCCATCTAGTCCAACCCCCTGCTCAACGCAGGATGAGCCCTAAGCATCCTAAAGCATCCAAGAAAAGTGTGTATCCAACCTTTGCTTGAAGACTGCCAGTGAGGGGGAGCTCACCACCTCCTTAGGCAGCCTATTCATAGAATCATAGAATCATAGAATTATAGAATCATAGAATCATAGAGTTGGAAGGGGCCATACAGGCCATCTAGTCCAACCCCCTGCTCTACGCAGGATCAGCCCTAAGCATCCTAAAGCAAAGCATCCTAAAGGAGCTTTGATTGGCCTTGACCTTCTTGGCCCCAATCCAGCCGAGTGGAACAAGTGAGATCAGAGCCCAGCAGGACCCCGGACTGTTCCACGGGGCTGGTCAAATGGAGCCTAATAAACACCATTGAACAAAACTGCCCTCCCTATCAAAGCCCCATTGATGCCCTCTGGGGCCAACAAAACCTTTCTGCCCTATCCCACTCCTGCCGCCAAAAGACTAGAAATAGGCAATGAAGGGCAGAACTGCTTTAGCCGTTTAAGACTTTTAATTGTTTATTGTAGATTATATTTTTATACATAGATTATATTTTTATACATCTTGTTATACGTTACTTGATGTACCTCCCCCCCACCAAACCCCAAGTCCATAGAGCAGGGGTAGTCACACTGCGGCCCTCCAGATGTCCATGGACTACAATTCCCAGGAGCCCCCTGCCAGCGAATGCTGGCAGGGGCTCCTGGGAATTGTAGTCCATGGACATCTGGAGGGCCGCAGTTTGACTACCCCTGCCATAGAGAAAGGGCATGTAAGAAATATAATAAATAAGAACAGAAAATTATGATAATAGCTGCAGAGGGTAGGCAGTGAAATCCTGTGACGCAGGGGTAGTCAACCTGTGGCCCTCCAGATGTTCATGGACTACAATTCCCATGAGCCCCTGCCAGCAAACGCTGGCAGGGGCTCCTGGGAATTATAGTCCATGAACATCGGAGGACCACAGGTTTATCCCTGCTGTGAAGTACTCCCTCAGCCTATGCCCCCCAAAACCCGTGGGCTTAGAATGGAGTAACTCATTCCTGGGAATAGGCCTCATTCCTGGGAATAGGCTTGTCCGTTCCGGTGTGCTTCGGCGGCTATTCAAGCCCAAGCTTGAATGGCCACCAAGCAGCCGAGGCTTGCCAGAGTGCACAAGCCTATTCCCCGGCCCTCTCTGAACAGCTCAGCTGAAAAGGGTCGGAGTCCCAAGGTCAAGAGGCTTTTGATGCAAACCGGTAACTTCCCAACCGGGGACCAGGCTGCATAAACGGAGGGATTTTCGAACTGTGATCCAGGCCGCCTAAGCTGTAGCAGCCACCCACCCTGGGGCAGGGAGTCTCACATGCAGTTTCTTCTTGGGGTCCCCCGCAGAATCCCACCAGCCTCTCCTCCCTTTCACCAACTGCTGGTTAACTTCCAGGCTAAACTCACCGTGGCTCGGATGTGTGTCTCTGCCTCCCGGAGTTCCTGCCGTAGCCCCTCCGTCAAGGCTGTGACGGCGCACTTGGTGGCGCTGTAAAAATGCCCCACAGACTGTGGGACCACACTGTGGCCAGTCATGCTGAGGAGCAAAACAGAGCATGAGGGTGAAATAACAGACATAACCCGAGAATGCAGATGCCAGCTTAGTGTAGTGGTTAGGAGTGCGGACTTCTAATCTGGCATGCTGGGTTCGAGTCTGCGCTCCCCCACATGCAGCCAGCTGGGTGACCTTGGGCTCCCCACAGCACTGATAAAGCTGTTCTGACCGAGCAGGAATATCAGGGCTCTCTCGGACTCACCCACCTCACCAGGTAGACTGTTTTACTGCTGTTTTTATATCTATTGTTGTAAACCGCCCTGAGCCCGTTTCTGGGGATGGGTGGTGTATAAATCGAATTATAAATAAATATATAAGTGCAACCTTGGCCCCTAATCATGTCCTTCCGCTGATGAGTCACATGCAGCAACCCAAATGGCCACAGGTGGGTGAGATGCCTGCTGGAGGATCCTATAGCTTCTGCTCAGCTTGATCAGGGGCCAAGGGGGCCCAAGAGCCCTTCGCCTGAATAACTGCTGATGCAGGAATGATTCAGGGATCCATTTGGCTCCGGTTTAAGTCAAAAGATGCCCCTTGCTCTAAATTACAAAGGAAGAAACACAGAGTAGGAGGGAACAAAAGAGACATACTATGTGGGAGGGTTGTGCACGACGGCGCCCAAATCGGCCTGGAACGGCCAATTCGGACGCCACTGTGCACAACCCTATGTGGCAATTAATGCTAATAACAATAAACATCAAATAATTCATAAACCTCTCAGTTCCTTCGCTGAAAGTGTTTGCTGGAAGAACTGAAAACGTTTTGGTTTAGACCTTCATCAGTTCAGTATCAAAGTAAATCGAGAACAGCTGCATGTTACAGTCGAACATAAGAATGGTGGTGGGCAAGGAATCCACTGTGGGCTTCTCCATGACTGCCTCTATGTGCTCCCTGAGCCACATGCAGACTTTCACCCTTGCTCAAAATGAGCTGCTGACCAGGACCATAAATGGATCTTTGCATGGAGATGGCCCTTCTGCACGCGGAGCATTCCCCACCGAGAGCAAAAAAGAACGGCCGCTCTTCCCCCTCACCTGCTAATGTTGATTATATGGCCATCGTCAATGTTTCGCTCCCTCATGGACTGGTACGCTTCGCGGGTGCAGATGCTCACTGCCATCACGTTGACCTGAAAGAGAAGACCGGAAGGGGGAGCTAGAACATTCCAGAAGCACAACAGCACCTTGGCCGTTCGGTAAAACTTCCATGGCCAGGGTAGTACAATGGATGGCTGGTTTTTGGTACACCCACTGGACACTTCTGCTCTTTGCTCAAAATACTTGTATGGAGAGAAATGTCAAGAAGAGGAAAATCTGGATCAGCCCAAAGCCCAATATCCTGTTTCCAACAATGGTCAGCTAGATGCTTCTGGGAAGCCAACAGCCACGTCATGGAAGTAACAGCCCTCCCCTTCTTCCTTTATTCACGAATCTGTCATTGAGAGGCAGACTTGGAGGCCCCATCTTGTGTGCAGCAGAGCTCTCCTGGAAGTCCATGAGCACGAACCACAGTGTGTTATGGGTGGGCTGACAGCGGCCCATGGACAACATCTTGCAAGGGAAGGAGGGCTCACTACAGGGTCTGGGACTTTTCATCATTTTTATCAATGATCGGGACAAGGGGGTAGGGGGACTCCTTATTAGATTTGCAGATGACACTAAATTGGGAGGGGTAGCGAACACCCCAGAAGATAGAGAGTTAAACGAGATCGGAACATGTTGGAAAAGTGGGCAAATGTGAAACAGATGCAATTCAATAAGGAGAAGTGCAGCGTTCCACATCAGGGTCACAAAATGCATACTGGATGGGAGGTACTCTTCTGGATAGTAGTAGATTAAAATGGGTAGCCGTGTTGGTCTGAAGTAGCACAACAAAATCAGAGTCCAGTGGCACCTTTAAGAGCAACAAAGATTGATTCCTCAGAAGAGTGCTTGCACTCGAAAGCTCACGCCCTGAATAAATCTTTGTTGGTCTTAAAGGTGCTTCTGGGTAGCAGTGTGTGTGAACGAGATCTGGGGGAAGTGTGGACTGTAAGATAAGTGTGAGCAGACAGCATAAAGAAGGCAAATGCAGTCGTGGGCTGTATCAACAGAGGCATCACATCCCAATCACAAGGCGTCCTAGTCCCACTGTCTACCACATTGATCAAATCCTACTTGGGGTCCTGTGGGCAGTTCTGGAGGCCTCACTTCAAAAAGGACGTGGACAAAATGGAGAGGGGGCAGAGGAGAGTGACAAGGATGATTCGGGGCCTGGTGACCAAGCCCTGTAAGGAAAGGCTGAGGGCCTCGGGAATGTTCAGCCTGGAGAAGAGAAGATTGAAGTACCCTTGAAGTTTTGGAAAGGTTGCCACTTGGAGGAGGGCAGGGAGCGTTGCCTGTTGGCAGCAGAAGAGAGGACTCATAGTAATGGCTTTAAACGACATGGAGAATGATATAGGCTAGATATCAGAAGGAAGTTTTTCACAGAGTAGTCCGGGTGGATGAGAGCCCCCCGCAGGAGCAGCATGCTCTCTCTGCCCTGACGGAAGGGCTATCTATGGCAGGAACCCCAAGCAGCAGAGACAAGCCCCGGGAGGCTGAGACATTTTGTGTGCCCGACCAGGACTAACAAGCTCTTTGCAGGCAGGGGGCAGCCTCACTCTGCGCAGGGAACAAGCGCTTGAAGATCGGGCAAGTGCAGCGCTGAGAAAGATTTCCAAAGAGCCAGCTTGGAAGGAGGAGAAATGGAGACCAGGAGGGATTTCTCATTATGGAAAAGTCACAAAAAGACTGCTAAAAACATCTTATATCTCAGCTCTGCATGAGACAACCATCCAGTTTGGCTACAAAGGCTTTTGAATTTCTCCAAATTTCTCTCTAAATTTTGCTTATTAGGAGTTACTCAGTCTTGGTTCCAAAGTGAGAACAATGCAAGGCTTTCTTTAAACTGCCACACATGTCCCACTTGTTATTGTTTTTCATTCACATTCTTTCCCCCGCAAACGTTCACCGTGTGCTTGAGCACATGGGTGCACTAATTAGGATTTGGCACATTAAAGGACCCTTGGGACAGCCACATCCGAGCTTCTTCCTGTGCTGTGGTTTAATTCAATGCTCCAGGATTAAATCTCAGCACAAAATGGGAATGTTACTATACTGTGCTCAGGTGCATTGGCGATAGGCCAGAAAAAAGGAAGGTGCATTCAGGAAATCGCAGTGACCTGGCATCCGTTGATTCTGAAGTTTTAGAAATTCTCAACATTAACCTGACAACATAGCCGGCCACAATGTCCCAGGAACAAAGCAATGAAATTGGGAGAGGCCGTGACTCTGTGGCAGAGACTCTGCTTGGCAGGTGGAAGGTCCCCGGTTCAGTCCCTGGAACCTCCAGCTAAAAGGATCAGGCAGGTGAGGCAAGAGACATCAGGTCGAAGACACTGGAGAATACCACCAGTCTGAACTGGCAATGCAGAATCTGACGGACCAGAGCAGCTTCCTGTGTATGCGTCATGGGCTAAAGGACGCCTATTAATCCCTGCTCCCCATTTCACCCCACACCCTCTTTCTTTTAGACCATGCATAATGGACAGAAGAGGAGCTGGTTTCCTGTACCCCACTTTTTACTACCTGGAGGAGTCTGAAAACAGCTCCCAATCACCTTCCCTTCTTCTCCTCACAATAGACACCGTGTGAGGAAGGTGGGGCTGAGAGAGCTCTGAAAGAACTCAGCTGACTGCATGTGGAGGAGGGGGGGAATCATACCCCCCTTCTCCAGATCGGCGGCTTGTTCTCTTAACCACCACGCCATGCTGGCTCTCATGCGTTGGTGTCCAGAAGCATACCTGGGCACCAAAGCATCTGACCTAGCAGCTCTTCGGGGGGGGGGGGCACAGGATGTGGTCAGGGGTTAAGAGGAAGAAGGCAAGAAGCCCCACTAGAGGATTCACGGGGTTGTGAGGACACCAATGAAGCTGAGGGACAGTAGATTCAAGAGAAAGAAAATACTCTTTTAAAATCTGTGGTGGGTTCTCGCCAAAATGGCCAATGTTAGGAGAGGGGGTGGGTATGCAAACTATCACCTCAAATCCCTGCCTGCCAACCAGGTCGTCGGTGGGCAAGACAAGGAGGAACTGTGCATAGGGTAAGCTACGGTGCCTGGGAGTTCCTGAAGGGACTTTGCCCCAGGCCTTCGAGTCGCAGCATCATAAACCAAAAGGGATCAAAGAGGAAGTGGGGTAGAGGCAAAATCCCAGGTAATTTTTAACTGGGGCCACTGAACTGAGCAGGAGCCTGCAGTCCTGCCCCACCCACCGACTTCTGCAAGGCAAAGCACTCCTTGAGGAAGGAAAAACAAGAACCATCTTCCCTCGTGCCCAGCGGGGAGCCCAAGTAGCCTCTGACTGCCTAGATCAGGGGTAGTCAAACTGCGGCCCTCCAGATGTTCATGGACTACAATTCCCAGGAGCCCCTGCCAGCGAATGCTGGCAGGGGCTCCTGGGAATCGTAGTCCATGGACATCTGGAGGGCCGCAGTTTGACTACCCCTGGCCTAGATGGAGGAGCTGAGGCCCAGTGGCAGAGCATCTGCCTTGCCCATGGAGGTCCCCGGTTCAATCCCCGGCATCTCCAGTTAAAACGAATCAGGTGGTAGGTGATGGGAAAGACCTCTTCCGACTGGCAGCCTGGGGAGAGGATGGGCCAAAGGTCAGACTCAGGTGAAGGCGGCTGCAGATGCGTCTCCTCACTGGCTCCTTTCATTCGTCTGGAAGGTACTTTGAGACTCCTCAGGAGAGCTGGCTTGGTGTCATGGTTAGGAGTGCAGACTTCTAATCTGGTGAGCCGGGTTTGATTCCTCGCTCCCCCACATGCAGCCAGCTGGGTGACCTTGGGCTGGCCACAGCACTGATAAAGATATTCTGATCGTGCAGTGATATCAGGGCTCTCTCAGCCTCCCCTCCCTCACAGGGTGTCTGTTGTGGGGAGAGGAAAGGGAAGGTGACTGTAAGCCGCTTTGAGACTCCTTTGGTAAGAGAAAAGTGGCATGTAAGAACCAACTCTTCTTCTTCCTCTAAAAGCTTCTAGAACAAAAAAATTAGGAGGGGAAGAGGTGAGAGCCAGCCCGGTGTAGTAATTAAGAGCAGCAGCCTCTAATCTGGAGAACTGGGTTTGATTCCCCACGTCTCCTCCACATACAGTCAGCTGGGTGACCCTGGGCCTGTCGCTGTTCTCTCATAGCTCTCTCAGCCCGACCTGCTGTGGGAAGAGGAAAGTCAGGTGCTTTGAGACTCCTTCAGGTAGTGAAAAGTGAAGTCCAATAAAACAGCTCACCAAAGGAGAGAATGTAGCCAAAGCCCCCACCACTGTGCACAATGGCCAGAAGGGGATTATAGAGCCCTTGGCACACGCGTTGAATGAAGAGAGCACATGAGTTGCAGAAGAGAATAGGGAAAGGACGGGCAGAGAGGCCTTTGTCCATGGCACACAATGGGGGGCAGGCATCCTAGGCTACGGGGGGCAACAAGGAACCTCCTGGGGACAGCCGGAGCCCCTAGGATGCCAGCTGCAAACCCCAGAACAGGGCATGCCTTCTGATTCACCCAGAGCACTCTTGTTTACTTAGCTATATTCTAACCCACCTTTCTCCCCAATGGGGACCCGACGTAGCTCATTGCAGTTCTCCTCTCCTCCATTTTCTCCTCACAACTGTCTGGTGGAGTAGGCTAGGCTCAGTGTGTGTGACTGGGCCAAGATCACCCAGGAAGCTTCCATGGCAGAGTTTCCATGGGATTCGAACCCAGGTCTCCCAGATCTGACTCTAACCACTGCACCAAATTGATTCTTTCTATGCTCTACCGCGGACTAAGGGACGGAAAGATCTAGTAGCTGCCAGTTACAGAATTTGGTGGATTTATGCAGCTGCATGGCTTGGGCCCTCCGGGGCCCCTGGTGTCTGTGGATAAATTTTGTGGTCCCGTCCCTGTGCCAGCTCCCAACCTCAGTAGCCAATAGCAAGGCAGAT
The DNA here is from genome assembly GCF_049243985.1 of Paroedura picta. NCBI lineage: Eukaryota > Metazoa > Chordata > Lepidosauria > Squamata > Gekkonidae > Paroedura > Paroedura picta. Next base: position 25,604,107 of record NC_135383.1, on the reverse strand, counting down.
GTGGGATTTCCAAGACTACCTGGTGCTTTTAAATGGGCAGCCGTGTTGGTCATGCACCAGGTACAATAAAATCAGAGTCCAGAGTCCACAGCGTGCTTGCACTCAAAAGCTCACACCTTGAATAAATCTTTGTTGATCTTAAAGGTGCCACTGGACTCTGGTTTTATTGTACCTGGTGCAGGTCACTGACCAGCCTCTGCCAGACTCTGTTGTCATCATGCCATGCTTGTGGGCTTCCCAGAAACACCCATTTGATTGCTCATGGAAACACAACCTTTTGGGCAACCACTTTCCTTGATATGCTACCTTTCTGCCTGCGGGACATAAGTTCATACGGTGTACGTAATGCTTCAGAAATCAGGTAAGTTACACAGGACACCTTTGCAAAATATCCTCTCCCATAGAAAACTTCACTGCCCTAATGTTCTCCTTGAAGAGCTAGCTTTCTACATAAAGGGAACGTTTTTCCATACAGAGGAGCGTGCCATCATGCTATCACTTTATGATCTGAAGCAAAACAGCACACATCTCTGAGAGAAAGAAGCAGCTTTTTCATTTCAAACTCGCTTTGAATCTGTGTGGTTTCTCTTAAAGTCACGGTTCTCTCTGACTCACGGCCAGCATGGTTCTCCAGCTCTCCGTCTTGCCAGACAGCAAGGGCTCTGGGCGGGCCAGCCCGGCATTGTTGATGCAGACATCCACTCCCTGGTGGAGGGTCTTGATAGCTGAGAACATGGAGAGGATCTCCTCTTCGACGGAGAGGTCACACTTGTACGGGATGAGGGTGCCTGGGAATCCGGCACTCTGGCACTCCGCTGCCAACTTCTAAAACAAGAACATGAGGAGGGGAAGAAGTGAGAATGCAGTCCTGCTCCAGGAGCCAAAGGTAGCTGGGTCTTTTGCAAATACGTGTACAAATAACTTCATTTACTTGCTTCATTTATACCTTGTCCCATTCCCCCCCCCCCATAGGAACTCAAGGTTCTCCACTCCTTCATTTTAACTTGACAATACTACATTGGTCAGACCCCACCTGGAGTCCTGTGAGCAATTCTGGAGGCCTCAAACAGGACGTGGACACCAAGGAGAGTTACGAGGACGATCCCAGGGACCAAGCCCTGGGAGGAAAGGCTGAGGGACTTGGGAATGTTCAGCCTGGAGAAGAGGAGGTTGAGGGGAGACAGGACAGCTGTCTTTACGTATCTGAAAGGCTGTCACTTGGAGGAGGGCAGGGAAAGGCTCCTGCAGGCAGCAGAGGGTGGGACCCACAATCATGGGTTTCAACGACATGTAGAACAGTACTGGCTAGATAGCGGGGGGGGGGATTCATAATGGTTTTAAATTGCTTTAGTATTAACTGACTATATTGTATTAGTCTATTGAATGCATATGTGTAACCCCCCCCCCCCCAGACAGTTTTACTGAGAGGGGCAGAATATAAATACGCAAATAAAAAACCAAATCAGAGTTGCTCAAGAGTGGGATGGGCTGCCTAAGGAGGCTGGGAGCTCCCCCTCAATGGAGGTCTTCAAGCAGCGGCTGGACAGATCCTTCTCCTGGGTGCTTGAGGCTGATCCTGCACTGAGCAGGGAGTGGGACTAGATGGCCTCTGTGGCCCCTTCCCACTCTAGGATTCTAGGAGTCTAGTTCAGTAGTGGAAGGGGCTGCCTCAGGAGGTGGGGAGCTCCCCCTCACTGGCCCTCTTCAAGCAGCGGCTGGACAGATCCTTATCCTTGATACTTGAGGCTGATCCTGCATTGAGCAGGGGGTGGGACTAGATGGCCTTCATGGCCCCTTCCCAATCTAGGATTCTAGGAGTCTAGTTCAGCAGTGGAATGGGCTGCCTAAGGAGGTGGCGTTGAGCAGGTGTGGGACTAGATGGCCTGTCTGGCCCCTTCCAACTCTATTCTATGATTCCATGATCTTCTACAATAACTCCCCATCAGCTTTCCAATCCACAATGTGACAAATTATCTTCTCTCTTCTTGGAAGAGAACCCATTAAATAATTTGGAACTTTTCCAATCTCTCTTGTTCTCTTTTTCCCCTTTGGAAACAGAACAAAGCATGGATCCTCATGTCCCCACAACAAGTCTGCAAGGTAGGTCAGGCAGAGAGAGCGACTTGCTCAGGGATAATAAGACCATTACTAAGCCTTATAAGAGCTCCCTCACAGAAAGGGGATCTGAAAAGCTTCGTTTAAACCCCTCCCCCCCCCCCAAGAGTAAACGCCTGAGAGTAACTACTGGAAAGAGAGTCCCAGAGCAATCCAACCTCCGGCTAGGAAGTCCCTAAGTACCCCAGCTCTGCTCAAGAAATTAGGAGCATTATTCCCCTGCCAATGTTTAATGTTGCACACTGAGATGCTAAATGTCCTGGCACCGATTCAGCAAAACACTCCAGAGTAAATCAAGGTCCATCACCCCCATTGCAGTATTGATTGGAAGGGGAGGGGGAGATTGTGAAACTGTCTGATCCTGCACTTCTAAAGTCGGCCCACTTTCCATCTGAAAGCACACAACCAAGTCAGCCGCACAGGCCTGGGTTTCATGGAGAATTTATTTCTAATGCCCAAGCCAGGCTTGTCCACACCCAGCTGCCTGCTCACTGCTTGTGAGGAACAATGGTTTCCAGGGGGCAGATCTGGGTTTGGGGAGACCCTATGCAGGCATCCCTCCAATTCACCCCACAAGTTGGTTGCATGGGGAGTGGGGCATGACCCTAACATGCTGCTTTCAGCCCCTCAAAACGGAGCTTCCAAATTCCTGTTCAAACACTTGTTTATCTTGGCTTATACATAATTTAATTTCTGGACTGCCCCTCCTCTCGAGGAGTTTGCAACAAGGGTTAAGTGTTTAGAACACTAAAGCAAAGTTAAACACAATAGAAATGATAACAAGTGCATTTCGGCCACTGCGATGGTGGGATATCTCCCAGAGAGAGGGGGGAACCTAGTGTAGGAAAAATATTGGAGGGGAGGGAGGCCCACATGGTCCTGAGTACAGTTGGGTGCTTCGGGAGCCGAAGCGGCCGTTCTAGCCCAAAGCAGCCAGCGCTAGTGCTGGCTGCTTCGGGCTGGAATGGCCGCTTCCGTCCCCGAAGTGCCCAACCCTTCCTGAGCCAGCCTGGCCTCAACCATAGGCCTGGCGGGAGAACTGCGGAACTTTAATATCTCCATCCAGGCCCGGAACTCAGCCAGAAGCTCCTTCCACCAGACGGGACCCAAGGCCAGCTGAACTTCTTTGGGGTCAGGGATCATCAACAAGGTAGTATTTGCAGAGTATAATGCTCTTTGGGGAACATACTGTCTATAGTTTTTTGGAAACTGACCCTGCTGTTTCGATTCCGTGCTGGTTTCGGACATCTCCTGATGCTTGGACGGATTGTTATTCTTCTATGCTGGCATCTGTGGGTGCTTTGTGTTATCATTTTACACTGGGGGTTTCATTGCCATGCTGGGCTTTATGCCTTTCATGGGACGGTTTACATTATCAATTTGGTGAGTTTTCATTTGTTTGGCCTGGAAGTGTTGCAAGCGATCACAAGGGGTTTGCTGGAGAAGTAACCAAGAACCTAAAGAACTAAGTGTAATAATCATAACCAACATGCAAAACCTTCCCTCGTCTATGCAGTTTTCTACAATTGACCCCTGATTATTACAAGACCAAAAAGTGCATGAATTCACTTTGTTATATTAGGGGGGGGGGGGGAATTCACCGTCAGAGTAGTTCAGCCGTGGAATGGGCTGCCTAAGGAGGTGGTGAGCTCCCCCTCAATGGCAGTCTTCAAGCAGCAGCTGGACAGATCCTTCTCCTGGATGCCTGAGGCTGATCCTGCCTTGAGCAGGGGGTGGACTAGATAGCCTGCATGGACCCTTCCCACTTTAGGATTCGAAGAAGAGTTGGTTCTTATATGCCGCTTTTCTCTACCCGAAGGAGCCTCAAAGTGGCTTACCATCGCCTTCCCTTCCTCTAACCACAACAGACACCCTGTGAGGTAGATGAGGCTGAGAGAGCCCTGAGATTACTGCAGAAGAGTTGGTACTTATATGCTGCTTTTCTCCACCTGATGGAGTCTCAAAGTGGCTTACATTCGCCTTCCCTTTCCCCACCACAGACACCCTGTGAGGGAAGTGAGGCTGAGAGAGCCCTGATATTACTGAAGAAGAAGAGTTGGTTCTTATATGCCGCTTTTCTCTACCTGAAGGAGTCTCAAAACAGCTTCCAACTGCCTTCCCTTTCCTCTCCCCACAACAGACACCCTGTGGGGTGGGTGAGGCTGAGAGAGCCATGATATTCCTGCTCGGTCAGAACAGTTTTATCAGTGCCATGGCAAGCCCAAGGTCACCCAGCTGGCTGCATGTGGGGGAGTGCAGAATCAAACCCGGCATGTTGGATTAGAAGCCCGCACTCCTAACTACACCAAACTGGCTCTCGCAGCCCAGCAAGCACCCAATAAAGCTCCTTCCTTTACCCAAGCCATTTGTTTTGCTGATCTTCATTGGGGTTTATTTCGTCCAACGAAACATTCAGTTGCTGTGCAAATCAGTCTTGTTTCCTTGTGCTTCTTGGGAGGGGTAAAAAGTGCACTTTCCTGCAGGGATTTCAGCCGCAGTGTGGTCAAACCACACGGGCAGATTTGAGTCTGTTCCTTCTCTCATTTTCCAGCTTTTATAATCTGGTTTTGCCGGTCATCCCAGCGCAACAGTGGCTGGATCAGGGGTAGTCAAATTGCGGCCCTCTGGATGTCCATGGGCTACAATTCCCATGAGCCCCTGCCAGCGAACGCTGGCAGGGGCTCATGGGAATTGTAGTCCATGGACATCCAGAGGGAATTGTAGTCCATGGACATCTATTTGACTACCCCTGGACTAGATTCACAATTCTTCCACTGTGAGAACTGGCTCCGCTGTCCGGTATGATGGAACAGCCTTCAGTCATAACCCAGTTATGGGTGGGGGAACAGATTCCCTCATTCTGGCTCTGGGGAGACGGCTTGGCCAGCCACAGCAAGACCTCGCCAACCTGGAACCAGCCTTTTCCCTTCTTCCACTGACGGGGTTTGGGGGTTTGATGCTAACAAGAATGGACAGCCCGCCTCGGACACGTCAGCCTCAAGGCCTGCAGCCAACTTGTCGCTGGAGAGGAGGTGTCACGTGGTGTCTGGATTCCACCGCCCTGCAGGAGATGAGGAGAAGCCGAGAAAGTCAGGAGCAAAACAGTCCAGGACCGGCCTCACCGACCTCACCGTACCACTCAATGCTGCTCACTGTGGGAAAGAATGCCTGACCTTGACTGGAGGCCTCCTGGGCCTGATTTCTTTCCCAGCCCATCCAGCGTCTCCAGGCAGGGGGCAGAAATGGATAACTGGGGCTTGGGTGGGAGGCCGTGGTCCTTCGAAAAAGGTGGGCGTGTCCCTGAGGAAATGGCCTTTTGCTCTTCTGCACCAGCAATTGTGGAGCGGGCCTCCTGGCTTAAAAGGTGAAGTGGAAATGAAATAGAGACAGGCACGGCCACGTACTGTAGTAAGCGGAGGATCTGGAAGACCCAGCTTCAAATCACTGTTGTGCCATAGAAGCCTGCTGAGTGACCAAGGTCAGCCACACACGGTCAGCCTAGCCTGCCCTGCAGGGTTGTTGTGAGGAGAAAATGGAAGAGACTGACATAAGCCACTTTGGGTCCCCATTGGGAAGAAGGGAAGTAAATGCAAAAATAAAACATAATTTACTGCAGTGTAGGATGGCAGTTGCAGACCTTAATTGACCCAACGGCTCACATTTTGATTTTAAAATTTTCACGGATCCCGCCTGGCCTTCAGCATGAGAGCTCGTGCCACACCCCAGAGAATCCCCATGAAGAGTGAATGCCACACTAAGTTGCCTTCGACTGAGTCAAGGTCACGGGTCTGTCAAGGTCAGTATTGTCTGCTCAGGCCGGCAGCCCCACCCTGGAGACTCAAGGCAGAGGTCATTTCCATCACCTCCTGCCAGCCAGACCCCGTCACTGGAGAGGCCAGGGATTGAACCTGTGACTTTCCAACGGCCCAGCTGATGTTCTACCTCTGAGCCATGGCTCTGCTCCAAGCATGGCAAGCCACAAGTGCCCCACGGAGTGCTCAAGCCTCTCATGTTTTCCGAATGAAACAGAACCATCTTAACTACACTTTCAAAGCAACTTTAAATAAAATAAATTGCCTGGACCTCTGAGAAGACTTGGTCCTGTCAAGTCAGCATTAAAAAAGCCCAGGGCCAAGTTCTAATCAACCAGGTCAGTTCTCTAAGAGCTCTAGCCATGCGGCAGGACCAGAAACACCACGACTGCTCACTGTTGCTTTCAAGGCGCAGCTGAGCATTGCATGAAAAGGATGGCGGACCTCTCGCCTTGGAAGAGCTTAGAGAACTAGAGTCACGCAGTGGTGGAGCAAACTAGCTAGGATCTGGAAAGTCAGCCATTCAAATCTCACCTCTGCCATTACTTTTCTAGATGATCGCAAGCCTCAAGGGACTGATGGCGCAGGCCTACCCTATAAGGCAGTTGTTTTCCACAGTGGAGAAAGGAAGCATGAGAAATAAGGACAGTAGAAGGATTGGTTGCCAGTTGTGGCTCAGATTAGGCTCAAGGTCTTGGTGTTGACCTTCAAGGCCCTTCACGGTCTGGGACCCACATACCTGAGGGACTGCCTTCTGTCCTGTGCCCCTTGCTGGCTCTTCCTGGCCCCAGGGATGCTCGCCTACCCTCGACCAGGGCCAGGTCCTTTTCAGTCCTGGCCCCTACCTGGTGGAATGAGCTCCCGGAGGAGCTCTGGGCCCTTGGAGTCCTTACAGCTTTCCGTAGGTCGTGCAAAACGGAGCTCTTCCAACAGGTTTATGGTCGGGGCTAGTGCTAGAGCAGGAGATATGGGTCCCCCTTGGCACGGGTACATGAACATCTGATACCAAACATCTTGCTTCCCCCCCATGCTACCCTTGCAAGGGCCTTCCTGTTTTAAGGAGGGCCATGGGATTTTTGCCATCGGTTAAGATTTTGGATACTGTGATTAGGTTTTCATGGGAGTTTTACTGAATATTATTGTATGGATTTTCTTTTATGTGACCCACTGTGAGCCGATTTTTGAGAGCGGCGGGCTATAAATCCAATAAATGATAAATAAATAAATGCAACATGCCCCAAGAGAAGCCAACTAGCCTTAAGTGGGGGTGGGGGAGAGGTGTGCCTAAAGGAACCAGCAGCTCTGTGATTTAACGTGCCTGCCAATGATTTTTTAAAGAATGGCGCTTATTGATCCCATGGCTAAAGTGTCAGGGCACTGACTCACCGCCCCAGGCCATGCCAGCGAGTGGTCCCAGCGTGTGCCAGCCTCCCCTCCTGGCCCCTTCCTCCAGTGGGAGCGGTCACCCCCTCGCCTTCTAGTTCACACGGAAGCAGCCCAACTTGATGCCTTGAGGAGACCCCCCCCCCAGAACAGGCACATTTCAAAGGGGAAAGAGGGTTTCTCCCACTGCAGTGGCATGCGCCTGGATCCACAACAGCACTCTTCAGACCCTGCCCTTTGAGCAGACTCTTCCCATAGGGATGTGTCTGTCTGGGGAGGGGGTGGGGGGTGGGACAGGACTTCACAGCACTCACTCACACACCAGGCCGGAGAAAAGTGTTTTGACCTGGTGCCTGAACCTCAGAAGATCAAACGCCACACAGGCAGAGAAACTGCACATTGGTGGACTAGAGCAATCCCCAGGTTCAAATCCTCTCTGACCTGAATGTCATTGACAGCCAGACCCAGCCTCGCTCAGTCTCTCCTACCTCACAGGGCTGCTGTGAAGACAAGCAAGGAAAGGAGAGCTCTGCGGCTGCCCCGTGAGTTCCGGAGAGGACGGGAGGGGATAAAATATGCATGTGATTGACAGCTGAGAGGGGAATTCCCCGCAGGAGGGGAAGAAGACCCCTCTCCCCATGTTGCCAACTTGCTTTACAAAGAGGGGCCATATGCAGGTCAGAGGACCAGTAAGTGACCCTGTTCCCAAGCAGGGAATCCTCGAGCTGTTCAGCCCCCAGACCTTTGAGGGCCTGACAAGATAAGAAGCCAAGGCTGGGAAAGGGACCCGGGAAGCTACTGCTGTTGTTTGTTTGGTACGCAGGAGGCATGTTGAACACTGGCTCAGGGGGTTCCGGGAGCGGCTCTAGCAGCCCGGACTAGCCCACTCTTGCAGGGGCTGCTCAGGACTCAGGCGGGGAACGGACCACAAGGAAGACCTGTGGCGGAAGCACCACCTCTGCACTCCCTCTGCCTTGGAAACCCCTTGAGGGGTCGGCCTTGATGCCAAGGCCCACCTTTTAATTTAAGATCAGAGTCCAGGGGCACCTTTTAGACCAACCGAGATTTATTCAAGGTGGGAGCTTTCGAGTGCAAGCACAGAGTGCTTGCACTCGAAAACTCCCTCCTTGAATAAATCTCGGTTGGTCTAAAAGGTGCCCCTGGATTCTGATTTTTATTGTGCTGCTTCAGACCATTTCAATCTACTTTTACTTTAAGGTGCTGTCTAAAAGAGCCAAAGTCTTAGCGACATCCTGCCCACGTTTTCAAAAGACCATCGATACTGAATCAGGGGAAGGAATTGATTCATTTAAAAATATATATTATTAAATAACCCCTGGAGAATCTGCTCATGGATGACATCTCCTTTGACCTTCGGAGAGGCCACAGGTGTGCTGAACACTGCATGTGCACTGCAAGGGAAGGGAAGACTGGCTTGATGGGGGGGGGGATGTCTAAGGCCATCCACTCCAGAGGCCACAAGTCACAGACTGCCACGGGCAATGCCACAGGGCCTCACTTGGATCCAGCAGGGGGCAGCACAGGCTCAGAAAGGGATGCCAGGCCCTAATAACAACATCAAAAGGGCCCTACTGGATCAGACCAGGGAAGGTCCATCCAGTCCAGCTTCCCGTCTCACACAGGGGCCAGCCAGTTCCTCTGCAGGGCCAGCCGCAGGGCAGAGAGGCCAAAACCTTCATAAGAGTATCAGCCCTGCTGGGTCAGACCAGGGAGGGTCCATCCAGTCCAGCCTCCCGTCTCATACAGGGGCCAGCCAGTCCCTCTAAAGGGCCAGCCACAGGGCAGGGAGGCCAAGGCCTTCCCCTGATAAGACCCTCCAAAGTGCCCTGCTGGATCAGACCAGGGAAGGTCCCTCCAGTCCAGCCTCCCGTCTCACACAGGGGCCAGCCAGTTCCTCTGCAGGGCCAGCCGCAGGGCAGAGAGGCCAAAACCTTCATAAGAGTATCAGCCCTGCTGGGTCAGACCAGGGAGGGTCCATCCAGTCCAGCCTCCCGTCTCATACAGGGGCCAGCCAGTTCCTCTGCAGGGCCAGCCACAGAGCAGGGAGGCCGAGGCCTTCCCCTGATAAGACCCTCCAAAGTGCCCTGCTGGATCAGACCAGGGAAGGTCCCTCCAGTCCAGCCTCCCGTCTCATCCAGGGGCCAGCCAGTTCCTCTGCAGGGCCAGCCACAGGGCAGAGAGGACTTTCCCCTGATAAGACCCACCGAAGAGCCCTGCTGGGTTCATAAGAGTATCAGAAGAGCCCTGCTCTCGCCACCTTACCATGGAGAGGCCCCATGTGCATCTGTTTGGGATGCAGAAGGCTCCAGGCTTGTCTCAGCATATCCAGAGCGGAGGTTTCTGCTGCAATCCTATGGCTTTAGCACCCAATGGAACTTCAGCACAGAACTAAATACAACTGTTTGGGGGAAAAAATGGTGCTTTTGATTGAAGATTTTTTGAAAGGGTCAGTGCAATCCCAGAATAACCGGTGTGTGGGGCTGGCAAGCACTGTTACAGCCTTAAGGGGCCTTTACAAAAAAGGAAACAGAACCATGTTTGAGTCCAAGGGGAACCACCAAAATCAGTGCACTTGAAGGATTATCTCCAGAGTTAAAGGAGTCCCCTGGGCTCGAACTTTGTTCTGTTGCTTCAGACCTGCATGGCCACCCATCCGAATCTATCAAATAAGGAAAAGGTGGAAGGGAAAGTGCATGAACCACGTGGAGATTTATGCCAGGGCACTGAAAAAAGGCCAAGGATTCATTGTGAAGCCTTCCTAACAATGGACTTGCAAGATCTAGTTTTCGGGGGGTTGCTGGCACTTTATGGATTATGGATCAACCTGACAATGTTCAGAACCATTAAGCAGGACAGTCCTCAGCTATGCAAATGGACTTCTTTCTATGGGCCATCTCTTGCTCTGAATTTCAGCCTCAGGCTCATTCTGCACACATCAAGTATAGAACCGTGGATTTCTCAATGTGGACTCAGAAGAAAAAAGGAAACCACGAGGCACAATGACATAGTAGTCTTCTCTATGTTTATAGGTGAAACGGTTATAACATAAAATCTCCAACATAAAGAGTCAACCAAAACGGGATCCCAGGTTAAGTGACCCGCTTTCTGTTCTATCTTCGTCAGTGGTTGCTCTTCCAGTATACTGTCAGAAAAGTAATCATAGTATCACATTGGCAAAATGCTCATAATCGTCTGGGGATTTCATAAAGTGCACTCTTTATGTTTGATCATATGTTTGATCATTCTGCACACATGGCATAATGCACTTTCAATGTGCTTTTGCAACTGGATTTTCCTGTGTGAGACCAAAAAATCTGCTTCTAAAGTGCATCAAAACTACATTATCCCACGTGCAAGTCCTAGTTTGGTTCTGCACCTGCAGACAGCCAGTGATCCTGGGAGGCCCTGCCAGCCCGATCAGACCATTCTGACCCTGAGGGGCCAGCGACCTGCCTCGGGGGGTGCAATTGTAATGGTGCTCATTCAGCTGGTATATGCAGGAGAGATGTTTTCTCTCTCATGTGACGGAGAAAGTACTGAAATCCTCCTGGACCAGGGATGCAGCATTTTGGACTTTCTCACTGCTGTTTGCCCTGGGCACAAAAGGGCCTTTCCCAAACACTGAACTTCCTTAAGTGGAGAAGCTAAGACAGAGTTTCTCAAACAGGGTTTCAAGGTTTCAGGAAACCCTGGGGTTTCTTGACGACCCTTTAAGGCAGGGGTAGTCAAACTTTGGCCCTCCAGATGTTCATGGACTACAATTCCCATGAGCCCCTGCCAACTAAAAATGGCAGGGGCTCATGGGAATTGTAGTCCATAGACATCTGGAGGGCCAAAGTTTGACTACCCCTGCTTTAAGGGCTTCCTGCATGGGTGGGAGTTAATTCATTTTTAATTTTTTTAAAAAAATTTCAACATTTATTGATGATATGACCCTATATGGTCATGTCAGCCCACCCACCCCTCCCAAAATGGCCAACGATGGACCTGGAGGGGGTGGGAAGAGGAGGAGCCTCAGGTGGGCATGTCCACAGCTCTGCTTCCGAATCCTATTCTGCTCAAACGTGTAACTTCTGGGGTTTCTGGAAGCCTGAAGAATGTTCCAGGGGTTCTCAGTGGTAAAAGAGTTGAGAAAGGCTGGCTAAGGGTTAAACTGGGAATTTTGGGGTCTACAAAACATGACCTTCACCAGCAGAGGTCATAGCTCAAAGCAGCTTCAAAGGTTTGATGTCCAGAACCAGTTGGGAGAGAGACCTCTCTGCCCCAAGGCCTTGGCGGGCTGCCACAACAGATCCAAGAAGGGCCAAGGGTCCAAAGTGCACTACAGCCTTGGTCATGGGTCCAGGGCCTTGATCTTCATAGGCCAGGCTAGCCTGATCTTGCCCGATCTCAAAAGCTAAGTAGGGCCAGCCTGGTCAGTCCTTGGAAGAGAGTCCAGGGTTCCTAGGAAGTCCCACGCAATGGCAAACCATGTCTAAGTATCTCCTGCCCTGAAAACTCTGCAAGGGTCCTCAACAGCCAGTTGGGCTTTGACAGAATTCAACATTCATGCATAGGGTCAAGGGCAGGGCAGAGGGGAAGTAATGGGCAGCCTACCCAAAGTTGTGGCCTCAAGTCCCTCAACATCTCACAGTCTGACAAATACTACCTGCAAACCTGGAGGTTCCATTCCTGGCCACCAGCAATAATGGGAGCTGATGAACTATGACCCTCGACAGGTACAGAGGCTCTCAGATGCGTTCCAACACCTGCCCCACCTGTAAGGGCCCTGGCTCAGGGACTGGCACCGTTTTGCTTCTGACTCTCCCTCATTTCCCCCTTGGACTTCTTTCCTCCTCCCTGGCTCAGGCCCAAGCAGTTTACCTTGAGAGGCAGGATAACGGCTGGCGGCAGCCTGGACATAAAATCCATGTGCTAAATATACATTGGACATTGAACTGGAGGAGTGCCGGATGCTATTCTGGGGGTGGCTCCTCCTTCTGCCACGTGGCACAAAGCAGGCCTACAAAGGAGAAAACCTGCAAGGCTTTAGGATGCTTTGGGCTGATCCTGCGTTGAGCAGGGGGTTGGACTAGATGGCCTGTATGGCCCCTTCCAACTCTATGGTTCTATGATTCTAAGTGGGTGCTTGCAGAGCTTGTGAAATCTATTTCTTCTCTGAATTGAAAATTGGAGGCATGCTTCCTTTTGACTACTCTATGCAAAGGACAAGGAGCCTACACTTTTTTTTTAATGAATGAATGGTCCATTGATTTGGGCTCAGACCAGTGACTCATGCTAGGAGGCAACAGGCAGCTTCTGCCAAGTATGAATTAGTTCTGCTGTGCCTCTGTCCCTGCAGTGATCGGGTGATCCCAATCTCATCCAAGGTGGGAGAATTAACCCTGCTTTCCTGGCAGGAGTCGACTGGGAAAAGACAACGGCAGAGCAGTGAGTCGTACTGAGAAAGAACAGGCAGCCTCTGTATGAACAGCAACGTTGGATTTGCAAATAATCATACCCATCATCCCCCTAACTGGTTTGGGGTGGTATATAAGCATGTCCCAACACAGCCAGGTCATTCCCAGGAGGAGGGGCAGGGCAGTACAAAAGGACATCTTCAAAAGGCCTTGGTATTTCGTATTAGTAACTGTTTACGAATGATTTTTTTTGCTGCCATTTCAGTCAGACCCATTTCAGTAACTGGCTGCTAGGGGGATTTATTTGTCTGTTTATACCAGGGGTAGTCAAACTGCGGCCCTCCAGATGTCCATGGACTACAATTCCCAGGAGCCCCCTGCCAGCGAATGCTGGCAGGGGGCTCCTGGGAATTGTAGTCCATGGACATCTGGAGGGCCGCAGTTTGACTACCCCTGGTTTATCCAAACCCGCTTGCATCAGGTTAACAAAGCACGACTCAGCCGCTTTGGAGGGAAACGGCTTTCTCCCATTTTCTACCACTCGGTTGCACTTCCGAATCACTGTGGTTAAAATGCCCAGAGCGTTTCCTACAGTGCCTCTCTTTTTCCCTTTCTAATTTTCCACAGACTTTCTTTTTAACATTCTAAGTTGAGCACTTTGGTGCTAAACCAATGTAGCACTTCGGCACTGTAATGACTCCATCCAGTCACTGGAGTCAAGGTACCTCAAAGATGCTGCTATAGCACTCACGTGCTCTATTGGTTTAGTGCTATAACGCTCAACTTAGAACGTTTTTTTTTAAACCGAAGATCACATGGTGAAAAAGGTCACATCTGCTCCAGAACCTGGCATAATGCAGCGGGTTCTGGACACATTGCCTAAGGCCAGACGGCCCCTCACTATCAGCCAAGACATCCAGCTTTTCCTCCTCATGGACGGCCACCCTGATTCTCCCCCTGAAGGCTTAGCCAGATGTCTGGAAGAAGTGACAAGGTGGTTCAAGTAGAGTCGTCTGAAGCTCAGTCCTTCTTAGATGGAGATCCTGTGGCTGGGCAGGAAGGGTCCAAGTGAGGAAGTATTTTGGCTCTACCTGAACAGGGTGCTGCTATCAGTGGCTCACTCCACCAGGAACCTGGGTGTGATCCTCAGTGCCTCCCTCTCTATGGAGGCACAGGTCACAAGACTAGTGCAACTGGTGCTCTTACACCTTCGCCAAGCCAAACTACTAGCGCCCTACCTGGCCCAGGAACACCTAGCCACAGTGATCCATGTGACGGTCACCTCTAGACTGGACTTCTGCAACTTGCTCTACACAGGTCTGCCTTTTACCTTGATCCAGAAACTACAGCTGGTCCAGAATGTGGCAGCAACACCATGGAGATCCCACATCCAACCCATTTTTCATCAACTGCACTGGCTACCAGTCAAATCCTGGATCAGACTTAAAGTTCTGGTAATCACCTTTAAGGCCATACGTAGTCAGGGTGTACATGAGGGACTGCCTCACTACCTACACGCCCACCCCCTCCAACTGGCTGGCGATCCCTGGCCCCAAAACAGCACACTGGCCCTCAACAAGGGCCAGAGCTTTCTCTGTCCTGGCCCCCACCTGGTGGAATGAGCTCGCAGAAGAGATCAGGACCCTGATGGAGCTAAAACAGTTCTGCAAGGCCTGCAAAAGGGAGCTCTTCCAACAGGCATTTGGCTGACATCAACCAAACTGGGCCCTTTGCAAACCCCTACTCATGTACTGAATCCCAAACCGATCTATCTAAGGAATTAAAGTTAGCAAGTTAATGTTGTCAACATTTGTATTAGATTTGTTATATGGAAATGTTACAGGAAATGTTATAGAAATTGTTATAAGTTATTGAAACCTGTTCTGTTTTTACCCAATATAGAAATATGAGAAATAAATAAATGAATCAACTTACACAACTTCACAGAATAGTCAAGTGTAGGCAGGGTCCATTCTCCAGTCAGATCACCCCCATGCCCTACCTAATTATCACTGTCCCTTCTCACATGCAAGGCCCTCCAGGATCATAAATGCCACCTTTGATCAAGGGCCAGCCACCAGCACCTTGCCTCGTTCCCTGTGCCCTTTCACACACATACCTGTCTGTTTTCAACCCTGAGTACTGTGGGAGCACACGTAGTACGAAGGCTGAAAGTAAACATTGAAATTGCATTCCACCACGGAAACCCCTCGACAAGGACAACCGTTTGCTGCCCACGTGTAAGTGGGGCTTGGAGAAGAATGAAAAACAGAGGACAGGGAGCACTTGGGCACTCTCCTCTTGGGCTAGCTTGCTTTCCCTTGCAAGAGAGCCAGAAAGAGCCAGACCACCCAGAGGAGGTGTCTCGTTCTTGCCCACCGGCAGGAATGGAACAAGTTTGAGCTTTCAGAATCCAGTTCACAGAACTAGCTCTTTACAAACTACGGTCCACAGCAAAAAGAACACATTAAAAGAAGGGCAAGCAAGATTCTTGCAGGATGGGTCGCTGGAAAGCTACATTTGCTAGATGGAACCTCCATGTACAGAGGCATGATTACACCACTGAGTGCCAAGTACAGGGTAGGGCTGCTGCATGGATATACTGCTTTGTGAGTTGCCCACAGACATTTGCATGCCTCCCCAAAAAGGACATTCCCAATGGAAAACAGGATGCTGGACCAGATGCAGGCAGGAAAACTCCTGCCATCGGAGAGCAGAAAGAACTGCAGGGAGCAGGCAGAGGTGAAATGACCCTTGCTGGGCTTTACCTGGGCCGTGCTTTTAAAAGCAGCTTTAGAGAGTGATCCTTTCCCCCTCTTGATAGCTTCCCTTAGGTCCATGGCTCAGAGGTGGAGCAGAAGGTCATCTTGGGTTCAGCCTCAGGTCTCTCAGCTGACCGGAATGGTTTCTGCCGGGCACCCATGCTAGTCGGTAGCAGTAGGACAAAGACACTGTCTGGGGGGACTTTCAAAACCCACACAGTTTTCCAGGTCATGTGCTCATTCTGTCAGGTACCTCGTATCAGGGAAAGGTAGTTCTCTAGCTAAGAGCCAGTCAGAATCACAGATTCATAGAATCATAGAACTGTAGTGTTGGAAGGGTCATCTAGTCCAACCCTCTGAGCAATGCAGGAACTCACAGCTACCTGCCTACCCAAAGTGACCCCAATCCCATGCTCAAGTGATCCCCCCCCCCAAAAGAAATCTCCAGAATCCAGCATGTCCTGGAGGACATTCAGCTACCATCCCACAGTGGCGATCAGCAATTCCCTGGGCATGCAAGGAAGGGCCACAAGAGACAAACACTGGCACAGCCCTTCCTGCCCAACACTCACTATCTGCCTAAGTTAATAAAATCAGCATTTCTGTCAGATGACTCTCTAGCCTCTGCTTAAAACTTTCCAAGGAAGGAGAACCCACCATCTCCCAAGGAACCTGTTCCACTGAGGAACTGCTCTAACTGTTAGAAACTTCTTCCGGATGCTTAGCTGGAAATTCTTTTGGATTAGTTTTAACCCACTGGTTCTAGTCCAACCCTTTGGGGTTCCATATTCTATATGATAGTCCTTCAAGTATTGGAAGATGGTTATCAGATCCCCTCTCAGCCGTCTCCTCTCCAGGCTAAACAGACCAAGCTCCCTTGACCTTTCCACCATCCTTGTTGCCCTCCTCCTTATAAATATATAAATATTAAAATCCATTTTATTCATTTTAGCCCAGTTTTCCAGCCTGTCAAGATCATCCTATATCCTGATTCTGTCTTCTGGTGTGTTTGCAACCCCTCGCAGTTTAGTGTCATCTGCAGATTTAATAAGGACCCCCTTTAATCCCTCATCCAAATCATTTATAAATACGTTGAACAACCCAGGGCCCAGGACAGATCCCTGAGGCACTCCACTGTCACTCCTCTCCAAGAAGGTGACGAACTATTTACAAGCACCCATTGGGTGCAATTTGTCAACCAGTTCTCAATCCACCTAATGCATACCACATTTTACCAACTTGTCAATAAGAATATCATGCAGAAACTTATCAAAAGCTTTACTGAAATCAAGGTAAACTATGTCCACAGCATTCCCCTGATCTAGCAAGGTAGTAACTTTCTAAAAAAAGAGAGAACAGGTTAGTCTGACATGACTTGTCCTTGAGAAAGCCATGCTGACTCTTACTAAGTACAGCCATCTGCTATAGCTGCTCAAGGACCAACTGTTTGATGATTTGTTCTAAAATTCTGCCAGCTATAGACTCAAGCTGACGGGGTAGTAGTTACCCGGATCCTCCTTTTTCTCCTTGAAGATGGGGACAACATCTAGCCGCCTCCAGTCTTCTGGCACTTCACCTCTTCTCCAAGAATTGTCAAAAATAATGGATAGAGAAATTACATCTGCAAGTTCTTTTAGTACCCTTGTATGCAATTCATCTGGCCCAGAAGATTTGATTTCATGTTAAGGAACCAGGTGTTTATGGACTAACCCTACAGTGATTTCCAGGCCACAATTCCCATCCCTCATCACATGAAATAATGTTACCATGTTGAGCACAATTCCCATCGCAAGAGAAGACCGAGGAGGAGTAGGAATTGAGCAATTCATCCCTCTCTTTATCATCTGTCACTTTCTGATCCCCGCAAGGGTCCTACCATGTCCCTATTCTTTTCCTTACTTTGAAAATAACTAAAGAACCCTTTCTTGTTGTGTTCAGCATTTCTTGCTAGCCGAAGCTCATACTGAACTTTAGCTTTTCTAACACTCTCCCGACAAGCCTTGGTTATTTGTTTATAATCTTCCTTGGTTATAAAGTCTTCCTTCCATTTCCTAAATGAGTCTTTCTTATTATTCAATTCTTTAGAAAGCTGTTTATGGAGCCATCCAGGTTTCTTTAGGTTCCTCCCAGTTTTCCTTCTCAAGGGAATGGTCTGTGATGGTGCCTTCAGGATTTCACTTTTGAGAACCTCCCAACCTTCTTGGACTTCCTTCTCCTGTAGTTTTTTGGACACCAGATTCTACCCAACATAAGTTTGTTAAAATTTGCTCTCCTGAAGTTCAGCCTGTATGTGTGACTACGTACACCTTGTCTCTTCCCCAAGATCATAGTCCAAAGCGTGCCCACAACTTTAACCTCGTCAACCAGTTCTTCCCTATTGGTAAGAATCAAGTCTGAAACAGCAGACCCCCTGGTTGCCCCTTCCACTTTCTGGGAAATGATGTTGTCAGCAAGACAGGTCAAAAATTTATTGAACTTTTCATTTTTAGCAAAGCTGGCCTTCCAACAGATATCTGGGCAGTTAAAATTTCCCATGACCACTAGGTCCTGTCTCTGTGAGAACTTTGTAATCTGGTCTAGGCCAGGTGGTCTATAGCAGACCCCCACCGTAATATGACTATTATTTCCTACTCCTTTTATTTTTACCCAAAGACTCTCCGCTTAACTCTCATGCTCATACATATGTATTTCCTCACTATATATATTCTTAGCATATAGGGCTACTCCTCCACCCTTCTTTGTCTGTCCCTTTTACGTAAATTGTAGCCCTCAATCCCATTATTCCAGTTGTGTTATCCCACCAGGTTTCTGTAATGCCTATTAGATCTCAGTCCCCTTCCTTTATTAGGGCTTCTAGTTCTTCCTGCTTGTTTCCCCTACTCTGAGCATTAGTGTAGAGACATCGTAATCCTCCATATGAGTATCCCGAGGTTGTAGTTTTTGAACTTTTCCTATCAGTTAATAGTTCCCTGCACTGGATTGTTGAACCTCCCGAGTTGAGGAGAATGGGTGGGTGGGATGGATGGATGGATGGATGGATGGATAGAGGGGTGATATATAGATGATGGATAGATGAAGCGGCCAGAGAGAGGGGAGGGAGGGAGGGAAGGGAGAAGGGGAGAGAGGCCTGAGGCTCTTCCAGGATTGTTCCTCTTTGATCTGCCCTGTCCTGAGCAGGGTAACTGTGTGAGGACCAACCACCTCTGCTCCTCACTTGCCCTTGCTGGGGCCACTGGAAGGTGGAAGCTAAGCAGGGAGGGAATTGGAGGGAGATCTGCAGGGGAAGGGGACAGCCAAGCACCTCTGCTTCTCCTTCGCCTCGAACGCCCCTTGCTGGTGGCCGCACCGTGACAGCACCACACACACACCGGTGTGAAGCCTGAGGGGTGACTTTGGGAGGCCCTTCCCTTCGTGGGCCAGCTGGCCCGATCTCAGCAGATCCTGGAGGAGAGGCAGGGCCGGGCCCGGCGTGAGGGCTCCGCTGGGAGGCCCTGGCAGGCCACTTCTGTTCCTCTCCAGCCAGAAAGCCGGGAGGGACTCTTGAGCAACTTACAAACTTTCAGCATTTCATTTCCACATCAGCTTGTGGGTATCGCGTTTCCTCCAAGGCGCGCACTGAGCCCTGGGAGCCCCGCTCAGCAGCCTGCCCGTTCTGAGACCACACCACTTGCTCTCTGCTCAGGATGCGGCCGCTGGGCTGGGGGGGGGGGGCGGCACAGGCTCTGGCATTCTGCCCGGCTTTCAGGGGCCCCTGCCCCACCCCCAACAGCACCCCTGTGCACTAGCAAAGTTCTCCCCGCTCAAAGGAAAAGGCTTCCAAGACCCCCAGCCCCGTTTCTAAGAGGGGGGAAAGCAAATCCGAGCCCCTTGAGCGCTTCAGAAGCCACAGAAGAGGCAGAGGCGGCCGGGGAATGCCCGGGGGGCTGCGGCAGGGAGGGAGGGAGAGCCCGAAGGCGCCCGGGGGGGGGGGCACCGCAGTCAGGAGCCCGGGATGGGGGTGCGGGGGGGGGCTTCCAGGAGGCTGCGGGGGGGGGGGCTTCTACCGCCTCCCTGCCCCAGACAAAGAGGGCCAGCAGGGTCGCTCCTGAAGCGCCCTGAGCCGTCGGGGAGGGCGGGGTGCCGGGCAATCAGGAAGGCGCCGATCAAGCCTTCCATCCATCCATCCATCCGCCCCCCCCCCCGCCCAGGGGATGCGCGCGCCACGAGGCCAGGGGGGCGGGGGTGGGCGAGCAGGGGCGCTGGGGGCGGGGGGCGCTGTCTCCCCCTCCCTCCCTCCCTCCCCGCCCGGGGCTCACCTCGATCTTGTCGACGCTGCGCGCGCAGCCCACCACCTTCATGCCCTGCTGCACCAGCGCCTTCGCCACGGCCGCGCCGATGCCCCCCGACGCGCCCGTCACCAGCGCCACCCGCGCCGCCCACCGCTCCATGCCCGGCCACGGAGACACCCAGCCGGGCAGGCGGGCAGGCAAGCGGGGAGCGCCCGCGGGCACCGCCTCTTCCTCCCAGGGGCCGCCCGGGCGACCCTCCTGGCGCGACGAGGAGGGCGAGCAGGGAACTCGCCGGAGAGGCAAGGCAGGGAAGGGAAGGCTCCGCCGAGGAGACCCGCCGCGGCCTCTCTGCACAACGACCCTGCGGGGTGGGCTCGCCCGAGCCTTAAGGCACAGAGCTCGCTCGCCTGGCCCGGCGCCGCCGCCACGCCTGCCTCCGGGGCGCGCCCATCCGAGCCGTCAGCCGAGAAGGCAGGAGGCAGGAGCCGAGGGGCGGCAGACGCCTTCCCCAGACGGGATTCCCCGCCCTCCGTTCCAGTTCTCCGAGAGTTGTGCCCAGAGCAGTCCTGTCTGAGCTCTCTGAGCCTCGCTTCCCAGGGTGTCTGGTGGGGAGAGGGAGGGAAGGCAGCTGCAACTGCAAGCCGCTTTGACTAAAAAGCAGGGCACAACAGACCAGCTCCTCAGAAATATTACTTTAAATCCATTTTTATTGGCCGTCTGAATGGTCTTTGGGGCAATTCTGAAAGATGCCGTTTCACCTCTGCCCCCTAGAGGGCGCTCAGCATCAACCATCAGCGACTTCTGCCCCCAGCCGAAATTACATCCCCCCCAAAATAGTTTCCAGATTTGTTACTCTTTCCCCACCTCCTTCCTCCCCAAATTCCAGAATGACCCTCTCCAGCTCTTGCTTTTAAAATATTTTCTGCAATGGGGGAGAAAGGCTGGCCGCCCCCAGGGAGATGCCAATAAAACCCTAAGGATGGTGCTCTCCCCCTCCCCTCTCGCTCGCTTAAGCTAGGGGCAAACCTGTTTTGCTGCCTTGTGTCTGCTTGTCGGGGTAGCTTTATCTTCCCGTCTGAGGGAGGTGGGATTTCAGGGATGCCGGTCCCAGAATTACAGCTCCTCTCCAGACTAGAGAAAACGTCTGCTTTGGAGGGGGGACCCTGTGGCATTATACCCCACGGAGGCCCTGGTAGGATTGGCCACCTCCAGGTAGTGGCTGGAGCCATGCTAGTACAGCTGTGAGAGATCAGTTCCCCTCCGGAAAACAGGTGCTTTGGAAGGTGCGCCAGACCCCACTGAAGCGCCTTCCCTCCCCAAGCTCCACCCCAAACTTTCCAGTTATTGCCCCACTCTGTGCTGGCCATCCTAGGCCCTGCTATCCTTGGACTCCATGCCCCAAAGCTCCAGGGGTCTCCCAGTCTCCATCCCCCACCCCCTGGCCAGGGCAACCCCCTGTGCACATTATGCAGGGGTAGTCAAACTGCGGCCCTCCAGATGTCCGTGGACTACAATTCCCAGGAGCCCCTGCCAGCATTCGCTGGCAGGGGCTCCTGGGAATTGTTGTCCATGGACATCTGGAGGGCCGCAGTTTGACTACCCCTGAGAGGCAGCTCTTATAAAACATCTCCCTACCTTGGGAACCCATGTCTGCCCAAAACTCAGATCCCAGTTTGGACTCTAACCCCCATCCTATCCTCCCCTAGCATTCCTCAAGCACTCTAAGGTGCATCTAGCCTGCTCAGCCCCATGGCTCAGGAGTCAAACCAAGCAGAGTTACTAGCCCTGCTTGAGAAAGGGGCTTTTGCTCTGCGCAGGACTGGATGGAAGCACTTATTGGAACCATGTCAACCAGCCAGTCTCTTGGGCCATCAGTTAACTGTATTGATCTGCACTGTGCTGATGTATCAAACCCAGTTCATTCTAAAAACAGTTAATCTTTTCAGCCCCATCCTAGCTGTCCCCATCTCTCTTCTCAGGGAGAATCCCTCTCTTAAAACATGAATTTGTGAAAACTGATGAATAACTTTCTTGTAAAACCTTGTTGTTAGGTGCGAAGTCGTGTTCGATCCATCGCGACCCCTTGGACAATGATCCTCCAGGCCTTCTTATCCTCTACTATTCCCCGGAGTCCATTTAAGTTTGCACCTACTGCTTCAGTGACTCCATCCAGCCACCTCATTCTCTGTCGCCCCCTTCTTCTTTTGCCCTCGATCGCTCCCAGCATTAGGCTCTTCTCCAGGGAGTCCATCCTTCTCATGAGGTGGCCAAAGTATTTGAGTTTCATCTTCAGGATCTGGCCTTCTAAGGAGCAGTCAGGGCTGATCTCCTCTAGGACTGACCGGTTTGTTCGCCTTGCAGTCCAAGGGACTCGCAAGAGTCTTCTCCAGCACCAGAGTTCAAAAGCCTCAATTCTTTGACGCTCGGCCTTCCTTATGGTCCAACTTTCACAGCCATACATTGCAACTGGGAAGACCATAGCCTTGACTAAACGCACTTTTGTTGGCAAGGTGATGTCTCTGCTTTTTAGGATGCTGTCTAGATTTGCCATAGCTTTCCTCCTCAGGAGCAAGCGTCTTTTAATTTCTTTGCTGCAGTCCCCATCTGCAGTGATCTCGGAGCCCAGGAAAATAAAATCTGTCACTTTCTCCATTGCTTCCCCATCTAATAACCTTAATGCACTGCAAATGCTTCCGTGACCCCAGAGAGGAGGCTATTCCCTTCCTTGTCCAGAGGGCTTTGGGAAAAGCAGGCTCACAGCTTTGATGTGGTGTCAGGAGGGTAGAGGGATGGACCTCAGGGCATCTGTGGACACCAAACCAGGGCAGCAGGCCATGGTCAGGGAAGTAGGTAGGTAGACCTTCAGGCAATGCTGCACCTGTTCTAGCAAGCAACAGTCCAGGAATTGGGGAGAAGGTTGGGCTGCAGTTCAGTCTCCCACCCCATGCACTTACACAGGACAATGGCTCATGCTATTTATTTTTTTCTTATACCCCTGAAATGGTGTTCCTGGAGGGGGGGGGAGGGGAGTGGTCACTGAGGAACAGCAGGGGGGAGGCAGTCCTGCAGTGTGAGGAGGCAGTCCTGTGCTGTACCCTTAAGAGCAGGGGTAGTCAAACTGCGGCCCTCCAGATGTCTATGGACTACAATTCCCAGGAGCCCCTGCCAGCATTCGTTGGCAGGGGCTCCTGGGAATTGTAGTCCATGGACATCTGGAGGGCCGCAGTTTGACTACCCCTGCTTAAGAGGAAGCAAGGGTAATTCAAGGTGCCTGATGGGATGCTTGCCCTCAACTGCATTGCTCAGGCTAGCCTGGCCGCACCCAATGAGAGAAGCCGGTTAATACTCAGATGGGGGACTGCCAAAGATGGCCACAAAGCTGCTGCACACAGGCAGGCCACAGCCAACCCCCTCTGGATGTCGCTTGCCTTGGAAGCACGAGGAGGGGTTGCCCAAGTCAGATTTCTCACCACCAACTACCTGTGCTGGGGACAAGTCATGATATTGTATTTCAATTGCTGGGAGCCACACCTGGCTTTGCCGGTGCTTCAGGGCTGTGCAAAAACGGATCGCCACGCCAGACTTAGAAAGATGCAAGTCTATGCTTGTTTCTTTACTATGCATATTAATAAATATTCTTTATTTTTAAATTTTTGCACATTGCGCTCCAACATATTACATCCTGAACATTTTTGCAAATGGATGTCTAACTCTGAAAAATCTTTATATTGAGCTCATTGTCATTTCTGTACAGAATTATAAGTACATTACTTTTGCCACTATAAGTTTCTTATTTTCTGTTGTTGTTAAGTGTCACAGTTAAGAGAAACACTGAATGAAGAGTGAAGGAGAGATGGCTTTAAATTATAAAGATTCTAGGCATTTCCCCCAATCTAATCAAAACTAAAAAAAAAATCCAATCTTGAAAGGAAAAAAAAGACGATCAGAAACTAAAGATTTCACCTCCACCAGCCTCCTGTGCAGAAAATAAAGGGGTGGGTGGGTGGGAGGAGGGCAGAAACAAAAAGAGGAAAGAAAAGCCACATTGATTTTAAAGGGTAAGATTGTTAAGAGGTCACTAAAAGAAAATGCGTTGGGGGGGGGGGGGAAGGAGGAAAGGCGCAGTAGTTGTCTGGAGAGACTCGCTGAAAGACAGGACTAATTTTATTGGGTTTAGTTCGCTCCGGCTGTCGTCAGCCAGCTGCTGCACGCTGGCCTCTTGTGATCGTTCAGGCGGCAGTATTTGTTGAATTTCTCCTTCAGGCGCTGCCGGTATTGTTCTCTGTTGCTGTAGAAGGACTTATTGTTTGCCATGAAGGACTGGATCTCGTCTTGAGAGATGAAGCTTTCCTCGTCTGAAGTGCATTCGGACTCATCCTGCAAATACAGCAAAGGGGAAGGAAAAGGGGGCGCGGGGTGGGGGAGCAGAGGGAGAGACGAAAGCCTTCAGCGCGTCCGCCATCACAGGGTCATCCATCCATCCATCCCACCCTCCCTTTCGGCTCAGGCTCTCCCGATTCCTGGTGTCCAAATCCAACTTACTGTGCTTTAGTCCCATCCCTCACCCAGGGAGGGAGTCCAGCAGCAGTCCCAGTTAGGGGTGTGTGCCTCAGCTCTGCCGCCTCGATGATCGCCGAAGCCCGAGGGGGGGTGCAGGGGCTGAGGTTTTGGCCTCCTCTGTGCCGCCTCGGGCTTCGGTGATCCCCGAGGCGCCTGAGCCGAGACTCACATCCCTAGTTCCGATGGCACTCAAGTTGAGCAGGATTGCCTCTCATTTGTCCCCAAACTAGAGATCGGAGTAGCCCGCCTCTGTATGCAGCATTTCTAAGGCTTAGTGATCCACAACGTTCCAGGTTCAATCCCCGGCATCTGCAGTTAATGGGATCGGGTGGCAGGTGATGGGAAAACCTTCCTATGAGACCCTGGAGAGCTGCTGCCTGTCAGAGTAGGCAATGCTGGCCTTGAGAGACCAAGGGTCTGACTTGGTTCATGTCTGTGCTTCAGCTGTTATGGCAAAGAACTGATGTACCTCCTCCCTATGAAGGAAGCCCAAAGGAGTGTTCAAATGGCTCCCTGCAAAGTTTCCCAGGACCAAACAGAGCCTGCGGGCTGGGGAGAAGGAAGAGTCCTCTCTGTTACTTACAAGCAGCTCCACCAAGCTCTTGGCACCCTTGCCAGAATCGGGAACGGGGGCCGCTTCGGGAGGATCTGCCGCCTTCCTGTGCTCCAGCCAAGGCACCGGCTGCCCGACCTTTTCCGCCCGACAGCAAGGCTCAGAATGCAAGCCTTTGGTCTTGTCTCGGTGAAATTCTGTGGCCACCAGATTCCCTGAGTTCTCTCGGTTGCTCAAGTCTACAAGGCAGCTACCCAGTTTGTGGATCTGGAATGAGGAAGCAAGGCATGTTTCTCTCCTGCTCAGCAGAAGTTCACGGCAATTCATTTCACGACTCCAGTTAATTGCTTCAGACAAAAGGGTTCTTTATAAAAAAAAATTAATACTCAGAAGGAGGGTGCAAACCTTGACCTGAATGATCCAGACTAGCCTGATCCGGGTGGCTAAGCAGCAGCAGCCCCGGTTATTACTTGGATGGGAGACCACCAAGGAAGTCCGGGGCTGCTACACAAAGCACAGCTGAGTCTCCCCGGCAACTGCTTGATAGCATGTCCCTTCCCCAACAGGATGGGGCACAAAGAAGTGCTTGCACCAAGGGATGAGGTTCTCTGCTGCTCTGCCGCCTCCTCCTCACCTCCCAAGGCCATACCTATCATGGAGGGCTGCATGACTCCCCCCCCCCCCAGCATGCATGAATGCACGCATGGGGCTTCCACCGGAGGGCCTCCAACACAGAATGGCCAAAAGGCAACGATCCCACACCCAGCCTCTGCCCCCCAAACCTTCAAGCCTGAACTTTTGCACCAGGAAAGATTAAAAAAAATAAAATTGGCTTCCTTCTTCATTTGGCCTTGGCCCGAGCTTCTGGCTGAGGCTACAACCCATCTGGGCCACTAGCTTGTCTGGCCGCCTAATTTCATCTGCCTTTCTACTGGCTTTGTTCAAAAACCATTTTTCCTCCTATCTGCTGCTTTGAACAACACGGGAAAGCAGGATAGAAGCACTTTCAAAGCACCAAGCATGCAACACAGTTTTTTTTTAAAGCTTAACACACTGTCCCAGGAGGTGGGAGGGTGCTGTGACTGACAACAAGGCAAGCCTATCAACGGTGCACAGCCTTCAGTCCGACCTGTCGGGAAGAGTTGCATAAGGGGCCAACCGGAGGCCATGGCTTGTTGCTGTTTCTGCTGGCTCATTCGGCGCGACCCCACAGGGTTTTCAGGCAAGAGGTGTTCGCAGGGGAGCTGCAATCATCGCCTCCCTCCATGCCATGACCCTGGAAATCCTCAGAGGTCTCCCTTCTCTATACTGGCCAGGATCAACCCTGCTTAGTTTCTGACGTAGGAAAGTGGAGATGCAGCCTCCTCCAGGGGTCCCACACGCAAAACAAGAAGCTACCGAGAGCCTCCTCACCCCACAGGGGATCCCTGGGCCTTCAACTCACATGCTCAGCCTCACACTTCTTGCTTTTCCTCTTCTTCTTCCTGCTTTTCCCTTTCAGGTGATCTTCGGAATTGGCCCAGCACTCCACGCAACTGTCCCCGTCCTCCTCCTTGAGGTCGCAGTGATGGACACACGGGTCCTCACCTACAGGATCGACAGGGTCATCCCCAGAGAAAGGGGAAGGGAGAGAAGATGGACAGAAGAGCACAGACCCCCTCCCCCCGGGACACGCAAACCGTTTTGGAGCACCCAACGGTCGTGAGAAAGTGGCTGAGCACACTCCAAGAGGAAAAGGATCAAGAGGTTTTATCAGGGGAAGAAGGGGGAAAGGAAGATTCCTGAGAAGAGAGGAATGAGAACAAAGGGAAGCGGCAGATATCGGGGGGCACAGCTCAGGCTCCAAGAAACAGAATGGGCAGGGTCAGAGGGCACATGTGCCTCACGCAGCCCAACACAGAGAAGAGGGGCAGGGCGAAGGAAGGGTTCCAGAAGGCAGGTGGAGAAAAGAAAGGGCGAAGCAGCACCTCCCGGGGTTGTGATGCTGAGCTACGGGATGCACACAAGGGAGAGGCCTGAGAAGCAGGAAGGCCAGAAGAGCTTCCTAAAGATGGCCACAGAGAGGGCCTGGGCCCCTCTGCACCCGAACACGCACCTCTCCATGCCAGGCCTACCGTTTTCATCATGGCTGCAAATGCCCTCTGTGCAAGCGACATCCGAACCTTCTCGAGATCCTGTCTCGCTGCCCTCCATGCTGGACGAGTAGCCACAGTCACTGCCGTTACAGTGTGCAGACAGTCCTGGAGGGGGTGGGGGAGAGCGGGCGGTCATTGCCTTCTCCAAGCGGCACAGGGCGAGGGGCCTCCGCACTCCAAGACACCTTTTCAAGGAGGGGCGGTGAAACACACCTCACAGCTATCGGGGGACAATTGCAGGAGCAAAGTGGCTGAATGCATGAACAGGGACAACTACTAGAGGCATTTCTGGGTATCGAGGAGCTGCGAGGAGGAGACACGCCCCAGTCAGGCAGAATTTTAAAATCTTTAATTCATCCAATAAAGCTACAATCCCTTAGGAGGTTCACTCGAATACCCAAATATGTTCACTGCATCTCTAAGGAAAATAAAATGCTAAGCATCGACTAAGTGGAGAGGGGGGAGAACGGGTGGAAACTGGCCTGGACAAACTAGTGACAGCTTTAGGACGACCCGGCAGCATGTGATCCCCATCCTCCCATCCCCACCTTCGCCCATCAATCTCCGCCTCCCCAGCCCGGATTGTTAAGAACATTTGTGAGCTTCCCTTCTCCCAGCTGAAACGTGCCTTTCTTGATTTTTGGCAAGCCCAGTAAGGTGCCTCCAGTTGGGCAGGTGCAGGAAGTGCTTTCACTGGGGACCAGGACTTCTACGCAGCTGCCACTGCTGTTTCCTGTGCTGCCACAGGCCTTGCAGCTGCTTTCCAAAAAGTTTTCCTGCAAGGGGAGAAGCGAGAGAGAGGAGTCAAGGAAAGGCCATAGAGAGGAAGGGACGAACATGGAGCGGTGGGGGACATCTGTCACCCCATTGATCGCCAGGGCTGATTCGGCTGATCTGGCTGGCTAGGCGGGTGTCCCCTACCTCCCTCACCACTCCATGTGCGTCCCCTCCCGAAGCTGTGCGCTTGGTGGAAGAGGACGACCATCCCAGATAGGAATGTTCCTATCTTCAGTCTAGGGGGTACGATAGCTACGCTCCCCTGCTAGAACCTCCAAACGAGCTCAAGGTCCAAGCCGAATAGAGGGCTCAACATGCATGCCCCCCAGATTTAGGGGGCTAGCTTAAAATGTTACCCAATGGATTCCCTAAGATGGAATCTCAATTTGATCAATGGGGCTTCTCCAACCATAAGCGGGACGGGGGGGGGGGGGACTTTTGCACTCTAAATGCTCCAGCTTCTGCTAAAGGCCCAGGCAGAAAGAGCACAAGGACTTGATTGGGGTCGGGAGTGGGGTGTGTCTACGCTGCCTCCCACCCCCATGGAGTGCAAGTTTCTCCCATTCTCGACCTTTATCCTCAAGCGCAAGATGTGATTCTTTAAAAAGGCCATCTGCTGAACTTCCTGGACCTCTGCAGGGATGCGTCAACACCAAAGCGCCAGGACGGGGCCTACCTTCTCTTGGCTGATGTCCTTCTCTTCCGCGGCTTGCAAGGGAGCTGGGATCTCGCAGGCACACTTGTTTTTCCTTCGGTTCTTGCGCTTCTGGCGCTTTTTCTCCTGCTTCAGCTCCCGCACCCTCTCCTCTTCGGAGAACTCTTCAAAGAGCTGCTCCAGCCGGCTGATGCCCTGCACTTCCTCCACGGCCATCTGCTCAGGGACAAAACACCCACCAGGTCTGGACTAGCATGCCGGTCCCGCACTTTTAGGACTTCACCAGCACCCTCCCAGGGCTTACATGTGCACCTCTGCTGGAGTTGCAGCCTAAAAGCTCCTGCTCTGCTACCATTAAGGTGGCTGTTTTCACAGCTGCATTCTGAGGAATCTGGGAATGAGGGGCTCCTTATATGCAAAGATCAGCAATTGCAGAAAAGGGGTGGGGGGACACTTCCCCTCCAGAGAGCTGGCTCCCTGGGATGGATCTGGCCCAGCCAAAAGCAGGGGCAGGAAGTGTTGACCACACTCACACTCCAAGGTGTTCAGGGGCAAGACCACCTAGCAAGCTTTATGGCAAACTGGGGATTCAGACCCAAATCTTAACTGCACACAAATCACCAGGCCACAACACCTCATGAAATATCCGTATGTTGCTAATGTGTTGTATTTTTGATAGACATAACCTGCATTGGAGGCTGTATATGGAGAATCGAATCAAAATAGATCTTTGAAAGAAAGAAGTGTAGAGAGATTCACAGATCTGCAGCACTCTGTGACCTTGGCATGCACCTTAGAACAGGGGTAGTCAACCCTATGGTCCTCCAGATGTTCATGGGCTACAATTCCCATGAGCCCCTGCCAGCAATTGTAGTCCGCGAACATCTAGAGTACCACAGGTTGACTACCCCTGCCTTAGAACACGCCCTAGAATCTTCTGGAACACAGTGGATGGTTGGATGAGTCAGTGTGCCAACTGAAAGTCTGAAAGTTACTGTAGAAAAAGGATGTCCGCTAACTGTATGTGTGTTTGTAACTAAGCAAGAGTTGTGTGCGTTGCAGCCTGCACTGAGGCAGGAAACACCATGCTGGAGCAGGAGAGAGTCACATAGCACAAGGAAGGGGAAAGAAGGGAAGCCCAGCTGGAGGGTCACTGTGCTCAGCTCCTTCCCAAACTTAGAATCAGAGTCACAGAGTTGGAAGGGACCTCCAGGGTCATCTAGTCCAACTCCCTGCAAAATGCAGGAACTCACAACTACCTGCCGACCCACAGTGATTCCCCCCCCAACCAAAAATCTCCAGAATCCAGTCTGGCCTGAGGGAAATTCACCTCCCATTCCACAGTGGCGATCAGCAACTATGCAAGGAAGGTCAAGGAATTAGAAGCGGCTAGCTGCAGAATGCCCCACAGTTCCTTGAATATTTCTGGGGTGTGAGCAGTTCTGCTGTCCAGACTCCAAAACCATGGCACTTTGAGTGCAGTTCTTCAGCAGCACAACAGATCCTGCAGACACAATGCTTGAGACCAGGTTCCAAGGAAGCCTCAGTGTAATAATGAGTCTGCTCACATCAGTCCAGGGTGGGAGAAGGGGGCAGAAGAGGGCTCTTATTACTGAAGTCCAGTGGATTCATTGGCCTCCACCTAATTCCTGGCAGAAGACCTCCACCTTGCAGGCCCTTTCGAACTGACCGTTCTTGCAGGGCCCGCAGTTCTTCTGGGACCAGGTTGGGCCATTCCACCAGGTTGGGCCAAATGTACATTCCTTTGGTCAGCGATCACCAGCCTGTTCATATTGGTGGAGCAAAGTGCTCTTCAGGGGCTATAATTAGTCAGGTAGTCCCTCAAGTACATTGGGCTCAGACTGCAAATGGCCTTAAAGGTCCATACCAGGACCTTGAACCTGTTCTGGAATTCAAGCGGGAGGCAGTGCAGCTGCCTGAGTACAGGCCAGATATGAGCCTTCCAAGGTCATCCTAGTGAGGACCCATGCTACTGCATTCTGGACTACTTGCAATTTCCAGGTCAGGAACGTAGAGCAAGTTGCATTAATCTTACCTGGGGATTGCATGGATCACGGTAGACAACAACTACAAAAATTAGGGGGAAACTCCAAAGCAAGCCCCCCTTTCAGATTGCCTCTTAGATCTCCCACTTTGATCTGAAAAGCAGGGGAGGGGGAGGGGAGGGAAGGCTGGCACTCTGCTGAGCAATCTACCCTATTAGGATTTTGCGATCAGCCCCGCTGCTCTGACAGTCTTCCAGCAGCAGCAGCAAACATGAAATGCAGCATTTTGTCTCCTTACCTCAAAGCTCTTCCGTAATGCGTCGACACCGAGGTAGAAGAGCATCTGCCAGGTCTGCTCCTCCGCCCGGAGCTTCTGCCAGATCCGGTGCAGCCTTTCATAGAGGTGGATGCCCAGGCAGGTGAGGACCTCTTCTTGGGCGATGTCAATGGTCTTGGCATGCCTCTCCCTTCGCCTAGACACAAAGCCACCACCGGTTGTTGTGAGGGGCAACAGGGAGAACGGATGCTCCACCACAGGGCAGGCTAGCGTGCCACAACTCACGGCAGCCAGAGAAGAGCCTGGCACAACCTGGAAGGGGGCCATCACTCAAGCACTGCTACTATTCAGCTACTCTCATTGGCATTTTGTTCTGGAAGAAATCTATTAGAATTTTGGGGGTAGGGAAAGAACTTGCCCTTGTTAAGTCTTTTTTTTTTTTGGGGGGGGGGGGGTCTTTACCTTTGGGACAGGGCAACAAACTCTGGTAGGGATTGCCAATCTGGATGCCAGCCCTGGGTTCTGTCTCATGTCCCCACAAACAACCAGGCCACTGGGCAGAGAGAGGGTACTCTCTCTTGGGGGGGTGTGTGTGTGTGAATTCAGATGTTACAAAGAGGCACAGTTAGTACAAAGTACTGTTAAGCCCCAAGCTGAAATCTTGCAACCGACAAGGACTGATATGTCTGACAGATGGCTGTTAGAGAGGGCTGTGAGTGACCATGTCACTGCTTTTAAAGCAGGGGGTAGTCAACCTGCAGCCCTCCAGATGTCCATGGACTACAATTCCCATGAGCCCCTGCCAGCGGACACTGGTTTATGGTGATGACTGCATGCAGCCAAAGAGTTAAGAAACTCGGGCCTTCTAAAGTTTGCTTGAAGCTCTACAAAGTAGGCACCACATTTGAATACTACGTTTTCAAGTTCTTTTCTAGGACTGTAAGTATTCTTTGCAAATTAATAAGGGATGGTTTTCTCACAATTCTAACTAAGGCTGGCACATGACCTGTGAGCCTTTCTTTTATAAAATGTAGGCCAGGACCCAGAAATCCACACAGCTCATTTCACCTGGCCAAGGGTAGTCAACATTTCTTCCACAGTATTCTCTCCCTTCACTGCACTTGATGGCAAACTGATTTTGAAGCTTAGAGCACTCTTGAGCAGCTGATTAATACCACAGAGGAAAGGTGAGGGAACCCCCTGATATTCAAAAGGAGAAGAGGCAGAAGTCGCACAGTCCTTGCATATGCTGTGGATAAGGACCAAATGCCGAAGCCTTTCATTTAGCTGGGTCAACTACACACAAGATTGAAATTTGAGTATTTTAAATCCCACATTTAAGCCATGCACTTGACAAACAATAAGAGACAGGATCTGCAAGGCACCACCAGTGGCTGCATGGAGTCTGTGCTGTGTTCAGGTTAGAGAGATCCTATAACCACACCCGTTATACCATCACCAAGGCAAGCTGCCATCATGCGTTCCCATGGCTTTTGGCAAAGTGTGAGAAGAACTTCCACAGTTTGATTTTGAAATTTGAAGGCCCAAATGACACACTAGAATTTGGACATTTCTTTCCAGATTCAAGTACAGTGCCAAAAAAGTCTCATCATTATCATGCATGCAACTCGGGGGATTTGCAAGGAAATTACTGTTAGGTCACAGGGGCTCCCAAAATTGCACAAAATATTCTCACACCACCCGTCACAACCAACCATGGAAGTCAATAAGAAGAAAAAGACTGCAAAATGCAGAGCCAGAGGAAAAAGGCCTGTGATCGTGTTGTACATTCATGATTCCAATATTTGATGTATTCTTATTTTATTTATTCATTTGATTGATTTGATGATTTTATATAGCTTCATCTCCTTTGAAAAGTTCAGCAGCTGGTCAGGATAAGTGCAAAACTAACTCTTAACTTGACCCCGAAGGAATAATACATTTACTGAGCACAAGTGCCAATTTTAGCCTTATAGTCTTACTTTGAGAGGATACCAACATGTAGCTTAGTCCACCTGTTGCTTATCTTCATAATCCTTTTAGGGACCAACGGTTTCATTCAGAGGACAACCCACATGCTCGTCAGAAACATTTCTCTTCCTGTCACCTTCGCTATCAAAAGTGTCATGTAAGAGGCTAATCAAGCTTTTTGCTGGAGGCTTCAGTTCGTTAAGGTCTTGCCTAGGTGAGCAATTGCTTGTGCAGGAGGGTGGCTGCATCTCACACAGCTTCCTGCCACTCTGATTGAAACCTAACTTGCCTTGATCTTACATGGCCAAGTTTGAGACACTTTAGGGGCCTGATGTTTATTGAATGTGGCAGCATTGTCGTCTTTGGTATTTGTAGAATTAATTAGCATCTGTTCATACTTACCAAGTTCTTGCCTAATAAAAAGAGTAATGCTTTATTTGAAATAAAATAATTAATTCAAAGAAGTTCTCTGTTCTGCTGGCAAAAGATTCAACAACAGATTCCTAGCACTTCATTGCACTGCAAGAGACAGGTCTCTCTCAAAGTACAGACAATCACAACTGGACTGGCCTTTCTGAAAAGGGGGGGGGGGGACTGCTCAAAGTGGGCAGCCGAAAACATGGAGAGCCGGCTCAGGTCAGAACACGGAATTTATGGCACAGGCCACGAGAGGAGATCCATAGGGGGATGGATGCACCTTGCTCCCAAGGCTCCACAGACTCGGCTCGTGCGTTTCGGCCACTTCAGTGGCCACTCAAGCCCAAAGTGGCCAATGGTGCAGCACAGGGGGGAGGGGCGGCGCTGGTGATGCACCTCCGTGCACCAACTGCCGCACTGCTACCGGTGCTGTAGCTCCCTCCTACGCTGCGGGCCGCCTCGGGCTTGAATGGCCACTGAAGAGGCTGAAGCACACAGGCTACCCTTTTCTGCAGCCCTGCAGTTTCCAGAAGTTATGTAGGGGGGGCTGAAAGAGGGAATTCTATTCACAACTGTTGTTTTGTTCTTTCATCTTCTAGCATGCCCCCTGAAATGGATGTGACTACGGATGTGATGTCCATAGCCCTGTACCTGGGAGCAGCTGGAAGAGGCAGGAGCTGGCTGGCAGAGGAGGTCAAGGCTATGGCTGAAGTGGCAGCTGCAAAGCCTCTGTGGGAGGAGGCAGAGGCTGCGGCTGCAAGGCCTCCGGTGGCAGGGAGATGCAAAAGCAGGCTCAGCCAGTGCCACCGCAAGAGGTAAGGGGGGAGGGGACTGGGTGTGTGTCTGGGAGAGGGACCAGAGAGTAGGTCAGGGAAGCGAGTGGTAAGGGGTGTGACAATCTCATGACAATCTCAAGGTCAGCCAGTGGGCTTCATAGCTGAATGGATTCCCAATTGGGCCCTCCTCTTGTCAGTCTGGGGCCAGGGGCCAATTGTTGCCCCCCCATCCCGGACAAGCACCCACCCCCCAACCCCTTAAGAGTTTTATTTATACCGCTCTGTGGAGCAGTTACAGATGGGGCCATATATGGTCATGTTGACCCACACCATCGCCTAAATGGCCAATGATGGGCTGGGGGTAGGTGGGAAGGGGAGGGGCCCTGGGTGGACGTGTACACGGCTCTGCTTCCCAACCATATTCTGTACACCTGTGCTACTTCTGGGGTTTCTTGAAGCCTGAACAATGTTTTAGGGGTTTCTCAATGGTGCAAAAGTGGAGAAAGGCTGCTCTAAGCACCACCTCACCATGGCTCTCCATTCCACTGGTCTCCAAGCAACCCTCCCCCCAAAATTCCTCCAGCCTTACTTGCAAGTCACAAACACAATTCAGGCCATGAAATGTACATGACTCAGATGCACATCGGTAACGAAAGCGTGTTCATGCCCACCCCAAGGGCGGGCACTTTCGATACGGCTGCAAGGTTAGGAAAGAGACACATGTATATAACACTGCGGTTGAAATATACATTCCGTAATTCAAGAAAGAAAGCAAAGCGCTAGATAGCCCACTCTAGCAAACTACATACTCATACCCTCCTGCAAACTCGGGTTCGGCCCGGCCAAGGAGGTGCGCGATGAAGTCCGTCTCGCAGCACACGTGGATGTGACGCTCGTGAGGACAGCAGCGCAGCCCTTCGTACAGCGCGGCACAGTAGCCCTTCTCCTTGCTGCAGTCCAGCTCGCCTATCAGGATGGTGTAAGCTCGCAGCACTTTGTTTTTGCAGTCGGTGCAAAACCTGTTTTAAAGAATCACCGGGAGGACAGAAATTGGGTTGGGCGGTATCAAGAACAGAAGATGCGCGGCTCTCAGCCATGGAGGTACGAACAGAGAGATACCCCCAGCCCAGCCCCGGAACTGCCAGAAATCGCCTAGAGCAAGGAGACAATGGCACTGAAGGAGCATTAACGTTGGTTAACAACTCATAGAATCCTAGAGTGGGAAGGAGCTCTACAACCCCCGGTTCAGTGGAGGATCAGCCTAAAGTCTCTGTCCCGCCACAGCTTGAAGACTGCCAGTGGGGGGGGGGGGGTCACCTCCTCATTAGCCGCCAATTCCGCTGAACTATTCTGTGAACATTTTCTCCTGATATCTAACCAGTACTGCTCTACTACTCCAATCCAAACCTTTACTCTGCTCTAATAGAACCTCACTAGGAAGTCCTGTGTTCAGTTTTGGGCACCACACTTGAAGAGTGATGCAGACAAACGCGTGTCCAGTAGAGGGTAACAAAGATGGTGAGGGGTTTGGAGACCAAGACGTATGAGGAAAGGTTGGGGGAGCTTGGTCTGTTTAGCCTGGAGAGGAGGTGACTGAGAGGGGATCTGATAACCATCTTCAAGCATTTAAAAGGCTGCCATGTAGAGGATGGAGCAGAGTTGTTCTCTCTCTGTTTCATGGGATTAAATTAATGCAAAAGAAATTCCATCTAAACATCCAGAAGAAGTTCCTGACAGAGCGATTTCTAAGTGGAACAGGCTTCCTTGGGAGGTGGTGGGTTCTCCATCTTTGGAAATCTTTAAACAGAGGCTAGAAAGCCATCTGACAGAGAGGCTAATTCTGTGAAGGTTCAATGGGGTGGCAGCTTAGCGTGGATGAGCGATAGGGTTGTGAGTGTCCTGAATAGTGCAGGAGGTTGCACTAGATGACCCAGGAGGTTCCTTCCAGCTCTATGATTCTAGCCAGTACTGCTCTACTACTCCAATCCTGTGTGTCCCATCCTCTGCTGACAATAGAAACTGTTCCCTGCCCTCTTCCAAGTGACAACCTTCCAAACACTTCAAGAGAGCCCTCCTGTCCCCTTTCAACATCCTGTTCTCCAGGCTGAACATTCCCAATTCCCACACAGCCTTTCCTCACAGGGCTTGGTCTCCAGGCCCTGGATCATCCTCCTCGCTCTCCTCTGCACCCTCTGTTTTGTCCACCTCCTTTTTGAAGTGAGGCCTCCAGAACTGCACACAGGACCCCTGGTAGGGTCTGACCAATGCGGTAGACAGCGCGACTACAACATCTTGCAATTCTGATGTGATGTTTCAGCCCAAGACTGCATTCGGCTTTTTAACCACTGCATTAAATAGGTTAAAATGTTATTTTAAAAAGGAAAAGTCTTAATTCACTTAACTTGCTTTTCCTGTTTAGAATCTGCCTTTTAAAAACAGAAACCACAGCGTGTAGATGCTCACGTAACTTACAAAGAGCACAATTCCCAAGCCTGCATTGGTTCTAAAGGGGATCAGTATGATTTGTGAGTTCGCTTAGGATTTGTGAGTTCGCTTAGGATTTGTGAGTTCGCTTAGGAGGAAATTAAACACAATTTTCACTTGTGTTTGTCAGGGCGTGGGACTTTTAGCAACAGTTTATGGACAGGCTGTGGAAACCCGTAAACTGAAAGCCTGAACCCTTTCAGTGCATTCCCCAGTTAGCCCTGAGTCGGACAGAACCCTCTCCCGTTCGGCCAGACACGGACACACAGGCCAGGGAGGCCCGACCACCAGCTCCTCCGACAGCAGAGCCTGGGGGGCATCAAAACAGCATTCCAAATACTCTGCTGGAGGGTTGCGACTCTGGTTGCGCTTTAGCGAGCACCGAAGCCTGAGATGACCAGCACCGTGGTGCGGAGGGACGGTGTGCTGGCCACTGCCGGTGCCCCTCCTCTCCATGTGGCGCTGGCCGCCTTGGGCATCAGCGATGTGCACAACCCTACTCTGTCACCATGCCAAAGGGGTTCCATCAGTCCGCAGACTTTGCAGCAATTGCAGTGCTGCAAACTCAAATGGCTTCAGATGCCGGCCCAAGCAGTTTCCAAACTCCTAATGGGCTCCTTTTGGTTGCCGTTTCCATTAATAGCGAGACACAACAGAGGAGGGGGTGGTGAACCTGTTTTGGCATGCGGAAGCTCTTTTGTGCAATCCCCAGCATCTCCAGCTAAAATGACCAGGCAGTGGGAGATGGGAAAGACCCTCGCCGGAGACCCAGGAGAACGTCTGCCCATCCAGGCAGACAAGACAGACTGTGGTGGACTGAGGATCTGAATCCCCATAAGGGAGCTCTGTGTCTTCAGTGGCACGCAAGCTCCCCCAGGGAACAGGAGCTGATGTCTGGGTGGGAGCAGGGACCACACCTACCTACCTACTTAAAGCATTCTTCAAAGTGGCATACATAAAACATTAGAACTCAAAACATTAAAATAATAAAATAATCCAATTTATGATTATGATGCCCCTAGAGTTACTTTTTCCCCTGCCCCACCAAAATCACTTCCCAAACCACGAGCCTCTTGCAGCAGAGACAGCCAGAGGGAAGAGCTCCCTAGCCTGCTTGCTCACCTGTGTTTCCGAAGATACGTTTCCAGAGTTTCTAAAAGACAGCTAGAATCGATTAGAACTACTTCGTCCCTGCACTCCTGGGACATGAGCTCCCACACGTCCATCCAGCAGCCCCTATGGAGGAAGGGGGGGGGGAGGGGACAGAGAGACAGTCCGTGTGAAAAGGCTTCACCTGTTCCTCAGGACGTATTTCAAGGTCTGGCAGTACAAGAGGGTCCCACAAGACATCCCCCAACCATTGCAGTTCCATTTACCTGGCTGTTCCCGGGAAGGGTCCATAGTAGAAAATGATCCTACACCTGCTCTCCTTCCTGTCGTCTTCACTATTCCTCTTATCTGCACCTAACTTCTCTGTACTCGGGGCGCTACCGTTCCCTTCACTGGAGCACAGCGTTAAGAACAAGAATTTAACGGCTATAACACATGTGCAGCATGTGCCCTAAAGTTTTAATACAACTGAAAACAGAGGGGGGGGGGGGAGGAGTGAGCCAGCTGGACAGAGAACTGGCGGCAACAATAAATCCACTCCCTTTTGACAACTTTGGTTTACTCACAGTAGTGATGTCCGATTTTCGTGGGGGTTTTTGTGCACTCTATGTGCCCCTGTGGAAATGGAGGCCTCAGCTGTGCAAGGCTCATAACTGGGGAGGAGGTCTGTTTTGGCACATGACGGAATAACATTAGTGCATTTGTTTTTCCAGTTATAATGCAACATTGCACTTTTCATAAACTTTGGAAGAGGATGCTCTTGTTGCCTTAAATTTCTCTGGACTTCGGCTTACCCCAGCTCTTATAGAATACCTTGGATTTGCTCATTACATCCTTGTAAAAAGCTCAAGAGGGGTTAAGAGGAGGGCCGTGGCCTGAGCAGAGAGGCAGAACAGGTTGCAGTCAAAGGGAAGTGCAACCATCCTCTTTTCTGGAAGCGAGAATGGGAATGGCCTGAAACAGGCATAACCATCAACTCTCTTGTTATCAAGGCGACCAACTCCTGGCTGGATGGTCTGGCCTAAGCCAGGTGGCATCTTTCAATAGGCTGGCTTTGGCATTCCGGCTCGGAAACCTCATTGCTCCCAACTATGAAGGGGAAAAGAGGTGATCCTTGCTAGACAAAGCCAGGGTTAGACCAACCAATGTCATTCACAGAAGCTTTTTTCCCCCAAGCCATCCCATGACACACTAGAGCAGGGGTAGTCAAACTGCAGCCCTCCAGATGTCCATGGACTACAATTCCCAGGAGCCCCTGCCAGCAAATGCTGGCAGGGGCTCCTGGGAATTGTAGTCCATGGACATCTAGAGGGCCGCAGTTTGACTACCCCTGCACTAGAGGGTATTTATGCTGTTGGAAAGCCCCTGAAGCTAAGCTTGATCCAAAACAACACTGCTATAACTCTCAAATTTCTGGGGAATACAGAAGTACATTGTTACACCTCTGGGCTGGTCTCTCTCGGGTTTACATGATCTCACCCTCCAGTCTGGAGATGGAAATGAAGGAAGCCGGGTCTACAGTTCAAGTTATCTGGCCGCATACTGACCAGGTTACAAGTTGGCTGTGCCACAGGCAGAAGAGAAAGCAGCGCATGCCAACAAAGAAACAACAACATCCCCACAGGCCACTTCTTCCTACGCAAGCTAGCAGGGAGCCCTAAAGATCAGGCCAACTGAAGCCTCACATGAAATACCAGCCCAAGGGCTAATCCAGGGGTGGTCAAACTGTGGCCCTCCATATGTCCATGGACTACGATTCCCATGAGCCCCTGCCAGCAAACGCAGAGCCACATTTTGACCACCCCTGGGCAAAACTGGTAAGGCTATATTAAAAGAAGCTCGTGTGGCCTCCCAACACTCAAAGCTCCACCTACTGGACTCCAGCGCAGGACCAACAAGGGGGGGCACACTAACAAAATTATTGTTTTAACCCTGTATCAAAAGGGGTGCAATCATCGTTTTAGTTAAAATATTGGGAGCATTGTTTTGGAAACATCTGAGCAATGCTCCCAATACTTAACTAGAACTACAATGATCAGACATGGAATTAAAATGGAGGAAAGGAGGGAAGGCACAAGATCTCAGCACATCTGCACTTTAAAAGGAATGTTGTTTTTAGTCGGAGTAGGCCTGGCCTCCCCAGTTAGGGCCCTTTCAAGGGCAGGTGCGCCATGCGCCATCTGGGGAGCACTCCCTACCTCCCACCTGCAGGATTCCAGATTCTGATATGAACCGGAGCACTGGGATCTGGAACCTTACCAGGTCACCCTCAGTCCCAACAGGGCTAGCCAAGTCCAGGTTTTGCATCTGATGGCAGCTCGAAGGGCTCTGAAGGAAGCCAACCTCAGGGGGACTCCTACCAGTTAAATGTAGGGATGCCAAAGATCAGGGTCACAGGGAAATTAATCAGCTGAAGGGCAAACCTCTGTGTCCAATCAGATTGCGATGCAATAAATAGTGCCTGGCAGCAACTCCTGAAAAGAGAACCAGCTGGAAAAAGAAACCTCGGCAAATTTACAGGTAGCCCAAGGCAAAGAGTGGCTCCGCAGGGCTGTTTTGGGACAGGGAAATGGCATGGGACCGGGAGAGGATTGCAACCCCTCTGCCCTCAACTGGGATCCAAACCAAAGCCCCACTCCCCCCATCGCTGCGCGCACCTGAGGATTCTGTGTTACGACAGAACCCCCAAGTGCAGAGCACTAGTCAAGAGTTATAAGGAGCATGACATACAATGTGGTAGTAGCAGACAGTGCCACCAAGTGACAGCTGACTTACAGCAGCCTCAAGAGACATTCAGAGGTCATTTGCCATTGCCTGCCTCTCTGTCATACCCTGTTATTTCTTGGTGATCTCCCATCCAAAGATGGAGCGGTGCCAACCCCCCCCTGCCCCCCTCACTTAGCTTCCAAGGTCTGATGACAATGGGCCATCTACTGAAAGTCCTTCATCCCACACTGCCATTCTCAGAAACACCTACTAACAGCATAAAGGTTCAAGGTCGCTGGAAGAAGGCAAGTGGAAAAGGACAACGTCCAAGCCCTGCCACAAGAAGCTACCAGCTTTGGCTTCCTGTCCTGAGTGCCTGCAAATGTTGCAAAGTGAGGAAACTCCTGCCCTGGGGAACAGCACCCAAGGAGCGTACTCAGGGGACTGGATTTGACAGCCATTCCACTTCCCACAGTACACAACAAGAAGAGTCCGTTCACAGGAGGAGGGGGGTATATTTAGGCATCCCTACAGCAGCGTTTTACATTGGCTTGGGACATTTGCTGGCGACATAGAAGTCAAGAGTATAAAATAAAAATAAATCTCTCCCATCTTTCCATTTTTCAACCTTACTTTTCAGCAACTGGCAAATCAAGCTGCAGGAAGGTCCAATGCATATTGAAGCACTCCTTTCAATAACTTAAAGCATTTATTTTTATTTAAAAAAAAGAAAAAAAAAGCTACTTAAGCTCAGCAAACTTACCCCAAAGGTTTGGGTTTGTGCGTGTCAAGGGAGTGCAATTGACATCTCTTGTTCTTCTTGCTTTTCGGAATTGCATCTATCATTTCATTTAATTTGGACCTTTAAGGAGAAAAAAAAAAGCATTGCAGAAGCTGGTTCAAGTTACTGCTTGGCAAATGTCTTTTGGTAAGGTGGTGTAGCAGAAGAAGAAATCAATCAGGAGTCTAGATGCATTTATCAGTTCTGTGAGCTCTTCCTCCCTCCTCCCCAAATTCTTTTCTTTAATTATCTAATTTTTCTTTACTGAAAAAACAGCTGTATCTGAGAGTGCCTCTGGATCAGAATTCTGCAAGTACATTTTGGCATTTTACTCCAAGTAAAGTTTCCACCTTCAATGCGAATGGCCAAGGACAAATTCTTAGGACTGACCACGAGGGACACAAAATGAGGTGATCTTCTTCCCTCCCCAGCAGAGCACATACCACGCTGGGATAAGGCAAGCTAGGTCTAGAAGTCCTTGCCTGATTTCAACCTGTGTGAGCTCACCCTCAAGAGCAATACTAGAAGGCAGAGCTCCAATCACCCCCTTCCTTTAGTTTTCTCAAAAGTCCTTGCCAGCATGCAGAACAAACAGAGCTTACCAGCAATGCACAGTGGCACAACTGAAACTTGGGGCGTCTCCTGGCTTTTTGGACATTCCCAGAAACAGGGTATCAAGCCCCATGGCAGGGCACAGCAGAACGCCGGTGGGCTTGAGCCAGAATAGCAAGTGATAGCTCAGGCAAGGAGCCGGGCAGAGAAGGAACGAGCCTCTCTTCTTTCCCACCCCACCCCACCCGCTGTGCTTCCAGGCGCATTACTCTACCAAGCTTACCCATGCACATAGAAAAGCGTATAAAGCTTCTTTGCATCCATCATGCAGCTGCGAGTGACGGAGAGGACTCCCTTCGGCCCAACCGTGAGGGGCTCGAGGGCTGGATTCCCCGACTCCACCAGCTGGGAGAAGAGGCGCTCCACACTACGGCGACAGCCAACACATGGGACAAGCTGAGAAAGTGCACTCAAGACTTCACGCGACGTCACCATCATGGCAAGGTTCATGTCCTGCTGTTTGAGCAGGCTGTGCTGCTTCAGCATGCTGTGCCGCTGGAGGGAGAAAGGGAGAGGGGGGGTCAGAGGAGGGCACAATGCACAACCCCATGCACTTACAAGCAGAAGCCAGGGCTCCCAACGGAGGGTGCTACCGGGGCTTCTTAAGTGGCGCCCTTCATGAGGTGCATCAAGTCCAGCGCAAATAAAACTGTCCTTGGACCACAACAGTTGAAGTGTGATGTTAGAGACTAAGAAGGCCCCAAAGGAAAGGAAACAGAGGGACTTGGTTTGAATGGTTGACACACCCTTTGACTTGCGGTGTCCACTGGCATATGGCGCCCACGGCCACGAGTTAAAGATTTCCAAGTACGGTGATTATAATGAGAAAAGGTCTAATGATCAGAGAGCTGATGGGATTTAAAAGGGTTAGAGGTAAAGTAAAATAATAATGTAGCAATATTCCAAGTAATGGAATCCTAAGTTAAAAAATATGATGCCCGTTCTTTGCTCTTTTTCTTTTCTATTGTGTCCCACGATTTAAAAAATATTTCGGGGGGGGGGGGAAGGTGCTGTTTTCCCACAAGCTTCTTGTGGGGGCTTTTTGTTAAAAGAGTGGGCAAATCCAGAGCAAGCATCTACCTAGCAGCTACCAGCCAGCCATGAAAGAAAAATTCAGCCCCTGTGTGGAGGGATGAAGGTCGTGTCATTGTCACCCTCTACACCAGGGGTAGTCAAACTGCGGCCCTCCAGATGTCCATGGACCATGTGAACACTGGCAGGGGCTCCTGGGAATTGTAGTCCATGGACATCTGGAGGGCCGCAGTTTGACTACCCCTGCTCTACACCTGCTTTGTGAGCTGAGCTTGGCCGAGTGGCGGCACTGATCCTGGCTGCCATAAAACGCCTCCAGCGCTTTCAACTGGAGCTGGCCAATCTGAAGGGGTGTACTGGCTTCCATTGGAGGCACTGCCTGTGACCTAACAAACCCTCATGGCCTCCCAGAGGATCTCCTCGCCCACTCCACAGATTCAGTTTTGCCCTCCTTACTGTCCACCCCATTATGGATGCAGTGATGCAGGATGGAATGGACCACTGCTAGATATGCAGCACACCCTACAGGGCCATTTGTAAGAATGGTTGTAACATTCCCCCATCACTGAGACCTTCCTTTTAACGGACAGGTAATGTTTCATGGGTTTTTGACGATGCAGTTTTAGTTCACAGGTTTTAGCGTCTGTGATTTTAAAACTGACTTTATCAAAAAAAAATTTAGGTACATCACCTTGAAAGTGCCCTGTCCAGGCCTCACAAGGGGCCTCACAGCCCATGGCAACCAGATTACTCTGTTAATTCCACAGTTTTAAGTCAAAGCATGAATAAACCCACTTTATTAGGTCCCACAATATAAGTGAAGTGCATTGTTTCCTGGTTGTTCTGTGGCAGCAGCTGTCTAAAACAAGAAGTTGTCCCTGGGTTTAAAATAAAAATACACATCTTGTCATCTGCTGTCTATTGATCCTGGCTTATTTTCTTACCCATAGCTGGCCATGTTTACACACTTGATTGATTCATGCTGCTGATTTAACACGTCTTAGAAAACAATGACTGCTGCATTTCATTGAATCATATAACTAGTTGTATTGGTCCACCTTTCATCACTTAGATTTTCTTTTGGTAGCCCCTGCAAGCTTATCTAGAAAAACAGTGCATACAACAGCGTGAATACATACACACCTGAATGAACTGTTTTAACTGTGCTCCATTATTCTGATGTCCATCAAGATTTAGCACATTATCAGGAAACTCCATCACCATCTGCATGAGAATAGAAAAGCAAGACTTTTTCACACAAAACATC
Source organism: Paroedura picta (assembly GCF_049243985.1). Taxonomy (NCBI): domain Eukaryota; kingdom Metazoa; phylum Chordata; class Lepidosauria; order Squamata; family Gekkonidae; genus Paroedura; species Paroedura picta. The sequence goes on along the minus strand of NC_135383.1, from coordinate 25,560,228 downwards.
TGAACTCTAATGAGCTTCGCTAATGGCGAGTCAGCATTCTTGAACATACAACGGATGCAAGCCACTCCACGCTGCCTGCCATCCAGCAGCCTGGACCCAAAGGAGTCAGAGAACGGGAGACTCTCAAGAGTCACACAAGTCAAGGATGCAGCCAGGATTGTGCTACAGCCTTTGTGTATGTTCTGTGGACATTCTGGAAGCTACAGTGAAATGCAATTTAACAGTCATGGAGAAATCTGACTTCCTTGAAGAACAGCTCCCCTATTCTCGACATTCAGCACCCTTTTAAAACAAAGTTAAGAGCTTGTTTACTAGTCACACTTTTTTTAGTTAAAGAAAAAAGGATTCCTGCCATCCCTAGCTGAGGCCTCACTTACGGCAACTTGAACTCAAATGCTCCTTCTTTCTGAGCCCCGGCTGAATAAGATCTGGGCTAGGCATCTGGCCCTCCCCTTTCAGCAGGTGGCACAGAGCCCAGGCCTGGCCACAGCAGCAATCCGGAGGGCTTTCAGCCGGAGGGGAAAGGAGCCAGCAGAACAAGCACCAGCCCAGGCTATCCCCGGGGCAACTTTGTACTGGGAGGCCTCCTGGGGCCTGCATTTTTGGTTAAATCTGTATTGTTTGCGTGTTGAGTTGCTTTGAGAACAGCACCACACCCCCAGAGTGGGGAGGGGGGAGCAGGATGCAAATAGTTAAATAAGTACTTGAATTTTAATATTTGCCTTCCCCAAATAATTAAAACCTTCTTATTCTCCCTTCCCTCTTAACCAGGAGCTCCGGGCTTTCCTTGTGGACACAGCCTGTCCCAAAGAACCTGGTCATTCTCCTCCACCACCAACAGACTTCTTCAACAGTCCCTAAAGGGTCTGGGGCCCTCATAACTTTGGAACCGCTTCTTCCATTATGCCTCCCAGAGAATCCTAACATCCAGAGAACAGAATTTGCTCAGGGTCCCCGGGCCCCATAACTGGCCTGGTGGAATGCTCTGCCTAATGCGATCAGGGGTCCCACGGCACCTTCATCGGTTCCAGAGGGTCTGCAAGACAGAGCTGCTCCGCCAGGCCTGTGGTTGAGGCCAGGAAACAATACCAAGAAGATACCGGCTTCCTTGTTCAGATGAACACCTGCAGTCACTACTCCAAACACCCCAGATGGCCCCAGCCAGTAGTTTATCATAACTGTTTATACTAGATTCAAGTGGGTCGCCGTGTCGGTCTGAAGTAGGTGCTGTTTACTAATTTGCTACTAATTTACTCTCTCCTTACATCTGTAGTCTTATGATCCCTGTTCCATTGGCTGAGGAAGTCTGCCTGTGCACGAAAGCTCACGCCTTGAATAAATCTTTGGCGGTCTTGTGCCATTGGAAACAAGTTTTGTTGTGTTTATACAAGAGGCAGACATTGTTTTTTTAATAATTGAACTGTAAAATTGAAATTAGTAATTTTTAAAACTGATATTTAATTACTGTAGCTTTAATCTTCTTGTAAGCCGCCTTGAGTCCACTGGGGAATGGCGGGGTAAAAATCTGACAACAACATCAATAAATTCGGCCAAAAGCCTTATGCAGAACCAGACTTTTAAATGTCAGCCTGCTTCCATCAAGCCTAAAAGCTCGAAGCAGCTTGATTTAAACACCCTGAAGGTGCTGTGGGCAGAGGCATTGAACCTTTTGTACGAGTCACTTCTCCCACAGACACCTCCTTCCAGGACATCCCTGCCAGCCAGGGCCACAACAGGAATCTGAGTTTGGCTTCAGAATTCCATCTATGGCCCTCTTTCCCCCCACCCCCAGCAACATTTTACTACAACCCCTTCAGTGAAATTTTACTTTACCCCTTCAATGAAATAGGTTAAGCTCAGAGAGATGCAAAACCAAAAAGGGAATGAAAACTCAACCTTAACAAAATCAGAAACAAAATCAGAGAGTGCAAGCCTCCTGACAGGTGCTTGCCCAATCTCCTCCCAAAAACTTCCAACAAAAGAGACTCCCCCACCCTCCGAGGCAACCTAGTCCATCTACAAACATCCCTCACTGTCAGAAATTGCCTTCTAATATTTAAGGGGCTCCTCCTTAAGGAGTAAAAACAGCGAGCCAATAGTTTAGTTACATCAGGGGAAAATAGATTAAGAGTCAAACTTTTGGCCTGAGAAAACAGATAAGACCACAAAATGCTCATCGCTTAAGGGCATAAATTGTGCAACACCAAGGGGATAGGATTACTTTGTTGTGGATTTATCTCTGCAAAGAAAAAAAAATGCCACTTGCCCTTTGTACCGTGCAAAATGTGAGCCAGGTTAGCCTCCCGTTGTCAAGGGTGTTCAACCTATTAATTAAACGCATCAGGGCTACTTCAAGTCAGTGCAACTAACAGCAAAGTGGATGAGAGACACAACACAAAACAGTCAACTGTCACAGGCCTCACTAGGTATGCCAGAAAAAAGTTAACTGGAGGGGGCTAGTTATTAGAACAGCCTCATGAAAATGAAATATATGCTCCATAAAGGACAGTCCGAGAACTATAAAATCAGAGTCCAGGAGCACCTTTAAGACCAACAAAGATTTATTCAAGGCATGAGCTTTCGAGTGCAAGCACTGGAAAGCTCACGCCTTGAATCAATCTTTGTTGGTCTTAAAGGTGCTCCTGGACTCTGATTTTATTGTGCTACTTCAGACCCACACGGCTACTCATTTGAGTCTGAGAACTGAGAACCAGTTAAGGAGAAAAGCAACTGGGAGGGAGGAATCATCCGGACGGGGGAAATTTCCACACTATCTCCCTTCTCCTACAAATCTTCACAGGCCATCCGTCTGTGCTGAATTAAAAAGCCACTGGCTTTTGCCTGCTTTCCAGATTTAATGTACTCCCCCCTGACCCCTCTGCAAAGCTCTTGTTAGGCCAGACAGCGCTGCTAGGACCAAGGTCTACAGGGCCATTTTCAAAGCAGGCCCCACAGCATCACTGAACCAAGCAAGGGAAAGGGATCCAACAGCTTAATTACAGCACAGGCATTACAGAGCAGCCGTCACACAAGTGTGACAGCACAATGACTTGAGGGAAAAAGTCGATTCCCTCCAAGTGCCAATTTAGGAGGATATTAATTAAACAAGCGACTCCAAGGTATAATGCCTTCTATTCCTGTCGCTGCACACCACAACCCCACAGAATTACTCTAATTGGTATAGCATTTTGTGACCGTTTATTTGGCTCCTCCTTTGTACATACCGATGGCTAACGGGAGCTGGGTATAAAGCAGAAAGTCTGACATTCAGAAATTCACAAATATCTAGATCTTGAGGAGAAAGTACAACTACACTTTGGGAGACTCTGGAGAAACTGGGGGAAAGATCCAGCGGGATGGGCGTTAAACAGTGTCTTAAAAGTACAGCCTTGCCAACAGCTCTAAAGGTCAGCTAAGAAGTACAAACTCCACAAAGCACACCTAAGCAATACTTTAAACGTGATATATATAAAAGCACATATACCTTGGGATGCCATGCAGCAGAGGCCTGACTACACTTTAGAAATAGGGGAGGGAGAAGTTCCCTTTGCTGCAACTCTGAGTGGATTTAGGCTTCCTTTTCATGTATTAACAAGCACACTTTGACAAACATTTTAGGAGTGCAAAGAACTGAAGAAGAATTCTTTTTATATACCCTGCTTTTCTCTACCAAGCAGCTTACAAATGCCTTTCTCTTCCTCTCCCAACAGACACCCTGTGAGGTAGGTCGGGCTGAGAACTCTGACAAACCTGCTCTGTGAGAACAGCTCTAATGGGACTGGCCCAAAGTCACCCAGCTGGCTGCATGTGGACAAGGAGTGGGGAATCAAACTCAGTTCTCCAGATGAGAGACCACCACTCTTAACCAAACACCAAGCTGGAACCAAGCAGTCAGCACTCTGATGGGGATAAAGCAGTCATTTTTGGCCACTTTGTTAAGAAGCATCCCCAGACAAAATCGCCAGTCCTCAATGGTTTTCAGAAGCATCCCTCTGTTAACCATTTGCTACACCCAGAAAGCTTAAAAGGAAAGAACCAACTCCTTCTCCAGCTCCAACGCATCTTCATCAGATGATATTTGCCATAAGCTGCGGTGACCAGGCAAGTGATAATTCACAAGCTAGAAATCAAGTGTTGCCATGTGGGATCTAGACACCAAAACCAAAAAGTAAAGGGTGAAGGGGGTGCTTATTGCTGATAGCATTAACAGCACTCACATAGCTGTGTTCTATAAAGTAGCGATCCCCAACCTGTGGGCTGCGGACCACATGTGGTCCTTCAACTAATTGGAGGTGGGCCCCGAAGGACGCCTTCACCCCCCCCCCCCAGCCCTTTACAACACACTTCATTGTTGTGGCGTGTCTGTATCTTATTTTGAAGGGATGTTTAAACATTACCATAGCAATCAGAGAGCATTAGGGCAGTGGTTGAGAGTAGAGGAGTAAACCCCCCCCCCACCGGGCCTCAGTAAAAGGTGTTGAGTGGTCCCCGGTGAGTGGTCCCCGGTGATAAAAAGGTTGGGGACCACTGCTATAAAGCAAATGCTGGCAGGGGCTCATGGGAATTGTAGTCCATGGACATCTGGAGGACCACAGGTTGACTACCCCTGCTATAAAGCACACAAAAGAAATGAATTACCTGGGAAGTTTTGCATGTTGTACTTTGGAACCAAGTGCTAGAGTCTGAGCAGCAAAACTCTACAATATGCCGGTGACAGAAATACAGCCTTGTGTGGGTTGCCTAAGTAATAGAGGCACAATTCCTGGGGGAGAGACTGAGTGTGAGGCACGGCCCATCAAAACTTATGAGCTTCATTTGGGAAAAAGCTATCACATCTTTACAAAGCACCAAAGGAGAACTTGTTCCTATAGGGGGAAGACTGTTGCGCCCTCATCCAGCCCAGCTCAAGGCGCACATGTACTCTGAGAAGATTGCTTCCTGCACCCCAAGCATGAAGTGACCCTGGCCATGGGCTTGCATCCAGCATCCTAACAAATTTCAGGATCTCTTTGGGGATCAGTCACTTTGACCCATCAAAACGCACGTGCTGGCCAGGAACTCCATTCAGCAGGCATGTTCCCACTGCATGCCTGCCTCAAACAAACATCCGCTTTGGGGCGATCTAACTGTTATGATCACAGACGAGGGCTGATATCCCCCACTTACCCACGAAGCTTACTGGCGATCTTAGTTCAGTCACTCACACAGTCCAGCCTACCTCACTGGGATGGTTTGAGAACAAAACAAAGGGGAGGGGGAAGATGCGGGGATGTAAGCCTGAGTTATTTGGGAGAGGAACAGAATAAAAAACACAAGTTTATCACAGAGCCTCCTCTCTGTGCTTCCTCTTGAAACTTCAGAACACCCGAGGAGGGAGAACAAAAACAAATAAACTGGCATAAAGCTGCTTATCAAACAAAAGGTATTAACCTACCCTAAAGAAAAGCACATTGCAGACTGGTATTCACAGGCAAGAATTTTGCTACCATGACTTTAGAGTGAACTGCCCGTGGAATTACAGTTTTTGGTGAAAATTAAGGGACTCCCTTCCTCTTTGTGCCTCTTTTTTGACTGATTGAAGACACACTTGCATGGTCAGGCCACAGGGTTGGCAAGAGCTGTTTTGCCCACATCTGTTGACCTCTTTCTCCTGAAGTGTTCTCCTGTCATTACCAGGACAAGAAAGACACTGATTGAATGCACCCTCCCCACAAAATCCTCTTTCCTGAAAGGTCTGGAGGATATGTCTTCCTACAGGAGTGGCATGACTCCTTCAGAAGGGACCTAGAAGAGTGACACTGGCTTGGATCCTAGAGAGCATGTGAGTGAACTTTGGACTCATCCAATAAGCTTGTGCCTTCGACCTCAAAGGTCCTGCAAATGAATTAGAAAACAGAAGGCCTCTCTGGTGGAGGTGGCACCATGACCAATGGGCAAAGGCCTGGAACCTTGAGACCCCACGCCTACATCATGCCTCTGGCCACAGCCACCCACCTACACTGTGTGGCACAGCCTCAGCCCACAGTCAGGCGTGTTGGGTCACCCTTGCTTGGTCTGGCTGCTGAATTCCTTGGCACGTCCCCCGATATCACAATTCAGGTTCACTTCACTGCTAGAAAGGACAGAGATACTCTCCTTCCATTTCCCCCTTATTTTTGAAAAATTTCACCGTGTGCAGAGCCCAGTGTAAAAGGAAATCTTAACTGGGTCCCACAAACTGTCACACTTCAGTACTTCCAACAGAGCAGCTTCCTTCCAAAAGCAGCGAGAATCCCTTGCCCCACTGACTCCACTGCAGTTGTCATACCTGAGGAAAGGGCTCAGTGGCCCACTTGGCCAGGCTAGACTATTGCACTTGTCAAATGCTGTGGAGAGTAGATGTTATTTCACCAGTGGTGGCCATAGAAAAACAAAAGCTGCTACTCAAAGGGGGCAGAACATTCCCCCCAGTTGGAATGCTGGTCTCTCCCCTGCTGGACATGCAGCAGGCACTGTGCTGCTCAGCTGTGCAGAATACAAACAGCTTCTGGAGACTAGACAAGGAAGTCCATGTAAATGAGGCAAGTTGGGTTCTCCCACCCTGCTGGCATGCCGCAAACCAACAACACAGGTATGCAGAGGCAAGTGGGTGAGCAAAGTTTGATTGCAATTTGCAAGGCTGCCTTAAGAACAACATTGTGCAAATTCAGACAGCTGCATGAAAGAAGTTCCATGTGAAAGAAGCCGCAGACTTGTCACCTCTAAGCCATTCTAGAAGGGGAAAGGCTCTTCTGTGAGGAACTTCCACCAAGACCTCCGAATCCCAAAGCTAGGAGACAATGTTGGGAGGAACTCTTGGCCTATATGCCCTATTATGGGCCCTCTGGAAGAACTGGTTGGCCACCGTGAGAGACAGATTGCAGGTCTCTAAGTGGATCTGATTCAGCAGGGCTCTTCTTACGTTCCCTGTAGGAACCATGAATGAAATAGCCCTGTGTCCTGAAAGCACAACAGAAACACTAGTCGATAACTGGGACTGGATACCCTTATGAAGTTACTTTGCATCCCATAGGAAGTCAGGATATATTTGGTTATAACACAAAATATGTGTTTCCATCACACCTGTAAGCAAAGGGCTGGAGTATCCAAGCCTAAAATACAAACAATGGGAAAAATTCACAATGAAATCTCAAAAGCCTGAGAAGGGCTCAGCATCACAGCCGACCACAGGGTCTTCAAATCTAGTAGCTGTAATTGAGTAAAAACAACTCCAGTGTCTCTGCTCTGTTTTTAATACAGGATGAAATTCAGACACCTCAGAATTATTTGTTCAGCATTCCATTAGACTTCATGAACCCAGTAGACAGCCAGCGTGGTATAGAGCAGGGGTAGTCAAACTGCAGCCCTCCAGAGGTCCATGGACTACAATTCCGATGAGACCCTGCCAGCAAATGCTGGCAGGGGCTCATGGGAATTGTAGTCCATGGACACCTGGAGGGCTGCAATTTGACTACCCCTGATATAGAGATTACCCTGTCAGGCTAGGATTTGGAGATCTGGGACTGAATTCCCATTTGTGCCATGGAAGCTTGCTGGGTGGCCTTGGATCAATCACATTTACAGCCTAACCTACCTCACAGGGTTACTGTGAGGATAGAGAGAACAATGCAAGCTACATTGGGTTGGGTCCCCATAGGGGAGGAAGATGTGATTTAAAAAAGTCAAAACAGTAACAGAGAAATGGTGTGCTGTACATGATGTCGGACTAGAACCCAAACCTGGGTTCAAGTCCCAGCGTGGCCATGATGCCCAGCAGATGATTTCTGATAATCATTCTAATTCAAGCTACCTCATAGGATTGTTAAGAGAGGACGAAATGCTGGGGGCAGGGGGACATGTATGGCAGAATATGTATGGATAAATATATTAACTTGAAAGCCCTTGAGTAAGACTGAGGCATTCACAATCCTGAACAAGCATCTTTTTTTCTACAGCAGGATCTAAAAGGATTCTCAGGAGAACACTAATGTGCAAGTGTGTGCCCTTAAACTAGCACCAAAGCTCTATAATGCAAGGGGCATTTCCCATGCACCAAAAGCAAGTGAGGGCAGGACTTGAAAAGGTTGAGCCCAAGCACCCCACTGCAGTACCAGGCAGCCCAGCACAAGGACCCCATCCAGTTCACCAGCCCCCTGTTCCATTAGCCTGACCTAAATGTCTCCCCTCCAAGCAGAGGTCAGAGGAAATACAAACAGAGCAACAAACAAGAGCCAAACCCAAAGCTGCAGGGACAGAGGTGAGCAGCAGCAGAACTACTTGTCATTCGGTGTGCAGTTATGGCTGCCACAACTAAAGTAGTACAACAAATAGGCATGTGCGAGAAGATTTGTAAAAAAGCAGGGTCAGGGAAACAGTGAAGCACAAGTCTTAAAAAAAACTCTGAGAACCATGTTGATGCTTGAAGGTCAGAAAATCAGAACTAAGATTTCTTATGGAGGGACGGTTTCAGGTACCCTTATGCCCCTCTCCCTAAGAATTACTGAAACAAACATTAAGTAATCAGCTCACCAAGTTATTGTGCACTGAAGAATTCATGCAGCAGAAATGGTGCAAAAAATGCAAAAAAGTTCCAACAGGCTTGAAAACGCCTCTAAAATAAACACTGTCTTTGCCCCCAGGCCTCAATCAAAACTCAGAGCCATGACCATCAAAAAGCATGCAGGACCAGCAAACCAGGCCCCGAGAGTTCATGAACCAGCTTGGGACAAAGACAGTCAACAGAAAGAGGCAACTAATGCCATTACTGAAATTAGAAATCTTTGCTTTGCACGCACAGGAAACAACACAGAATGCCTAGCCCTTCTTACAGACACACAGGTTCCAAAATGGCTACGACTATCTCCCGGTTAGGCCTTTTTTTGTCGTTGTTGCTCCAATAAGGGACATGGTAAAGAAGCAAGTACATTATGTGCGTTTAATGCAACGCTGTGTACCAAAGCTCACCAATTACTGCAACTGGGAGAAGTCCAAGGCGGGGCCCGAGGCTTTTCTAAAGGCTGGGGAGGGGGGGGGGCTCGCTCCAGAATTGCAACACACCATCTGCGTGTGTTGCAAGTGCACAATGCACCGGACACAGAGTTAAACTTGCAAAGCAACCACTCACCGTCAGGGTGTCATCGATGTAAAGGGGAATCTGCCGCTTTTCAAAGAGGAATTCTTCTTCTCCGTCTCTGCAAACTGCCACCAGCCGCGCCATCTCTGCTGCTGCCGCTCCACTCGCTTCTTCCTCCCAGCTTTCAGCCTGAAAACAGCCAAACCCCAGGGCAAGTAAATACATGCTGCAGTTCCAGCAAAGCACTTTCACCAGAAGAGGAAAGGCGCCTGCTTTATTGTGCTGAATGATTCGACACAGAGCGAGAGGCAAGGAATCCACTGGTGCCTGCCTGCCTGCCTGCCCTGGATGAGAAGCAGCTGCATTTGGGCAAGCACTTGGGAGGACAGAGGAGAAAATTGCTGAGCCATTTCTGGAGTTGCTCAGTTAGAAAGGTAAGTATATTTTCTTCCACCATTTAAACTGGAGAAGTGAGAGGGCATGGTGTCAGACACATCAGGATGCAACAGATGTTCCTGGGCCCAACAGAAACCTGAAAGGAGTTTTTTGCATAAGAAAGCAGGCAGGGGCTGGAGGATATTCCCCCCCCCCCAGGTAGATCATTCCAAATTCTAACCTCAAAGGCAACAGTTATCCCTTGCTTTAACAACTTTGCTTCCTTCCACCAACATCCTAGCCCAGTAAAATCTAAGAACACCCCAGCACCATAACATCCGCAGGGCAGACATTGCAGATCCAGGAGTGCAGCACTGGCTGCTGGAAAACAAACCCTGCAGAAGCTTTTAACACTGTTTCCCATTGGCAAATTGTCCCCCTTCCACCCTCCAAGTCAGGGATCCTCAACCTGTGGTCCTCCAGATGTTCATGGACTACAATTCCCATGAGCCCCTGCCAGCAAATGCTGGCAGGTGCTCATGGGAATTGTAGTCCATGAACATCTGGAGGACCACAGGTTGAGGATCCCTGCTCCAAGTAATAGTAACTGGCATCAAGAAGAGTGCATCAACAAGAGAATCAGAATTCATGCATGACGAAACTTGCCAGTGGAATAGCAACACCGCCTATGATAGAAGACAGAAACTTAACTGGTGAACAACTTAAGCTTTACAACAGGACAAAATGTGAGTCCAATGGCACCTTTAAGACCAACCTAATGATTTTTGATATATGTAATTTGTTATGCAGTCCCTCTTTTTCTTTTGTGTATACATTATCTTGTTAAAAATATATTATTAAAAAAGATCCTGGATCTGAAGAACTGTGCATGCACACAAAAGCTTATACCAGAATTTAGCTTTGTTGGCCTTAAAGGTGCCTCTGGACTCACTCTTTGTTCTTTTACTTCAGACTAACATGACTACCCATTCTGAATTAACAGGTAGAGATGGGGGAAGTATGTTTTCCACTTATGTTTTCCATGTCATTTTTTAATGTCTCCCTCAGAGCCCTAATCCCAGCGTTCAGAACACGATCCTGTCCCTTACAATGACAAGGAAATACACCAATGAGTAGCTCGGGTAAGTGAGCATTTAAACTGCAAATTAATCACAGCCTGAAAACCAGCAACATTTGCCTTGTAAAATACATGCCACTTCTTAAAACTGCACCCACACTAAAACACAGGCCTTCATGTCCAAGACCGTTACAAATTAAGGTGTTCTCTCAAGTCAGAGCAGAAGACAGAGGCATACTTGGCCAATGGGAAGTTTCTTTTTTTTCCCCCCGACCTCGGAAGGATGAAAGGCTGAGTCAACCTTGAGCCGGCTGCTGGGATCGAACTCCCAACCTCATTGACATACAGCATCAGACAGCATTTCTGTGGCTTACCACTCTGCGCCACAAGAGGCTCTTTCTTTTTTTATGTATTAGCCACAATTAGGACTCTTCCACAAGACCAAGGACATAATTTACATATGAATGCTACTCACATGGAAGCTATCTTCCATGCATGTGCACATATGTGAACCCTAACCCTTGGGCCATTATAAAGAAGGTGAACTTGGGTTTCAGACCACGTGATATGGTTGACCATTCCACCCACATGTATCTTTACAAAAATATCCTCATCAGGGTCATTATTATTATTTTTTATTTGATTTATTTCCCACAACTCCTGGCAACCCCACACAAAACATAACAGTATAAATCCCGTTAAAATTACCCCTGGCCCCAAAACAGTCACCAACCCCCACAGCACTAAGGCTGCCTCCTGGTGTACCAAAGGGGCCTCTGAGTGTCAGCAGCAATGGCAGCAATAGTCGGCCTGCTGGAGACATCTTCCGGGGGGGGGGGAGATCTGCTCTTCTAAGCCCCAGCCTCAACCACAGACCTGGCGGAAGAGCTCCGTCTTGCAAGCCCTATGGATGCTGGAAGCTCCCACGGCACTACAGCTCTTCTGGGAGCTCATTCCACCAAGTTGGGGCCAGGACTGAAAAAGCCCTGGCCCTGGACGAGACCAGGCAAGCTTTCAGGGACCAGAAATCACCAGAAAGCCCTGTGGGGGGCATAGGGCAATAGGCAGTCCTTCAGATATGTGGGTCCCAGACCGCGAAGAGCCTGAAAGGTCAAAACCAAAATCTTCAACCTGATCCGGGCCACAACTAGTAACCAATGCAGCTGCCTCAGCACAGGCTGGATACGGGCCTTTCAAGGCGGTCCTGTGAGGACCCCAGCAGCCACATTCTGCAACAGCTGCAATTTCCGGGCAAGGGGAGGCCTGTGTAGAGTGAGTTACAGCGACAATTTTGGAGGTGACTTTCACATGAATCACCATGGCTAGGTGTTCAGGAGACAGGTAGGGAGCTAGATTCATTGAGAACTTTAAAATATCTGTTCCTGTAGATCCTAGGGCATTTGGAGGTGCAGCAGTCTCCAGTTTGTCCTATGTCTGCAGGTAAATACAGAGGGAGGGGTTTTGTTGTTTGAACATTGATTCACAACTGCATGGTGCAGTATACACACATGAGAAATCAAGAACCTGTGGATACTTTAAGTGCATTTTCACTTCCCATCATCCTCATATTCCCCAAGGAAAAAAAGAGATGTTCTAAGGAGCTGCAAAGCCACCACTCACCAATTTGTCTCCCAAGAACCAGTCCATGCTACTTTGGGGGGTGGGAAGGGCCTTTATCCTCCTTTATCTTTTTCCTCCACCACCACCTCCGCATATATTTATTCCAAATCAAAACCAAGCACTCCCCCCACCCCGAATTCAACAGGGCATGCACACAGCCTCCCAAACCTCAAAAGGATTACCCTCCAGCCCAATAGCCCATGCAGATTTAACTCAAGAAAGAGGCTTACACCCAGAGGGGGGGGGGGAGAGAACTTGAGAAGTCATTTTCCTGTTTCGCACAAGGAAATGCAGCTGCACAAGCGCATTATCCCACATGTGTGGAAAGGGTGCTTATGCAGCGGGATTTCCTCTGGCCAAAGTGCAACGAAAGGGCGTTATGCAGGGCGTGTGGAAGGGGGGCCCAAGAGCTGCAGCCCTCCCGAGCTGCCCGCCACGCACATCTGCCGGCAGCCCAACCGACCCCCCCCCCCCCCGACAACGGCCCTGCCTCAAGGGGGCAGCTGGGCAGGAGAGCCCGACGGAGGACGAGGGGGGTCCGCTGAGGGGGGGAGGGAGGCAGACCCCCCCATACACACCGTTTAACTTGGCTTCCCCTCTGCCCCCCCTCCCAGCCCGCCACCCCCTCCCGTCGAGAGCGGCCGGGCCCCACACCTCGCGAGGCGGCGGCGGCGACGGCGGTTATTTGGCCTCTCCCGCTCCCCCTCCCCAGCCCCCCTCTTCAAAGGGAGCAGGTCCAGGCTCGGGCCTCCTCGTCCAGCCTTGGCTCCGCCTTCCTCTCGCGAGAAGCAGGCCGGGTCAGCCCCGCCCCTCCTCTTCCCTTCCCCAACCGCTCGCCCAACCCCGCCCCCTCCCTGGCAATGACGGCCCCGCCCCCTGCCTCGCCTCTTCAGAAGCCGGGCCGCTTTTTCCCGGCTCCTCTCCCGAAGCCCCGCCTTCCACTTTCTTCTTTTTTGGGGGAAAAGGTTCCGCCCGTCTCGGTCGGGCCGTTTCACCCTCGGCGATCCCTCTTCTCCCTCCGCGCTCCTCACACCCTCTGGGGCTTCCCTCGGAAACTTAAGTGGCGGGGGGAGGGGGAAAGGTTCCGGCTGGCAGCTTCTTCTCGCGCATGTTGCGCGCGCAGGCGGAGGAACGGTCAGTCAGCCGGGAAGCCCCGCCCAGCAGCCCACGGGCGCCCCCCATCCCCGCCGCGCGCTCCGAGGTGTCATAAATAGCCGTGGGAGAGAACGCGGTGGCTGCCGCGCGACAGAAGGCGCTCTTCCGCCTAGAAAAGTAGTTCCGCGCTGAGGGGGGGGGGGGGAAAGAGGGGCGTTTTTATATTCCGAAATCACCCCCGCCCCAAAAAAGACCCTTAGGAAGCCCCAGTCTTCTTTCTGCGCATTTCCACGCGGGCCAGTCACGGTCTTTCCTGAGTGCTTCGGGTTGCCACCCTCCAGGTGAGGGCTGGAGATGCCCTGGCATTAAAACAGGCCTCTCAACTGTATGCTTATCCTTCATTGGCACTTTGCCCTACCGAGTCTCCCCCCCCTAATTCTGTGCCCCTCACTTAACTCTCCCGTGTTCCCGAGCTCAGAGTTGGCAACCAGCCTTCTGCCTCCCCATTTCCAGGGATTTCCCAGCCTAGAGTTGGCATCCTGTCTCAAATGGTGTCCCGCTACACATATACAAGAAAGCAAGTGTATTTCTAAAGGCAGCATCTTTTGACATTTAAAAGAAATCTCAAAAATAAAAACACTGCCATTTTAGTAGGTAAATTAATTACACATTCAGGCCATGCTCAGGTATTTTAATAGTGGCCTGAATTGTGCATTATTCTAGCAAAGAGAGCTGGTGCCGTAGTCACAGCACCAACCTAGGATTTGAGAGAATCAGGTTGAAATCCCCATGGGTCAGTCTCACACTCATCTTCGTCCACCTCACAGGGTTGTTGTGAGGATAAAAAGGAGAGCAATGTGACCTGCTTTGAGTCCCCATTGGAGAGACCGATGGCATATAAATGAGAGTAAGGTTTTTGGGAGAAGGTTTATTTAATTTTGTGCTACTTCCTTTTGTGGAAACAGGCACAGCTATGCAGTAGAAACATACACAAAAGTAAGCATTTTTTATTTAACTTATATCCCCGATAGGATACAACTTTTTAATGGTCAATGCATCATCCCTTTCTAACCTTACAAGGGACACCAAGGCAGCTAACAATTTAAAACATACACAATAAAACCACATTTTTAAACCATTACAAAAGCATCTGTGATATCTAATCTAATATTTTAATAACAGCACTTGATCTTACTATCCCTCCCACCAGATAGTAGGCAGTGAGGTTTTTTGATTGTTTTAATATAACTTCAATTGTTAAATGTTTAAATAATTTTAAATAACTTTTGTATTGGACATATTGTGAGCCGCCCTGAGCCTGCAGGGAAGGGCAGAATACACATTTATAAATAAATACATAAATAAAACACTCCTTTAAGGAAGAGGGTCCAGGCATTTGACAAAATGTCTACTCAGACTACCACAGCAGTTGAACTTGACGAAGGTAAACTCCATGCTAGGAATAATTGGAAAAGGAATTAAAAATAAAACAGCCAATATAGACAAACTTATATTCATACAAACACATGCAGTCATATGAAAAAAAGATCTGTGTGTGCCTATGTACATACATACAACTCTATATGCAATATATACTCATTTTTATACATACATATATATACACATCCCAGAGAGAAGGCATGGTTTTGCAAGTAACAACTGAGGGAGAAAAGAGTCAAAACATACTTGAATCAATTAAGCTGCATTTATTTAGCAAAATAGAGATCATTGCAATGCTGAAATCAAAGATTCAGTTAGCCAAAATACATATTTAATCCCAATTAAATGTTCAAAGACTTGCAGCCACCTTCACCATTCTTACTTGGAAATAGACCCCAGTGAAATCAACAAAGGTCTACTTTCAAGTAGATAAGGTTAGGACCATAGCTGTTTTAAATGGCATTCCTATTATAGTGTTGAGTGCTCCTGATGGATAAGAGGCAGCAGTCCTTACGAGACCTCTGAAAGGTAGGCCAATATGGTTATTCTCCCATGGGAGACATTGGCTGAGGCGACAATTTTGCACAGGGGACTTTATGGCTCATATGTGGTCAGGGCCCAGTGTACTTGGGGGACTGCCTCCCTGCCTACGCCCCTCAAAGAGCTTTACACTCCGCCATCACCAACCAGCTAATGATCCCTGGTCCTAAAACAGCCCACCAGGCATGAACCAGAGCATTCGCTGTACTGACCCCCACCTGGTGGAATGAGCTCCCGGGGAGATCAAGGCCAGATCAAGGCATGACAAAGCTAAAACAGTTCTGCAGGGCCAGCAAAAGGGCCAGCAAAATGCCTTCCATCAGGCATTTGATTGAGACCAGGTGACCAGAAACATCTACAGGGCCCCTGCTCTCTCCTTCCCAGAAATCCACCCATGCATTCTGCTCTGAACCTGTTTGCATCATTATACTCTGTTACCTCTGTTATAGTGTAACTAGAAAATAAGCCTGCTGTAGTGCCAATACAGCGGGCGCTAGCGAGGCTGGGGAGTTGGGGTCGCGGGTGTGTGGAGCACTGGGCTCCCCGGTCTGCAGCCTACCTGGAGATGCGCGGCGGGCGGCACCAGCTCCCACGCGGGCGAGTGAGGTTCAGCCTGTGTGCGGCCGGGGTGGCTGGTGGCAGCGGGCCGGATCGTGGCGGGAGCCAGTGCTGGGAGCCAGCAGCGGAAACGTGGGCCAGCGTGCGAGTGGCGGGAGGCGCGGCCGGTTGGCGACGGTGAAGTCAGCGTGGGTGGCTCCTGCCGCGCGGGCCAGCTGTGAGCCGTGAGGTTGGTGTGGGCGGCCAAAGGGGACGGGGCGGCAGGAGGCGGTGGTGGCTCGGCGGGTGGATCTGCGGGGCCCTCCTGGGCATGTGGGCAAGGGGCGGGGAGTGAGTGGCGGGGGCTGGAATGGGGGCGGCTAGTGCCATGCGGGTGAACTGGGAGGGGGTGGATCGGGAGGCGCGTTGCGCCTCCCGTGACATTAGGGCTGCGGGAGAAGGCTGGGAGCGATGGAGGCTCCCTCCAAATGGCCAGGGTCCCCGGAGTGGAAAAGGAACAGAGAAAAGGAACAGTCTTTGACGCGGCGCCCCTGCTCCTTGCTGAAGATGGCAGAGTGGCAGGGCCGGAGATCTTACCCCACGAGTGGCGAGCGCGATCTGCGAGGTGAGTCCGCGGCTGGGCCAAGCCGCCAATGGGGAGCCGCGCAAAGGCGGCTTGGCCCTGGATGGTCCCTCTGAGTTTTTATCCCGGACAGGGCCCGCCCTAACTCCTCCCCGACAGGGCTTACTGTTTTATTTAGTCGGGACGTTTAAAGATTTTAAAAGCTGAGTTCCATGTACTGCTCTTCTGCGCTTTATGTAAACCGCCCTGAGCCTCAGGGGAGTATACAAATAAATAAATAAAGCTTTGCTTTGCCATCGAGTTGCACTAGCTCTAAAAATGCCATCGGGAACAATAGCACAAAGAGGAAGCACGCGAGCACACACGTCTAAGGCCAAAGAACAGAGGAAAGGCAACATTTGGCCCCGACAACTTCAAATATCTTCCTTCTTATTCAGTAAATGGCTGACCATTATTATGGTTGAGTATGAGCCATTATTTTCTTCTCTTTGCAGCTAACAGGTTCAAAGTTCCAAATAGAATTCAGGAGCAGGCATGCTGGGGATTGATGTACAAAATGACCACGTATTTTGGAACCCACTAGGAAAATACAGCCACCACCTCAGGCCACGGAATTGTGCCCTTAATTATGGACAAGCCACTCAAATTAATAATCAGCTTGACTAATTCACTACAGAATGACTTGCTTTAATATAGCAGCCTAATATAGCAGTTAAGGATGTCTGCTGGCCCAAGTTCTACTCAACTAGTTGTCAATACAGCTACACTGCAAATGAGCCAATCGGGCTTAAGTCCTTGTTTGATCGGAGGCCACTGGTCTATTTCCTTGCCAATATAAACTCTAACCCACTAATGACACTTGGTGTCCTGAACACCACACCCAGTCAGAATTGGTGCTTCTCAAAGTCTTGTTCACTAGTTGGTAACCCAACACTAGAAGGTTCGTATTTCAACAGCTTTAAGCCACATCAAGTTTATATTGGTTGGTAGCCTCTGGGACTGAACAAGCACCTTATTGGCAGCATGCAGTTCCCATGTCTTACTGGAGATCCAGGACACAAAATATTAATTGCACACTCATCCCATACATTCTTGGAAACCAGTAAAGTGGTAGTTCTAATGGCGACCCCCCCCCCCAAATTCACTAAGATTATCCAAGATGAGCTTTATATATGCTGTATAAAATCAGAGTCCAGGAACACCTTTAAGACCAACAAAAATTTATTCAGGGCGTGCACTCAAAAGCTCACGCCCTGAATAAATCTTTGTTGGTCTTAAAAGTGCTCCTGGACTCTGATTTTATTGTCCTACTTCAGACCAACATGGCTACCCATTTGAATCTATCTTTATATGCTATAATCAAGCAAGAGGTGGGATAGCTGCCAGTCCTGTATTCAACCTACAATAAGGCAAAAAAGAGAAAAAATCTCACTATGGCAGAAATGTGGAATTTATTTCTGACAAAACATGGATGGAACAGGGCTGGAGACAGGAAATTTGTGAACTGGAAATCCCATAGTTTAGGTGATGCTCCTGAGGTAGGATGGTCTTGCCCCATCCCAACTACAATTAGGCCAACCAGAGGCTATGGTTCCTCCCACTGAATCTTTCTGACATCCAAAGCAACCATTTGTGGCAAAAGGATCAAGCTACAACAAATAAAAAATAAATTGGAACTAGCAGTCGTAATGCAGGGCTTGTAGGCTGCAGATACCTTTTAAGACATGAGGATATGCTGCACAGGAAAGTCCATGTGACGAACAAACTGGCTTTTAGTCTCAAATCTGAGTCCACAGGCAGCTTGTAAACCAACAGTTTCATTCTGGGTATAAGCTTTCACTTCGAAGGAATGTGCACACACACAAAAGCTTATACCCAGAATGAGATTTTGTTGGTCTTCAAGGTGCCACTGGACTCAAATTTTGTTCTGTTACTTCTGCCTACCCACCTTTATGATTTTGTATATGTATACAAGCTAGACTTTTGGTTCCAATCTTCCAAGTATCGACAAATGTGCCATGCATACCGGCATGAATAGACTTGAACGTTAATGGCCTGGTCCCCACATTTCAAAACAGGGATCTTTAAAAACCAAATCCTCTTGCAAACATTCATGTACCATGGGAAAAGACCTGCAATTTATCAACTACCACCACTTTAAGATGATCTTTTTTGCTTGCAATATATACATAATCAGGCAGTTTGCAAGCATGTAAATGTGCAGAACAAACATAGCAAAGATTGCAGTACTATGAATGGTATCAACCATCATGTTCACAAGTCCAGTCAGGAGATTTGCTAGCAAGAAATAGAGCAGCTGGTTTTTGTTAACAGCACTGATCATGCACACGCTGTGGTCCGTCCCGGGTCTGATATGGGGCAGCCCTGGTCCGTCCCGGGGTTCCAGATCATATTTTTTATTTGTTACAGATGGCTGGGCAAAATTCCAGCTGCAGGGAACAGTTGCTCCATCGGCCAGGAGCTTCGCAAACACCAAAACAAGATCAGCTGCTAAAAATAAGTTAAAGAGTAGCAGGCCATGAGCGACAATCCATGTGCAGAACGAGAGATTTGCCATTCGTCGGGATACAGTTTCGATGTATGTTTGACTTGCATAGAGAAACAAGAAGAGAAGGAGAATTAACCCCAGGAAGGAGCACATCACGCCAAGCCACTCTCGGACGGAGCCCCTTTTCTTTAACAAATACAAGCCCACTTGCACGCTTGCGATGTAGATGGCAAGATAACCAATGACGGAAAAGATGCCTTCTCTGTTGGCATTTAAAAATCCAGCCCTTGAGCCTTGCCCATCACTCCCGTGCAAGATAAACATCTTCAGGGATGTAAAGGTAAGAAAGCATTCATAGACCACAGCAAGAGTTGTGGCTACGATCCACGCTTTGTGCGCAGGAAATAAAGTCAAGAGTAGCGATGCTGCCATTCGCACAATGGCCAGGGTGAAGAAGAAGTTCCAGTGTGTGCCGTATTCCGAGACATGTTCGTGGTACTCTACCGCCTTCACGCTCATCAGTCGGCCAAAGCCAAGGAGGAAGAGGGGCCACACCGCAAAGAACTGCCTCGTGAGGTAAAAGAACTTGCTTTGCACTGCTCCCGGCTTCATCCGGACTTCAGGACAAACCACGGCGTTGGCAAAAACAAAAGATCCAACCCCCAAATCCATAACTCCTGTTCCATAGGTCTCCGTTTTGGCATATCGGCGGGGGTATTGCGGGAAATCCACAGCCAGAATGCTGATGGACGTCAACACGTTGACATACACTCGGAAAACTGTTATGGAAGGAACGTACCCTGGTTCTAACCCTGTGCTCAGGAAATCATTTAGGATTTGTTGAAGGGGCACTTTGACATGAGTTGTTCTTCTACAGTAGATCTTATAAACCAGGCCTGCGCAGAATGCTGTAATGGAGAGTATCACCCAAGGGAGGACAGGAGCCAGAACTGTGCAGCAGAACACAGGAGGGACCACTAAAACAGTGAAGTCCAATAAAAAATGGGCACTCTTTGAACTCAAAGGTCTTCCACGGTGGAGAAAATATAAGATCAACAGCAATCCCCTGGACAGCAGACATAACGGTGCTAGGGTTAAACCGATGGAAATCTCAAGCAAGGTTGTGCCGTTCAGGTTACTTATAAATTCTTCTTTTAAGAGTTTCTGTGACATCCTTGGACCTGTGCAACATGAGCATTTTAAAAAAGAAAAGAAAAGCAGAGAAGATCAGAACGAGCAAACCAAACAGAGATTGGTAACTGAATGTTACAATTCTGCATTCTTGTGCCAGGAAGAGCCCCGTTTTGCTTACAAACCCACCCAAGCCCAAATTTAGCAACCATACGGGGCTACTCTATTGAGCCTAGAAAATGCAGTCCTTCCCTCTTGGATGGCACCTTTGTACTGGGCACCTGGTCTAGAGTCAAGAAGAAAAGCAGACTGCTAATTCTTTCCCTCAGGTGTGACACAAGGGTTGGGTAGCAAATGTTGGAGGCAAATGTGACTGCAAACAAAAAGAACAATGGCCACGGCAGACAGTGGCAGAGGGCAGCCAATAGTAGAACAGCCCGATTTGGGTTCAGGAGCACCACAGAGACCTTTCAAGAATCCAAGCTCCCTTCATCAGATACAAGTGCAAGTGGAGATTCATCAGCATTTGGATCTGATGAAGAGCGCTTTGATTCTCGAAAGCTTGCTCCATGAAATGTTGCTGGCCTCAATGGTGCAACTGGGTTCAAATTCGGATGTTCTAAGTATGTGGTGGTGGTTAGCAGAAAGAGGGTAATGCTGGGATGGATCCCTTAACAAAACGGGGTTAAGGCATGGTTTATGGGCATAGCAGAATCTAAAGGATCATATCTCCCGGTATTTCCCCATGCCCCAGAAAAGATCCCTGTGGAATTTCTGCCATGTATCATGCCTGTCCTGCGATGCTGCCCAGATGCTTGCTTTTGACACCTCAAGGTTGCATCCTGTTGTTTGGTTTGTAACCGCTGGCTTTCTCACAGCAATTCCCTACCTCCCCTTTTCTTCCCAGCTCTCCCGCCCACACTCTTTGTTTCCCCTTTGTAGTTTAGGTTATCTGGAGTGTTTTGTCTTCCTTTGAAATGTGTTTTGTCACTTCCCCAAGGGAGGGGGGGAAGATGCGTTCCTCTGTTTTATATACACGGCCCAGGGGACAAGAGCCTCAGTTCTGTCTGTGCATTTGTACCGGATGTCTTCATTCCTTAATAAGGAAACTTTCTTATATAGAAGTTTGGCTTATTGGGAAACTGACCACTCTTACAATCTGCAGCCTTAAGCTGATCCTACACTCAGGGTAATCCACCCAGCACTGATCAGAGCCCATGCTGTTTCAATTCTGGCCCCTTCTTCAAGGCTCTCTCAGGTGGTGAAGGCGGCGGGGGGGGGGGGGCACTGTCTGCAAAAATGCTTAAGAAGTAACATGAGCTTTCAGCAGAGTATACATTGCTGAAGGTTGGGGGAAGCAGATATTGACAGTTTTATTGCAGCTGGTAGGTTTTAAATTTTAGGTTTGTAAGCTGGTGTAAGCCAAACTCTGCCATGAAGCTTGCTGGGTGACCTTGGGTCAGCTTCTCCCGCTTCCACTCTCCGCTCTTAAGGGGTGTGTGTGTGTGTGTGGGGGGGGGATGGTTACAAACGAAATGCAAGCGTACCTTGATCAGGAGCACCTACTGCTCCTTTCTCTGGTGTTCCATTTTGTTGTTCTGCCTGTTTCTCGCTCACAGTTGTCCATGGACGTGGATACAGAATTGTTCCAACCTCTTGGTAAAGCAGCTGCAGAGGCTTATAGGCACCATGATGGTTCTGGCCAGCCGGTGCAGGCCTAGAGATACTTTCTGGGTGGCTGGTGGAGTTTTGTCAGAAGAACCCAGAAATTCACGTTTCCTAAAATGGAAATCCTGTTTAGCCTGGATGTTACATTTGGGGGGGGGGAGGGGGAGAGGTGGATCAAAACAGGTAGAGAGAAGCTGCTCTCTACAGTCCCAGGCCACTATTTTTCACATAACCTCCAATCCGACACTTAACTGGAAACTGCCAGGGATTAAACCCTGGACCTTCTGCATTTCCACATTTTTAGCCCCTATAAGAGTCTCACAGTGGTCTGCAAACTCATTGCCTGAGTATGTCCTCTTACTCGCTCTCTGACCTACAGGGCCTGAGTAGTATCCCAGTTAAGAATAAATGGAATAAAGGAAAAATTCAATCCAGAAAAGACAAGCTACACTATATCAGAGAGGATCTTTTATTTTATTTTATTCCAGAAATAGAAGACTATTGTCTCTAATGGCTCATGATGTCTTATGTACTGGATGGACCCAATTGCATGTGCTACATATATCATGAAATTGTTCTTAGACCTCAGCTAGGGAAAAACTCCACTTAATTTCTCCTTGTCATTATACAGAACTAGAAAGTAACTGATTTGGAAATAAATCTCCAGGTCCTGGAAATACACAGGGTTGCCCGAGAAAAATCGTCCTGTTCCTTTGTAAATTACAACATCCTATTAGAATCACAGAAACACAAAATTGGAGGGGACCTCGAGGACCATCTAGTCCAACCCCCTGCACAATGCAGGAGCTACCCACAGTGACCCCAATTTCATGCCCAAGTGATTCCCCCATCAAAAATCTGTAGAGTCCAGCCTGGCCTGGGGGAAATTCACCTACCATTCCATACTGGCGATCAACAAATTCCCTGGGTATGCAAGGAAGGGCCACAAGAGACCAACACTGGCACATCCCTTCCTGCCCCCCCCTCACAATCTGCCTCTGCCTCATGTAAAAGAAAAGGCCTGTGCGCAAAATTAGAAATGTCAGAAACCGCTTTCTTGCAGGAGTTTAAAGAATAAATTAACTTTATATTATGTGAAAATACCAAACGACTACTGACATATTAACAAGTCAGCAGGACAAAATCTTTTCCACAGCCAGCATTTTAGTTCTAAGAAAGATCTATAAGATCACAGCATCTGAGCATCACAGATACCCTTCCAAACAGAAAATCAATGACCACATGCATTTAAACACCCCCCTCCTGAAAGCTGATGCATTGCAGATGTGAGATCCTGCATGTGCAGGGAACCTTGGAGGTCCCTTCAACTCTATGATTCTATGACGGTGCAAAATCCATGAGATTGCGTCTTAAATCCAATTCTCCCCAGGAGGTGTATTTTTATAAGCTGTCATTTCATGCACAAGCACTGCAGGGCCAATCCTACGGAGCCCGTATCTTTTATCTGGAAGCATTTGCTGTGGCACCATCTGCAGCAGCAATGCAATTGTCAAAATCTTGCCTAAAAGTATATAAGTATGATAAATAAATAAATAAATAAATAAATAAATAAATAAAACGGCATGCTCTTTCAGAAAAGGACCACGACACATCCTACTCGCTAAACCACAGGGATGCATATCCTGCTAGAGGGACAGTCAAACTGCGGCCCTCCAGATGTCCATGGACTACAATTCCCATGAGCCCCTGCCAGCTTTCGCTGGCAGGGGCTCATGGGAATTGTAGTCCATGGACATCTGGAGGGCCGCAGTTTGACTGTCCCTGGGTGCTACTTAAAAAAGAAAAGCAGACGCTATTTGTTTAAGGCGAAAGAGTCTTACCAAGAAGTCTAACAGAAGGCGTTTTGCTTTTCCTTGGAAAAATTTAGGAGCCGGGGGGGGGGGGGGCGTTAGGCACGGGGTTCTCAGCAATTGCTCCGCCGCCCGGACTTGCCTCTTCCTGCAGCCCGCAGCAAAGGAGGAAACCCGCGCCCTGCTTCCTGCCGACTCTTGCATCCACAAACAGCCTGCGAAACCGCATCGCCTGATTCAGCAGCCAGCTGGGGAAAAAAAAAAAAAAGACATCGCCGGAGTGGGGAGGGGGCTGGTTTTATGCAGGCGTCCTCCAAAAAAAGCGGCCCCACTAAATCCGTTCCGCGGAATACGGAGCAGACCCGCCAACCTCCAGAGGCGCCCTGGATTTCTCGAGGAGAAATTGCGCCGCAGCCCTGCAGAGTCAGTCTCCCAAACTCTGCCCCCCCCCCACCATCTCCAGGAATTTGAATGAACTTCGGGATGGGAGGCGGGGAGTGGACACCCAGCCGAGTGACCTCATTGCTATCCTGCCCTTATTTAAAAATAAAAATAAATCAGAGTCCAGGGGCACCTTTAAAAGCAACCAAGATTTATTCAAGGCGTGAGCTTTCCCCACTCCCTGTTGTGCTGCCTTTCTACATGCAGGGAGCGGGGAGGTGGTTGCTGTTTCTAAATACACGTCGCTCAAGATGCGGTAGAAAAGGGCACCCTAAAGCCAGCCCAAACCCGGGGCGGGGAGGAAAGACGCCACTGCACTCGATTTGCGTCCTGCACAGGGATCCAAGCGGGCAGGGGCACCCTGCAGGCCGGCAAAGCGTTGCACTCGGCGTGAGCTTTCGTGGGCACGCACCCTTGCCTTGCACAGCCTGCCGGGCAATCCGGAGCGGGCGGCTGCCGATGGCGTAAGCGCGCCCAGCTCCGCTCCGGATTCAAACCCGGCAGCCTCCGCCTCCCGCCCCGCCCTCGCCCTCGCCCGGCTGCCTGCGGAGGAGGAGGACGGCGCGCGTCTCCTTGGAGCTCGCCGGCTTCGGGGTCTTCCCTTTCCTTGGCCCTCCACGGGACGGGTGAGTCCAGCTGGCCGGCCCCTCTTTTGCAAAAGTGGCCAAAGCGTGGCTCTGCAGAGGTCCATGGACTACCATAACCATGAGCCCCCGCGACTGCGGGGGCTCATGGTTATGGTGGTCCATGGGCCTCTGCAGAGCCACCGTTTGGCCACCACGTGTCCCGACCCAGGTATTCCTTGGAGGGTCGCCCATCCGAAGGCCGACCCTGCTGAGATTCCCAGATTTGGCTTGCCCGAGCTACCCAGGTCAGATGTGATATGCTACTATAGAAGGGTATGAAGCAAAAGGCGCCTCTGTGCATGTGCAAAGTGAGGCATAGGCAGCGGCCCTTTGCTGAGCTTCCCAGATCGGACAGGACTGGCTCGCCTGAGCTATCCAGGCCAGGTGTAATACTATCTAAAGGGGTTAAGCAAAGGGTGCCTCTGAGCATGGGCAAAGCGAAGCAAACGGAGCGCCCCTTGTGGGACGGGACCACTCTTACTTGGATCAGTGAAAGCAAGAGATCTCACCGCATAGTCGGGCCCCTTTTGTTTTCATTCAGGCAGAATAATTTACGTGTAATTGGTGTCACGGTTAAGAGTGGCAGCTTCTAATCTGGAAAGCTGGGCTTGATTCCTCAATCCTCCTCCACAGGCTGCCAGCTGGGTGACCTTGGGCTAGTCAGAGACCTGTCAGAGCTGTCCTCCCAGAGCAGTTCTCTCGGAGCTCTCTCAGCGCCACCTCCCTCACAGGGTTTCTGTTGTGGGGAGAGGAAGAGAAGGCCACTTTGAGACGCCTTCAGGAAGAAAAAAGCAGAGGATATAATAAACAACTCCTCTTCATCTTCTATCCTGCTTCCCGTGCCAGCAGGTGTTCACCTTGGCATGCCCTGAAAGCATTTTGAACTTTTCTGGTCGTGGTTGGTGGGTCTTATGAGCATTAGATAGATGGGCTGCTACCAGTTTCCCCATTTTATATCCTGAATTTCTCAGTTGATTTGGGTGTTAAAGAAACAGAAACCCCCATTCCTTAATTCTGTAGAGCAACAAGGTTTCAAAATGGCATGTTTTGTGATTGCAAATGTACATTGTTATTAACTCGGCTTTCTTGCATCATCTGCCCTTTGGTCCGGCCCCTTCTAAAAATGTTCAAAGGCTCCTGCCGGAGGGTGTGTGCTTGCCAGGGATCTACAGGTCCCACGGGCTGTTAATTTAAAGGACTCTGCACATGCCTAAAGGTGCATTCTTATTAGCTCTTGTAGACCAGAGTAAACGGTCTGGAAATCTGCCATAGGTATTCCAGTTTGGGAAAAGGATCCCCTCTCCCTTTTATGACTAGCCGGAGTTCTACAAAGCGTGAGTTGTGTGTTTCTCCCTGTGTCAATATTTGGCAGTTTGGCATAGATTCCCATCTGCCAAATTTTCTTTCAGCGGCATGAATTCATTTTCCATTTCGTAGTTCCTTCCCATTGGCGTTGACAAAGTTTGTTCAGGATCTGGCAGTGGCTGGTGACTTTTCAAAAGTTAAGATGTTGCTCTTTTTATGTGTTGGCTTGCTTGTTTTGGGCAAAACTTAAAGCTAAAATTAACACCGGTGAGGAGGGGGGTGGGTTTGGGGTGGGAGACTCCCACACAGAAGGGCCCAGCCTTAAATTTAGGCAGATGAGCTTTGATCACAAAGGAGCACCATAGCTGGAGGCAAATTTACATTTGTCACAGCTGGCTGTGCCAGTGGTGTGCTAAGAGTCAGATTTCTATGGTGCAGACATATTAATGGGACTTGTTTCCACATACGCAAGTTTAAGACTGGCCTGAATGGGAATCTGTGACTGTGTTGGGGGACAGATGGACAGGAAGGTTTCCAAAACTGGGGCCCACATGTCTGATCTGTTGAAACAGGGGTAGTCAAACTGCGGCCCTCCAGATGTCCATGGACTACAATTCCCATGAGCCTCTGCCAGACTACCCCTGGTTGAAGAGGTAGCCTGATCCATAACTAGAGCATTGGGGACTTGGGCTGAGGGCATTCAAAGCCCTCAAGAGAGAAAGAATAGTGCCCCCATCTACTCCCCATCCACAAGACACAACAGGGGGAACCTCGTCATAGAGTCTTACAGGGGTAGTCAAACTGCGGCCCTCCAGATGTCCATGGACTACAATTCCCAGTTGTGTCTGCCCTCCCCACAATTTCCCAAATTTTGGCTCATCTGCCTGCTCTATCCACTATCGTGTATTTTGAAAATGGAACAAAAATTGTTATCATTTATACAATATTTTCAGTGTTCAGAGCCCTTAAAACAACCCCTTAAGGTAGGCCTTGGTAAAAAGAACAAAACTCTGAGAAGGGAACAGAACCCCCTCACCTACAAAGATAAAGTTGGGGGCTGCCAGAATGAATGATTGTCCAAAACTGATGCTGTGATTACAGAAATGCTGCACAGTAGGATTCTGATCAGGAATGGTTTGAGGATTGCGGTCCCTAGCACCATAGCCAGTTTAAAGATGCATGGGGCCCTACCGGAGTATAACTGTGGCAGGGACAGCCAGATTGGGACAGAAGGACCCCCCATGTGTCCTTCAAGAGGGGAAAGGTGAGAGGCTAGGGCAGGGGTAGTCAAACTGCGGCCCTCCAGATGTCCATGGACTATAATTCATGGGATTGTAGTCCATGAACATCTGGATGGCCACAGTTTGACTACCCGTGGTCTAAAATAACAGGGGAGCCAAGGAGAAGGAAGGAGGCCCATATAGCTTCCAAGAACCGTGGCCTGAACCATAAATGTGGCAGAAGGGTGCTGTTTTGCAGGCCCTGTAGATCTCTGACAGCTCCTTCAGGGCCCAGATTTCAGCTAGTCACCCAGGATTGGGACAGGGCCAAAAATTTCCTACTTCTTCTTCTCCTGGGTGACCTTGGGCCAGTCCCCTCAGAGCTCTCTCAGC
The DNA here is from genome assembly GCF_049243985.1 of Paroedura picta. NCBI lineage: Eukaryota > Metazoa > Chordata > Lepidosauria > Squamata > Gekkonidae > Paroedura > Paroedura picta. The sequence goes on along the minus strand of NC_135383.1, from coordinate 25,532,765 downwards.
CCCACCTCCCTCACAGGGTGTCTGAGGTGGGGAGAGGAAGGGGAGTTGATTGTCAGCTGCTTTGAGACTCCACGTGGGGTATGAAAACCAGCTCCTCTTCTTCCCTTAACTTGGGACTGCTGTATGCCAAGCAGATGCTCTGCCTCATACTCTTCCGGCTCATCCCATCCAAGAGTGACGCTAGGTGATAATCAAAGTGATAATCAGGAAGTCAGCAAAATAGCACGGTTGGGGCCCCTGCAGACTTAGGACTATTTGTGTGTCATTTCCAGTCAATTTGGTCCCGCAATTCCTCATGGGCACCCAGTTTGTACCTTGAAATATCCTACAGAACGGAGCAGGCAGTCTCTTGTCCTGGCTGGCTTGACCTCTATCGGACACTGTACTGCAGAGGTACCCAATGTGGTGCTGCGGACATCATGGTGATCGCCCGTATTTTCTCTGCTACCTGCTGAGCTTTTCAGAAAGTGGGTTGGGCCACTGGGCGCCAGTACAGGTGAGCACTGTGGTCACGTGGGTACCATGTTGGGGAACCTCGTCATAGAGTCTTACAGGGGTAGTCAAACTGCGGCCCTCCAGATGTCCATGGACTACAATTCCCAGGAGCCCCTGCCAGCGTTCGCTGGCAGGGGCTCATGGGAATTGTAGTCCATGGACATCTGGAGGGCCGCAGTTTGACTACCCCTGGTCTAGGGACTCAGGCTGTTGCAGAAGGGGAAATAAGTGTTTCCCCTTCTTTCTTCAGGATTGCTGTCTTTCCGGTTGCTAGATCATGCATCCAGCTAAAATATAAATAGCTTTGCCTTCTGCGGCAGCCGTTTTAGGATGAGACTCACCACCTCAAGTGTCAGGCCGGGGTCTGAAACACCCAGGTTTGAATCCCCTCTTACCTGTGGAAGCTCTGAGGCTAATCTATTGCGGGATTTATTGAATTTATATACCGCCCTCCCATATTTTGATGGCTCAAGGCAGTGAACGTCATAATCAAAGCAATGCAAGTACAAAATTGAATTAATAAGAAATCAGTGATAAAAATTGTTCCCTTTCAATAACAGTTTTCCATATAGAATTTTAAAAGGTTTAAAGTGTAGTTAGCAGCTGTCCAGTCAATTGATGAATTCTAGCACACCCCGGTTATTCTCCGCTGAATGTCTCTCATCGAGGCCCAGGTGATGTTAGTGGTTCCCTTGCCCCAACTAAAGGGAAGAGCTCCGTTTTACAGGCCCTGCAGAACTGTGCCAGTTCCGACAGGGCCCAGATCTTCTCTGGGAGCTCATTCTGCCAGGTAGGGGCTAGGACTGAAAATCGACCTCATAGGAAGGTGGTTAGGGCTAAATGGGACAGAGGACAGCGATGTAAGAATGGTGGGGCATAAATGAAGTAAAATAAATAGTCTGATCCAGAAAAGCAGTTCTTATACGCTTAGATCCAAATACTTATTTTCTTATCTGAAATTATATAAAATACCAATATATAACATCAATTTATTCTTCCCGGGAATGCCTGCAAGTATCGGGGTTTTGATGTTACCCGCCATGAGCCACTGTATGGAAGTGGCAGGCTACGAATGCAATAATCAGTCAAGAATTACCCACAACCCAACTGCTTCTTACAATAAGGAGATAGTTGACACCCCTTAGTTTTGTTCATTTATTTATTTATATATTTCAGTTTATATCCTAAAAAGCAGAGACATCACCCTGCCAACAAAAGTGCGTTTGGTCAAGGCTATGGTCTTCCCAGTTGCAATGTATGGCTGCGAAAGTTGGACCATAAGGAAGGCCGAGCGTCAAAGAATTGAGGCTTTTGAACTCTGGTGCTGGAGAAGACTCTTGTGAGTCCCTTGGACTGCAAGGCGAACAAACCGGTCAGTCCTAGAGGAGATCAGCCCTGACTGCTCCTTAGAAGGCCAGATCCTGAAGATGAAGCTCAAATACTTTGGCCACCTCATGAGAAGGAAGGACTCCTTGGAGAAGAGCCTAATGCTGGGAGCGATCAAGGGCAAAAGAAGAAGGGGACGACAGAGAATGAGGTGGTTGGATGGAGTCACTGAAGCAGTCGGTGCGAGCTTAAATGGACTCTGGGGAACGGTAGAGGACAGGAAGGCCTGGAGGATCATTGTCTATGGGTCGCGATGGGTCGGTTACGACTTCGCACCTAACGACAACAAATTTCAGTTTATATCCTGCCACTCTCACTGCATCAGGTCGGGGCCAGGACTGAAAAGGCCCTGGCCCAGGTTGAGGCCCGGCACCCCTCCTCGGGCCAGGGATCTCCAACAGATTAGCAGCTCCCGCTGCAAAGCCCAACAAGGGGCATAAGGAGATACGTGGGGCCCAGACCACAAAGGGCCTTAAAGGTCAATACCAAACCCTTGAACTTGATCTGAGCTGCGACTGCATTGGTGTGAGAACTGGAATCCTGGCCAGTCTGCGCATGCAGCAAAAGTGTGTTTGTGTGTGTGTGTGTGGGGGGGGGAGAAATCCACTGAAGATACGTAGCCATCCTTTGCAAGATAGGTCGCCACGTTAGCCTGTTTTATCAGCCGGAAAGAGCAAAAGTCCAGCTGCCCCTTCAAGACTCACAGCATTAGTGGCCCGGGAGGAGGCGTGTGAGTCACTGCATTGTGAAAGCTCCTCCCCTGCCACAACTTGTGTTGGTCTGAAAGGCGCTCCTGGATGCTCACTCTTTCCCCTTCGCGAGGACAAGATGCTGAATGGGCGGCTGACTCCACAGCTGCAAAGAAGCCGTGGTTGATTCCAAGAGAGGAGGGCTGACTCACTGGGGACTGAGGCTTCCTAGGGTTGTTCTGTAATTATTCCCAGCAAGGGGGGGGCATCTTATGAAACAGAGCGATTGGGGGGAGGGAATGCAGAACAGTCGATGGCAGGGTCTGCCGGAGTCTGAGCACAGCTTGCAATGCGCTTGCGAGAGCAGGGTGAGAGCAGCATCAAGCAGTGGCATCTAGTCCTTGCCCTTGAGTCTAACCTTCCATGAGTCACACCCTGACCGTTTATGCACTGGAGGTTTTATGCCGGGCTGCAGGCTGGAGTTTTAGCTGTGGCAGGTTGCCCCACCTCTTCCTGCACCCACATGGGGGAGCACTTGGCCTGGTGCACATCGTCCACCCCTGATTTGTGCCCCTGCACAGGAACTGGGGCAGTGAAGTTCCCAGTGCATAAACGGACCCTGTGCAGAAACGCTCCCCCCCCCTCCGTCTCCTACTTCCAGCTGATCCCAGGGAAGCTGTGAGCGAGAGCCTGGAGGTGCTTCGGGATGGAGGAGAGCTGACAAAGGGAAACGTAATCCCAGGGAAGCCTCTGCTAGTCTCCTCTTGGATAAACGGTTGTCCCTGGCGGCCACGGGCATCTTTCACCAGCCGCTGCGCTTCCTGGGCTGGAAGAAAACTTGCCGCTGTATAAAACCCAACTCTTCCTTTTCCTCTTCCTCTTTTAAGATCCTTTGTTCACTGCTGTTGTCCGGGAGCAGGGGTAGTCAAACTGCGGCATTCGCTGACAGGGGCTCATGGGAATTGCAGTCCATGGACATCTGGAGGGCCGCAGTTTGACTACCCCTGGAGGGTTTGATAACAGCCACGGTGTTCTGATCACTTTGTGATCCTTAGTAAATCATGTAGCAGAAACTAGCTAGACCACTTCTGGATCCCCGGAGGCAAGGAGGCGGAAGCACTGTGAAGAATGGCCAGCAGGGAGACGCTGTGAAAAATTTAGATCAGACACTCTTTCTTTTGCATTATTTATCGTAAGTACTTTTCAGTCTGCCTGAGAGAAGAACAGGGTAGGAATCCCCCACACAACTCCATGAACTGCATGTGCACCAGTTACAAGGACACAGGGTTCAGCCTGATTTTTTTTCAACAGGAGCCCACAATGGCCAACCAAGTCGGTACAAAAGGCCACCCCCAACACTGTAAACATGGCCAGAATATGAACAGCAGGGGAGAGCCAGCAGAAAGGGCCACCCTCCAATAGAAACTCCAGTGGGTGGGTGGGAGAGCATGTGAATGTCAAGGATTCTCAAGTCCCAGCTGATTTATGCCAGCCACAGAGGGTTTTCGAGGCAAAGAGATGCTCAGAGGTGATTTGGCATAGCTTGACTGTGCATGGCGACCCTGAACTTCTCTGGGTGTCCCCCATTCAGCTACTGACCAGGGCTGACCCTTCTTGGCTTCGGGCTAGCCTAGACCATGCAGCTCCAGGCCGAGATTGAACTGGAGGGAAAAATCAGATGACCGCAAAACGCAGGAGAACATTCAGAAACACAAACGATCTCTTGTGGGCCTCAAATGAACAAAGCACAGTAAAATCAGAGTCCAGTAGCACCTTTAAGACCAATGAAGATTTATTCAAGGCGTGAATAAATCTTTGTTGGTCTTAAAGGGGCTACTGGACTCTGATTTTATTGTGCTTCTTCAGACCAACATTTGAATCTTGAACAAAGCATCGCTTTAAGCTGGAAATAGAATGTCATTAGAGAAGGGGCCAGAGGACTCTCCATGGGGAAGAAGTCCATATCTTGATGCCTCCTCTGAGCAGGCTGTACCTCTTGTGATCATCTACCAAACCTCTGCTGCTGTGAGCATGCGGAGGAGGGCATCTTTCAGTGGGTGGGTTTGGAGAACAAAATTGTGCGTGGAAACACAAGCACAGGCCTCCAAGTACCGGCAAGTGGCAATCAGCTCTGCATTTCTTTTAGTGGAGCTTCAGGGAGACGTACCTGCCATCATAGAGGTTTACCTGCTGAGGGTTTCTCTGGATGTTTTCAGAATAAGCCACCTGGAAGGTGAGTCAGGGGAGTTCCCTGGCAACTGCATGCACCTGACAAGACACGTTCTGTCTTACTCAGACAGCTCCCCCTACCCAAAGCAACTCTGGAGTAACTTTCCTTGTTCTGTTCAGGGCTTCCAGGTGACTTTGCACGATCTGCTACCTGAACACTGCAGCTGCAACGACTGTGCTCTGTTGGTGGAGTGGGATGCAGTCCCCTGGGCAGTGCCGGAAAACAAGGGGGGAAATGCCAAAGCAGGTATGCTTATGGAAAGTGTGGGAAGAGACCCTGAATGCGAGCTCTGGGCCAAGAACGCTGCGGGGGGGGGAGGGTGTTAGCGCGCCGGCGGGCTGCCCCCCACGGCGTTTATTATTATTATTGGCCCTCAGAAAGGCCAAATGTTGTCTGTATTTTAATTTCTTAATTGGAATAATTTAGTTGAACAAATAGATTGCAATGTAACTATGACTAGTATAATACAATGTAGTTTGGAATGGTGTGTGTGTGTGTGTGTGTGTGTGTATGCTCCAGATATAATCTTCTTAGGATATAAAATGGATCTATTCCAGGAGATAGATTTGGGAACATCACCATTATTTCTCCTTGGAGAGTGAGTGTGGTAGACTATATTTTCATTTCTCCCAACTTACTTCCACACGTTTTTGATTTAAGATTGATATTTGATCTGAAAGTGAACACCTGAAGACCTCAGACCAAATGTATCCTCCGGTCAAACCTCACATTTAATCCATGTGAGATTTCAATGGTCCAGTGACCTTAGGGGCCAGTTCAATCAATGGACAAGTTCACCCAAGACACAGTCTCTAAAACAAGTAGTTCAGCAGTGGAATAGGCTGCCTAAGGAGGTGGTGAGCTCCCCCTCACTGGCAGTCTTCAAGCAAAGGTTGGATACACACTTTTCTTGGATGTTTTAGGGTGCTTAGGGCTAATCCTGCGTTGAACAGGGGGTTGGACTATATGGCCTGTATGGCCCCTTCCAACTCTATGATTCTGTGATTCTAAGTCATATCCCAGGATGAGTCACCAAATGGTACTAGCAGATCTAGCATAAAATCCACACTCTAGGTGCTAATTTAGAGTCTTTACCTAATTATGGCAAGTCGCAAATACTCTATATTAATAGACAAAGAATCTGGGATATTGAGAGACAGACTGAAGCAGGAATTAATCAGACTTGTTCCCCTCATTTTTTGGCCTGGCTTCTCCTTCAGGTAGTGGAGCCACATATATGCAAACTCTTATTAATCCGCTCCACCGTCAGGCCTTTATGCTCGCTAGATTAAACATTTTCCCTCGGGGAGATATAATAATACACTATTGGAGAATAGATTACGTAAATTTTGCCCATCGGAACCTGGCTCAGTATTACATATTTTACTCCATTGTCTGTCGCATTCTATGCTCAGACATCAATTTATTGAGCCTATTGCTGTAAATTCCCTTGGGCCCTCTGGATGGGATAATTCAACATCTGTTAGCTGATAAGTTCCTCGAAATAACAGAACCAGTAACCAAAATTCCAGCCACTGTGATACAAGCGAGAAATTGGATATGTAAAAAATAATTCTAGGCAATTGGAATTTATTTTTGGTGTAATCCATTACTTATCGAGCATATGATGGAGGAATGCTTAACTGGTTGTTATTTATTTCTGCTTTTCTCTCAGTTTTTGTAATTATTATTACTCATGTGCCATTTAGATCCTCTTGTGGCGCAGAGTGGTAAGGCAGCAGACATGCAGTCTGAAAGCTCTGCCCATGAGGCTGGGAGTTTGATCCCAGCAGCTGGCTCAAGGTGGACTCAGCCTTCCATCCTTCCGAGGTCGGTAAAATGAGTACCCAGCTTGCTGGGGGGGTAAACGGTAATGACTGGGGAAGTTACTGGCAAACCACCCCGTATTGAGTCTGCCATGAAAACGCTAGAGGGCATCACCCCAAGGGTCAGACATGACCCGGTGCTTGCACAGGGGAAATCTTTACCTTTATGTGCCGTTTTATATGCCATTAAATGTTTTTGGATTTGATTTTGTGTGTGTGTGTGTATATATACTTTCTCTGGTCTGTGAATAGAGACAGCCAAATGCTCTACTTCAAAGAAGATGATGCCCCAAAATGCTTCCATGCTTGAGAGGACAGGCCGGGCGCAGAAGGGCAAAGTCAGCAATTGATTATCTATTTGCCCATTATTTTCTTAACATATTTATTGTACACTAAATGTTTCCCATGCAATTCAAGCTCAAGTGAATACAAACAAATCCAAATTGCTGTTTTTCCTATTTATTTCTGGAAACTGCTAACCGCTTTCATTATGCTGTATGTTAATTGACTCTCACACTCTACCTATAAATTCAAATGGGTCGCCGTGTTGGTCTGAAGTACCATAATAAAATCAGAGTCCAGTAGCACCTTTAAGACCAACCGAGATTTATTCAAGGCGTGAGCTTCTGAGTGCAAGCACTCTGTCTTCAGGGCGCTCCTGAACTCTGATTTTACTCTGCCTATAAGTTTGAACTGATGACTTCCATTCCAGGACATTGTATCTGAGGAAGTGTGCCTGTTCCATGTAAATGTTCTGAAATGTTTTCTGTAAACCACCCAGAGCTGTAGGGAAGGGCGGTATAAAAATCTAAACAAACAAACAAATAAATAAATAAATTTGTTCTGCTGCTAAATTACCTACCAAATGTTCTAGTCCAGGGGTAGTCAAATTGCGGCCCTCCAGATGTCCATGGACTACAATTCCCAGAAGCCCCAGCCAACGAATGCTGGCAGGGGCTCCTGGGAATTGTAGTCCATGGACATCTGGAGGGCCGCTGTTTGACTACCCCTGTTCTAGTCTTACAAACTTTTCATGGTTTATTTTCCAGTGGGTCTTGTCTTGTTCTTCACTGTTCCTTGCGTAGAAAAGCTTGCAAGCCACGGGTCTGTTATATAACACAATTTTAGTGCTGCACTTTTGGAGGACTGTGAAATGTTCTGACCTTGCATTTAGTCCCTTGTGCAGCGTCTCTGGTCTCTGTTTCCCAGGTGAACGGCACAAAACCCCATCTGACTGATGGAAACGGCATCGACCCCCATCTTGGGGAGGAAGTGGAATCTTTCCTGTGTGACGCAGGCCCTCTGCACAGCTTCGACGACCTTACCAAAGTGAACCCTGTGACCACCGCAACAGGTATGGCCTGGAAGAATGTGACCTTGAAGGTCCAGAGCTGGTCACGCTTACCTTTCCCTGGAGATGCCTGCCTTTAGGGCTTCTTTTTATTGTATTCATGATTCCAGGACTGGGCCTTGGCACAATTAATCAAAACTTGTTGGCTGACTATCTAAAAAAGAGTAAGATTGCTGTCCTTTGACACCGTTTACTCCCCACTCTTTCAATGGGGGTCCATGTTCTAACTCAGACAGGAGTTGAAAGGGCAGTGTTCACATCCCCTCCCGCTGCTTTTCTGCATGAACCAAGAGGTGGGCACAGGGCTCTTTAACATGAGAGGCAACAGAGGCCTTTGCAGAGTTCTTCCATAATCGTGTTGTTTTCAGGGGCTCGCCAGAGCACACAAGCAGAGAGCCTCAGCCTTGGTGGACCAGAGGGGGAAAAAAGAGTCTTGAATAAAGCATCTGAACCGCATAGAGTAGGAGGGCTCTGACAAAGCCTCTCGGCTCCTCCTCACCAGAGTGACTGGCAGGGGAAGCTTTAGCTGAGCTCTCCCATTTTATGCAGATTTCTCGTTTCTACACTCAGGCAAGGGGCTCTGAACCCCTTCTGTCCTGTGTGATCAGAAGCAGAGGCTATTGGTAGAGCCCGTCCCCTGTTATACAGTTCACCAAGACACAGGCCAGGGGCTCTGCTTGTAGCCACACTGAAAAGGAGGGCCTTAAGGAAACTGGTGGGTCGTAAAGCTTAGAGTGCCCGATCTGGGAGACACCAATCCCCACTCTGTCCTGCAAGTTCGCTGGGTGCCCTTGGGCCAGTCGCACGCCTTCATCCTAGCCTACCTCACAGGGTTATCGTGAGGATAAAGTGGAGGAAGGCAGACCGATGCAAGTCCTTGGGAGGGGCATCATTCTAGCCCAGGGGTAGTCAAACTGCGGCCCTCCAGATGTCCATGGACTACAATTCCCAGGAGCTCCCTGCCAGCGAATGCTGGCAGGGGGCTCCTGGGAATTGTAGTCCATGGACATCTGGAGGGCCGCAGTTTGACTACCCCTGGTCTAGCCAATGAATAAATAACGGTGTGGTAGGGAAGGGTTTTACCAGAGCCTCTACTGCTGGTCCCACTGGAGAGGCGGAGCCCTCCAACCACCCAGTTCTGCATGTCACTGCAAAGGGCTCCTAGGAAGTGGCTCATGTAACTCCTGTGAGGAGAGCCCTTGGCCCTGGAGGCTGTCACACGACCTCCTCTTACATGGTGGGAAAGGTTGGAATTGCTAGACGAGCACAGGAACCGTTGGTGAAACATTCCCTGTTCTTTTTTCAGTCTTGAAGTGCCTGCACGCAAGGTATGCCAAGGACGTCTTTTACACCCATGCCGGCTGCAGCCTGGTGGCCGTCAACCCCTTCCGACCAATCCTGTCGCTCTACTCGCCCGAGCTCATGAGAGACTACCATGCTGCCCCCCACCCTCAGGTGAGAGCGGAGAGGCTCAGAACGGCCCCTCTCATAGAATCATAGAATCATAGAGTTGGAAGGGGCCATACAGGCCATCTAGTCCAACCCCCTGCTCAACGCAGGATTAGCCCTCAGCCAACAAAAGTGCCCTTGTTGATCCAGGACGGGGAGGAGGGTAGAAGTCTAATGTGCATGTTCTGACCCTCATAGGAAGGCTGCTTTTGACCCCTCCCTGTTGTCCTGTTGGGGGGCCAGCATCATGGCCGCTAAGACCCTCAGCCCAGCCGAAGGCCTAGCGCCATTTGGGGACGCCAAGCCTCCCAGCCCCAAGCTTACACAGTTACCCTGATCCACCTGGGGCAACGTCACCAACATCTGTTGGCCAGGGCCAGTGAAGAGACTTGGACAGGGGATTGCTGTTATTATATGGGGTTTATCTGAAAATGTTGCTGTTATTGTAAGCTCCCTTGAACCACAAAGAAAGGCGAGATGTAAGTGTTCGGATAACATGCAGGATGCATTTTCAACCCCGAGGGCACCATGCCATTGCTGTGTGACATGTGTAGTTACTGTCCTTGGGTCACCGAAGCCCCTGCAGTCATCCCAAGTCACCTGGAGCAACTTTGGCAGCGCACCCTGCCTTCCGCATCTGCCAGTTTCTAAACTGAAGCGTCTTCCCTCCCTATCAAGCAGCAGTTTTTCACTGATCTTAAATTATTTGAAACTAAGACCCCTTTCACAAGGCCCTTCTAATTCAGATGTTGTCTGTTTTTGGCCCAGTTCTCAGAAAAGTGATAGGGGTTTCATACAGTGGATTTAACTCTCTTAATGAGCTGTCACTGAAGTTTTCTGGCCATTTGAAACAGAGTCACAATTTTTCACCATCCTTTTTCACTGGGCAATCTTCCTCCACCTTTTGCTTTTTTTTGACCATTCTAAGTTGAGCGCTATAGCACTATACCAATATGCTGGTGCCAAGACATCTCCGTGGTGCTGCTGTAGCACTGAAATGGTCTAGTGCTATAGTGCTCAGCTTAGAAAGTTCCAAGGATGGCGCTACTGGAAATGCTCAAACATTTTAAACAGCACACTTCAACCATTCAGCAGCGCAGAGAAGAGGCGAAATCAGAAGGAAGCAGTTTACCTCGAGAATGGTTCAACCCTGTTTTGCTAACCAGATGCGAATGGCTTCTTATGAAGCGGTAAATAAAATACGTTAGCAGCCAGTTGCTGAAATGGCTGTGTCTGAAGTGACACCAAAGATCTATTAGCAGCCGGCTACCTAAACAGATTACAAAGGCTGTCTGAAAGGGGCAGAAGACTTGGGAGTGAGTCTGCTTTTGATTGTCACATTAAGCATGGGTCCAAAGGTGGATCAGCCATATGTTGCAATTAAAGGTAAAGGTAAATGTATCCCCTGTGCAAGCACCGAGTCATGTCTGACCCTTGGGGTGACGCCCTCCAGCGTTTTCATGGCAGACTCAATACGGGGTGGTTTGGCAGTGCCTTTCCCCCCCAGCAAGCTGGGTACTCATTTTACTGACCTTGGAAGGATGGAAGGCCGAGTCAACCTTGAGCCTGCAGCTGGAATTGAACTCCTAGCCTCATGGGCAGAGCTTCTGACAGCATCTCTCCTGCCTTACCACTCTGCGCCACAAGAGGCCAATGTTGCAAATAGTGGATTGATAAGGAGACAGTATAGCAAATGTGAGATGTTCTAGCTCCTTCCTTTAGGCTCCGTAATATCGCCTTCAGTCCACAAGTCTCATTTTCCCTCCTTCAGAAGTTGGGAACTTTCACTCAGTTCCATCCAGCAGCGTCCTCCATCCCTCTAAATGTCACTGATGTGCTCTGATTTTCTAGGAATTAAAACCTCACATCTTTGCGGTGGCTGAAGAAACCTACCGAAATGTCCAAAGCCAGATCCTGCCAGTGAATCAGTCTATAATTGTTAGTGGCGAAAGCGGTGCGGGGAAGGTAAGGGAAGAGTTTCCGGAAAGCTCCTTTCGGGCTGTGTGCATGATGCTCACGTGGCAGCTTGCATGCGCAAGAGGATGCTGCAGATCAAAGTTTTTCTTCCTGTGTAAAAATCTTAACGCTTTTCAGAGCTGCAAAGAGCCCCATGGGTTGGATCCTGTGGATCTGTCCTGCAAGTGGAGGTACTCTGGAAGGATCATTCCCAGACCCAAGACACTGGGCATTTGGTAACAGTGCCTTCTCGCAGAGACAGCCCACCTGCCATAGAGCCATAGGATTCAGGCCCATGCCCAAGTACTTTGGCTCATCAAAGAGGAAGGTTTAGCATAACCTGATGTTCTAATTTTCTGCATGCAATGTTCTGCATGTTATATATGGAAGCATGAAGGGGAAATGCACTCTTTGTGGAGCTGCCCTTGAAGACTGTCCAGATTCTGTGCTGTAGCTTATAAAACACCTCACTTTTTATTTTGCTAATTCTTGTTGCTTTAATTTATGACCTGTTCCTTTTATAACTTCTGACCCTCCATGTAGGCATTGGTTGTTGAACATTGTTACTCTGCTGGTCTAAGACTGCAGTACTACTAGATAGGTGGCCATCTTGGCTATAAATTCTTTTGCTCTGGACCAGGGGTAGTCAAACTGCGGCCCTCCAGATGTCCATGGACTACAATTCCCAGGAGCCCCCTGCCAGCATTCGCTGATGCATTCGCTGGCAGGGGGCTCCTGGGAATTGTAGTCCATGGACATCTGGAGGGCCGCAGTTTGACTACCCCTGCAGGACATTCATCTCCCTCCCTCTATTGGGATCGTCTGCCGGTGGCTGAAAACCCATTATTTCATTTGAGGTATCCTCAGTAACAGTTACTGTCCCTCTTTCTTGCTTATGGTGTTGCTTCTTTATGTTTTATTTCATTGTTTTATCATTTTGAATATATAATTTAATTGTTCAAACATTTTACTGTTTTTTACATTCACCGCCTTGGGGATCCATGATGGGGTGGAAAGTTGGCTTAAAATGGTGAGGATGATGTCATCCATCCAGCCGTGTCCGACCCTCGGTGATTCTATAGGAAAGTCTTCGCCATGCGCCCCTGTCTCTGGCCGCTTCCTTTAATTGGTTCATGGTCATCCCTGTATTGGCTTTGATTGTGTCCAACCAGCGGATCCTTTGGCGACCACGTTTCCTTTTGCTACTGACGATGCCAAGTATGAATGATTTTTTTTAACGAGTTTGATCGCAGTGGCTTAAAATATATTCTAAATAAATAGAAAGCACACACCCCTGTGGATGTTACAGTCCTGATATCTGTTGTTGGGCAGCTCAGGGCAATGCAGCCGGTTCCCCTGAGCGTTTCTGTCAGGGACGAGTGGCAACTTATCTCCAATCCGTCCTCCTCTTATGACTTGGTTCAATGCAATCTTTCTCCCTCCCACGCAAACACCCCGCTGAAGGAATAGCAGCCAACGGCTCCCGTTTCTGGTTGTTTCTCCAGACGTGGACGTCCCGTTGCCTGATGAAGTTTTACGCGACGGTGGCCTCCTCAGGGTCCGCCCCCCAAGGCAGCGTCAGTGTGGAAAGGATAGAGAAGCGGGTGTTGGATTCTAACCCAGTGATGGAAGCCTTTGGTAAGCATGAGCGAACGCATGCAGAGCACACACCCTGCCTGATCCTTGCTAGGTAGAATCTTGGTCTAGACCAGGGGTAGTCAAACTGCGGCCCTCCAGATGTCCATGGACTACCATTCCCAGGAGCCCCTGCCAGCAGGGGCTCCTGGGAATGGTAGTCCATGGACATCTGGAGGGCCGCAGTTTGACTACCCCTGGTCTAGACCCACTTATCACCGCTTTGCTCTACCGAGTAGTAAACAAGATGGGTCTCTGCCCCAGGGAGTTTCCGGTCTCAGATCCGCCATAGTGGAGAGGAAAAGGGGAGCTGGAAAAGAGGAAGTGATGACATGATCCCGTTGGTTTAAAACTTTTTGAAGTAGCACCTGCCAAAGACAGACGGTAAAGTCATTTCCAAAGCTCTGGAACTCTTCATGGTAACCTTGCAAGAGGCAGCAAAGCGGTCCCAAGATAAGCATGCACAACTACTGTAAACACAGAATTTCCCAGTGAAGCTGACTTCTTAGTATCTTTTCTCTGCAGTTGGCATGGGTTGATCTGACCAGTTAGTTCTCCTCTCATGGTCACTTGTTCTTTGTTTTTTCAATCAGAGTGCATTTCACCTCGCCTGCTTGGCTTCACCATTCCAATATGGCTTCACTCTGGTTCAGTTTTTACTTCCACACACCACCTTTTTCAACTTGTACCTTCTGGCCAGATTCCAGTGCAGCAGAACCTGAAAGACCAACAGGATTTCCGGTGTACAAGCTTTTGAGAATCCCTTTGTCAGACATGAGTAGGAAACGACTGATTTTTTACTTGTATTTGACAAAGGAAGCTCTCGCTCCTCAGAGCTCGTCCCCTGGAAATCTTGCTGGTCTTTAAGGTTCTGCTGGACTTGCATCTTGTTCTTCTCCTGCAGAATAACGCTCTTGCCCACCTGAAATAGACAAAAGAAGCTTTGCTGCCCAAAAGCTTATGCTAATCTCCACCGTGCTGCTAGACTTGAATCTGCAGACCAACCTGGCTATCCCCAAAAGCCACTGGAACAGCTGCTATGCCCTTTGCCAGGTCTTTCCCTGCTATTTTCTCTGTCCCCTAATAACATACAACAATCTCTAGCTTGTCAGCTGCATCTTCAGTCACTTGCATCTTGGATAAATGGGCTTTTAATTATTAATTTGCCCAATAATTTAAAATGTTTTGTATAAATGCATTCATAAAACATATGCTGCCCTTATGCTAAAAGCAGTGGGAGAGGGAGCCGTTTAGATGGCTTGAACAAAGTTATCTAAATCAGGGAAATGTCACAGGCCCCACACTAGATTCCATTTCAGAAGCAGAGAGGGGGGAAAAAGCAGAACAGAATGCTGGTCCTCCAAGGCTCGTCTTGTTGGGTCCTCACCGTAATGTGGTCTGCTGCATTTTCCTTCTAAGGAGAAGTCTTACACCACCTCTCTTCTCATTAATGTGTTGGAAATTTTGTCTATACCCGTCTCTCTTTTCTGGCTGACTTTGCAGGAAATGCCTGTACTCTGCGGAACAGCAACAGTAGTCGTTTTGGGAAGTACATCCAGCTTCAACTGAACAGGTAAGACTGGAGTTCCAGGGACTGGTGTTGTCCCTGAGCTCATGGACATCACTGCCAAAGGGCATAGGGCAGGGGTAGTCAAACTGCGGCCCTCACTGCCGAAGGGCATAGGGCAGGGGTAGTCAAACTGCGGCCCTCCAGATGTCCATGGACTACAATTCCCATGAGCCCCTGCCAGCATTTGCTGGCAGGGGCTCATGGGAATTGTAGTCCATGGACATCTGGAGGGCCGCAGTTTTGACTACCCCTGTTCTAGGGGCACCTAAGTCTGCCATGAGACTATGCTCAGGGAATTGCATAGGGCAATCCTTGATTATCTTTTGCGAAACCCTCTCTGGGGAGGTGATGGGGAAGACTTCCGCCTGAGACCCAGGAGAGCGGCTGCCGGTCTGAGCAGACAATACTGACCTTGATGGCCTCATTCGGCACAAGGCAGCTTCACAGGGTGTGGATGCAGTTCAGAATATTTGCTCAGGCCCTCTTGGAAACGTGACGGGTAGGCACTAGCTTTTCAAGACGGATGCTGATTCTGTCCAGTTAGTTGCAATCGGGTGGCATTGGTGATCGGCATTTTAAATTGGTATTGTGGTTAAGAGTGGCGGCTTCTAATCTGGAGAACTGGGTTGATTCCCCACTCCTCCACACGCAGCCAGCTGGGTGACCCTGGGCCACTCATAGGTCTCTGAGGCCAAGGCCTTTTCGGTCCTGGCCCCGACTTGGGGGAATGAGCTCCCAGGAGAGCTGAGGGCCCTGACGGAGTTGGCAAAGTTCCGCTGGGCCTGCAAAAGGGAGCTCTTCCGCCAGGTCTGTGGTTAAGGCCAGGTTCGCAAGCTCAGGGGGCCCCCCTCAGTCTCCGTTACACGACTGCAGAAGGTAGAAGGTATTTTGCTGTCTCGGTATTTTTGGACTAAGTTGTTTTTAGAGTTGAGTTTTATGGGGATATATTTATATGTAACCCGCCTTGAGTCCTAGGAGGAAGGCAGGCTATAAATTTAATAAATAAATAAAATAAATCAAAGAGCAACAGCGTCTAACCTTTTTTCAGATCTCAGCATCTCACAAGTGCTTCCATTCAGACATTCTTACTGGAGAAAACCAGAGTCGCCTACCAGGCTCCCCCGGAAAGAAACTTCCATATTTTTTATCAGGTTTGTGTCAAGATTTGAACACAAGACTTTTTTCTGTGAAGGGGACAAGAACTTGCACAGTCAGTATACCATTCATCTGGGGAAGATCCAAAGACGGTCAAAGAACTGGCTGTTTGCACAGAATCCTTTTCTTGGCTGTTTTATTAGGGAGCAATCAAGAGGCAATTAGGCGGTATGGTAAGAACACCAGAGGAGCCCTGCTGGATCAGACCAGGGAGGGTCCCTCCAGTCCAGCCTCCTGTCTCACTCAGTGGCCAGCCAGTTCCTCTGGAGGGCCAGCCACAGGGCAGAGAGGCTGAGGCCTTCCCCTGGGAAAACCCTCTGAAGAGACCTGTTGGGTCAGACCAGGGATGGTTCCGCAGTCCAGCCTCCTGTCTCACTCAGTGGCCAGCCTGTTCCTCTGCAGGGCCAGCCACAGGGCAGAGAGGCCAAGGCCCTCCCCTGAGGTTGTCTTCTGGCTCTGGGAATCAGAGGCTCAAGTACCTCTGAAGATGGAGGCTCCCCTCAGCCACCAGGGCTAGGAGCCACTGACAGACTTCTCCCCCATGAATCTACCTCAACCCATGTTTACTCCGGTGGCCATCACCACATCCTCTGGCAGCACATCCCACATTGGACTCCCTCTCTGTGTCAAGTAGCGTTTCCTTTGTCTCTCCTGAACCTCCTGCCCAGCGGCTTCATGGGCTGCCCTCGAGTTCTAGTGATTTGGAAGAGGGAGAAAAAATTCTCTCTGCCAATGGTCTCCATTCCAGGCACAGTTTTAGAAACCGCTCTCATCCCCCCCCCCCCGCCCCGAGTAGTCTCTTTTCTAAACGGAGAATTCCCAGACACTTCATTCAGCCTTTCCTCCCAGGGAAGGGGCTCCCTACCACAGGTAGCCATTTCCTGGGAGTGCTTGTTAGAGTAACAAAGACTGTTGTAAGTCGCTTTGGTCCTAAAAATCGTAGGAAGGGCAGTGAGTCCCCCCTGCTTAAAAGAGGAGCTCTGAGGCGTCAAGCCAAAGTTCCATCTAGGCCAATTTCCACTTTTCAGGAGTGTCCAATCAGATGCCCTGCAGAAGACTGCAAGGAGGACATTGGGGCCAAATCCTGCCCCTGTTGTCCGACACACACATGCGCACAACTGGCTCTTAACATAAAAGAGCTGCGGAAGAGCTGTGAGCCCTGGGAGAACTTCAAGCCTTCCGTAGGGCCTGCAAAATGGAGCTCTTCCGCCAGGTCTACGGTTGAGGCCGGTGCCAGAGGAAGAAGGTCTGAAGGGCCCCCTAGGAAGATATGAGGTCATGCTGGCTCTATCATCGGCGTGACCAGTTGTTGCATTCACTCGCCACCCTGGCTGCTAGCCTTCCGTGATAGGGAGGGCTTAGCTCTTTTCCCACCATCTGTTGGGTTTTTATAAGGATACAGGTTTTTAATGGGGTTTTACTTGGCGATTTTATTATATTAGACTCTTATGTAACCTCCATGAACTGGCATGCCAAGAGTGGCGGCTAATAAATATTATTATTATTAATAATGATAATAATAATAAATAAAAAGTTGGCCAGTAACTCTTGACAGAAATCTCCACGGACTTGTCCAGTCAGCCTTTAAAGCTGTCCTCTTCGATTCTTCTCTTGCTTTCTAGATCACAAAAGGAGCCACCCAAGAGGAGCGACTGGAATGGAACCTTCCGGAAGGCTCCACCTTTTCCTGGCTGCCCAATCCCCAAAAAGCTGCAGAAGGTGATGTTTTATAAACATGGTGTTGTAGAGCACCTTCACTTCTTGGTCAAGGCCGTCATCTAGAGACAAACGAGTCTGTTATTTCCATACTGCTCTGCGTCGTGAGACAGAAAACTGTGAGGAGTTAGCTTGGAAAGGATGGGATTGGGATGGAGCATTCAAAGAACCTTTTAGAAGCTTCTCAGGGGTCAGTTTAATTTCAGAAGAACTTTATATCAATATCTTGTTTGAGTGGCTCGTAAGTTGCCCACGGGAAAGCAACTTCGTAACCAAGAATTTCTTAGCACGGGAGAGGTTCCATTGCTGGGCTTGGTCCAGCCTTTCTCAATAGGGGTTTCGTGAGACCCTGGGGGTTCCTGACGGCCCTGGAAGGGTTTCCCACGTGGGGGGGGGGTTAATTAATTAGTATATGGTTTTAAATTTGTTAAACATCTATCAGGTGGTATGACCCCTCCCCCCCAAAGTGACCAGTGATGGGCCTGGAGGGGATGGGAAGGGGAGGGGCCCCAAGTAGGCGTGTCATTTATTGGGTGATATGACCATATATGGTCATGTTGACCCATTCTTCTCCCAAAAATAGCCAATGATGGGCCTGGAGTGGGTGGGCAGGGGAGGGGCCCCAGGTGGGCGTGTCCACAGCTCTGCTTCCCAACCCCATTCGGCACAATTGTTTCACTTCTGGGGTTTCTCTAAGCCTGAACAACGTTTCAGGGGTTCCTCAAGGGTAAAAAAGTAGAGAAAGGCCGGTTTAGTCATTGATCTAAGGCTGTACAAGATCCGTTGCAGCTCATCTGTGTTTGGCATTCAAGGAAGTGGGCAGATTTTCTTCAGGAAATCTGAAGAATTTTTATTCAAAAAATAATAACGGGAAGGGCAGTGAATTGTGAAGACTATCATCTCCTGCTTTTAAAATATGAGAACTATAATTACAAGGGTCACTGTGGGTGATCCGTAGACAGAGGGGGATCTGATAAACGGCTGGCTGAGATTTCTTTTTCCAAAGGAGCATTTGCTGCTTGAAATGTATTTTGCTTTCACCCAGATCCCTTGCACGAATTAAGCCTGCTAGCAAAGGTCCCCAACCTTTTTGAGCATGTGGACACCTTTGAAATTCTGACACTGTGGGATGGGCAATAAGACCTGCAAAAAGCCTGCAAACACAAGGTTTTGATCTGTGGGATGAATGGATGCAAACATAGATTAAATCAGTTCCACCCAATTTCCATAACTTGATAAATGTCACAACAAAACAAAATCAGAGTCCAGTGGCACCTTTAAGACCAACAAAGATTTAATCAAGCTTTGAATAAATCTTTGTTGGTCTTAAAGGTTCCACTGGACTCTAATTTTGTTTTATTGTGCTGCTTTAGACCAACACGGCTATCCACTTGAATCTGATAAATGTCAATGAAACACCCACAGGATTTGACTTCCCGTGTAAGGTATGGAAGACGACTAATGGAATATGAACAGGCTTTGTAGGTGTGAAGGCCTATGGTTAAATTAGGACAAAATACCAAGCCCTGGAAGTAATTTTGATGCAGCCTGCTAGACTGTTTTCCCTCTGTCACAGGTATGTGAGCATTGTGCTTCCCACGAAGATGTGACAGAGCTCTTTGTACTCTCCCCAGCTGCAATTGAGTGGATTGAAAATATAAATATTAGTATTTAGGAGGATTGGCCAATCTGTCTGCATAATTGTTGTACCTGCTTGGCTGCATATTGTGTATTCTATGCTTTCTGTGTGTAACTCTGCTAAACAAAGTAATACCAGCTACAAAATGGCTGACTCAGGAGGCAGAACCAGTCACAAAATGGCTGCTGCAGCTCATCCTCGGCCACAAAGTGACGATCCTTCTGCTGTGGCGGCAGCTGCTACCAAAGCAGCATGTTTTAAAAAATCTGTACAGCCAATAAAATGCCCATGGCCAATTAGAAGACTTGCCAGGCAAAAACCCCCACCTGCCCCTGCCCGCCTTCTGCAAACAATTGGCAGGTGCCAAGAAAGGGGACCCCTGCCCTGGTGAATGGTGCCTCCTATTTTGAGAGAAGTTCCAACTGCAGGCCTGTGCATCATGCTCCAGATATGACAAGTTAGCTGATCATAGATTGGGCCGGGAAGGGCAGGCACTTCTTTTGCCCCGCTGGCACTGCCAAGGAGGCCAGAGCTGTTGCCAGCATTGGTGAGGGAAGAAGACCATTCTGTCCCGCCCTGACCCCTGGGACGAATCTAGCGGCCACAAAGTTGGCTGGTTTGTAGGAAGGTGCAAGCTGAGCCCTGGCCATCCCCAAAGGGTGCCGTGTGGTGGGCTAATGTGGGAGACCCTGGCTGAAGTCCACCCACTGCCACGGGAGCTTGCTGGGCGGCCCTGGGCCAGTCACTTGCTCACCGCCGAGCCTGCTGACTGTGTGGGGAGGATAAAGCGTATTATAAATCTCTTTGGGTCCTCACTGGGGAGGAAAGCGGGGCATAAATAAATGGCGGAAGGAAGAGGCTCGCTGGTGTGGACCGCAGGCCTTAGTGCGGGGAGTTTGTGCCAGGGTGGGCGGCCTCCCAGCAGAAGCCCCTCGCTGCTGGGACTGAGAACAAACAGGCAGAGAGGCAAGCTACAGCATTCTGGAGTAATGCTACCGTCTAACCCCGAGGTCTCTTTTCTCCCCCCCAGAGGACTGTTTTGAGGTGACGCGAGAGGCCTTGTTCCACTTGGGTATTGACTGTTCCGTGCAGAATAATATTTTCAAGGTCAGGTGAAATGCAGTTGCATAGCGGTGCTTTTCCATACTTAAAAGACGGCTCCTGGAGATCTTATTAATATGCATGACCCTACAGAGACGTACTTGCCTAACGCTGGTGGCTGGCTTGCCCGGGGGCTCCAAAATTCTCGGGTTACAATCCGTGGAAAGGGACTTCAGGTTTCTAGTCTCCTGACACCTGAGAGGACTACTGGCAGCTTCTCTTCCCGCTTTCCTAACAGTGCCTGGATCCTGGCTGCTGGTGCCGTGGAAACGCCCAAACCGTCTTCTTCCCGTTGCAGGTATTAGCCGGGCTCCTCCACCTGGGAGACATCCAGTTCTTGGAGGCAGAAGACGAGTCACAGCCCTGCAGAGTAGAAGACTCCGCCAAAGGTGAGAGGGCGCCAGGCCGTGCGAAGGCGGGGTCCTCCGTGGGCTTCCCCCCTGCCTGGGAAGGCGTCCTCAGGGCTGCATGGCAGAAGCCCCCCCCCCCTTGCTTCTCTTTTAGGGCCACGCCAGGTGAGACGTAGGGAAAGGTGGGATTTGATTTCGGCAGTGCGCGGTGGATTAAGAAGCCGAGGGGGGGGGAAACGAGGACAAAAACAATTGGTGCTTGTGGGGAAAGAATCTTTAACATTTGCGCGATTCCTCAGGCGGACAGCCTCAGAATATGGTGAGAATAAAAACAATATTCGGTGCATCATTGTATAAAACTAAAACACATTTAAAATGTTCCAGTGTGTAGAACCGATACACAGAGCGTGTACAGAGTGTACTATGACATATCACTGGTTTCAGGCTATTTTATTTGAACCCTGGAATTAATTGTAATAGGGTAAGATAATGTTTGTAGCCGTAGAAAAGAGCGAGGAGCACCTTCAAGGCTAGCAACATTTGTGGCAGGGCAGGAGCTTTCCGGAGTCACTGGGGTTGGGTGCTTGGCGCCCGAAGTGGCCAGCACCGTGGCGGGGGGGGGGGGGGGTAAGGGGAGGTGTGGGCGTCGCCAGGGGCACCTTTAAGATAAACTAAGTTTTATCCAAGGCATAAAATTTGGTATGCGTGCGTGCTTCTTCAGATCCGTTGAACCGAAAGTGAACAGTCCCTCCATATAGAGGGTAAACAGCAAATCAACTCTCCCTTTTCCTCTTCCTCTTTTAAGATCCTTTGTTCACTGCTGTTGTCCTGGAGCAGGGGTAGTCAAACTGCAGCCCTCCAGTTGAATGCTGGCAGGGGCTCATGGGAATTGTAGTCCATGGACATCTAGAGGGCCGCAGTTTGACTACACCTGCTGTATAGGATTTATAATAAATTCTGTGGTTGGGCTGCGCAGCAGGCACTGAAGGGGGTGGAGTTACAGGGGTCCAAGCCATAGAGTGCTTCCCCTGCCCCCGAAAATCTCCCACATTAGGATTTTCTTTAAAGGTTTCCCACTGCTTTTTCTCCCCCCCCCCCCCCCCCCCGGGTTCTGCTGAAACCAGACTCGGCAAAGACGGCTTCCAGATTGCTTAATGTGCCCGCCGAACAGCTCTTGGAAACGCTGCGGATTCGCACAATCACAGCCGGGAAACAGCAGCAGGTCTTCCGGAAGCCGTGCTCCAGGGCCGAGTGTGGGACAAGGAGAGACTGCCTAGCTAAAGTCATCTATGCCAGGTATGTCCCTCCCGTGCCAGCGGGCTTCAGCTCACCTTTCCCTCAAGGGCCTCAGATAGGGATGGGCATTTCGGCTCGGCTTATCCGACCCAAAATGCCCACTCCTTGCATTCAAACAGTCTGTATCAGAGTGACCAAATTGTGATTCGGTCACAACTCGGCCCATTTAAATGCACCCTCCCCCCCCCACCCTCACACAAGCTTTTACCATCCATGGGGAGGGAGAGCATGCGCCAAGTAGCTGATAATGACATGCGCCCCACCCACTCCCTTTTAATCTCTTCCCAGCTCTGGAGGGATTTAAAGGGAGCGGAGAAGGGTGCCTGTCATTATCAGCTGTTCCCTTTAGAGCTGCTTGCCAGGCTGGTTTTTCCTCCCTGTGCCACTCCATCAGGCTGCAGGGAGCCTTTTCCGTGTCGCCTCGCAGGGTGGTAATGGGGACGAGGAAGTTTAGAGCTGACAAGCAGCTCTCCCCATGGGGAATGCTGTTTCCTGGCTCTTTCTTCCCAGCCTTTCAAAGGCAATGAGAAGTCATTTAAAGAGCTCCTTGCCCAACAGCTGATAATGGCCGGCGTGGTGCACTTTATATGCCTCCCAAAGACTTTACAACCAAGGTCAGGATCAGCGGTTTGGTGGGGGGCTCTCTAAATGACTTCCTGTGCCTTGGCAGGCTGTGTTGCATGCAAAGGCATTAGGGAGGCATTTTTAAAGAGTGCCACATTGAACAGCTGTCAATGACAAGTCAGCTGTTTGGTGGGCTCTCCCCCCCCTCCCCCAGGTAGTGGAGATGTTCTCTGCTGCCTGGGGAGGGGAGCATGTGCACCACCTAAAACTTTTCAGATTCAGCTGCATCCAGTTAAAGTGAAGGGTGCTTTGGATTTGACCCAAATCAATTCACGCCAACTCTGAAACAGTCCAGATTTTTTTTAAAGCATATCTCTAGCCTCAGGATCTTGCTGACCTCCCATTGGCCACCTCCGTTTTTAGGCAGGGGTTGGCATGTGTAAGAAGACGACAAAGAGTTCTCCAGACGAGAGGAGGCCGCGCTTAGCTGCTACGCCATGCTGGCTCTTGACAGCACCCTCACAGAGCCCCTTCCCCGTTGCAGCCTTGCTTGGCATGGAGGATGAGATCTGTGTCCCTGTCCCTCCAGCACTTCCACGGAGTGGAGATACGATGGGTTTGTGTGCTGGTGGAAATCCCCACTCCGCCATGAAAGCTCGCTGGGTGATCTGGGGCTAGCCACACATTCTCAGCCTAACAGGGTTGTTGTGAAATGGAATCTGAGAGAAGGTTGCAAGCTGGTTTGGATCCTTATTGGCGAGGAGAAAAATTATATCAATGTAATCAGCAGTATCTGCATTATATCACTCAAGAAAACTCACTTTATTCTTGGAGCTTAGGCTAGGCGGATAGAGAGAATGCAGTCTTCATGGCAGATTTGAACCTCTTTGGCATAGACTCTGTGCTCTGCCACCCTCTACTGGTGTCCAGATGGTTCAAATGTAATGTCCCTTGTGTGGCTTGCTCAGACCATCTACACCAGTGTCCTGTTTCCCAACTGGGTGACCTGGGACACTTCAACAGCACAGCGCAAAGACTTAAGTTGTCCCCTGTGGGGTCTCCATTTTGTCGGCATGACTAATAGGGGTTGGCAGTTCATGGGTGTGCCTAATCCCCTCTTAAGCCATCTGAGTCTAGTGGTCGTCTGGTGGCCACGAGTTCCATAAGCTCTTGGTCTGTGTGAAGGAGCCTCTCTGCCTTCTGAAACCCTCCATTTCACAATGTGGATCTAGAATAATGTAGGAAGAGGGAGGGAGTAACAAAGAAACAAACAACAATAATTCGACTCTTCCTGCCCCATAAAAGAAGTGGGATCCCACTTTTCCAGCTCACTGGGTGTTTATACTTCTCTTACAGGGCATTTGATTGGCTGGTGTCTGTAATCAATGAAAGCATATATGCCGAGTCTTCAGTGTGGAGCAATTTCATAGGTATAATTTCAATTCCTTGCTTTTCCTTGGTTTGCATCGTTCTGGTTTTAGGTCGATGGGAGGAGGACAAGGTGGTCGACCTTCCGCCTCAGCCACTGGAAACCTGGTTGGGCAGTGTCTCTGGTTTCTGCCATCTCAGTCAGGATTTCCCAGATCTTTTCAAGGATATCTAGCGCAGCCCTTAAGAACTAGAAACTTAAGTGATATTTGAAACAAAAGCAGGAGTTCTCCAGAAATTGAATCCTCTGCCTGACTGCACAGTTTCAATTTTTCTGTGCTCTCTTGGAACCAGAATCATACGATACGCCCTTTGGCTCTCTGTCCTGTGCATCGTCCAGTTGATGCTTTTGAAAAATTGGTAAACAGCTCTGGGCTGTTGACAGATACGGACCAGGGGCACTGTTGTCTGCTTGGGTTGTCCACGGACTGCCAGCTCTTTTTGTCTGCAGTGCTGGAAATGGGGAGAACTGAGTCTAGCTTGGAGCCCTGATTGCGAGTGGGTGGGCAGAAGGGTTTGGGTCGGTGCTTGGCTGGCTCTTGTGGCCCTTTCTTGCATGCCCAGAGAAATGCTGATGACCACTTTAGGGTCAGGAAGCAAATTTCCACCAGGCCAGACTGGCCAGGGATTGTGATTTTGGGAGGGGCTTCATCTGGGCATGGAATTGGGATCACTGTGGTGGGCAGGTAGTTGTGAATTTCCTGCATTCTGCAGGGGGTTGGTCTAGATGACCCTAGAGGTCCCTTCCAACTCTGTGATTCTAAAACTGGAGGAGACCCAGATGTGGTCACTGGACCAAAAAAAATCTATCCACTGTTGATTTCAATGGTCTGGACATCCTTGGTTATCATTGAAGACAGGAAAGATTCTCCCACTGGAACCATGAATGTTACATGCAGAAGGATTGGTGAAGTTTATTAATAGCATTGATGACAAGACCATGCTGGTCAAACAGCCAGTAGATTTGAGGCAGGATCTAAAGCCAACTAAGAAAATTCAGTTGGCATCTGGGTACCTTTTTGTGTTCTTCAAAACATCCAA
The DNA here is from genome assembly GCF_049243985.1 of Paroedura picta. Lineage (NCBI taxonomy): Eukaryota > Metazoa > Chordata > Lepidosauria > Squamata > Gekkonidae > Paroedura > Paroedura picta. The sequence goes on along the minus strand of NC_135383.1, from coordinate 25,507,888 downwards.
AATCAATCCCTGTTCTCTTCATCTGATAGCTGAGCTGCTTTTAAAAAGGGTAGTGAATCTTATTGTGGCATTTTACACCGAAAAGTGGAAACTTAAGTCTGAAATGACTTATTAACTTGTTGGAAAGTGGATATATACTTAGTAAAACCTGCAGATTTGTGGGGGCCAGAAACATGGTGGAGTTCGTATTCCGAAGAGAGATTCTTCAGGCAGAATGCTGAGTTCTGCACAGCCTGGCTGGCGGGGAGGGGGATTCAGAGCAAGGGGAGGAAAGCAACTGAAGGCCTTGTGCTTCCCTCCCGCAGGCCTGCTGGACGTCTATGGCTTTGAGTCTTTTCCCGAAAACCATCTGGAGCAGCTCTGCATCAACTATGCCAATGAGAAATTACAGCAGCACTTTGTTGCTCATTTCCTGAAAGCTCAGCAGGTAACGCCCTTCAGGAGACCTGCCAGAGGACTTCGGTAGGCCGGTCATTCCTCTCCCCCTTTGAGGAGCATTCATGAGTTTATGGCCAAGTCATTGGCTAAATTGGCCACATCTCTTTAAGTGACGGGAGAGGGAGCTAGCTTTGCATGAGCCGTCCTGGCAAGGCACAGGTGGCAGAGAAGGGGAAGCCTAATAAATGCTTTTTTCCTTTGGAAACCAGCCCCACCTATAAGCGATTCATGATTTGAGAAAGGAAGGTTTCCATCTGAGGCTGCTACCTGGGTTTCCCAGGGCCTGGTCTGAAGGTACCTTCATGGGCTATCTTGCAGAAATTAGGCATTGGAACTCCAACATTTATCCAAGTCTGGTGTGGAAAATAGCCCACAGTACAAATACCTAGAGCAGGGGTAGTCAAACTGTGGCCCTCCAGATGTCCGTGGACTACAATTCCCAGGAGCCCCTGCCAGCATTCGCTGGCAGGGGCTCCTGGGAATTGTAGTCCACGGACATCTGGAGGGCTACAGTTTGACTACTCGTGACCTAGAGACAGTGCTAGAGTAGGAATTCGACATTGTCACTGTTGGGATATCGTCTGTCTGCTCCGCTAAGCCGTTGTTTACCTTGTTTCCCTAGGAAGAATACGCCGCGGAAGGCCTGGAATGGTCTTTCATCCATTACCAGGATAACCAAAGCTGCCTGGATGGGATCGAAGGCAGCCCCACTAGCGTCTTTTCTTTGATGAATGAGGTTGGTCTGAATCGCTCCCGTTTCCCTCCAGTATTCAGCACATCTGTCCTCTTCCTACAGCTGGGGCTGTTTTGGGTTTTCAGTGTCAACCCAGACATCTCAAACCGACTCCATTCAGTTTAATTGGATGAAATGGATTTCCTTATTTATTGTAACATTTCTTTGCTTTTCTAAAGCTGCAGTGGACACAGTGTATGGTCAAACCCATAAAATGTGCCAAATTGATTTTATTTTATTTTTTTAAATAACCACTGATTGAACAGACCGGGGTCTGGATTCTAAACCCACTGCAAAGCATTGGGGTAAAAGTGATCTTAAAAGGCTTGCCCAAATACAACAGGCAATTTAAAATGCAGGAGGGATCAACATTCCAGAGGTGAAGGGCCACCACTAAGAAGGCTATCTGTGAGCTATCTGTGAAGGTTTCCATGCCCCCCTGCTTACACCAGGGAAAGAGCCTGAGCTCAAATCGCCCCTTCCTTGGGTCCTACAGAATGTGGAGAGCCAAAAGAATCACACCGGAGTCAAGCTCTTGTAGAAAGGTATATTAAAAGTTATTTTAAGCAATAAAGTGATTAAAAAAATACAGAACCTCCTTATGAGAAGGATTTTAGCACTTCCTAAAGGATCTCCAGTGGGGGCTGAACTGGGACTACCATCCATAAAAGCACGGGTCAACCTAATCACCATGGAATGCTGGCTGAAATGTACACGAACAATTCTGAAGTCGTCAGCAGTCAAAACCTAGAGCCCACTTCCATTACAGATCGAATCCATCTAGATCAGGGGTAGTCAACCTGTGGTCCTCCAGATGTCCATGGACTGCAATTCCCATGAGCCCCTGCCAGCGAATGCTGGCAGGGGCTCATGGGAATTGTAGTCCATGGACATCTGGAGGACCACAGGTTGACTACCCCTGATCTAGAGTACATAAACAGTATTGTCTTACATTGCTCTATCCCAGACAATCTAATCAGGCCTGGAAGCTCAGTGAAGGAGCTCCAGAAATGGATCTATCAAATGCACACAGTTCTGGATGATGATATAATTGCTCAGTCCAGAGCTGTCCCTCTTCTTAAACGTTTCAAGAGAATTCACTGCAGATCCTCATATCTGGAGAGTTTGCCATCCTTAACACTCAGGATGGCATTTACTCATTTAAGGTTCCAATCCTTGCCCATAGCGGTGTGTGGTGGTTGATTCTCCCACCTCTGAATGCATCTGCATATGTGATAGGGGAGTGACTGAGGACCTCACGCACTGTGTAATGGACTGCCCCCCCCCAATGATGGACCAAGAGGCAAGTTTATTAAAAGAATACTCCCCACCACCTCAGGCCTCTCAAAAACTGAGTATATGATCTTTTTATTGTCTGACATTGACGCCTACGTTACCAACAGAGTTGCACTGTTTGCTCTTGCTGCTAGGAAAATTAGGTCCAGATTGTGCAATTAGGATTAAAACCCTAATAATTATGGCTCCTTTTTATCTGTAACTTTTAATTACCATGTAGGAACTCAATCGACAACTTTTAAACTCCTTAATTTTAACTGATTTTTGTACTGAACAGTCAATTTGTTTGAAAGGGCCAATGGCTGACTAATAAACTGACTCTGAATCTAAAAGTTATTTAAAGGCTGCAACAGTATAAGGTAGCAGGGCAAGTAACAAGCAGGGCAAGTTTAAAGGGGGAGGGAAGCCCTGTGTCCCCCCCCGGCTATAGCTGGAAGACAAGAATAGTCCAGCAGTACTATTCTCTCTAGAAAAAATACCTTGCCCTTGTGCACAGTTCAGAGTCCAATAACGACTGGTTGGCAGTAAGGCCTGCGAGGAGGCTGGTCTCAAAGGTGCCGTTGGACTCCCGTTTTGTTGTGCTGCTTCAGCCCTCCCTGAATCTCTCTGGGGGTGGGATCCAAGGCTTCGAGGCCTCGTGACTCCGTGTTCTTGCTTCCGTTCCCAGGAATGCCGTCTCAACAGGGCCTCGGATGCCAGCCAGCTCCAGACCCGGATTGAGGTCGCGCTGTCCCACAACCGGTGCATTAGCCGGGACAGGTTTAGGAAGAAGCCCAATTTCATCATTGCCCATTACGCCGGCAGCGTCTGCTATCAGGTGGAAGGCCTGGTAGAGAAGAATAAGGTACAGATCCCGTTGGGAGTTGATCACCATCTACTTACCAAAGTACTTTCTGTGTCACCCATCAGTCCTGCTTAAGTGAGGTGAAGCCAACTGTTACCCAAATTGCTGGACACGTGTCCTAAAACACGTATCTTTGAGCTTGTGGGGAATATTAGCTCAAATGCTGCGAGAGGGGGGTAACTTAGCGTTATCGGATCGTTACCTTTGTATACGAGGGTTATTCCACCTGTAGGAACTCAAGGCAAACACAGATTTAAATGGTAAAATGTTAATATAAGCTTTTATTGAAAGGAAAATAACAAAAGTACACACAAATAGCTAACACACATACAAGCAGTCATATAGAGAAGGGGGAGGAAGAGTGGAAGGCTTGATAGTTACCTGTCCGAGGAGTGGTGGGTCAGAGGAAGGAGCACGAACCAGCGTGGGAGGTCCCGGGTTGGAAGACACTCAGAGTGTCTGTGTGAAGCCACAGTTTTTATAGGATTTTGGGAAGGGGGCTACGTGCCAAGGCTCAGGTAAGCATGTGCTGGAAGTTTCCAGGGTCCCCAGAGATTAGGACAATACCTGGCCAAGTGGGGGGGGGGTGATGGCTGTAAATGGATTTGGATAAAGGTATTAATGGCTCTAAGGAAGAGAGCCATCAGGTCTAGCTGGCAGGGTGTGGGGAGGAAATATCCCCTGGCAGAGGGGCCAAGTGTGAAAAATGTTGCAAGACAAAGGATTTTCCTAGGAGCCCTTAGGCAAACAGGAAGAAGCCAGTCCACTCACTTAGAAATACAATGGGGGGGGGGGGGTCGAGAGTAGGGCATGGAGGCACCTGGATTTCCAAACCTGAGGCAGAGAGCAAGATTTAGTCTGGCCTGGCTTGGCTGACCCTAGCAGTGTCATGGCTTTAGCTTAAGCCTAGACTATTGTGGGGTGCCATTGGTTATAGAAGACAGTGTGCCAAGGCATAAGGCAGGGATCCTGCCATGCGTAACATTCCCCCCCTTCTGTAGTGAATTATATGTCCAATTTATTCACTACAGACCAATGTATAATGCGTTAGTGGCGGCAAAGATTGAAATTCAGACTAGAAATTCAGAGAGAAAAGTGGGGCCATCTTCTGCCACTACAAAAACTACAAAAACTTAAGCCAAATTAAAAACAAAACACATTTAGGAGGGGTTTGGGTGACTTAAGGAAAGCTGTGAAGTTGCCGTTCCTCTTTACCACAACCACTCAAAACTAAATGCAACATGCATGAACTATGAAGTAGCTAAGCGTGAGGTGTCCACCATATGAATAAAGCAATGAACCAATGCAAACTAATACGTTGAGCAAGACAATCTAGCAAACAATAGACAAAAAGCAAATGCAGTGAAAACCAAATTCTATGCAGGCAGGAAACTGTGGGCAATACCTGAGCAATATTTTAGAATGCAAGCATTAGGCAATCCTAAAAATGCTGGCAATGAATATCAAGCAATTTCTATGAAGCAGGCAGAAAGTGTCAGAAACTAAAAAGTTAGACAATGAACTAAGCAATGGCTTCTAATAAGCAATGCAATAAGAACAAGGTAAAGCTAAGCAATTTAGCAAAACTTATATACATAAACTAGCAAACTATTTAAAACTGATACAGGCACAATGCAATAGACAGTGAGTTGAAATACAGGGCACAATACAATTTGGAATACAGACAATACAGTTTGAAAAACTTCCTCCCCCCCTTGTCCCATTGGTAAAGGTGGGAGTGAAGCTGGAGATTCCTTGAATAGTTGAACATGAGGATTGATGAAGATGAGCAACTGGATCAGCAGTTGAATATGTTGATATATATATGCATATATATATTTTGTTGTTGTTGTAAGATATTGCTGGATGATGTTTGCAAACACATAGAATGGTAAAGGGGTTCCTCCATGGGGGTAAAAAGCAACTTTGGCGAGGATCTATTTTATGAGAGAGCCACTGGCAAGAGGTTGTGGCAACAAGCAAATAGCTGGAGATGTGTGCAGGTCCGGGTTAGCTTGCAAGTTGATCTTCTTCCCCCCCTCGTGACTGAAATGGCAGGGGAAGAGGCAGTAAAGGCACTAATCCAGGGCGTCAGAGGGTATGCAGGGTCAGAGATTGCACATAGAAGAAGCAGCAGGCAGGCTGGGCAGCAAGGCTTCATACAGCAGGAGCTGGGGTAAACAGCAAGCATCAGTAGTTCACCAGCAAGTAGGCTGGGGCAGAAAGCGCAGAGCAGCAGGTCATGACCACAGGACACCTCCATAGCAAACGCAGGCAGAGGATCGCTGTCATCTTGACCAGGTCAGGTCTGGAGGTTGGCGAGCAGGATACAGCATACAGGCAGGACCATCAGGAATTGGTTGTGATGCACAAGCCTGGAGCCTCCTTAGGGCAGACTTGGCAGATGTGGGTTGCAAGAATATTTGAGTGGCCCAGGGCATCAACAGCACAGTGGAGCTGAAGAGCTCAAGGGGGAGACACCCAATTGAGAGAGGGACAAAGATTGACAAAAGTTCACTGGAGAAGTGTGTGCAGCTGCAAAGAGTGATGCTGCAAAGTCTGTTGAGGCTGGGCTCAAGTAGGCACCCAGCCTGATGGATATACAGATTAGGAAAAATACTCAAAAATTTAGAGTTTTGAAGACAATGAACTCAAATGAAAGATTGGAGCAGAGGTGTGCCCCCATAAGTGACTGTCAAAAAGATCTACTGTGGTGGGTGCCCACCATTACCTTACAGAGACTGAAAATAGAATTTAAGAGGAGCTAGATGCCATCTCCAGGGAGGGAGATGGAGATTAGAGTGCAATCATAAAATAAGAGAAGGAGGTTGCCAAACTCCTGATGAGTTTGGGAATTTGAGAGAAAACTGATAGATTACTATGGGTGGCTGAAGCAAGATGCTTTGTAGAAATACAGAAAAAGAGAGGAAGTCCTTCAAGTAGTTTTTGGAGGCTAGGTCTACTGGCCTTCTGCACTGTTGTGTAAAAAGGAGCATTCAGAAAAAGAATCAAAGAGACAAAATTAAAGGTTCCTGCAAACATGTAGCACATGGTCTGTGAATGAATAGATTAGCAGCTCAAATACAAATATATATATGAGGGGGAAGAAAAGAAGAATTGCTAGATAGAATCTGGTCAATTGCTTCCCAAGTTAATAAGCACAAAAAGAAATAGAAGCTCTGATATGCAATAGATTAAAAGCATAAGCAGAAAACATACTACAGATTTTTCTCTATAAGGAACATAAGATAAATCAAAACACAAAAAGAAAGCTTCAAAAACAAAACTTGGATTGTGATCTATAAAGATCTTGCTATAAAGAGCACAAGAGAGGACTCCTAATTAAAAGAGGACTCAAAAACATGGCAAAAGAATTTGCAAAATATTGTGGATTGACATAAACAATCTAAAAAGTTAGAGCACATAAGCACAAATCTAAAAGCAAAGGTTTCTAGAAACTTGTTTTTCAGATTGAGATCTGCCTGCTGGTAGGCCAGGCTGATTAGATGTCAATTTCTTCTTTTAAAAGTTACATTGGAGTACTGTTGAGAATATGAGTGGGAAAGAATGAATGAGAAGAACATGAAGATGAAGTCAGAGTCCCATTACACAATAGTGTGTCAAAAGAATGGTGTTTTTAAGGAGGAAAGACTGTTCCTCTGTACATACACAGAGTGCATTTTCATAGGAGTCAGGCTGAGTGGAAGCCTGAGTACCCAAAATGAAAGGTCTGTATGAAGCTTTCTAAACATATTCAAAACAAAAACAAAATTGCAAAAACAGATTTTTAAACAAAATTGTCTTATGCAAAGAGGGAAAAAAATGTTAACTGCCAATTAAAATTTGAAATAGGAAGTAAAAATGTCAGAGGGAAAAGCTATGGAGGGAATGCTTTTTCTCAAAGAGAAAATATTTCAAATATTAAAAGCAGCCAAAATTGTCTTAAAATAAAAACTAAAACAAAACATATTTTAGAACAGAACTATTTTACTGTACTCTCCCCCCCTTAGATTCTCTCTGAGGTAGGGGTCAGTCTTTAAAGAAACAAAACTTCTTCCCTTCCTGATTTGGGAAGAAGGAATACTTTCAGTCCTTTGTTATGTGGATTAGTTGCCTGGATGGGGGAGAGCAAGGCATGAGTCATGGGGCTTAGTGCCTAGGAGGGCAGTTAGACAAAGAGAGTCTGTTTTAAGATTGCAAAATAGTGGCTGTTTCAGTGTGACTGCAACTATAGCTGGAGGCTCTACCAATTGCAGCCAAATTTAAAATTTGAAAATTTGAAAGTAAAAATGGAAGCACACATGTTAAATTAACTCAGTGGCACTGGAACCATTTGTGGAAGTTGAGAAAATAATTGGAAATCTGTTAACTTTAGGGAAGCTAAGAGAAAATTGAAAAGGAATGTTGTCCTTGCAACAAATTCTTCCCTGTTAAAATAATGGTTGTCACCTTGGATTTTGGAACTCTGTACAGGTTCAGAGGCAGGGTTTCCTTCCTGACTCTGTGATGGGGGAACTGAGAATATTTCCTCTTCTTTAAAGACAAGAGGTGAAGCTGGGTTACTGGATCTTCTGTATTTTCTTTTCAATTTATTATCTGTGTGGCTTTGGAAATCCAGGACATTTTGCAAATGGGTTTTTACATTTAAAAGTTCACCCTGGAATTCCTTGTTTTTCTCATTAAGATCCTTAATTTCTAAATCTTGTTTCTGGGTAAGTGTTTTAAATTTCTCTATTTCCTTCTGCCAATCCTTAGGGGATTCAGAAGAAATTTCTGTGGGCCTAGTTCTTGTCTCCATCTCTGGCTCATATCTGAGCATTTTCCTGGTTTTCCTCTTCCTCATGGCCTTCACAAAGGCACACATGAGCACAGATGTGGGTTGGTTATCATACTGGGTCATGTCTGCCCCAGTATTTCTAAGTTCCCGCCACAGAAAAATCCGGTCCCTAATTTTATTCTGCCACTGAGGGACAGAATCTCTATTAGGTTTGGGATTGTTCTGGGGGAAGTTATTGGAAGAAAAACCACTCTGTGGCTTATCCCTGTTTTGGACAGGGGAAGGTGGCTGTGGGAACTCTGCCTGGTGGAGGGAGAGTCTCCCATATGCTAGGACAAGCTTGTCCAGAGGCTGCTTATGGAACTGGGCCATGTCCAGTCCGGCTTTCCTGAGTCTAGCCCAAAGATGTTTCCGCAAAGAGGCATCTGAGCTCTGTTGCTGATTGGGGGCTGCTACGCTCGGCAAAGGATTCCCAGATGGGGGTGGAGGAGCGATAGCTTGAGAGCTTTGGGAAGTTCCTGTGCCCTGTGCAGGCAGATTCTTCCCTGCTTTGAAGCTATTGCTTCTGCCGTTGCCTCTCGGGCCCTTTTCCAATTGAGCCCGTGGTGGGTCCACGTTCCCGTTCCCTCTAGGGCGGGAATGGGGGCCATTGTTGGCATAGGTGACCACTTGTACTGGCTCCTGACTACTCTGTCTCTTCTTCCCCGATGGAGGAGGAACTGGACCTGTCAATCTCACTATGTCCGCGATGTGTCGGAGCTTCTCCTCAAGCTCACCCCAGTTCAAAGAGGCTGCATTGGTCGGGCCCATCATAATCCGTGTTGGATTATTGATGCCTCCCAGGACGGCCTCCTTGAACTCGGGAGTGTTGTACTGGGGGACACCGTTGCCGTCCACCCGGACAAAACCAGATAGCAGACCCAAGAACTGCTTGCGGCTGCAATATACATCTGCACCCTCATCCGCTTTCTGCCTGTCCATGTAAAACAAGCCAGGGAGCGGCTGAGCTGGCCAGAGTATTCTGGCTACCTCGCGGATCCACTCTAGACGCGGAAGCGTGTTCAGCCCTCTAGATGCAACTGCCGAGTTCAAGACAGCTAGGTCAGACCCTGACATGCAAAGTCGCGCTAGCCGGCACAAGTCCTCCGCAGTGGCATCAGTGTGCTGGTAATAAACCACCGAAAGCCACTGTACTCCAGTGTCCTTGTCTAGAGGTCCAAGCCAGTCTGCTACTACTTTAACCTCATGTGGTTTCCAAGCTAGGGTCTTTCTGATCTCTTGTTGCTCCACGGGATCACCCTGGGTGGTCCGCTGAACCCATTCAGTTTGGACTGGGTTTGCAGGGGCCAGATTTACCCAGTCAGGGCTTACTGGTAGACTGCTAACAGCCTCCTCTGGCAAGGGCTCAGATGGAACCAAACTTGGCAGACTGGGAAGGCCATTAGGGCAAATGACAGAGATCAGGGCATTCTGACTCCCTAATCTCTTTTTCAGGGCTTCTACTTCCCTGTAGCATGCATCATGACTGACTTGTGCATGTTTGGCCACATTGTTCTCCACTAGGAACTGTGCAGCTCCCTTGATCTTAACTAGCTCTGCTTCTAGCTCGAGAATGCAAGCCTCTGCTACCTCAGCTCTCTGCCCTGTGGCTTTGAGCTGGCTCTCCAGCCTCTGGATGGTTTGAAGCTGATGAGCCTTCTCCACCCGTGCACTCAAGCGCTCAGTTCTCATGTCCTCCATCTCGTCAGAGAGGTGGATGATATGAGCCTCACGCTGTTCGAGCTGAGCTACCTGATCCTTCAATAGGGCATCCTTCTCTTCTAGGGCATGTTGCAGCTCAGCAATCTGGGCTACACTGTCCTGAAGGGCAACAAACATACCCCAAGTGGCATAAGAGTCCTTACTGCCACCCCCGAGCTTCCTGGTGTTACACCATTCTTGGAAAGCCTCGGTAAGGGTTTCCAGGGGGTTGGAGCTTTTAAAAGCTCCCGGGCGCCAGGGGTTCTGGCCGCCCTTCTTGGTCACCCAGAGTGTCAATCTGTCTGCCGGTTCCTTACGGGCAATCAGGCCAGTCAGATTGAATCTGGATGCCATTTCTTCCTATTAATTTCCAAGATCTTAAAGGGGACGGGGCTTGGTTTTCTGGCTTCTTGTCACTGGGCAAGCAAGCACAGAGGGGATGAGTTTAGGGGCAGCCGCTGCTCGTCTCTTAAACAGCAGGGGAGAGAGGGAAAAGGATCCCGTGGAGTTTAACCTCTTACGGGTATGGCTAGTTTGTTTTTGGCTGAGAATGGCCGGGGCTCTTCTCAGTTCAGGGCAAAAACTACCAAAAACCAAGCAGATGGCTGATTTTTCCAATCAAGGTTGCCAGAGCGCACTTGATCCTCGGGAAAACCACCGAAAACCTGAAGGTATTTTTAGGGAAGAGATCACTGGGGGATTTTCTTGCGGCTTCTATATCCTTCAAAGCGGCAAGGGGAAAAGGGGGAAGGGCTCCCGTCAAGGCACGTCCTTACGGGGTTTGGCTAGTTTTCTTATTTTATACCGAGATGGCCGGGGCTCTCTCTCGATTCAGGGACAAAACTACCAAGAAAACCTGAGGGTACCGGCTAATTTATTTGGTTAGGATCGCCCTGGCTTTCCTGAACACGGGGAAAATTACCAAAACCTGGATCATCTGAGCTTCGCAAAGCCCGCTTGAGTTCTCGTGCCACTCCCGACACTCGAAACTCCAACTCCTGCGGCCGCAGGGCAGTTTTGTGCTACAGAGAGCGACTCTGCTTGCACAGATTTTAGCAGTAGGGGGATTTTCCTGGTCCTTCCTACAGCTAAGAGGAATTTTGCCTAACGCCTTCCTACGCTTGGCTAATCCCTAGGTGTTGGGTGCGTTTCGTCCACCCGCCCGTCTAAGCCTAAGAAAACCTTGCCTCGGTGTTCCTAGCCTTAAGAAAACTGTTGTTGGGTGCGTGTCGTCCACCCGCCCGTCTAAGCCTAAGAAAACCTTGCTTCGGTGTTCCTAGCCTTAAAGGAAACTAATCTCCAGCAGGAGAAAACAATAGCAAAAGGGTAGAAAAGAGAGAGAGAGGCCAACCCTTTTAGAAAGCACACTTCCAAGAGCACATTCACACACTTATGCCAAGAGTTCAAACGGGCTTTTCCCCTTACGTCCGGGTTACTGGAGAGTGCCGTGCGTCCACTTTACTCCCGAGTAAGCCTGGGGCAATTGCCCGCGAGATCCACCATAATCTGTTACCCAAATTGCTGGACACGTGTCCTAAAACACGTATCTTTGAGCTTGTGGGGAATATTAGCTCAAATGCTGCGAGAGGGGGGTAACTTAGCGTTATCGGATCGTTACCTTTGTATACGAGGGTTATTCCACCTGTAGGAACTCAAGGCAAACACAGATTTAAATGGTAAAATGTTAATATAAGCTTTTATTGAAAGGAAAATAACAAAAGTACACACAAATAGCTAACACACATACAAGCAGTCATATAGAGAAGGGGGAGGAAGAGTGGAAGGCTTGATAGTTACCTGTCCAAGGAGTGGTGGGTCAGAGGAAGGAGCACGAACCAGCGTGGGAGGTCCCGGGTTGGAAGACACTCAGAGTGTCTGTGTGAAGCCACAGTTTTTATAGGATTTTGGGAAGGGGGCTACGTGCCAAGGCTCAGGTAAGCATGTGCTGGAAGTTTCCAGGGTCCCCAGAGATTAGGACAATACCTGGCCAAGTGGGGGGGGGGTGATGGCTGTAAATGGATTTGGATAAAGGTATTAATGGCTCTAAGGAAGAGAGCCATCAGGTCTAGCTGGCAGGGTGTGGGGAGGAAATACCCCCTGGCAGAGGGGCCAAGTGTGAAAAATGTTGCAAGACAAAGGATTTTCCTAGGAGCCCTTAGGCAAACAGGAAGAAGCCAGTCCACTCACTTAGAAATACAATGGGGGGGGGGGTCGAGAGTAGGGCATGGAGGCACCTGGATTTCCAAACCTGAGGCAGAGAGCAAGATTTAGTTTGGCCTGGCTTGGCTGACCCTAGCAGTGTCATGGCTTTAGCTTAAGCCTAGACTATTGTGGGGTGCCATTGGTTATAGAAGACAGTGTGCCAAGGCATAAGGCAGGGATCCTGCCATGCGTAACACAACTGGGGGGGGGGGAGTGGTGGACCATGGGAAAAATTCCTGTGAGCCATCTATGTGGGTTTCTTGCCGTGAATGATGGCCAACCTGACATCCATGGACTACAGTTACCATGAGCCACTGCCAAAGCCATGATGTCAGGGACTTATGATCATTGTAGTCCATGGAGAGCCACAGTTTGGCCACCACTGGCCAAGATAGATGAACCATGATCTGAGGGGAGCCACCATCTATGGAGACAGCCAATCTCTGGATATCGGAGTTGGGGAGCAGGAGCAGGAGAAGACCTCGGCTTTTATACCCTATTGTTGGACCTCCAAGTCAAATGATTGGTTGCGGTTTGTGAAACAGGATGCCGGGCTAGATGGACCACTGACCACATCCAGCAGGACTCTTCATGCGTTCTTATCCAGCACAGCACCTGTCTTGGTCATAAGCTGGAGTGTGTGCTTAAGAGGAACGGGGACTCCATTGATGAGTCTCCCACTTTGCTTGCAGAAAGTCTCAGGTTCAATCTCAACATCTCCACTTGGCAGGAATTGACAGCAGAGGCACGGGGGTCATTCTTTGGTCATTCAAGGAAATGCGTAAAAATGGAATCATTTAGGAGAACATGGTTATAAAAGTAACAAGGCTGCATTAAAATGTATTGTTCCGTTACGCTCTTTGTGAACTGCCCTGAGCCTTATGGGAGGGTGGTATACAAATACAATAAATAATAAAATGGCGTTGTTTAGGAGGCTGCGTTATAAAGGATCAGGGTTTGGGGCCGAGAGAGTGGTCAGCTCAAAGACAAAATGGTGCCCCAGGAGGTGGGGCCAGCCACAAAATCTCAGGGAGTGAGATCACGCGTAGCTCGAATAGTGTCTCTGAAGTAACTCTTCAGAAGCTCTGTTTAACAAGATTAGTTTTGATTTTTTTAATTATTATATATTTTTATTTACTTACATCTGTGACATTTAGCTGCTCTTAATATTTGCGCAGTAGCCTCCTGGGCGGAGCTGGCCTGGCCTCTGTAGCAAAGCATCCTGATTGGCCTGTGGACAGAAACAGAGGCTGGCCCGGCCCCCGATAAACCTGGCGAGGGTCAGTTTGGTGCAATTCTGGGGATTCATATTTGTGACTTGCAGAATCCATTTATGCTTATCTGAATTGACCCCTGATTGAACTGGCGACACAGTCCTTGCTTAAGCCGTCTCCAACTGACAATTTCGTGTTTTTTTAATCATTCCTCAAGGACCCCGTGCCCACAGAACTGATCCTGCTGCTTCAGCAATCCCAGGATCCTTTGCTTCAGAAGTTATTTCCTGCGTCAGCAACAAGCCAAAAAACAAACCCAAACAACGTCAAGACTCAGACAAAACCAGTGGTTGTAACAGTGGTGTCTAAATTCAAGGTTTGTCGCTTGCCGATTTTGAATCGTCTGTCCTCATCGACACCTAAACACACGGTTTGATTCCCCACTCCTCCACATGCAGCCAGCTGGGTGACCTTGGCCTCGACACAGCACTGAGAAAACTGTTCTGACCGAGCAGGAATATCAGGGCTCTCTCAGCCTCACCTCCCTCACAGGGTGTCTGTTGTGGGGAGAGGAAAGGAAAGGTTGATTGGAAGCCGCTTTGAGACTCCTTCGGGTAGAGGAAAGCGGCATATAAGAACCAACTCTTCTTCTTCTTCAGTGATCTCAGGGCTCTCTCAGCCTCCCCTCCCTCACAGGGTGTCTGTTGTGGGGAGAGGAAAGGGAAGGCGACTGTAAGCCGCTTTGAGCCTCCTTCGGGTAGAGAAAAGCAGCATATAAGAGGCAACTCTTCTTCTCCCCTGTCATGTTCTCCTAGGGCTCCCTTGAGACGCTGATGCAGCTCCTGAACAGCACCACCCCACACTACATCAGATGCATCAAGCCAAATGCAGATTGTGCACCCGCCGTCTTCCAGAAGGACAAGGTAATGCTTATCCCGGGCAGCTGCAACCAAGTGGATTGTGTCCTGGCCAGTGGCAGTTGGTGCGCAGCCGACTGATTTGGCCCCTGTCAGCATCTCTGAAAGCTGCCTTGGGAGGCTGGAACTGCACACTCACACAGATTAGGCCCCCCATGAAGGAACTTTTGAAGATTTGTAAATCAGCCGTGCAAATTTGAACCAAACCTGTCTAGCGGACAGATCCCCATGTCTGCTGTGACTGTCTTGCTGACGGGTCTCCCTCTGCAAAAGCTGATCTCCCAGAACATTTTAGAGGGCCCATGCTGCTTGATCGCCTGGAGGCAATCATGGTTCGTCACAGGCGATCAAGCAAATGGCTGTGGGGCATTAATGCTATCAGGACGTGCCTAACAACCCGAAGGAAGGCATGGCAGGGAAGAATTGAACTGTAGTTCAGTGTGCTAACTGCCGTGCTCTTGGGTCTGTTTCTAAAGTCCGTGTGGTGTTGCAGCTGGAGAGTTCCAGATCCCATGCAGCCATGAAACTCACTGGACGTGCTTGAGCCAGGCACTCTTCCTTTCTCAGCCTGAACCTGCCTTGCAGGGTTGTTGTGAGGGCAGTGGGGAAGAAATTCTTGTCGGCAAAGATCCCTGGATACCCTTGGGACACCCAATCTTTCTCAGCCTAAACATGATTGTGAGGATAACATAGGGAGAAGGGAGACCTTGAAATCCTCGGCAGAAGTGCAGGATGAACATCAAATGATGAAATAATAAATGAAACCTCCCTTGCCTGGCAGGTTCTGTGTCAGCTGGAGGCATCTGGCATTGTGGAAACAATCAACATCAGCGCAGCTGGCTTCCCGATCAGGTACGGCTGCAAAAATCGCATTTCTTCCGACATTGTGAGATCTCCCCGGGCCCCCCTTATGCCCCCCCCGGGCCCTCCTTCCACTCCCTTTGATGCTCTCTCTTCCAGCAGTTGAATCCGAGACCCGTGAGGGGGCCCAGTGGATAGTACCTCTTCGGACAGCGGTTGAGGGAGGTCCACTTTGGAATACTTCCCTAGGCCCCCCAAATGTATCCCTGCAAGTAAACATCTAGCTCTGGCTCTGCCCTCTTTTCTCGTACTAGCTTGCACCGACAGAGGTTTTCCAAGAAGGACCTCCTCGTGCTTGTATTTCATTCTCTGCAGTATTGGTTGGTTCACCTGATTTGGTGGAAAGTTTGGGCAGGCCAAGGGGAGCACACACTGGCTGGTCATTGGAAACCTGGGAAACAGGATGCCAGGCCAGAAGGGCTTCCCAGGGCCTCAGGCTGACCTGTCGTCTCTGCCTTGACTGGCAGGATCTCCTTCAAAAGGTTCGCTGAACGGTACAAAGTGCTGAAGAGGTCACGGAAGCACACCCCCAGGGCCGCACAGAACGGAAATGGCTGCTTCCACCACGTGGAAAACGGTATGTTCTTCTCTAGTGCGTCTTTCTCGTCCCTGGGAAGGACGGCGGGGCTGAATTACTCTTCCCCACTGGACCCATTCACGTCGCCCCAACTCTTCCACCAGATTCCTTTTTGCTTTGACTGTCCATCTTCCAGAAGACAGTTTCTGAAATATGGGTAGGACAAAGAATGAATGAATGAATGAATGAATGAATGAATGAATGAATGAATGAATGAATGAATGAATGAATGAATGAATGAATGAATGAATGAATGAATGAATGAATGAATGACGTGGCAGCATGCACATCAGGTTTACACCCACCATTCCAGGAACAGTTACATATCTAGGGTAGACTGTCAACTCCGGAGGGTGTCTTTCCCCTTTATCAAGGTACAAGCCCTCATGGCCATGGGTTGGCTGTATTCTGACTGTGGAGAATTCTTGAGGGGACCATACAGTCTCTAGTCCTCTTTCTCTCTTATGGCCGAGGAGATAGGCATGTAAGTGTGGGCAAAAAGCCAACTCTGAGAGCCCAGATGTTCAACTGTAGTCCTGCCCTGGCTGGCCCGCCCTGGCCAGATTTCCTCAGATCCCAGAAGCTAAGCAAGATCAGCCTTAGTTCGTCCTTGGATGGGAGACCTTCAGGAAAGTCCAGGGTTGCTCCCCAGAGACAGGCAATGGCAAGCCACCTCCAAACATCTCCTGCCTGAACCCCCCCCCCAGGGTTGACAGAAGCCAGCTGCACCTTGACAGCACCTCCCACCACTACCCTTGGTGAGCAAAAGTAGATGGAAGTGGCCGGGGGGGGGGGGGGGGGAGACTGTGGCCACCTTCTCCCTATTGTTTTCTCTGTGCTCGTCCACATTATGGTTGTCTAGAGCAGGGGTAGTCAAACTGTGGCCCCCCCAGATGTCCATGGACTACAATTCGCTGGCAGGGGCTCATTGGAATTGTAGTCCATGGACACCTGGAGGGGCTCAGTTTGACTCCCCTTGCTCTAGAGGCTGGATTACTGCAATGCCCTCCCCGTGGGTCTTCCCTTAAAGACAACTTGGAGGCTCCAGCAGGAACACTGCTAGTCTCTGGCAGGGAGTGGACCCTCCGCATTACGCCCTTCATGCAGGCGCTCTCTGGGTTGCCACTCAGTTAACAGGATCTAGCGAGCATCTTCCAGTCCTTCGTGGATTTGGTCCTACCCATATATGTGCAGGACCCCCTCTCCTGCTATGCTTCACTGTGACCGCATTCCTCATTGGGGGAAAACCTCCTGCAGGCGCCACCCTGCAGACTCGTAAAATGGACAGCACCCCTTCCCTCGCAGTCCCCGTGGGAGCTCTCACATTTTGGAATGAAGAAGACGAAGAGTTGGTTCTCATACTCCACTTTTCACTATCTGAAGGAATCTCAAAGCGACCTTTAATTGCCTTTCCTTCCTCACCCTACAACAGACACCCTGTGAGGGGGGTGGGGCTGAGAGAGCTCTGACAGAACAGCTCTGGGAGAACAACCCTAGCAGGACTGTGACTGGCCCAAGGTCACCTGGCTTGCTGCATGTGGAGGACAGAGAATCAAACCCAGCTTGCTAGATTAGCTGCTGCCAAGCTGGCTGTCTGCCTGAGACTGTGTGGAAGAAGAAGAGTTGTTTCTTATATACCGCTTTTATCTACCCAAAGACGTCTCAGAGTGGCTTACAGTTGCCTTCCCTTTCCTCTCCCCACCACAGGCACCCAGTGAGGGAGGTGAGGCTGAGAGAGCTCTGGTATTCTTGCTCAGTCAGAACAGTTTTATCAGTGCTGTGGTGAGCCCAAGGTTGCCCAGCCGGCTGCATGTGGGGGAGTGCAGAATCGAACCCGGCTCACCAGATTAGAAGTCTGCACTCCTAACCACCACACCAAGCTGGTTAGGGGGAGAGGTTCCGGAGTCCTGGCCTGGCTGGTGGACCTCCTGATAGCTCCTGATTTTTTGCCTCTGTGTGACACAGAGCAGTAGATCAGATGGGCCATGAGCCTGAACCCACCTGCCCCCTCTTCTGTTGTTAGGACTTCCCCAGGGATGCCCTGCATGCTTGGCATTCGGGGCAGACCCACGGAAGGACTTCTGGAGTTCTGACTCCTGTGCCCTGCCTGCTTCCTTGCCACTCCCCAAGTAAAACTAAAAGCTGCACTGTGTAAAATGAAGTGTACCATACGCGGGTGCCCTGTCCGTACTGCTGTGAAGTTTTTTCATAATTTCCCTTTCTGTGCCTGTCAGATTCCTTGCCTGACACCCTTTGCGTCTTCCTACCTCTCTTGGACTCCTCTCCTACACACTGCCTCTCTGCAGGACTCTTTCCCACAAACTGCCTCTCTGTCTTAGGCTGTTCCTTTAACAGACCCTGGTCATCTCTCCAGCCAGTACAGGTAAGCTGAGGCTAGATCAGATCTCTCCATCTTGGAGTCAAACGACATGCAGTGTCAGCAGACCTCTATGCATAAGTCGGCCTAAACCACACAGGAGGGTGGGTGGGTGGCTTTCAGGTGCAACAGAGGAGGCCTGAATTCTCCCACCATGCCAGGTTCAGCAGTGGAATAGGCTGCCTAAGGAGGTGGTGAGCTCCCCCTCACTGGCAGTCTTCAAGCAAAGGTTGGAGACACACTTTTCTTGGATGCTTTAGGATGCTTAGGGGTGATCCTGTGTTGAGCAGGGGGTTGGACTAGATGGCCTGTATGGCCCCTTCCAACTCTATGATTCTATGAATATATAAGCAAAAGTTAATCTTGTTACATTAGTAAACTGTGTCATAGCATCCAAACGCAGCCACATGATAACTCCCTGCCAAACCAGCCAATCAAACCCGTCGAACCCATTTGTAGTTCACAAAGACATGTCAGAAATAAAACTGTCAGTGATCCATGGCAGTAAATAGTAGGGTGTGAGCCATGGATCACTTGGCTTTGACAGTACATCGCAGTGGAGGGAACTGCCAAAAAACTATATAAGCACGCTGTGAAAAAGGCCTGTGCAGATGTAGAAGAAGAAAAAGATTTGGTTTTTCTACCCATTTTTCGCTACCCGAAGGAGTCTCAACGTAGCTTACAATCGCCTTCTCTTCCTCTCCCCGCAACATAAACTGCTCTGAGAACCGATCTAACAGGGCTGTGACAAGCCCAAGGTCACCCAACTGGCTGTATGTGGAGGAGCAGGGAATTAAACCCGGCTCACCAAATTAGAAGCCACTGATCTTGACCACTACAGCATGCTAGCCTTATTACAGACCTCATTAAAGTTGTGTCTGATTTTATAGCATGCACTGAAAAGTATACTCTATTACAATCTGTAGTACATTGATTGGGATCAATTTGAAATAAATTTTCCTGCAAGACTGAAGACTATATAGAATCATAGAATCATAGAGTTGGAAGGGACCTCCTGGGCCATCTAGTCCAACCGTGTATGCAAGACACTCAACCCCTTCGCTCATCCACTGTAACCTGCCACCCCCTTGAGCCTTCACAGAATCAGTGGTAGAAGTATTTGGATGTCCTAGCTCAAAGGGAGTTGCTCCAGTTGAAATGCTGAGAATATGAAGGGAGAAATCAGAGAAACTTTGCCAAAGAAGTCTTAATAGGATAAAGTGAAGAATTGGAATCCAGGCACTCTGTTTTCAAAGCTTTTTATTACTTCCTGATTCCACCGGATTTATGGGATTTACATCCTCCTGTCTCTGTTATTGAGAGCAGGAGGTGTGAATCCCAAGAGAGTGCAGCAATAACTTGGACTCCCATTCAGTCTACTGATGTAATGATATGTGAAAACATAATTTTTGTAGTAAGGTAAAGGTATCCCCTGTGCAAGCACCAAGTCATGTCTGACCCTTGGGGTGATGCCCTCTAGCGTTTTCTTGGATGACTCAATGGTGGTTTGCCATTCCCTTCCTCAGTCATTACCATTTACTCCCTAGCAAGCTGGGTACTCATTTTACCGACCTCGGAAGGATGGAAGGCTGAGTCAACCTTGAGCTGGCTGCTGGGATCGAACTCCCAGCCTCATGGTCAGAGCTTCAGACAGCATGTTGGCTGCCTTACCGCCCTGCACCACAAGAGGTTCAATTTCTGTAGTACACCCTATTAAATAGAGTATAATTAGGGTATACCTTTCAGTGCAATCTCTAAAGTCAGGCACTATTTCAATAAGGCCTCCTTGATTACGTCTGCAGAAGCTCTTTTCACAGTGCCCTTCATAATGCCCTTTGGCCTGGAATTGGGGCAGTCCTGCCTTTCCGGGCTAAGGTCTGCTTCCCTTGCATGTGGTTTGTCCTTGGTCTGGCACACAAATCCGTGGGTTTTGGCCTGATGGCAGCAAGGTTGGAAGGGCCAGGAAAGCCAGCCTCTCAGACATCGCCTCATTTGTGTCTCCTCTTGCAGGCTGGACTCCAGCTCAAGATGATTGTGACACGTTTCAGTCTACTGCTCAGGACATTCTCCAAGAAATGCACCCGAATGCTCCTCCTCCGCTCCAGCCGGGAGGGAAAAAAACCTGCAGCAGGGCCGTGTCTTGTGGCAAAACCAAAGTATTTATGACTCACTCCATGGTAAATACACAGGGTGGACTTTGGAGATTTCAGGGGAGGGGGGGAGGGGTGTGCAATTCATTCAGAACTGAGGGCCCTCCTGAAATTCAGCATGAGCAGCACTATTAACAAAACCATGTGGCATTTCTGTGGAAGCAGAAAACAATTCAGTTACGAGTGAATCTCGGTTTGCCAGTTTACAAGTTTCTAGACCTCATGGCTTTATGCATGTGAGTAATGGCAGGATTTGGAGGCCAAACAGATTCCGGGGAGGGGGGGGGGTCATTGTGGCCTTCAACTGGTATTCCTTCCTCATGCACATCTATGCAGGTTTACATAAGTACCCAGGTCACAGAACGAGGCAGGGATGGGGGAGAAGGCAGCCTCTTTCAACTGATGCCCACCTTTAGGGACACGATGTATACATTGGGTGGGGAGGACAGTGGAATTGCTTGGCTATTTATTTATTTATTTTCCTATTTTCATCCCACCACTTTCGATGGCGACTCGTTGGCAGGTCATGACTCTCTTAGATTCTCAAGCACTTGGGACGTTGTCCTTTTAAAAGTCCAATAATCTGGTGCCACTGGCAGGTCAGCAAAATACTGTTCTCAGTGTCTGTAACCGCTAAGCGACATCTGTCTCCACTGTGAGTAATAGCAGACTAACCACCGGTGTGGGACTTATTTTCAATAGGGACAGCTAAACAAAACCTTCACCAAAAAGGTTTCCAAGGATGGCATTGAGCGTATGCCTTATGACGTTCCAGAACTGAGCTGAGGAGCCCATTTAAGCCCTGTGTGGGCAGCGCAAGGATAGGAGCGCATGATTTCGGTCTTTTGCCACATTGAAGCGCTGAATATCGATTGTACAGACTCTTGGCGACCGTATTTTGCTGCTTGCCAGGGATCATTGGACTTGTTGCTTCATTCGGTCCCTGCCTGTAAGTGGCTGGGTTGGCTTCACCCGGAGGTTTTGTGCTGCTTCTCGCAGCTGGAGCTCCTGGAGGCCAGGCGTGCCCGAGCCCTCTCGGAGAGTGCTTTCTGCATCCAGTGCTGCTGGAGGCGGTCCAAGAGGCGGAAGCAGGCAAAGCAGAGGCAGGCTGCCACCGCCATCCAATCAGGTGAGAGGAAAGGTGACAGGCGGGTGGGGGGAACCAAGGAAAAGGTGTCTGACAAATGCTCAGTATCCGAGGCGGTTTCAGCAGAATGCAGGGCAGTTTCAAGCGTTCTCTGCTCCTGCAGGGATTCTCGCAGGGGAATATGGACTGGGAGGGGGCCCAGCCAAATCCTGCAAAGTGCATTCTCAGGGTCACAGGGCTGATCCTTCCTTGCACATCCTGCCCTTCCTCTGAGGGGCATGGGACAGATTGGGGGGGGGATGTCAGTGCAGGGCCCACAGCCAGGCATGGAGGGCATGACACACTGTGCAGTTGCACAACCAGAGCGGGAACCTTTGAGCACTTGGAGAGCTGCCTTTTGCAGAGTCAGATCAGTGATTGCTTTAGCTCTGCAGTGTCTGCTGTGAGTGGCAGTCGCTCTCTTGAGATCTGCGCCATCTTCACTGGTGCGATGCTTGGGACCAAGGCCCACCAAGAGAGGCTGCCCACTGCCTCTCTGCACGAGCCCTGTTGCATCCTAGCCTCTTTCCTAACAGCCCTTACTCTGGCCAGACTGGCTGATTCACTCGTGGATCAGTGACCAGCTCTCAGGAGAGATTGCTTGCTCTAGGCCAGGGTTCTGTGAGATCTGGGGTTTCCTGATGACCCTGGAAGGGTTTCCCAAAGGGGAGGGGTGTTAATATATAAGATAATTTTATATAAAATGTGTTAAACATTTATTGGGTGACGTGATGGCCCTGAAGGGGGTGGGAAGGGGAGGGGCCCCAGCTGGGCATGTCCACAGCTCTGCTTCCCAGCCATATTCTGCACGATTGCTCCACTTCTGGTGTTTCTCGAAGCCTCAAGAATGTTTCAGGGGGTTCTCAACGGTGAAAACATTCAGAAAAACTGCTCTGGGCCTTTGCAAGATTATCTCGGGTGGAAACAAAAGGGGGAAGGGGCTTGAAAATGGGTATTTCTCACAGGTTAAAACATTTTGGTGCAAGAGTGATGGAAGTCTCCAACTTTTAATTGGGAGGTGGAAAGGTGGGGGAGACAGATAGGGACGGGGAAAGTATACTGGGGCGGGTATGATTTCCATTCACTCCATCCCAGCTCTTGCCTGCTTGTGAGTTTTGGGGGGCATTTCCCCCCTTGCTTTGTGGTGCGGACCCCTGCGGATTTTCTCAACATGCTTCTCCCCCCCCCCTTTGCCAGCTGTTCGCGCATGGCTAGCCAGGAGACGTTTCCAGAGACTGCGCAAAGCTGCTACGGTTGTGAAACGGACATGGAGAAAATGGAAGGTGAGGGACAAACGGGGTCGGTGCTGACCAGCCGTTGGGTGGAAGCTGGGAGGGCGAGCGCTGGGTTCCCAGGAAGGACAGGAAAAGCATTGGCTTTGATGGTTGGGTGTGAAGCAATGAACAGCAACTATCCACTGCTCAAGGGTAATGTATCCTGGAGCGGAAGAAAATTCTTAAGCCGAGGCTGGAGAGCCATCTGATGGAGAGGCTGATGCTGTGAAGGATCAAGGGGGTGGCAGGTGACAGTGGAGGAGCGAGAGGGATGTGAGTGTCTCACATGGTGCAGGGGGTTGGCCCCAGGGGTCCCTTCCAACTCTATTATTCTATGAAGGTATGGTGTGCAGACTTCATATTTTTAATAATCTTTCTTTAAATACCAACTCAAGTTTCTAGCCTATATGATTGCAAAGATGCCAGAAGGTATACCAGGGCATGGTGAAATCAGAGCCTTTGGAATGAGAGTCCTTATCCCCTGACCCCCTGACCTGTGGGTGCCAAAGGGCAAGAATTGCAAAACAAATTACACCCACATAAGTGAAACTTTGCTTTAAATCAAGATGCGCAGCCATGTGTGAGTCATAAAAACTCATCCCCTGCCACACATTTTGTCCGCCTTTAAGGTGCTCCTGGACTCTTTCTGTTTTCTGATTCTGTGAAATCTCCATCTTTGAATCTGTTCTGAAATTCCACCTGCAATAGGTTCAGTACTTTGATGTGTCTTTCAACATTGAATTGTACATTCCCTTCCTCCTCAAATTTTAGTCCATTGCCGCATGAGAAGTCTGAAAAGTTACCTTCACTAACTTGCTTCACAAAATGTTTAGTTTTGCTTCAGAAGCTTTCAATTCAGTAATGTCACACACAGGTTTTCCTTTCCCCTTCAACCTTGGATTCAATGTGTTCAGATAAAAAATCCATTCAGGATCAGAAAGTATTTCTTGACTTTTTCCTTTGTCCTTAATCAGTTCTCTCAGGGCTCTCTCAGTTGCATCTACATCAGGGTATCTGCTATGAGGAGAGGAAGGGAAGGCTGCCTTGAATCTTTTTTATGGAATAAAAAGTGGGGTTCAAAAACCAACATTGTTTTGTAATCTGGAGAAATGGGTTTGATTCCTCCCCTTACTCCACATGCAGCTGGGTGACCTAAGGCCAATCACAGTTCTCTCAGAGCTCTCTCAGCCTCACCTTTCTTACAGAGGGTTTGTTGTGGGGAGAGGAAGGGAAGGTGATTGCTTTGAGACTCTTTCGGGTAGAGAAAAGCAGCATATAAGAACCAACTCCTCCTCTTCTTAATATCAGGGCTCTCTCAGCCTCACCCTCCTCACAGGGTGTCCGTTGTGGGGAGAGGAAAGGGAAGGCGATTGGAAGCCGCTCTGAGACTCCTTTGGGTAGAGAAAAGCGGCATATAAGAACCAACTCTTCTTCTTCTTCAGTAATCTCAGGGCTCTCTCAGCCTCCCCTCCCTCACAGGGTGCCTGTTGTGGAGAGAGGAAGGGAAGGTGATTGGAAGCCACTTTGAGAATCCTTCGGGTGGAGAAAAGCGGCATATAACAGCCAACTCTTCTTCAGTAATCTCAGGGCTCTCTCAGCCTCACCCACCTCACAGGGTGTCTGCTGTGGGGAGAGGAAGGGAAGGCGATTGTAAAGCTCCTTCCGGTAGAGAAAAGCAAGCGGGCACAAAAACCATCTCCTCCTCCGCTCTATGGTGCCCTGAATACATCCAAATGCTTTTCTCTTCCTAGGCAAAGATGGATATGCTGGCAGCTCAGGAACTGGACGATGTTGAAGGGAAGCCCTCTGTTTCCAGAGAGGCCGTTTTCTCAAGCTGGGCTCCTAGTGAGGCAGAGAAGTCTGGTCCACGCCGAGCGATGATCCAGTTCTGGCCTCTTGGGCTGGTGCTGACTGATGCTCCTGTGACCGTGGGGGGCTTCCAGAGAGAGCTCACCTTCCTGGCATGCCTCCAAGTCCTACGGTGCAGCCCCCGTCACAAGGCTGAGGCCGAGACGCTGGAGAGGGGCATCACCTCCGTCAGAGCACCGCCACAGGTACGGCTGAGCGTTCTGGGTAGAAGCTGGCCATTCCATCACGTTACGAAGTGGTGGGACAAGCTAATCTGCCTGCCCTCGATTGGCTTGAGACACAGGGTGGAGGGCTGCCATTTGAAGCCCTTCAGCAGGAGCTGTGCCTCAGGGCTGCTGCCTGCGCTGTGTGTGTCTGAGGCGCCAGGCTTAACCCTCGGCTTTGCCAGCTGAAAGATCACAGGTGTGGGAGAGCTCTTTCCATTGGGAAGTCACATGACTACGTCCAGGGGCACCTGCAAAACCAACAAGATTCCCAGGGCATAAGCTTCCCAAAATAAAAACTTGTGACCTCAGAGGCTTAGACCCCACCCACCTTGTTTGTCTTTAGGTCGCTCCTGAACTTGAGCCTTGCTATTCTACTGCAAACCCACACGGCTGCTCATCTGAGACTGGGCCTGGGCACCAGGGGGCGGACTTGGTGTACGGCAGTGGCAGGTGTATTTAAGCCGCTGCCTTTGTTCTTGGTAGTCCATCCAGATCGCTCACCATCCGGAGTGAGGACAGGGCCTGTCCCGTGGTGACTTCCTGCTTTGGGAAATTCCTTCTCCAGAGCGGACACCAAGGAGAATCTGTCCTGTTCCCAGTTTGGTAGCTAGGCACCTTTCTCCTTTGATGAGCCTGTTCTATTTCCCGCCTCCCATTGCTGCTTTGGCTTTACTCCTACTGGAGCATTGCATTCATTACATTTAAGTAAAATCAGACCTCACACTAGTTACAGTACAAACATACTGAAAGTTTAAAACCAGAAAGCAGGCCCTGTCATCTTACAGAGACCTGGAGAGAGTAACTGAATCGTAATCTCTTTATTTACACTCTGGTCTTGAACTTCAAAATTGCAGCAGTCCCTGGAGGAAACAGTCCTAACATGATCATGCCCAGCGTCTGACCCCCAAAGCACGAGAAGGCCTTAAGCAAAATTTACCCCAAGGCCAAAGTATCTATTTGCAGTAGAGTCTGCCTGCTGCAACTCTGTGTGTCACGGCTCTGGCCTTGCTTCCTTTCCGCACCCCTTTACAACGAACGGCCTTCTGTTGCATCTGTCTGCCCATCCTTCAGTCACCTACAGTGCAGGCAAATTAGCCACCCCACAGCTGAGATTGCCTCTTGCCCTGGTTAAGAGTGGTGGCTTCTCATCTGGAGAGCCAAATTTGATTCCCTGCTCCTCCACATGCAGCCAACTGGGTGACCTTGGGCTAGTCACAGTCCTGTTAACGCTGTTCTCACAGAGTAGTTCTGTCTTCACCCCACCTGCCTCACATGTTGAGGAGAGGAAGGGAAGGTGGTTATAAGCCACTTCGAGACTCCTTCAGGTAGTGAAAAGCAGGGTATAAAAGCCAACACTTCTTTTTCTTCTTTTGAGCTTAATCAGACAAAACAGCAGTTCATGCTTAAATGCAATAAACAGGCTATTCTTAATTCTCACAAGCCAAAAGTAAATATTTGCCATTTTGTTTGAGTTTTAAAGGGAGCTCAGCTAGCTGAAGCAGGGGCATCTCGCCTACCTTACACGCCACCTCCCCCAGTCCCCTGAGCCAGCCAGGAATGGTGGGCTATAAAGAGTCATGATTCTCTCTTTCCTGCCCAGGGCTCAGTCAAGTTCCACTGCAAGAAATCGCCGCTGCTTCATGCCGACACCCGGCCACACAGCCACGCCTGCCTCACGACCGGCTTCAACCAAATTCTGCTGGACAGCCACAAGTTCCTCACTGCCTAAAAGTGAACTTCGGACCATTCAGAATATTTAAACTGCACTTTCTTGTCCAGCTGCTTCTTTTGCTCAACTGCACTGTTCATGCTACAGACCCTACAAATTGGGGGGGGGGGGGAGGCAGCAGCACTCTTCAGCTCCAGAACACCCCTCCCCACAGACGGAACAATGGGAGAAGGGGGTCCCAAAGGGGTGATGGGGGATCCTGGTCACGGAACCAAAGAAATACCCTTTTTGTCCTGTAAGAAATAATGGCTTGAAAGTTTTACCTTGGTCAAGGGAAAGAAAAATAAATTGTGTAATCCGGCGCTTTGTGTACAGTCCAGAAGTGATTAATTGGCAATTAAAAACAAAATATACAGAATATGAAATGGTAATAGCTGTGATAGTGTTTCTCAGATTCATCGGAAACATAACATAAATTCCAAAAGTATTGCCTAAAAATACTGCAATACAGGAGGCTGGTGTAGAAACGAAGACATCAAGCAGTGTATTAACCGTTGTTATTTCATCCAGAAAGCGATAAGGGGAAAATTTGGGATGGACCAAACAAATATGAGGAAGATCTGGAACCTTGCAAGCTTGACGGTGGAGAACGTCTGCTCTGGAGCTCAGGACATTTCTCCAGATGACCCTGGGGTCCCCTTCAAGTCTTTCCTACTTCCAACCTTGTTTGCTTCCTGAAGCCGGGGTTGGAATAGATTACCCTAGGGATCCCCTTCATAGCTTTGCTACTTCCAACCTGGACCGCTTCCTGAATCTGGGGTTTGACTAGAAGACCCCGAGGGTCTCCATCAGCCCTTTGCTGCTTTCAACCTCGACCCCATTCTGAAGCAGGGGTTGGACTAGATCAGCGGTCCACAAGCTTCCGCTTGCCACGGACCGCTGTGGAGTTGTGGGTGGAGAGGGCGGCCCGGGGGCCTGCGCACGCGCGGCAGCCCCAGCGCAAACGCGCATGCACAGACTGCCGCGCACGCGCGTTTGCGCGGCAGTCCGCGCATGAGCGTTTGCGCCGCCGCCATGCCAGCGGCTGCGGCTTCCCCTCCCGGCCCCTCCGGGCCGCGAGCAAATCGGCAAGCTTCTCTTCCCTCCCCTCCCGAAGTAAGAAGCTTGCCGGGCCGCAAGCTAATCGGCTTTGGCGGCCGATTTGCTCGCAGCCTGGTGAACTTCTCGCTTTGGGGGGGGGGGGAGGGAAGACGGAGCCGCGGCACGGCGCAGAAGGCTTTCGCGGCCCGGCGCCGGGCCGCGGCTTGCGGGTTGTGGACCACTGGACATCACCTTCAACACTTTGCAGCTTCGAACCTGCACCGCTTCCAGACACAGGGGTTGGGGGGACTGGATGTGTCTGGGGGACATTTCAACTCTTATCTGCTTGCAACCTACACTGAAGCAGGTGTTGGACTAGATCAGGGGTAGTCAAACTGCGGCCCTCCAGATGTCCATGGACTACAATTCCCATGAGCCCCTGCCAGCAAACGCTGGCAGGGGCTCATGGGAATTGTAGTCCATGGACATCTGGAGGGCCGCAGTTTGACTACCCCTGGACTAGATGATCCTGCAGGATCCCTTCAACTCTGCTTCTTCCAACCTCGACTGCTTCCTGAAGCCGCGGGTTGAACTACATGACCCTGAGTCCTTCAACTTTTCTTGCTTCCAATCCCTTTCTGGATTTGGGGTTGGACTAGATGACCCTGGGGTCCCCTTCAGTGCTTTGCTCCTTACACCCTAGACAGCTTTCTGAAACCGGGGTTGGACTAGATGACCCAGGCCCTCCCATTCAACTATTTGCTACTTCCCGCCTAGACCGCTGCCATAAGCCGGGGTTGGACTAGGTGACCATGGGGATCCCCTTCAAGTATTTTCTGCTTCCAACCTAGACCGCTTCCTGTACCAAGGGTAGGACTAGATGAACCTGGGCGTCCCCTTCAACTCTTTCCTGCTTCCAACCTACATGGCTTCCTGAAGCCAGGGTTAGACTGGATGACCCTGGGCTTTCCCTTGAATCCTTTTGCTGCTTCCAACTTAGACTGCTTCCTATAGCCGGGGTTGGACTAGATGGCCCTTGGAGGAGCCTTCAAAGCATTGCTGCTTGCAACCAGGACTGCTTCATGAAGTTAGATTTGGACTCGATGTCCCTGGGCCTCCCCTTCAACATCTGATGCTTCCAAGCCAGACCGCTTACTGTGGCCGGGGTTAGACTAGGTGACCCTTGGGGAACCTACAACTCTTTGCTACATCCAAACAAGACCACTTCCTGAAGCAGGGGTTAGACTAGATGTCCCTGGGGTACCCTTCAACTCCTTGCCACTTCCAACCAAGACCACTTTCTGAAGCTGGAGTTAGACTACATGTCTCTGTAAGTTCCCTTCAATTCCTTGCTACTCCCAACCTAGACCACTTCCAGAAACTGGGGTTGGACTAGATGACCCTGGGGTTCCCCTTGAAGTGTTTGCTACTTCCAACCAAGACCATTTCCTGAAGCAGGTGCTGGACTGGATAATTCTGGTGGTACCTTTCAAGTCTGCTGCTTACAACCTAGACCTCATACTAAAGCAGGGATTGAAGGCAGATGTTTGACGACATGGCCTTGGGGGTTCCCATCCACTCTTTGCTGCTTCCAAACTAGACTGCTTCCTGAAGCTGGGGTTGGACTAGATGACTCTTGGGTACACTTCAGCACTTTGCTACTTCCAACCTGGACCGCATCCTGAAGCCAGGGAGGGACTAGATGACCCTGGGGTTCCCTTGAACTGTTGGCTACTTCCAACCTAGACCGCTTCCTGAAGCCTGGGTAGTCTAGATGACCCTGGGGTGCACTTCAAGTCTTCCATGTGTGTCCAAGCGGATCGGGGCCTGAGGGGGCCCACTAGGTGGAGTTTGAAGCCTGACTTCACCACAAGTCCCAAGGAAATGTCAAATCAGGGTTTGACACAGAGAGGGAGGTCCTACTTTAATCACAAAGCGGCGTTTTCCACCTGTGACAAATCTAGCACTTCTTGGACACCATTTCCAAGACTGCAGAACCTGGCAGGTGGATTTTGAAGCACAAAAGAAAAACGGGTTCTGGTATAGAAACACTCCCGTCCCCAAACCCAGCAGTGGATTCTTCTCAGAAAGGACAGGACTGCGAATCCAGCAGCTGGCAACAAGGGGAGCCCTTCTGTGCTCAGACACCCCACCAGGGCCTCCCCTCCTCTCTCTGCCTGTCTCAGCTTCAGTCTCCTTCTCAGGGGGCCCCACGATCTGCAGGCAGCAGTCGGCAAACCCCACAAACAGGGGCTCTTGCATGGACTGCCTCAGGAGGGCGCTCTTGGGCCACGGTGAGATGCAGTTGCCGGAGGTGAGTTTGATAACTCCAGGTGGGTTTGATAACTTCGATAAGTGCAGTCCATCAGGTGCTAGTAGGCCTTCCTCAAGAAAGCCTATCCCATGGTCCCAGAAACCAAATCTCTCCTGCCGGCATCAACTACGCAGCCAGTGATTCACCTCCATTATTTTCCTCCCCCGACGCATTCCACTTCCCTTGATGGGCAAGATTGAAGAGAATACCACTTGTGCCCCCATTTGCTTGAGCTTCCTCCCCAGATCTTGATAGTCTGTTTCCCTCCTGTTTCATCTGCACAACAACCCACCCTGTGCAGGAGGGGAAAATGGTGCAATGCCTCAGAGCCCACCCTCCCAAGAAGCCATTTTTGCCTGCCGAGATGATCATTATCGTCGAGAGAGGAGCAGGGAGAGTAGAGACGACGGTAGAGGTTTGCAGGCTGAGGTTGGGGTGGAGGGGTGCGGGTGGGCCCCACCTGGGCTACGGGCTTCGGCCAGCCCTTCCCAGCAACTGTTCCTATTTTGGGTCATGGATAGACAGACAGACAGACAAAGCAGCATGGTTCCTGCGAGTCTGGAAAGTGCAGGAAGATCTAAGTAAAGAATATTTACATTGTGAAACTGTCAATGGTTAAAAGGAGACATAGGAACAGAAGTGACTTTTCTCAAGCTTGGCCTGGTAAATAAAAATCAGGATCTTTCAGGAAGGTCCTACCAAATCAAAGCCATAAGTGGCCCAAAATTTCAAGTGGAGTTAGCTTTACAGGCAGTGAGACTTTGGGGAAACTAGGAGATCCACTTTTATTAGACAACAACAGGGACTGCAGTCTCCAGCAGAGGCCTCCGGCTTCAGAAGGGCAGACATCACCGTGCTAGCAGAGGGGCCGCGTGTATTCCTTGTGAGGGGGAAGAGCTTTCCCTTCAGCCCAACTGTCTGTAGAGGAGCTGAACTTCCCAGCCTAATTCGACTTGCTCGTCCGTCATGAGCTTCCCCCTGCTTTCCTCTCCCTCGTGCTCTCCCCGGCGCTGTTGGATGTTGGCCACCCGGTCCTGACAGGTCCCGTTATGTGGTGGCTGCTGCTGTCAGCTCAGGCCTCAGGCTCCGTAGCCACCGCAGCTCCGTCAGGCTCAGTTCTTGGTCGTGAGTCTCCAGAAGTGGCTCCTGGGCCTTTCGTTGCAGGGGCCTCCTTCATTGAGGGATTAGGGAGGGAGGGGCCTTTTGGGGCCGGCTTGCCCCCCCCCCCAGTCCATGTCTGCACTCCCTCCGTCCCTCCCTCAGTTTCCCACAAATCAAGGCATCGAAATGTATCCATTTCTTTCTCTAATTCATTTATTTTATTCATTCTTATTTATTTATTTATATTATTCATATTTATTTATTCCTTATATTTATTTGTGTGTGGGGGGGAAGGGGTGTGGGGGCAGGAGCAGCCCTGCCTCAGCCCTAGGATCTCTGATGCCCTCTTGCTGGAACCTTTGTCTCCCCAAGGACATCATGCTCAAATCCTTCATGGGGCTGGAGCCGAGGATGATCCTCTGCATGGAGGCCGTAGCAGACCTGAGGTACGTTTCTTGCTGGGGGAACCTTGGCCATCGGTGGGGGATGGAGACAATTCTGGGGCTGCAGGACGGCAAGCAGAGGCAGCCCAAAGGAGAGGCAGCAGGCAGGAGAAGGAGGTGCCCGGAGGCCATTGCTGCTTCAATGCTTGGCCACCTTGACTCGGAGCCCGATTTTATTCCAGGAGCCCGGATTCTTTGCCTTATGGATCCCACCTCATCCTGGCCAGCCATAAAGCTGAGAGCATTGCTCGGGCATCCAGTATCTTGCTTGGAGTCTTTTGCTTTTGGTCATCTAGGCTAGGGCTTCACCTTGCCTATAATACTAGCTTGCATGCTAGCACCTGTTTTTCAGCAACCAACTGAATATTTGGAACCTCATGGCCTGTCCACTGATTTTGCCTCAAAACAACAACAATATATATATACAATCATCAAATCCAATCACAGGAACTATGCATTTTTCAAGAAAAGGAAAAAGTGGACTGACCCTCTCAAGCCTCACTCCCACCTCTGGCTGCCTCACCCCTGACAGCCTGATCAGCACAAAACGCTCCTCCAGAGCACAAAAGGAAAGATTGGGGGGGGGGGAATCTAACCCCTCCCTTCTCAGTCATGTGGGGAGGGTGGGCTTGCATATGCGTTCTTGTCATACTGGGGTGCCAATTGCTTGCACCCTGGACATTCGTAAACTGTTTGTGTTTCTGAATTTTTGCATTTCTGCATTTTTGTTTACTGCGCATGGTTGCTACCTTCCCCCAGAGAATCCTGGAAATTGTTCCTGGGAACCTGCTCCTGCCTTGACCACCCCTTGCTCTTTTGCCGACAGACTTGCTCTTCACAGATCTACTCCTGTTGCTTCATCACCACCTCTGGGGGGAATCTCGGCTGGGGGGTTTGAGCCACAATGTTGTGCCCGTGGTAATTGTCTTGCATTATTGTTGTGTCATTCTGAGCTCTTATAGGTATTGTCTTCTGATTGAATCCCCAAAATCAACAGACTAGAAGTTCTGCCTGACCTAACCTGGCACTGTGCAATGTTATTGGTTTAAGGATGTCCATCTTCCTCTCTTTGTCTTCCTCTCTTGTGCCAATAAGGGATTTTTCCTTCTATTGTCAAAATCTATTTTTTAAAGTTTGTTTTTGGTAAAATTTCCAGGTATGTTCTATGCCATACTGAGTAGATGTTCCATAATGCTTATGTCAGTGTCTCTGACATTCTTCCCAGGGTTTTCTCTTGGTATTTGTATTTTGAGGTTTTGCATTTTTGAATTGTTTAATCTTTATTTTTCTGTTTAGTGATTTCTGGGTGGAATATGGCAATCCACTGCCACTGCAAATGGTTTTTCTTTTTGGTTCCCAACTCCTGCCCAGAAGTTTTCTCTGTAATCCGACTCCAGGTTTTTGAACCAGCTTTTTCAGTCTGTAGAGAAAGGTGTCTCTAGTGACAACCCTTCTAATGCAACAAGCAATACACATCTACTTACCACTTCTTCTCTCTCTTTTAAGTTTAGAGCCTTGAATTTGAGTACTTTGAATTTGCATAACAATCATGCTGTCACCCCCAGACCTCAGGCCCCTTTGTCCTTTTGGTACTGTAATGTCTCTCTCTCTCTGCATTCATGAATCTACAGAGATGGAGCCTTTTGAAAATCTCTGACTGTCTCAACTGTTAGTAACCTTGTTAATCTCTGTTTGGAAAAGCTGCAGACATCAACTTACAGACCTCACCCCCTGGGGTTCCCAACTGCTCCCTACTATTCCCAAATATTTGAAAACTCTGCCCTGCCTATGCTGCCATAAGACATCTGTCACCTTGCATCTGCTCCTGAATGCATCCTGCATCCTGCATTATTTGAGTGGCGAAGGGGGGGAGGTAAAGTTTCAAAGAGACATTGAGTCTTCCACCCTGAAAAAGGAAGCTGCCAAGTCAACTGCCTTTCCAAGCATCATGAATGGGAAAAGTTATTTTGGGAATGTTGTGGGAAGATGAAGGGACATGTATCAGACCGTTTCTACCATGGTCTTTTTTCTCTGCATTGTCATTTGCATTGTCACTCAGTACCTGAAATCAATCCCCTCTCTAAGATACAGGGACAGGTGGACTCACCTTCTAATGGTATCTGACAAAGGGAGCCATTTCTCACAAAAGCTCCTCCCCTGCCACAAGTCTGGTTAGACTTTAAGGTGATCCTGGGCTGATTCCGCACTTACTTTGTTTTTTCCATTGGGGATCCTGCTGAATTTAAATCGATTTGAACTCGGGTCTTCCTCTATTCCTCCAATTTGAAACAGAAAGTGTTCTGGACTTGATTGGGGAAGCTCAGAGTGGGGAGGGGAGTCAAGCACAGCAGGAGTCTCTTTCTTTTCTTGAAGGGGGAGACAGCAGAGGAGGGGGGAATGAATCCAAGAGGCAAATCTCTTCTGAGAGAAGTTAGGTCTTCTGGAGTAGCGATCCCCAACCTGTGGGCCGCGGACCACATGTGGTCCATCGACTAACTGGAGGTGGGACACGAAGGACGCCATCTCCCCCCGCCCCCCCGGCCCTTTACTTCATCCACAATCCGTCAGGTACACATGGGACGATTTTTGTAAAACTAAGAACGGCCGCGAGTCAGCGGCAGCCGTGGTTGCCGCAGCAAGAGGGCGGGCAAGAGACGCAAATGCGTCTGCCCGGCTGAAGCCGGGATGCGCGGGCTGGCGCGTCCTGATGACGACGCAGGGGGCGGGCCTCAGCGCCGTATTTAAGCGCCACAAAGCGAGGACCTCGCCCCTTTGCCTCTGGAGGAGCCGGAGGACAGTGTGCTGTCCGGAGCTCTCCTCGAGGCCTCGCCTAATGATGGTGGGAGGGAACGGGACACGGCTTGCCCGTCCGGCCCGATCGGAGCTTGGGATTCGGGCCGTGGGAGGGCAGTAATTGCGTCAGAGGACCAGTCCCCGCGGGAGCAGCGATGGATGGGCAGTGTTCCCGCACCCGGCCGGGTGAAGCCTCCAGAGGCAGGGGAGACCAGTAGGAGGCCGAGGGCAGCAGAAGGGGCCGGGGCCGGAGCCGAGCGAGCGTGCTGAGGGCGCGAGAAGCGTGGGCCGCGGCTGTTCCGCGGGCCCGCGGAGCCACCCCTGGAGGCCAGAGGGAGGGGTTACGGGCGCGGCTAGGGAGGGCTACCCAGAGCCCGGAAGGCTCTCGGCGGTCCCGGTCGGGCCTACGGAGCTCGTGGGGCAGGGCCGGGGGCTCTGAGCCGCCAGGCCCCAGGAGGGGCAGGGTCAAGGCCCAGCAGGCCGCGGCGGTCCCGAGGGAGACCAAGGGGAGCTCAGGGTCCCCGCGTGGGGACGGCAGTCCACCCAGGGGCAGGAGGGGGCCCCCCACAACTTGGGCATCCGGGGGACGGACCCCCAGGGCGGCAGCCAAATGGTTGGGTGTCCTGAAAACTCCTCAGGGGGTGGGCAGGCCCTCCTCTTCAGGGCAAAAGGGGGTGCGGGGGGCTGGTAGAAGGGATAGGTCTTCTGCCAGGGCCCGTTCAAAATCGGCTCGGCCCGGGGCAGCAGGCGGAGCCGGCCTTGCCTCCTCCCCCTAGAAGGAAGATGCGTACTGGGAAGGTTTTTCTGCTGCCATTGCCCAGGAGGCCAAAGCGCGCCGTAACCGGGCAGCAGGGGGCAGCAGAACTTCTGACACTTCTGTCTCGCAAGACTTTTCAGGTTCCAGCACGTCTACGGAGGAGAAGAGGGGCCTTACGCCAGACACCAGGGTGGACCACCCGTGCCGCAAGGACCACAAGGGCAGGTGCAAGTACAGTCCCTCGACTGGAGAGTCCTCCTCCTGGGAAGGTGAGGAGGACTTAAGGGAGGGCTGGTACTGGCTCGAAGGGGCCTATATACCAGGTTTGCCTAGATGGCTTCTGAAAAGGAGAGAGGATGCCGCACGGCTTCTGGACGAAGAGGGCATAGCAAAGGGGGATAGGGAGCCGCTCAACTGGTTCACGGACAAAGATTCCCCGCCTGGGATTCACCTACCCCCTAAAATTCGTGAGAGAGCCCTGGAGGGTTTTTTCGTGGACGTTTTAGCCATGCTTCGGGGTCAGGGAAAAGGGGGCGACACGGGTAAGCGCAAGGAGCCCCGCAAGAAGGATAGGATCCCGGTAGACCGGACCTTCGATAATTGGATGCGGGGCTTTATAGAATATATGGCCCTGATTGTAGCCGCCTACCCCGAACGGGGATGGCACTTATGTAAATATGCCTCACATGTGTTGGAGGCCAGAGACTTGGCGGGAGACGAGGCGGCCCTGGAATATGATAGGGAATTCCGGGAGCTCGCCTCACACAACCCTCTGGCACACTGGGATTTGAAACACCACGATACGTGGATTGTTCAGGTCGGTCCCAGCGTCCGGCAGCAAAGGGAAAAATCGAAAGGCGGGGGTCCCAGCAAGAAACTGGCTGGTTTCGTGTGTTGGGATTATAACCGCACGGGGTGCAAACGCAAACGTTGCAAATTAGAGCACAAATGCGAGGGCTGCGGGGGGGCCCACAGCTTAACAGCGTGCGCACAGGGGGCAGGTAGTGGGCCCTTTCGAGGGACCCGGCTCGCCAGCAAGAAGGACGGCGGGTCGGGTGGAGCAGGACCTTCAGCGGCAGGCAAGTCAGCTTGATACGCCCCTTGAGTTATCACGGGTGGCGTCTACCCCCATTAAGTTGGGGCCCCTGGTTGACTGGTTGAGGGAATATCCCAAGAAGGGGGATGCGTTGTATTAAATAGTGAGAGAGACCTCGTGCACGGCGGCCTGGAACGTAAGTGACTGTCGGGCAAACAGCTTCCTCTGTGTCGCCTCATTCCGAAGACCACAGACTAGTCTGTCTCGCAGGGCCTCTTCGAGGTCTCGGAAGTTGCAATGCTGGGCCAGTTGCCTCAATTCAGCCACGGACGAGGCAATGCTTTCGCCCGGCTTCTGCCCCCTCAGGAAGAAAGCGTGCCTCCGTGCCATTTCCGAGGGCCGGGGGGTGAAGTGGGCGGTCAGCGTGGCCAGAACATTCTCTATTGAGGTCGCCGTCAATAGGGCTGGGGCCACCAGAGCCTTCGCCAGTTCATCAGTCCGAGCCCCGCACACACTGGAGAAAAGTGCCCTCCTCCTGTCGGCGTCCGTGATGCCGTTCGCAATGGCATAAAATTCAAACCGCTCGACGTAGCTTTCCCACTTCCCTGGGTCAGACACGTCGAACTCTTCAATGTGCCCTTGTGTTGCCATTCCTTCTCTCTCACTCTCTCTCTGTGGGCCAAAATCCCACCTTCGTCGCCAGTATTAAATAGTGAGAGAAACACACGTTCTACAAAAACCGTTTATTGTGCACAGGGGCACCTAACAACCAGCAGCTGATAAAACACACGTGCAACTTAAATAGACTCAATACAAGGGAGATGTCTGCAAAGCCTTAAAGGGGCAGTTGGCCCAATTAACTCAATACATTACACCCCTTCCCCCCCTATTCAACATAGTCCCTCAAATACTGCAGTCTCGAACGCACCCTTTGTGACCGTCTTGGTAGAGGGCCCTCATTGTCTGGGGGCTCAGGGGGAATGCCCTGCTCTCCTGAGGCATCGCCCTTTGGCTCGGCCTCCTTGCTGCCCACACTTGGTGCTGGATCTGGAACACTCGGTGCTAGATCTGCTCCTGATAGATTGGTTCCCTGGTCACATGCCAGACCTCCCTGCCCATTGGCCTCTTCCATACGAACAGGGCTATCTGTGGGGACCCTCCGTCTCATTTGATCAACATGACGCCTATAGACCTCCCCATCTGGAGTTACTGCCCTATATGACACTGGACCCGTCGCCTCCTGGACTTCCGCTGTCAACCACACAGGCCCATTTGCATAATTCCGGATATACACCCTGTCAGATGGAAAAAACACCCTTGGTTCCCGACCTCCCAACTTCTCTCCAGGCACCTTGGGCTCCCCCAAATCTGGGTGCAGTCTGTCCAGCAATGTTGTCAGGCGGCGGTGCATAAATAATTCCGCCGGGCTACGACCAGTGGACACGCAAGGTGTCACATGTTGGGCTAGCAGGAAACTTGCAAGCCGCTGGCCCCAGTCCCCGTGCACCAGCCGTGCCAGTGAATCCTTAGTCGTCCTCACCATGCGTTCTGCTTGGCCATTGGTCGCCGGATGGAAGGGCGCTGATGTCACATGGCACACAAGTCCGTTTGCCAGAAATGTCTCGAACTCGGCACCCCTAAATTGTGCAGCATTGTCCGAAACTATTACATCCGGGATGCCATGTGATGCAAACAGGCGGCACAGTTCTTTGATAACTGTTTGCGTAGTCATTGATGGGACTGGCAACACTTCTAGCCACTTGGAATAGGCATCCACAACAATTAAGAAGATTTGCCCCTTATACGGGCCCGCAAAATCTATATGAAGCCTAGACCAGGGCCCCCTGGCTGTCTCCCATGGATGCACCGGGGCATGAGCTGCCAGCGGCCGGGACTCCTGGCAGGCAGCACACTTCTGCACCCACCTCTCAATGCCCGCGTCCATTTTTGCCACCAGACATAACTACGGGCCAGTGTCTTCATCCGCACCATGCCAGGATGTCCGATGTGAAGTGCTGACAGCACTCGTGACCGCAGCTGCTCTGGAATAATCACTCTTGCCCCCCACAAAAGACACCCTTTGTGAACAGACAGTTCTGCCCGTCTTGATGCAAATGGCCCGAACTGGTCCCCTGGCACCTGTGCTGGCCACCCCCAGCATGCCCAGTTCAAAACCCTGGCCACTACTGGGTCTTTTGCAGACGCAGACGCAATATCTCCCGCATGAAGCGGTGGGGCTGGCAAGGTCTCCAGCAACATGACCCCATGTGCCGGGGAAGGGTCCTCAGCCGGTGTTGGTAATGGGAGCCTACTTAAGGCATCGGCATGGCTCATCCTGGCCCCAGGTCTATACTCCAACTCATAATTATAAGCACTCAAAAAAATAGCCCAACGGAGTACCCGGGGGGACAGAATTTGAGGAGTTTGCCTATGAGGAGCGAATAAACCCAGAAGGGGCTTGTGGTCGGTTAAAATGGTAAATGGGCGGCCATAACAAAAATCATGAAATTTCCGCACCCCCGCGACCATGGCTAGGGCCTCCCTATCTATCTGGGCATAATTCCTTTCCGCCGCCGAAAGTGTGCGGGAATAATATGCAATCGGGGCCTCACGGCCATCTGCTAACCTATGACTTAACACGGCCCCCACCCCCTAAGGAGAGGCATCACACGCCAAGATCAGAGGAAGTGCCTCATCGTAGTGTGCTAACACACTCGCAGAGGACAGCAAGCTCTTCACCACCACCAAAGTCAGGTTGCCCTTAAACTGATTGAACTCCACCACCACCCGGGCCTTTCCCATCACTGGCACCCGATTCCTCTGGAAATCAGTCAGAGGCAGATCAAATTTCTCTAACTGCAAACTCCCATTGAGTCGGATGCGCTCAAACAAGGACTCCGGGATGATTGAAAACGCGGAACCGGAGTCCACCTCCATGTTACAGGGCAAGCCGTTGAGCTTTACTTGGACCGTGATTTTCCGAGCCGACTCCTGCCGCAAATTCTGGACCAGGTATTCGGGCTCTCCCTCTTCGTCCACGGCCACCTCACAGGCTCTGGAGCTTGACTGCGACCACGCCTTGCCTTTCGCTTGCGTTGTGTTGGAGCCTCTCTTTGCCCCGCAAACCCGTTCAATATGCCCCACTTCTTACAGGCCCGGCACCGCACCTCCCTAAACCTGCATGAGCTCCTGGCATGGGGCCCTCCACAGCTCCCACACCATTGGGGGCTCTCTGCCCTCTCACTGTGCTCTTCTGTGGGTGCTTTACGGGCCAGCACAGCTCCTGGCCGCAGGCGATGAGTCTCCTCCCCTGGCGGCTCCTCCGGCTCGCCCGTCGGGCCCCTGGGGCCTCGTGCCTGCCTGACTGCTCACGTGCTGGCCTCCGCCGCCTCCGCTGCCAGTACCTCGTCCTCGGCGGCCTGGAACGTAAGTGACTGTCGGGCAAACAGCTTGCTCTGTGTCGCCTCATCCCGAAGACCACAGACTAGTCTGTCTCGCAGGGCCTCTTCGAGGTCTCGGAAGTTGCAATGCTGGGCCAGTTGCCTCAATTCAGCCACGGACGAGGCAATGCTTTCGCCCGGCTTCTGCCCCCTCAGGAAGAAAGCGTGCCTCCGTGCCATTTCCGAGGGCCGGGGGCTGAAGTGGGCGGTCAGCGTGGCCAGAACATTCTCTATTGAGGTCGCCGTCAATAGGGCTGGGGCCACCAGAGCCATCGCCAGTTCATAAGTCCGAGCCCCGCACACACTGAAGAAAAGGGCCCTCCTCCTGTCGGCGTCCGTGATGCCGTTCGCAATGGCATAAAATTCAAACCGCTCAACGTAGCTTTCCCACTTCCCTGGGTCAGACACGTCGAACTCTTCAATGTGCCCTTGTGTTGCCATTCCTTCTCTCTCACTCTCTATCTGGGGGCCAAAATCCCACCTTCGTCGCCAGTATTAAATAGTGAGAGAGACACACGTTCTACAAGAACCCTTTATTATGCACAGGGGCACCTAACAACCAGCAGCTAATAAAACACACGTGCAACTTAAATAGACTCAATACAAGGGAGACGTCTGCAAAGCCTTAAAGGGGCAATTGGCCCAATTAATTCAATACATTACACGTTGTATTTGGCCAAAGGTTTCACGGAAGGGTTCCGGATTCCTTTCACAGGGGGGCGGATGCCCACCGCGTGCAAGAATCTCCGTTCTGCACAAGACCTTCCGGAGATTGTGGCGGACAAGTTGAGGAAGGAATGTCTAGCGGGGCGCATGCCAGGCCTCTATGACAGGCCGCCCCTACCTAACCTGCAGGTGTCGCCACTGGGGGTAGTGCTGAAGAAGGCCGCTGGATAATTCATTATTATCCACCACTTGTCCTTTCCGTACGGAGGGTCCGTCAACGACGCCATACCGGATGAGGAGTGCAGGGTACACTACGCATCCTTTGACGATGCGGTGGACATGATCCGGGGATGCGGGCCTGGTGCGCTGCTGCCCAAGAGCGACATTCAATCGGCGTTTCGGCTGCTTCCTATTCACCCCGCAGGCGACCAGGGGCTTGACGCGGCCTCACCAGCACTTGCGTGTTACCAAGGGCATCAAAGAAGACCTCAAGGTGTGGAGCACCTTTTTGGTGCGCTTCAATGAGATCGCCATTTGGCAAACAGACTGCGACCTCGGGAATGAATTGCAGGTTCATTCTGACACCGACGCTGGCGCGGAGTTCGGAGTCTTGTTCCGGTACAGGTGGTGTGCCAAAGCGTGGCCAGACTGGTGGTCCAAGACCCTACGCAGGGACCTCACGTTTTTGGAGTTTTTTCCATTAGTGGTGGCCGTGGTCCTGTGGCAGGACGAGTTTAGGAATAAAAAGGTCGTGTTCTGGTGTGACAATTAGGCCGCAGTTCGCATTTTGAACAAGCAGTCGGCTAGGACCGAATGGGTCATCCGCTTGGTAAGGCGCTTAGTCCTGGTCTGTTTAGGAGGGAACATTACTTTCAGGGCACGCCACGTGACCGGGGTTCGCAACGAGGTGGCTGACAGTTTATCTCCATTGCAGGTCGAAAAATTCCATTTGCTTGCCCCCCAAGCCCGGAGGGAGCCGGACATCTTTCCGGAAGACCTTTTGGACCTTGGAGCCGCGTGATTTGGGACGGTATGATGGGGTCCATCCCCCCTTCTACGCGGCGGAACTACGAACGGGCGGCCAGTGACTAGGTGTCCTTTGCCCACAGGGAGTGGCGTGGGGGTCCTTGGCCCATGTCGGAGGAGCTGCTTCTTACCTATTTGGCCCACTTGAAGGGCCGGGGGTTGTCCCATCGGTCCATGAGGGTCACCATGGCCGGATTGAAGTTTTTCAGCAAACTATGGGGGTCTTGGGACCCTGACTCTTCCTTTCTAGCCAGAAAGGCCATAAAGGGTTGGGGGAGGTCCGCGGGGGCAGCATCTGAAGCCAGGCGCCCAATAACGAGGGACATATTGCTGCGGATTTTAGCCCAGCTCTGGACGCTCTGTTCCTCGGTGTTTGAGGAGAAATTGTTTCGGGCAGCTTTCACGCTAGCCTTTTACGGGGCGTTCAGATGCTCTGAAATCGTAGCGTCAACGCGGAGGGCAGGTGGGTCCCCTGCTCTCCAGTTTGAAGACGTCCGGTTCACAGCAGGTGGAGTGGAGCTGTGGGTCAGGAGGTCAAAAACGGACCAAGGGGGCAAAGGAACCGCGGTCTTCCTCCGCAGGTCGGATCACAGGGCAGCATGTCCCGTACGGAATCTCTGCTGGTACTTGTCCGCCCGACCGGGCTGCACAGGCCTTCTGCTCATCCACAGGGATGGCTCTTTCCTGTCCAGGTTTCAGTTCGCAGCAGTATTGAAACTCTGCTTGCGGGAAGCGGGCCTACGCCCAGAGTGGTATGGCACGCACTCTTTTAGGATAGGCGCCGTCACACAGGTGTTCAGGGACGGGGCTGAGCCCGAGGAGTTAATGAGCATTCGGCGGTGGAAATCAGGGGCCTATGCAACTTACGTAACGTGAGATCGTCTCATGACGTGTCACTTGTTTGCAGGACTGAGCCCGTTGAAGCCAGTGGCTGTGATCGTGGGTCACAGCATCGTCTTTTGGGCGAGTCGGTATGCCGGAGCGTCCAGATGGGGGTCCCAGCTGGGACTGGAGGAGAAACTTGGAGTCAAGTGGTCCGGTCACCGTGGCATGGAGTGGCCAGCCCTACTGGATGTAGTGTCCCGCGAGGTGCATGAATCGGGCCCCCGGCAATGCGGGTGATTCAGCTGGGGGAGAATGACCTGCCTGAAACGACGGGCCTGCAGCTTCACCGCAATGCGTTTGATGACATGAGACTGCTACGGCAGCGTTGGCCTCAGACATACTTGATATGGTCGCAATAGCTGGATAGGAGAGCATGGAGACATGCTCACCGGCCGGAGAAAGTGCACCGGGCCAAGGAGAAAATTAATCGTGAAGTGCGGAAGTTGATGGCCGAGTTGGGTGGGGCTGTGATTCGGCACATCGAGATCACGCACGCAGCGTCTAACGTGTTTCGGAGGGACGGATTACGGAACCGAGTTATGGCTGCATGGTTTGAAGGCAGCCTTGTTACTTTGCGGGTCGGTTTCTGGGGGGTTGGCGGGAACGGGGGGAAACTCCCCCCGTTCAGTGGCGGAATAGGGGCACGAGGTGGAGTAGTTTGGCCAGCGACCAGTTTGCCCTGGGCCCTGGGGTTGGGGGTCTCAATAAGAGATCGGCCAACTCCGAGTGCGGCCTTACCCGGCTGGGAAGGTCAGGGGCTCGGGGCCAGGAGGTAGGGATGGTTGTATGCAGTGGACGCCCGACAACCATCAACCGCCTCCTCCCAGGGGAGGGCATCCAAGGGGCAAGGGAGCCTTCCTTCCGGCTGGGAGGAAGGAGGACCCAGGGCGCCCCTTGTGCCCAGGTTAGCAGCCGGACGGCTGCACGGGGATCACTCCTCGCCTCGTGCCAAGCCAACCCCCAAGTCAGGGGGCAGTTAATAAAGTTGTGGCCTTTGTTACGCCAAGTACAGGTGTTGCGTCTTCATTGGCCGCTTACCACACTGCCAGGCAATGAATAATACTAATTTAAAACTATATACAATTCTAATGTCTAACTACAATATCTATATACCTAATACACCTAAAAACCTAATATATCTAATATATCTAATATCTAATATCTAATTACAATATCTATATATCTAATATATCTAATATCTAATTACAATATCTAATATCTATATACAATTCTACTAATATACACGATAATTCCACTATCGCCGGAAGAAATGTCTGAGTCTTCCACAGCAGCTCCTCTGAAGGGTGGCCGATGATGCATCTCTGGCCATGGCTTGCATGACCAGGGGGACCAGGTCCGTGGTGTTCGGCTCAGGGTCGCTTTTCACCAAGTTGATGACTAGAAGGAGAGGAGAGAAAAGTCAGAGGGAGGCCGGGCTTTGAGAGGGCAAAGGGCGCAGGAGATAGGGCGGGGACGGGGAGGGAACAGGACAGGTGAGCCAGAGAAGATGGGGAGGCAGATGGTAAGGGTTGCCAACCCCAGGTTGGGAAATACCTGGGGACTTTGGGGGTGGAGTCGAAAGTGGGCGGGGTTTGGGGCAGGGAGCGACCTCAGTGGAGGCTAATGCTAAGGAGTCTGCCCTCCCAAGCAGTCATGAGCGCTAGCCCTACAACTGGCTCTCAAGTTGTGTAAGGCTAACAACCTCCAGGCCAAGTCTGGAGATATGCCGGTATTACAGCCTCTATCCAGACTACAGAGATCATAGAATACTAGAGTTGGCAGGGACCTCCTGGGTCGTCTAGTCCAACCCCCTGCATTCTGCAGGACTTTCACAACCCTATCGCTCATCCACTGTCACCTGCCACCCCCTTGGACCTTCGCAGAATCAGCCTCTCCATCAGATTCCTATCCAGCTTCTCTTTAAAAATCTCCAAAGATGGAGAACCTATCACCTCCTGAGGAAGCCTGTTTCACTGAGAAATCGCTCTAACTGTCAAGAACTTCTTCCTGATGTTTACACAGAATTTCTTTTGCATTAATTTCATCCCATTGGTTCTGGTCCATCCCTCCGGGGCAAGAGAGAACAACTCTGTTCCATCCTCTAAATGGCAGCCTTTTAAATGCTTCAAGATGGTTATCAGATCCCTTCTCAGTCGTCTCCTCTCCAGGCTAAACAGGCCAAGCTCCCCCAGCCTTTCTTCATTC
Organism: Paroedura picta; assembly: GCF_049243985.1. Classification (NCBI taxonomy): domain Eukaryota; kingdom Metazoa; phylum Chordata; class Lepidosauria; order Squamata; family Gekkonidae; genus Paroedura; species Paroedura picta. The sequence goes on along the minus strand of NC_135383.1, from coordinate 25,463,872 downwards.
ATCTTGGTCTCCAAACCCCTCACTATCTTTGTTGCCCTCCTCTGGACACGCTCCAGTTTGTCTACATCCCTTTTCAACTGTGATACCCCAAACTGAACACAGGGCTCCAAGTGAGCCCGAACCAAAGCAGAATCAAGATCTGTTCTTCAGGAGACAATGGCTGCTTGGGACGGTGGACTCTAGGGCCTCATGACCCACGGAGATCCCTCCCCTCCCGTCCCCAGGGTCCACCCACAAATCTGCTGGAATTCCCCACCAGGAGCTGAGACCACACACCCTGCTGAGGTTCTTGGCCTACAACAGCCCTCCCATTCCCAAGGTCCACTGACAAATCTGCACGAATCTCCCAACACAGAGCAGGCCTCCCTGATGCCATGCTTCAGCCGTGCCCCCCACCAAGAGGTACTCTAGTCCGTGTGGGAAGTCCAGGGGGCATGGCAACAGAACTGCAACTCACCAGTCGAAATTGCACTCAGGGTGTCTTCACTCCTCGATCCGATAGCGATGATTTCTAGGGACACAAATACCAACCGCGATCAGAGAGGACCAGAGAAGGTTGCCAGCCTATAGATTGGGCAGGGAGATCTCCCAGAATCACAACTGAACTCCAGGGGACAGAGATCAACTCAGCGGAGAAAGCGGAAGCTTTGGAGGGTGGACCCTATAGCATTATACCCACTAAGGTCCTTGAGCTCATCACAGTCCTGTTAGAAGCTGTTCTCACAGAGCTGTCAGAGCTCTCTCAGCCCATCTACCTCACATGTTGTCTGTTGGGAGGAGAAGAAGGAAAGGCAATTGTCAGCCACTTTGTGACTCCTTGTAGTAGTCAAAAGTGGGGTATAAAAAACAACCCTTATTCACTTACAGCCCATCAATGGGGACCAGAGTGGCTTATATCTGACTGTGATGGAACTGGCCTGGGGTTGCACTGGTTTGAGAGGAAATGGGCAGCCATCTTGGACCACATGGCTGCCAGGTGAGCTGAGGAATAAACAAGCAAAACTTGGAACCTCTGAAGGAAGGTGCTGACTCTGTTTTTAACACCAGATAGGGTATGTTTTAGGAGAGGGACAAAAGGGTTGTGATTTACACACTTTCTTTTGACTTGTTGCTTAACTGTGCTAATAAGATACTAAATTTTAAGCCCGCTGTAGAGAAAATACAGCAGGCACTAGCGGGCAGTGGGTGGTTGGGGGAGGCCTGGGAGGGAGAAAGGAGAGTAAACGATGGGAGCAAGAATGGGAGAAAGAAAGGCAGAAGAGAAATGGGCATATAGGAGGGAGAAAGGAGACTAAGGGGTGGGTTAATGGATGGAGAGAAGGCAGGAAGAAAGGGAGAAAGAAAGCAAAGGAGAAAGACAGAAACAGAGCATGCGAGAGGGAGAGAAAGAGGCAGAGAGGGGGGGCGAGGGGGGGTTGCTGGGGAAGAGAGTGGTGGGAGGCTGTGTGTTTGGGGGGCCGGGAAGCGGAGGCGGAGGCTGAGGACGATTGGGGGGCCACAAGGGATCACACCCGGCCGTGACTCGGGGCCTTCTCCCGACCCCAGGAGTAGCCTTGCTGCTTATGCGATGCGGCGGGGCTGTTCTTGGGCCCAGTAGAAGGCCCCCGCCTACTGAAGCACCCCCCCCCCCGCAGCATTAAGGGACCTCAGGCGGGAAAGGAGCGGCGTCCCTGCTCCTTTCCCGAGTCCGCGGGGAGGCCGGCCGGCGGACTTATCGTTGGGGAAGGCTTCTTCCTCTGAGTGGTGACTCCCCGGCCAGCCCAGGCCAGGCCAGGCCAAGCCAAGCGGCCAACGGGCCATTAGCCTCTTGGCCCTGGATTGACACTCAGAGGGCCCAATCAGGAGCCGCTTCGTGGCTCCTGATTGGGCCCTCCGAGTTTTTATCCCGGACAGGGCCCACCCTTTCTCCTCCCACATTGCCCTTACCCTTTTATTCCTTCCGTTCCGCAGGAGCGGTTTACAGATGCTTATAAATCTTTAAATAAATCCTGAATAAATTTGAAGCTGGCACTGGCTCTCTGATCTATGTGCAGCTCCCAGTCTTGGAAACACCAGTCCAACGCAAGGGGAAGTCTCAGATTCAGGGGAGGGACCTTGACAAGCAGCTACTCCTCTGGGAGGGGGGGGGTGTATAGGTTGCAGTAAATTATCCCCAAGGTGCTCACGTGCTAGGCTGTGGGAGACACAGAGGGAAAGGGAAGCTGAAAGACCTGATCCTCCCTACACATGGCCCTGTGCTAAAACCAGGTGGAGGTGGTTACCCAAAAAGACCCTTTTGCAGCACAACTGGAGTTGGCAACCAGCCAGAAAAGGGGGTGGGCAAGGCAGAATAGGGCTGACAAAATAAAAGCCGGCCTGTTCCACCACACCATGTCTTTCCCTCAATATTATCCTTACAACAACCTTGCGAGGTATGCAAGGCTGAGAACATCTGACAGGCCCAAGATGACCCAATGAGCTTCCTATGCTGCCTTCTGAACAGACCTGGTTGCTCGGTAACCTCAAAGATGGGGCCAAGAAATGCTCCTTTACTGTGCAAGAATTCGGGGGGGGGGGGTGGAATGAGTCAGCAAACCTAGACTGTGGGGGATCACATCACTCTTTGGGCGTATAGGTGCTAGCTTCTTGACCGGGATGCCTCTCTTTGTCTGCACCTGGGAGCTGTCCCACTCCTTCCTCCCTTTGTCCTTTCCGTCTCCTCACTTGGCCTTCCCTCCCTTTCTCCACATAGCCTTCCATCGAGACACAGGTCTCTGCAGGCCTCCCATATAGGGACCATGCCCTCTTCTTCCCAGGAAAAGCTGGCCATTTGTGATAAGGAAGGTCTCTTTGGATTGGCCCCTCTCTCCCCTTTTGCTGCATCCTGAATGTGGACTGGCCCTACTTGAATAGAAGTGATCCTCCATGCTCTTGATGCTTGGGGGGGGGGGGCAAGAGTGGGAGGGCTTCTGGAGCTCTGGCTCTACTGGTGGACCTCCTGGTGGGTTTGGGCCACTGTGTGTCACAGAGTGTTGGACTGGAAGGGTCCGTGAGGTGGGACATAATAGTAATGGTAAGAACGACAACAACAATAAAGATAAACCCAATATGCCTTGCCTAACAGCTTGAGCGATGCCTCTCTAAGACAGTGTTGTGAGTTGTCCAGGTAGAAGAATGCCTGTTCCACGAAAAGGTGTTCACCAAGCTTTCTGTAGCGCCTCAACTAGAATAGAAGAGGGGGGGGGATTGAAATTCATTCAAATTCCATTCTTACGAAGGGCTGCATGTGTGCGTACACGTGTGAAGCTCTCTTTTCCTTCCCTGGAGGGAAAAATCACAAATTGCTCATTTTTAAGGTCTCATCAAATGTTACAAGAAAGGCCATATGCAAATTGAAGGAATAAATGAATAAAATAAACAGAATAGAATCATAGAATCAAAGAGTTGGAAGGGACCTTATGGGTCATCTAGTCCAACCCCCTGCATTATGCAGGACACTCACATCCCTATCACTCATCCACTGTCACCTCCACCCCCTTGAGCCTTCACAGAATCAGCCTCTCCGTCAGATGGCTATCCAGCCTCTGTTTAAAAATCTCCAGTTCCACAAACTGCTCTGACTGTCAGGAACTTCTTCCGGATGTGGAGACGGAATTTCTTTTGAATTAATTTCATCCCATTGGTTCCGGTCCTTCCCTCCGGGGCAAGAGAGAACAACTCTGCTCCATCCTCTACATGGCAGCCTTTTAAATGCTCGAAGATGGTTATCAAATCCCCTCTCAGTTGTCTCCTCTCTAGGCTAAACAGACCAAGCTCCTCCAACCTTTCTTCATTTGTCTTGGTCTCCAAACCCCTCACCATCCTTGTTGCCCTCCTCTGGACACGCTCCAGTTTGTCTACATCCCTCTTCAACTGGGTGCCCAAAACTGAACACAGGACTCCAAGTGAGGCCGAACCAGAGCAGAGTAAAGCGGTACCATCACCTCCCATGGACACGATACTCCGTTTGATGGAAACCAAAATCCCATTTGGCGTTTGAACCATCGAATACAACAACAGCCCTGTAAGGTAGGACTGAGCAGGGAGAAAGCGCCCACCTCAAGGCCCCCTCTGTAGCCCCATCTGTAGTCTGGCCTCCTTACTCACCAAACTGATGGAGTACTTCCAGCTATCCTTTTTGCCGATTGTCATCTGGAAGATGGATTTGAGAAATCGGTCCACTTTCTTGAGAGCATCTCGGGAGGCCTACATAGGAACATGACAAGAGCCCTGCTGGATCAGACCAGGGAGGGTGCATCTAGTCCACCCTCCCATCTCATATGGTGGCCAACCAGCTCCTCCGGAGGGCCAGCAACAGGACAAAGAGGCCTTGGCCTCCATAAAAAAAGAAGAGCCCTGCTGGATCAGACCAGGGAGGGTCCATCTAGTCCACCCTCCCATCTCATATGGTGGCCAACCAGCTCCTCCAGAGGGCCAGCAACAGGACAAAGAGGCTGAGGCCTTCCTCTGATGTTGCCTCCTGCCTCTGGGATTCAGAGATGTAGTGCCTCTGAAGGTGAAGGTTCCCCTCAGCAACATGGCTAACAGTCATTGATAGACATATCCTCTATGAATCCCCTTTCAACCTGTTTATCCCTGAGGATATCATAGAATCATGAATGGGAAGGGCCCTCCAGGGTCATCTAGTCCAACCCCCCCAATGCAGGAACTCACAGCTACCTGCTCATCCACAGTGACCCCAATTTCCGGCCCGAGTGATCCCTACATCAAACATCTCCAGAATCCAACCTGGCCTGGAGGAAATTCACCGACCAAAATAGGCAGATTCAACATATTTCAATACTTTTAAAACAATTGATCTGTTTTACTTGTTAAATGTTTGGTGTGTCTGCTCTTTTAGTTTAATTAACTTAAACAGTGGAGAGTAATTAATTCCATCGGAGGAGGAGGGAGGCTGGCACCTTCATGTTGCTATTCCCTGGCCGAACTGCTCCGGAACGAGCCAAGGTCCTGGAGGGTCCTGCTAGATTCTGCCCCTTCACACACCTTCCGTGAATGAACCTGAGCAGCTAGGGCTGCCAGCCTCCAGAGGGGACCGGGGGATCCCCAGCCCGGAATTACAGCTCATCCCCAGGCCACAGAGATCTGTCCCCCTGGAGAAAAGGGCCACTTACAAGGAGGACTTGGACCCCACTGAGGTCCCTCCCCTCCCAAGCCCTGCCTTCTTCAGGCTCCACCCCCAAGGACTCCAGGTCTCTTGCAGCCGTAGGAGCAGCTGAGATCATGCGTGGGGACTAGGGGGGTGCAGGGTGGGGGTCGGCATATATCCTGGGTCCTGGCGGTTGCCCAAGGCAGGACATGATGACACCGTGTTGAAAGCAGCGGTGAGGACTTCGAAGCCACAGAGAGGGATGGACTGGGACCTTCAGAGGCTGCCGAGGGGCAGATCAACTCACCTGGGCTACCTGAGGGCTAACGTCGTGCAGGTGCACCAGGAGTGGCACCAGGGTCTGCACGGCCAGCTCCTTCATGCTCCCCTTGTCCTCATTCCTGATGTTGTCGATGAGGGAACTGAAGGTGGAGATGGCCTCCAGTCTCACTTTGTGCGATGCCTGGGCTCAGCCGGATAAAAGGTGGAGAGACATCCAGTTAAGGAAGGGGCCTGCCACCAAATCACCGTAGAGTGATCTCATACAGTGGCCAACGTCCCGTGGCAGGGATTGGATGGCCAATGAAAGTGCCTTCCACTGAACTGGACATTTGGTCCATTGAGGTCCAAATTATCTCCTGGCAGTAGCTCTCCAGGGTCTCAGTCCGAGGTCTTTCACACCTCCTATTGCTAGAGCCTTTAACTGGAGATGACGGGGATTGAACTTTGGACGTTCTGCATGCCAAGCAGAGGATGATCTGTGAAGCCACCAGCCCTTCCCTTAATCCAGCAAGGTTTGTATTGTCTACTGAGACTGGCAGTGACTCTCCAGGGGTCTTTCCCATCACCTTTTTAACTGGAGATGCCAGGGATTGAACTTTGGACTGACACGACAAAACACCCCCCTCCAATCTCTCTTAGTGAAAAGAAAAGGGAGAGAAGAGACAGAGGCACAGAAAAGCGAGTTTCCAATCCTCATTCCGCCCCCCAACATTCAGAGATGATTTCCGCGCACGACTGGCCAAACTCACGTCATCGACAAGCGGGATGATCTGGTTGGCCACTTGGATGGCGAGGTGGCTGATGGCTTGACCCTCCAGGCTCTTCAAAAGGTGCCGCAAGACCTTGAGGGCCTTCACATTGATGGCTCGGTTGGACTCCTTCAGCCTTTTCAAGATGTCTGGCACGGCAGGCTCCAGCTTAGCCATCTGCACGACCAAGAAGTGCGGGGCGTGACAACCCTCCCAAAAGTCATGTTTGCCCTTCTGGGGTGGGGAATTCCTGAGGATGTCTGGGTGGAGTATGGGGAGGGCGGGATTGGGGGAAGGACCAGGGGTTACCAGACTACAGGTGGGACCTAGGCATCCCCTGGAATGACAGCGCATCTCCAGTCACTCTGAAGGGAGGGGCTAGCTCTCTTGGGAGTATTTTGAGCTTTAAGTTGGCTAGTTATTTTTCCGAAGCAGGCCTGCGATCTTCACAGAACCCATGTGGGACTGCACAGAACCCACAAAGATGAAGAGTTGGTTCTTATATGCCGGTTTTCTCTACCCGAAGGAGGCTTAAAGTGGCTTACATTCGCATTCCCCTTCCTCTCCCCACCAGATATACCCTTTGAGGTGTGTGAGGCTGAGAGAGCCCTGATATTGTTGCTCGGTCAGAACAGTTGGTTCTTCTATGCCGCTTTTCTCTACCCGAATGAGGCTCAAAGTGGCTTACATTTGTCTTCCCTTTCCTCTCCCCACCACAAACACCCTGTGAATTGGGCGAGGCTGAGAGAGCCCTAAAATTACTGAAGAAGAAGAGTTGGTTCTTCTATGCCACTTTTCTTTCCCTGAAGGAGGCTCAAAGTGGCTGACATTCGCTTTCCCTTCCTCTCCCCACAATGGACATCTTGTGAGGGAGGGGAGGCTGAGAGAGCCCTGAGATTCCTGCTCAGTCAGAGCAGTTTTCTCAGTGCTGTGGCGAGCCCTAGGTCACCCAGCTGGCTGCAAAAGGCCATATGGGCCATTCTCCAAAGCCAATATTTTCTCCTAGAGAACTCTAGTCTGAAATCTGGACCTCAGGGGTGATTCCTGGAGCTCTCCAGAGCTTGACTTGGATGTCGGCAACCGAGGGGGAGGCAGGGGAGGGGGAGTGGTGCTGATGCCTTGATGTCATTTCCGAGTACCAGGAAGTGATATCACATTGTCAGCAACATTCTAGGAATCCCCCCATCCCATTTTCTATGGTGAAGACCACTGATATTTGGGTAATCTCTAGAGAGTTACTTCTGAATAGAGCCAGAGGGATGGTTGAATACGCTATTGGGGAGGGACTGCACTGCTCCTTGGGTATTATTGTGTGAAAGGGCAACACACTGCCCATATGATGACCATGTTGGAATATGCTAGATCTGTAGAGGGCCTGATTCAACAACATTTGGAGCATATCCTGTAGGGGGCATCAAAGGAGATGTGTAATTAGCATATTCAGATTAAGAACCTCCTGGTGTTTTTCAAATAATCTCCTCCTGCTTGGTCCAGTCAGAGACTTCCTGCTCCTTTGAGCACACTTCCTGCTCTCTTTTCCCTCCTGAATGTTAGTCAATTAGACAGGTAGGACTATTTCTCTCCTACCCAAACAAGTTTGTTTCTTTTCTTAATAAAATGATTCATTCTTTAAGCAGCCGGCGCTGTGAGCCTACTTTCATTATTTAAACTCTGCCAACAAGTTACACATTCTCAGCCTAGCGTACCGCACAGGGTTGTTGTGAGGGTAAATTAGGGGAGAGGGGAATCTTGTAAGCCACTTTGGGTCCCCATTAGGAAGAAAAGCGGGCATAGGGTTACCAATTCTCGATTGGGAAATACCAGGAGATTTTTTTAAGCAGCCAGCACTCAGCTCCTCCTTCTCATATTTAAATTCTGCCGACATACATCCCCCACCCACCCCAGCAGAAAGAGCCTGCCTGGGGGAAGGCTCCTGGCCCCCAGAGGAAAACACATACTGTGGGAACTGAGCCCCTGTGGGACATTTCTGATGCCCCCCTCCCCGAGGGGGTGCTGAGCCCCTCGCACCTTCTCAGAATGAGGAGCTAGCTGAAGCATGCCGTCTAGAGCCAGGGACCGGAGTTCTTCTTTGGTGGCATTCAGCTGCTTCCTCAGCTGCCGGATGATGTGGTCTTCGGTGGTGCTGTGGAAGGTTTGGTGGCGGAGGAGCTGGGGAAGAAGGGGAAGAAAAGCAGGACTGGCAACTCACTCGCAGGCTGCCTTGCTCCCTGCCTTCTCCCCAGGATTGGCCCTCAGGAGGACCCTCACCCATGCAACCCCACTGCCACCTAAGAACGTCAGAGAAGCCAAGTTGGACCAGGCCAGTGGCCCATCCAGTCCAACATTCTGTGTCACGCAGGGGCCCAAACCCAGGGGACATCGAGAGGACCAGGGGCAGAACTCCAGAATCCCTCCCAGTGTGGCCCTCCAAGCACCAAGTAAACAGAGCTTCACTGCTCCCAACAGAGTGTTCCATCTAGACCTTGTGACTAGGAATCTCTAAGAACATGGGAAGCCGTGTTGGATCAGGCCAATGGCCCATCAAGTCTAATCTTCTGGGTCACACAGGGATCCAAACTAGGTGCCATCAGGAGGCTCACCAGTAGGCCCAGACCTTGGTGTCATCTGCACGGGGCTTTTTAACCACTCCCAGCTCAATTGAATCCCTCCCATCTACACTGAATTCGATTTGCATTTTGATTTTGGTTGCTTTAAATTTTCCCCCTGCAGCATGCATGATTGAGCCAGAGTGACCTTACCTTTTCCCCCACAATATCCAGAAGTGGATAAAACCCTTGATATTTGAAAAATTGCCATCAGGAAGTATGCAGATTCCTGCTTTTTGAGATTTAACTTCCTTCTCCATGCCTCATAGCAAGGCAGTTTTCCCTGATTGGCCAGGGTGTCAGTTCAAAGACTTCCTGGTTCCCGGTTGCAAGGCTTGTCTTAAAGTGACTGTACTCCAGAAGACCTAACTTCTCCCAGGAGAGATTTGCCTCTTGGATTTATTCTTCCACCTCTGCTATCTCCAATCTCCCTCCCCCCCCCCCCATTCTAGAAAAGCTTTCCCAATCGAGTGCACAACAATTTCAGTTTCAGTTGCTGGTGGGGGATAAAGGACGACGCGAGTTGAAATCAATTCAGCAGGATCCACAATGGAAAAAACAAAGTCAGTGCATAATCAGCCCTTGAGAAAACCTTCTCCCAAGCACCAAGAGTACAGAATGCCACTGCCGCAGACAGAGTGTTCCATCTAGAACTTGGAGCTCATAGTCACGAGGGGCCTCTGCTCCATAAGATTCTCCCCTCCCCTCTTGTCTATCCTTGTGGTTGTCACCACTTTCTCGAGCAGTGAGTAACATTTTTGTTTCTCTTTCTTAATTCCATCGAGCGCCCCCAAGTTCTTGTATTGCAAGAAAGGGATGAAGAAAGGGAGAAAATATTTTATTTATTTTTTTAGTCTTTCTCCACCTTCTATACCCTATGCATAGTCTTGTAAACCTCTCTCATGTCACCCCTCAACCATACTTTCTCCAGCTTGTAGAGCCTTAACCTCTTTAAACATTTCTTTGTAGGGAAGGGGCTGCAGTCCCTTAATCGTTTTTCATTTCCCCCTTCCCCCCTCCCTGTTGTATTGCTGGCGGAAGATCCCCCACTCTTCTCCACCATGATCTGATGCAGCAAGGACCAAGAGAGATGAGTGGGGGTCCTGATTTGCCCCTCACTAATTCACAGAGTCATAGAATCCTAGAGTTGGAAGGCCCATCTTGGGTCATCTAGTCCAACCCCTGCACTGTGCAGGACACTCACAACCCTATCACTCACACACTTTCACCTGTCACCCCCTTGAGCCTTCACAGAATCAGCCTCTCCGTCAGATGTCTACCAGCCCCTGTTTAAAAATCTCCATACGTGGAGAACCCACCACCTCCCAAGAAAGCCTGTTCCACTGAGAAACTGCCCTGTCAGGAACTTCTTCTGGAGGTTTAGATGGAACATCCTTTGGATTAATTTCATCCATGGGTTCTGTCTTTTGAGACGAAGCCATTGCCCTCTGCTGGCGTGGTCAGCCCACCACCTCTCATCCAAAACACATCACTTGGGTCTCTCCTGCCTCCGTGTCCTGTAGACACCAGCGAAGCTCACCTCAACTAAGAAGGTCAGCAGAGTGACATGCCGGAAATCTTCTGGGCTTTCCAGAGTCTTCAGGAGGTAGGGCAGGATGCTCCCGCAGTCCTCGTTCCGGATCATGGCTCTGTTGATGCACAAGGAAGAGAGAGCACGTAGGCATGGCCTTTATTTTTTTGGCCTTAGCACACACACACACACAGCACATTTATTTTCATTTCAGATTTCAGTTCATGTCATCAGGAAGCTACCCTATCAGCTGGAGACAATTTTTAGGGCCATTCCGCACACCATAAATTTAGTGTCATACTCAGCCCCCGCAGATGCTATATTATGGGTGCTCTGCATGATGTCACCTGCCACCTGCCTCTGGCCAGCAATCTATTCACGATATTTGCCATTTTAAAGCCATTTTATTGTTGGACTTCATGTTTTTATTGTGAACCTCTCCAATCTCATATGGGAAGGGGCGGTATACAAATTAAATATTGTAATATACTACTACAACAACTAGGCCACAGGAAAGTGGTCCTGGTGGAACGAGCTCTCGGAAGAGCTGCGGGCCCTGGCGGAAGTCTCTGGGTTAAGCAGGGCCTGCAAAACGAAGCTCTTCCACCGGGCATTTGGTTGAGGCCGGGTGGAATGAATGGAGTGATAAGATCAGGCTGGTCCTCTCCCTCAAATTGATGCCCCCCCTCTTTCTTTGACAATGTTTGGAAATTCCACTGTTGTTTATGAGATTGATGTCGGCAGCACTGTTACGCAGCGCTCCTTTGAGATCAAGGCTCAGTGGAAGTCATCAGAAAGTATTTGTACCACCATTGGCTTCAAAATTTTATTATTAGAATGTTTTACTTGATTTTATATGTATAGGATTTCTATCATTAGCCCTAAAGAAGCCCACCTAGCTTCAACCAGGGCCAGAGCCTTCTCGGTCCTGGCCCCCACCTGGTGGAATGAGCTCCCGGAGGAGATCAGGGCCCTGATGGAGCTAAAACAGTTCCGCAGGGCCTGAAAAAGGGAGCTCCACTAGGTATTTGGTTGAGGCCGAGTGAACCAGCAGCATCTGCAGGGCCCCTGCTCCCTCCCGCCTAAAAATAATTCCACCCATGTGTTCTGCTCTGCACCTGTCCACATCGTTATAGTTTGCACCTGTGTTACAGTTTAATGTTCATACTATTACTGTTGTATGTAAGCTGTTATGACAACTAGAGTTCTACATACTGTTTCTACATTTTATGCAAACCGCTCTGAGCCTGAGGGGCAGGCGGTATATAAATATAAATAAATAAACTGCCACGAGCCAATATTTCTGGGAGTGGTGGTATATAAACATCATTATAAATAAATAAATAAATAAATAAATAAATAAACAAACAAATAAATAAATAATAAACAACACTGGCAGAGAGACACTCGCAAAATGGGGAGCAAGTTAGTCTTTTGTTGCAGCAGCCTAGTTCTTACCTAGCAAAGAGGTAGAGACCTTTCTGGTGAGTTGAGGGCCTCAAAAGAAACTCGGACCCTCTTCTTTTGAGCATGATTAGGACCTGATCCTCATGGCATGCACTCTTCACCAGAGCGTTGAATGTTCTCAAGGCAGACCTGTGCCAAAAGCCAAACCTTCTGTTAATGAGACCCTAGGTTTTATCACCAGTGTGCTGCAGGGAGATACAGGGGCCGAGCGTTCTGCCAGGGGATGAAACTCTGGAAGTTCTGTTCTATTGAACACATCGGCATAGGATGCTGAGTCTGGTGAAGGATCACTGGGAAACCCCAGTGGGGAGACGGTAGAAGCCTTAAAAACTAGAGGGGGAAAGACACTGAAGAAAAGACACCTAATAGGTCCCAAACAAATTGGCTTTACTAAAAATTGTTCTACTCTAGACCACTGTTTAGCCCTCTATTCTCTTGCAGACAAATATCTTCATACAGGTAGGAAGAAACTCTATGTAGCTTTTGTTGACCTCAAGGGTGCATTTGATTCTATCTCCAGGTGTTTACTAGGGAGAAAATTGCAAGACCTTAATATTGATTCGTGCCTATTACTACTCCTAATGAACCTCCATTCCAACAATACCTGTCAAGTCAAATTTACTGAAAAGGGTCATCTAACAACCCAAATCCCCATCCTGAGAGGAGTTAAACAGGCTGAGTCCTTGCTCCTCATCAATTATCCTATTTTTACGTGACCTTCCAAAAACCCTAAAACTCATAAATGGTCATCCTCCCAAACTAGATAAACTGCCAATCCCACTTCTTCTATATGCCGATGATACAGTCTTGCTTTCCTATTCCAGAATTGGTCTGAAAAGACATTTAAACGCTTTCTATGAATATTGCCAACTTAACGACCTATCAATTAACTTTGAAAAAACCAAAGAGATGGTCTTTGCACAGAAGTGGTCCCCCTTAAACTGGCGTATTGGCGGTCATCAAATTGAGCAGGTCAAATGGTTCAAATACTTAGGAATCACCTTCCAACATAATTTGCACTGGACCAAACATAGAAATAGGATTATTTTGTAGGCTAAATGTTTTACTACCCATCTAAACCGTTTTTTCTTCCTCAAAGGTAATCAGTTTGTCCTAGCTGCCTGTCGTGTGTTTGACTCAAAAATTCTCCCTCAGCTGTGGATCTCAGCTTTTAACAAAAACTTGGAAAGGTTACAGTCTGCCTTTTTCCATCAGATTTTGGGAACTCCAAATTGTGTCCCTTACTCCTCCTTATGTCTCGAAATCGGCCATAATCTTCTCGAAACTAAAGCCTGGATTTCTACCTTCAAATATTGGCTAAAACTGCATTTTAGGGTTCGCTCAGATAGTCTATTGGCCTATTTATTGAGAGACTCTTTCAAATTTAAATGGTTCTAAACAAGACAGTGTTTGAGAACCTTTATACAGAATCAGTTAAACTCCTGGAAGGGGCAGAGAAGGCAGGGCAAATGAAGGAAGAGGCAGGGAGGGCAGGGCAAGTAATGTAAGAGGCAGAGCAGGCAGTGAGGGGTGGGTTGGCAGGAAGGGAAGGGCTCGAGTCCCGCACTGAGCACCTGAACGGGATAGGAGGCGTTGGTGTCTTCTGCTGAATGCAGGTCCTCCAGTAGAAATCAATCTCCTTGGGCATGTAGTGCATCGTGTAGGAGATCTGGCACAGCAGCGCAATGGAGAGCATGGGGAATATATCTTTCACAGCCTCTTTGCAGGCCTGCGTAGGGTGTCTCAAGATCTCGTAAACCGCTGATATTGCCTGGCAGGAGAAGGCAGAAATAATCCCAGCGTTTCTCATCCCGCCCAAACCGGATGCTAGACAAGAACTTCCTTGCTGCGCACCTCTCTGCCCTTACGTCTTTGTGATGTAGTTGAGAATCTAGCTGTCCAGTCTCAGGGCTGGAGACCAAACTTGGCACTTTTGTTGCTTGGGGGGATGCATCCATGCTTGGGGCAAACGGATGGGGTGAGCAACAGGTCTGTTTTAATTACTTCTTTTCACAACTGGGCATCCTGGGAGTGGTGGAAGGCTCGTTAAGAGAAGCGGTCTCAGAAATAAGATGCGGGAGCCACCCAATCGATCAATCAATCCTTTCCCATTTTAACGTTGTCGAGAAAGATTCGGCCAGTAGGGCAACAGGGGAAGGGGGCTCCCGTGACGGCCATGGAAATGGCTACATCACCCCTGGGGAGCTCTCACATAATCACAAGAAGAAGAGTTGGTTCTTACTTGCCACTTTTCTCTTACCAAAGGAGTCTCAAAGTGGCTTACAGTCACCTTCCCTTTCCTCCCCCCACCACAGACACCCTGTGAGGTGGGTGAGGCTGGGAGAGCCCTGATATCCCTGCTCGGTCAGAACAGCTTTCTCAGTGCTGTGGTGAGCCCAAGGTCACCCAGCTGGCTGCATGTGGGGGAGTGCAGATTTGAACCCAGCATGCCAGATTAGAAGTCCGCACTTCTAACCACTACACCAAACTGGCTCTCAAGGGTTCCCCAGGGTGGCTCGAACTGTGAAAAACAATTTCAGGGGCTCCTTCTTCATCAAAAGGTTGGAAAAGGCTGATTTAAACTAAAATCCTTACAGAAAAAGCTTCCCATTTTCTCCATGGCAAATGCATGTGCCAGTACAAACTTATCACTGACTCTACAGTTCCAAATTTAAAATACTGATTGGAAGGGCTTCTGGAATTCTGGACCTGCCGGTGGACTTCCTGGGCGCCCGTGGGTTTTGGCCCGTGGGTGTTGGACAGGATGAGCCATTGGCCTGTTCCTGCATGGCTTCTCTGATGTTCTGATGTCTGGGTCAGGGATGCTTTATCTTCATGGTGTTTGGGGAGCAAACATGAGAGGGCTTCTGGAGTTCTGGCCCTGCCGGTGGTCCTCCTGATGGCACCTGGATTTTAGCCACTGCATGACCCAGAGTGCTGGACTGGAGGGGCCACTGGCCTAATCCAACATGGCTTCTCTTATGTTCTTATGCATAGGGAAGGGATGCTGTTTATTCTGGTGCTTGGGGGGCAAGAGTGGGAGGACTTCTGGAGTTCTGGCCATGCTGGTGGATCTCCTGATGGCCCCTGAAGTTTGGCCACTGTGAGAGCCAGGGAGTTTGGCTAGATAGGCCATTGGCCTGATCCAGCGTGGCTTCTCTTATGTTTGTACAATCTTACTGGGGGTCTGAAGTGCTGCAGTCCTCTGCCCCATATTACGACCACATTGTGCTTCACTTAGGAGCTCGGACTCCAAAGAGCTCATGTTTCCAGGGACACAAAATGCACCCTCTCTGGGAGCTCTCCTGGGTGCTACAGAAACTAGGGCCAGTTCCACACAATCTATCATCCCCTACATAGTTTTCATTGCCACTGTGGGTTGAGAGGTCTTTGCAATGGCAACAGATCCCCCAAAGCAGCGGTCCCCAACCTTTGTAGGGTTGAGGATCGTCTCTGGGGGTGGGGAAGAGCCAGCAGCTGCGCATGTGCATTAGCGCCCCCTGGTGGTGAAAATGTGCATGTGTGGAGCTGCCGGGGTGCCGGTGGCCGTGCCTGCCTCTTAGAGGCCCGGTAGTGTGCCGCAGACCGGGTGCTGACGACCCCCGCCCCACAGGATAGATTCCCCTTGCCTCAACCCCACCACAATAGGGCTTTCCCAACCTTTATATCAGTCTATCACAGTTGACGTATTGGTACAGTGTTGTAACCATTTAATAGTTCCTCTAAATCCCCAGTTTTCATTTCTTAAAGCCTATTGCCTTTTTCATTGTGTCAACATAAGGGGAAAGGCATATCCCTGCAATCAAACCACATACTTAGTATTTTAAGACACCAAAGCTGGGAATTCAGAGGAACTAGTTGCTAAGTGATCAGAATGCTAGAGCATGGTAGGAACATGTCAGTTGATGTAGTTTTTTTTAATGTTCATTGGGAGCAGAGGGGAGACTGAGGAAGGAAAATGATGACCCATTCGATGTATGCCCCAAACAAAGGTTATGGCAATGGGTGGTTGTGAGTTTTCCGGGCTGTGTAGCCCATGTGATCTGGTAGTTTTAGTCCCTGGCATTTTGCCAGTCACTGTGGCTGGCATCCTCTGAGGTAGAACATGGCAAGATGGATCCACACTGTGGGACAAAGAGATTCTCATCTTGCCATGTCCTGCCTCTGAAGACTGCAGGCTGGAAAACCCACAACAACCAGCTGACTCTGGCTATGAAAGCCAACAGTTCAATGAAGGCAATTCTTTCGGAAAAGATTGTACCGCAGTGGGTAGGGGAGAGATTGCAAGAAGCCGGAGAAAACATGGGAGGTGAATGAAGAGCGGACAAAGGCAGTTGGGGAGAAGGGAATACTTACAGCCAAAGGGTTCAACGTGGCCTTCGTTGCTGGATCTTCAGAATTAGCAGGCTGCTCCAACAGGATGGCCTGCAAGGAGGCCAGGATCTTTCGGGCTGTGTCCGAGGAGCTGGTCAAGGCACGCCACATGGCTGCTGAGGTGCTGGAAGTTCAAAGCCGCAGGAAGTCTTGGTGGGTGGGATGCCAGCCTGGCTGCTGGACCCCCCTCTCCTGAGTGGAGAATCCCCTCTAGAGCTGTCCCCTCACCTGACTGTTCCATAAATCCATAATAACCCCTGTTATGAGCTGTATGAGCCCTGACCCAGTTAGCCCAGGCTAGACAGGCTAGAAGAAGAAAAGTTGGTTTTATACCACGCTTTTCACTCCTGAAGGAGTCTCAAAGTGGCGGACAAACACCTTTCCCTTACTCTCTCCACAACAGACACCCCATGAGATTGGTGGGAATTAGAGAGCACAGAGAGAGCTGCTCTGCAAGGACAGAGGAATAGGCTGCCTAAGGAGGTGGTGAGCTCCTCCTCACTGGCAGTCTTCAAGCAAAGGCTGGATACACACTTTTTAGGATGCTTTGGGCTGATGTTTTAGGATGCTTAGAGCTGATCCTGCGTAGAGCAGGGGGTTGGACTAGATGCCCTGTATGGCCCCTTCCAACTCTATGACTCCATGATTCTTTGACTAATGGCCCGATCTAGCAGAGCTCTTCTCTTATCAGAGGAAGTCCTTGGCCTCTGAGCCCTGTTGCTGGTTGGCCACTGTGAGAGTCAGGATGCTGGACTAGAGGGACACACACTGGTCTGTTCCAGCAAGGCTCTTCTTACATGTTCTTCACCAAACCAGACTCAAAGGAATTTTGCAAGACCTACTTTGGCAGAAGATGATTTTGGGGGGAAGGAAAGGCAAAACAGGACAGAAACAACAATCAAATGGACATCCCCCCACCCCCGCCTCTTACCTTCACCAAATGGGGCAAGGGGCTCCTCAGCATGGTTCTTAGTATGCGGACGGCACACTTGGTGTTGTGGATATTGTCGTGCCTCATGCCTCTGATGGCCATCAGAATGAAATCCATCTGCTCCTCGGGACGGAGCAGTTTCTTGAAAACCTGGAAAGCAGGAGATGAAAAGGAAGCCAACAAGAGGTTCAACCACAGAGCAGGAGGCGGCTTCAGCCAGTGTGCGCATGGAAGGGGGGTAATGTATATTGCCTTGCATCCAGGGATTCACTAGAAGGAATCTCCACGCCTACAGGTAAGGCTGCATGCTCTGGACTGGGAAATTCCAGGAGGTTTACGGGGGGGATTCACAGAAGAGCCGGGCTTGGAGAGGAGACGGGTCTGGCTCTTTTCCAAATGAATACATGAATGAATAAAGATTTCAGGAGAACCAGGCATTGGTGGGGAGGTATCCCCCCCCCCAGTGGGAGCCAGGATTGTCCAAGGTATTGAGATGCTCTTAAAACCTTGGCCTCTATGCCCTGTTGCTGGCCCCCGAGACAAGAAGCTGGAGTAGATGGACCTTCACTGGTCTGATCTTTTGATGTTCTTATGGAGTCCTTGGCCTCCATGCCCTGTTGTTGGCCCTCCAGAGGGACTGGCTGGCCCCTGATTCCCTTCTTCTCCCCACAACAGACACCCCATGAAGTAGGTGAGGCTGAGAGTCCTCTGTGGTAATTGCTCTGCGAGAACAGCTCCATGAGAACTGTGGCTGGTCCAGCATTGCCCAGCTGGCTGTGCGTGTGGAGGAGACGTGGGGAACTCAGCCTGATTTCCAGATTAGAGCTCACTGCCCTTAACCTCTATACCAAACTAGAACTGGGAGGGAAAGCAGGTGCTGGAAGGGAAGGCAGCATGGTGTGGTCCAATCTCATCAGATCTAGGAAGCTCAGCAGGGTCAGTACTTGGAAGGTAGATCACCAAGGAAGGCTCTGCAGAGCAAGGCAAAGCCCAGCCACCTCTGCTTCTCCTTTGCCGAGGAAGCCCCTTGCTGACATCTCCATAAGTCGGAAGCTAAGCAAGGTCAGTACTTGGCAGGGAGACCACCAAGGAAGGCTCTGCAGAGGAAGGCAATGGCCAACCACCTCTGCTTCTCCCTTGCCTTGAAACCCCTTTGCTCGAGTTGCCATAGGTCGGAAGTTGAGGAGGGTAGGAACCTAGAAGGGAGACCACCAAGGAAGGCTCTGCAGAGGAAGGCAAAGGCCAGCCACCTCTGCTTCTCCCTTGCCTAGGAAGCCCCTTGCTGACATCTCCATAAGTCGGAAGCTAAGCAAGGTCAGTACTTGGCAGGGAGACCACCAAGGAAGGCTCTGCAGAGGAAGGCGATGGCCAACCACCTCTGCTTCTCCCTTGCCTTGAAACCCCTTTGCTGGAGTTGCCATAGGTCAGAAGTTGAGGAGGGTAGGAACTTAGAAGGGAGACCACCAAGGAAGGCTCTGCAGAGGAAGGCAAAGGCCAGCCACCTCTGCTTCCCATTTCCAGAACCATTCAGTTCCAAGTGCAGTCCGGCATCGCCTAACCTCTTGGAGCTTGCAGGCACCTTTGAGATCTTGACTGAAGGCGGTGAGCCTCACCCCAATATGGCTGCCTCTGGAGGCGGAGCCAAGCCAAAATGGCTGCTGTAACTTGGTGCCGTTCCCTTTGCTAAGACCCAAATCTCACTATGGCTACTTGCATCACATTCAACCACTGGCAAATCATGATCCTTCCAAAGCTTCTTCACAGAGTCACAGGATCTGTGTGCCAGCGCCATGTGCCATCTGTGAAGGCATTTCTCAAGGCTGCACTTCTCTACCTTGATCCGTGGCCCTCCTTGCCCCTAGGGGGCTCCTTCTCACAAGGATGCCCGCAGTCATCTTGGGAGGCCCTGTGTCTCCGGTGTCTCTTTGTTAGGAGCACAGGGCTGGCCTCGATTTTCTTAAAGACACAGAAGTTGCCATCCAACTCCAACCGGATCTCTGTCTCCTCATCTTGATTCGCCATTCCTCCCCTTGCAGCCAGCTGGATGACCTTGGGCTAGTCACAGTCCTGTTAGATCTCAGAGCATTTCTGTCAGGGTTCTCTCAGCCCCACCTCCCTCCTGAGCCAGGCGATCTTGGCAGCCCTACCAGGGATCCCCTGCTGCTAAGGTGCTTCTGTGCTCTGAGGGACAGTCCTGCAGCATCCCTGAACCCCAAATGTGCAAACTGCAGGATTTAACAAGAATGCGGTCACCATGGTGGCGTAGCTCCCGTCGGAGAACCAGGCCAGCCAGAAGGTCTTTTCTTCTTCCCACTCCTTCATCAGAGCCTGGTACTTCGGACTGTCCACAGTCAGGTTCCTGCCTGAAAGAGGGGACACAGCACCGAGGACTCTCTTAGGACCATCGGGGTCTCTTTCTCTCTCCCCCCACCCCCACATACCCAGAGGTCGGTGTTGGGATGGCCACGTTTGGAAAGTGTCCCTTCCATTATTTAATTTGGAATTCATATTCTGCCCTATCTTCAGGAACTTAGGTTGCATTGCAGTGATGCAAAATAATTAGTGCAAAAATATAGAATGAAATAAACTTGTATCAATTTAATAATTAAATGTTAGAACATTAAAAGCCAAGATTAAACATCACACCTTAAAATTGTCCAGAATACTTGGGGCAACAAGAACAGTGTGGGAGGCCCAGTCGGAAACGACCGACACAAGAGAAGAAACCTGTGTCTGAAATGGGACCGTCTTAGATGCAGACTTGCTTGCTGCCTTTTTCTTAATTTATTCTGCTAGCAGCGACACACAAAATGCTCATTTCTGCCAAACAGCTTACATCAGTTGTGGCCACAATAAGTAAAAGTCCATGATAAGAGAACATAATACTCTGTAAATTCTAATCCGGCAAGCTGGGTTTGATTCCCCACTCCCCCACATGCAGCCAGCTGGGTGACCTTGGGCCACTCACAGCCCTGAAAGTGTTGTTCTGACTGAGCAGTTCTCTCAGAGCTCTCTCAGCACCACCTCCCTCAGAGGGTTTCTGTTGTAGGGAGAGCAAAGGGAAGGCAATTGTAAGCAGCTTCGAGACTCGAGAGGAAAAGTGGCATCTAAGAACCAACTCTTCTTCTTCTTCAGTAATATCTGGGCTCTCCCAGCCTCCCCTCCCTCACGGGGTGACTGATGTGGGGAGAGGAAAGGGAAGGAAGTTGGAAGCCGCTTTGAGACTCCTTCGGGGAGAGAAAAGCGGCATAGAAGAACCAACTCTTCTTCTTCTAAAAATTCTTTAAAAATTAATTTACTTCCCACCAACGAAAACTGCACATCCTTTTTTGTACTTATTCATTCGCACTAACTCTTGTTTATTGTGGCCACAACTGAGAAAGAGGTTTGGCAAAACGATCATTTATGTGTGTGGCTGCAAGCAAAGTAAAATTAAGAAAATGATATCAAGCAAGTCTGTTTCTTGCATTTGAAATTGTCCCGTTTCAGACACAGCTTTTCTCTATCAGGTTCATCCCACTTGGGGCCCCTAATAGGGGCGGGGTGCTTGTGCGTTCATAGGGGACCGCCCTCAACTGGGTTTCTAGCCGGGCAGAGTCAGACAGAGGGGTCAGCGGTTCCTGATGTTAATCCTGGACTTGACCAGGGGGCTGGCAGGACAAGGCAAGCAGGGCTCTGATCACATTTGGTGGAGCGTTCCCCCAGGATGGGGACAGCACCAAGGAAGGCCTGGCCGTCGCTGAAGACAGCTTGATCTCCTCGGACCCAGGCACCCTGAGTTTACTGGACCTGAGTTGTTGTAGCCTGGGGCTGAGATTTGGAAGGGTGGGGAGGAGGGTTTGGAGAGGGAGGGGGGGCATCAAGAACGGCCCTGCCATGCTGTAAAGGAGACGGGGCATTTCTAACTGAGGAAAATGGGCCGGTTCCTCAAGAACAATCTTTCTAGAGGCGCCCTGAACACTCTCCTGATTCCTCAGGAATTGGTGAAATGGAGTATCCTGTCCAGATGACGGGAGGAGATCGTATTGTTGGACTCTGTTCTTGTTCTGGTTCGGCCTTCCTTGGAGTCCTGTGTTCAGTTTTGGGCACCCTAGTTGAAGAGGGATCTAGACAACCTGGAGCATGTCCAGAGGAGGGCAACAAAGATGGTGAGGGGTTTGGAGATCAAGACGTGGGAGGAAAGGTCGAGGGAGCTTGGTCTGTTTGGCCTGGAGAGGAGATGGCTGAGAGGAGATCTGATAGCCATCTTCAAGTATTTAAAAGGCTGCCATGTAGAGGATGGAGCAGAGTTGTTCTCTATTGCCCTGGAGGGATGGACCGGAACCAATGGGATGAAATTAATTCAAAAGAGATTCCGTCTAAACATCCAGAAGTTCCTGACAGAGGTGTTTCTCAGTGGAACAGGATATCTCGGGAGGTGTTGGGTTCTCCATCTTTGGATATTTTAAAGCAGAGGCTGGATAGCTATCTGATGGAGAGGCGGATTCCGTGAAGGCTCAAGGGGGCAGCAGGTAACAATGGGTGAGCGATAGGGTTGTGAGTGTCCTGCATAGTGCAGGGGGTTGGACTAGATGACTCAGGAGGTCCCTTCCAACACTACTATTCTATGATTCTTTGGTCATAATCTTCAGAGCAGTGTAACGGCCCTGTGGTCTCTGCGTATGCTGGTCCCACCAAGGAAGGGCAGGGATTTCTCTTACACTTGAGCTGCATGACCAGCGTGTACACATGGTGGAGTCCGTCGGCCGCCCAGAGGGCCACCTCATCGCAGGAGTGGCTGCAGCAGAGGGTCAAACATCCTGCCAGCTGCCCGAGCTTGAGGTCCTTCATTCCCTGGCAAAGGAAGCGAGGCGGCTCAGAGAACAAAGTAGCTTCCATGGGCTTGTTTTTATTTATGAACGTGCTTTCATTCATACCCTGCCTGGGACTCAAAATGGCTTGCATCCTTCTCCTCTCCTCCGTTGTCCTCTCACAACAACCCTGTCAGGCTGGGTTGAGAGAATGCCCCCGACCAGCCTGAGGTCACTCGAAGGGCATCCGTGGCAGATTCCAACCTGGGCTCCCAGATCTTGCCTGGATGTCGTGAACCCAAGTAAGCCTTGGCGGAACTCCCACCCAAATTCCACAAATAATTACTGGGGTGAGCCCTGGTTAGCTTAGAAAACCTTTAAAGGTAAAGGTATCCCCTGTGCAAGCACCGAGTCATGTCTGACCCTTGGGGTGACGCCCTCTAGCTGGGTACTCATTTCACCGACCTCGGAAGGATGGAAGGCTGAGTCAACCTTGAGCCGGCTGCTGGGATTGAACTCCCAGCCTCATGGTCAGAGCTTTCAGACGGCTGCCTTACCACTCTGCGCCACAAGAGGCTCTTAGAAAACCTTTATCCAGCACCAACAATTCTTCTTCTTCTTCTTCTTCTTCTTCTTCTTCTTCTTCTTCTTCTTCTTCTTCTTCTTCTTCTTCTTAAGCTTTCCTTCATATTGTCTTAGTGCTTATTGTGTTGTCTTTACACAGTGGATTGTGTTTTTTTGTATAACCATTAACCCCCGTGCATCCCATTTTGTATTTTTTTGCTTCTCAGGGCTGGCAGGATTGGGCCCAGCTCCAGGGGGACACCCATACACACAAAACGCAAACGCAAATGCAAACACCACCACCTGGGCTCCCCAACCGGCCCCTGTGCACCCACCCCATCCGCTGAATGCCTCGCAGAAGCCGGGCCGGCACCTCCGGGACACGAGAGGCTGCTCACCTTGCCAATGGCGCGGTTTGGGATGCAGCCGATCAGCCGGGTCATTCTGGCCAAGGTCATTTCACGTTCGTGGGAGCAAGAGGAGAACGCCAAGGGAAGAAGGAACTGGGAAAGCAAAGCAAGAGGTGATGAGAAAGGAGCCGAATCAGGGGAATCATAGAGTCATAGAATTGGAAGGGGCCTCAAGGGTCATCTAGTCCACCCTCCTGCACAACGCAGGAAGCATCCTTAACCTGAGAATGATAAGGACTGGGGAGTGGGGGGAAAAAGGCAAATAGAGGTTTGCCAAGGTCTAGGTGTATCCTGGGGATCTCTCAGAATGGTCACTGGTGACAGAGATCAGTGCCCTGGAGAAAACGGCTGCTTTGGAGGGTGGCTATTATGGCTTTGTACCCTGTTGAGTTGACTGCTCTTGAGAAGGCCAGATCCTGAAGATGAAACTCAGATACTCTGGCCAGCTCATGAGAAGGAAGGACTCCCTGGAGAAGAGCCTAATGCTGGGAGCCCTTTAGGGCAAAAGAAGTTGGGGACGACAGAGAAGGAGGTGGCTGGATGGAGTCACTGAAGCAGTTGGTGCAAACTTAAATGGACTCCGGGGAATGGGAGAGGACAGGAAGGCCTGGAGGATCAGTGTCCATGGGGACGCGATGAGTCGGATATGACTTCGCAACCAACAACAACAAGCCCCTTGAAGTCCCTCCCCTCTCTTCCTCAAGCTCCTCTCCCCAATGCCTAGTTATGAAGTCTTGATAATGGAACATGTAAGAAAATAACTCGCAGGGTTGTCAGCCATGCGATTTGCAGCAAGGAAACATGGTGGGAAACAGGATGATGAGGAGGGGAGGGGGCGTAGTTCCATGGCAGAACCTCCACTTTGCATGCAGGAGGTCCCAGGTTTGATCCCATGGCATCTCTTGCTGAAAGGGCCAATCAGAAGGGGATGTGAAAGCACCCTGCCTGAGACTCTGGGAAGCTGCGGCCAGTCCAAAGGACGTAAAAACAGCCACCTTGACCAGTGCCCATTGGCAGCCTTCTCCTCCATGAATCCACGCCATCCCGCTATTCCTGTGGCCATCACAACACCCTCTGGCAGGGAGTGGACAAGAGTGACCTTGACGGGCCAAGGGTGTGATTCATGAGAAGGCCGCTGGGGAAGGTTCTTCCTCTCCCCTGCCCCACGGGAAGCAAGGCCTCCTGACTAGGGCGTGAATGGCGGGGCCTGCAAGCCAAGCGGCCCATCTAGGCCCTTGGCAGGGTTCCTTCAGCTTCCGCTTGGCCCCGCCCCCTCTCACCTGCAGAGCGTCCCTAATCAAGGAAGCGTTATAGATCTCCTCCTTGAACTGCTCTCCTCTCTCGTTGACGGTGAAGGTGATCCTATCAATGCAGTCCAGGAACCGCTCCCTGAAAGACGCCTCCTAATCCAGCCAACAAAAGGTCAGAAAGGTGAAGGTGAGGGGGAAAGAGGAAGAAGGGATCCTGAAGAGAGCCCTTGAAGGGAGGGCCCGAGATCTCCTGTTATTCCCCTTGATCGCCAGATGACGGAGATTCCTTCCCATGGAGAAAACAGCTGCTTTGGAGGGTTGGCTCCACAGCATCATAACCGACTGAGGCCCCTCCCCCACCCCTGCCTCCTCAGGCCCCGCCCCCAAATCGCCAGGTATTTCCCAATCTGGAGCTGGCAACCCTACAGAATTGGGACTGTGCCCCAAGGACCCTTGAGTGAGTTCTCCATGTCAACTCCATTGGGCATGTGGTTTCAGGGGGTAGCGGTGTGGTCTGCAGGAGAAAAGCAAGTTTTGAGTCCAGGAGCGTGGCACAGGTGATAAGAAGGGTGGCCTCTAATCGGGAGAGCCGGGTTTGATTTCCCACTGCTCCTCCACAGGCAGCCAGCTGGGTGACCTTGGACCAGTCCCAGTTCTCACAGAGCTCTCTCAGCCCCACCTGCATCATGGGGCGTCTGTTGTGAGGAGAGGGAGGCAAGGGGATTGGGAGCTGTTTTGGGGTACACCAACCAACTCTTCTTCTTCTACATTTAACATGAACCATGGATTCGAGCCCAACAGCACCTTGTTATGATTCATACGCACAAAAGATTGGAAAGAGCCAGAGTTCCGGGGCTCCTTAAAGACAAACACTTTTGATCGGAAGAAGTGAGCCGCGACTCACAAAAGCATCTCCCCTGCCACCGATTTCCGTCCTTCTTTCAGAGGCTCCTGGACTCTGGCTTTCTTCCTGCTGCTCCAGACTACCCATCTCATCTGTCTTCATGGAAAGTACTGCAGTTAACCACAGAGAATGGAAAGCCAGGGGAAGGGAGCAGCGTGCTGCAGGAGTCTGTCTCTTCCCTGCGGCTCCAGACAGACTAGCACAGAGACCCAATTGGACCTATCCCCGTGGCAGTTCGCCTTTCTAACGACCCTCTTGGCCTGCAAGCTGCTTTATGCACACTTTGGGGCGTGGCGACGGTCCCTGGCGAAGGGAGTTTTGATCCTTGAAAGCTCAAACTCTGAAAGAGCGAGGTGGTCCCTAAGTGCAGCCTGGTTAAGAGTGGCAGCCTCTAATCTGAAGAGCCGGGTTTGATTCCGCACCCCACTTTCCCAGGCAGCCAGCTGGGAGACCTTGGGCCAGTCCCAACTCTTTCAGAGCTCTCCCCTCCCTCACAGGGTGGCTGTTGGGGGAGAGGAAGGGAAGGCAACTGTAAGCCACTTTGAGACTCCTTCAGTAGAGAAAAGTGGGGGGCAAACAGCAACTCTTCTAAGGTGCTGCGGGGTTGGAAATTAACAATTCCCTTCCTGAAAGTATAGGAATTATGAGTGATGCCAGACATTGCTCTGGAGAGGAAACACCTGCCCCTCCCCAACCGCCCCCACTCACAGTTCGTCTTCCAGGCGGCTATACTGCCCCAGTTTTCGGGCCAGGGTCCAATCCTGTCTGAGAATCACAGCATCTCATTGCTCTGCCATGACCTTCCCTCTACTCTAAGCAGGTTGAGATTGCAGCTGTGGTTCTTCCAGCTCCGCTTGACCCTCAACCGCCAAAAGCCAGGGGAAAGCAGCCCCCGTCTCAGTCCCAGTTAAATACATTGAGTTGCCAAGGAATTTCTGCTTTGAACCCCAATCTGTGCTTGTACAGCAAGATCTTTCCCCACCGCTGCAGAAAACCCTCGATGGTGGAACGTGGTGGGTGGCAGACGCCTGCTGCTCCATCACCCCAGCAAGGGAGCGGCCCACCCGGTTCCCTCCTTCCCAACAGGTCCACGTCTTTGTTCGTGTTTCCCCAGGAGGATCCCACCCATCCTGTCCCCAGCCTGGCAGGAGAGCTCAAAGGACAGGGACGCTGGCCCTGGACTCCTCTCCCCCTCCCGAATTAGGGGGCCTCAGTCTGGGAATGCTGCAGGCAGAAGCCACAGCCCCATGCCCACCCAGGGATGGTTTCCACCTGGCAGGAGCCACATGTGTCCAAGCGGATCGGGGCCTGATGGGCCCACTAGGTGGAGTTTGAAGCCTGACTTCACCACAAGTCCCAAGGAAATGTAAAATCCCCCGTTTTTGTGGGATTTTGCGGGATTCTGCGGGCCAGGGGATGGTGCAGGGTGGCTCGCAGAAGCCTTTGCTGGTGGGGTGGGGGGAGGAAAAAGGACCTCCTGAGCTGCTAGCCGCCCTGCCTGAGGACCCGTCCGGCAGGCTTAAAAAGACCCCCACACTTCTTGCCAAGCCCCAGTTTATGAGGAAGAGGGGGGGGTTTAGTGGTAAAATATTTCAAACATTTTGTTCAATGGATGTGAGAGAGTTCTGAGACTGGACCTCTTGGGGGGACAGGTCGCTGTGCTGAATGAGGCTCTGGGCTCAAGCAGATGCATCAAGAGAGTCCTTAGAGTTTGATGCCGTTGGCTTCCCCGGTGAAGCACCATTTCCCCTCCTGGAAACTCTCCGCAATCTCCGTGTGGCACTGCCACGTTCACCGCTTGAACCTCTGAGAGCAGCTGGACTAAAGTGTCTGTTTTTGGAAGGTGACCTTCCTAGTGGCAGTGACCTTGGCGAGGCGTGTCAGAAATTGCAGCACTGTCCTCAGGAAGGGAGCTGTGCATATTCCGAAAAGATTTTGTGACACTATTCATGGATTCTTCTTTCATCCCCAAAGGGAACTGTGTTCCGCAGCACCCAGAGTCTGGTATGGGCCCTCCTTCTGTCTCAGACTGAAGGACCGGGAGGAGATGGAATGGCATACATTAGACGTGTGCTGGGATCTACACGGATAACTGAACAGGACATCATCCCATAGGGGGTCCGTTGCCCTATTCCTTCCCATAATACACAGAACTTGGGGAGGCCAGTGTCTATCCCCCATCTTGTTCTGGCTGAAACAATGCATCTACATGGCATATGAGTTGCAACCTGGTGGCCCCTTTTGACCCGTGCCAGACGCTCCAAGATAGACCGAACCACCTTGGAGAAAGCAGCTGTTGGCAGAATGCCCCAACAGGTGGCGGAATATCCCATGCTGCCCATGCGCTGTTTGTTTTCCCACCCTAGGGACCATGGCTTGGGCATAGCTAACCATCTGTGGATGACTTCCCCCACTGAAGTAGAATGAAACTTTGGTCTTACCTGGAAGTTTCTTCTCTTTAGTGGGGGAAGTCATCTACTTCCCTCCCAGAAACAACAAGAAAAATACATTGGTCTGCAAGGCAAAATACGAATTAAGATCTGTATGGAGGAGATTGTAAAAACTGGAAGGCCAGCCCCTGGCCACCCATTAAGGCCACTCAAAATAATTTGAATAAAAATAGCCCTACCTGAGAGAGCAAGAGCCTCTTGTGGCGCAGAGTGGTAAGGCAGCAGACATGCAGCCTCAAGCTCTGCCCATGAGGCTGGGAGTTCGATCCCAGCAGCCGGCTCAAGGTTGACTCAGCTTTCCGAGGTCGGTAAAATGAGTACCCAGCTTGCTGTGGGGTAAACATTAATGACTGGGGAAGGCTGTGGCAAACCACCCCGTATTGTGTCTGCCATGAAAACGCTAGAGGGCATCACCCCAAGGGTCAGATACGACCTGGTGCTTGTACAGGGAATACCTTTACCTTTTTTTACCCAGGAGAGCAGAGGCATGACCTAACCATATGTGGATGACTTCGCCCCACTGAAGACAAGAAGGAGAAGGGGAAGGAGAAGAAGAAGAGTTGGTTCTTATATGCCGCTTTTCTCTACCCGAAGGAGGCTCAAAGTGGCTTACAATCTCCTTCCCTTTCCTCTCCCCACCACAGACACCCTGTGAGGTGGGTAAGGCTGAGAGAGCCCTGATATTACTGAAGAAGAAGAATATCCACTTCAGGATATTGCGGGGGAAAGGTAGGGTCACTCCTGATCAATTATATATGTTGCAGAGGGAATATTTAAAGTGCCCAATATCAAAATGCAAAGACAATTCAGTGTAGACAGGAGGGATTCATACAAACTGGGAGCAGGTAAAAAGCCCCCTGCAGACTACACCCTGGACTCTGGCTCTTTTCCTGTATCTTGTACAAACATCACACCACTTATTTCCAAGATCTGCTCATCCCAAATCATTTCAAGCATACTTTGCATTAATTAATAATAAACATATAACTTTATTATCTAAAACTATCAACAATAATTTTCTAAAACTATGAATATTTTTTTCTAAAACTATTAACAATAATTCTTAACAATAATATTGACAATAATAACAGTAATATTATATAACGAACAATATTTTTTTAAACTAGGGACGATTTTTCTAAAACTAAGAACATCCGCGAGTCAGCGGCAGCCGTGGTTGCCGCAGCGAGGGGGCGGGCAAGAGACGCAAATGCGTCTGCCCGGCTGAAGCCGGGATGCGCCGGCTGGCTCGTCCTGATGATGACGCAGGGGGCGGGCCTCGGCGCCATATTTAAGCGCCACAAAGGAGGACCTCGCCCCTTTGCCTCTGGAGGAGCCGGAGGACAGTGTGCTGTCCAGAGCTCTCCTCGAGGCCTCGCCTCTTGACGGTGGGAGGGAACGGGACGCGGCTTGCCCGTCCGGCCTGATCGGAGTTTGGGATTCGGTCCGTGGGATGGCAGTGATTGCGTCGGAGGACCAGTCTCCGTGGGATCAGCGATGGCTGGGCGGCGTTCCCGCGCCCGGCCGGGTGAGGCTTCCAGAGGCAGGGGAGACCAGCAGGAGGCCGAGGGCAGCAGAAGGGGCAGGGGCTGGAGCCGAGCGAAAATTGGGACGAAAATTGTTCTCAACTGACATTTTCATTTTATTTAACAGCTTGGTTATTTCCAGCTCTGCATGTAAGGACTGTAGACTGCTTGGCCACGTCTTAGTGCCTGTCTATTAACCTTGATTTGGAGCCCCATTTTATTCCAGGAACCCGGATTCTTTGCCTTATGGATCCCACCTCATCCTGGCCAGCCATAAAGCTGAGAGCATTGCTCGGGCATCCAGTATCTTGCTTGAAGTCTTTTGCGTTTAGTCATCTAGGCTAGTCATCTAGGTATTACACCTTGCCTATAATACTGGCTTCCATGCTAGCACCTGTTTTTCAGCAACCAACTGAATATTTGGAACCTCATGGCCTGTCCACTGATTTTGCTTCAAAACAACAACAAGAATATATATATGTGGTCCGTCAACATGTGGTCCGTCGACTAACTGGAGGTGGGCTGCGAAGGACGCCTTCTCCCCCCACCACCAGCCCTTTACTTCATCCACGATCCGGCAGGTGCACATGGGTCTATATCGTTACAGAGAAACAAGCTCAGGGTTCCCATTGATTTGTCATTGTCATGAGTTAAAATTTCCATGAAAAAAAATGTTCCTTATGTTCATTGTTGTGGCGTGTCTGTATCTTATTTTGAAGGGATGTTTAAACATTACCATAGCGACCAGAGTCAGAGAACGTTAGGGCAGTGGGCCTCAGTAAAATTGTCAAGCGTTGAGTGGTCCCCGGTGATAAAAAGGTTGGGGACCACTGTTCTGGAGCACAGTCACTTTAAAAGAAGCCTTGTAACCGGGGACCAGGAAGTCTTTGAACTGACACCCTGGCCAATAAGGGAGATCTGATTTGCTACAGCATTGGAGGCACGAGGCAGGAAGTTAATTTGCAAAAAGCAGAAACCTGCACACTTCCTGATGGCGATTTTTGAAATATCGAGGCTTATATCCACTTCTGGATGTTGCGGGGGAAAGGTAGGGTCACTCCTGATCAATCATATATGTTGCAGAGGGAAAAGTTAAAGTGCCCAATATCAAAATGCAAATACAATTCAGTGTAGACAGGAGGGATTCATACGAACTGGGAGCAAGTAAAAAGACAGGAGGGATTCATACGAACTGGGAGCAGGTAGTAGTAGTATAGTAGTAGTATTCTTTATTACGGTCATAGACCAGCAAAATCAAAACAATTTCACAATTACATAAATAATATGGCTAAAACACAGTTTTACTCCTAAAATAGCATTATGTTAAACACTTAGACTATGAGTCTGCTAAAATATAAATTAGAATTAAATGGAAATATAGGAATTTGTTCTAAATGCTCTCAGGGTCTGTTAAGTTTTAGTCAACTTCCACCGCCTTTTCATGGCTGCAGCACAAAACCTGGCGACACTATATGTGATGGAACAATTTGTGTCTGTGAGCAGCAGGGAGATATAAAATTGTCCTGAGCACCCTGGGACTCTATGTAGCCATGGTGTGATAAATATGGAACGTATGTCATCATAAAACTGACAATACAAAAGGATATGTTCCAATGTTTCTATCTGACCAGAGCCACAGGGGCACTTCCTTTCACCATAGGGGATTTTCTTGTATCTCCCTTCAAGTACAGCTGAGGGAAGGGCATTGCAACGAGCTAAAGTGAAGGCCCTCCGGTGGCTAGGCACCTCAAGATTCTTTAAATAAGCCAAGGGAGCTGTGACATACCTGTAGCCTTCACTAACAATGAAGGCAGAGGTATTCGCTAGATCATGTTGGCGTTCTATATCCACTACTCGCTGTTTGATAACCTCTTTAGCCTGGTCATAGGCCATCGGAACCAGAAATTCTGGAGAAAATCCCAAAGCTGCGATTTTCCCCCTCACTGATTGTTTCCATGAAGACTGGAAGTCATCCTTCATTATCAAGGAAGCTAATCCACAGGGGAAAAAAGAGATTTTAAGCCAGTAATTGAGAATGTTTAACCATACTCTTGCCTCCACCTTCATAAGGCCAGTCTCAAGTCGCAAGGCGGCACTGGAGACACATCTCGGGACTTGGATGGCTGATCTTAGGAATTTGGATTGTACAGATTCCAATAATGCAAAGTTGGAATAAGGACCTAGCTGCGCACCATATAGCAGTTGTGCCATTGACTTAGCTTCAAACAATTTTAGAGCTGCGGGGATATAATGACCTCCTTTCAGCCTAAGGAATCTGAGGATGGCATTTGCACTTTTTTGTGCCTTTCCAGCGACATAAGCCCCATGGGCTAACCGGGAGCAGGTAAAAAGCCCCCTGCAGACTACACCCTGGACTCTGGCTCTTTTCCTGTATCTGTACAAACATCACACCACTTATGTCCAAGATCTGCTCATCCGAAATCATTTCAAGCATCCTTTGCATTAATTATCCGGAGACTATAATAAACATATAACTTTATTATCTAAAACTATTAACAATAATTTTCTAAAACTATGAACAGAAATATTATATAACTATGAACAATAATTTTTTAAACTAGGGACAATTTTTCTAAAACTATGAATAATAATTATTTAAAACTATATACAATTCTAATATCTAATATAATATCTAATATCTAATTACAATATAAAATATCTATATACAATTCTAATATATAGTGGCCATGATTGAGCGCGGCCGCCGTTGACGCAGCGGGGGTGCCCAGGAGCGGCGCGGACCCAGCTGCGTCAGTGGGCCGCGCTGCGGCGCGCTGGGGGAAGGGCGGGGCTGCAGGCCTTTAAAAGGCCGTGAGCAAGCAGCCCGCCCTCTTTCCCCTCGGATCACGTGCCCGGACAGCTTGCTGTTCGGGCCGTGAACAGGCAACGTAGGGCCGGGCGGGTGCACGGCGCTTCGGGCGCTTGCCTGCCCTGGGGTGATTAGCCGAGGGGGGGGGATAGGACTTCGGAGCCCTCACGCCACTCCGGGTCGGCAAAAACAACAACAACAAAAAAAAAACCTACGGGGGACGCGTGGCCGGGGTCGGGCTGCCGGGCCGCGGAGGAGTCAGTCGGCGGTGGGCGGATGCCTCGCTGCTCGAGATCGGCCGCTGCCGGCCGCGGGGGTCGTGAGGCGTCCGTCAGTTCGGGCCTTGGGGACGGGGGCGCTGAGAAGGGCGGGGCCTCGGCTGCGGCTTCTAGGCCCGAGGGCCGGCCCTGCCCTTCAGGGCCTGAGGAGCGGACCGCAGGGGGCGGCCTACGGGGCCTTCGCCGGCGGCGCGGCCGTGTCGCAGCTGCCGCAGCCCGGGCCACCCCCCTTCTTCACCCCGTGGGGCCGGCGTGCCCGTTCGGAACCGGGGAGGGAGAGGGCCGGCCCGCTCCGCCCCGGCCTCGCCCGGTGCTAGCGGGGTGGGGTCCGGGGCCTCGTGGGCGGCCTCAGATGAGCGCCGTGGTTCCACCACCAGGGGGGGAAAGGGGGCCCGGGGGAGTTCGAGGTCGCCTGGCCGGTCCTCCCGGGGCCCTCGGAGTTCGTGGTCCCCGTCGCCCGGGGGGAGCTAGGGCACCTCACTCGTCCACGTCCAGCTCCAGTGGGGGTACCCGGCGTCAGCTTGGGGCCCAGCGGGACCGGGCCAGGGACACCTATAGGTCCCCGTCCCCCCTGTGTCGTTCCGGTCAGCTCCTTCAGCGGGACGTGGATGGGTCTAGCGGATCATCTGCACGCCCCTCTCGTGTGTCGTCCAGGGGGCGTCTGGGAGGCCCCCGGCGCCGGCGGCATCGTTCTGGTCGCCGAGGGGAGCGGCACGACCGGTCATCCCGTTCCTCGTCGTCCGGCCGGGCCCATTCGAGGAGGTCTTCCGGATACCGGGCGGGATTCACCGAGGCCAAGGCGCTGTATGGGGCTGGGCGGTCCCGCCACCGCAGCCCGGTCCGGACTGAAGCATCACTTTCCGGGAGCCCGCTGGGGAGTGCCGATTTGCGGGAGCCTTCGCCAAGGGCGGGGCTCGCCGGAAAACGGCGGCGGAAGACGCAGCGGAGGGCCCACAAAAGGAGGCGCACATTGCGGCACGGTCCACCTTCTGGTGAGTCCTCCTTGTGGGAGGAAGGAGACAATACCATCCATGATGGATGGTACTGGATACAGGGGGCCTACGTCCCGGGAATCCCACCCTGGATGAAAAGCAGAAGGCGGGATATGGTCCGGATGCTGGACGAGGCTGGTATCAGCCAGTGGCGGAGGGAGCCCCCAGGGCGGTTCAGGGACGCTGAGGCGCCGCCAGGGGTCCATCTACCCGTTAAATTGCGGGAGCGGACCCTCAACGGTTACTTTGTTGATTTTTTTGAGTTGGCCAAGTGGCGCCGCAAGGGCGCCGATACCGGCAAAAAGGGGGACAGGGACAAGGCGCAATCCCAGCCATGCGAGCGGACGATGCTCAACTGGCTTAAGGGGTTTGCCGAGTTCCAGGCCTTGATTTGTGGGGCGTATCCGGAGAGGGGTTGGCACCTCGCCCAATACCTTTACACCGTACTGGAAGCTTGGGAGGTGGGTGGCGAGGAGGCCGCTATGGACTACGACAGGGAGTTCAGGGAACTTGCCTCCCACAACGCATCCACGTGCTGGGATCTCAGGTTGCATGACGCCTGGTTCATGCAGGTTGGGCCCAGTGCTCGGCAGAAGAAGGAACGCGGAAAGGGCGGTTCCGCTGATCCAGTCCGTAAGCTGTCGGGACTGGTATGTTGGGACTACAACAGAGGCGGCTGCAAGCGCCGCAGGTGCCGCTTCGAGCATCGCTGCGAGGACTGCGTGGGCGGCCATACCATGGCTTCTTGTGCACAGCCTTCGACTTCGCAGCCCTTTCGAGGGACCCGATCCTCCAGAAGAAAGGACGGCTGAAGCTGCGGCCCAGCTTCGCACCCTGGCTCCAACGCTGGTCAAACTCCCTGTGCTTCTGGCATGGCTGGAACATTACCACGACAGGCCAGCAGCCGCCTATTTGGCAGCCGGATTTTCAGAAGGTTTCCGGATCCCGTTCACCAGCGAACGGGTGGCGTCCACAAGTGGGAACCTGCGGTCAGCCCGGGAGCTGCCGGACATGGTGGCGGCCAAGTTGACGAAAGAATGGGCTGCCTGCCGCATCGCCGGACCTTTTGACGGACCGCCGCTTCCCAACTTGAGGATTTCCCCACTGGGTGTTGTGCCGAAGAAAGCCCCCGGGGAATTCTGCCTCAACCAGCACCTGTCGTACCCCAGGGGCGGGTCAGTAAATGACTTCATTCCGCCCGAGCTGTGTGCAGTAAAGTATACGCCGTTTGATGCGGCGGTGACCAGGGTTCGCCGGTGCGGGAGGGGGGCACTGCTTGCGAAATGTGACGTGCAGTCGGCCTTCCGGCTCCTGCCCGTCCACCCGGATGATTTCTGCCTCTTGGGCTTCCGGTTCCTCAAGGGCTGGTACGTAGACAAGGCCATGCCAATGGGGTGCTCGAGGCGTTCAGTTCCTTCCTTGAGTGGGCGGCCAGGGCCCAGGGAGGGTTCGCCGAGCTGGCTCATTATCTAGATGACTTTTTGATGGCTGGCTCGGGGGGCGCGGACGATTGTGCGGTCAGGCTGCAGGCGTTTCAAGCGTCCATGGCCGAGTTGGGCGTGCCTTTGGCCGCGGACAAGACTGAAGGTCTCACGACCAGGCTCACGTTCTTGGGGATCGGGCTAGACACCGTAGCAGGGACTTCCCGGTTGCCAGCGGAAAAAGTGTCCTCCTTATTGGAGCTTATTTGGGGCATTTGCGGCAGGCGTAAATGTGCGCTGCGGGATATGCAGGTGTTACTCGGACACCTGAATTTCGCCTGCAGGGTCGTCACCCCAGGGAGGGCGTTCTGCTTTCGCTTGGTATTTGCCACCCGGGGGTTGTCCCGTCCTTTTCACCGCCTTCGCATCACCACGGAAATGAAAGCAGACCTGCAGGTGTGGCAGCAGTTCTTGGAGGGTTTTAATGGCGTGGCCATTTGGCAAACGCTGTTTGCCCCCGGGGATCGGCTACAGGTCCACTCCGATGCTGCAGGGGGCTGTGAGTTCGGGGTGTATTTCAACGGGGATTGGTGCGCTGCCCGTTCGCCAGACACCTGGGCGGCGGAGGTCCACCGCGACATGACCTTCCTGGAGTTTTTTCCCATTTTGGTGGCGGTTCGCATTTGGGAGCCACAATTTGCCAATCGCCGGGTGGAGTTCTTGTGCAACAATCAGGCCGTGGTGCATATAGTGAACAGGCAGACTTCCAGATCCCCCAGGGTCATGCGCCTGGTCCGGGTTTTCATGCTATCCTGCTTGTCGCACAACGTTTCTTTTCGTGCCAGGCACGTTCCGGGGGTTACCAACGAGTTGGCCGATGCTCTCTCTCGGTTTCAGGTCGAGAGATTTCGGAGTCTCACCCCCGCGGCGGCAGCGGAACCAGCAGCGTGCCCGCCAGACCTGTGGCAGCTTGCCGCCGCCTGATCATGGATGGGGTTCTGTCATCGCTGGCAAAGTCCACACGGCGGGCCTACCAGTGGGCGGCCTACAATATTGTGGATTTCGCTCGTCTGGCCGGGCGTTCCTCCGTTTGGCTCATGGGAGAGGGCCTGCTGCTATGATTCCTGGCCCACCTCAAGGAGCGGGGCCTTTCCAGCCGAACGATGCGGGTCACGCTAGCCGGACTTTCCTTTTGCTCGAAGGCCATGGGCTCCTGGGACCTGGGGAAATCGTTCCTGGCCCTGTAGGCGGTGAAGGGTTGGGGGCGGCAGGCCAGGTTTCGGCCTGATCCCAGACGCCCCATTGCCCGGGCCATCCTGTGCCAGCTGCTGGAACCTTTGCATGCCGTGGCCAGTTCTGACTTTGAACGTGCCCTGTTCGGGGCGGCTTTTACTGTGGCATTCCATGGAGCCTTGCGGGGCAGGGAGTTGGTGGCTCAGTCCCGTTCCGCACGGTCTTCTGCGGGCCTGATGTTTGCGGACATTGAATTGGTGGACTCGGGAGTACAGTGCCTGGTCCGCTGGTCCAAGTGCGACCAAGGGGGCAGGAGGAGCCATGTGTACCTTCCAGCTTTTCCGGGGGTGGCCGATTGCCCGCGACGGGCTATGGCCGCATACCTCAAGATCAGGCCCTCGTTACCGGGAGCCCTATTCGTGCATCAGAACGGGACTTGCTTGTCACGGTACCAGCTGGTAGCCGTTCTGCGGACCTGCCTTCAGAGGGCGGGGCTGGAACCCTCCATGTACGGGACCCATTCCTTTCGCATCGGAGCCGCCACCGAGGCATATTTGGCTGGCGAGCCGCCCAGGGTCATTAAGCGGAAGGGACGGTGGCGTTCTCAGGCTTATAAGTTTTACATTCGCCCTCAACATGCTGTTTAATTATTGGTTTCTTCCCAGGTGTCCCATCAACTGCAGCAGTGGTCACGGTGGTGGGGCACAGTATTCTGTACTGGGCTGGCAGGCATGCGTCTTCTACCGGATGGGGAGAGCATCTCGGCCTGGAGGATGTCTGCAGGATTACCTGGTCCAGAAGGAGGGGGCTGCGGTGGTTGTCCTTGCTGCGGGTCGTGGCCGACGACGTTATTCGGTCTGGTGTTCCGGATGTTTTGGTGATCCATCTGGGAGAGAATGATTTGCCTGCCATGACCGGACGCCAGTTGAGCGCTGCCATAACGGAAGACCTGACCATACTGCGACAGCGCATGCCGCGTACCTTGTTGGTATGGTCCGAGATGTTGGATCAACTCGTTTGGCGGTCCGCCAGGCGGCCTGCCCGGGTGATCTGGGCCAAACAGAAGGCGAATAAGGCTGCGCTGAAGGCTGTGCTTTCATTGGGGGGTGTGCAGGTCCCGCACCCCAACATAACTTTTCATTCCCCGCTGCTTTTTCGGACTGACGGGGTTCACCTCTCCGACAGAGATTGCGACCTCTGGCTGTCCAACGTGCGGGATGTTTTGGTTAAATATTTAGCAGAGGGTTGGCGGGAACAGGGACCTGTGGTTCCTGTTCAGTGGCGGGTCATGCAAGGTAGGGAGCCTGTTGGCGGGGAGCCCGTTTGCATACGGGACTCCCCGGAGTAGGGGGTCTCGTTAAGGAGACCGGCCATAACCGGGCGCGGCCTACCCGGCTGGGAGGCCATGGGCCCGGGGCCAAGCGAGGGGAGGGGGCCCTATGGAGGCGGACGCCCGTGGGGCCCTCGAAGGTCGCTTCCCAGGGATCCCGCGGCGGAAGGCATCCCATCCTCCCGGTTGGGAGTGAGGTATGGAGCTGGAGCGCCACGGTCGTGGTGGTCAGCCGGCCAGCTGACAAGGCATGGGCTCCCTTACCTGCATGCGGGCCAACCTTCCAGTTGGAGGGACCCAGGTTAATAAACGGCTGCGGCCAATTTGTTGCCAAGATGGGGTCTGCGTCGTTACTGGGTTAGTCGCCACCTGCCAGTCAACAAATTAAAATATCTATATACCTAATATATATCTAATATATCTAATATATCTAATCTAAAACTATGAATAATAATAATTTAAAACTATATACAATTCAAATATTTCTTCCACTATCGCAGGAAGAATTTTCTGAGTCTGTCAAAGCAGCTCCTCTGAAGAGTGTCTGATGAAGAATCTCTGGCTATGGCTTGCATGACCAGGGGGACCAGGTCCGTGGTGTTCTGCTCAGGGTCGCTTTTCAGCAAGTTGACGACTAGAAGGAGAGGAGAGAAAAGTCAGAGGGAGGCCGGGCTTTGAGAGGGCAAAGGGCACAGGAGAGAGGGCGGGGACAGCGAGGGAACAGGACAGGTGAGCCACAGAAGAGGGGGAGGCAGATGGTAAGGGTTGCCAACTCCAGGTTGGGAAATACCTGGGGACTTTGGGGGTGGAGTCGAGAGTGGGCGGGGTTTGGGGCAGGGAGCGACCTCAGGGGAAGGCTAATGCTAAGGAGTCTGCCCTCCCAAGCAGTCATGAGCTCTAGCCCTACAACTGGCTCTCATCTTGTGTAAGGCTAACAACCTCCAGGCCAAGTCTGGAGATATGCCGGTATTACAGCCTCTATCCAGATTACAGAGATCATAGAATACTAGAGTTGGCAGGGACCTCCTGGGTCGTCTAGTCCAACCCCCTGCATTCTGCAGGACTTTCACAACCCTATTGCTCATCCACTGTCACCTGCCACCCCCTTGGACCTTCGCAGAATCAGCCTCTCCAGCCTCTCCTCTCCAGATACCTATCCAGCTTCTCTTTAAAAATCTCCAAAGATGGAGAACCTATCACATCCTGAGGAAGCCTGTTCCACTGAGAAACCGCTCTAACTGTCAGGAACTTCTTCCTGATGTTTAGACAGAATTTCTTTTGCATTAATTTCATCCCATTGGTTCTGGTCCGTCCCTCCGGGGCAAGAGAGAACAATTCTGTTCCATCCTCTAAATTAGCGATTCCCAACCTGTGGGCCGCTGACCTGTGGGTCCATAGACTAATTGGAGGTGGGCTGCGAAAGACGCCTTCTTCCCCCCCCCCTGGCCCTTTACTTCATCCCCCCCGGCCCTTTACAACACACTTCGGGTGTCATTGTCTTCCATCACTCCCAGATGGGACTATCTCGTTGCAGAGAAACAAGCTCCGGGTTCCCATTGATTTGTCATTATCATGAGTTAAAATTTCCATGAAAATAAAATGTTCCTTATATTCATTGTTGTGGCCTGTCTGTATCTTATTTTGAAGGGATGTTTAAACATTACCATAGCAATCAGAGAGCGTTAGGGCAGTGGTTGAGAGTAGAAGAGTAAACTACCCCCCCCCCCACCGGGCCTCAGTAAAATTGTCAAGCGTTGAGTAGTCCCCGGTGATAAAAAGGTTGGGGACCACTGCTCTAAATGGCAGCCTTTTATATGCTTCAAGATGGTTATCAGATCCCCTCTCAGTCGTCTCCTCTCCAGGCCAAACAGGCCAAGCTCCCCCAGCCCTTCTTCATTCATCTTGGTCTCCAAACCCCTCACTATCTTTGTTGCCCTCCTCTGGACACGCTCCAGTTTGTCTACATCCCTTTTCAACTGCGATACCCAAAACTGAACACAGGGCTCCAAGTGAGCCCGAACCAAAGCAGAGTCAAGATCTGTTCTTCAGGAGACAATGGCTGCTTGGGACGGTGGACTCTAGGGCCTCATGACCCACGGAGATCCCTCCCCTCCCGTCCCCAGGGTCCACCCCAAATCTGCTGGAATTCCCCACCAGGAGCTGAGG
Source organism: Paroedura picta (assembly GCF_049243985.1). NCBI lineage: Eukaryota > Metazoa > Chordata > Lepidosauria > Squamata > Gekkonidae > Paroedura > Paroedura picta. The sequence continues at coordinate 25,424,660 of NC_135383.1, read as the reverse complement.
CCACACACCCTGCTGAGGTTCTTGGCCTACAACAGCCCTCCCATTCCCAAGGTCCACTGACAAATCTGCACGAATCTCCCAACACAGAGCAGTCCTCCCTGATGCCATGCTTCAGCCGTGCCCCCCACCAAGAGGTCCTCTAGTCCGTGTGGGAAGTCCAGGGGGCATGGCAACAGAACTGCAACTCACCAGTCGAAATTGCACTTAGGGTGTCTTCACGCCTCGATTCCATAGCGATGATTTCTAGAGACACAAATACCAACCGCGGTCAGAGAGGACCAGAGAAGGTTGCCAGCCTATAGACTGGGCAGGGAGATCTCCCACAATCACAACTGAACTCCAGGGGACAGAGATCAACTCAGCGGAGAAAGCGGAAGCTTTGGAGGGTGGACCCTATAGCATTATACCCACTAAGGTCCTTGAGCTCATCACAGTCCTGTTAGAAGCTGTTCTCACAGAGCTGTCAGAGCTCTCTCAGCCCATCTACCTCACAGGTTGTCTGTTGGGAGGAGAAGAAGGGAAGGCAATTGTCAGCCACTTTGTGACTCCTTGTAGTAGTCAAAAGTGGGGTATAAAAAACAACCCTTATTCACTTACAGCCCATCAATGGGGACCAGAGTGGCTTATATCCTACTGTGATGGAACTGGCCTGGGGTTGCACTGGCTTGAGAGGAAATGGGCAGCCATCTTGGACCACATGGCTGCCAGGTGAGCTGAGGAATAAACAAGCAAAACTTGGAACCTCTGAAGGAAGGTGCTGACTCTGTTTTTAACACCAGATAGGGTATGTTTTAGGAGAGGGACAAAAGGGTTGTGATTTACACCATTTCTTTTGACTTGTTGCTTAACTGTGCTAATAAGATACTAAATTTTAAGCCCGCTGTAGAGAAAATACAGCAGGCACTAGCGGGCAGTGGGTGGTTGGGGGAGGCCTGGGAGGGAGGGAGGGAGGGAGGAAGGGAAGGCAGCCACAGAAATCGGGAGAGAGAGAGGGAGTGAGAGAGAGAGAGAAGGGGAGAAAGGAGAGTAAACAATGGGAGCAAGAATGGGAGAAAGAAAGGCAGAAGAGAAATGGGCATATAGGAGGGAGAAAGGAGACTAAGGGGTGGGTTAATGGATGGAGAGAAGGCAGGAAGAAAGGGAGAAAGAAAGCAAAGGAGAAAGACAGAAACAGAGCATGCGAGAGGGAGAGAAAGAGGCAGAGAGAGGGGGGGCGAGGGGGGGTTGCTGGGGAAGAGAGTGGTGGGAGGCTGTCTGTTTGGGGGGCCGGGAAGCGGAGGCGGAGGCTGAGGACGATTGGGGGGCCACAGGGGATCACACCCGGACACGACTCGGGGCCTTCTCCCGACTCCAGGAGTAGCCTTGCCACTTATGCGACGCGGCGGGGCTGTTCCTGGGCCCAGTATAAGGCCCCCGCCTACCGCAGCCCCCCCCCCCCGCAGCATACAGGGACCTGGGGCGGGAAAGGAGCGGCGTCCGTGCTCCTTTCCTGAGTGCGCGGGGATGCTGGCCGGCGGACTTACCGTCGGGGAAGGCTTCTTCCTCTGAGTGGTGACTCCCCGGCCATTAGCCTCTTGGCCCTGGATTGACACTCAGAGGGCCCAATCAGGAGCCGCTTCGTGGCTCCTGATTGGGCCCTCCGAGTTTTTATCCCGGACAGGGACCACCCTTTCTCCTCCCACATTGCCCTTACCCTTTTATTCCTACCGTTCCGCAGGAGCGGTTTACAGATGCTTATAAACCTTTAAATAAATCCTGAATAAATTTGAAGCTGGCAGTGGCTCTCTGATCTATGTGCAGCTCCCAGTCTTGGAAACACCAGTCCAGTGCAAGGGGAAGTCTCAGATTCAGGGGAGGGACCTTGCCAAGCAGCTACTCCTCTGGGAGGGGGGCGGTGTATAGGTTGCAGTAATTATCCCCACGGTGCTCACGTGCTAGGCTGTGGGAGACACAGAGGGAAAGGGAAGCTGAAAGACCTGATCCTCCCTATACATGGCCCTGTGCTAAAACCAGGTGGAGGTGGTTACCCAAAAAGACCCTTTTGCAGCACAACTGGAGTTGGCAACCAGCCAGAAAAGGGGGTGGGCAAGGCAGAATAGGGCTGACAAAATAAAAGCGGGCCTGTTCCACCACACCATGCCTTTCCCTCAATATAATCCTTACAACAACCCTGCGAGGTATGCTAGGCTGAGAACATTTGACAGGCCCAGGGTGACCCCATGAGCTTCCTATGCTGCCTTCTGAACAGACCTGGTTGCTCGGTAACCTCAAAGATGGGGCCAAGAAATGCTCCTTTACTGTGCAAGAATTCGGGGGGGGGGGGGGGGGTTGGAATGAGTCAGCAAACCTAGACTTTGGGGGATCACATCATTCTTTGGGGGATCACATCATTCTAGGTGCTAGCTTCTTTAACAGGATGCCTCTCTTTGTCTTCACCTGGGAGTTGTCCCACTCCTTCTTCCCTTTGTCCTTTCCATCTCCTCACTTGGCCTTCCCTCCCTTTCTCCACATAGCCTTCCATCGAGACACAGGTCTCTGCACGCCTCCCATATAGGGACCATGCCCTCTTCTTCCCAGGAAAAGCTGGCCATTTGTGATAAGGAAGGTCTCTTTGGATTGGCCCCTCTCTCCCCTTTTGACTACATCCTGAATGTGGACTGGCCCTACTTGAATAGAAGTGATCCTCCATGCTCTTGATGCTTGGGCGGGGGGGCAGGAGTGGGAGGGCTTCTGGAGCTCTGGCTCTACTGGTGGACGTCCTGGTGGGATTGGGCCAGTGTGTGTCACACAGTGTTGGACTGGAAGGGTCCGTGAGGTGGGACATAATAGTAATGGTAAGAACGACCACAACAATAAAGATAAACCCAATATGCCTTGCCTAACAGCTTGAGCGATGCCTCTCTAAGACAGTGTTGGGAGTTGTCAAGGTAGAAGAATGCCTGTTCTACGAAAAGGTGTTCACCAAGCTTTCTGTAGCGCCTCAACTAGAATAGAAGAGGGGGGGGGACTGAAATTCATTCAAATTCCATTCTTACGAAGGGGTGCATGAGTGCGTACACGTGTGAAGCTCTCTTTTCCTTCCCTAGAGAAAAAAATCACAAATTGCTCATTTTTAAAGTCTCATCAAATGTTTCAAGAAGGGCCAGATGCAAATTGAAGGAATAAATGAATAAAAAAAAAACAGAATAGAATAATAGAATCAAAGAGTTGGAAGGGGCCTCATGGGTCATCTAGTCCAACCCCCTGCACTATGCAGGACACTCACATCCCTATCGCTCATCCACTGTCACCTCCACCCCCTTGAGCCTTTACAGAATCAGCCTCTCCGTCAGATGGCTATCCAGCCTCTGTTTAAAATTCTCCATTTCCACAAACTGCTCTGACTGTCAGGAACTTCTTCCGGATGTTGAGACGGAATTTCTTTTGAATTAATTTCATCCCATTGGTTCCGGTCCTTCCCTCCGGGGCAAGAGAGAACAACTCTGCTCCATCCTCTACATGGCAGCCTTTTAAATGCTCGAAGATGGTTATCAAATTCCCTCTCAGTTGTCTCCTCTCCAGGCTAAACAGACCAAGCTCCCCCAACCTTTCTTCATTTGTCTTGGTCTCCAAACCCCTCACCATCCTTGTTGCCCTCCTCTGGACACGCTCCAGTTTGTCTACATCCCTCTTCAACTGGGTGCCCAAAACTGAACACAGGACTCCAAGTGAGGCCGAACCAGAGCAGAGTAAAGCGGTACCATCACCTCCCATGGACACGATACTCCGTTTGATGGAAACCAAAATCCCATTTGACGTTTGAACCATCGAATACAACAACAGCCCTGTAAGGTAGGACTGAGCAGGGAGAAAGCGCCCACCTCAAGGCCCCCTCTGTAGCCCCATCTGTAGTCTGGCCTCCTTACTCACCAAACTGATGGAGTACTTCCAGCTATCCTTTTTGCCGATTGTCATCTGGAAGATGGATTTGAGAAATCGGTCCACTTTCTTGAGAGCATCTCGGGAGGCCTACATAGGAACATGACAAGAGCCCTGCTGGATCAGACCAGGGAGGGTGCATCTAGTCCACCCTCCCATCTTATATGGTGGCCAACCAGCTCCTCCGGAGGGCCAGCAACAGGACAAAGAGGCCTTGGCCTCCATAAATCAGAAGAGCCCTGCTGGATCAGACCAGGGAGGGTCCATCTAGTCCACCCTCCCATCTCATATGGTGGCCAACCAGCTCCTCCGGAGGGCCAGCAACAGGACAAAGAGGCCTTGGCCTCCATAAAAACAGAAGAGCCCTGCTGGATCAGACCAGGGAGGGTCCATCTAGTCCAACCTCCCATCTCATATGGTGGCCAACCAGCTCCTCCGGAGGGCCAGCAACAGGACAAAGAGGCTGAGGCCTTCCTCTGATGTTGCCTCCTGGCTCTGGGATTCAGAGATGTAGTGCCTCTGAAGGTGAAGGTTCCCCTCAGCCAACATGGCTAACAGTCATTGATAGACATATCCTCTATGAATCCCCCTTTCAACCTGTTTATCCCTGTAGGTATCATAGAATCATGAATTGGAAGGGATCTCTAGGTTCATCTAGTCTAACCCCCCCCCCCAAATGCAGGAACTCACAGCTACCTGCTCATCCACAGTGACCCCAATTTCTGGTCCGAGTGATCCCTACACCAAACATCTCCAGAATCCAACCTGGCCTGGAGAAAATTCACCGACCAAAATAGGCAGATTCAACATATTTCAATACTTTTAAAACAACTGATTTGTTTTACTTGTTAAATGTTTGGTGTGTCTGCTGTTTTAGTTTAATTAACTTAAACAGTGGAGAGTAATTACTTCAATCGGAGGAGGAGGGAGGCTGGCACCTTCATGTTGCTATTCCCTGGCCGAACTGCTCCGGAACGAGCCAAGGTCCTGGAGGGTCCTGCTAGATTCTGCCCCTTCACACACCTTCCGGGAATGAACCTGAGCAGCTAGGGATGCCAGCCTCCAGAGGGCACCGGGGGATCCCCAGCCCGGAATTACAGCTCATCTCCAGGCCACAGAGATCAGTCCCCCTGGAGAAAAGGGCCGCTTACAAGGAGGACTTGGACCCCACTGAGGTCCCTCCCCTCCCAAGCCCCACCTTCTTCGGGCTCCACCCCCAAGGACTCCAGGTCTCTTGCAGCCGTAGGAGCACCTGGGATCATGCGTGGGGACAAGGGGGGCGCAGGGTGGGGGTCGGCATATATCCTGGGTCCTGGCGGTTGCCCGAGGCAGGACATGATGACACCGTGTTGAAAGCAGCAGGGAGGACTTCGAAGCCACAGAGAGGGATGGCCTGGGACCTTCAGAGGCTGCCGAGGGGCAGATCAACTCACCTGGGCTACCTGAGGGCTAACGTCGTGCAGGTGCACCAGGAGCGGCACCAGGGTCTGCACGGCCAGCTCCTTCATGCTCCCCTTGTCCTCATTCCTGATGTTGTCGAAGAGGGAACTGAAGGTGGAGATGGCCTCCAGTCTCACTTTGTGCGATGCCTGGGCTCAGCCGGATAAAAAGTGGAGAGACATCCAGTTAAGGAAGGGGCCTGCCACCAAATCACCGTAGAGTGATCTCATACAGTGGCCAATGTCCCGTGGCAGGGATTGGATGGCCAATGAAAGTGCCTTCCACTGAACTGGACATTTGGTCCATTGAGGTCCAAATTATCTCCTGGCAGTAGCTCTCCAGGGTCTCAGTCCAAGGTCTTTCACACCTCCTATTGCTAGAGCCTTTAACTGGAGATGACGGGGATTGAACTTTGGACGTTCTGCATGCCAAGCAGAGGATGATCTGTGGAGCCACCAGCCCTTCCCTTAATCCAGCAAGGTTTGTATTGTCTACTGAGACTGGCAGTGACTCTCCAGGGGTCTTTCCCATCACCTTTTTAACTGGAGATGCCAGGGATTGAACTTTGGACTGACACGACAAAACACCCCCCTGCAATCTCTCTTAGTGAAAGGAAAAGGGAGAGAAGAGACAGAGGCATAGAAAAGCGAGTTTCCAACCCTCATTCCGCCCCCCAACATGCAGGATGATTTCCGCGCACGACTGCCCAAACTCACGTCATCAACAAGCGGGACGATCTGGTTGGCCACTTGGATGGCGAGGTGGCTGATGGCTTGACCCTCCAGGCTCTTCAAAAGGTGCCGCAAGACCTTGAGGGCCTTCACATTGATGGCTCGGTTGGACTCCTTCAGCCTTTTCAAGATGTCTGGCACGGCAGGCTCCAGCTTAGCCATCTGCACGACCAAGAAGTGCGGGGCGTGACAACCCTCCCAAAAGTCATGTTTGCCCTCTCTGGGGTGGGGAATTCCTGAGGATGTCTGGGTGGAGTCTGGGGAGGGCGGGATTGGGGGAAGGACCAGACTACAGGTGGGACCTAGGCATCCCCTGGAATGACAGCGCATCTCCAGTCACTCTGAGAAGGGAGGGGCTAGCTCTCTTGGGAGTATTTTGAGCTTTAAGTTGGCTAGTTATTTCTCCGAAGCAGGCCTGCGATCTTCACAGAACCCATGTGGGACTGCACAGAACCCACAAAGATGAAGAGTTGGTTCTTATATGCCGGTTTTCTCTACCCGAAGGAGGCTTAAAGTGGCTTACATTCGCATTCCCCTTCCTCTCCCCACCAGATATACCCTTTGAGGTGTGTGAGGCTGAGAGAGCCCTGATATTGTTGCTCGGTCAGAACAGTTGGTTCTTCTATGCCGCTTTTCTCTACCCGAATGAGGCTCAAAGTGGCTTACATTTGTCTTCCCTTTCCTCTCCCCACCACAAACACCCTGTGTATTGGGCGAGGCTGAGAGAGCCCTAAAATTACTGAAGAAGAAGAAGAGTTGGTTCTTCTATGCCACTTTTCTTTCCCTGAAGGAGGCTCTAAGTGGCTGACATTCGCTTTCCCTTCCTCTCCCCACAATGGACATCTTGTGAGGGAGGTGAGGCTGCGAGAGCCCTGAGATTCCTGCTCGGTCAGAGCAGTTTTGTCAGTGCTGTGGCGAGCCCTAGGTCACCCAGCTGGCTGCATAAGGCCATACAGCCCATCCTCCTAAGCCAATATTTTCTCCTAGAGAACTCTTGTCTGAAATCTGGACCTCAGGGGTGATTCCTGGAGCTCTCCAGAGCTTGACTTGGATGTCGGCAATCGAGGGGGAGGCAGGGGAGGGGGAGTGTTGCTGATGCCTTGATGTCATTTCCGAGTACCAGGAAGTGATATCACATTGTCAGCAACATTCTAGGAATCCCCCCCATCCCATTTTCTATGGTGAAGATCACTGATATTTGGGTAATCTCGAGAGAGTTACTTCTGAATAGAGCCAGAGGGATGGTTGAATCCGCTATTGGGGAGGGACTGCACTGCTCCTTGGGTATTATTGTGTGAAAGGGCAACCGTGTTAGGTCTTGTGGGTCTCTCTTGCCTATGATGACCATGTTGGAATATGCTAGATCTGTAGAGGGCCTGATTCAACAACATATGGAACATATCCTGTAGGGGGCATCAGAGGAGATGTGTAATTAGCATATTCAGATTAAGAACCTCCTGGTGTTTTTCAAATAATCTCCTCCTGCTTGGTCCAGTCGGAGACTTCCTGCTCCTTTGAGCACACTTCCTGCTCTCTTTTCCCTCCTGAATATTAGTCAATTAGACAGGTAGGACTATCTCTCTCCTACCCAAACAAGTTTGTTTCTTTTCTTAATAAAATGATTCATTCTTTAAGCAGCCGGCGCTGTGAGCCTACTTTCATTATTTAAACTCTGCCAACAAGTTACACATTCTCAGCCTAGCGTACCGCACAGGGTTGTTGTGAGTGTAAATTAGGGGAGAGGGGAATCTTGTAAGCCACTTTGGGTTCCCATTAGGAAGAAAAGCGGGCATAGGGTTACCAATTCTGGGTTGGGAAATACCAGGAGATTTTTTTAAGCAGCCAGCACCCAGCTCCTCCTTCTCATATTTAAATTCTGCCGACATACATCCCCCACCCACCCCAGCAGAAAGAGCCTGCCTGGGGGAAGGCTCCTGGCCCCCGGAGGAAAACACATACTGTGGGAACTGAGCCCCTGTGGGACATTTCTGATGCCCCCCTCCCCGTGGGGGTGCTGAGCCCCTCGCACCTTCTCAGAATGAGGAGCTAGCTGAAGCATGCCGTCTAGAGCCAGGGACCGGAGTTCTTCTTTGGTGGCATTCAGCTGCTTCCTCAGCTGCCGGATGATGTGGTCTTCGGTGGTGCTGTGGAAGGTTTGATGTCGGAGGAGCTGGCGAAGAAGGGGAAGAAAAGCAGGACTGGTAACTCACTCGCAGGCTGCCTTGCTCCCTGCCTTCTCCGCAGGATTGGCCCTCAGGAGGACCCTCACCCATGCAACCCCACTGCCACCTAAGAACGTCAGAGAAGCCAAGTTGGACCAGGCCAGTGGCCCATCCAGTCCAACATTCTGTGTCACGCAGGGGCCCAAACCCAGGGGACATCGAGAGGACCAGGGGCAGAACTCCAGAATCCCTCCCAGTGTGGCCCTCCAAGCACCAAGTAAACAGAGCTTCACTGCTCCCAACAGAGTGTTCCATCTAGACCTTGTGACTAGGAATCTCTAAGAACATGGGAAGCCGTGTTGGATCAGGCCAATGGCCCATCAAGTCTAATCTTCTGGGTCACACAGGGATCCAAACTAGGTGCCATCAGGAAGCTCACCAGTAGGCCCAGACCTTGGTGTCATCTGCACGGGGCTTTTTAACCACTCCCAGCTCAATTGAATCCCTCCCATCTACACTGAATTCGATTTGCATTTTGATTTTGGTTGCTTTAAATTTTCCCCCTGCAGCATGCATGATTGAGCCAGAGTGACCTTACCTTTTCCCCCACAATATCCAGAAGTGGATAAAACTCTTGATATTTGAAAAATTGCAATCAGGAAGTGTGCAGATTCCTGCTTTTTGAGATTTAACTTCCTTCTCCATGCCTCATAGCAAGGCAGTTTTCCCTGATTGGCCAGGGTGTCAGTTCAAAGATTTCCTGGTTCCCGGTTGCAAGGCTTGTCTTAAAGTGACTGTACTCCAGAAGACCAAACTTCTCCCAGGAGAGATTTGCCTCTTGGATTTATTCTTCCACCTCTGCTGTCTCCAATCTCCCTCCCCCCCATTCTAGAAAAGCTTTCCCAATCGAGTGCAGAACAATTTCAGTTTCAGTTGCTGGTGGGGGATAAAGGACGACGCGAGTTGAAATCAATTCAGCAGGATCCACAATGGAAAAAACAAAGTCAGTGCATAATCAGCCCTTGAGAAAACCTTCTCCCAAGCACCAAGAGTACAGAGTGCCACTGCCGCAGACAGAGTGTTCCATCTAGAACTTGGAGCTCATAGCCACGAGGGGCCTCTGCTCCATCAGATTCTCCCCTCCCCTCTTGAAGCTGTCTATCCTTGTGGTTGCCACCACTTTCTCCAGCAGTGAGTAACATGTTTGTTACTGTTTGTTAATTCCATCAAGCGCCTCCAAGTTCTTGTATTGCAAGAAAGGGAGGAAGGCTCTTCTTTCTCCACCCTCTCTACCCCGTGCATAGTCTTGTAAACCTCTCTCATGTCACCCCTCAACCATACTTTCTCCAGCTTGTAGAACCTTAACCTCTTGAAACATTTCTTTGTAGGGAAGGGGCTGCAGTCCCTTAATCGTTTTTCATTTCCCCCTTCCCCCCTACCTGTTGTATTGCTGGCAGAAGATCCCCCACTCTTCTCCACCATGATCTGATGCAGCAAGGACCAAGAGAGATGAGTAGGGGTCCTGATTTTCCCCTCACTAATTCACAGAGTCATAGAATCCTAGAGTTGGAAGGCACCTCTTGGGTCATCTAGTCCAACCCCCTGCACTGTGCCTTCACAGAATCGGCCTCTCCGTCAGATGTCTACCAGCCCCTGTTTAAAAATCTCCAAACATGGAGAACCCACCACCTCCAAAGAAAGCCTGTTCCACTGAGAAACTGCCGTGTCAGGAACTTCTTCTGGAGGTTTAGATGGAACATCCTTTGGATTAATTTCATCCATTGGTTCTGTCTTTTGAGACGAAGCCATTGCCCTCTGCTGGCGTGGTCAGCCTACAATCTCTCATTCAAAACACATGACTTGGGTCTCTCCTGCCTCCGTGTCCTGTAGACACCAGCGAAGCTCACCTCAACTAAGAAGGTCAGCAGAGTGACATGCCGGAAATCTTCTGGGCTATCCAGAGTCTTCAGGAGGTAGGGCAGGATGTTCCCGCAGTCCTCGTTCCGGATCATGGCTCTGTTGATGCACACAGGAAGAGAGAGCACATAGGCATGGCCTTTATTTTTTTGACCTTAGCACACACACACACACAGCACATTTATTTTCATTTCAGATTTCAGTTCAAGTCATCAGGAAGCTACCCTATCAGCTGGAGCAATTTTTAGGGCCATTCCGCACACCATAGTCATACTCAGCCCCTGCAGATGCTATATTATGGGTGCTCTGCATGATGTCACCTGCCACCTGCATCTCGCCAGCAATCTATTCACAATATTTGCCATTTTAAAGCCATTTTATGGTTGGACTTAATGTTTTTATTGTGAACCTCTCCAATCTCATATGGGAAGGGGCGGTATACAAATTAAATATTGTGATATTCTACTACAACTACTAGGCCACAGGGAAGTGGTCCTCTTGGAACGAGCTCCCGGAAGAGCTGCGGTCCCTGTTGGAAATCTCTGGGTTACGCAGGGCCTGCAAAACGAAGCTCTTCCACCGGGCATTTGGTTGAGGCCGGGTGGAATGAACTGGAGTGATAAGATCAGGCTGGTCCTCTCCCTCAAACTGATGCTCCCCCCCCCTTTCCTTGACAATGTTTGGACATTCCACTGTTGTTTATGAGATTGATGTCGGCAGCACTGTTACGCAGCGCTCCTTTGAGATCAAGGCTCAGTGGACGTCATCAGAAAGTATTTGCACCACCATTGGCTTCAATTTTTTATTATTAGAATGTTTTACTTGATTTTATATGTATAGGGTTTCTATCTTTAGCCCTAAAGAAGCCCACCTAGCTTCAACCAGGGCCAGAGCCTTCTTGGTCATGGCCCCCATCTGGTGGAATGAGCTCCTGGAGGAGATCAGGGCCCTGATGGAGCTAAAACAGTTCCGCAGGGCCTGAAAAAGGGAGCTCCACTAGGCATTTGGTTGAGGCCGAGTGAACAAGCAGCATCTGCAGGGCCCCTGCTCCCTCCTGCCTAAAAATAATTCCACCCATGTGTTGTGCTCTGATCCTATGCACATTGTTATAGTTTGAACCTGTGTTACAGTTTAATGTTCATATTATTACTGTTGTATGTAAGTTGTTATGACAGCTAAGTTCTACGTACTGTTTCTACATTTTATGCAAACCGCTCTGAGCCTGAGGGGCAGGCGGTATATAAATATAAATAAATAAACCGCCACGAGCCAATATTTCTGGGAGTGGTGGTATATAACGTCATAATAAATAAATAAATAAATAAATAAATAAATAAATAAATAAATAAATAACAACACTGGCAGAGAGACACTCGCAAAATGGGGAGCAAGTTAGTCTTTTGTTGCAGCAGCCTAGTTCTTACCTAGCAAAGAGGTAGAGACCTTTCTGGTGAGTTGAGGGCCTCAAAAGAAACTCGGACCCTCTTCTCTTGAGCATGATTAGGACCTGATCCTCATGGCATGCACTCTTCACCAGAGCGTTGAACGTTCTCAAGGCAGACCTGTGCCAAAAGCCAAACCTTCTGTTAATGAGACCCTTACTTTTATCACCAGTGTGCTGCAGGGAGATACAGGGGCCGAGCGTTCTGCCAGGGGATGAAACTCTGGAAGTTCTGTTCTATTGCACACATCGGCATACCGATGCCGAGTCTGGTGAAGGATCACTGGGAAACCCCAGTGGGGAGACGGTAGAAGCCTTAAAAACTAGAGGGGGAAAGACCCTGAAGAAAAGACACCTAATAGGTCCCAAACAAATTGGCTTTACTAAAAATTGTTCTACTCTAGACCACTGTTTAGCCCTCTATTCTCCTGCAGACAAATATCTTCATACAGGTAGGAAGAAACTCTATGCAGCTTTTGTTGAGCTCAAGGGTGCATTTGATTCTATCTCCAGGTGTTTACTAGGGAGAAAATTGCAAGACCTTAATATTGATTCATGCCTATTACTACTCCTAATGAACCTCCATTCCAACCATACCTGTCAAGTCAAATTTACTGAAAAGGGTCATCTAACAACCCAAATCCCCATCCTGAGAGGAGTTAAACAGGGCTGAGTCCTTGCTCCTCATTTATTTAACCTATTTTTACGTGACCTTCCAAAAACCCTTAAACTCATAAATGGTCATCCTCCCAAACTAGATAAACTGCCAATCCCACTTCTTCTATATGCCGATGATACAGTCTTGCTTTCCTATTCCAGAATTGGTCTGAAAAGAGATTTGAACACTTTCTATGAATATTGCCAACTTAACGACCTATCAATTAACTTTGAAAAAACCAAATTGATGGTCTTTGCACAGAAGTGGTCCCCCTTAAACTGGCGTATTGGTGGTCATCAAATTGAGCAGGTCAAATGGTTCAAATACTTAGGAATCACCTTCCAACATAATTTGCACTGGACCAAACATAGAAATAGGATTATTTTGCAGGCTAAATGTTCTACTACCCATTTAAACTGTTTTTTCTTCCTCAAAGGTAATCAGTTTGTCCTAGCTGCATGTCGTGTGTTTGACTCAAAAATTCTCCCCCAAATTTTATACGGCATCCCTCTGTGGATCTCAGCTTTTAACAAAAACTTGGAAAGGTTACAGTCTGCCTTTTTCTGGCAGATTTTGGGAACTCCAAATTGTGTCCCTTACTCCTCATGTCTCGAAATCGGCCATAATCTTCTCGAAACTAAGGCCTAGATTTCTACCTTCAAATATTGGCTAAAACTGCATTTTAGGGTTCGATCAGATAGTCTATTAGCCTATTTATTGAGAGACTCTTTCAAATTGAAATGGTTCTAAACAAGACAGCGTTTGAGAACCTTTATACAGAATCAGTTCAACTCCTGGAAGGGGCAGAGAAGGCAGGGCAAATGAAGGAAGAGGCAGGGAGGGCAGGGCAAGTAATGTAAGAGGCAGAGGAGGCAGTGAGGGGTGGGTTGGCAGGAAGGGAAGGGCTCGAGTCCCGCACTGAGCACCTGAACGGGATAGGAGGCGTTGGTGTCTTCTGCTGAATGCAGGTCCTCCAGTAGAAATCAATCTCCTTGGGCATGTAGTGCATCGTGTAGGAGATCTGGCACAGCAGCGCAATGGAGAGCATGGGGAATATATCTTTCACAGCCTCTTTGCAGGCCTGCGTAGGTTGTCTCAAGATCTCGTAAATCGCTGATATGGCCTGGCAGGAGAAGGCAGAAATAATCCCAGCGTTTCTCATCCCGCCCAAACAGGATGCTAGACAAGAACTTCCTTGCTGCGCACCTCTCTGCCCTTACGTCTTTGTGATGTAGTTGAGAATCTAACTGTCCAGTCTCAGGGCTGGAGACCAAACTTGGCACGGTTTGTTGCTTGGGGGGATGCATCCATGCTTGGGGCAAACGGATGGGGTGAGCAACAGGTCTCTTTTAATTACTTCTTTTCACAACTGGGCATCCTGGGAGTGGTGGAAGGCTCGTTAAGAGAAGCGGTCTCAGAAATAAGATGCGGGAGCCACCCAATCTATCAATCAATCCTTTCCCATTTTAACGCTGTGGAGAAAGAGATTCGGCCAGTAGGGCAACAGGGGAAGGGGGCTCCTGTGATGGCCATCACCCCTGGGGAGCTCTCACATAATCACAAGAAGAAGAGTTGGTTCTTACTTGCCACTTTTCTCTTACCAAAGGAGTCTCAAAGTGGCTTACATTCACCTTCCCTTTCCTCCCCCCACCACAGACACCCTGTGAGGTGGGTGAGGCTGAGAGAGCCCTGATATTCCTGCTCGGTCAGAACAGCTTTCTCAGTGCTGTGGTGAGCCCAAGGTCACCCAGCTGGCTGCATGTGGGGGAGTGCAGATTTGAACCCGGCATGCCAGATTAGAAGTCTGCACTTCTAACCACTACACCAAACTGGCTCTCAAGGGTTCCCCAGGGTGGCTCGAACCGTGAAAAACAATTTCAGGGGCTCCTCCTTCATCAAAAGGTTGGAAAAGGCTGATTTAAACTAAAATCCTTGCAGAAAAATTTTCTCCATGGCAAATGCATGTGCCATTACAAACTTATCACTGACTCTGCAGTTCCAAATATAAAATACTGACTAGAAGGGCTTCTGGAGTTCTGGACCTGCCGGTGGACTTCCTGGGCGCCCGTGGGTTTTGGCCTGTGGGTGTTGGACAGGATGGGCCATTGGCCTGATCCTACATGGCTTCTCTGATGTTCTGATATCTGGGGCAGGGATGGTTTATCTTCATGGTGTTTGGGGGCAAACATGAGAGGGCTTCTGGAGTTCTGGCCCTGCCGGTGGTCCTCCTGATGGCACCTGGATTTTAGCCACTGCATGACACAGAATGTAGGACTGGAGGGGCCACTGGCCTAATCCAACATGGCTTCTCTTATGTTCCTATGCATAGGAAAGGGGTGCTGTTTATTCTGGTGGTTGGGGGGCAAGAGTGGGAGGACTTCTTGAGTTCTGGCCATGCTGATGGACCTCCTGATGGCTCCTGGAGTTTTGCCACAGTGAGACCCAGGGAGTTTGGCTAGATAGGCCATTGGCCTGATCCAGCGTGGCTTTTCTTATGTTTGTACAATCTTACTGGGGGTCTGAAGTGCTGCAGTCCTCTGCCCCATATTACGACCACGTTGTGCTTCACTTAGGGGCTCGGACTCCAAAGAGCTCATGTTTCCAGGGACACAAAATGCACCCTCTCTGGGAGCTCTCCTGGGTGCTGCAGAAACTAGGGCCAGTTCCACACAATCTATCATCCTCCACATAGTTTTCATTGCCACTGTGGGTTGAGAGGTCTTTGCAATGGCAACAGATCTCCCAAAGCAGCGGTCCCCAACCTTTGTAGGGTTGAGGATCGGCTTTGGGGGTGGGGAAGAGCCAGCAGCTGCGCATGTGCATTAGCGCCCCCTGGTGGTGAAAATGTGCATGTGTGGAGCTGCCGGGGTGCCGGTGGCCGTGCCTGCCTCTTAGAGGCCCGGTAGCGTGCCGCAGACCGGGTGCTGACGACCCCCGCCCCACAGGATAGATTCCCCTTGCCTCAACCCCACCACAATAGGGCTTTCCCAACCTTTATATCAGTCTGTCACAGTTGACGTATTGGTACAGTGTTGTAACCATTTAATAGTTCCTCTAAATCCCCAGTTTTCATTTCTTAAAGCCTATTGCCTTTTTCATTGTGTCAACATAAGGGGAAAGGCATATCCCTGCAATCACACCACATACTTAGTATTTTAAGACACCAAAGCTGGGAATTCAGAGGAACTAGTTGCTAGGTCATCAGAATGCTAGAACATGGTAGGAACATGTCAGTTGATGTAGTTTTTTTAAATGTTCATTGGGAGCAGAGGGGAGACTGAGGAAGGGAAATGATGACCCCTCCGATGCATGCCCCAAACAAAGGTTATGGCAATTGCTGGTTGTGAGTTTTCCGGGCTGTGTAGCCCATGTGATCTGGTAGTTTTAGTCCCTGGCATTTTGCCAGTCACTGTGGCTGGCATCCTCTGAGGTAGAACATGGCAAGATGGATCCACACTGTGGTACAAAGAGATTCTCGTCTTGCCATGTCCTGCCTCTGAAGACTGCAGGCTGGAAAACCCACAACAACCAGCTGACTCTGGCTATGAAAGCCAACAGTTCAATGAAGGCAATTCTTTCGGAAAAGATTGTACCGCAGTGGGTAGGGGAGAGATTGCAAGAAGCCGGAGAAAACATGGAAGGTGAATGAAGAGCAGACAAAGGAAGGTGGGGAGAAGGGAATACTTACAGCCAAAGGGTTCAACGTGGCCTTCGTTGCTGGATCTTCAGAATTAGCAGGCTGCTCCAACAGGATGGCCTGCAAGGAGGCCAGGATCTTTCGGGCTGTGTCCGAGGAGCTGGTCAAGGCGCGCCACATGGCTGCTGAGGTGCTGGAAGTTCAAAGCCGCAGGAAGTCTTGGTGGGTGGGATGCCAGCCTGGCTGCTGGACCCCCCTCTCCTGAGTGGAGAATCCCCTCTAGAGCTGTCCCCTCACCTGACTGTTCCATAAATCCATAATAACCCCTGTTATGAGCTGTATGAGCCCTGACCCAGTTACCCCAGGCTAGACAGGCTAGAAGAAGAAAAGTTGGTTTTATACCACGCTTTTCACTCCTGAAGGAGTCTCAAAGTGGCGGACAAACACCTTTCCCTTACTCTCTCCACAACAGACACCCCATGAGATTGGTGGGAATTAGAGAGCACAGAGAGAACTGCTCTGCAAGGACAGAGGAATAGGCTGCCTAAGGAGGTGGTGAGCTCCCCCTCACTGGCAGTCTTCGAGCAAAGGTTGGATACACACTTTTTAGGATGCTTTGGGCTGATCCTGCGTTGAGCAGGGGTTGGACTAGATGGCCTGTATGGCCCAATTCTATGATTCTATGACAGCCCTAAGAGAACTGTGATTAGCCAAAGTCACCCACTTGGCTGAAAGTGTAAGAGGAGTGGAGAATCATACTCAGTTCTCCAGATCAGAGGTCGCCACTCTTTAACCATTACACCATGCAATGTCTCTTCGTATTTGAATTGGTCGTAGTTCTGGGAGATCTCCGGGTCCCACCTGGAGGGTCGGTGTCACTATCAACTCCCCCTAGCCCGCCCTGAGATCCCGTGGGGCTCTCTCTGTTCTCACCTGTCACATTGAAGGGAGCAGCCAAGGAGGGCGTTCACCGTCTCTTCCGGGAAAGCGTCTCCCAGCAGGCAGATATAGTGGAAGACTTCGTGACGGGCCTGGACATCCGCTATGTTCTCAAGATGTTTGTAGGTGAGCTGGATGCCCTTCGTTGCCTAGGAGAAAGGACAGAAGAGGCGGAGGAAGAAGCTGAGGTGTGTAAAAGGCATTGGTTTTGTACAGGTTTCCCTGGGGTGGCTTTCACCTGAAGCAACTCGGGAACGGTAGTTTGCCCTGCGTGCCAAGAACATTTCGATAGAGACGCCTGCGCACCCTCTCTTCCAGTTAGAACAGGCAAGATCTGCCATGTGCATGATTCAACAGCATATATAAAGAACACCCTTCAGGGGGCACTGGGAAGATGTGAAGTTAGCATATTTCAATCAGGAATCAAAGAAAACGGGGTTGCCCTTACCTGTAACTGTTGTTCATCAAGTGGTGTTCTGTGCAGTCACGCATGGGTTCTGCCACGGAGAATTAACTAGCCAGCTGAAAGCTTAAAAAGCTCCCAAGAGTGCCAGCCCCTCCCCTCACAGAGTGACTTTCCTGCCCAGAGTCATGTGATGTGGGAGGAGCCAGCACTCTCCCCTCAGTCCTTCCCCTTTGCTGCTTAAACAATCAATACAAGCTGCCCAGTGGGGATGGAGGGAGGGTTGTGTGACTGCACAGAAGACCACTCGATGAACAACAGTTACAGTTAAGTGCAACCCTGTTTTCATCTTTGTAGCTTCTGTGCAGTCCCACGTGGGAGACTAGCAAGATCACTCACCGTGGAGATGAGGTGGGCTATGCATGCAGTATTGATTGCAACACTGCCTTCCCCACCGCAGCGTCCCTTGTGGCATCAACATCCAGGGAATTGTTGTTGTTGTTAGGTGCGAAGTCGTGTCCGACCCATTGCGACCCCATGGACAATGTTCCGATCCGCGAAGCTTTATGTTGGCTGGTTATATCTCCGAAGCAGGCCTGCGATTCCGCAGAACCCGTGTGGGACTACACAGAGCCCACGAGGATGAACCATAGAGTTGGAAGAGACCTCCAGGGTCGTCTAGGCCAATTCCCTGCAGAATGCAGGAAGCTTTGTGGCATTTTCAAATCATGTTCTCTGGTTTCCTGATCGGCACAGCTGGAGACTTCCTGCTCCTTTGAACCCACTTAAGAACAGTTAGTCAGACCACTAGGACACTCTCTCTCTCTCCCCTCTCTCTTTGAACAAAGCTATTTATTCCTTAAGCAGACAGTTATCGACTCCTTTGCATATTTAAATTCTGCCAACACTTATTTCACAAGGTGGTGGTTGTGAGGATAAGGACTTTCTCATTATAGAGAAAGGCTGGATACAAATAAAGGAGGTGAATAATATACAGATCCTAGGCTTCCTGGGGGAAGGGGAAAGTATGTGCAAGTTCTGGTCACTGGATCGCAAACAGTTCACTGCAGAACAGCAAAAATTGTAGGGGAGGGCAACCAAGAGGATGAGGAGGGGCTTGGGACCCGTACCCTAGGAGGGAAGGCTGAAGAGATTTCGGACTTTTCCGTTTCGGACACAGACAACTAAGGGGAGGGGACACGAGAGAGCTTTATAAGAGGACGCATAAGATTAAACCTCAAGGGCATCCAGCGAAGCTGAGGTTCACGACAGACAAAAGGAATGAGGACTTTTACACAGAGAGTGAGTAAAATGTGGAATTTGCTGCCGGAGGACGGAGTGATGGCCTCAGCCATAGACAGCTTTAAGGGAGGGTTTCATTGGTTCATGGAGGATAAGTATCCATGGCAACTATCCGTGGTGACTGAGTGGCACCTCCACGTTAACAGGCACTAAACCTCTGAATCTTAAAGAGGCAACATCAGGGGAAGGCCTCAGCATCTACATCCTCTTGTCCCTCCAGAGGAACCAGCTGGGCACTGTGTGAGACACGAGGCTGGACTAGATGGACCACTGGTCTGATCCAGTGGAGCTCTTCTGAGGTTCTTATGAAGGCCTTGGCCTCTCTGCCCCGTTGTTGGCTCTCCAGAAGAACTGGATGGCCCCTGTGAGAGCCAGGATCTTGGAACTGATCGACTAATGGCCCGATCTAGCAGAGCTCTTCTCTTATCAGAGGAAGTCCTTGGCCTCTGAGCCCTGTTGCTGGTTGGCCACTGTGAGAGTCAGGATGCTGGACTAGAGGGACACGCACTGGTCTGTTCCAGCAAGGCTCTTCTTACATGTTCTTCACCAAACCAGACTTAAAAGAATTTTGCAAGACCTACTTTGGCAGAAGATGATTTTGGGGGGAAAGAAAGGCAAAACAGGAGAGAAACAACAATCAAATGGACATCCCCCCACTCCCCGCTTCTTACCTTCACCAAATCGGGCACGGGGCTCCTCAGCATGGTTCTTAGTATGCGGACGGCACACTTGGTGTTGTGGATAGTGTCGTGCCTCATGCCTCTGATGGCCATCAGAATGAAATCCATCTGCTCCTCGGGACGGAGCAGTTTCTTGAAAACCTGGAAAGCAGGAGATGAAAAGGAAGCCAACAAAAGGTTCAACTACAGAGCAGGAGGGGGCTTCAGCCAGTGTGCGCATGGGAGGGGGGTAATGTATATTGCCTTGCATCCAGGGATTCACTAGAAGGAATCTCCACACCTACAGGTAAGGTTGCATGCTCTGGACAGGGAAATTCCAGGAGGTTTACGGGGTGGATTCACAGAAGAGCGGGGCTTAGAGAGGAGACGGGTCTGGCTCTTTTCCAAATGAATACATGAATGAATAAAGATTTCAGGAGAACCAGGTATCCCCCCCCCAGGGGGAGCCAGGATTGTCCAAGGTATTGAGATGCGTTAGAAGTAGCTCTTAAGGCCTTGGCCTCTATGCCCTGTTGCTGGCCCCTGAGACAAGAAGCTGGAGTAGATGGACCTTCACTGGTCTGATCTTTTGATGTTCTTATGGAGTCCTTGGCCTCCATGCCCTGTTGTTGGCCCTCCAGAGGGACTGGCTGGCCCCTGATTCCCTTCTTCTCCCCACAACAGACACCCCATGAAGTAGGTGAGGCTGAGAGTCCTCTGTGGTAATTGCTCTGCGAGAACAGCTCCATGAGAACTGTGGCTGGCCCAACATTGCCCAGCTGGCTGTGCGTGTGGAGGAGACGTGGGGAACTCAGCCTGATTTCCAGATTAGAGCTCACTGCCCTTAACCTCTATACCAAAGTGGAACTGGGAGGGAAAGCAGGTGCTGGAAGGGAAGGCAGCATGGTGTGGTCCAATCTCATCAGATCTAGGAAGCTCAGCAGGGTCACTACTTGGAAGGTAGATCACCAAGGAAGGCTCTGCAGAGGAAGGCAAAGCCCAGCCACCTCTGCTTCTCCCTTGCCTAGGAAGCCCCTTGCTGACATCTCCATAAGTCGGAAGCTAAGCAGGGGGGAGACCACCAAGGAAGGCTCTGCAGAGGAAGGCGATGGCCAACCACCTCTGCTTCTCCCTTGCCTTGAAACCCCTTTGCTGGAGTTGCCATAGTTTGGAAGTTGATGAGGGTAGGAACTTAGAAGGGAGACCACCAAGGAAGGCTCTGCAGAGGAAGGCAAAGGCCAGCCACCTCTGCTTCCCATTTCCAGAACCATTCAGTTCCAAGTGCAGTCCGGCATCGCCTAACCTCTTGGAGCTTGCAGGCACCTTTGAAATCTTGACTGAAGGCGGTGAGCCTCACCCCAATATGGCTGCCTCTGGAGGCGGAGCCAAGCCAAAATGGCTGCTGTAACTTGGTGTTTTGCTAAGACCCAAATCTCACTATGGCTACTTGCTTCACATTCAACCACTGGCAAATCACAATCCTTCCAAAGCTTCTTCACAGAGTCACAGGATCGGTGTGCCAGCGCCATGTGCCATCTGTAAAGGCATTTCTCAAGGCTGCAGTTCTCTACCTTGATCCGTGGCCCTCCTTGCCCCTAGGGGGCTCCTTCTCACAAGGATGCCCACAGTCATCTTGGGAGGCCCTGTGTCTCCGGGGTCTCTTTGTTAGGAGCACAGGGCTGGCCTCGCTTTTCTTAAAGACACAGAAGTTGCCATCCAACTCCAACCGGATCTCTGTCTCCTCATCTTGATTCGCCATTCCTCCCCTTGCAGCCATCTGGATGACCTTGGGCTAGTCACAGTCCTGTTAGATCTCAGCGCATTTCTGTCAGGGTTCTCTCAGCCCCACCTCCCTCATGGGCCAGGCGATCTTGGCAGCCCTACCAGGGATCCCCTGCTGCTAAGGTGCTTCTGTGCTCTGAGGGACAGTGCTGCAGCATCCCTGAACCCCAAATGTGCAAACTGCAGGATTTGACAAGAATGCGGTCACCATGGTGGCGTAGCTCCCGTCGGAGAACCAGGCCAGCCAGAAGGTCTTTTCTTCTTCCCACTCCTTCATTAAAGCCTGGTACTTCGGACTTTCGACGGTCAGGTTCCTGCCTGAAAGAGGGGACACAGCACCGAGGACTCTCTTAGGACCATCGGGGTCTCTTTCTCTCTCCCCCCACCCCCACATGCCCAGCGGTCGGGGTTGGGATGGCCACGTTTGGAAAGTGTCCCTTCCATTATTCGGATGGAGTGCAGTGATGTAAAAGGATTATTGCAAAAATATAGAATGAAATAAACTGGCATTAATTTAATAATTAAATGTTAGAACATTAAAAGCCAAGATTAAACATCACACCTTAAAATTGTCCAGAAAACCTGGGGCAACAAGAACAGTGTGGGAGGCCCAGTCGGAAAAGACCGACACAATAGAAGAAACCTGTGTCTGAAACGGGACCGTCTTAGATGCAGGGCACAGACTTGCTTGCTGCCTTTTTCTTAATTTATTCTGCTAGCAGAATAGACACACAAAATGGTCATTTCTGCCAAACTGCTTTCATCAGTTGTGGCCACAAGAAATAAAAGTCCATGATAAGAGAACGTAATACTCTGTAAATTCTAATCCGGCAAGCTGGGTTTGATTCCCCACTCCCCCACATGCAGCCAGCTGGGTGACCTTGGGCCAGTCACAGCCCTGAAAGTGTTGCTCTGACTGAGCAGTTCTCTCAGAGCTCTCTCAGCACCACCTCCCTCAGAGGGTTTCTGTTGTAGGGAGAGCAAAGGGAAGGCAATTGTATGCTGCTTCGAGACTCGAGAGAAAAAGCGGCATCTAAGAACCAACTCTTCTTCTTCTTCTTCAGTAATATCTGGGCTCTCCCAGCCTCCCCTCCCTCACAGGGTGTCTGTTGTGGGGAGAGGAAAGGGAAGGCAGTTGGAAGCCGCTTTGAGACTCCTAGAGAAAAGCGGCATAGAAGAACCAACTGTTCTTCTTCTAAAAATTCTTTAAAAATTCATTTCCCACCAACGAAAACTGCACTTCCTTTTTTGTACTTATTCATTCGCACTAACTCTTGTTTATTGTGGCCACAACTGATGAAAGAGGTTTGGCAGAAACGATCGTTTCTCTGTGTGGCTGCAAGCAACGTAAAATTAAGAAAATGATATCAAGCAAGTCTGTTTCTTGCATTTGAAATTGTCCCGTTTCAGACACAGCTTTTCTCTATTATGTTCATCCCACTTGGGGCCCCTAATAGGGGCGGGGTGCTTGTGCGTTCATAGGGGACCGCCCTCAACTGGGTTTCTAGCCGGGCAGAGTCAGACAGAGGGGTCAGCGGTTCCTGATGTTAATCCTGGACTTGACCAGGGGGCTGGCAGGACAGGGCAAGCAGGGCTCTGATCACATTTGGCAGAGCGTTCCCCCAGGATGGGGACAGCACCAAGGAAGGCCTGGCCGTCCCTGAAGTCAGCTTGGTCTCCTCGGAGCCAGGCACCCTGAGCTTACTGGACCTGAGTTGTTGTAGCCTGGGGCTGAGATTTGGAAGGGCGGGGAGGAGGGTTTGGAGAGGGGGGGGCATCAGGCACAGCCCTGCCATGCTGTAAGGAGACGGGGCATTTCTAACTGAGGAAAATGGGCCGGTTCCTCAAGAACAATCTTTCTAGAGGCGCCCTGAACACTCTCCTGATCCCTCAGGAACTGGTCAAATGGAGTATCATGTCCAGATGGCGGGAGGAGATCGTATTGCTGTACTCTGTTCTTGTTCTGGTTCGGCCTTCCTTGGAGTCCTGTGTTCAGTTTTGGGCACCCCAGTTGAAGAGGGATCTAGACAAACTGGAGCATGTCCAGAGGAGGTCAACAAAGATGGTGAGGGGTTTGGAGATCAAGACGTGGGAGGAAAGGTCGAGGGAGCTTGGTGTGTTTGGCCTGGAGAGGAGACGGCTGAGAGGGGACCTGATAGCCATCTTCAAGTATTTAAAAGGCTGCCATGTAGAGGATGGAGCAGAGTTGTTCTCTATTGCCCTGGAGGGATGGACCGGAACCAATGGGATGAATTTAATTCAAAAGAGATTCTGTCTAAACATTCAGAAGTTCCTGAGAGAGCTGTTTCTCAGTGGAACAGGATACCTCGGGAGGTGTTGGGTTCTCCATCTTTGGATATTTTAAAGCAGAGGTTGGATAGCTATCTGATGGAGAGGCGGATTCTGTGAAGGCTCAAGGGGGCGGCAGGTAACAATGGGTGAGCGATAGGGTTGTGAGTGTCCTGCATAGTGCAGGGGGTTGGACTAGATGACTCAGGAGGTCCCTTCCAACACTACTATTCTATGACTAGAAGCAAAGCCCATTGTATGTGGGAATACAATGGGCGCTAGCCTTTTCCTGGAGGGGAATGCTTTACTAAGAGAATTGCTTACCCTGGGATGCTTGAGTAAGCGAATTGATCGGCTAGGCAGACGAAACCTCCAGCGACTCATCAGCTAAGGCAGTGGTCCCCAACCTTTATTGCCGCGGCCAGAAGTCACCCCCGCGGATCGGGCCGCGCGGACGCGGCGAGAGGCGCTTCGCGGCGTCAGGCTGCCGGCTCGCAGTTCCTGGGGCTTGGAATCAGAGGGACCAATTGGCAGGCGCTTCGCGCCTGCCAATTGGTCCCTCTGATTGTCTGTCATGAGGAAGGGTCCAATCTGGACCCTTCCTCATCCCGGACTCATCCCGCCCCAGGACCCCTTACTGTTTTATTTAGTCCGTGGCGCCCGCGGCGCCACGGGCGGTTTACAGATTCTTTGGTCATAGTCTTCAGAGCAGTGCTGGTCCCACCAAGGATGGGCAGGGATTTCTCTTACACTTGAGCTGCATGACCAGCGTGTACACGTGGTGGAGTCCGTCGGCCGCCCAGAGGGCCACCTCATCGCAGGAGTCGCTGCAGCAGAGGGTGAAACATCCTGCCAGCTGCCCGAGCTTGAGGTCCTTCATTCCCTGGCAAAGGAAGCGAGACAGCTCAGAGACCAAAGTAGCTTCCATGGGCTTGTATTTATTTATGAACGTGCTTTCATTCATACCCTGCCTGGGACTCAAAATGGCTTGCATCCTTCTCCTCTCCTCCGTTGTCCTCTCACAACAACCCTGTCAGGCTAGGTTGAGAGATGCCCCCGACCAGCCTGAGGTCACCCGAAGGGCATCCGTGGCAGATTCCAACCTGGGCTCCCAGATCTCGCCTGCATGTCGCGAACCCAAGTAATCCTTGGCGGAACTCCCACCCAAATTCCACAGACATCGCCCATCCAAATAATTACTGGGGTGAGCCCTGCTTAGCTTAGAAAACCATTAAAGGTAAAGGTATCCCCTGTGCAAGCACCGAGTCATGTCTGACCCTTGGGGTGACGCCCTCTAGCTGGGTACTCATTTTACCGACCTCGGAAGGATGGAAGGCTGAGTCAACCTTGAGCCAGCTGCTGGGATTGAACTCCCAGCCTCATGGGCAGAGCTTTCAGACGGCTGCCTTATCACTCTGCGCCACAAGAGGCTCTTAGAAAACCTTTATCCAGCACCAACAATTCTTCTTCTTCTTCTTCTTCTTCTTCTTCTTCTTCTTCTTCTTCTTCTTCTTCTTCTTCTTCTTCTTCTTCTTCTTCTTCTTCTTCTTCTTCTTCCTCTTCCTCTTCCTCTTCCTCTTCTTGTTAAGCTTTCCTTCATATTATCTTAGTTCTTATTGTGTTGTCTTTACACAGTGGATTGTGTTTTTTTGTATAACCATTAACCCCTGTGCATCCCATTTTGTATTTTTTTTGCTTCTCAGGGCTGGCAGGATTGGGCCCAGCTCCATGGGGACACCCATACACACAAAACGCAAATGCAAACAGAAACACACCCACCTGGGCTCCCCAACCGGCCCCGGTGCACCCACCCCATCCGCTGAATGCCTGGCAGAAGCCGGGCCGGCACCTCCGGGACACGAGAGGCTGCTCACCTTGCCAATGGCGCGGTTTGGGATGCAGCCGATCAGCCGGGTCATTCTGGCTAAGGTCATTTCACGTTCGTCGGAGCAAGAGGAGAACGCCAAGGGAAGAAGGAACTGGGAAAGCAAAGCAAGAGGTGATGAGAAAGGAGCCGAATCAGGGGAATCATAGAGTCATAGAATTGGAAGGGCCCTCAAGGGTCATCTAGTCCACCCTCCTGCACAACGCAGGAAGCATCCTTAACCTGAGAATGATAAGGATTGGGGAGTGGGGGGGGGGAAGGCAAATAGAGGTTTGCCAAGGTCTAGGTGTATCCTGGGGATCTCTCAGAATGGTCACTGGTGACAGAGATCAGTTCCCTGGAGAAAATGGCTGCTTTGGAGTTATTTTAGGGCTTTGTACCCTGTTGAGTTGACTGCTCTTGAGAAGGCCAGATCCTGAAGATGAAACTCAGATACTCTGGCCACCTCATGAGAAGGAAGCACTCCCTGGAGAAGAGCCTAATGCTGGAAGCCCTTTAGGGCAAAAGAAGAAGTGGACGACAGAGAAGGAGGTGGATGGATGGAGTCACTGAAGCAGTCGGTGCAAACTTAAATGGACTCCGGGGAATGGTGGGGGACAGGAAGGCCTGGAGGAACATTGTCCATGGGGTCGGACACAACTTCACAATTAACAACAACAACCCCCTTGAGGTCCCTCCCCTCTCTTCCCCACGCTCCTCTCCCAAATGAAGTCTTGATAATTGAACATGTAAGAAAATAACTCGCAGGGTTGTCAGCCATGAGATTTGCAGCAATGAAACATGGTGGGAAACGGACGAGGAGGAGGGGAGGGGCCGTAGCTCCATGGCAGAGCCTCCACTTTGCATGCAGGAGGTCCCAGGTTTGATCCCACGGCATCTCTTGCTGAAAGGACCAATCAGAAGGGGACGTGAAAGCACCCTGCCTGAGACTCTGGGAAGCTGCGGCCAGTCCAAAGGACATACAAACAGCCACCATGACCAGTGCCCATTGGCAGACTTCTCCTCCATGAATCCACCCCATCCCGCTATTCCTGTGGCCATCACAACACCCTCTGGCAGGGAGTGGACAAGAGTGACCTTGACGGGCCAAGGGTGTGATTCATGAGAAGGCCGCTGGGGAAGGTTCTTCCTCTCCCCTGCCCCACGGGAAGCAAGGCCTCCTGACTAGGGCGTGAATGGCGGGGCCTGCAAGCCAAGCGGCCCATCTAGGCCCTTGGCAGGCTTCCTTCAGCTTCCGCTTGGCCCCGCCCCCACTCACCTGCAGAGCGTCCCTAATCAAGGAAGCGTTATAGATCTCCTCCTTGAACTGCTCTCCTCTCTCGTTGACGGTGAAGGTGATCCTATCAATGCAGTCCAGGAACCGCTCCCTGAAAGACGCCTCCTAATCCAGCCAACAAAAGGTCAGAAAGGTGAAGGTGAGGGGGAAAGAGGAAGAAGGGATCCTGAAGAGAGCCCTTGAAGGGAGGGCCCGAGATCTCCTGTTATTCCCCTTGATCGCCACATGACGGAGATTCGTTCCCATGAAGAAAACTGCTGCTTTGGAGGGTTGGCTCCACGGCATCATAACCGACTGAGGCCCCTCCCCCACCCCTGCCTCCTCAGGCCCCGCCCCCAAATCGCCAGGTATTTCCCAATCTGGAGCTGGCAACCCTACAGAATTGGGACTGTGCCCCAAGGACCCTTGAGTGAGTTCTCCATGTCAACTCCATTGGGCATGTGGTTTCAGGGGGTAGCTGTGTGGTCTGCAGGAGAAAAGCAAGTTTGGAGTCCAGGAGCGTGGCACAGGTGATAAGAAGGGTGGCCTCTAATCTGGAGAGCCGGGTTTGATTTCCCACTGCTCCTCCACAGGCAGCCAGCTGGGTGACCTTGGACCAGTCCCAGTTCTCACAGAGCTCTCTCAGCCCCACCTACAACATGGGGCGTCTGTTGTGAGGAGAGGAAGGCAAGGTGATTGGGAGCTCTTTTGAGCCTCCTTCAGGTAGTGAAAAGTGGGGTACACCAACCAACTCTTCTTCTTCTACAAACCCATCTCATCAGTCTCCATGGAAAGGACTGCAGTTAACCACAGAGAATGGAAAGCCAGGGGAAGGGAGCAGCGTGCTGCAGGAGTCTGTCTCTTCCCTGCGGCTCCAGACAGACTAGCACAGAGACCCAATCTGACCTATCCCCGTGGCAGTTCACCTTTCTAACAAACATCTCGGCCTGCAAGCTGCTTTATGCACACTTTGGGGCGTGGCCTAGAGCCGTTTGGCTCAAACCACCTCGTAATGACGGTCCCTGGCGAAGGGAGTTTTGATCCTTGAAAGCTCAAACTCTGAAAGAGCGAGGTGGTCCCTAAGTGCAGCCTGGTTAAGAGTGGCAGCCTCTAATCTGAAGAGCCGGGTTTGATTCCGCACCCCACTTTCCCAGGCAGCCAGCTGGGAGACCTTGGGCCAGTCCCAACTCTTTCAGAGCTCTCCCCTCCCTCACAGGGTGGCTGTTGGGGGAGAGGAAGGGAAGGCAACTGGAAGCCACTTTGAGACTCCTTCAGTAGAGAAAAGTGGGGGGCAAACAGCAACTCTTCTAAGGTGCTGCAGGATTGGAAATTAACAATTCCCTTCCTGAAAGTATAGGAATTATGAGTGATGCCAGACATTGCTCTGGAGAGGAGACACCTGCCCCTCCCCAACCGCCCCCACTCACAGTTCGTCTTCCAGGTGGCTAGACTGCCCCAGTTTTCGGGCCAGGGTCCAATCCTGTCTGAGAATCACAGCATCTCATTGCTCTGCCATGACCTTCCCTCCACGCTTGATTCAGAAATGGAGACCCTTTGGCCATCTT
Source organism: Paroedura picta (assembly GCF_049243985.1). Lineage (NCBI taxonomy): Eukaryota > Metazoa > Chordata > Lepidosauria > Squamata > Gekkonidae > Paroedura > Paroedura picta. The sequence continues at coordinate 25,396,677 of NC_135383.1, read as the reverse complement.
GGGGGGGAGGGAGGGGGGACATTTTGATGGCTTCAGCCGGCTTTCTTTAACCCAAGCTGCTGAATTTGGTGTGGGTGACCACCAGCCCTCCTTATCCCTGGCTACTCCAATCGTGTGACGGGAAAGTAGGAGAGAGTGTTAAGGTCTCTCCGGGAGATTTTCAATCTGTCTCTCTCATGGGGGGGGGGGGGATTTCCCGGAGAGTCTTAAGGGGGCAGCGGTTTATCCGCTACTAAAGATCACATTGCTGGATCCTCACAACCCAGTAAATCTCGGCCCGGTTACCCTCGGGCGTTTCTGGGAAAGTGCTGTGCTGGATGAGCTCCTGGCATGCTGGGAGGAAAGTTTGACCCTTGACCCGTATCAGACTGGCTTCCGACCTGGCCACTGGGTGGAGACGGTGCTGGCTGCCCGGATGGACGACCTCCGGAACGAGCTCGAGAGTGGCGGGTCAGCACTCCTTGGGAGGTTGGATCTGTTGCCGGCGTTTGACGTCGTGGAACACGGCTTGTTGCACCAGCTCGCCGGGACTGGAATTCGGGGGACAGCCCATAAATGGCTGATCTCCTTCCTCCAGAACCGGACACAGGTCCCCTGGCCCCAGACCAATATCGGGTCTTGTCAGGAGAGTGCCTCTGAGCATGCACAGAGTGCATTTCCCGGGCTATTTAGACAAACCGTGAGAGGGAGGGCGAGGAGGGATGCTTTCTTACATGCCCTGGGTAATGCCGACAGACACGTTGGGTTCAGGAAGGAATTTCCCTCCAGGTTAGATTGTCTCAGGGATCCTGGAGGATATTTGCCTTCTTGTTGTCATAGAGCAGAGGTCCAAGGGTGAGGGATATAGCTGTGCATTTATATATTCATTCATATTTTTAAATTCCATTTATATACTGCCCTCCCTGCAAGCGGGCACAGCTGCAGAGTTTCCTGTGTTGTGCAGGGGGTTGGTCTAGATGACTCTTGGGGCGGCCTTCCGGCTCTGTCTTTCTATGCGCCTGTGTTTCTATTGAGGAATTACAGCCCATGCCCACTCGCGTCATGCTGGAGAAGTTGTCGGCCTTCCAGATTAAAGGAGACGTGTGGCTGAGTCTCTCTGTTCTGAAAATTATCCCCTACTTAAAACTTCCCCCTTAATCCACCCAGAGGACACAGGGGGTGAATCAAGGGTCGTCAGCTGGAGAAGATGCAGGAAAAACTCACTTCAGCATGGAGGGTCTAAGGAAGACTTTCTCAACTTTTTTTTACCTTTGTGAAACCCCTGAAGTGGTGCGATCCTGCAGACTATGGTTAGGAAGCAGAGCTGTGTCCACGCCCACCCAGAGCCCTCCCCTCCCCACCCCCCAGGCCCATCATTGGCCATTTTGGGAGGGGGGGAAGGTTAACATGTCCATATATGGTCATCTCACCTGATAAATGTTTAGATTTTGAGGAAATTTTGTGTGCCAGCTGGGGCTCAGCATTAAGCATGGAGAAAAGTTCTTATCTTCTGAGTCTTTCAAAGACCTCCTCAAGAAAACCACAGACTAGATTAACAGGTAATATCTAGTTTTATTGTTAGACTCGGAATGACCTCTATCCTGTTTCTAAGAGACTTTGAGCTCTGCTTGAATTTTTGGGTCACATACAGTCATGAATACAAAGCTGAGGAAGTCTCACAACGAAACTAGCTGGTACCTCGGATTCTCGTCAGTGGTTGTTGTGAGGATGATGATTGAAAACTCACAATAAGATCTTTTCTTCATGTTTAATGCTGATTTCTAGTTGGCACACACAAATTCTTCGGTTACCTGCGAGATTTCTAGAACCACATGTTTTGGTTTTCCTGTTTGCATACATCCTCCTTTGTGTGTTCCCACTTTGTTATCTTTTGGTTGGGTCTGGAGGTCTCCTGGAGTTGCCTCTGGTTTCCCAACAAGACAGATCAGTTCTCTTGGAGGGAATGGCTGCTTGGACGGAGGGAGTCATCTGAGGTGTCTTACCCTGCTGAGGTTTCTCCCCTCCCCTCCCCTCCCCGCCATCCATCCCTCAATCTCCAGGAATTCCCCAACCCAGAGGTGGAAACCTGAGGAAGCTTCTATTTGTAAGGAAGGCAGAATGCTGATACCTGATGAGCTTCCTGAAGAAACTTCTGCATGACATTTAGAGCTTCTTTTACGTCTGCCTCAGAGGCCGCTGAACTAAAAGTTGTGTCTGATGCCGAAGTTGGGGAATCTGCAGAGGAAGGACAACATTCTTAAGGACCGTCACTTGACTGAGCTGATGTCTCAGCTGCTTTCGAGAAAAACCCACTCCAACTCCAGAGAATAAAGACTGGTCACCAAAAGGCCATCAGAAACTTGGTTTATCTATTTAACTTTATTTTTATCCCATCATTTCTTTCACTGGGGACCCAAAGTGGCTTCTGCCATACTCTACTCCTTCATTTTGCCCTCAAAACAACCCTGTAAGGTTGGTTAGGTTAAGAGAGTGCTTGGTCCAGAGCCACACCGCAAATTTCCTTGGCACAAACCCGAGTCTCCCAGCTCCTATTTGACACTTTCACTATGCTGTAAAGAGTTAACTTGGGAACTACATAGAATAAGAACCTCAGAAGAGCCCTGCTGGACCAGGCGACGGGCCCATCTCGCCCAGCCTCCTGTCTCACACAGGGGCCAGCCAGTTCCTCTGGAGGGCTAGCAACAAACCAGAGAGGCCAAATCCTTCTAGAAGTGGTGATAGAGTAACTGTGTTTAAGTATGCAAGAGGTAGACCTGTTGAAGAGGGAACCAGCTTGTTTACTTCAGTTTTAGAAACGAGGACTAGGAGCCATGGATTCAAATAACGGGAAAGGAAGTTCCACTGAAATATTAGGAAGTGTTTCCCAACAGTGAGGGCTACCCCTAGACAGGCTATGCTGCCTTGAAAGGTGGTGGAGTCTCCTTTGTCGGAAGTTTTAGGAGGAGATTGGATGAGCACCTGTCAGGAGTGAGTGATTTTAAAGTCCCTGAGAAGGTAGAGGGCTGAACTGGATGGTCTCTGAGACTTTAGTTGACAAGCTATTGCTTGAGGGAAGGCACTCTTCTGCAAACCTCTCTCATTTCACCCCTCAGTTGTCATGTCTCCAAGCTAAAGAGAACAAACACACATGAGATCTTTTCCACTGGAGAAGCTAGGAACTGAACCCAGGACCAGGGCCATTCTGCATATCTTAGATAATGTGCTTTGAGTGCACGTTAGAAGTAGATTTTCCTGTTCTGCACTGGAAAATCCAGCTGCCACATTGAAAGTGCATTATCCTGTGTGTGCGGAATGGGCCTAGGTGTCCTCATGCATGACTAAAACTCCCTGGCCCCTATGCAAGATGGTCAGGCGAGTAGATGCCCACTGTGCCGCCTTCCCGTCCCCTGGTGTCCTGGGTGGCTAACCTCCGGGTGGGGCCTGGATATCTCTCACTTTCCCAGGAGTGAATGGCTGCTTCGGGTTACGGGCCCAGGGACCTTATGCCCCGCAGAAGCCCCTCCTCTCCCCAAGCTCTAACCCCAAATCTCCAGGAATTCCCCAGTTCAGATACTTCCCAGCCCTCATCCAGGTTCCCAGCTGTTTGTCTTTCCTTGCTAAATGGCATTCTGACAATGACTCCGGTGCAAGAGGCATCCAGCTTACCTGCATGTGTCGGCCAAGATCCTGAGCTGGCCACTTTCAGTAAACCAGCCCGTTGGCGTTCTGGCACTTGGCTGCCATCTTGGGCCTGCTTCTTCTTTGCCCCCCAGGCGTAGGAGGGGCTTGTTGGAGGCAACGGAGATTCTTTCCTGTCATGGAGTCAGAAAAGTTTGAGAAACGTCCTCTCCTCCTCCTTTGAGTTTGTATACATTCACGACCCCCCGTATTGTGACCCTTCGACTTGACCCATCCTGAAACAAAGCTCCACACCAGGAGAGCCAGTTTGGTGTACTGGTTAGGAGTGTGGACTTCTAATCTGGCATGCCGGGTTCGATTCTCCGCTCCCCCCATGCAACCTGCTGGGTGACCTTGGGCTCGCCACGGCACTGATAAAACTGTTCTGACCGAGCAGTGATATCAGGGCTCTCTTAGCCTCACCCCCACAGGGTGTCTGTTGTGGGGAGAGGAATGGGAAGGCGACTGTAAGCCACTTTGAGCCTCCTTCGGGTAGGGAAAAGCGGCATATAAGAATTAACTCTTCTTCTTCTTCTTCTTCTTCTTCTTTCTCAACCTGTGTTTGTGAAGCCCTGGGGTTTCTTAACGGTGCATGCTGGCAGGGGCTCATGGTAATTGTAGTCCATAGAGAGCCACAGTTTGGGCACCCTTATGGATTAGAAACTGGGGTGATAACAGGAAGCAAAGAGCTATCATCAATGAAGAGCTCCCACCATGGACGGAAGCAAGCAGGGAAATCCCACAAGGGAAGGTATTGGGGCTCCTACTATATAATGAGCTGGGACTGGGGGAGAGTAGCCTAGTGGCCAAGTTTGCAGATGGCCTCAGATGGTTTAAGGATGGTGAAAAGCAAGGCTGACTGTGAAGCGCTCCATGCGGGTGAGACCTCCACCCACTGGGTGGGTGGGTGGGTGACAATGTGGGAAATAATGTTCAGCATCCATAAGTGAGGCAAATTCGAACCAAAGATCCTAACTTCCAGTCCAGGCTAACGGGGTCCAAACTTGCAGAGGCTGAGTGGCAAAAAGATCTTGAGGTCTTAGTGGACAACTCATTAAGAGGGTCGGCCCAGGGTGCTGCAGCCGTGAAGACGGGAAACTCTAATTAGGAAAGGGAATGAGAATAAAACAGCCAAAGTTGTAACGGCCCTTTACAGATCTCTGGTGAGGCCTCTTCCAGAACATTGTCTACAGTTCTGGCCACTGCCTTTCCCAAAGGATATCAAAGAGCTGAGAGGGGATCTGATAATTTAAAGGCTGCCATGTAGGATGGATCAGGGTTGTTCTCTCTTGCCCCGGAGGGACAAACAAGAACCAATGGGATGAAATTAATTCAAAAGATATTCCGTCTAAATATCTGGGAGAAGTTCCTGACAGTCAGAGTGGTTTCTCAGTGGAACAGGCTTCCTCGGGAGATGGTGGGTTCTCCATCTTTGGAGATTCTTAAACAGAGGCTAGTTAGCCATCTGATGGAGAGGGTGATTCTGTGAAGGCTCAAGGGGGTGGCGGGTGACAGTGGATGAGCAAGAAATTTGTGAGTGTCCTGCATAATGCAGGGGGTTGGACTAGACGACCTAGGAGGTCCTTCCAAACTCTGTTATTCTATGATACTAGGATTCTAGGGGTCTCCACATTCAAAGTTCCCCAGTCTTTTTGAACTAGTGGTCACCTTGGGAATTCTGAAACAGTATAGTGCGCACAGTCACATAACAATATCAGAGCTGGGTCAGACGAGTGAGGATCCATCTAGTCCAGCCTCCCGTCTCTCACAGGGACCAGCCAGTTCCTTTGCAGGGCCAGTCACAGGGCAGGGAGGCCAAGGCCTTCCCCTGATAAGACCCTCCAAAGAGACCTGCTGGATCAGAGAAGGGAGGGTTCCTACAGTCCAGCCTCCTGTCTCCTACAGGGGCCAGCCAGTTCCCCTGGAGAGCCAAACAATAGGACAGAGAGGCCAAAACCTTCATAAGAGTATCAGAAGAACCCTGCTGGTTCAGACCAGGGAAGGTCCATCCGGTCCAGCCTCCCGTCTCACACAGGGGCCAGCCAGTTCCCCTGGAGAGCCAAACAATAGGACAGAGAGGCCAAAACCTTCATAAGAGTATCAGAAGAGCCCTGCTGGGTCAGACCAGGGAAGGTCCATCCGGTCCAGCCTCCCGTCTCACACAGGGGCCAGCCAGTTCCCCTGGAGAGCCAAACAACAGGGCAGAGAGGCCAAAACCTTCATAAGAGTATCAGAAGAGCACTGCTGGGTCAGACCAGGGAGGGTCCCTCCAGTCCAGCCTCCCGTCTCACACAGGGGCCAGCCAGTTCACCTGGAGAGCCAAACAACAGGGCAGAGAGGCCAAGGCCTTCATAAGAATATCAGAAGAGCCCTGCTGGGTCAGACCAGGGAGGGTCCCTACAGTCCAGCCTCCTGTCTCAACTGTGGCCAGCAGGTTCCTCTGGAGGGCCAGCAACAGGGCAGAGAGGCCAAGGCATTCATAAGAATATCAGAAGAGCTCTGCTGGGTCAGACCAGGGAGGGTCCCTCCAGTCCAGCCTCCTGTCTCCTACAGGGGCCAGCCAGTTCCCCTGGAGAGCCAAACAACAGGGCAGAGAGGCCAAAACCTTCATAAGAGTATCAGAAGAGCCTTGCTGGGTCAGACCAGGGAGGGTCCCTCCAGTCCAGCCTCCTGTCTCCTACAGGGGCCAGCCAGTTCCCCTGGAGAGCCAAACAACAGGGCAGAGAGGCCAAAACCTTCATAAGAGTATCAGAAGAGCCCTGCTGGGTCAGACCAGGGAGGGTCCCTCCAGTCCAGCCTCCTGTCTCCTACAGGGGCCAGCCAGTTCCCCTGGAGAGCCAAACAACAGGGCAGAGAGGCCAAAACCTTCATAAGAGTATCAGAAGAGCCTTGCTGGGTCAGACCAGGGAGGGTCCCTCCATTCCAGCCTCCCGTCTCCTACAGGGGCCAGCCAGTTCCCCTGGAGAGCCAAACAACAGGGCAGAGAGGCCAAAACCTTCATAAGAGTATCAGAAGAGCCCTGCTGGGTCAGACCAGGGAGGGTCCCTCCAGTCCAGCCTCCTGTCTCCTACAGGGGCCAGCCAGTTCCCCTGGAGAGCCAAACAACAGGGCAGAGAGGCCAAAACCTTCATAAGAGTATCAGAAGAGCCTTGCTGGGTCAGACCAGGGAGGGTCCCTCCAGTCCAGCCTCCTGTCTCCTACAGGGGCCAGCCAGTTCCCCTGGAGAGCCAAACAACAGGGCAGAGAGGCCAAAACCTTCATAAGAGTATCAGAAGAGCCCTGCTGGGTCAGACCAGGGAGGGTCCCTCCAGTCCAGCCTCCTGTCTCCTACAGGGGCCAGCCAGTTCCCCTGGAGAGCCAAACAACAGGGCAGAGAGGCCAAAACCTTCATAAGAGTATCAGAAGAGCCTTGCTGGGTCAGACCAGGGAGGGTCCCTCCAGTCCAGCCTCCTGTCTCCTACAGGGGCCAGCCAGTTCCCCTGGAGAGCCAAACAACAGGGCAGAGAGGCCAAAACCTTCATAAGAGTATCAGAAGAGCCCTGCTGGGTCAGACCAGGGAGGGTCCCTCCAGTCCAGCCTCCTGTCTCCTACAGGGGCCAGCCAGTTCCCATGGAGAGCCAAACAACAAGGCAGAGAGGCCAAAACCTTCATAAGAGTATCAGAAGAGCCTTGCTGGGTCAGACCAGGGAGGGTCCCTCCATTCCAGCCTCCCGTCTCACACAGGGGCCAGCCAGTTCCCCTGCAGGGCCAGCCACAGGGTACAGAGGCCGAGGCCTTCCCCTTCCCCTGAGGTTGCCTCCTGGCTCAGAGATGCAGAGGCTGACTGCCCCAATGGCTAGTGCCCATTGACAGACTTTTCCTCCATAAATCTGTCTAACTTTTCTAGCTGATGTTTCCTATGGCCATCACTAGGTCCTCTGGCAGCAAAACCCGCATTTCAGTCCCTCTCTTTGTAATGCAGAATTCCCTTTAATACCTCCTGAATGTCCTGCATGTCAGCCACAGAATGGTTGCCGCAATGTGGCCGCTGTGCCTGACCATCCTTTGCGCTGATAAGACCAATGCTCTGTTGTAGCAGCTACTGCCAAGGCAACATTTTTTAAGAATGGCACTGCCAATCAAATCTGCCATGGCCAGCCAGAAGCCAAAGACCCAGCCTGCTCCACCCACCTAATAAATGTTCTTGGGCTCCAGGAAAAGTGCTGGTTGGTCGTACTGTGGTGCCCAGGGGAGCCATGTGGGGGACCTCTGCCCCTGGAGCTTTCCCTGTCTCCCGTGCCTTTAACGACAAATGGCTCTGCGTAAAACGGCAAGCAATGCTTTGAAAGAGTTTGATAACGGGGTTGATTTGGCGGATCAGGCTTTTATTATTGGCCCAGGAGCAGAGGCCAGTAAGGAAGTTGGCAACCCGGAGCCCAGACAGAGTTGCCTTCCCCGATTTCCGCTCTGACCCCCTGCCTGCGTTCTCACCCAGCGTCACTCCTATCGGCCAAACATTTTGTCCACGATAAGCACCCGGCTCACGTTAAAAACAGAAGTGGCTTATCAGATGAATGCACAATGAGAAAGCAAAAGTATTTATTTGACCCAATTTGGTATTCATTCTACCCCCCCCCCCTGAATGACAGTCCTGCCAGTTCATGAACAAGGGGACGCCTGCAGTGGGAATTCCCAGGGGGTGAAACGTGAATTGTACTTTCTCAGAAGTGGCCTCAGAAGTGACACCTCCACGGACAGCTGGGCACATTGGATGCAGGATGGGGTGGAATTCTTTAATAGAGGCCTAAACATTTCTTTTGCACTATCAAACCAGCCACGGAAGCTTCCTGCAAGCAAAAGGTCGCCCCTTTATAGGTGATAGTGGTGTCGCGGGCTCTAATCCGGAAAACGGGGTTTGATTCCCGACTCCTCTTTCACATGCAGCCAGCTAGGTGATCTTGGGCCAGGCCCAGTTCTCCCAGAGCTCTCCCAGCCTCACCTCCGTCACAAGGCTTCTTTGGTGGGGAGATTAATCTCAGGGCTCTCTCAGCCTCCCCCCCCCCTCAGAGTGTCTGTTGTGGGGAGAGGAAAGGGAGGGCGATTGGAAGCCGCTTTGAGCCTCCATTGGGGAGAGAAAAGCGGCATATAGGAACCAACTCTTCTTCTTCTTCAGTAATCTCAGGGCTCTCTCAGCCTCCCCCCCTCTCAGGGTGTCTGTTGTGGGGAGAGGAAAGGGAGGGCGATTGGAAGCCGCTTTGAGCCTCCATTGGGGAGAGAAAAGTGGCATATAAGAACCAAGTCTTCTTATTCTTCAGTAATCTCAGGGCTCTCTCAGCCTCCCCCCTCCCCTCAGGGTGTCTGTTGTGGGGAGAGGAAAGGGAGGGCGATTGGAAGCCGCTTTGAGCCTCCATTGGGGAGAGAAAAGTGGCATATAAGAACCAACTCTTCTTCTTCTTCAGTAATCTCAGAGCTCTCTCAGCCTCCCCTCCCTCTCAGGGTGTCTGTTGTGGGGAGAGGAAAGGGAGGGCGATTGGAAGCCGCTTTGAGGCTCCTCCGGGTAATAAAGAGCACGGTACAAACTTCCCAGCTTCTTCTCTGATCATAGAAAAGGGGCCTTGGTTCAGTGGCAGAGCTTTTTTCTTTTGCCCTCCTGAACCTCCTGCCCACCAGCATCATGGGAAGCCCCCCAGTTCAAGTCTTTGGGGGTGGGAGAAGAAATTCTCTGTCCTCTCTCCCCCCCTGAACACGCGAAGCTGCGTGACGACCCTGTTTGCATCCCTGTCAGTCTTCTCTACACAGACGGACAGACAGTGGGATTGAACCTGGGCTCTCCTGCTTGCCACACAGATGCTTTTCCTCTGAGCCAGGACCCCTGCCAAAAACAGGCCAAGAAAGACACCTTATGTCAAATCCTCAAAGTCCGTGTTGTCTCCTCGGACTAGCAGCACCTCCCAGGATCTCACACAGAGGTCCTTGACAACACCTGGGATCTGGTCCTTTTGAACTGGAGATGCTGGGGATTGAACTTGTGGGAGGCGGGAGGGTGGATTAGAAGGACCCTCCCTGGTCTGACCCAGAAGGGCTCTTCTGATATTCTTATGAAGGCCTTGGCCTCTCTGCCCTGTGGCTGGCCCTCCAGAGGAACCGGCTGGCCACAGTTGAGAAAGGAGGCTGGACCGGATGGACCCTCCCTGGTCTGACCCAGCAGGGCTCTTCTGGTATTCTTATGAAGGCCTTGGCCTCTCTGCCCTGTTGCTGGCCTCCAGAGGAACCGGCTGGCCACAGTTGAGACAGGAGGCTGGACTGGAGGGACCCTCCCTGGTCTGACCCAGCAGGGCTCTTCTGGTATTCTTATGAAGGCCTTGGCCTCTCTGCCCTGTGGCTGGCCTCCAGAGGAACCGGCTGGCCACAGTTGAGACAGGAGGCTGGACTGGAGGGACCCTCCCTGGTCTGACCCAGCAGGGCTCTTCTGGTATTCTTATGAAGGCCTTGGCCTCTCTGCCCTGTTGCTGGCCTCCAGAGGAACCGGCTGGCCACAGTTGAGACAGGAGGCTGGACTGGAGGGACCCTCCCTGGTCTGACCCAGCAGGGCTCTTCTGGTATTCTTATGAAGGCCTTGGCCTCTCTGCCCTGTGGCTGGCCTCCAGAGGAACCGGCTGGCCACAGTTGAGACAGGAGGCTGGACTGGAGGGACCCTCCCTGGTCTGACCCAGCAGGGCTCTTCTGGTATTCTTATGAAGGCCTTGGCCTCTCTGCCCTGTTGCTGGCCTCCAGAGGTACCGGCTGGCCACAGTTGAGACAGGAGGCTGGACTGGAGGGACCCTCCCTGGTCTGACCCAGCAGGGCTCTTATCAGGGGAGCTCCAGCTCATTTCCAGTCTAGAGAGGTTAATTCCCCCGAAGGAAATGGATGCTCTGGAGGGAGGACACTGTGTCCTTGTCCCCTACTGAGGTCCCTGTCCTACCCAGCCTCCATCCCCAGATCTCCAGGAGTTTCCCACCTGAATCCGGCTCATTCCCTGCTTGTGGCCAAGGGGAAGGTGGCCATCCGGACACCCTTTTACGTTTGGGTTTGCAGTGAACCCCTCTCTTACCCATTGACCATTCTGCTCAGGAGGCGAGAAGGGGGGCACCCTCTGGGGTCACCGATTCCAAGCGGAGCTGCTCAACGGACAACAGGAAGCGACCAAGGAAGCCAACAAGGGAGCTTGGCCGATATGGAGGTCGTCAAAGCGCTAATGCTGTAGAAGGGAAGGACTATGGCGGTTGGTGATGTCACAGGGGGCGGAGCTATTCAAATAGGCCCACCAACGGACTTTCCCAAGCTGATCAGGAGAGCTTAAGAGCCTCAGGAGAGCCCTGCTGGGCCAGACCAGGGAGGGCCCATCCAGTCTCCAGCAGGGGCCAACCAGGTCCTTTGCAGGTCCCAGCAACAGGGAATAGAGGCTGAGGTTGCCTCCTGGTTCTGGGATGCAGAGGTTGCGTGCTTCCCCTCAGTCACTACTCCTTCGGGTTGTGAAAAGCAGGGTATAAACACCCCACTCTTCTTCGTCATCTTCTGTAATGTGCCTGATTCAACAGCATATGAGGGATATACAACGGGGGACATCGGAGGAGATATGCAGTAAGCATATTCCTGGTATTTTTCAAATCCTGTGTCCTGATTGGCTCAACCGGGAGGAGGGGGAGAGCTGCTCCCCTGACAAGTCCCCCCAATGGAGGAACACGGCACCCCCCGCCACCCCCCGCCCTCCTTCCGCCCTTGTTTGGACTTGAAGCAAGTCTTCTTCCTGGGGCGAAACCAGCCTTGCAATCCCCCAAACACAAAGGCTGGATCCCATCTCCACTGGAAGAGGAATGACCTGCAGTCCAGAGGTGGGCATGGACCCCTTACGTGCAGGTCTGGCCCCGTCACACGCGCTGTAATTCACCCGATCTACTGGCATGAATTAAATAAAGAATTGTATTATTAACTAGTAAAAAAGCCCATTGTATCAAGAAGACAATGGGCGCTAGCAGGCGGGGACCAGAGCGAGGGGCAGGTGAGGGACAGAGCAAGGGGCAGGCTACCTGAAAGAGGAGGCGGGTGGCGGCTCCTCGGCGTCTCGTGGTTTTTGGCGGGGAGTCCCAGGCTCCTCTGCGTTTTTTTGATCTTCTGCGGCTGGGGTTCTTTCTGCTGCTTCTCGGAGGCCTGGGAAGTTTTTTACTGCGGGGGGGGGGGCGGGGAGAGGGAGCTGCGGCCCGGCACCATGGCCTTCGCGGCCCGGCTGGAAGCGGCGAAAGGCTCCTCTGGGTTTTTTTTTTTTTCTGCAGGTTCTCGGCGGCTGGAGTCTTGCTCGCAGTTGCTGGGGCTGGGAATCAGAGGGACCAATCGGCAGGCGCTTCACGCCTGCCGATTGATCCCTCTGATTGTCTGTCATGAGGAAGGGTCCAATCCGGACCCTTCCTCATCCCGAACACATCCCGCCCCAGAACCCCTTACTGTTTTATTTAGTCCGTGGCGCCCGCGGCGCCACGGGCGGTGTACAGATGTTCTTCTGATATTCTTTCCCTGCCCCCACCCTTATCAAAGGAAGAAGAGGGGGAAATGTATTTTTAACCCCCAGCATGAGGAAAGAATTTATTTAGGCCTAATGCGCATCCACTGTGCTGAAATGGGCATTTCTTCCAAGAATCCCTGCAGACTGCGATTCACCACACAGCTTCAGCCCAGGCCAGAAAATTTGCTGCATCCGCGACTTCTGGATCCCCCAAAGCACCAAAATGGGTCCAGAATTTTTTTTTTAAAATCAAGTCTCCTCTAAGCAGGTTGAGATTGCAGCTGTGGTTCTTCCAACTCCGCTTGACCCTCAACCGCCAAAAGCCAGGGGGAAGCAGCCCCCGTCTCAGCCCCAATTAAATACATTGAGTTGCCAAGGAATTTCTGCTTTGAACCCCAATCTGTGCTTGTACATCAAGATCTTTCCACACCGCTGCAGAAAACCCTCGATGGTGGAACGTGGTGGGTGGCAGACGCCTGCTGCTCCATCACCCCAGCAAGGGAGCGGCCCACCCGGTTCCCTCCTTCCCAACAGGGCCACGTCTTTGTTCGTGTTTCCCCAGGAGGATCCCACCCATCCTGTCCCCAGCCTGGCAGGAGAGCTCCAAGGACAGGGACGCTGGCCCTGGACTCCTCTCCCCCTCCCGAATTAGGGGGCCTCAGTCTGGGGACGCTGCAGGCAGAAGCCACAGCCCCATGCCCACCCAGGGATGGCTTCCACCTGGCAGGAGCCACATGTGTCCAAGCGGATCGGGGCCTGAGGGGGCCCACTAGGTGGAGTGTGAAGCCTGACTTCACCACAAGTCCCAAGGAAATGTAAAGTCAGGGTTTGACACAGAGAGGGAGGTCCGACTTTAGTCACAAAGCGGCGTTTTCCACATCTAGCACTTCTTGGACACCATTTCCAAGACTGCAGAACCTGGCAGGTGGATTTTGAAGCACAAAAGAAAAACGGGTTCTGGTATAGAAACACTCCCGTCCCCAAACCCAGCAGTGGATTCTTCTCAGAAAGGACGGGACTGCGAATCCAGCAGCTGGCAACAAGGGGAGCCCTTCTGTGCTCGGACACCCCACAAGGGCCTCCCCTCCTCTCTCTGCCTGTCTCAGCTTCAGTCTCCTCAGGGGGCCCCACGATCTGCAGGCAGCAGTCGGCAGAACCCACAAACAGGGGCTCTTGCATGGACTGCCTCAGGAGGGCGCTCTTGGGCCACGGTGAGAAGCAGTTGCCGGAGGTGAGCTTGAGGAGGAGGCCTGGGAGTTCTCTGTGGGGAATATAGAAAGAAAAGATGCGAGTTCAGATCCCGAGGCTGCGATAGCTCTGAGGGCTGACCTACCCTTGGCTCAGGCCGACAGAGCTTGCTGTGTCTTTTAATGCCCAGATCAAGCTAAATGCCTTTATATCGGTGCAGAGTTTGGCTGCTGGACATTGCTTCATTCAGCTCTACCATGACTCAAATGATTACATGACAGAACATCTGAAATCGGGACTCTTTTGAGAACAAGCTGCACAATCTCAAACATGGCTGGGTTGAGCCACTACCTTTTGTTCTTGCTGGGCTCTAAGAAACTTTGGGTTGTGTGATCGCTTACAGCAGCAACACAATATTTATTAGCAGAATACAAGACTACAACCTCTGAGGGTATCCAGGGTTACCCTGGAAAGTGGGCAGGGGGTATCTATCTGGAACCAAAACAAGCCCTGGTCCTGTCTCTGCTGCAGATTTCATCCCTTGTAAGTGCAGGCTGCACGCTTCCCCTTATAACACTGCAAGAAAAGAGATCCTTTTGTCAAAGATGCTCAGGATTCAACCTGGGACCCTTCACTGTACTTTTACGCCCAAAGTGTGTCCCCTGCCCACAATCTGTCCTCTAGTTCTTAAGAACAGAACTGTGTATTTCTATCATAATATATATCTTTAACCGCTCCTGCGGAGCGGATAAAATAATAGACTAAGGGCCCTGAGGGCGGGCCCTGTCCGGGATGAGGAAGGGTGCCCATTGGCCCCTTCCCCTGGACTGACAAGCGGAGGGCCCAATCCTGCCTCCCGATTGGGCCCTGCGCTTGTCAGTCCAGCTCCAAACCGCCAATCAGCAGCTGCATGTAGCTGCTGGCCGCCCTACCTGAGGACCCGTCCGGCAGGCTTAAAAAGAGCCCCACACTTCTTGCCAAGCCCCAATTTATGAGGAAGAGGGGGGGTTTTAGGGGTAAAATATTTCAAACGTTTTAAATGTTTTGATGTTTAATTCGTATGGTTGTTTCTGTGTTTGTTATCAGCCACCCTGAGCTGACCAGGAAAGGGCAGGGTTCAAATAAATTCTCATTCTCATTCTCGTTCCAGTTGTGTGGCGGCAGCTGCCTCTCCTGGCCGAGCTCTGAGCCCCCCTGCAAAGTTCAGTCTGGTCATCTCGGTGGTGAGTCTCCAGAAGTGGCTCCTGGGCCTCCCCTTGGGGAGGCCTCCTGCATCAGGGCATCAAGGAACCCACTTCCCTAGAAGAGGCCTGCTCAGCCTTGGATCATGGCCGCGCGTGTAACTTGTTCTCCCAGGATAGCTGAGATGGTCGCGATGGAGAAGAGGACATCGCAGGAGTGACAACCTGGTTCCGGGTGTGAGAGTCGGCAACACCCAAAACTCCAAACAAATCAGACGAGAGTCCCAGAGGAAACTGAAATAAAGTATACTTGTCAATAATGTATCTTGCAGGAACTCGCACCCAAATCCTTGGAGGTCTCCCATCCAAATACTAGCCAGGGTTGGCCCTGCTGAGCTCCTTCATCGGGAGATTAAAGGTCTTGAGGGAGGGGCCAGGGATGCCTAAGAGCCCAGGGTCCCTGTGAGGGGGACTGGGGGGGGGGAGAGGAAGGGAGCAGGAGCAGCCCTGCCTGAGCCATAGGATCTCTGATGCCCTCTTTCTGGAACCTTTGTCTCTCCAAGGACATCATGCTCAAATCCTTAATGGGGCTGGAGCCTCTTCAATTACTCCTTCCCATTCAGTGGGTCACATTAGCATGTTTAACTCTCTTATTAGAATTTCCAGGGTAATGGACACCTGATCAGCCTGGGAGAAAAAATCCTTTGATTCCCTTTGAGGTTATTTGTTTTGTGCATTTGTATAAGATAGCCTTCTTATTTATTTATTTATTTATTTTTTCTAATGCTTTAAAGATTGTTTTGAAGGTGACTTTTGATTTCCAGGTTCTCTTACTGTAATCTGGCAATGTTTTTCAATTTGGACATTTTGGCCATGCATGTTGCAATCTCTGTTTTGTTTTGAGAACTGTGTCTTTTGATTTATTTATTTCCATTAGTAGAATAAGACTGCCCTTTCTGGTGCAGAATTTTCATTTCAGTCTTGCTCAATGTGTGGTGTATTTTGAATATGCCTCTGTAATTGAGTCACTGAATATTCTTAGTTCTCTTTGACGTCACAGCAACCTGTTTGCAGGATGTTTGAAGGAACGTGTAACTCTTGCTTTTCAGATCTTACTTGTATACCGCCACATGTCTACCTAACAGATAACATTTATGGGCAGGTCTGGTAGACCTGGCCCCCACACTGACAATCTTCTTTCTTGCAGGAGTGTCTCCTCTATTTTTGTCTACCTGTAATATTCATTGTATATCTTTATGCCTTTGAAAACAGTCCTGGGGACGAAAATTGTTCTCAACTGACGTTTTCATTTTTTTTAACAGCTTGGTTATTCCCAGCTCTGCATAAAAGGACTGTAACAACAATAATTATTTAAAACTATATACGATTGTAATATCTAATTACAATATCTACATATCTAATATATCTAATATCTAATTACAATATCTAATATCTATATACAATTCTAATATCTAATATCCACGATAATTCCACTATCTCAGGAAGAATTTTCTGAGTCTTCCAAAGCAGCTCCTCTGAAGGGTGTCGGATGATCCATCTCTGGCCATGGCTTGCATGACCAGGGGGACCAGGTCCGTGGTATTCGGCTCAGGGTCGCTTTTCACCAAGGTGAGGACTGGAAGGAGAGGAGAGAAAAGTCAGAAGGAGGCCGGGCTTTGAGAGGGCAAAGGGCACAGGAGAGAGGGCGGGGACGGCGAGGGAACAGGACAGGTGAGCCAGAGAAGAGGGGGAGGCAGATGGTAAGGGTTGCCAACTCCAGGTTGGGAAATACCTGGGACTTTGGGGGTGGAGTCGAGAGTGGGCGGGGTTTGGGGCAGGGAGCGACCTCGGTGGAGGCTAATGCTAAGGAGTCTGCCCTCCCAAGCAGTCATGAGCGCTAGCCCTACAACTGGCTCTCATGTTGTGTAAGGCTAACAACCTCCAGGCCAAGTCTGGAGATATGCCGGTATTACAGCCTCTATCCAGACTACAGAGATCATAGAATACTAGAGTTGGAAGGGACCTCCTGGGCCATCTAGTTCAACCCCCTGCATTATGCAGGACTTTCACAACCCTATTGCTCATCCACTGTCACCTGCCACCCCCTTGGACCTTCGCAGAATCAGCCTCTCCATCAGATACCTATCCAGCTTCTGTTTAAAAATCTCCAAAGATGGAGAACCTATCACCTCCTGAGGAAGCCTGTTCCACTGAGAAACCGCTCTAACTGTCAGGAACGTCTCCTGATGTTTAGACACAATTTCTTTTGCATTAATTTCATCCCATTGGTTCTGGTCCGTCCCTCCGGGGCAAGAGAGAACAACTCTGTTCCATCCTCTAAATGGCAGCCTTTGAAATGCTTCAAGATGGTTAACAGATCCCCTGTCAGTCGTCTCCTCTCCAGGCTAAACAGGCCAACCTCCCCCAGCCTTTCTTCATTCATCTTGGTCTCCAAACCCCTCACTATCTTTGTTGCCCTCCTCTGGACACGCTCCAGTTTGTCTACATCCCTTTTCAACTGTGATACCCCAAAATGAACACAGGGCTCCAAGTGAGCCCGAACCAAAGCAGAGTCAAGATCTGTTCTTCAGGAGATAATGGCTGCTTGGGACGGTGGACTCTAGGGCCTCATGACCCACGGAGATCCCTCCCCTCCCGTCCCCAGGGTCCACCCACAAATCTGCTGGAATTCCGCACCAGGAGCTGAGACCACACACCCTGCTGAGGTTCTTGGCCTACAACAGCCCTCCCATTCCCAAGGTCCACTGACAAATCTGCACGAATCTCCCAACACAGAGCAGGCCTCCCTGATGCCATGCTTCAGCCGTGCCCCCCACCAAGAGGTCCTCTAGTCCGTGTGGGAAGTCCAAGGGGCATGGCAACAGAACTGCAACTCACCAGTCGAAATTGCACTCAGGGTGTCTTCACTCCTCGATCCGATAGCGATGATTTCTAGGGACACAAATACCAACCGCGATCAGAGAGGACCAGAGAAGGTTGCCAGTCTATAGATTGGGCAGGGAGATCTCCCAGAATCACAACTGAACTCCAGGGGACAGAGATCAACTCAGCGGAGAAAGCGGAAGCTTTGGAGGGTGGACCCTATAGCATTATACCCACTAAGGTCCTTGAGCTCGTCACAGGCCTGTTAGAAACTGTTCTCACAGAGCAGATCTCTCAGAGCTCTCTCAACCCACCTACCTCACAGGGTGTCTGTTGAGAGGAGAGAAAGGGAAGGTGATTGTCAGCCACTTTGTGACTCCTTGTAGTAGTCAAATGTGGGGTATAAAAAACAACCCTTATTCACTTACAGCCCATCAATGGGGACCAGAGTGGCTTATATCCTACTGTGATGGAACTGGCCTGGGGTTGCACTGGTTTGAGAGGAAATGGGCAGCCATCTTGGACCACATGGCTGCCAGGTGAGCTGAGGAATAAACAAGCAAAACTTGGAACCTCTGAAGGAAGGTGCTGACTCTGTTTTTAACACCAGATAGGGTATGTTTTAGGAGAGGGACAAAAGGGTTGTTATTTACACCATTTCTTTTGACGTTGCTTAACTTTGCTTATACAATATGTTTATAAACCTTTAAATAAATCTTGAATAAATTTGAAGCTGGCAGTGGCTCTCTGATCTATGTACAACTCTTGGAAACACCAGTCCAGTGCAAGGAGAAGTCTCAGATTCAGGGGAGGGACCTTGACAAGCAGCTACTCCTCTGGGGTGGGGTGGGGGTGTATAGGTTGCAGTAAATTATCCCCAAGGTGCTCACGTGCTAGGCTGTGGGAGACACAGAGGGAAAGGGAATCTGAAAGATGGGATCCTCCCTATACATGGCCCTGTTTAACAACCAAGAGAAAATACAGTGGTTACTAGCGGGCAGTGGGTGGTTGGGGGAGGGAGGGGGGGAGGGAAGGCAGCCACAGAAAAAGGGGGAGAGGGAGTGAGAGAGAGAAGTGAGACAGGATAGTAAACGATTGGAGAAAGAAAGGCAGAAGAGAAATGGGCATATAGGAGGGAGAAAGGAGATTAAGGAGTGGGTTAATGGATGGAGAGAACACAGGAAGAAAGGGAGAAAGAAAGCAAAGGAGAAAGACAGAAACAGAGCATGCGAGAGGGAGAGAAAGAGGCAGAGAGAGAGGGGGCGAGGGGGGGTTGCTGGGGAAGGCTTCTTCCTCTGAGCGCTGACTCCCCAGCCGGCTCAGGCAAGGCCAGGCCAAGCGCCAATGGGCCATTAGCCTCTTGGCCCTGGATTGACACTCAGAGGGCCCAATCAGGAGCCGCTTCGTGGAAGTTCTGTTCTATTGCACACATCGGCATAGGATGCTGAGTCTGGTGAAGGATCACTGGGAAACCCCAGTGGGGAGACGGTAGAAGCCTTAAAAACTAGAGGGGGAAAGACCCTGAAGAAAAGACACCTAATAGGTCCCAAACAAATTGGCTTTACTAAAAATTGTTCTACTCTAGACCACTGTTTAGCCCTCTATTCTCTTGCAGACAAATATCTTCATACAGGTAGGAAGAAACTCTATGCAGCTTTTGTTGACCTCAAGGGTGCATTTGATTCTATCTCCAGGTGTTTTCTATGGAGAAAATTGCAAGACCTTAATATTGATTCGTGCCTATTACTATTCCTAATGAACCTCAAGTGTCACAGGAGCTGAGTTCAGCGCTGCCAAATGCCGATTCATCCTCCGACTCACATTCGGTGGCATTTCAGGGCTTCAACTTTCAGGTTTTGACACAGATGTCAGCCCATCATCCCCTTTGACACTGTATCCCCCTTCCCTGCTGCTTCCGCTTTCTGGCTCCCGGACTGCCCCCATTTCATTATTTGATTTAACACCTTTCTGCCTCAGGGAACTCAAGGCGGCTTCCTGTGTAGGGGTCTCTTATCAAAAGAGAACATTAGCAATGTAATAAAGCCTCTAAAGGTTCCAGGTGGAAAGGCAGAGACCCCTACGCCTTCACCCCACTCTTTCTCTCCTTCTTCCGACTCCCAGCCGGCCTAATTCGACTTGCTCGTCCGTCATGAGCTTCCCCCTGCTTTCCTCTCCCTCATGCTCTTCCCGGCGCTGTTGGATGTTGGCCACCCGGTCCTGACAGGTCCCGTAATGTGGTGGCTGCTGCTGTCAGCTCAGGCCTCAGGCTCCGTAGCCACCGCAGCTCCGCCAGGCTCAATTCTTGGTCGTGAGTCTCCAGAAGTGGCTCCTGGGCCTTTCGTTGCAGGGGCCTCCTTCATTGAGGGATTAGTGAGGGAGGGGTCTTTTGGGGCCGGCTTGCCCCCCCCCCCAGTCCACGTCTGCACTCCCTCCGTCCCTCCCTCAGTTTTCCACAAATCAAGGCATTGAAGGTTTGGGAGTACCACTGTGGTTTCTAAGGGGCCCCCCAACAGCCACAGAATCCAGTGGGCCTCCTTAAATGTGTGACAGGTGTGTTTCTGTTCTTTCCGGGGTGTTTGGATCCCATGACCTATTCCTTCCGTCAGATTTCCCCCCTGCAAATGTGCTGTTCTGCAATTGCAGAGTAGTATCTAGGCCTGTTCTGCGAAGGGATGCCAGCCTCCATGGGGGATGCTAGACCAATGCCCTGGCCCTACAGAGGCCAAAACCCAGGGGCCATCAGAAGGTCCAGAGCCCTCCCACTGTGCCCCCCCAGCAGTACCATGAACACAGAGCATCACTGCCCCAGACCTAAGAAAGTGAGAGAGGTCAGCTGGGTCAGGCCAGTGGCCCATCCAGTCTGGCCCTCTGGGCCACACAGCGGCCCAACCCCAGGTGCTCTCAGGAGGTGCCCCGATGGGCCCCGCCCACATGAGATAAGGCTGATGGGCCCTTCTGCAGGCACTCCTGATTCACCAAGTTTTACCCCACTGCTTTTGAACGACCGAGGCCTTTTCTGATTCTGGTTATCACCGAATTGAAGCCCATCCAGTTGGCATCCTGTTCCTTCACTCTGCACCTTTCTTCTCCCTCCGATTTCCCTCCTCCAGATCAAGGCTGTGAGGCTTTCCCAGAGGAAAAAGGACGACGCTCTGTGGGGAAAAGTCTGCTTCACAACAAGTGATTGAAACCTCTTTTATTTAAGGACAACCCCATCATTAATAAAATTCAGTTTTCCATTGTGAAAAAAAGTCAAAGTTGTGTTTCTTCGTTCCCCGCCCCTTCAATAATATTTGGCACCGGGAAGAGAAGATGTCGTTGTGGTCGCAGCTTCAAAGAAAACGTTTGGGCCCTGTTCTGACACAGAAGCAAGGACTTCCCGGCCGTCTTAAGGGTCCCCTCCTTCTGGAGAACATCAACAGGGAAATAACGGAAACTGTGGCCAGATACTTGCGAGGTGCCATGAAACTAAGTCCTGACTATTGTTCAGGACACTTTTCTTGTTTGTTTATCAATTCCTTGGAAGGCTTTATGTAATGACTGTCTATGTAGTCCACTTCCAACTGTAACACAGTTTTTATATGCCAAGAAATGATTTGGATCTGTGGGTTCTCATCTTGCTCTGGATGGTACCTTTTTTTGCCCATGTAATATTTTTGGCTCTGTTCTCAAGACACGGTGCAGCAGCTTTAAAAACAGGATCTTTTCTACAGCAAGAAATTGTTTTCATTCCTCCACCCTCCTTCCCTGGCATCTCTGAGTCCTGTGTAGCTGCTTCCCTGGTGGGAAATGGTTATGACCATCGTAAATTTGGGTCCTTACGTGGACAGCACAGAATCTGTGCGGGGTGGGGATCCTTGCTCCAGCTGCCCCACAGGGAAAACAAACTCCACCCCAGGGAGTGACTCATCCAGTGCTTGGGGGGGGGACCCCAGGAAACCAGCCCCTCGGCCACTGTGACCTGGGGGACAGGCGGGGTCAGGGTCTCCTTTGTGACGTCACCCCTGCTGGTGCCTTGGGCTGCCGCTCCCCGGGGGGGGGCCCTTTGTGGGTTGTTGAAGGAGAGCGGAGGAGGCTGGAGAGAGAGAGAGAGAGAGAGAGACAGAGAGACAGAGAGAGAGAGAGAGAGAGAGAAGTTTTTGTTTATTGTTTTATTTCTTTTACGTTTAAATGTATCAATTTATTTCTCAAATTTATTTTATTTATTTATTTAATTTTCTTTATATTATTTGTTTTATTTATTTATTGTTTTTGTTTATTTATATTTTTAATTATATTTTTATTTATTTTTATCTTTACATTTATTTGTGTGTATATATTTATATTTGTATATATTTGTATATTTATTTGTATATATTTGTATATATTTGTATATTTATTTGTGTATATTTGTGTATATATTTTGTATATATATAGTATATATTTTTTATATATTTTGAAACTGATGGCTTCGCACCATCTCAATATGTAAGTGGGGCGTCTGCATTTTGTTCCCCTTGCTATTTTGTCCCCACCTCACCCCGTGGCAAGGACTGAATGCTCAGCTCCGCGTCAGGGGAGGGAAAGGGTGTGCCAGACCTTCTCCGGTCCCTCCCCCTCCCTCGCAAGAGGGGGCAAGAGCCCCCCCATCACCTGGGGCCCAGGGGACAGCAGAGAGGAGGGTCTCTCCCGACCTCCGATGCCCTGCAGCCCCCTGCCCACCCAGACCAGTCTGAAGGGCTTCTGCGGCCTTTCTCCCCCAATCCGCCTTGGCAGTCTTCAGCCCGGACTCCCCCTGCCCGGTTTGGCTTGACCAGGGAGCCTGGCTGGCCTCCTGGGAAGGGGAGTTCCATCAAGGCCGAGGCACGATGCGGCAGACGGAGGGATCGGCTCCCATCCCGGAGAGACTCCCTCAAGCAGGCTTGGATCTCAGGGTGGGTGGGATTGGGGACACAGGGTGCCGCCTGCCACGTTAATCCCCGTCTCTCCTCTCCCTTCTAGCCTCCAACGGATAAGGGCCCTCTCTAAAAGGGCCAAGGTGGCTCCCTTGGCCAGAGCAGAGGCCCAGCCTGCAGGTGAGGAGACGCTCCAGGCTGCCGTGGGACGGAGGGCAGGGAGGCGGGTGGAAGCGAAAGAACTCCTGAGGACAGTGACACCCCCAGAAGCCACCTGGGAAGGGGGAAGGAGAGTGGGATCTCTCCAGATATTAACCGAGGACTTCCTCCGCAGCTGCAGCTGCCTGCAGGAGGCGCCCCAAAAGGGGTGCGGAGGATGTTCTATTGGCTTTCCTGGCCGCCAAGGAAAAGGTACAGCCTATGAGGCACGAGGCGCAGAGCAATGTCCGTTCCCTCGCGAGGCTGTTCCCTTCACGTCCCCCTTCCTCTCTGATTTCTCTGCCTCCAGGAGCAGATGGAGGGATCTCCCAGGAAAGGCTCGGGAGCTGGGGAGGCAGGGCACAGGGATCCTGCCTGGGCTGGCCGCTGCCCCTGCCAGGGGGGGTTGCAGAAAAGGGAACGGGGTCCCCGCCATCCCAATCCCCTGGGTTACGGAGCCCCACGGCTGCCCCACCAGCCCCTCCTGGAGGGACAGGACCTTGTAGCTTGCCTCCGTCTGCCAAGGATGCCGTGTCCTTGGGACGGCCCTCAAGGCACTGCCCAGAAGCCGGCAGTGCAGGCTGGAGGGGATCCGTGGGCAAGCCAGGCGCCCTGCAGGGCCAGGGAGGCCGCGGAGACTTCCAGGAGGGACCGGCTCCAATGCAGACAGAGAGAAGGCCTCTGGCTGGGGATGGCTGCTTCTCTCCCGGGCAGCAGGGCCTCCTCGGCCCCCCTTGCCAGGCTCACGGCCTCCCTCTGGCCACTTCCAGGGCCCCCGACAGGAGCTCTGCTTCCTCCGGGCCATCAGGTGCGTCTGCCACGGCCGGGAGCAGGAAAGGAAGACCACTCTTCCCTTCCCCAAAGAGGAGGCTGCAGCCAAAATAAGAGTGACTGAGACTCGGGGGAAATTCAGGGGTGGGGGTGGGAGAATGCAGGACCCCTTAATGGGGGTCGGGGTGGAATTCGGCTGTTTCTTTGCCCTGCTCTGTTAAGGCTTTTCCCTGCGGTGTCCTAATGGCAGGCTGAGATCTCCCTGCTCTTCCCTCAGTCGGCCTCAGAAGCGCTTGTTGAGAGGCAAAGGAGAATCCCTCTCGTCCCCCGCACATTTTCGGCTTCCAGGATGTGGAGCCAGGTCTCAGATTGCCTAAGAGCCCAGCGTCCCTGAGAGGGGGACTGGGGGGGAGAGAGGAAGGGGTGTGGGGGCAGGAGCAGCCCTGCCTCAGCCCTAGGATCTCTGATGTCCTCTTGCTGGAACCTTTGTCTCCCCAAGGACATCATGCTGAGATCCTTAATGGGGCTGGAGCCGAGGATGATCCTCTGCATGGAGGCCGTGGCAGACCTGAGGTACGATTCTTGCTGGGGGAACCTTGGTACCGGGCCATCGGTGGGGGAGGGAGACAATTCTGGGGCTGCAGGACGGCAAGAAGAGGCAGCCCAAAGGAGAGGCAGCAGGCAGGAGAAGGAGGTGCCCGGAGGCCATTGCTGCTTCAATGCTTGGCCACCTTGATTCGGAGCCTGATTTCTTTGCCTTATGGATCCCACCTCATCCTGGCCAGCCATAAAGCTGAGAGCATTGCTCGGGCATCCAGTATCTTGCTTGAAGTCTTTTGCTTTTAGTCATCTAGGCTAGGGCTTCACCTTGCCTATAATACTAGCTTCCATGCTAGCACCTGTTTATATATATACAATCGTCAAATCCAATTAGAGGAGCTAATAAACTATGCATTTTTCAAGAAAAGGAAAAAGTGGACTGACCCTCTCAAACCTCTGGCTGCCTCACCCCTGACAGCCTGATCAGCACAAAACGCTCCTCCAGAGCACAAAAGGAAAGATTGGGGGGTGGGGGGGGGATCTAACCCCTGCCTTCTCAGTCATGTGGGGAGGGTGGGCTTGCATATGCGTTCTTGTCATACTGGGGGGCCAATTGCTTGCACCCTGGACATTCGTAAACTGTTTGTGTTTCTGAATTTTTATGTTTCTGCATTTTTATTTACTGCACTTGGTTGCTACCTTCCCCCAGAGAATCCTGGAAATTGTTCCTGGGAACCTGCTCCTGCCTTGACCACCCCTTGCTCTTTTGCCGACAGACTTGCTCTTCACAGATCTACTCCTGTTGCTTCATCACCACCTCTGGGGGGAATCTCGGCTGGGGGGTTTGAGCCACAATGTTGTGCCCGTGGTAATTGTCTTGCATTATTGTTGTGTCATTCTGAGCTCTTACAGGTATTGTCTTCTGATTGAATCCCCAAAATCAACAGACTAGAACTTCTGCCTGACCTAACCTGGTATTGTGAAATGTTACTGGTTTAAGGATGTCCATCTTCCTCTCTTTGTCTTCCTCTCTTGTGCCAATAAGGGATTTTTCCTTCTATTGTCAAAATCTATTTTTTAAAGTTTGTTTTTGGTAAAATTTCCAGGTATGTTCTCTGCCATACTGAGTAGATGTTCCACAATGCTTATGTCAGTGTCTCTGACATTCTTCCCAGGGTTTTCTCTTGGTATTTGTATTTTGAGGTTTTGCATTTTTGAACTGTTTAATCTTTATTTTTCTGTTTTGTGATTTCTGGGTGGAATATGGCATTCCACTGCCACTGCAAATGGTTTTTCTTTTTGGTTCCCAACTCCTGCCCAGAAGTTTTCTCTGTAATCCGACTCCAGGTTTTTGAACCAGCTTTTTCAGTCTGTAGAGAAAGGTGTCTCTAGTGACAACCCTTCTAATGCAACAAGCAATACACATCTACTTCCCACTTCTTCTCTCTTCTCTCTCTTTTAAGTTTAGAGCCTTGAATTCCAGTACTTTGAATTTGCATAACAATCATGCTGTCACCCCCAGACCTCAGGCCCCTTTGTCCTTTTGGTACTGTAATGTCTCTCTCTCTCTGCATTCGTGAATCTACAGAGATGGAGCCTTTTGAAAATCTCTGACTGTCTCAACTGTTAGTAACCTTGTTCATCTCTGTTTGGAAAAGCTGCAGACATCAACTTACAGACCTCACCCCCTGGGGTTCCCAACTGCTCCCTACTATTCCCAAAGATTTGAAAACTCTGCCCTGCCTATGCTGCCATAAGACATCTGTCACCTTGCATCTGCTCCTGAATGAATCCTGCATCCTCCATTATTTGAGTGGCGAAGGGGGGGAGGTAAAGTTTCAGAGACATCAAGTCTTCCACCCTGAAAAAGGAAACTGCCAAGTCAACTGCCTTTCCAAGGGTCATGAATGGGAAAAGTTATTTTGGGAATGTTGTGGGAAGATGAAGGGACATGTATCAGACCGTTTCTACCATGGTCTTTTTTCTCTGCATTGTCATTTGCATTGTCACTCAGTACCTGAAATCAATCCCCTCTCTAAGATACAGGGACAGGTGGACTCACCTTCTAATTGTATCTGACAAAGGGAGCCATTTCTCACAAAAGCTCCTCCCCTGCCACAAGTCTGGTTAGACTTTAAGGTGATCCTGGGCTGATTCCGCACTTACTTTGTTTTTTCCATTGGGGATCCTGCTGAATTTAAATCGATTTGAACTCAGGTCTTCCTCTATTCCTCCAATTTGAAACAGAAAGTGTTCTGGACTTGATTGGGGAAGCTCAGAGTGGGGAGGGGAGTCAAGCACAGCAGGAGTCGCTTTCTTTTCTTGAAGGGGGAGACAGCAGAGGAGGGGGGAATAAATCCAAGAGGCAAATATCTTCTGAGAGAAGTTAGGTCTTCTGGAGTAGCGATCCCCAACCTGTGGGCCGCGGACCACATGTGATCCATCGACTAACTCGAGGTGGGACACGAAGGACGCCATCTCCCCCCCCCCGGCCCTTTACTTCATCCACAATCCGTCAGGCACACATGGGACTACCTCGTTGCAGAGAAACAAGCTCAGGGTTCCCATTGATTTGTCATTGTCATGAGTTAAAATTTCCATGAAAATAAAATGTTCCTTATGTTCATTGTTGTGGCGTGTCTGTATGTTATTTGGAAGGGATGTTTAAACATTACCATAGCGACCAGAGTCAGAGTGCGTTAGGGCAGTGGGCCTCAGTAAAATTGTCAAGCGTTGAGTGGTCCCCGGTGATAAAAAGGTTGGGGACCACTGTTCTGGAGCACAGTCACTTTAAAAGAAGCCTTGTAACCGGGGACCAGGAAGTCTTTGAACTGACACCCTGGCCAATAAGGGAGATCTGATTTCCTATAGCATTGGAGGCACGAGGCAGGAAGTTAATTTGCAAAAAGCAGAAATCTGCACACTTCCTGATGGCAATTTTTGAAATATTGAGGCTTATATCCACTTCTAGATATTGCGGGGGAAAGGTAGGGTCACTCCTGATCAATTATATATGTTGCAGAGGGAAAATTTAAAGTGCCCAATATCAAAATGCAAAGACAATTCAGTGTAGACAGGAGGGATTCATACAAACTGGGAGCAGGTAAAAAGCCCCCTGCAGACTGCACTCTGGACTCTGGCTCTTTTCCTGTATCTTGTACAAACATCACACCACTTATTTCCAAGATCTGCTCATCCCAAATCATTTCAAGCATCCTTTGCATTAATTAATAATAAACATATAACTTTATTATCTAAAACTATCAACAATAATTTTCTAAAACTATGAATATTTTTTTCTAAAACTATTAACAATAATTCTTAACAATAATATTAACAATAATAACAGTAATATTATATAACGATGAACAATAATTTTTTTAACTAGGGACGATTTTCTAGAACTAAGAACAGCCGCGAGTCAGCGGCAGCCGTGGTTGCCGCAGCGAGGGGGCGGGCAAGAGACGCAAATGTGTCTGTCCGGCTGAAGCCGGGATGCGCCGGCTGGCGCGTCCTGATGACGACGCAGGGGGCGGGCCTCGGCGCCGTATTTAAGCGCCACAAAGCGAGGACCTCGCCCCTTTGCCTCTGGAGGAGCCGGAGGAGAGCGTGCTGTCCGGAGATACTCCTCGAGGCCTCGCCTCGTGACGGTGGGAGGGAACGGGATGCGGCTTGCCCGTCTGGCCCGATCGGAGCTTAGGATTCGGGCCGTGGGAGGGCAGTGATTGCGTCGGAGGACGAGTCCCCGCGGGAGCAGCGATGGCTGGGCGGTGTTCTCGTGCCCGGCCGGGTGTGGCCTCCAGAGGCAGGGGAGACCAGCAGTAGGCCGAGGGCAGCAGAAGGGTCAGGGGCCGGAGCCGAGCGAGCGTGCTGAGGGCGTGAGAAGCGTGGGCCGCGGCTGTTCCGCGGGCCTGCGAAGCCACCCACGGAGGCCAGAGGGAGGGGTTACGGGCGCAGCTGGGGAGGGCTCCCCGGAGCCCGGAATGCTCTCGGTGGTCCCGGTCAGGCTTACGGAGCTCCCGGGGCACGGCCGGGGGCTCTGAGCCGCCAGGCCCCAGGAGGGGCAGGGTCAAGGCCCCGCAGGCCGCGGGGGAGGCCATGGGGAGCTCTGGGTCCCCGCGTGGGGACGGCAGTCCACCCAGGGGCAGGAGGGGGTCCCCCATAACTCAGGCATCCGGGGGACGGGCCCACAGAGCCCGTGCACCAGCCGTGCCAGTGAGTCCTTAGTCGTCTTCACCATGCGTTCTGCTTGGCCATTGGTCGCCGGATGGAAGTGCGCTGATGTCACATGGCGCACAAGTCCGTTTGCCAGAAATGTCTCGAACTCGGCACCCCTAAATTGTGCAGCATTGTCCG
Organism: Paroedura picta; assembly: GCF_049243985.1. Classification (NCBI taxonomy): domain Eukaryota; kingdom Metazoa; phylum Chordata; class Lepidosauria; order Squamata; family Gekkonidae; genus Paroedura; species Paroedura picta. The sequence goes on along the minus strand of NC_135383.1, from coordinate 25,368,511 downwards.
AAACTATTACATCCGGGATGCCATGTGATGCAAACAGGCGGCGCAGTTCTTTGATAACTGTTTGCGCAGACATTGATGCGACTGGCAACACTTCTAGCCACTTGGAATAGGCATCCACAACAATTAAGAAGATTTGCCCCTTATACGGGCCTGCAAAATCTATATGAAGCCTAGACCAGGGCCCCCTGGCTGTCTCCCATGGATGCACCGGGACATGAGCTGCCAGCGGCCGGGACTCCTGGCAGGCAGCACACTTCTGCACCCACCCCTCAATGTCCGCGTCCATTTTTGGCCACCAGACATAACTACCGGCCAGTGCCTTCATCCGCACCATGCCAGGATGTCCGATGTGAAGTGCTGACAGCACTCGTGACCGCAGCTGCTCTGGAATAATCACTCTTGCCCCCCACAAAAGACACCCTTTGTGAACAGACCGTTCTGCCCGCCTTGATGCAAATGGCCCGAACTGGTCCCCTGGCACCTGTGCTGGCCACCCCCGCCATGCCCAGTTCAAAACCCTGGCCACTACTGGGTCTTTTGCAGACGCAGACGCAATATCTCCCGCATGAAGCGGTGGGGCTGGCAAGGTCTCCAGCAACATGACCCCATGTGCCGGGGAAGGGTCCTCAGCCGGTGTTGGTAATGGGAGCCTACTTAAGGCATCGGCATGGCTCATCCTGGCCCCAGGTCTATACTCTAACTCATAATTATAAGCACTCAAAAATATAGCCCAACGGAGTACCCGGGGGGACAGAATTTGAGGAGTTTGCCTATGAGGAGCGAATAAACCCAGAAGGGGCTTGTGGTTGGTTAAAATGGTAAATGGGCAGCCATAACAAAAATAATGAAATTTCCGCACCCCCGCGACCATGGCTAGGGCCTCCCTATCTATCTGGGCATAATTCTTTTCCGCCGCCGAAAGTGTGCGGGAATAATATGCAATCAGGGCCTCACGGCCATCTGCTAACCTATGACTTAACACGGCCCCCACCCCATAAGGAGAGGCATTAAACGCCAAGATCAGAAGAAGTGCCTCATCGTAGTGTGCTAACACACTCGCAGAGGACAGCAAGCTCTTCACCTCTGCAAATGCCCGGGCATGACGAGGTGTCCAAGACCACTTGGCGGCCTTATCCAACAGGTGATGTAGTGGCTCTGCCAATGATGCCTTATTGGGCAAAAAAGAATGATAAAAATTGAGTCCAATTTGGCGAACAGCTTTCCACCTGCCAAGGAGGCCAATAGGTGACTAATGATGGGATGCATGCGGCTGAAGGGCTTGATTGATCGTACATTTTTAATCCACACAAATTCGAATTTCACCATTAGCCTTTCCTGGGGTGACGATGGGAGTCTCCCACCCCGCATGCGATACAGGCTCCAGCACCCCCTGTTCTACCAGGCGATCTAACTCGGCCTCTATTTTATGTTTGAGGGCAAATGGTACCCGCCGTGGCTTGAGCCTGATTGGGGCCACCCCTGGATCCAGTGCTAAGGAGACCGGGGGCCCCTGATACTGCCCCAGCTTCCCATCAAACACGGAGGCAAACCGGCGGAATAAGGCATCAAAAGCCCCCACACGCACCTGGCACAGCCCCTCCAGGGTGATACCAAGGGGGCCGAACCAGTCCAGTCCCAGGAGACTAGTTCGGTGCCCAGGCACCACCACCAAAGTCAGGTTGCCCTTAAACTGATTGAACTCCACCACCACCCGGGCCTTTCCCATCACTGGCACCCGATTCCTCTGGAAATCAGTCAGAGGCAGATCAAATTTCTCTAACTGCAAACTCCCATTGAGTCGGATGCGCTCAAACAAGGACTCCGGGATGATTGAAAATGCAGAACCGGAGTCCACCTCCATGTTACAGGGCAAGCCGTTGAGCTTCACTTGGACCGTGATTTTCCGAGCCGACTCCTGCCGCAAATTCTGGACCAGGTATTCGGGCTCTCCCTCTTCGTCCACGGCCACCTCACAGGCTCTGGAGCTTGACTGCGACCACGCCTTGCCTTTGGCTTGCGTTGTGTTGGAGCCTCTCTTTGCCCCGCAAACCCGTTCAATATGCCCCACTTCTTACAGGCCCGGCACCGCACCTCCCTAAACCTGCATGAGCTCCTGGCATGGGGCCCTCCACAGCTCCCACACCATTGGGGGCTCTCTGCCCTCTCACTGTGCTCTTCTGTGGGTGCTTTACGGGCCAGCACAGCTCCTGGCCGCAGGCGATGAGTCTCCTCCCCTGGCGGCTCCTCCGGCTCGCCCGTCGGGCCCCTGGGGCCTCGTGCCTGCCTGACCGCTCGCGTGCTGGCCTCCGCCGCCTCCGCTGCCAGTACCTCGTCCACGGCGGCCTGGAACGTAAGTGACTGTCGGGCAAACAGCTTCCTCTGTGTCGCCTCATCCCGAAGACCACAGACTAGTCTGTCTCGCAGGGCCTCTTCGAGGTCTCGGAAGTTGCAATGCTGGGCCAGTTGCCTCAATTCAGCAACGGACGAGGCAATGCTTTCGCCCGGCTTCTGCCCCCTCAGGAAGAAAGCGTGCCTCCGTGCCATTTCCGAGGGCCGGGGGGTGAAGTGGGCGGTCAGCGTGGCCAGAACATTCTCTATTGAGGTCGCCGTCAATAGGGCTGGGGCCACCAGAGCCTTCGCCAGTTCATCAGTCCGAGCCCCGCACACACTGAAGAAAAGTGGCCCTCCTCCTGTCGGCGTCCGTGATGCCGTTCGCAATGGCATAAAATTCAAACCGCTCGACGTAGCTTTCCCACTTCCCTGGGTCAGACACGTCGAACTCTTCAATGTGCCCTTGTGTTGCCATTCCTTCTCTCTCACTCTCTCTCTGTGGGCCAAAATCCCACCTTTGTCGCCAGTATTAAACAGTGAGAGAGACACACGTTCTACAAAAACCATTTATTGTGCACAGGGGCACCTAACAACCAGCAGCTAATAAAACACACGTGCAACTTAAATAGACTCAATACAAGGGAGATGTCTGCAAAGCCTTAAAGGGGCAGTTGGCCCAATTAACTCAATACATTACAAGTTGAATTTGGCCAAAGGTTTCACGGAAGGGTTCCGGATTCCTTTCACAGGGGGCCGGATGCCCACCGCGTGCAAGAATCTCCGTTCTGCACAAGACCTTCTAGAGATTTTGGCGGATAAGTTGAGGAAGGGATGTCTAGCGGGGCGCATGGCAGGCCCCTATGACAGGCCGCCCCTACCTAACCTGCGGGTGTCGCCACTGGGGGTAGTGCCGAAGAAGGCCGCTGGACAAATCAGGCTTATCCACCACTTGTCCTATCCGTACGGAGGGTCCGTCAACGACGCCATACCGGACGAGGAGTTCAGGGTACGCTACGCATCCTTTGACGATGCGGTGGCCATGATCCGGGAATGCGGGCCTGGCGCGCTGCTGGCCAAGAGCGACATTCAATCGGCGTTTCGGCTGCTTCCTATTCACCCCGATGATTTCGACCTCCTGGGAATCCAGTTCGGCGACCAGTGGTACGTTGACAGAACCATGCCCATGGGCTGTTTGGTGGCTTGTGCAGCCTTCGAACGGTTCAGCACCTTTTTGGAATGGGCCGTCAAATGGAAGGGGTGGTTTCAGGAAGTCACCCATGCTTGGATGACTTCCTGTTTGCTGCCCCCGGGGGAACGGGTGGCTGCGCCGAACGCCTGAGGGTTTTTCGGGAATTAGCGGAGGAGTTCGGGGTTCCCCTAGCTCACGACAAAACAGAGGGGCCAGCCACGAAACTCACCTACTTGGGAATCCTCCTGGATTTGGAGGCGGGCACTTCCAGTCTGCCGGCGGGCAAAATTGAGGCATTGAAAGGCTTGATCGCCTCGATGGTGAAGAGGCGCAAGTGCACGTTGAAAGACATGCAGGTGCTGTTGGGGCACTTGAACTTTACCTGCAAAGTTGTGTCCCCGGGGAGGGCGTTCTGCGCCCGCTTGGCGCAGGCGACCAGGGGCTTGACGAGGCCTCACCAGCACTTGCGTGTTACCAAGGGCATCAAAGAAGACCTCAAGGTGTGGAGCACCTTTTTAGTGCGCTTCAATGGGATCGCCATTTGGCAAACAGACTGCAACCTCAGGAATGAATTGCAGGTTCATTCTGACGCCACCGGCGGCGCGGGGTTTGGAGTCTTTTTCCGGGACAGGTGGTGTGCCAAAGCCTGGCCAGACTGGTAGTCCGAGACCCTACGCAGGGACCTCACGTTCTTGGAGTTTTTTCCATTAGTGGTGGCTGTGGTCCTGTGGCTGACGAGTTTAGGAATAAAAAGGTTGTGTTCTGGTGCGACAATCAGGCCGCAGTTCGCATTTTGAACAAGCAGTCGGCTAGGACCGAACGGGTCATGCGCTTGGTAAGACTCTTAGTCCTGGTCTGTTCAGGAGGGAACATTACTTTCAGGGCACGCCACGTGGCCGGGGTTCGCAACGAGGTGGCTGACAGTTTATCTCGATTGCAGGTCGAAAAATTCCATTTGCTTGCCCCCCAAGCCCGGAGGGAGCCGGACGTCTTTCCGGAAGACCTTTGGGACCTTGGAGCCATGTGATTTGGGACGGTGTGATGGGGTCCATCCCCCCTTCTACGCGGCGGAACTACGAACGGGCGGCCAGTGACTTTGCGTCCTTTGCCCACAGGGAGGGGCGTGGGGGTCCTTGGCCCATGTCGGAGGAGCTGCTTCTTACCTATTTGGCCCACTTGAAGGGCCGGGGTTGTCCCATCGGTCCATGAGGGTCACCATGGCCGGATTGAAGTTTTTCAGCAAACTATGGGGATCTTGGGACCCTGACTCTTCCTTTCTAGCCAGAAAGGCCATAAAGGGTTGGGGGAGGTCCGCGGGGGCAGCATCTGAAGCCAGGCGCCCAATAACGACGGGACATACTGCTGCGGATTTTAGCCCAGCTCCGGACCATCTGTTCCTCGGTGTTTGAGGAGAAATTGTTTTGGGCGGCTTTCACGCTAGCCTTCAGATGCTCCGAAATCGTAGCTTCGACGCGGAGGGCAGGTGGGTCCCCTGCTCTCCGGTTTGAAGACGTCCGGTTCACAGCAGGCGGAGTAGAGCTGTGGGTCAGGAGGTCAAAAACGGACCAATGGGGCAAAGGCACCGCGGTCTTCCTCCGCAGGTCGGATCACAGGGCAGCATGTCCCGTGTGGAATCTGTGCTGGTACTTGTCCGCCTGACCGGGCTGCACAGGCCTTCTGCTTATCCACAGGGATGGCTCTTTCCTGTCCAGGTTTCAGTTCGCAGCAGTGTTGAAACTCTGCTTGCGGGAAGCGGGCCTACGCCCAGAGTGGTATGGCACGCACTCTTTTAGGATAGGCGCCGTCACACAGGTGTTCAGGGACTGGGCTGAGCCCGGGGAGATAATGAGCATTGGCCGGTGGAAATCAGGGGCCTATGCCACTTACGTAAGGTGAGATCGTCTCATGACGTGTCACTTGTTTGCAGGACTGAGCCCGTTGAAGCCTGTGGCCGTGATCGTGGGTCACAGCATCGTCTTTTGGGCGAGTCAGTATGCCGGAGCGTCCAGATGGGGGTCCCAGCTGGGATTGGAGGAGAAACTGGGAGTCAAGTGGTCCGGTCACCGTGGCATGAAGTGGCCAGCCCTACTGGATGTAGTGTCCCGCAAGGTGCATGAATCGGGGCCCCCGGCAATACTGGTGATTCAGCTGGGGTAGAATGACCTGCCTGAAACGACGGGCCTGCGGCTTCGCCGCAAGGTGTTTGATGACATGAGACTGCTACGGCAGCGTTAGCCTCAGACATACTTGATATGGTCGGAATAGCTGGATAGGAGAGCATGGAGACATGCTCACCGGCCGGAGAAAGTGCACCGGGCCAAGGAGAAAATTAATCGTGAACCACGGAAGTTGATGGCCGAGTTGGGCGGGGCTGTGATTCGGCACGCCGAGATCACGCACGCAGCGTCTAACGTGTTTCGGAGGGACGGAGTTCATCTCTCCGATTAGGGAACTGAGTTATGGCTGCATGGTTTGAAGGCAGCCTTGTCACTTTGCGGGTCGGTTTCTGGGGGGTTGGCGGGAACGGGGGGAAACTCCCCCCGTTCAGTGGCGGAATAGGGGCACGAGATGGAGTAGTTTGGCCAGGGACCAGTTGCGTACTGGGCCCTGGGGTTGGGGGTCTCAATAAGAGATCGGCCAACCACGAGTGCGGCCTTACCCGGCTGGGAAGGTCAGGGGCTCGGGGCCAGGAGGTCGGGATGGTTGTATGCGTTGGACGCCCGACAACCATCAACCGCCTCCTCCCAGGGGAGGGCATCCAAGGGGCAAGGGAGCCTTCCTTCCAGCTGGGAGGAAGGAGGACCCAGGGCTCCCCTTGCGCCCAGGTTAGCAGCCGGACGGCTGCACGGGGATCACTCCTCGCCTCGTGCCAAGCCAACCCCCAAGTCAGGGGGCAGTTAATAAAGTTGTGGCCTTTGTTACGCCAAGTACAGGTGTTGCGTCTTCATTGGCCGCTTACCACACTGCCAGGCAATGAATAATACTAATTCAAAACTATATACAATTCTAATATCTAACTACAATATCTATATACCTAATACACCTAATACACATAATATACCTAATATATCTAATATATCTAATATATCTAATATCTAATTACAATATCTAATATCTATATACAATTATAATATTTCTTCCACTATCTCAGGAAGAATTTTCTAAATCTGCCAAAGCAGCTCCTCTGAAGGGTGTCATCTCTGTCCATGGCTTGCATGACCAGGGGGACCAGGTCCATGGTGTTCTGCTCAGGGTCGCTTTTCACCAAGTTGACGACTAGAAGGAGAGGAGAGAAAAGTCAGAGGGAAGCCGGGCTTTGAGAGGGCGAAGGGCACAGGAGAGAGGGCGGGGACGGGGAGGGAACAGGACAGGTGAGAACAGAGAAGATGGGGAGGCAGATGGTAAGGGTTGCCAACTCCAGGTTGGGAAATACCTGGGGACTTTGGGGGTGGAGTCGAGAGTGGGCGGGGTTTGGGGCAGGGAGCGACCTCAGTGGAGGCTAATGCTAAGGAGTCTGCCATCCCAAGCAGTCATGAGCGCTAGTCCTACAACTGGCTCTCATGTTGTGTAAGGCTAACAACCTCCAGGCCAAGTCTGGAGATATGCTACCCAGACTACAGAGATCATAGAATACTAGAGTTGGAAGGGACCTCCTGGGCCATCTAGTTCAACCCCCTGCATTATGCAGGACTTTCACAACCCTATTGCTCATCCACTGTCACCTGCCACCCGCTTGGACCTTCGCAGAATCACCCTCTCCATCAGATACCTATCCAGCTTCTCTTTAAAAATCTCCAAAGATGGAGAACCTATCACCTCCTGAGGAAGCCTGTTCCACTGAGAAACTGCTCTGTCAGGAACTTCTTCCTGATGTTTAGACAGAATTTCTTTTGCATTAATTTCATCCCATTGGTTCTGGTCCGTCCCTCCGGGGCAAGAGAGAACAACTCTGTTCCATCCTCTAAATTAGCGATTCCCAACCTGTGGGCCGCTGACCACATGTGGTCTGTCGACTAATTGGAGGTGGGCCGTGAAGGACGCCTTCTTCCCCCCACCCCGGACCTTTACTTCATCCCCCCGGCCCTTTACAACACACTTCAGTTGTCATTGTCTCGCATCACTCCCAGATGGGACTATCTCTTTGCAGAGAAACAAGCTCAGGGTTCCCGTTGATTTGTCACTGTCATGAGTTAAAATTTCCATGAAAATAAAATGTTCCTTATATTCATTGTTGTGGCGTGTCTGTATCTTATTTTGAAGGGATGTTTAAACATTACCATAGCGATCAGAGAGCGTTAGGGCAGTGGTTGAGAGTAGAAGAGTAAACTACCCCCCCCCCCCGGGCCTCAGTAAAATGGTCAAGCGTTGAGTGGTCCCCGGTGATAAAAAGGTTGGGGACCACTGCTCTAAATGGCAGCCTTTTATATGCTTCAAGATGGTTATCAGATCCCCTCTCAGTCGTCTCCTCTCCAGGCTAAACAGGCCAAGTTCCCCCAGCCTTTCTTCATTCATCTCGGTCTCCAAACCCCTCACCATCTTTGTTGCCCTCCTCTGGACACGCTCCAGTTTGTCTACATCCCTTTTCAACTGCGATACCCCAAACTGAACACAGGGCTCCAAGTGAGGCCGAACCAAAGCAGAATCAAGATCTGTTCTTCAGGAGACAATGGCTGCTTGGGACGGTGGACTCTAGGGCCTCATGACCCATGGAGATCTCTCCCCTCCCGTCCCCAGGGTCCACCCACAAATCTGCTGGAATTCCCCGCCAGGAGCTGAGGCCACACACCCTGCTGAGGTTCTTGGCCTACAACAGCCCTCCCATTCCCAAGGTCCACTGACAAATCTGCACGAATCTCCCAACCCAGAGCAGTCCTCCCTGATGCCATGCTTCAGCCGTGCCCCCCACCAAGAGGTCCTCTAGTCCGTGTGGGAAGTCCAGGGGGCATGGAAACAGAACTGCAACTCACCAGTCGAAATTGCAGTCAGGGTGTGTTCACTCCTCGATCCGATAGCGATGATTTCTAGGGACACAAATACCAACCGCGATCAGAGAGGACCAGAGAAGGTTGCCAGCCTATAGATTGGGCAGGGAGATCTCCCAGAATCACAACTGAACTCCAGGGGACATAGATCAACTCAGCAGAGAAAGCGGAAGCTTTGGAGGGTGGACCCTATAGCATTATACCCACTAAGGTCCTTGAGCTCGTCACAGTCCTGTTAGAAGCTGTTCTCACAGAGCTGTCAGAGCTCTCTCAGCCCATCTACCTCACAGGTTGTCTGTTGGGAGGAGAAGAAGGGAACTTGTAGTAGTCAAAAGTGGGGTATAAAAAACAACCCTTATTCACTTACAGCCCATCAATGGGGACCAGAGTGGCTTATATCCTACTGTGATGGAACTGGCCTGGGGTTGCACTGGTTTGAGAGGAAATGGGCAGCCATATTGGACCATATGGCTGCCAGGTGAGCTGAGGAATAAACAATCAAAACTTGGAACCTCTGAAGAAAGGTGCTGACTCTGTTTTTAACACCAGATAGGGTCTGTTTTAGGAGAGGGACAAAAGGGTTGTGATTAACACAATTTCTTTTGACTTGTTGCTTAACTTTGCTTATAAGATATGTTTATAAACCTTTAAATAAATCCTGAATAAATTTGAAGCTGGCAGTGGCTCTCTGATCTATGTACAGCTCCCAGTCTTGGAAACACCAGTCCAGCGCAAGGGGAAGTCTCAGATTCAGGGGAGGGACCTTGACAAGCAGCTACTCCTCTGGGAGGGGGGGGGTGTATAGGTTGCAGTAAATTATCCCCACGGTGCTCACGTGCTAGGCTGTGGGGGACACAGAGGGAAAGGGAAGCTGAAAGACCTGATCCTCCCTACACATGGCCCTGTGCTAAAACCAGGTGGAGGTGGTTACCCCAAAAGACCCTTTTGCAGCACAACTGGAGTTGGCAACCAGCCAGAAAAGGGGGTGGGCAAGGCAGAATAGGGCTGACAAAATAAAAGCGGGCCGGTTCCACCACACCATGTCTTTCCCTCAATATTATCCTTACAACAACCCTGCGAGGTATGCTAGGCTGAGAACATCTGACAGGCCCCAGGTGACCCAATGAGCTTCCTATGCTGCCTTCTGAACAGACCTGGTTGCTCGGTAACCTCAAAGATGGGGCCAAGAAATGCTCCTTTACTGTGCAAGAATTCGGGGGGGTGGGGTTGGAATGAGTCAGCAAACCTAGACTTTGGGGGATCACATCACTCTTTGGGCGTATAGGTGCTATCTTCTTGACCGGGATGCTTCTCTTTGTCTTCACCTGGGAGCTGTCCCACTCCTTCTTCCCTTTGTCCTTTCCATCTCCTCACTTGGCCTTCCCTCCCTTTCTCCACATAGCCTTCCATCGAGACACAGGTCTCTGCAGGCCCCCCCATATAGGGACCATGACCTCTTCTTCCCAGGAAAAGCTGGCCATTTGTGATAAGGAAGGACTCTTTGGATTGGCCCCTCTCTCCCCTTTTGACTGCATCCTGAATGTGGACTGGCTCTACTTGAATAGAAGTGATCCTCCATGCTCTTGATGCTTGGGGGGGGGGGCAGGAGTGGGAGGGCTTCTGGAGCTCTGGCTCTACTGGTGGACCTCCTGGTGGGTTTGGGCCACTGTGTGTCACAGAGTGTTGGACTGGAAGGGTCCGTGAGGTGGGACATAATAGTAATGGTAAGAACGACAACAACAATAAAGATAAACCCCATATGCCTTGCCTAACAGCTTGAGCGATGCCTCTCTAAGACAGTGTTGTGAGTTGTCCAGGTAGAAAAAAGCCTGTTCTACGAAAAGGTGTTCACCAAGCTTTCTGTAGCGCCTCAACTAGAATAGAAGAGGGGGGGGGATTGAAATTCATTCAAATTCCATTCTTACGAAGGGGTGCATGAGTGCGTACACGTGTGAAGCTCTCTTTTCCTTCCCTGGAGGGAAAAATCACAAATTGCTCATTTTTAAGGTCTCATCAAATGTTTCAAGAAGGGCCATATGCAAATTGAAGGAATAAATGAATAAAATAAACAGAATAGAATCATAGAATCAAAGAGTTGGAAGGGGCCTCATGGGTAATCTAGTCCAACCCCTTGCACTATGCAGGACACTCACATCCCTATCGCTCATCCACTGTCACCTCCACCCCCTTGAGCCTTCACAGAATCAGCCTCTCCGTCAGATGGCTATCCAGCCTCTGTTTAAAAATCTCCAGTTCCACAAACTGCTCTGACTGTCAGGAACTTCTTCCGGATGTTGAGACGGAATTTGTTTTGAATTAATTTCATCCCATTGGTTCCGGTCCTTCCCTCCGGGGTAAGAGAGAACAACTCTGCTCCATCCTCTACATGGCAGCCTTTTAAATGCTCGAAGATGGTTATCAAATCCCCTCTCAGTCGTCTCCTCTCCAGGCTAAACAGACCAAGCTCCCCCAACCTTTCTTCATTTGTCTTGGTCTCCAAACCCCTCACCATCCTTGTTGCCCTCCTCTGGACACGCTCCAGTTTGTCTACATCCCTCTTCAACTGGGTGCCCAAAACTGAACACAGGACTCCAAGTGAGGCCGAACCAGAGCAGAGTAAAGCGGTACCATCACCTCCCATGGACACGATACTCCGTTTGATGGAGACCAAAATCCCATTTGACTTTTGAACCATCGAATACAACAACAGCCCTGTAAGGTAGGACTGAGCAGGGAGAAAGCGCCCACCTCAAGGCCCCCTCTGTAGCCCCATCTGTAGTCCGGCCTCCTTACTCACCAAACTGATGGAGTACTTCCAGCTATCCTTTTTGCCGATTGTCATCTGGAAGATGGATTTGAGAAATCGGTCCACTTTCTTGAGAGCATCTCGGGAGGCCTACATAGGAACATGACAAGAGCCCTGCTGGATCAGACCAGGGAAGGTGCATCTAGTCCACCCTCCCATCTTATATGGTGGCCAACCAGCTCCTCCGGAGGGCCAGCAACAGGACAAAGAGGCCTTGGCCTCCATAAATCAGAAGAGCCCTGCTGGATCAGACCAGGGAGGGTCCATCTAGTCCACCCTCCCATCTCATATGGTGGCCAACCAGTTCCTCTGGAGGGCCAGCAACAGGACAAAGAGGCCTTGGCCTCCATAAAAACAGAAGAGCCCTGCTGGATCAGAACAGGGAGGGTCCATCTAGTCCACCCTCCCATCTCATATGGTGGCCAACCAACTCCTCTGGAGGGCCAGCAACAGGACAAAGAGGCCTTGGCCTCCATAAAAACAGAAGAGCCCTGCTGGATCAGACCAGGGAGGGTCCATCTAGTCCACCCTCCCATCTTATATGGTGGCCAACCAGCTCCTCCGGAGGGCCAGCAACAGGACAAAGAGGCCTTGGCCTCCATAAAAACAGAAGAGCCCTGCTGGATCAGACCAGGGAGGGTCCATCTAGTCCACCCTCCCATCTCATATGGTGGCCAACCAGCTCCTCTGGTGGGCCAGCAACAGGACAAAGAGGCCTTGGCCTCCATAAAAACAGAAAAGCCTTGCTGGATCAAACCAGGGAGGGTCCATCTAGTCCACCCTCCCATCTCATATGGTGGCCAACCAGCTCCTCCGGAGGGCCAGCAACAGGACAAAGAGGCCTTGGCCTCCATAAAAACAGAAGAGCCCTGCTGGATCAGACCAGGGAGGGTCCATCTAGTCCACCCTCCCATCTCATATGGTGGCCAACCAGCTCCTCCGGAGGGCCAGCAACAGGACAAAGAGGCTGAGGCCTTCCTCCGATGTTGACTCCTGGCTCTGGGATTCAGAGACCTAGTGCCTTTGAAGGTGAAGGTTCCCCTCAGCCAACATGGCTAACAGTCATTGATAGACATATCCTCTATGAATCCCCCTTTCAACCTGTTTATCCCTGAGGATATCATAGAATCATGAATTGGAAGGGTCCTCCAGGGTCATCTAGTCCAACCCCCCCCCCCCAAATGCAGGAACTCACAGCTACCTGCTCATCCACAGTGACCCCAATTTCTGGCCCGAGTGATCCCTACACCAAACATCTCCAGAATCCAACCTGGCCTGGAGGAAATTCACCGACCAAAATAGGCAGATTCAACATATTTCAATACTTTTAAAACTTAATTGATTTGTTTTACTTGTTAAATGTTTGGTGTGTCTGCTGTTTTAGTTTAATTAACTTAAACAGTGGAGAGTAATTAATTCCATCGGAGGAGGAGGGAGGCTGGCACCTTCCTGTTGCTATTCCCTGGCCGAAGTGCTCCGGAACGAGCCAAGGTCCTGGAGGGTCCTGCTAGATTCTGCCCCTTCACACACCTTCCGGGAATGAACCTAAGCAGCTAGGGATGCCAGCCTCCAGAGGGGACCGGGGGATCCCCAGCCCGGAATTACAGCTCATCTCCATGCCACAGAGATCAGTCCCCCTGGAGAGAAGGGCCTCTTACAAGGAGGACATGGACCCCACTGAGGTCCCTCCCCTCCCAAGCCCCGCCTTCTTCGGGCTCCACCCCCAAGGACTCCAGATCTCTTGCAGCCGTAGGAGCAGCTGGAATCATGCGTGGGGACAAGGGGGGAACAGGGTGGGGGTCGGCATATATCCTGGGTCCTGGCGGTTGCCCGTGGCAGGACATGATGACACCATTGAAAGCAGCGGGGAGGACTTCGAAGCCACAGAGAGGGATGGACTGGGACCTTCAGAGGCTGCCGAGGGGCAGATCAACTCACCTGGGTTACCTGAGGGCTAACGTCGTGCAGGTGCACCAGGAGCGGCACCAGGGTCTGCACGGCCAGCTCCTTCATGCTCCCCTTGTCCTCGTTCCTGATGTTGTCGATGAGGGAACTGAAGGTGGAGATGGCCTCCAGTCTCACTTTGTGCGATGCCTGGGCTCAGCCGGATAAAAGGTGGAGAGACATCCAGTTAAGGAAGGGGCCTGCCACCAAATCACCGTAGAGTGATCTCATACAGTGGCCAATGTCCCATGGCAGGGATTGGATGGCCAATGAAAGTGCCTTCCACTGAACTGGACATTTGGTCCATTGAGGTCCAAATTATCTCCTGGCAGTAGCTCTCCAGGGTCTCAGTCCAAGGTCTTTCACACCTCCTATTGCTAGAGCCTTTAACTGGAGATGACGGGGATTGAACTTTGGACGTTCTGCATGCCAAGCAGAGGATGATCTGTGGAGCCACCAGCCCTTCCCTTAATCCAGCAAGGTTTGTACTGTCTACTGAGACTGGCAGTGACTCTCCCGGGGTCTTTCCCATCACCTCCTGCCCGGGCCTTTTTAACTGGAGATGCCAGGGATTGAACTTTGGACTGACACGACGAAACACCCCCCTCCAATCTCTCTTAGTGAAAAGAAAAGGGAGAGAAGAGTCAGAGGCAAAGAAAAGCGAGTTTCCAATCCTCATTCCGCCCCCCAACATGCAGAGATGATTTCCGCGCACGACTGGCCAAACTCACGTCATCAACAAGCGGGACGATCTGGTTGGCCACTTGGATGGCGAGGTGGCTGATGGCTTGACCCTCCAGGTTCTTCAAAAGGTACCGCAAGACCTTGAGGGCCTTCACATTGATGGCTCGGTTGGACTCCTTCAGCCTTTTCAAGATGTCTGGCACGGCAGGCTCCAGCTTAGCCATCTGCACGACCAAGAAGTGCGGGGCATGACAACCCTCCCAAAAGTCATGTTTGCCCTCTCTGGGGTGGGGAATTCCTGAAGATGTCTGGGTGGAGTCTGGGGAGGGCGGGATTGGGGGAAGGACCAGGGGTTACCAGACTACAGGTGGGACCTAGGCATCCCCTGGAATGACAGCGCATCTCCAGTCGATACTGGTCTGTCCCCCTGGAGAAAAGGGAAACTCTGGAGGATGGGCTTGATGGAATTGCACCCCAATGAGGCCCGTATCCTCCCCAGCCTTCATCCCCAAATCTCCAGCAGTTTCTCAGCCTAAATCTAGCAACCGTACCCTCTTAGCCCCTGCCTGTGGCCAGGAACGGGCAACCCCCAGTGGGGCACAGGGCCATAGAGGGCCACCGTGTAAAGCTGCTGCTTTCTCCAGGGGAATTGACCTCTGTGGCTTGGAGAACAGGAGAGCCTTTATGCTGGGTCAGTCCAAAGGTCCATCCCTTCCAGCCTCCTGTTTCACACAGGGGACAACCAGGTGCCCCCAGGAAGGCCGACTGGAAGGGCTCAGCCCCTCCCCATCTACGATCACCACCTCTGTGCTGGCAATCTCTGGGGGCTTTTAGGAGCAGGGGTAGGGTTGCTAATGTTGAGTTTGGAAATTCCTGAAGATGTGGGGCTAGAGCCTGGGGATGGCAGCTTTGTGAAGGGGGAGGGACCTCAGTGGGACCTAAGAAGATGAAGAAGAAAACAGGGTTGCACTTAGCTGTAACTGTTGTTCCTCTTTGTGGGTTCTGTGCAATCCCACATGGGTTCTGCGAAGATCACAGGCCTGCTTCGGAGAAATAATTAGCCAACTTAAAGCTCAAAATACTCCCAAGAGTGCTCGCCCCTCCCTTCACAGAGTCACTTTCCTGCCCAAAGTCACGTGATGTGGGAGGAGCTAGCAATCTCTCCTCAGTCCTTCCCCTTGCCGCTGAATCAATCAATAGAAGCAGCCCAGTGGACACGGAGGGAGGGTTGTGTGACTGCACAGAAGACCACTTGATGAACAACAGTTACAGGTAAGTGCAACCCTGTTTTCATCTTCGTGGGTTCTGTGCAGTCTCACATGGGAGATTAGCAAGAGGACTCACCGTGGAGATGGGGTGGGCTACGAGCGCAGTATTGATTGGAGTACTGCTTTCCCCACATCTTTCGTAGCGTAAACATCCAGGGAATAGTGTCTTATGAATGTGCCTGGCGTTGAACAGGTGGCTGCTCTGCAGGCGTCAGACATCGGAAGTCCTGCAGCAAACGCAGCTGATGTCGCTTGTCTTCTGGTGGAATGAGCAGTAACTTTCAAAGGACAATCCAGCTTCGACAATTTATAAGCGTGACGAATAGCCTGGACAATCCATCACTATATCGTCTGAGAAGACGCTTTATTCCCCTTATTAGTGCCACGAAAACATACAAAAAGTGATTTGTCCTTCCTCAATTGTTTTGTCCTGTCCAAATAAAAAAGCAATGACCTTCTGACATCTAAGGTGTGCATTTGTTTCTCGAATGGGGAAGATGGATTGGGGGGAAAAAAATGGTAGTACCAACAACTGTCCCAAATGAAACTTAGTGATCACTTTTGTTAGAAAGGTAACACTAGGGCGCAAAATAACCTTGTCCTGGAATACCTGCAGAAAGGGGGGGTCCATGGACAACGCTGCCAGCTCTCCTACCTGACGTGCAGATGTAATGGCAGTCAGAAAAGCTACTTTGTATGATAAAAACAACAAATCTGTAGTTGCCAAAGGTTCAAAAGGTTTATGGGTGAGGGCAGACAAAACAAGGGACTGGCTCCATTGGGGAATAACATGAGAAACTGGGGGAAACAAGTTTATTAACCCCCTCATAAACAAACATACTTTAGGAGGGGAAAAATTGGTTTGCCATCTACTAAAATATGTGCAGCCGAGGTAGCAGCCAGGTGGACCTTTACAGATGAGTCCGACAGTCCAGATTCCTTCGGAAGGGTCAGGTAAGTCAGGACATTAGCCACTGTACAGGAACGAGGATCACAACCTCAAGAGGTGGCCCACTTCACAAACTTCCCCCATTTGGATGCATAAGAGCGTCGTGTAGAAGGCCTCCTTGCCGACTCCAAGATGTGTTCTACTGAAAGGGTACTCTGGGGCGTATGAGCCATGCTGTTAAGTGTAGAGGGTGTGGATCGGGGCGGAGAAACGTTCCCCAATGCAATAGATCCTTCTGAAGAGGCATGTACACAAACCGACCTCCGGCTAATCGGTAAAGTGTGGTAAACCATGTTTTCTGGGTCCAAAAGGGTGTTATCAGAATACAATGTGTGTTTTCTGATAAAACTACCAACCCGAAGGGAGGGAATGCATAGAAAAGGTAATTTTCCCAGTGGCGGAGGAAGGCATCCCCTATTGACCTGGGATCTGCCCCTCCCCTCGAGCAAAACAGATGGCACTTTGCATTTTCTGCTGTTGCAAATAAATCTATTGTAGGTTCTCCCCACTTTTGAAAAACAGGGGTAAGGTATTGGGATGCTAGGGACCACTCCTGCAGCTAGTTGACATCCCTGCTTAGCACATCTGCCCAGACATTCGCACTTGTCGTCGTCCTGTTGTGGCAAAGTCTTTCAACGTCGGAAGATCTTTCCCCCAGCGACGCCAGGACGCCGGGACCAGCATCAGGACCCAGGACTCGGCTGAAGAGGGAGACGAAGAGAGTCGACATCGATGCCGTGGTCTTGCTGGCATGTCAACATCAGACCATGATGGCGAATGTTGACGCCGAAACATTGGTGGCGAACCTCGACGATGAGAGGTCGACGAATCGTGCCGCTCCGTAAGCAACGGTTCAAGTTGCTCCTCCGACGTTGGCAAAGCGGGCTCCTTCGACGACGAGGGCTCCGCCGAAAGTCTTGGCGCCGAGGGCCGATTAGGGGAGTCAGGCTGCTCGGCGGCCGACTGAGATGCAGTCTGTCAACCTCGTGGTAGCCCCCTCGACTCCAACCGATGTCTCGGCGGCAAAGGAGAAGCCTGCCTCCTATTGTTCCTGGCTCCTGCTGAAGACAAGGGCGAGCGGGCCCTAGATGGGGGGGGGCAGCTCTCTTCTTCTTCTTCTTCTTCTTCTTCTTCTTCTTCTTCTTCTTCTTCTTCTTCTTCTTCTTCTTCTTCTTCTTCTTCTTCTTCTTCCTCGGTGGCTCTGAGGTCGCTCTCTCCACCACTGCTACGGCTTGCTGAGTGGGAGCTGAGGAGGTTGAAGGCCCGGGGGTGTCCGAAGCCATTAAGGATTTCTCCCATAAGGCCGCTTTAAGACGCCTGGCCCTTTCGTCATGGGTCTTAGGCATTAGTCTCCTGCATGAGGGGCAGTTGGTTGCCCCTCACCCAAACAAAGGAGACACAAAGTGATGATCAGTCTGAGCCATTTTGGCCCCACACTGACTACACTTTATGAAGAGAGACATTAGAAATCTATTCCTCACAGAAAGGAATCCTCACAGAAATATCTCTCTCCCCTGAGGTAAAATACAGAGCTAGTCGGCTAGCGTCCTTTCTCCACCAGCGGCAAGAAAAGGACTGAGGGGAGATTGCTAGCTCCTCCCACATCACGTGACTTCAGGCGGGAAAGTCACTCTGAGAAGGGAGGGGCTAGCACTCTTGGGAGTATTTTGAGCTTTAAGTAGGCTAGTTATTTCTCCGAAGCAGGCCTGCGATCTTCACAGAACCCATGTGGGACTGCACAGAACCCACGAAGATGAAGAGTTGGTTTTCTCTCCCTGAAGGAGGCTCAAAGTGGCTTACAACCTCCTTCCCTTTCCTCTCCCCACCACAGATGCCCTGAGAGGGGGGGAGGCTCCAAAGCCAATATTTTCTCCTAGAGAACTCTAGTCTGAAATCTGGACCTCAGGGGTGATTCCTGGAGCTCTCCAGAGCTTGATTTGGATGTCGGCAATCGAGGGGGAGGCAGGGGAGGGGGAGTGTTGCTGATGCCTTGATGTCATTTCCGAGTACCAGGAAGTGATATCACATCGTCAGCAACATTCTAGGAATCCCCCCCCATCCCATTTTCTGTGGTGAAGACCACTGATATTTGGGTAATCTCGAGAGAGTTACTTCTGAATAGAGCCAGAGGGATGGTTGAATCCGCTATTGGGGAGGGACTGAACTGCTCTTTGGGTATTATTGTGTGAAAGGGCAACCGTGTTAGGTCTTGCGGGTCTCTCTTGCCTATGATGACCATGTTGGAATATGCTAGATCTGTAGAGGGCCTGATTCAACAACATGTGGAGCATATCCTGTAGGGGGCATCAGAGGAGATGTGTAATTAGCATATTCAGATTAAGAACCTCCTGGTGTTTTTCAAATAATCTCCTCCTGCTTGGTCCATTCGGAGACTTCCTTCTCCTTTGAGCACACTTCCTGCTCTCTTTTCCCTCCTGAATATTAGTCAATTATACAGGTAGGACTATCTCTCTCCTACCCAAACAAGTTTGTTTCTTTTCTTAATAAAATGATTCATTCTTTAAGCAGCCGGCGCTGTGAGCCTACTTTCATTATTTAAACTCTGCCAACAAGTTACACATTCTCAGCCTAGCGTACCGCACAGGGTTGTTGTGAGTGTAAATTAGGGGAGAGGGGAATCTTGTAAGCCACTTTGGGTTCCCATTAGGAAGAAAAGCGGGAATAGGGTTACCAATTCTGGGTTGGGAAATACCAGGAGATTTTTTTAAGCAGCCAGCACCCAGCTCCTCCTTCTCATATTTAAATTCTGCCGACATACATCCCCCACCCACCCCAGCAGAAAGAGCCTGCCTGGGGGAAGGCTCCTGGCCCCCGGAGGAAAACACATACTGTGGGAACTGAGCCCCTGTGGGACATTTCTGATGCCCCCCTCCCCGTGGGGGTGCTGAGCCCCTCGCACCTTCTCAGAATGAGGAGCTAGCTGAAGCATGCCGTCTAGAGCCAGGGACCGGAGTTCTTCTTTGGTGGCATTCAGCTGCTTCCTCAGCTGCCGGATGATGTGGTCTTCGGTGGTGCTGTGGAAGGTTTGGTGGCGGAGGAGCTGGAGAAGAAGGGGAAGAAAAGCAGGACTGGCAACTCACTCGCAGGCTGCCTTGCTCCCTGCCTTCTCCCCAGGATTGGCCCTCAGGAGGACCCTCACCCATGCAACCCCACTGCCACCTAAGAACGTCAGAGAAGCCAAGTTGGACCAGGCCAGTGGCCCATCCAGTCCAACATTCTGTGTCACTCAGGGGCCCAAACCCAGGGGACATCGAGAGGACCAGGGGCAGAACTCCAGAATCCCTCCCAGTGTGGCCCTCCAAGCACCAAGTAAACAGAGCTTCACTGCTCCCAACAGAGTGTTCCATCTAGACCTTGTGACTAGGAATCTCTAAGAACACGGGAAGCCGTGTTGGATCAGGCCAATGGCCCATCAAGTCTAATCTTCTGGGTCACACAGGGATCCAAACTAGGTGCCATCAGGAAGCTCACCAGTAGGCCCAGACGTTGGTGTCATCAGCACGGGGCTTTTTAACCATTCCCAGCTCAATTGAATCCCTCCCATCTACACTGAATTCGATTTGCATTTTGATTTTGGTTGCTTTAAATTTCCCCCCTTCAGCATGCATGATTGAGCCAGAGTGACCTTACCTTTTCCCCCACAATATCCAGAAGTGGATAAAACTCTTGATATTTGAAAAATAGCAATCAGGAAGTGTGCAGATTCCTGCTTTTTGAGATTTAACTTCCTTCTCCATGCCTCATAGCAAGGCAGTTTTCCCTGATTGGCCAGGGTGTCAGTTCAAAGATTTCCTGGTTCCCGGTTGCAAGGCTTGTCTTAAAGTGACTGTACTCCAGAAGACCTAACTTCTCTCAGGAGAGATTTGCCTCTTTGATTTATTCTTCCACCTCTGCTGTCTCCAATCTCCCCCCCCCCATTCTAGAAAAGCTTTCCAAATCGAGTGCAGAACAATTTCAGTTTCAGTTGTTGGTGGGGGATAAAGGACGACGCGAGTTGAAATCAATTCAGCAGGATCCACAATGGAAAAAACAAAGTCAGTGCATAATCAGCCCTTGAGAAAACCTTCTCCCAAGCACCAAGAGTACAGAGTGCCACTGCCGCAGACAGAGTGTTCCATCTAGAACTCATAGCCATGAGGGGCCTCTGCTTCATAGGATTCATAGTCCAACCCCCTGCACTGTGCCTTCACAGAATCAGCCTCTCCGTCAGATGGCTACCAGCCCCCATTTAAAAATCTCCAAAAATGGAGAACCCACCACCTCCCAAGAAAGCCTGTTCTACTGAGAAACTGCCCTGTCAGGAACTTCTTCTGGAGGTTTAGACGGAACATCCTTTGGATTAATTTCATCCATTGGTTCTGTCTCTTGAAACGAAGCCATTGCCCTCTGTCAGCCCACCACCTCTCATTCAAAACACATGACTTGGGTCTCTCCTGCCTCCGTGTCCTGTAGACACCAGCGAAGCTCACCTCAACTAGGAAGGTCATCAGCGTGACATGCCGGAAATCTTCTGGGCTTTCCAGAGTCTTCAGGAGGTAGGGCAGGATGCTCCCGCAGTCCTCATTCCGGATCATGGCTCTGTTGATGCACAAGGAAGAGAGAGCACGTAGGCATGGCCTTTATTTTTTTGACCTTAGCACACACACACACACACAGCACATTTATTTTCATTTCAGATTTCAGTTCATGTCATCAGGAAGCTACCCTAATCAGCTGGAGCAATTTTTAGGGCCATTCCGCACACCATAAATTCAGTGCCATACTCAGCCCCCGCAGATGCTATATTATGGGTGCTCTGCATGATGTCACCTGCCACCTGCATCTGGCCAGCAATCTATTCACAATATTTGCCATTTTAAAGCCATTTTATTGTTGGACAATGTTTTTATTGTGAACCTCTCCAATCTCATATGGGAAGGGGGGGTATACAAATTAAATATTGTGATATACTACTACAACTACTAGGCCACAGGGAAGTGGTCCTGGTGGAACGAGCTCCCAGAAGAGCTGCGGTCCCTGTCGGAACTCTCTGGGTTATGCAGGGCCTGCAAAACGAAGCTCTTCCACCGGGCATTTGGTTGAGGCCGGGTGGAATGAATGGAGTGATAAGATCAGGCTGGTCCTCTCCCTCAAACTGATGCTCCCCCACCCCTTTCCTTGACAAAGTTTGGACATTCCACTGTTGTTTATGAGATTGATGCCGGCAGCACTGTTACGCAGCGCTCTTATGAGATCAAGGCTCAGTGGACGTCATCAGAAAGTATTTGCACCACCATTGGCTTCAAATTTTTATTATTAGAATGTTTTACTTGATTTTATATGTATAGGGTTTTTATCTTTAGCCCTAAAGAAGCCCACCTAGCTTCAACCAGGGCCAGAGCCTTCTCGGTCCTGGCCCCCACCTGGTGGAATGAGCTCCCGGAGGAGATCAGGGCCCTGACGGAGCTAAAACAGTTCCGCAGGGCCTCAAAAAGGGAGCTCCACTAGGCATTTGGTTGAGGCCGAGTGAACAAGCAGCATCTGCAGGGCCCCTGCTCCCTCCCGCCTAAAAAAAATTCCACCCATGTGTTCTGCTCTGATCCTATGCACATTGTTATAGTTGGCACCTGTTTTACAGTAAATGTTCATATTATTACTGTTGTATGTAAGTTGTTATGACAGCTAAGTTCTACGTACTGTTTCTACATTTTATGCAAACCGCTCTGAGCCTGAGGGGCAGGCGGTATATAAATATAAATTAATAAACCGCCACGAGCCAAT
Organism: Paroedura picta; assembly: GCF_049243985.1. NCBI lineage: Eukaryota > Metazoa > Chordata > Lepidosauria > Squamata > Gekkonidae > Paroedura > Paroedura picta. The sequence goes on along the minus strand of NC_135383.1, from coordinate 25,346,577 downwards.
ATTTCTGGGAGTGGTGGTATATAAACGTTATAAATAAATAAATAAATAAATAAATAAATAAATAAATAAATAAATAAATAAATAAATAAATAATAAACAACACTGGCAGAGAGACACTCGCAAAATGGGGAGCAAGTTAGTCTTTTGTTGCAGCAGCCTAGTTCTTACCTAGCAAAGAGGTAGAGACCTTTCTGGTGAGTTGAGGGCCTCAAAAGAAACTCGGACCCTCTTCTCTTGAGCATGATTAGGACCTGATCCTCATGGCATGCACTCTTCACCAGAGCGTTGAATGTTCTCAAGGCAGACCTGTGCCAAAAGCCAAACCTTCTGTTAATGAGACCCTAGGTTTTATCACCAGTGTGCTGCAGGGAGATACAGGGGCCGAGCGTTCTGCCAGGGGATGAAACTCTGGTAGTTCTGTTCTATTGCACACATCGGCATAGGATGCTGAGTCTGGTGAAGGATCACTGGGAAACCCCAGTGGGGAGACGGTAGAAGCCTTAAAAACTAGAGGGGGAAAGACACTGAAGAAAAGACACCTAATAGGTCCCAAACAAATTGGCTTTACTAAAAATTGTTCTACTCTAGACCACTGTTTAGCCCTCTATTCTCTTGCCGACAAATATCTTCATACAGGTAGGAAGAAACTCTATGCAGCTTGGATTGGGAAAAAAACTGGTAGCACCAACAACTGTCCCAAATGAAACGTGGTGATCACTTTTGGTAGAAAGGTAACACTAGGGCGCAAAATAACCTTGTCCCGGAATACCTGCAGAAAGGGGGGGTCCATGGACAAGCAGGTTTCAAAGGTACGTCCTCGTCAGACAACAATGGTGAACTGTGCAATCTCAACCTCAGCAGCGAATGTCGACATCGAGGTACCGAGGCATCTCTGTGGGTCTCAGCTGAAAGCGGGAGCTCCACTGCCACCGAAGATAATCTCTCAACGCCGAAGGCTCTTGAGCCCGAACCAGCACCTCTGTCCACGTCGAGGTGCCCCTTGTCGGCGATACAGCGGCATGCTCCGCGGCCGACACAGAAACGGTTTCTCGGACTCGAGACTGTCCTCTCGACCCCGTGTCCGATCACGGTGAGGAGGGGGAGATCTCTCTTCTGGTCCTCTTAGACATGGATAGAGAGGTTGTCGAGAGGCATTTAGCTGAATTGGATGAGTTCAAATCCCCTGGGCTGGATGAAATGCACCCGAGAATGCTCAAAGAACTTTCTGGAGAACTTGCAGAACCCTTGTCCATCATCTTCGGGACCTCTTTAAGGACTGGAGATGTCCCGGAGGGCTGGAAGTGAGCAAATGTTAATCCGATCTTCAGAAAAGGGAGGAAGGAAGTCCCGGGAAACTACAGACCAGTGAGTGTGACCTCTGTTGTGGGGAAGATAATGGAGCAGATATTAAAGGGATCGATCTGCAAACATCTGGAAGACAATTTGGTGATCCAAGGAAGTCAGCATGGATTTGTCTCCAACAGGTCCTTTCAGACCAACCTGGTTTCCTTTTTTGACCAAGTAACAGGTTTGCCCCCCTTCAAGGATCGCTGCCTTGTTGTGGCAAGGGGGCTTGCGTAGTTCAGTGAAGCTATGAGCTATACCGTGCAGGGCCACCCAAGACGGACAGGTCATAGCTGAGAGCTCTGACAAAAGGTGATCCACTGGAGAAGGAAATGGCAAACCACTCCAGTATCTTTGCCATGAAAACTCTATGGACAGTTCCAATAGGCATAACGATATGACGCTGGAAGATGAGCCCCTCAGGTCGGAAGGTGTCCAATATGCTACTGGGGATGAGCAGACGGCTAGTACGAGTAGCGCCAGAATGAATGAAGCGGCTGGGCTAAAGCCGAAAGGACGCTCAGTTGTGGAAGTAACTGGTGGCGAAAAGACAGTCCGATGCTGTAAAGATTTTTATTCCATAGGAACCTGGAACGTCAGATCCATGAATCAAGGCAAGCTGGACGTGGTTAAACAAGAAATGAGAAGACTGAACATCGACATTTTAGGAATCAGTGAACTAAAATGGACAGGAATGGGTGAATTTAATTCAGATGACCATCAGGTATACTACTGTGGACAAGAATCTCGCAGAAGAAATGGAGTAGCCTTCATAATCAATAAGAGAGTAGGAAAAGCAGTCTTGGGATACAATCCCCAAAATGACAGAATGATCTCAGTTCGAATCCAAGGCAAACCATTCAACATCACAGTGATCCAGGTCTACGCCCCAACCACTGCTGCTGAAGAGGATGAAGTTGATCAGTTCTATGAAGCCCTACAACACCTTCTAGAAGCAACGCCCAAAAATGATGTGCTTATCATCATGGGGGATTGGAATGCTAAAGTAGGAAGCCAAAAGATAACCGGGATAACTGGCAAGTTTGGCCTTGGAGTACAAAATGAAGCAGGGCACAGGCTGGTAGAATTTTGTCAAGAGAATACAATGGTCATAGCAAACACTCTTTTCCAGCAACCCAAGAGATGACTCTACACATGGACATCACCAGACGGTCAACACAGAAATCAGATTGACTATGTGCTCTGCAGCCAAAGATGGAAAAGTTCTATCCAGTCAATAAAAACAAGACCAGGAGCTGATTGTGGTTCAGATCATGAGCTTCTTGTTGCAAAATTTAGGCTTAAATTGAAGAAAGTAGGGAAAAGCACTAGGCCACTCAGGTATGAACTAAATCATATCCCCGACGAATACACAGTGGAGGTGACAAATAGATTTAAGGAATTAGATCTGATAGACAGAGTGCCTGAAGAACTATGGACGGAGGTTCGCAACATTGTACAAGAGGTAGCAACTAAAACCATCCCAAAGAAAAAGAAATGCAAGAAATCAAAATGGCTGTCTGAGGAAGCTTTACAAATAGCTAAGGAGAGAAGGGAAGTGAAAGGCAAGGGAGAAAGAGAAAGATACACCCAATTGAATGCAGAATTCCAGAGAAAAGCTAGAAGAGATAAGAATGCCTTCTTAAATGAACAGTGCAAACAAATAGAAGAAAACAATAGAATCGGGAGGACCAGAGATCTTTTCAAGAAAACTGGAGATATGAAGAGAACGTTTCATGCAAAGATGGGTATGATAAGGGACCAAAATGGTAGGGACCTCACAGAAGCAGAAGAGATTAAACAAAGGTGGCAAAATTATACAGAAGAACTATACAAGAGCGAGCTTAACATCCCTGATGACCACAATGGGGTAGTTACTGACCTGGAGCCAGACATCCTGGAATGTGAAGTCAAATGGGCCTTAGGAAGTCTGAGCAACAATAAAGCTAGTGGTAGTGACAGCATTCCAGTTGAACTATTCAAAATCTTAAAGGACGATGCAGTAAAAGTGCTACACTCAATATGCCAGCAAATTTGGAAAACTCAACAATGGCCACAGGATTGGAAAAGGTCAGTTTACATTCCAATCCCAAAGAAGGGCAATGCCAAAGAATGTTCAAACTACCGCACCATTGCAATAATTTCTCATGCTAGCAAAGTTATGCTCAAAATCCTACAAGCTAGGCTCCAGCAATATGTGGACCGAGAACTTCCAGAAGTACAGGCAGGATTTCGAAGAGGCAGAGGAACTAGAGATCAAATTGCCAACATACGCTGGATCATGGAGAAAGCTAGGGAGTACCAGAAGAACGTCTACTTCTGCTTCATTGACTATGCTAAAGCCTTTGATTGTGTGGAGCACAACAAATTGTGGCAAGTTCTTAAAGAGATGGGAATACCAGAGCATCTTATTTGTCTCTTGAGAAATTTATATGCAGGTCAAGAAGCAACAGTGAGAACTGAACATGGAATCACTGACTGGTTCAAAATTGAGAAAGGAGTTCGGCAAGGCTGTATACTGTCGCCTTGCCTATTTAACTTGTATGCAGAGCACATCATGAGAAATGCAGGATTAGAGGAGTCACAAATTGGGATCAAGATTGCAGGGAGAAATATCAACAACCTCAGATATGCAGATGATACCACTCTAATGGCAGAAAGTGAAGAGGAACTAAAGAGCCTGTTGATGCGGGTGAAGGAGGAGAGTGCGAAAGTTGGCTTGAAACTCAACATCAAGAAAACAAAGATCATGGCATCCAGCCCTCTCAATTCCTGGCAAATAGAAGGGGAAGAAATGGAGATAGTGACAGATTTTATTTTCCTGGGCTCCAAGATCACTGCAGATGGGGACTGCAGCAAAGAAATTAAAAGACGCTTGCTCCTGGGGAGGAAAGCTATGGCAAATCTAGACAGCATCCTAAAAAGCAGAGACATCACCCTGCCAACAAAAGTGCGTTTAGTCAAGGCTATGGTCTTCCCAGTTGCAATGTATGGCTGCGAAAGTTGGACCATAAGGAAGGCCGAGCGTCAAAGAATTGAGGCTTTTGAACTCTGGTGCTGGAGAAGACTCTTGCGAGTCCCTTGGACTGCAAGGCGAACAAACCGGTCAGTCCTAGAGGAGATCAGCCCTGACTGCTCTTTAGAAGGCCAGATCCTGAAGATGAAACTCAAATATTTTGGAAACCTCATGAGAAGGAAGGACTCCCTGGAGAAGAGCCTAATGCTGGGAGCGATCGAGGGCAAAAGAAGAAGGGGACGACAGAGAATGAGGTGGCTGGATGGAGTCACTGAAGCAGTAGGTGCAAACTTAAATGGACTCCGGGGAATGGTAGAGGACAGGAAGGCCTGGAGGATCATTGTCCATGGGGTCGCGATAGGTCGGACACGACTTCGCACATAACAACAACAATAACAACAGGTTTGCTGGATTGTGGAAATTCGGTTGATGTTGTTTACTTGGATTTTAGTAAAGCTTTTGATAAGGTTCCCCATGATGTTCTGATGCATAAATTGAAGGACTGAATTTTCAGATAGTTAGGTGGATAGGGAATTGGTTAGAGAACCGCACTCAAGAGTCATTGTCAATGGTGTTTCATCAGTCTGGAGGGAGGTGCTCGGCCAGGTATTTTAAACATATTTATTAATGATCTAGATGAGGGGGTGGAGGGACTACTCATCAAGTTTGCAGATGACACCAAATTGGGAGGACTGGCAAATACTTCGGAAGATAGAGACAGAGTTCAACGAGATCTGAACACAATGGAAAAATGGGTAAATGAGAACAAGATGCAATTTAATAAAGATAAGTGTAAAGTTCTGCATCTGGGTCAGAAAAATGAAAAGCATGCCTACTGGATGGGGGATACGCTTCTAAGTAACACTGTGTGTGACTTGGGGTACTTGTGGATTGTAAACTAAACATGAGAAGGCAGTGTGATGCAGCGGTAAAAAAGGTGAATGCCATTTTGGGCTGTAACAACAGGGACATCACACCAAAATCACAAGAGACTCCCATAGTATACAGCACGGGTCAGACCACACCTGGAGTACTGTATGCAGTTCTGGAGCCCTCACTTCAAGAAAGATGCAGATAAAATTGAAAGGGTACAGAGGAGAGCGACGAAGATGATCTGGGGCCAAGGGACCAAGCCCTATGAAGATCGCTTGAGGGACATGGGAATGTTCAGCCTGGAGGAAAGGAGGTTGAGAGGGGACATGATAGCCCTCTTTAAGTATTTGAAAGGTTGTCACTTGGAGGAGGGCAGGATGCTGTTTCCGTTGGCTGCAGAGGAGAGGACACCAGTAATGGGTTTAAACTACAAGTACAACGATATAGGCTAGATATCAGGGAAAATAAATTCACAGTCAGAGTAGTTCAGCAGTGGAATAGGCTGCCTAAGGAGGTGGTGAGCTCCCCCTCACTGGCAGTCTTCAAGCAAAGGTTGGATACACACTTTCCTTGGATGCTTTAGGATGCTTAGGGCTGATCCTGCGTAGAGCAGGGGGTTGGACTAGATGGCCTGTATGGCCCCTTCCAACTCTATGACTCCATGATTCTATGACTAATGGCCCGATCTAGTAGGGCTCTTCTCTTATCAGAGGAAGTCCTTGGCCTCTGAGCCCTGTTGCTGATGGGCCACTGTGAGAGTCAGGATGCTGGACTAGAGGGACACGCACTGGTCTGTTCCAGCAAGGCTCTTCTTACATGTTCTTAACCAAACCAGACTTAAAGGAATTTTGCAAGACCTACTTGGGCAGAAGATGATTTTGGGGGGAAAGAAAGGCGAAACAGGACAGAAACAACAATCAAATGCACAAATCAGGCACGGGGCTCCTCAGCATGGTTCTTAGTATGCGGACGGCACACTTGGTGTTGTGGATAGTGTCGTGCCTCATGCCTCTGATGGCCATCAGAATGAAATCCATCTGCTCCTCGGGATGGAGCAGTTTCTTGAAAACCTGGAAAGCAGGAGATGAAAAGGAAGCCAACAAGAGGTTCAACCACAGAGCAGGAGGGGGCTTCAGCCAGTGTGCGCATGGGAGGGGGGTAATGTATATTGCCTTGCATCCAGGGATTCACTAGAAGGAATCTCCACACCTACAGGTAAGGTTGCATGCTCTGGACTGGGAAATTCCAGGAGGTTTACGGGGTGGATTCACAGAAGAGCCGGGCTTGGAGAGGAGACGGGTCTGGCTCTTTTCCAAATGAATACATGAATGAAGAAAGATTTCAGGAGAACCAGGCGTTGGTGGGGAGGTATTTTCCCCCCAGTGGGAGCCAGGATTGTCCAAGGTATTGAGATGCGTTAGAAGTAGCTCTTAACGCCTTGGCCTCTATGCCCTGTTGCTGGCCCCTGAGAGAAGAAGCTGGAGTAGATGGACCTTCACTGGTCTGATCTTTTGATGTTCTTATGGAGTCCTTGGCCTCCATGCCCTGTTTTTGGCCCTCCAGAGGGACTGGCTGGCCCCTGATTCCCTACTTCTCCCCACAACAGACACCCCATGAAGTAGGTGAGGCTGAGAGTCCTCTGTGGTAATGGCTCTGCGAGAACAGCTCCATGAGAACTGTGGCTGGTCCAACATTGCCCAGCTGGCTGTGCGTGTGGAGGAGACGTGGGGAACTCAGCCTGATTTCCAGAGTAGAGCTCACTGCCCTTAACCTCTATACCAAACTGGAACTGGGAGGGAAAGCAGGTGCTGGAAGGGAAGGCAGCATGGTGTGGTCCAATCTCATCAGATCTAGGAAGCTCAGCAGGGTCAGTACCTGGAAGGTAGATCACCAAGGAAGGCTCTGCAGAGGAAGGCAAAGCCCAGCCACCTTTGCTTCTCCCTTGCCTAGAAAGCCCCTTGCAGACATCTCCATAAGTCGGAAGCTAAGCAGGGTCAGTACTTGGAAGGGAGACCACCAAGGAAGGCTCTGCAGAGGAAGGCGATGGACAACCACCTCTGCTTCTCCCTTGCCTTGAAACCCCTTTGCTGGAGTTGCCATAGGTCGGAAGTTAAGGAGGGTAGGAACTTAGAAGGGAGACCACCAAGGAAGACTCTGCAGAGGAAGTCAAAGGCCAGGCACCTCTGCTTCCCATTTCCAGAACCATTGAGTTCCAAGTGCAGTCCGGCATCGCCTAACCTCTTGGAGCTTGCAGGCACCTTTGAGATCTTGACTGAAGGCGGTGAGCCTCACCCCAATATGGCTGCCTCTGGAGGCGGAGCCAAGCCAAAATGGCTGCTGTAACTTGGTGTTTTGCTAAGACCCAAATCTCACTATGGCTACTTGCATCACATTCAACCACTGTCAAATCATGATCCTTCCAAAGCTTCTTCACAGAGTCACAGGATCGGTGTGCCAGCGCCATGTGCCATCTGTAAAGGTATTTCTCAAGGCTGCAGTTCTCTACCTTGATCCGTGGCCCTCCTTGCCCCTAGAGGGCTCCTTCTCCTTCTCACAAGGATGCCCACAGTCATCTTGGGAGACTCTGTGTCTCCGGTGTCTCTTTGTTAGGAGCACAGGGCTGGCCTCGCTTTTCTTAAAGACACAGAAGTTGCCATCCAACTCCAACCGGATCTCTGTCTCCTCATCTTGATTCACCATTCCTCCCCTTGCAGCCAGCTGGATGGCCTTGGGCTAGTCACAGTCCTGTTAGATCTCAGAGCATTTCTGTCAGGGTTCTCTCAGTCCTACCTCCCTCCTGGGCCAGGCGATCTTGGCAGCCCAACCAGGGATCCCCTGCTGCTAAGGTGCTTCTGTGCTCTGAGGGACAGTGCTGCAGCATCCCTGAACCCCAAATGTGCAAACTGCAGGATTTAACAAGAATGCGGTCACCATGGTGGCGTAGCTCACGTCGGAGAACCATGCCAGCCAGAAGGTCTTTTCTTCTTCCCACTCCTTCATTAGAGCCTGGTACTTCGGACTGTCCACAGTCAGGTTCCTGCCTAAAAGAGGGGACACAGCACCGAGGACTCTCTTAGGACCATCGGGGTCTCTTTCTCTCTCCCCTCACCCCCCATACCCAGAGGTCGGTGTTGGGATGGCCACGTTTGCAAAATGCACCGAGTCATGTCTGACCCTTGGGGTGACGCCCTCTAGCGTTTTTATGGCAGACTCAATACGGGGTGGTTTGCCAGTGCCTTCCCCAGTCATTACCGTTTACCCCCCAGCATGCTGGGTACCGACCTCGGAGTGGTGGAAGAGATGGGTAGGTCGATGGCACCAGAGGGTGAGAGCCGACGTCCTGGTGACCTTTACCAGACCAGTAAAGATAGATTGGTTGAAAAGGGTAGGCTTGCTGTGTCCGTACACCCGGCACAGACACACATGTCACACGTGTGTGTGTGTGTGGGGGGGGTCTACCTCATCTGTCGGATAACTACAAATACCTCCACAGCCGTTGAAGGACTAGCAGGATCCCCAGAAGCAGCACAGGTGGCATTAAAGTACAGGTGAACCCTATGAACAGTTCTGCAGAAGAGAGCTCCACCACTTCCCAAGGGCCCTGCCCACCTGAGCCTCCCTCCTATGGCACCCACCGTCCAACCCACTGGGCTCTCAGTAGGAGTCACTTCAATGTTTAATTTTTCTACGGTTCCATGTTGCTGGTTGTTTCACTTCATTCATTATTGTTAATCTAAGTTACCTGCTGTTTTGTTTCTGCTCTGTTTCACGCAAACCGCACTGAGCCTTCGGGGAGGGCGGTATACAAATATATATATATAATATAAATAAAATACGAGGGGCCAAAGGCTACAGAGATACCCCCTCCCATTGGCTGGTTTAACATTAGTAAAGCGGGACACCACTGACCAGGGGGGTTCTTGATTAAAAATTTGGTCTATATGGAGCAGCAAAAAGTTTCATAGAACACAAAAATAGTATTGTAATATACATATTTTTAATTGCAACATAAGTACCATTTGCCAGGTACCCCCAGATGCCCCTCCAAAAGTGGGGCAATCTGGTCACCTTAGGTTAAGAGCCCCAGGCCTCAACCAACCCCAAGGAAAGCTACCGCCTGGCCACTGCTACCTTCCCTTTGCAAACCCCCCCCCCCACCACCACCCTAGGGAAGACTTCCATCACTTAAACAATGCCACAAGTATTTTTTCAAGTATTGAAAAAGCCCATTATTCGAAGACTCCAGTGCAGTTTTAACAGATGTATCCTAAGCCAGTGGATCTGTCTGTTTGGGTTCCATTACGACCAGACAAAATTGGCTATGGATTAACCAGACTGTTATGGCCCCTGGGCCAGATTTGATTCCTCCCAGCATTTGATAGGATAATAGGATAGGATAATACCGGATCAGAGGCAGCATTCATTCATTCATTCATTCATTCATTCATTCATTCATTCATTCATTCATTCATTCATTCATTCATTCATTCATTCATTCATTCATTCATTCACCCACCACTCCCAGCCAGAAACAACCCTCCTAATTATCATCCTCTTAGCCTTTTCTCTGTTTTGGGTAAATTGTATGTTTCCCTTGTGCAAATTAAATTGGATAACTGGATCCAGCTAGGGGCGCCATCTTCCAGGTTGTTCGCAGAGTTCAAATATGCGAGACAGAGGTGCACCTGCAGCTTAAAAAAACACAATAGTTTTATTGAGAAGAGAAACAATCTTTGTGAGTAAGAAAGGAGAGACGGAGAGTCCTAACTAATGTACTGGAGGGGAAAGCAGGCAGGAAGTGTACTCAGGGAAGCAGAAAATTTCTAATCCAGCCAATCAGGACATAGGAGCGTGTTTGAAAAATACCAGAAAGTTCCTAATCTAAGCATGCTGACTACGTATCCCCTCTGAGTATTCCAACACAGGTGGCATGTGGAGATCACCGGCAAGTGCTCTTTAGACAGCCAAGATCAGTTCCTCTGGAGAAAATGACTGCTTTGGAGGGTGAACTCTATAGGGCCTTATATCCTGCTCTCCCCTCCCCAAAGCTCACCTGCCCCAGATCTCCAGGTATTTCCCAACCCAGAGATGGCAGCCTCAGACGTAGGCAACTGAGATTTTGGGTCTGGAACGGATAGGCTTCAGGAAAAATAGCTCTGTTTTGCACCACATGTTAGTTTTGTCTTGTTTGATTTCATCTTCTCAAAAGGGAAAGCTCAATATGGTATTTATCAACTTTGATTCAGCGTTTGATTCAGTTTCCTGAACAGAAGAAGTCCCAACGGTACCTCTGACCCTCGTATTCCTAATTAACAACTTGTTAAGCATTCCTCGTTGAAATGCAATATAATTTCCAAGATTTCTACATCGGTTAGTCAGCAAGTAGGCGTACGACAGGGCTGTGTTCTGGCTTCCTTCTATGTTCCTTCCTCTTAAGTTGGCTTCCACTGACCTGCATGCCCCTAAGTTGGCCACTAACCCGTTTCCCGTGCTTTTATACGCTGAACGCGCTCTCTCGCTTTCACTTCCTGCAGCCGGCATGAGTCAAACTTTAAAAACATTTGCTGAGTGCCAGTAAGTCTGAATGCTTTCTCGTCCTTGCCGTATTATCTCACACTGGAGCAGTCTGTGGCGTCGGAGTGGAGAACCAAACGGAAAAGAAGGGAATAGGTGCCTTTTCCTTTTCCTTTCTGACTGATAACAACCTAAATCAGGAGCAAGTTCCTGTATAAGATTTACACTCAGGCCGTGCAGGAAGCATTCTGCCAGCAGTCACTGGAGAGAGAGAGAGAGAGAGAGAGAGAGAGAGAGAGAGACCAAACCAATCAGGTGACACAATGATCCTGGCCAATCTCAAGCTTAGGTAGGTGAGCCCACCAGCATCTGCAGGTGCTCCATCCCTGCTCCCAGCCCCTTTGCCTGGCAAAGCATGCAACTCTAAACCCCGATCTCCGTTTCCTCACGTAAGGCTTGCGGCAAGAGAGTGGATCTGCTGGAATTCTAGCTATTCCCCAGGACTGGAAAAGCTGACCTGAGAGTCCAGTGGCCTTTAATGTGTTTGCTTCCTCCCCGACAGGTGTGCGAGAACGACAATGATTGTCAAAAGGATCAATTCTGTTTCCGGTCGCTGCTTGCATCCCGGTGTCAGCAGTGCAAGGCTGAGGATATGGTGAGTACACTGGGGTAAAGACAGAGATGCAGAAAACCTTTATTGGCATAGAATTCGATGTGCATAGACAACAAAAAGTAAAAATTCCGATCAGAGGCATATGAAAAACAATGGAAGTACCTTATAACAGAGTACATCGGGGTATGCTTGACAGAGCATTGTTTGCATGCGGCTTCGATGCTGCATCCATTGTGGGAACATGGTCTTTCCCCTGAAGGGAAGTGCTGAACATGGGCGGTCCTGTGACTCCCACTTGCCAGCAGGCCACGCCATCCACTGTGTAACGCACGCATGTCGGAACGGCCTCTGGTTTTTCTGACGCAGCAAATTTTTCATCTCCATGGAATGTTCTCCTCCTGATTCCGTGCGTACATCTTGAAATTGAAGTATGCAAACGGTAAAGTCAGAACCAGCATAGACTTGGACATGACAATGCAGGGACTTTAAATGTAGACTCAACATTTAATGGCATAAGTGACTTTAAAAGTATTGCATGAAGGAACAGAAGCTATGGCTCCCCCCTGGTGATATTGCCTCCTGGAGGGTTAGGTGTCCGCAAAATGTCATATTATAATAATCTGAAATCTAATATCCGAAAAATGTTCAGATTATATTAACCCTCGTTGTGCAAATTTATAAAGTGAAAAACATAGACACAGCCCACATGATACAGAGTAGAGAAAGCAGCCAGTGAGATTTTAAAAATTCTGCACGAATAACAAAAATAGATGTCCACTTATCAAATGTAAGTCTCCTTCTCCACAGCTGCTAAAAAGCTCTAGTGTGTGCCAGTAGCTTCTGAGCACGTACGAAAGCTTAAATGTACAGAAGCTACTGACACATACCATATCACTCTGGGGTTTCTCAAAGCCTGAAAAATGTTTCAGGGGTTTCTCAATGGTAAAATAAAAGTTGAGAAAGGCTGGAATAGACTATTGGGGTGTTTCAAGGAATGGGGTACAAGCTCCCTGCACCTCGCTTGTCCTGTCTCCTAGACTTGCCTAAAGGATGGCGAATGCTGCTTGGGTTACCTGTGCGTCTGGGGCAAGTGCGCAGAAGGTGTGAGCCAAGGAGAGAGTGGGACGAGATGCGACCCAAACAGAGACGAATGTGCTTCAGGATTGTGCTGTGCCACCAGCAGCTGTGAGATGCCTTTACATGCTTCCCCTTTTGCTCTCCCCGGAACTCCTGGCAGATTAGTGATGCAATAAAAGGGGGCGCTTTGGGCAGTCTGATTACCCCAGATGTTACTTGCTGGGGGGCATGGCTAGGCATTACATTTCGTGGATACAGCCTCTGCAAAAAGGCAATAACCTATGTGGCAACTGAGTTTTACTGGCTTCCCCTTGGCCCCCATGGACCCTCATCCGGTCCTTTCGGTTTTGATTACTAGATCTTAATCCTCTTTGGGGGACGTAAGGACATATGTCTGCAGCAGGAGTCTTCTGGCTTTTCGTTTTTTAGCACTGTTGGGTATGACTACAAAATGGCTGCCGCAGGAGGGACCGCCAACTCCAAAATGGCTGTCACAAGAGGCGGAGCCAACCACAAAAGGTTAGGAAGTGAGGTCCAACGTAAGTGTAACAGCAACTCTTCAACACTTCGGGGCCGAAAGTCTGTTTGGGAGGATGCCTTTAAAAGAAACATTGTTTGAAAATATTTTTATGCATACAACAATTTACCATCAGATGCAGCAAAGAGCCTTATGTTTTGGTGGCAGCAGATGCTAAAACAATGGTTAAAAAGTCAACACAGGGAATCCAGCCTCCAGTGAGTAATCAGAAGTCCTGGCAGGCATCAGAAAGGGTGCCAGCGGACTCCATATTGAGGACCTCTGATCTGGACAATGCTACCTCCTAACAATAACTTTGAGAAATTCTTGCCTACATTTCCTTGAATTTCGCTGAGAATTAAGCCAACATTTCTTGACTATCCAGAGAACTTCTCCTGCAGAAACCCCATTCATTTCAAGTAGGGCTAACAGAGGGGACGTTCGGCACTTCTTTTGATCGCTGCATTTTGCACATGTACGGTTTCCCAATTTCTGCCCTATCTCCTTGCAGCTTTATCATTTCCAGTCTGCGCTCCATATCCGAAAGAAGGAGAAGCATGCCAGACACCTAGCACAACCTTCTTTGGGCTGATGGGCTGGGGTAACCAGGCGGCATTTGCCAAATCCGGGCAGTATTGTCCATGTGCCCAGGGCTTGCAGTGCAGAAGTAAAAGGTAAGAGGATTAATTCTGTCAAAAGAATCCCCTTCCTTGTTGTGTCACTTAGTTCTAAAATGAACAGAAGGCTCTTTTAAAGTGGCTCCTGCTGTTTCAATTAGCTGATTCTCGTTTACTCCTAGTTGTGGCTGGATTGGGCAGATGGGATTTAATTCCCGATTTCTTTGCTAGAGCGATGCATACCATTTTTAGAATGGTTTTTTTTCTAGCGTTGCAATTGTGTGTGATCGAAAATAAAAATAATAATGAGAAATTGCTTTGCAGCTGCAAAGAGAAGATCAGCCTGGCAAAACTCCTGCCATGTCAACAGAAAGCAACTGAAAATGCTGATAACGTTGGCCATTCAGTCGCGTCCAATTTGTGGCGAGCCTATGGCTCAACTGTTGTCATGATTTTTGATCTTGCACTCTTCTTTCAGTTCTATAATACTCTGTCCGGTGTCCGTTTTGATTGCATCTAACCACCACGATGTCAATCTGGTTTCCTTTTTCCACTGACCAATCCTAGCATAATTGCCTTCTCCGTTGAGCTGACATAGTGATAGTTTCGTGCTTTTCGCCTACCAGTGATATATTAGGATTTATGCGCTATAGTATTCCCTTGTTTGTAACTTTTGCTGTGCACAAAATCAGTGGAAGCCTTCTCCAACACCAGAAATCAAACAAATGGACTCTCCTCTTGTCTGTTTTCAATGTCCAATTTTCACAGCTATAAGTGGCTATTGGAAATACGATAGATCAAACTAATCTACATTCGGTAATCAGGTTTATGTCCTTGTTTTTTCACGTTTGGTTCATGTTCGTCATTGCTGAACAACCCAGAGCAATTCAACATTTTATTTCCATGAAAATAGCCCTGGGATTGCAAGCATTTTGCTGTTCTGAGCAAGGCATGCAGGCACTACGATCTCTAACCAACCACAAATTGGGTCTGAGAAAAGAAGGGCAAACAACACAGAGAACACAGGAATGCAACAGATCTGCACCGGGATGAAATGATACTACATTTGTATGTCTCCCACTAATCCCACTTCTGCCACCGTGTTCCCTTCCCTCCTAGATATGCCGTTTCTACATGTGAAAAGCCAGAGAACAGCATGGAGATCAACAGCCTCGGTGAACAGCTGCCTGTTTTACAGCCTATCCTGTTGAACCGGAACAAGGAGGAGGCTTACTATGGTGACTCGAGGCCAGAGGGCCAACTGGCCATAGTCAGCCTGCCCAGAGGCCTTTATTCTATGGAAGATGCTGAGTTGAGTGAAGACTACGAAGAGAAGAGACTGTCTCCATGGGAGGAAAGGGACGATCCCAACCGGTCGGATTTCCAGGAACTCGAGCAGCTGGCTGACCAAATGGGACAGTACTTTGGTCCCGGCTTTTACTAACTTCGAGGTTTTTTTGCCTGAGACTTTCACAGCTTGCTCCTCCTCCTTGCCATCCTCATCTTTCTCCTTTCCCTCTTTGGCCTTGCCCCTCCTATCCCACTGACGTCTACGTTGTGCATGACAAACGTTTGTTTTTGTTAATAAAAGCATTAATGTGACAATGCTGTTCTGTTTATGCTTTGACCGTCATTCTTAGGCTTTCCGGCGAAGAAAAAAAATCGGATCCCGTTTCATTAATAAACAAACAAAACCCAAACCCTCTAAGGCAGTGGTCCCCAACCTGCGGGCCATGGCGCCGGGCCGCGGCTCCCTCTCCCCGCCCCCCCCCCGCAGTAAAAGACTTCCCTGGCCGCAAGCTTGCGGCCCGGGAAGCTCCTTACTGCGGGAGGGCGAGGAGAGGGAATCAGGGCTGGGCTGCGCCCGCGAATTGCGCATGCGCAATTTGCAGGCGCGGCCCGATGCGCGGGTGCGGCCTGTGGGCGCAGCCCGATGCCCTGCCGGTCCCCAGCCTCAGAAAGGTTGGGGACCACTGCTGTAAGGAACCTTGAAGATGGGAAGACCTGTGGGCAGGAAACAGAATGGCAAGGCTGAAGAGAGAAATCAAAGGGGCAATTAGGAGTGGTCAGAACATTAATATGGGTCTTCGGTCTTCTGTCTCTCACATTTAGCCCATCTAATATGATTGATCTGCAGCATAAGATTGTTTATGTTTATGTTCCATGTGAATTGCCCTAAGGGGAGGGTGGTATAAAAATATAATAAATAATAGGCCTGACAACTAAAGGTAGAGTATATTGGTCAGAAAGTTTTCCATAGAAAAATATAGCACCAGAAAAATGTGATTTAGAGAATAGAAAACAAATTCCACAATACATCATGGGGGTTGACGGGAAAGGTTTTTATATGCCACTTTTTTCTACCAGGTGTCTTAAGGCAGCTTGCAGTCGCCCTCCCTTTCCTCTCCCCACAACAGACACCCTGTGAGGGAGCTGAGGCTGAGAGAGCCCTGAGATTACTGCTCGGTCAGAACATCTTTATCAGGGCTGTGATGAGCCCAAGGTCACCCAGGTGGTTTCATGGGATGCTATATAAATGTTAATAATAATGATGATAGAGATACCAGCCTCCACTTGAAACCAAGAGATCCCCTGGAATTACAGATCAATCAATCAATCAAACTTTATTACAGTCGTTCAGGCCAAGTTCTATTAAGTCAGTACATAAGAGACCAAAAGAATATGGTCGTTTAATGAAATGCAATTTAAAACAGATCATAAAATAGAACTTAAAACTATGCTACTTTGGAGCATCAGATTTTTATGGTGGTGACACAAAATGTGGCCAGCTGTAACTGGGGGGACTCATCACCTAGCAGCCTCTTTGCTCAATCTACACCACGATGTTCTGGCAACTTTTTAAGGAGTGCTTTTTAAGGAGTGGTTCGGAATTGCAGGTCTTTCCCAGAGCACATTGATCAGTCCCTCCAGACAAAATGCTTTGGAGGGTCCCCAAATCTCCAGCACTTTCCCCAGCCAGGATCTGATAACTCACCCGCCAGCCCATCTTTGGCCATGGGAAACGTGGCAAACCTAGACAGGCTGCAAAAGGGGAGGAAGGATAAAGTGCTACGGGGGGAGCGAAAACGGCACAAGACCGCTGATGGGACGCGGAACGAAACCAACCCGCGAGAAAGTGCAGACGGGAAAGAGGGATGAGCGTGCAAAGGATCCGGGTGGGATGCAAAAAATGAATAAATGGGGCAGCTGAGGAATGGCAGGATGCCAAGGGGGGTGCAGAGACGCCGGGGCGGCGGCAGAAGACGACCAGCGCCGCCTTGAAGAGCAGCCGAGTTTTATCCAAGGCATCCGCTTTGCTGAAGAATTATCCTTGCACATTAAATCCTGCGCCTTGCATAAAACCTCAAATGCTAAACGTGCTTCGGGAGCGCGGCCACGTCGCTCCCAAGCCGCGGAACCCACGCGCAAAGCAAGATTCTATCGGCGACCGGTCCCGCGCATGCGCGTGCCCATCGCCTTGGCGACGGTCCCGGTGCTCCCCGCCGCGACTGAGCGTTGCTGAGTGCGCCGCGAGAGAGGGAGCGTCTCTGAGCCCTTTCTTTGGACCCGCCTCTCACTGTGGCGAGTTGCCCAGCGATTGGACCCCTTTGCCGCTTGTCATTTTCACGCCCTTCTCGCGGGTCAGTATCGTCCCCGCCCCCTAGAGCGGCTACAGAAGGCAGCGCCCCCTAAGGGCCGTGGGTGCGAAAGGCGCGGAGGGGGAGCCGCGGGGAGCCTCGTAGCGAAGGGAGCTCCGTCTTTGCCTCCTCCTTGTGGGTTGGGGGGAAACAAGGCGCTGCTAAAGCAAACACGAGCCCGGGATCACTAGGAGAGCCCGAAGACGGCGTCTTGTGGCTGTCTTGGTTACCAAACCCGAATTGCTTCTTCTTTTAAGGATTCATAAACCTCCCCCTCCCAGTAAACAGTTTGGACAGATTAAATAAACGAATACAATAGCGGTTAAAATACTAAAAACAAAACTAACCATACAAAGAAAGAGAATATTGTCAATTCAAGGGCGGTCTCACGCGCAAGGAGTATATATACGAAAGCACTGACTGACCATTGCTGCTTGGGTCATAAATGGATACAAAGATAAAGTATATTATGCATTTCCTACCAGTCTGTGTAAGGTGCCTTAAACAATCTGACGTAAAGTCCTACATTTTTCTTAAGTCTGCAGAGCTGTTGTGTAGTTGGATGTTTTTTTTATCGCACAAGATATCCAAGTCTTATTTTATTTGACTGACTAGATTATAAGCCCATTTTAAAGAGTAATAAGATGGGCGCTTGGAGGGCTCCGGCAAGGGCACGGCGATGGCGAAAGGGGCCTGTGTGGGCCGAGAGAAGGCTTCCCGGCCCACCCCCCACCCGAGGCTGCCCGAGTCCTCCTAGCGCCCATTTTATTACTCTTTGAAATGGGCTTATAATCTAGAGCATCATCACACCCAGGTGCAACCGAAAACTATGCTGCAGAGAGGAAATCCAGAGCAGATACTTGAATGTCAACCTTAAAAGTGCTACTGGACTCAAGTTTTGTTGTGGTACTTCAGGTCAACATGGCTACCCAATTTGCTCTCAGTGGCTCACATGGCAAGAAGCAGACTGCTGTGTCCTTTTACAGCTTGATGTTTCTGTACAGCTTCTCTCCCACACCATAAATCCATCCTTTAAAGTTTGCCTGGAGTGTCTCACCTATTGAAGAAGAAAGCGACTGAAAGAAGCCACTTTGGCAGCCTCTGTGCCATCACCCCTGGAGAGCCTGCCTCATGGCTAGGGAATGAGCTGGCCTGCAGCTGCTAACTGTGGCAAGCTTTTTGGCTTCTCAGTTCTCTGTCATTCAATAACAAATATACGTTGAATTATACAACTATAAAATGAATGTCTCTCTTGATATTTTAATTTTGAGTATTTATATTTGCTGTAAGAAGAAATTGATTTGAAGGGGGTAGGGATGGAAGAAGCAGGCAAGTGAGATTCTGTGCCAAGACCATAAAAGCAGCTGTCTAAAGTATTCCCAGCGCACAATCCAGGAGCGCCAATCATGCTTGCTTGGATCCACCCTGATGTTTCTTGTGGAGAAATTGTTATTGAGTGATTGGAGGCTCGCCAGTTGAGGACACTCAAGAGAACTGGACTCAGGCTATAGAGAGATTCAGGCAAATTTAAATTAAACCTTTCCCCAGGCTTTCTAACCACCAGAACAGCTGCTAGCTCAAGATTGCTTTCCCTTATTAAAGAGAGTATGCTATACGACGCTGCGAGGCCGCTCCGGCGGCCGAGAGAAGGCTTCCCGGCCCACCCCCCAGCTGAGGCTCTCACCAGCCGCTCCGCCATTTTCCCTGAGCGAGTGAAGCAGGCAATGGGGCGGGATTGACACTCCGAGTTTTTATCCTGGACCGGTCCCGCCCTAACTCCTCCCCACTACCCCTTACTCTTTTATTCGGGCTGTGTACAAATTGTCATTTCACAGGGTTCCTCTCCCTGTACCTCCTTTAGCTCTAGTTCCAGATATTTCTGCTTGCTAGTAATAATTCTTGCCTCGTTGCTCTGTGTGGCCTTTCCCTCAGCAGGGGCAATCCCACCATTCGGGATTTTGCATTTAGGCTGCTGCTTGTTCAAACGCAGTTGGAATCGAGTATTTCCCCCTAGTGTAGTAGCCCATGACATTTCTATTCTGATTGTCCCAGGGTTATGTGAGTTGAGCTGCCCCACCTGAAAAAACGCCAGCCTTTCATCGGGGCTTTTCTCAGCTATCCACTAAGTCCTCCTCAAAGTGAGAGCCTGTTTGGTGTAGTGGTTAGGAGTGTGGACTTCTAATCTGGCATGCCGGGTTCGATTCTGCACTCCCCCAAATGCAGCCATCTGGGTGACTGATAAAACTGTTCTGACCGAGCAGTGATCAGGACTCTCTCAACCTCACCCACTCCACAGGGTGTCTGTTGTGGGGAGAGGAAAGGGAAGCTGCTTTGAGCCTACTTCAAGTAGAGAAAAGCGGCATATAAAAGCTGCTGCTGCTTCTTGCCATAGCATTTCTGTTCTCTAAACTTAGCCTGGGATACTCCAAATAAGCTGGAAAATTCTTACTATAACAGCGCCTTCTTATAAATGGATGTTGTCATAAATAGATGCCCCTGGGATTTAAACACATTTGAAATACTGGGTTGTTTTTGCATATAACTGTGATAAGTGTTTGTTTCCCATGGCTTGTATTTGGTACTCCCTTAGCATGTATGAGAGAGTTGAAAACTTCTGCCTTTCATGTATATGCACTGCAGAATGCTAGAGGAGAGAGTGTTTTGTTTAGCCATTTTCCTAGTCCAAATTTTGTGAGGCCTACAAATAAACTCAAATGCATCTGAGTTCTCATAACTGATACCATTCTGATGGCAGCTAATCAACTATACCCTCAAGAAAAGGAAACGGAAATTAATTTCCATTTTATCAGCACGAGATTTCTTAATGTAGCTATTAAACCAGTCAGAATGATTTGTCAGAATGATGGTCCTAAAACATATGGGATTTTCATGCTTTGGTTTGTCTACTCTGGTTCTGAATGAGAGATAATTTAAGTGTTTGTATTGGATTAACAAAACCTGGTAAAGAATTACCCGAAGAGGCTTTTTGCTGTGCAGATACTAGAACTCTGTGTGTTCATATTTCGTTTGCTAAAGATAGAAGGAGAAATGGGTTTTAACGCACTGCTTTTCCTTTCCAAACTGCTTCCAGTGAAGCGAAATTCCTCACTCAGGAACGTATTTCTGTGCAGTGATGGAGGACGCATATTACAGCTCTTTCGAGAGTACCGAATACACAGAATTAACTGCGGAATCGACAGGAAGTACGTGTTAGCCATTTCTGAAAAGATCAGTTTGTAACCATTTATGTGATGTGAGAAACTTCTTGTGGGAGACAGTTTGCTCTCCCTGGTCAGTTTCATGGAAAAGGGCATCTCCCTCATGGGTTTGTAACAGGCCAACCCAAGGCTAGCTGGCAGGTAGCTGCTTTAATATGGTGACCAGATTTTAACATTGGTAAAGTGGGACACCATTGACTGGGGGGGGGGTCTATATGGAGCAACAAAAATGGTCATAGAACGCAAAAATAGTATTGTAATATATATATATTTACTTGCAGCATAAGTACAATTTGCCAGGTGCCCCCAGGTGTCCCTTTAAAAGTGGGACAATCTGGTCACCTTATGGTTTAGTCTTAATGGCTAGGTTCTCATGGCAAGTGGGGCTATCTTACCATCTTGGGTGAACTAGGGACTGTAGCCCATGGAACCCTCATGTCTCATTTGCCCTTATGAAGAGGGAAGAAAAATAACTTAACAGACAGTTGCTTTTTTGGCATTGTAAACTCAGATCCCCCTTCAGTCTTTGCCACTGCCTTACCTCACTGCTATGGTAGAGGACAGGAAGGCCTGGAGGATCACTGTCCATGGGGTTGCGATGGGTCGGACACGACTTCGCAACCAACAACAACAACCACCTCACTGCTGGTTTGCTCCCCTCCCTGGACAGAGATATATCAAATTAATATAATTCCCCACCGAGCCTTTTCCAAGTAGTTTTTATTCTAGACATCCTCACCTTAGTAATGGGATTGTAAATACATTTCATAACAGCTCCGGAAGGATGACTGCAGATAATCCAGGTTTAGGAATAAAAAAATCTAATTTACATTTAATGTTACTTCCTCTTGTACCTTAGTGGAGCCATGGGACAACATTGGCGTCAGCAGCGAGAGCATAATTCCGAGTGCCAGCCAGTGCTCTGAGGATGATGTTCTTAAATGCACATTCCAGGCTTGTGATCCGGAAGAAGCAGGTAGAAAGTGTTTTCGTGCCACGTAGAGACATCCAGTCTTCAAATCTAGCAGGAGCAGAGATCTGTTTCCTAATTGGTTAGCATGAGCACAAGAAGTCTTTAGCATCACACTCTTTACCCCAATTCAGTGTTCTCAAATATTACCGGGTAAAAATAGCAGCAGTAACTATTTAATGACATTACGTCCTGCAAGAAAAGATAGATAAAAAAAAAAACGGCTAAGCTTTTATCAAGGGTCTGCTGCTCAGTGGTACAGCATTTTCTTTACAAGCAGAAGGTCCCAGATTCAGTCTGCGGCATCTTCCATTAAAATGATCAGGTAGTAGGTGAGATGAGGGGTCTCTTCCTAGAGAGCTGCTGCCAGTCAGAAAAGACAATGCTGAACTTGATAGACCAAATATTAGCCAGCTTCATGGGTCCATATGTTCAGTTATTCAATTGATGATAACCACTTCAAAGTTATTGTGGCAGAACAGCCTAGACCCTGCTCTGCTTAAATTCTCTGAGGCATCTAGGCACCAGTAGTCATCCTGAGTCTCCACCCAATGACATACCATGCTCTGAACCTTTGGAGGGGTTATCCTGCTCCTCCCCTTATGTACACTGCTACCAGATGGCCAATTTTATAATTACCCGACAAGCAGACTAGCAGTCCCAGATTTCCTTTTGTGTCGCCTATTAAAGACTCTAGTGTCCATGTCCTGTTACCCAATGATGGTTTACTGCAATTACAGGGAATTAGCACTTTAGCAACAGACTGCCTCTTTTCCCTTGATGCCTGTTTTGGAATGGTATAGTTGAATGGTGGAGGTCTATGTGGTGTGATGAGCAACTACCAGCATTATTTTGTTTTTGTTTTTTACAAAAGCAAATAAAATGGGAGAATGTCATTGTTTCAAGAGGTTTGAGTGCAATCGAATCCTCTTGGAACTGCTGCCACGGTGGTTCTTGCGCAGAAAAACACGATTCAAGCATTAATTGTCTCCAGCAGTTTGACACAGATGGTTTAATCCAAATTTCTTCTAGATAGGAGAAACAGGAACACAAATACTGAATAATGTAAACAAGAAATGAGAGAAAGATCCAGTTTTAAATAACTTTATGTCCTTGGATTTTACTGGCTACCTCTGACTTTGCTCACCTGTGTTCTGGTTATAGGAGTGGTGTCTGTTTTCCGAATCATTGAATACTTACAGGAGATGACAGGACAGAGTGATGAAGACTGTAGGTTTCAGTCTCTCTATAGAAGACTGGATCCAGAAGAGAGAGGCATTTTTGTTGAGTTTCCTACCTTCTGTCAAGCCATGAAGGAATGGATAGCCGAATGCCAAAAAGAGGGGTTTGTATTAACAAAAGTCATATGCGTTGGCTTACTAATTGTTTTGACATCCTTCTCTGTCCTTTCCCCTCAATCCTGGGCAGGGATCAAGAACAAACTGAGTAGTAACCGCTGGTCCCAGTAAATCAAAGAGTATCTCCCCCTGGACAGATTTGCACATCTACACTTGTGGTGTCGTTTAGAGACTCCACCTGGTTGCCTTGTTTCCCTACAAGCTATCATGGAGACAGTCAATAATCAATTACATTTTATTACAGTTTTGGGCTATGGCAACTCCGGGAATGGCCTTCTACATTATGACACTTCTGATAACAAGACGGAATAGGCACAGTGTGTTTACAGAGATCAGAGAGAATTCATGATGTAAGAACATTTAATAAATGAATAAAAACATGCAATACTCTTTCTCTACAGTTTGGATCATAGAGTTGGAAGGGGTCATACAGGCCATCTAGTCCGACCCCTGCTCAATGCAGGATCAGCCTAAAGCATCCTTAATTATCTGTCCAGCCACTACTTGCAGACTGCCAGTGAAGGGGAGCTCACCATCTCCTTAGGCAGTCGATTCCACGGCTGAACTACTCTGAATGTGACAATTTTGTTCTTGATATCTAGCTGATATCGTACAACACGTAGTTTATAACCATTACTGTGGGTCCTATCCTCTGCTGCCAACAGGAACCTTTCCCTGCCCTCCTCCAAGTGACTTAGAGAGCAATCATGTCTCCTCTCAACCTCCTCTTCTCCAGGCTGAACATTCCCAAGTCCCTCAGCCTTCACTCATGGGGCTTGGTCCTCAGAGGGTTTTTTACTCTTTAATTTGTACTTTTCAATATCATTAAGATTAGGGGGGCAACTTTCTGTGCATCGGAGGTAAGTCAATGTTTTTTCCCCAGCACAAAGTAGAGGAAAACAACTGTAAGAAAGAGCGTGACAAACAAAGAAAGATCATCCAATGTCGATTTACTTTCTCAGGCTGATAATAAGGCAGAAGAGATGGCTGTTAATCTGTGTCTTATATATGAGATTAGACAGTACCCAAGACGTTTATAGGCTATATCTACATGTTGCCATCTGGTCAATGCTTGTGCTGAAAAAAGAAAAAGGAGCAAATGAAGAAAGAGAGGACACTGTCCTTCGCTTTCTAAATATAGTGTGGTCAGTGATGCAGCCTCTTTTGGGACATGGTGCTGACTTTGCACAGATGGCTTCCTCTCTTGTGAGGAAACTTGTCACTGTTTAAAATGCAATCTATTTCCGGGTTGGTTTTTTTGGGGGGTGGGGCTGGAGGGGTGGGGAAGGGAAGCCCATGTAGAGAACTGCCAAATGGATAGCATTCTCCTTCCGAAGATATACATGTGTGTGCTGATTAGTAAATAAAGACATCAACAGCATGTTTTGATGTAATAATTATGAGAAAGTATGGGAGGATATTAAGAAAGATCTAATTTTATGGAATAAACTTAACCTCTCTTTGTTAGGAAGGGTTTCAGCTATAAAAATGAATGTGTTGCCAAGGATGATGTATTTATTTCAATCAATCCCGATAATAATTAAGAAAAATTGTTTTTTAAAATGGCAGAAAGATATTCAGAATTTTCCGGGTTGGGTTTTTTGGGGGTGGGGGCTGGGGGGGTGGGGAAGGGAAGCCCATGTAGAGAACTGCCAAATGGATAGCATTCTCCTACCGAAGATATACATGTGTGTGCTGATTAGTAAATAAAGACATCAACAGCATGTTTTGATGTAATAATTATGAGAAAGTAAAAGGTAAAGGTAAAGGTATCCCCTGTGCAAGCACCGAGTCATGTCTGACCCTTGGGGTGACGCCCTATAGCGTTTTCATGGCAGACTCAATACGGGGTGGTTTGCCAGTGCCTTCCCCAGTCATTACCGTTTACCCCCCAGCAAACTGGGTACTCATTTTACCGACCTCGGAAGGATGGAAGGCTGAGTCAACCTTGAGCCGGCTGCTGGGATTGAACTCCCAGCCTCATGGGCAAAGCTGTCAGACGGCTGCCTTACCACTCTGCGCCACAAGAGGCTCATTATGAGAAAGTATGGGAGGATATTAAGAAAGATCTAATTTTATGGAATAAACTTAACCTCTCTTTGTTAGGAAGGGTTTCAGCTATAAAAATGAATGTGTTGCCAAGGATGATGTATTTATTTCAATCAATCCCGATAATAATTAAGAAAATTTGTTTTTTAAAATGGCAGAAAGATATTCAGAATTTTCCGGGTTGGGTTTTTTGGGGGTGGGGGCTGGGGGGGGGTGGGGAAGGGAAGCCCATGTAGAGAACTGCCAAATGGATAGCATTCTCCTTCCGAAGATATACATGTGTGTGCTGATTAGTAAATAAAGACATCAACAGCATGTTTTGATGTCCTTGCAAAGCAGCTGGTCAGTCTTGGGCTGAAATCTCATGAAAAGAGCTGGATGGTCAGAACGTGCTCTTAAATTAGCCCTCCTGGATGGCCATCAATCAATACAGTCAGAGCCTGACACAAGTTTACTTAAAGCTGCCTTTCTGTTTTTCACACGCGCATACCGACAGCAAAAGGGAGTCAGAAAGCGGCAGGTGTGATTTCACAATTTCACTTTTTTGAACAGAAAGTCCTGATGGGTTAGAAGCATTTATGGGGGCTGGCCAGGGAAAGTTTGTAAGTTCCAGCCTTTGAGGACCCAAACACATGTGACACGAGAGGAATCTGTAAATAGACATTTCTGGAGTTTTAAAAAGAGAAATAGCAGTCTGGCCTGAAGGGCATTGATTCAGATCAGGGACTCCCTTTCTAGAAAGCTGTTGTATTTCTTTTCTGTTTCCTAGAAGATCTTTGTGGGCTAGTCTCTGTGTACGAGAAGAGGCTGCCTGTAGTATCTGCAGAAAAGAGTTTCCAACCTCCAGGAGGAAAAATGGATGAACTGGGAGGGGTGGGTCCCAGTGAAGAGACAAATATAGTACAGAAGCACTGGGAAACCAATATGGCAATAAAAAATATCCAAACTGGACTTATATTGAGTCGTCTCTCTTCAGTTTCAGTTATTCTTTAATCCTTTTTCATACAAGTCCCGACGTGTTTCGCCTACGCCTTTTTCAAGGGACAATGTTTTTTATATCTAAGGACCATCTTCAACTTATTAAGAAATCTCTTGACAGAGTTTGAGGTCATACAATAGCTCAGCTTAGCTTGTGGCGTTTCAGACGCCTATTAACCTCCAGGAGGGACCTGTTTTGCAAAGACACCAAAACAGGGCGATCTCCCAACATCTCATCTCCTGGCAATTAAGATTAATTTATAAGATCAATTTATTTAGATCAAAAGGCAAGAACTATAGTAAATAGTGATTTATCAGAAGAATTTAGAATATATAGAAGGACGGGGAGGCAAGGGTGTCCACTCTCGCCCCTACTTTTTATATTAGTTCTTGAGGTATTATGTAATAAAGTTAAATCTGAACAAGGGATTAAGGGCACTAAAATTGGTCAGCAGGAATATAAATTGAGAGCATTTGCTGATGACGTGGTCTTCTTCTTAGAGGATCCTCTAAACTAGCGATCCCCGACCTGTGGGCTGCGGACCACGTGTGGTCCTTTGACTAATTGGAGGTGGGCCCCGAAGGACACCTCCCCCCCCCCCGGCCCTTTACAACACACTTCGGGTGTCATTGTTTCCCATCACTCCCAGATGGGACTATCTCATTGCAGAGAAACAAGCTCAGGGTTCCCACTGATTTGTCATTGTCAGGAGTTAAAATTTCCATGAAAATAAAATGTTCCTTATGTTCATTGTTGTGGCGTGTCTGTATCTTATTTTAAAGGGATGTTTAAACATTACCTTAGCGATCAGAGAGCGCTAGGGCAGTGGTTGAGAGTAGAGGAGTAAACTACCCCCCCCCCACCGGGCCTCAGTAAAAGGCGTTGAGTGGTCCCCGGTGATAAAAAGGTTGGGGACCACTGGTGGTACTTAACGCCGTCAAAATTGGCAAAATGGTCTCAGGATTCTGACAAGAGATGTTGGAAATGTAAGATAAATGAAGGCCACTTTTCCCATATGTGGTGGAGCTGCCCAGGGATGGTTAAATTTTGGAATAAAATATATGTAGAACTTAAGAACATGCTGGGTGTTAACTATTAGTAACTGTTAAAATTACTAATAAAGTAAAAAAAAAAGAGAGATTGAAAGTCTCTAAAGAGACTTATTAAAGTTATGTTTCTTAAAACAATTAAGATTAACTCGCCTGGAGAAAAAGGCTGCTCCAGGTGTTTCCCTACCTAAGAGCTGGCAACCCTACGGGCAGCACAATATTCAAGGAAGCAGGTACCAGAGTTGTTTAAAGGGGAATGGACAAATTGATGAAGATGGTTGCGGTGTCTAGTGAGCATTCTCACAGAATAGTGTGCAGAAATCTCTGATTTCCTACTTTTTCCATATCCTTTTTTCCCCTAACAAAAGAGAGGAGGGGACAGATGTGACGAGCAGCATCACAGATTTGCAGCAGGGGAACAAGCAGCTAGCCATGCAAAATGCCAAGCTGCAAAGGACAATCGAGACGGCAGAAGAGCTCAATTTGCGACTTTCTGAGGAGATTGCTGACCTGAAAGGAAAGCTGAGAGGGTACGTCAAAACAGACTGACTGGCTGACTAATAATTAGGACTGATCCAAGGAGGTAGAGGGTTCGGAAATACATGGAGGTTTTGGGGTAGAGCCTGAGGAAGGGGAGAGAATGTGGGGTACAGTGACATAAAGTTTATCTTCCAAAGCAGCCATTTTTTTTCCAGGGAAACTGATTTTTGTTGACTGGAGATCAGTTGCAATCCCAGGAGATCTCCAGATGCCACCTGGAGGTTGGCACTCCTAGGCCAGAGGGTTTAGTAAAAAAGAAGATATGAGATTATGTAATATTGAGAGCTGAGTTGAAGGAGGTCCATGTAATCCAATAAGAGGCTCCTTTGTATTTTCTGTTCTCCCCTTGTTTCAGGTCTGTTCCCACCCCCCTATAATGCCTTCTAATCAATGTACTGAAGCCAAGGTTTCTTGTCCATGGATGGTGGGAGCCTTCGTCCAGTGTAACAGGTTTCTCTTACCAGAGGAAGGCTCCTCATGCTAGGTGAAGACCCCATTATTAGCAGAATGGAAACTGTGGAGGCAACCTATATTTTCCAGCCTGGACTGTGCTTCTTTCCTCTTAACACCGACACTCTTTGTTTGCATACCTGTAAACCCAGCAAAGTTTGAAATGTGAGCATTTTAAGTAAATATCTATTTGCCCTTTATTACAGCAATCAGCAAGCCCTAGAACAAGCTAGAGCAATGGCAGATGAATTAGAAGACATGAAGTTTTTCTCCAGAAGTTTGGAAGAGGAGAATAGAAAACTTCACATGCAGGAAAGGCAGCTGGTCAGTACTTCCTGATATTCACTTGCGGAGGTTATCCATAAACATGTAGGTGTAGGTGCATTTGTCGTAATTTGCAGTAGGTTACTGAAATCACAACTTTGGGGGGATTAGAGAGTGTAGATTCCTAGTTACTGTGAAACTGTGGGCAGGCTCCTGTTTATTGCAGCCGTTTTGTGTAAATACATCTGAAAATGTCTGAAAATGTGTGGTGTAAATATATTATCCATGTGGCTTCTTGTGAACTATCTCTGAATTTGTGGTACTTGCTGTTCATGGGACAAGAGGTCTATAATTGATGACCCATTTTTCACAAGTTCCCATATGTATGCAGACTCCTGAACCACTCCTGGGTGCTGTAAAATGTGATGTCAGAACTCAATGTCCTTTTTTTAAAAAAAATGAACGAACTAAGACATTTCCCCTTCAAACTTTAGGAAAAAGAACAGCATTGCCTTTTGAGTCAAGCAGATAAACTGTTCGACGAGGTAAGCAGGGCAAAAAGGACCCCAATTGCCAGGCCAGTGTTTGAAGAGCACGACCCAAACAAATTTCTTTTTATAAAGGGGATATCGGGCTCCGGGAAGGACCTTGTTTCTTCTACAGTTGTAGCTTCTGGTCACCAAATGTAGAGCCAAATGGTGGGGAATAGTTGACCCGTGACCAACGGTAGGAAACGACATGGGACGAATGTACGTGTCTGTTTCTCTTAAGTATGCATAAGGCGGAAACCCACCAAAGTGGATAGTTGATGTTCTCAGTTTCCACATTCAGCTGGAGAAAAAGCCCAACCGAAAAATTATCAATATAGTTGATTCAGCACGAGATGACCGTGTACAAATTCTGGTGTGTTTTTTCTACAGAACCAGATGTTGCTTCAGGAAAAAGAAAACTTTAAGGATCAAATCAGACAGCTGAGCACAGAGAAAGCCGAAATGCAGGTACGGGAGACCTGATGAGCCTATGCAGCATTGTTAACATGTTTAGTTTGGCTGATAAACTCTGTTCTTATCATTTATGTTATGACTTGTTGTGTTTCTTTCTTGCAGAGACAACTCTCTGAGTGTGAAGAGCTTATCTCTTGCAAAAATGCAGACCTTGACAAGGTGAGCTGCATCTAACAAATAACACCAACCTGAAAATTAGAAGTGAAACCAAACTGAAAGGGTTAACTCTCTTTGACCTGTGTAAATTCATTGCCTTAATTGGGCTTAAAAGAGTACACCTCTGGGTAAGGTCATGCTGATGGAGCCGAGAGCTCTGGCCTGTGGGGTTCAGTGATGTTGGGGTACCTGGGGCAGCAGTATAATCTCCCGCTACTCTCTACCAGGAGGCACACTGCAGAGAAGAATTCTGTTTCGTGTGAAAGCTCGCTACTTTATCGGTTTAATCAGGACTTACACTTGGGTCTCATGGCCAAGTCCCATGCCCACCAGACAGCCTCTGCTGACCCAGAGCTCACTTCCTCTTCTCCTAGTGCTTCCATTAGACCTCGCTGAAAACCATGATCTTAGATAAACGGAAGTGCAAATGGAAGTGAGTCTCGTAGCTTGTCCTGGCGGGATTTGTTCATTTGCAGGTGTGTATTAACAGGGCACACCTGCCTTCATGGATCACTAGGTGTCACTGCAGCCTCATAGCTAGGCATAAGTCGGTGACAAGAAGCCATTTTTAAAATAAATGGTAAGATCGCCTCAAGTGGGTAGCCGTGTTGGTCTGGAGCAGCACAACAAAACAAAGCCAGAGGCTTCCGGTGGAACTTCCGCTCCAGCTGGCTGGCTCCGTATCAACGGAGCTTCTTCGTGTTAGAGAATGCAGGTAAAAACTCTTTAACCTGCAAATTAGAATTCTCCAGTACAAAGGAGAAGCGACGGGGGAGCTCCAGTGCCTGATAAAGGTGAAAGCTGTGAAGGAGAAACAGTCGTAGTGACTGTAACCCGAGAGCAGCATTTCATCCCGGCAGGAGAAAAAGAACTCCCTATCAACATGAAAGACCCTGAGGGGACTGAGGCTGGAGCGACCTTTCATTTCCTAAAACTAGGTGATTAAACAATTGAAATGTAAAGTGGAGGCTGTATTGTTGAAGAATCCTTCTGACTCATCTGAGCTAGATTCTTATTTCCCGAAGGCTGATTGAAACACCCCACCCCTCATTAAGACGCTGAAGGAGAAACTGAAGAGGGGAAGGGAAAGCTGATGTATAAAGTCACAGACGGTACAGAAGATTTTTGTTGTTGCCTTATTAACTTTTGAATAGTGTTACTACTTATCTAAAAGGAATAATGACTCCCAGGGAAAAAAAGGAGGTACAAATGCAGTTTGCTGTCCCCACGCCAGATAAAGTGAATATGCAGGAGATGATGATAAAATTAACACAAATGACTGAGACTTTAAATGACATGAATAGAAAAGTAAATAAAATTGATGAAGATTTAAGCAATATTAAACAGGAGACAGCAAAGATTTCAAAGCTGGAACATGGCATATCTCAACTAGTAGAGGACTTTAAAATTGTCAATGAAAAACTGGAAAGTCTAGAAGATAGGATGGAAAGCCTGGAAAATGAGAAGGAGAGAGAAAATCAAGAAAGAATGTGGATAGAAGTGAAACAAAAGGAAAGACTTTTAAGACTGCGTTCACTGCAAGAGCTGGAAGGAGAAGATACACATAGAAGAGTAGTTAATATTTTGTGTGAGATGTTGGAGAAAAATGAGGGAGTAATGAATTTGGAGGTGGATGAAATTTTTCGTGTAAACTCAAAATATGCTAAAGAAAGAAATCTGCCAAGAGACATTCTTATAAGTTTTGTTAAGAAATCTATACGGGATGCTGTACTTCATGCACATTATGAGAAAAGGTTCCAAGTGGATGGGAAGGAAATTATTTTGTTGAAGGAAATGCCACCAAAGATTTTGAAATTGAGAAAGGAATACAGTTTTATAACTGAAGTGTTGAAAAAAAAATAGGATATATTTTAAATGGGAAATACCAGAAGGTATTTCATTCCAATTTAAAAGCAGGGAAGTTAAGATCAAAGACAAACAGAAAGCAAGAGAATTCCTAAAGAAACATAAAAAAGAGCTGAATTAAAATATTGGTCTGTTTGTAACAAAGCAAAACTAACTTACTTATGTTGTGTAATAAAGATATGAATATAATAACTTGGAATGTGAATGGTTTAAATGACCCCAAAAAACGTAAAAAAGTGTTCCAATTTTTGAAAAGGGGGAATTTCCAAATAATCTGCTTACAGGAAACACATATAAAGGAATCGGTTAAAAAATATTTAGTTATTATGAATTTGGGTTTAGATTTTGTGTCAGCAATGAAAAAGGAAAAGAAAAATGGTATTGTGTTATATGTTAAGGAACAATTGAAACCATGTTTAATAAAATCTGATAAAGATGGAAGATATATAATGTTAGAAATGGAAATAAATGGCATCAAAACATTGGTGGTAGGGACATATGCTCCAAATGAAGGTAAAAGTACATTTTTTGAGAATTTGGCCTGTGAAATGTCAAATTTATTATACTCTAGTGTTATTTTAATGGGGGACTTAAATGTGGTAACTGAACCTAAATTAGATAAGAGATTAAGTAACGGGAATACTGGAAGAGAACGAGGGAAGTTACCATTGAGTTTCTTTGATTTGGTTGATAATTGGGGATTGGTGGATGTGTGGAGGAATAATAATAGAACTATGCAAGACTTTACCTTTTTTTCTGAGAGACATAGTTCATGGTCCAGATTGGATATGATTTGGGTTACAAAAGATATTGTTTTAGATGTAAGAAAAATTGAGATACTACCAGGATTAATATCAGATCATAGACCTGTACTAATGAGCTTGAAGTCCAAGAGAAGGAAAAGTAATCAAAGATGGCGAATGATGGATAGTCTACTATTACATGAAGAAGTTGTGAAAGATTGTAAAGAGAAACTAAAAGACTTCTTTGAATTAAATATGCAGGAGGATATTAAAATGAAAACGGTGTGGGATACAAGTAAAGCCTACATGAGGGGGCTATTGATATCCCACAGCTGTAAATTAAAAAAAATTAAAGATCAAGAAAGGCAGAAACTAGAAGAGGCAATAAAAAACAAGGAAAAAATGTTGTTGGAAAAACCAAAATATAAAAATACTCTACAACAATTAAAGCTATTAAGAAAACAACTGGAACTCTTAGAGGTGGCCAGATTAGGTGAACAGTTAAACAAAGTAAAACAACAACATTTTGAACTGGGAAATAAACCAGGCAGATGGCTCGCTTGGAAATTAAAGAAGAAACAACAAAATAAATTGATTACAGCACTAAAGAAAGATGGGAATATATTACTGGAGGAAGAAAAAATTAAACAAGGTTTTTTTGAATTTTATTTAAAATTATATGAGAAGCAGGACATCTCTAGGGAGAAAAGAGAGAAATACTTAGAAAAACAGAATATTTTGAAATTGGACTCAGAACAGTTAGAATTATTAAATCAGCCTATAAGCTCAGAGGAAATTATAAACACAATTGACAATCTAAAAGATGGTAAAGCTCCGGGACCTGATGGGTTATCAAGTGCATATTATAAGGTTTTTAAAGAAGAAATATTAATAGCTTTAAAGGAGACAATGAACAAGATTATAATTGATGGCATCCCAGATTCCTGGAAAGAGGCACATATTACGGTTATACCTAAACTGGAGACAAATGAGGTGCAAAATTTTAGGCCTATTTCTTTAGTAAATATAGATTATAAAATCTTTACGAATATACTGGCTAATCGGCTGAAAGGGATACTGGTTAAGATAATACATGAAGACCAGGCGGGTTTTCTGCCCGGTAGACAAGTTAGAAATAATATAAGGATAATACTAAATGTTATCGAATATTACCAACTGAGACCGGATAAACAACTGGCGTTATTCTTTATCGATATGGAAAAAGCTTTTGATTCTGTTGATTGGAGTTTTTTATTTAGCTTACTCGAAAGGATGGAATGTGGTGGAACATTTATAAATTGGATAAGGGAGATTTATAAAGAACAGTGGGCAAAAGTAATAGTAAATGGTGAGCTTACAGAGAAATTTAATATTCAGAAGGGAACACGGCAAGGTTGCCCACTCTCACCCTTACTTTTTATCATGGCTCTAGAAGTCTTTAATCAAGACATAAGAGAAGACAAAAATATTACAGGTCTGAAAATTAAACAACAGACCTTTAAATTGAGGGCTTATGCAGATTTGATATTGATTTTGGAGGATCCTTTAGATTGTATAGATGTGGTATTAGGTAAGCTTAAAGATTTCGAAGAGGTAACTGGTTTAAAAATAAATAAAACCAAATCAAAAATAATTGTGAAAAATATGGATAAGGAGAGTCAGAAAGATTTAGAAGGGAAAACAGGATGCCAAATAGTTAAAACTTATAAATATTTAGGTATCAATATTGCTAGCACAAACTTGAATCTATTCCAGGATAATTATGAGAAACTATGGATAGAGGTCAAAAAAGATTTTAAAAAATGGGAGACTCTCAATTTATCTTTTATGGGTAGAATATCCGCCATAAAGATGAATATCTTGCCAAAAATTTTGTATTTGTATCAGAATATTCCAATTATTAAATCGGATAAGCCATTCAGAATTTGGCAGAGGGATTTGGCAAGTTTTGTTTGGAGAGGGAGAAAACCTAGAATAAAAATGAAAATTCTTTGTGATGCTAAAAAGAGGGGAGGACAGGCATTACCAAATTTAAGGATGTATTTTGATGCATGTAGTCTGGTTTGGATAAAGGAATGGATAGTTTTAAGAGATCAGAGATTATTAACATTAGAAGGTGCAGGCTTGAGGTTTGGTTGGCACGCATACTTATGGTACGAAAAAGAGAAAGCAAATAAACAATTTTTACATCATGTTATAAGATTTGCTTTATTTAAGGTTTGGAATAAGTATAAAAGAAAATTATATTCTAAAATTCCTTTATGGCTGTCACCACAGGAAGCTCTGTTCAGAGGGCAAGTAACACCAGAAACTAAATGGTTAAATTATAAGGATATAATTGAGACTTTTACTCAAGAAGGAATAACACAGTTTAGAATTAAATCTCACGAGAAATTAGCGCAAGAATATAAATATGTAGATTGGTGGCTATATAGACAGATTAAGGATAGATATGAAAGGGATAGGAAGCTATGGGAATTTGAAGTAGAAAAATCACAATTAGAGTTATATTTATGCAAAGATGATAATCATTTAATCAAGAAGATGTATGAATTATGTTTATTACTGTACACGGAAGATGAGGTGGTCAAAGATTTTATGATTGTTTGGGCAAGGAATCTTGGTCACAACATTCCATTGGAAACCTGGCAAAAAATGTGGAGTAAAGATCTGAAATTTACGAACAGTTATTATATTAAGGAAAACTATTATAAAATGCATTACTGTTGGTACATGACTCCGCACAAATTATCAAAAATGAATAAAAGCCTACCGGACAAATGTTGGAAATGCGGGGAAGTGAGAGGGACAATGTTCCATATGTGGTGGACATGCAAAAGAGCAAGACACTTTTGGCAGGATATCCACAAAGAAATCTCAAAAATCTTTAAGGACTCCATAGCTTTAAATCCTGAAGCTTATCTTTTAGGTTTTCTGATAAATGAAAAAGATAAAAAATATGGAGAATTATTTAGATATTTGACAACAGCGGCAAGGATAGTCTGGGCAAAAAAATGGAAGTTAAAAGAGACGCCCACCATATTTGATTGGCAATTGAAAACATTGGAAATTGCTCAGATGGCAAAATTGACAACTTATGTCGAAGATAAACTAATAACAGACTTTAAGACAAAATGGAACTCATGGATAGAGTATATTAGAAAAAAGTATAGTTGTGGATTTATGACTATTGGTTACGATTTATAATTATTAAGGGGAAATGAGAATGGATTGAAATTTTGCACAGGAGAATTAATGTTTTTTTCTTGTAAATTCTTTAACAAATACAGTTGGAAGTTATTGTTTATAAATGTAGTATAGTCTATTGGTGTGTAACTTTGGAGATGGCTAAACGTATTTTTCTTGTAATGGATTGTAAATAAAATTTGAAATTATTAAAAACAAAAAAACAAAAAAAAAAGCCAGAGTCCAGTGGCCCCTTGAAGACCAATAAAGATTTATTCAAGGCGTGAGCTTTCGAGTGACAATCTGAGGAATCTTGCACCCAAAAGCTCACGCCTTGAATAAATCTTTGTTGGTCTTCAAGGGGCCACTGGACTCTGGCTTTGTTGTGTTGTAAGATCGCAATTGGCTTTAAGGCGAGGTTGTCATAATCTTCTACTGACTGCTACGATTATCTTTGGCTTTCCCAGAAAGAGAAACAAGTGGAAGAGTTGACAGTGACACTAGACGAATACCAAATGATGGTTCAGGTAACATTGGCCTTATTTGGGACCTTGGCCTTATTTGGGACCTTCGGGGAGCCTACCCAGAGTGGTTTATCTGTAATATATTGTATAATATGCATTTAATTTAGTGTGGGATGTAGAAATACATGTGAACCCTCAACTGTCCTATCTTTGGGTAGGAGGGAGTCCTGTCCAAGAAAGAGAGCTGTTAGGTCGGGCGGCAGGAGGTATATCGAAGCAAAAAGCTTCTAACACAATCCTACTGTTTCCACACATAAAACTCTGGGAATTCTCACAATTAAACCTGGCATCCCTAGAAAACTAGACTTCCCAAGCTTTAGTAGGCAAGCATCGACACCTGAAGTGTTTGATGGCCTGTGGTTCTGTCTAGGTAGCCACAGTAGCAGTTGAACAGGCGTACCAAGTTTTCTTTGTGACATTTGTACAGGAATTGAAATCGGACGTCTGCAGGCTTCAAGAGCAGCAGGGCGATTCCTATGAAGGAGAAGAAGCGTAAGTATTTCTAAATATATGCTCCCCCCCCTGCCCAGCCCATACCTGGGGTTCCCACCCTATTTGCCCCCATCTTGAGCCAGACCACATAGTAGAAGATAGTAAATTCCGCATCCCAGATCTGGAACGCTCCTCTCCTGTATTGTAGGGGGTCACACCAAAATAAATGTTTCCTTCCTGTAAATGCTATGTCTGATCTCTGTTCAATGCAGGCTGCTGAGAGGTTCCCCCGAAAATGAGAATGCCTACCATGCACTGGTTCCATTCCAGCCCCTCTCTGTGGAGATTGAAGAATCCCAACAAGTAAGAAGATGACCCATGTTAACATTGGTGTAGTGAATATCCAGTGTTGGCCCTTGATAGTTCCACAATCAGCCCTTGCAAACTCTACCTGGAAGGGGAACAGCATTTTCTCGGGGACGACCCCTTGCCGTTTTGGTCCTGGGAAGCAGTGCTCTCTCTGCCATAGAAACGCTACCTTGAGGGAAGACACTCAAACCACCGACCATATTGATCGAGCCCTGAGCTGATAGGACCTTGCTTGTTCAGCAGGAGGAGGGTGAAGAAGGCGGTCTGCCTAACCCTTTTGATGGGATGCCGTCACCTATGGTGACAGGTAGTGAAGAAGACAGCACTGACACGGAAGAAGAGGTGAGTGCGGCCATTACAAATGGAACACAGAGACCTTTTTTCCTGGTCCCTTTTGTTCTGGGAAGAGGGGCACCCATGATAGGATTTCCTGACCTGCTTTTTAAACTGTTTTTTTTAAGTACTTGTTTCCATTTGAGTGTTGAATTCAGGATGCCGTTATGAAAAAAGTGCTGAAACTTCAAGCCTCCCTTCTTGATTTGGAATGATGCAGAGTACCAAGAATACGAACGGACTACTCTCCGTCCCTAACACAGATAGCTCATCGACAGGGCTGATTTCCCCCCAGATACCTCTCTGTCCTTCACTCCTAATCTAATCATATTGCTGCTGTCATTTGGCCTCTGAAATCATCCACTCCGATGGGACGGACTCTCCATCGGATATAATGGAGGGATGGGTGGGGGCACCCTCTTCAGGAGCCCCTAGAAGTGGGCCCCTTGGGCCAATCATTTCAGAATTTGGAGGGGAGCCAGGGAAGAGCTACCCTGAAAGTTTGGAGGTTATAACTTAAACCCCCATCCCCCCCAGGCCCTGGGAAAGGGGGAAAAGCTGAAATTCCCCTTATAGTCAACGGCACCATTGACTTCAATGGGTGCCAAAGCCAAATCAGCCGAATTGGGCCCTTAGTGCCCAAGCCTATTTTCAAGTGCTTTGCTCAAATCTTAAAAGAAAGATGAGACTCTTACAGCTTTCAGTGAAACTTGCTCCAAAGCAAGGGGCATAAGAGAAAATCTTTCCGAAGGTTTCGAAACAGCAGTTCAGTGATGTTCAGAAAACGCATGACACTTCCTAGTGCCTGACCCTTTTCACCTATAGGAATTACATATAAACACTTCTCGTTGCTTTCTGACGTTGCACTGTACTTTCAGGACAGAGAAGATGAAACTGGCTTGGGTGAATTGAATTATACCCTCCAGAACAATTTTCAAATATTTGATCCTTCCTGAGGTGCTGAGTGACTCATATCTTCCTGGTGGCAATCATGTCCTCTGAAACGCCGCCGGCTCATGCCCCTTTTGCCACAGACTGCCTTGCCTATGCACAGCATTCAAAATGTCACGGGTCCTTCCTCCTTTCTCATTCCAACGTCAGAGTTGCCTGATATCTTGACTATTTCGTCAGTTCACGTAAATGGGCTCTGATCCACAAAAGCTTGTACTGGGAATACTCTTTAGGGTGCCACAAGACTCCTGCTTCTTTTGTCTTTGACACCAATAACTTCTGCTTATACATTCCCACTGTCATGATGGTCAGTTCACATTCTGGGGAAGAGGGGCTTGCCCTCGGAAGCGCACGCCTTGTGAGATCATAAATACAGAACGTCTTGATCTGACATTTCTGTTCTATATAGCCCACCATCTCTTCCCCCCATCATCTGTTCTCACCGTTCCATTTAGACTAATGGAATCTCCTCAATGAGATCTGTACTATTGTATTTGTTAATTACCCCTTTCCTGGGTAAGAGCTGTTTTTCCCATCTGCACGGACGTAGAGAGGGGGTTATGTGCCTTGCAT
The DNA here is from genome assembly GCF_049243985.1 of Paroedura picta. Classification (NCBI taxonomy): domain Eukaryota; kingdom Metazoa; phylum Chordata; class Lepidosauria; order Squamata; family Gekkonidae; genus Paroedura; species Paroedura picta. The sequence goes on along the minus strand of NC_135383.1, from coordinate 25,308,354 downwards.
AGAGATAATTAGTTTTCTAAGGCTGGGTGGGGGGGGGGAGAAAAGACCAAATGGATGGGGGGAGGACTCTTCCTTTTGGATACCTAGCACCATTTATGTAGCTATCGCAATTATGAGCCATGCAGTATCAACTGCAAATGGAGCTTGCTTACCGTAACTGCCACCTGACCCCATCATCCCATCATGTCTTTGATTAGACTGGAGTTGAGTTAAAAGACCCCCCCCCCCTCCTGTCCTGGTTTTTCTTTTCTTTTTTTTTTTTTGAATGGCTCACCAAGTAGAGAAAGGCAACCATGTGGACATGTATCGCAGGCTCAATGAGACACATTGTGGCCAGCCTCCCCAGTTTCTAGCTTACGGGGCCTTTGGTGCGACAGACCATGGCTGACGCTTGCCCCTTCGATGTGGTGGGCAGCCTTATTGAAGAGCTACTGTGGGGTGAAGCAACTGGGGTTGTTTTTAAAGAGGAAAAAGGGCCAGTTTATAGAAAAATAAAGGAGTAGACTGGACTATTCTGCTGGGGGGGGGGAAATCATTGGGCAGAGAGAAGATGACTGCAAGGGAGAAGCGTTTAGCGCAGCGTTTTCAGCTATATGCTATGTTCCCCGTATGCAGAGTGTGTTTCTTCCCTTTGGGGAGCATGTTGGGACGTGATGCTTCTCTCCTTTGAAGTGCCACAGTCCAAGAGAAGCATGGCCATTAATGAAAACGTTGCAAAAAGTAAGATAAATAAATATCCCTACAACGGACGAGAAACACTGCAGCCCCTCTTTGGATTTTGGGGCCCGAGCACAGTTGTTTGGGGGCAGGAGCAGGACAAACAGAACAAAGGCCAAAGATGAAGTGGGAATAAAGTTCTGAGTAGCTGGAAGAAGTAGAATATGAAGTGAAGCTCTTCCTAAATGTATTTTAAGTTGTTCTCTTTGAAGGGCAGGAGAGAAAAATTGTTAGACGTGGTGATCCAAGAGGCTTTTCTTTTCTGAACCCCTTGCCCACTGGTTTCATTAGCATTCTCAAAAATAATTTGGTTTTGCCCACATAGTTAAACAAGCAGGACCCCTGACTTATTGTCGTAGGTACTAAAGGTAAAGGTAAAGGTATCCCCTGTGCAAGCACCGAGTCATGTCTGACCCTTGGGGTGACGCCCTCCAGCGTTTTCTTGGCAGACTCAATACGGGGTGGTTTGCCAGTGCCTTCCCCAGTCATGACCGTTTACCCCCCAGCAAGCTGGGTACTCATTTTACCGACCTCGGAAGGATGGAAGGCTGAGTCAACCTTGAGCCGGCTGCTGGGATCGAACTCCCAGCCTCATGGGCAAAGCTTTCAGACGGCTGCCTTACCACTCTGCGCCACAAGAGGCTCTTGTCATAGGTACTATATATGTTGTAAGAGACCATCTTATATGCAATTGTTGTGGGTCGAGCAGTCATAATTTAATGCCTGGTGACCGAAATGGGCTAGTTAGGGTAGCAGGAGTTTATTCTCTGTCAGATTGCTTTGCCCGCCTCTGCAGAACCCTTGCACAGGGAAATCAGCTGCAAAACCCCATCGGAAGTGGTTTATCCAAACGTCCGCAGAATGCTGAAAAACTAAAGTAACAGTTCGAAGGTTATCAAGGGATTCAGGAGCATGCCAAAAATGCCCTCAAAAGTTGTCGGGTGTTTTCAGATGGCGAAGGCATCACAAGGTTTAAATGAAAGGGGTAACAGATTTGTGTAACTTGCGTTAAAGCACCTTCATTGCATCAATGTTTTCCCCCCAAAGGATGAATGGAGAGAAATAACTGAAGTCACCGAGATAATAGAAGTCACACAAGTCTCAACAGAATTGTAAGTCTCCACGTTAGTCAGATAATACTACGGGTGCCAGGCCCCTCCTGGCCATTGGTAGGGGATGGGGGGGGGGAACGACTGGGGTTGCCAGATTCCTATCAGAAAACTCCAGAAGATCTGGAGATGGGAGTCTGAGGAGGACAGAGACTTCAGTGGGGTACAACGCCACAGAATACATCCTCCGAAGCATCCATTTTCTCCAAAGGAACTGATCCTTTGGAGAAAGTCTGGAGATGAGCTGTCACTCCAGGGGGTCCCTAGGCCTAACCGTGAGGCTAGCGTCCCTAATCCATAAGGGTGGTCCTTCTGTACTTGGGGGACGAGTCCCAAATCCAGAAACTGCAGCATACATCTGATCAAAAGTACTTGTGGTAGTCCAGGGGAAGGCAGGAGGGAAATGCTTTGATCCTAATTATGAGAAAATAGCTGTGCTTTTTTACCTGCAGCCTATCAGTTTAGTGCTCTGCCCAGTTACCCCTGCGGCTGATTCCCAACACAGATTTTTCTCTATGTGGAATACAGCCCCCCCCCCCCCCCCCGCTTTAAATCCCGACTCAGCTTTTTCCTTTAAGCTAGATAGGAGAAAACCCCCCACTTTTGATCCAGCTGAGCAGAATCACTGCTGAGCAGGGCCTCCATGTGGATGTTCCTTCTGCAGGCATTACAAGCAAGGGGACAGTGTCAGACTTTGCATTCCCTTCCCCTTTTTGGCCCCGTAAAGGTCTCTCCCTCCCTCCCTCTTTTCCAAGTTGAGGTGTGCCCTATTGCCCCCATGGTGAGAACCGCGATCTTATTAGCACCCCAAAGCATTCCAGTTTCCAAAATATGTGAGTTTCTGTTCCAGCTGGTATGAAGCAGTACCCAGTGATGAGCCTGACTGGAAGAAGCCAGGCAACAAATGGTGTGCAAGTCTCTTAGACTGGTAAGCAACCTCCACAAATGCTTGTGTCAGATTGTGGCAAGAACACTGAGTATGTCTCACTGCTGTTCAGCACAGCACTTCTGCATAGTCAGCTGCTGGGTCAGACCCATAAGTGGGTCACACCAGTTGCAGCACTCTTGAGAGCTCGACACAAACAAAATAGGAAGAGGTGGGAAAAGAAGATGGGCACAGGCAGTAAAGTGCAAAAATAGTTGTCCAGAGCAGGCATTTCAGCAGTGCTAGTCTGATGAGCCTAGTAGGAGCTCTTTAATTCTTGTCTTTCTGCTTCTCTCTAAGAAGAATCCATAAAGTATTTTAGGTGTTGTTTGCTCAAGTTGAAGAGAAAAGTCTGAAACCCTAAACGCAATTCAAGGCATTTTCTTCCATATTTCTGGCTGTGACCTATAGGAACTAACCATAAACGAGAGAACTTTGAGCACAAGCCATGGGTTGGATCCAATAGAGAACATCTCCTTCCTCTAGAGCAGGCTCTCTCAACTGTTTTTCCATTGAGAAACCCCTGAAATATTATTCAGGCTTCAAGAAACCCCAAAAGTGGCACAATCATGTAGAATATGGTCGGGAAGCAGAACTGTGGGCGCCTGATTTATTTAAAATCTGTAATTCCTTCTATTAGCCATTCCACAGTTTCTCCAGTAGCTTTTTATGTTTGACTTTTGCCTTCTCTTTCCCTTTCAACTGTTATGGCTTTTCGGGCAAGGAGCCCTCCAGTAGACCTGAGAATAACCTGTCCTCTCTCTCCACAGGTTCTTTGATTTACCGATAGTGTGCCTGTTCCTGTTCATCTTGCAGAAACTGGTGCTTCCTGGCCTCCTTTTTGCATGTGTTGCATTGCTCACCATTGTCTACATAGTGCCACCATATGGCCATCATGCTGTCTGGAGCGAGTCCAGGGGAAATCACTGGACTCACCTGCGGTTGCTGTACCTGCAGCTGCCCCCAATGTAGCTCTGCTCTTCTTCATCCATTTGTGCAAAGGAGAGGAAGACCAATGCCAAACTCTAAAAAAAAAAAAAATCTGTGAAAATAACCGGCTAGATCACTTAAGCCACGGTTTTCGTGAGAACCAACCCTGTTTGAGGATGAAATATGCTAAGGCGCATTTATTGTGCTCGCCTACTGTTTTGTTTTCTCTTATTGTATGTCTCAGAGGACTCTGAGGCACATTAGGGTAGTCTATTGTAAATACACCATTATTTAAGTATAATAGTAAATAAATTATCTGTTTTTTCTATTAAACAAATGTATCCGAACTAAAAAAAGAAAAAAAGAAAAAGAAAACCTGTGAAAATAAACCGGCTAGATCACTTAAGCCACGGTTTTCGTGAGAACCAACCCTGTTTGTAGATGAAATATGCTAAGGCGCATTTATTGTGCTCGCCTACTGTTTTGTTTTCTCTTATTGTATGTCTCAGAGGACTCTGAGGCACATTAGGGTAGTCTATTGTAAATACACCATTATTTAAGTATAATAGTAAATAAATTATCTGTTTTTTCTATTAAACAAATGTATCCGAACTAAAAAAAGAAAAAAAGAAAAAGAAAACCTGTGAAAATAAACCGGCTAGATCACTAAAGCCACGGTTTTCGTGAGAGGAGGCCAGCTGCCGCCCCCCAGCCTCCCCGAAGGCCAAAATGGCCTCCTCTGGCCCCGGGAGCGGAGAAACCGGTCCCGGCGGCGAGAGGAGTTTAGCTGTTGCCCCCCCAGCCTCCTTGAATGCCAAAACGGCCTCCTCTCGCTGCGGGAGCGGCGAAGCCGGTCCCAGCGGTGAGAGGAGGCCAGCTGCCGCCCCCCTCCAGGCTTCCCAAAGGACAAAACTGCCTCCTCTCACTCCTGGCGGTGAGAGGAGGACGGCCGCAAGCCTCCCCAGCCTCCCCGAAGGTCAAAACGGCCTCTTCTTGCCCCGGGAGCAGCGAAGCCAGTCCCGGCGGAGAGAGGAGGCCGGCTCCTGCCCCCCCCAGCCTCCCTGAAGGCCAAAATGGCCTCCTCTCGCTCTCGGCGGCGAGAGGAGGCCAGCTGGCCCCCCCAGTGTCCACAAAGGCCAAAACGGCCTCTTCTCGCCCCGGGAGCGGAGAAGCCGGTCCCGGCGGCAAGAGGAGGCCGGCTGCCACCACCCCCCCAACCACCCCGAAGGCGAAAACGGCCTCCTCCCGCTCCGGGAGCAGCGCAGTCGGTCCTGGCAGCCTCCCCCACAGACTCCCCGAAGTCCAAAACGGCCTCCTCTCACCCCGGGAGCGGCAAAGCCGGTCCTGGCGGCGAGAGGAGGCCGGCTGCCACCCCCCCAGACTCCCCGAAGGCCGGTGTCACTGTCAACTCCCCCTAGCCCGCCCTGAGATCCCATGGGGCTCTCTCTGTTCTCACCTGTCACATTGAAGGGAGCAGCCAAGGAGGATGTTCACCGTCTCTTCCGGGAAAGCGTCTCCCAGCAGGCAGATATAGTGGAAGACTTCGTGACGGGCCTGGACATCCGCTATGTTCTCAAGATGTTTGTAGGTGAGCTGGATGCCCTTCGTTGCCTAGGAGAAAGGACAGAAGAGGCGGAGGAAGAAGCTGAGATGTGTAAAAGGCACTGGTTTTGTACAGGTTTCCCTGGGGTGGCTTTCACCTGAAGCAACTCGGGAATGGTAGTTTGCCCTGCGTGCCAAGAACATTTCGATAGAGATGCCTGCGCATCCTCTCTTCCAGTTTGAACAGGCAAGATCTGCCATGTGCATGATTCAACAGCATATATAAAGAATACCCTGCAGGGGGCACTGGGAAGATGTCAAGTTAGCACAGTTCAATCAGGAATCAAAGAAAACGGGGTTGCCCTTACCTGTAACTGTTGTTCATCAAGTGGTGTTCTGTGCAGTCACACATGGGTTCTGCCACGGAGAATTAACTAGCCAGCTGAAAGCTTAAAAAGCTCCCAAGAGTGCTAGCCCCTCCCCTCACCGAGTGACTTTCCTGCCCAAAGTCATGTGATGTGGGAGGAGCCAGCGCTCTCCCCTCAGTCCTTCCCCTTTGCTGCTTAAACAATCAATACAAGCAGCCCAGTGGGGATGGAGGGAGGGTTGTGTGACTGCACAGAAGACCACTCGATGAACAACAGTTACAGTTAAGTGCAACCCTGTTTTCATCTTTGTGGGTTCTGTGCAGTCCCACGTGGGAGACTAGCAAGATCACTCACCGTGGAGATGGGGTGGGCTATGCATGCAGTATTGATTGCAACACTGATCGGCACAGCTGGAGACTTCCTGCTCCTTTGAGCCCACTTAAGAACAGTTAGTCGGACCACTAGGACTCTCTCTCTCTCTCCCCTCTCTCTTTGAACAAAGCTATTTATTCCTTAAGCAGACAGTTATCGGCTCCTTTGCATATTTAAATTCTGCCAACACTTATTTCACAAGGTGGTGGTTGTGAGGATAAGGACTTTCTCATTATAGAGAAAGGCTGGATATAAATAAAGGAGATGAATAATATACAGATCCTAGGCTTCCTGGGGGAAGGGGGAAGTATGTGCAAGTTCTGGTCACCGGATCGCAAACAGTTCACTGCAGAACAGCCAAAATTGTAGGGGAGGGCAACCAAGAGGATGAGGAGGGGCTTGGGACCCGTTCCCTAGGAGGGAAGGCTGAAGAGATTTCGGACTTTTCCGTTTAGGAAGCAGACAACTAAGGGGAGGGGACATGAGAGAGCTGTATAAGACGACGCATAAGATTAGATCTCCAGGGCATCCAGCAAAGCTGAGGTTCAGGACGGACAAAAGGAAAGAGGACTTTTACACAGAGAGTGAGTAAAATGTGAAATTTGCTGCCGGAGGACGGAGTGATGGCCTCAGCAATAGACAGCTTTAAAGGAGGGTTTGATTGGTTCATGGAGGATAAGTATCAATAGCAACTAGCCGTGGTGACTGAGTGGCACCTCCACGTTAACAGGCACTAAACCTCTGAATCTTAAAGAGGCAACATCAGGGGAAGGCCTCAGCATCTACATCCTCTTGTTGTCCCTTCAGAGGAACCAGCTGGGCACTGTGTGAGACACGAGGCTGGACTAGATGGACCCCTGGTCTGATCCAGTGGGGCTCTTCTGAGATTCTTATGAAGGCCTTGGCCTCTCTGCCCCATTGTTGGCTCTCCAGAAGAACTGGTTGGCCCCTATGAGAGCCAGGATCTTGGAACTGATCGACTAATGGCCCGATCTAGCAGAGCTCTTCTCTTATCAGAGGAAGTCCTTGGCCTCTGAGCCCTGTTGCTGGTTGGCCACTGTGAAAGTCAGGATGCTGGACTAGAGGGACACACACTGGTCTGTTCCAGCAAGGCTCTTCTTACATGTTCTTCACCAAACCAGACTTAAAGGAATTTTGCAAGACCTACTTTGGCAGAAGATGATTTTGGGGGGAAAGAAAGGCAAAACAGGACAGAAACAACAATCAAATGGACATCCCCCCACCCCCCGCCTCTTACCTTCACCAAATCGGGCACGGGGCTCCTCAGCATGGTTCTTAGTATGCGGACGGCACACTTGGTGTTGTGGATAGTGTCGTGCCTCATGCCTCTGATGGCCATCAGAATGAAATCCATCTGCTCCTCGGGACGGAGCAGTTTCTTGAAAACCTGGAAAGCAGGAGATGAAAAGGAAGCCAACAAGAGGTTCAACCACAGAGCAGGAGGGGGCTTCAGCCAGTGTGCGCATGGGAGGGGGGTAATGTATATTGCCTTGCACCCAGGGATTCACTAGAAGGAATCTCCACACCTACAGGTAAGGTTGCATGCTCTGGACCGGGAAATTCCAGGAGGTTTACAGGGTGGATTCACAGAAGTGCAGGGCTTGGAGAGGAGACAGGTGTGGCTCTTTTCCAAATGAATACATGAATGAATAAAGATTTCAGGAGAACCAGGCGTTGGTGGGGAGGTATCCCCCCCCAGTGGGAGCCAGGATTGTCCAAGGTATTGAGATTCGTTAGAAGTAGCTCTTAAGGCCTTGGCCTCTATGCCCTGTTGCTGGCCCCTGAGACAAGAAGCTGGAGTAGATGGACCTTCACTGTTCTGATCTTTTGATGTTCTTATGGAGTCCTTGGCCTCCATGCCCTGTTGTTGGCCCTCCAGAGGGACTGGCTGGCCCCTGATTCCCTTCTTCTCCCCACAACAGACACCCCATGAAGTAGGTGAGGCTGAGAGTCCTCTGTGGTAATTCCTCTGCGAGAACAGCTCCATGAGAACTGTGGCTGGTCCAACATTTCCCAGCTGGCTGTGCGTGTGGAGGAGACGTGGGGAACTCAGCCTGATTTCCAGATTAGAGCTCACTGCCCTTAACCTCTATACCAAACTGGAACTGGGAGGGAAAGCAGGTGCTGGAAGGGAAGGCAGCATGGTGTGGTCCAATCTCATCAGATCTAGGAAGCTCAGCAGGGTCAGTACTTGGAAGGTAGATCACCAAGGAAGGCTCTGCAGAGGAAGGCAAAGCCTCTGCTTCTCCCTTGCCTAGGAAGCCCCTTGCTGACATCTCCATAAGTCGGAAGCTAAGCAAGGGGGAGACCACCAAGGAAGGCTCTGCAGAGGAAGGCGATGGCCAACCACCTCTGCTTCTCCCTTGCCTTGAAACCCCTTTGCTGGAGTTGCCATAGGTTGGAAGTTGATGAGGGTAGGAACTTAGAAGGGAGACCACCAAGGAAGGCTCTGCAAAGGCCAGCCACCTCTGCTTCCCATTTCCAGAACCATTCAGTTCCAAGTGCAGTCCGGCATCGCCTAACCTCTTGGAGCTTGCAGGCACCTTTGAGATCTTGACTGAAGGCGGTGAGCCTCACCCCAATATGGCTGCCTCTGGAGGCGGAGCCAAGCCAAAATGGCTGCTGTAACTTGGTGCCGTTCCCTTTGCTAAGACCCAAATCTCACTATGGCTACTTGCATCACATTCAACCACTGGCAAATCATGATCCTTCCAAAGCTTCTTCACAGAGTCACAGGATCGGTGTGCCAGCGCCATGTGCCATCTGTAAAGGCATTTCTCAAGGCTGCAGTTCTCTACCTTGATCGGTGGCCCTCCTTGCCCCTAGGGGGCCCCTTCTCACAAGGATGCCCACAGTCATCTTGGGAGGCCCTGTGTCTCCGGGGTCTCTTTGTTAGGAGCACAGGGCTGGCCTCGATTTTCTTAAAGACACAGAAGTTGCCATCCAACTCCAACCGGATCTCTGTCTCCTCATCTTGATTCGCCATTCCTCCCCTTGCAGCCAGCTGGATGACCTTGGGCTAGTCACAGTCCTGTTAGATCTCAGAGCATTTCTGTCAGGGTTCTCCCAGCCCCACCTCCCTCCTGGGCCAGGCGATCTTGGCAGCCCTACCAGGGATCCCCTGCTGCTAAGGTGCTTCTGTGCTCTGAGGGACAGTGCTGCAGCATCCCTGAACCCCAAATGTGCAAACTGCAGGATTTAACAAGAATGCGGTCACCATGGTGGCGTAGCTCCCATCGGAGAACCAGGCCAGCCAGAAGGTCTTTTCTTCTTCCCACTCCTTCATCAGAGCCTGGTACTTCGGACTGTCCACAGTCAGGTTCCTGCCTGAAAGAGGGGACACAGCACCGAGGACTCTCTTAGGACCATCGGGGTCTCTTTCTCTCTCCCCCCACCCCCACATACCCAGAGGTCGGTGTTGGGATGGCCACGTTTGGAAAGTGTCCCTTCCATTATTTATTTTGGAATTCATATTCTGCCCTATTTTCAGGAACTTAGGTTGCATTGAAGTGATGCAAAATGATTAGTGCAAAAATATAGAATGAAATAAACTTGTATTAATTTAATAATTAAATGTTAGAACATTAAAAGCCAAGGTTAAACATCACACCTTAAAATTGTCCAGAATACTTGGGGCAACAAGAACAGTGTGGGAGGCCCAGTCGGAAACGACCGACACAAGAGAAGAAACCTGTGTCTGAAACGGGACCGTCTTAGATGCAGGGCACAGACTTGCTTGCTGCCTTTTTCTTAATTTATTCTGCTAGCAGCAACACACAAAATGGTCATTTCTGCCAAACTGCTTTCATCAGTTGTGGCCACAAGAAATAAAAGTCCATGATAAGAGAACGTAATACTCTGTAAATTCTAATCCGGCAAGCTGGGTTTGATTCCCCACATGCAGCCAGCTGGGTGACCTTGGGCCAGTCACAGCCCTGAAAGTGTTGCTGTGACTGAGCATTTCTCTCAGAGCTCTCTCAGCACCACCTCCCTCAGAGGGTTTCTGTTGTAGGGAGAGCAAAGGGAAGGCAATTGTAAGCTGCTTCGAGACTCGAGAGAAAAAGCGGCATCTAAGAACCAACTATTCTTCTTCTTCTTCAGTAATATCTGGGCTCTCCCAGCCTCCCCTCCCTCACAGGGTGTCTGTTGTGGGGAGAGGAAAGGGAAGGCAGTTGGAAGCCGCTTTGAGACTCCTTCGGGTAGAGAAAAGCGGCATAGAAGAACCAACTCTTCTTCTTCTAAAAATTCTTTAAAAATTCATTTACTTCCCACCAACGAAACCTGCACATCCTTTTTTGTACTTATTCATTCGCACTAACTCTTGTTTATTGTGGCCACAACTGATGAAAGAGGTTTGGCAGAAACGATCATTTCTGTGTGTGGCTGCAAGCAAAGTAAAATTAAGAAAATGATATCAAGCAAGTCTGTTTCTTGCATTTGAAATTGTCCCGTTTCAGACACAGCTTTTCTCTATCAGGTTCATCCCACTTGGGGCCCCTAATAGGGGCGGGGTGCTTGTGCGTTCATAGGGGACCGCCCTCAACTGGGTTTCTAGCCGGGCAGAGTCAGACAGAGGGGTCAGCGGTTCCTGATGTTAATCCTGGACTTGACCAGGGGGCTGGCAGGACAGGGCAAGCAGGGCTCTGATCACATTTGGCGGAGCGTTCCCCCAGGATGGGGACAGCACCAAGGAAGGCCTGGCCGTCGCTGAAGTCAGCTTGGTCTCCTCGGAGCTAGGCACCCTGAGCTTACTGGACCTGAGTTGTTGTAGCCTGGGGCTGAGATCTGGAAGGGCGGGGAGGAGGCTTTGGAGAGGGAAGAGGGCACCAGGCACGGCCCTGCCATACTGTAAAGGAGACGGGGCATTTCTAACTGAGGAAAATGGGCCGGTTCCTCAAGAACAATCTTTCTAGAAGCGCCCTGAACAGTCTCCTGATCCCTCAGGGACTGGTCAAATGGAGTATCATGTCCAGATGACGGGAGGAGATCGTATTGCTGTACTCTGTTCTTGTTCTGGTTCGGCCTTCCTTGGAGTCCTGTGTTCAGTTTTGGGCACCCTAGTTGAAGAGGGATCTAGACAAACTGGAGCATGTCCAGAGGAGGGCAACAAAGATGGTGAGGGGTTTGGAGATCAAGACGTGGGAGGAAAGGTCGAGGGAGCTTGGTCTGTTTGGCCTGGAGAGGAGACGGCTGAGAGGGGATCTGATAGCCATCTTCAAGTATTTAAAAGGCTGCCATGTAGAAGATGGAGCAGAGTTGTTCTCTATTGCCCTGGAGGGATGGACCGGAACCAATGGGATGAATTTAATTCAAAAGAGATTCCGTCTAAACATCCAGAAGTTCCTGACAGAGCTGTTTCTCAGTGGAACAGGCTACCTCGGGAGTTGTTGGGTTCTCCATCTTTGGATATTTTAAAGCAGAGGCTGGATAGCCATCTGACGGAGAGGCGGATTCTGTGAAGGCTCAAGGGGGCGGCAGGTAACAATGGGTGAGCGATAGTGTTGCGAGTGTCCTGCATAGTGCAGGGGGTTGGACTAGATGACTCAGGAGGTCCCTTCCAACTCTACTATTCTATGATTCTTTGGTCATAATCTTCAGAGCAGTGCTGGTCCCACCAAGGATAGGCAGGGATTTCTCTTACACTTGAGCTGCATGACCAGCGTGTACACGTGGTGGAGTCCGTCGGCCGCCCAGAGGGCCACCTCATCGCAGGAGTCACTGCAGCAGAGGGTGAAACATCCTACCAGCTGCCCGAGCTTGAGGGCCTTCATTCCCTGGCAAAGGAAGCGAGACGGCTCAGAGACCAAAGTAGCTTCCATGGGCTTGTTTTTATTTATGACCGTGATTTCATTCATACCCTGCCTGGGACTCAAAATGGCTTGCATCCTTCTCCTCTCCTCCGTTGTCCTCTCACAACAACCCTGTCAGGCTAGGTTGAGAGATGCCCCCGACCAGCTTGAGGTCACCCGAAGGGCATCCGTGGCAGATTCCAACCTGGGCTCCCAGATCTCGCCTGCATGTCGCGAACCCAAGTAATCCTTGGCGGAACTCCCACCCAAATTCCACGGACATCGCCCATCCAAATAATTACTGGGGTGAGCCCTGCTTAGCTTAGAAAACCTTTAAAGGTAAAGGTATCCCCTGTGCAAGCACCGAGTCATGTCTGACCCTTGGGGTGTCACCCTCTAGCTGGGTACTCATTTTACCGACCTCGGAAGGATGGAAGGCTGAGTCGACCTTGAGCCGGCTGCTGGGATTGAAGTCCCAGCCTCATGGTCAGAGCTTTCAGACGGCTGCCTTACCACTGCGCCACAAGAGGCTCTTAGAAAACCTTTATCCAGCACCAACAATTCTTCTTCTTCTTCTTCTTCTTCTTCTTCTTCTTCTTCTTCTTCTTCTTCTTCTTCTTCTTAAGCTATCCTTCATTTTGTCTTAGTTCTTATTGTGTTGTCTTTACACAGGGGATTGTGTTTTTTTGTATAACCATTAACCCCTGTGCATCCCATTTTCTATTTTTTAGCTTGTCAGGACTGGCAGGATTGGGCCCAGCTCCAGGGGGACACCCAGACACACAAAACACAAATGCAAATACAAACACCCCCACCTGGGCTTCCCAACCGGCCCCTGTGCACCCACCCCATCCGCTGAATGCCTGGCAGAAGCCGGGCCGGCACCTCCGGGACACGAGAGGCTGCTCACCTTGCCAATGGCGCAGTTTGGGATGCAGCCGATCAGCCGGGTCATTCTGGCTAAGGTCATTTCACGTTCGTGGGAGCAAGAGGAGAACGCCAAGGGAAGAAGGAACTGGGAAAGCAAAGCAAGAGGTGATGAGAAAGGAGCCGAATCAGGGGAATCATAGAGTCATAGAATTGGAAGGGCCCTCCAGGGTCATCTAGTCCACCCTCCAGCACAACGCAGGAAGCATCCTTAACCTGAGAATGATGAATGGGGAGTGGGGGGGGGAGGCAAGTAGAGGGTTGCCAAGGTCTACGTGTATCCTAGGGATCTCTCAGAATGGTCACTGGTGACAGAGATCAGTTCCCTGGAGAAAATGGCTGCTTTGGAGTTATTTTAGGGCTTTGTACCCTGTTGAGTTGACTGCTCTTGAGAAGGCCAGATCCTGAAGATGAAACTCAGATACTCTGGCCACCTCATGAGAAGGAAGCACTCCCTGGAGAGGAGCCTAATGCTGGAAGCCCTTTAGGGCAAAAGAAGAAGGGGACGACAGAGAAGGAGGTGGCTGGATGGAGTCACTGAAGCAGTAGGTGCAAACTTAAATGGACTCCGGGGAATGGTAGGGGACAGGAAGGCCTGGAGGAACATTGTCCATGGGGTCGGACACAACTTCGCAACTAACAACAACAACCCCCTTGAGGTCCCTCCCCTCTCTTCCCCAAGCTCCTCTCCCAAATGCCGAGTTATGAAGTCTTGATAATGGAACATGTAAGAAAATAACTCGCAGGGTTGTCAGCCATGAGATTTGCAGCAAGGAAACATGGTGGGAAACGGGATGAGGAGGAGGGGAGGGGCCGTAGCTCCATGGCAGAGCCTCCACTTTGCATGCAGGAGGTCCCAGGTTTGATCCCACGGCATCTCTTGCTGAAAGGGCCAATCAGAAGGGGACGTGAAAGCACCCTGCCTGAGACTCTGGGAAGCTGCGGCCAGTCCAAAGGACATAAAAAGAGCTACCATGACCAGTGACCATTGGCAGCCTTCTCCTCCATGAATCCACCCCATCCCGCTATTCCTGTGGCCATCACAACACCCTCTGGCAGGGAGTGGACAAGAGTGACCTTGACGGGCCAAGGGTGTGATTCATGAGAAGGCCGCTGGGGAAGGTTCTTCCTCTCCCCTGCCCCACGGGAAGCAAGGCCTCCTGACTAGGGCGTGAATGGCGGGGCCTGCAAGCCAAGCGGCCCATCTAGGCCCTTGGCAGGGTTCCTTCAGCTTCCGCTTGGCCCCGCCCCCACTCACCTGCAGAGCATCCCTAATTAAGGAAGCGTTATAGATCTCCTCCTTGAACTGCTCTCCTCTCTCGTTGATGGTGAAGGTGATCCTATCAATGCAGTCCAGGAACCGCTCCCTGAAAGACGCCTCCTAATCCAGCCAACAAAAGGTCAGAAAGGTGAAGGTGAGGGGGAAAGAGGAAGAAGGGATCCTGAAGAGAGCCCTTGAAGGGAGGGCCCGAGATCTCCTGTTATTCCCCTTGATCGCCAGATGACGGAAATTCGTTCCCATGGAGAAGACAGGTGTTTTGGAGGGTTTACTCCACGGCATCATAACCGACTGAGGTCCCTCCCCCACCCCTGCCTCCTCAGGCCCCGCCCCCAAATCGCCAGGTATTTCCCAATCTGTGTTGTCTGCAGGAAAACAGCAAGTTTTGTGTCCAGGAGCGTGGCACAGGTGATAAGAAGGGTGGCCTCTAATCTGGAGAGCCAGGTTTAATTTTCCACAGGCAGCCAGCTGGGTGACCTTGGGTCAGTCCCAGTTCTCACAGAGCTCTCTCAGAGCCCCACCTACATCATGGGGCGTCTGTTGTGAGGAGAGGGAGGCAAGGTGACTGGGATCTGTTTTGGGGTATACCAACCAACTCTTCTTCTTCTACATTTTACATGAACCATGGATTCGAGTCCAACAGCACCTTGTTATGATTCATACGTACAAAAGATTAGAAAGAGCCAGAGTTCCGGGGCACCTTAAAGACAAACACTTTGGATCAGAAGAAGTGAGCCGCGACTCACAAAAGCACCTCCCCTGCCACAGATTTCCGTCCTTCTTTCAGATGCTCCTGGACTCTGGCTTTTTTCCTGCTGCTCCAGACAGACAGACATGACTACCCATCTCATCTATGGAAAGTACTGCAGTTAACCACAGAGAATGGAAAGCCAGAGGAAGGGAGCAGCGTGCTGCAGGAGTCTGTCTCTTCCCTGCGGCTCCGGACAGACTAGCACAGAGACCCAATTGGACCTATCCCCGTGGCAGTTCACCTTTCTAACAACCCTCTTGGCCTGCAGACTGCTTTATGCACACTTTGGGGCGTGGCCTAGAGCCGTTTGGCTCAAACCACCTCGTAATGACGGTCCCTGGCGAAGGGAGATTTGATCCTTGAAAGCTCAAACTCTGAAAGAGCGAGGTGGTCCCTAAGTGCAGCCTGGTTAAGAGTGGCAGCCTCTAATCTGAAGAGCCGGGTTTGATTCCGCACCCCACTTTCCCAGGCAGCCAGCTGGGAGACCTTGGGCCAGTCCCAACTCTTTCAGAGCTCTCCCCTCCCACCCAGGGTGTCTGTTGGGGGAGAGGAAGGGAAGGCAACTGGAAGCCACTTTGAGACTCCTTCAGTAGAGAAAAGTGGGGGGCAAACAGCAACTCTTCTAAGGAGCTGCAGGGTTGGAAATTAACAATTCCCTTCCTGAAAGTGTAGGAATTATGAGTGACGCAAGACATTGCTCTGGAGAGGAGACACCTGCCCCTCCCCATCCGCCCCCACTCACAGTTCATCTTCCAGGTGGCTAGACTGCCCCAGTTTTCGGGACAGGGTCCAATCCTGTCTGAGAATCACAGCATCTCATTGCTCTGCCATGACCTTCCCTCCACGCTTGATTCAGAAATGGCCTTTGGCCATCTTGGGGGGGGGGGGAGGGGGGACATTTTGATGGCTTCAGCCGGCTTTCTTTAACCCAAGCTGCTGAATTTGGTGTGGGTGACCACCAGCCCTCCTTATCCCTGGCTACTCCAATCGTGTGACGGGAGGGTAGGAGAGAGTGTTAAGGTCTCTCTGGGAGATTTTCAATCTGTCTCTCTCATCTGGGGGGGGGATTTCCCGGAGAGGCTTAAGAGGGCAGCAGTTTATCCGCTACTACAGAACACATTGCTGGATCCTCACAACCCAGTAAATCTCGGCCCGGTTACCCTCGGGCGTTTCTGGGAAAGGGCTGTGCTGGATGAGCTCCTGGCATGCTTGGAGCAAAGTTTGACCCTTGACCCGTATCAGTCTGGCTTCCGACCTGGCCACTGGGTGGAGACGGTGCTGGCTGCCCGGATGGACGACCTCCGGAACGAGCTCGAGAGTGGCGGGTCAGCACTCCTTGGAAGGTTGGATCTGTTGCCGGCGTTTGACGTCGTGGAACACGGCTTGTTGCACCAGCTCGCCGGGACTGGAATTCGGGGGACAGCCCATAAATGGCTGATCTCCTTCCTCCTGAACCGGACACAGGTCCCCTGGCCCCAGACCAATATCGTGTCTTGACAGGAGAGTGCCTTTGAGCATGCACAGAGTGCATTTCCCGTGCTATTTAGACAAACCGTGAGAGGGAGGGCGAGGAGGGATGCTTTCTTACATGCCCTTGGATAATGCCGACAGACACGTCCTGAACCTGAATTTCCCTCCAGGTTAGATTGTCTCAGGGATCCTGGAGGATATTTGCCTTCTTGTTGTCATAGAGCAGAGGTCCAAGGGTGAGGGATATAGCTGTGCGTTTATATATTTATTCAGATTTTTAAATTCCATTTATATACTGCCCTCCCTGCAAGCGGGCACAGCGGCAGAGTTTCCTGTGTTGTGCAGGGGGTTGGTCTAGATGACTCTTGGGGCGGCCTTCCGGCTCTGTCTTTCTATGCGCCTGTGTTTCTATTGAGGAATTACAGGCCAGGCCCCCTCGCGTCATGCTGGAGAAGTTGTCAGCCTTCCAGATTAAAGGAGACGTGTGGCTGAGTCTCTCTGTTCTGAAAATTATCCCCTACTTAAAACTTCCCCCTTAATCCACCCAGAGGACACAGGGGGTGAATCAAGGGTCTTCAGCTGGAGAAGATGCAGGAAAAACTCACTACAGCATGGAGGGTCTAAGGAAGACTTTCTCAACTTTTTTTACCTATGTGAAACCCCTGAAGTGGCGCGATCCTGCAGACTATGGTTAGGAAGCAGAGCTGTGTCCACGCCCACCCAGAGCCCCTCCCGTCCCCTCCCCCCAGGCCCATCACTGGCCATTTTGGGAGGGGGGGAAGGTTAACATGTCCATATATGGTCATCTCACCTGATAAATGTTTAGATTTTGAGGAAATTTTGTGTGCCAGCTGGGGCTCAGCATTAAGCATGGAGAAAAGTTCTTATCTTCTGAGTCTTTCAAAGACCTCCTCAAGAAAACCACAGACTAGATTAACAGGTACTATCTAGTTTTATTGTTAGACTCGGAATGACCTCTATCCTGTTTCTAAGAGACTTTGAGCTCTGCTTGAATTTTTGGGTCACATACAGTCATGAATACAAAGCTGAGGAAGTCTCACAACGAAACTAGCTGGTACCTCGGATTCTCGTCAGTGGTTGTTGTGAGGATGATGATTGAAAACTCACAATAAGATCTTTTCTTCATGTTTAATGTTGATTTCTAGTTGGCACACACAAATTCTTCGGTTACCTGCGAGATTTCTAGATCCACATGTTTTGGTTTTCCTGTTTGCATACATCCTCCTTTGTGTGTTCCCACTTTGTTATCTTTTGGTTGGGTCTGGAGGTCTCCTGGAGTTGCCTCTGGTTTCCCAACAAGACAGATCAGTTCTCTTGGAGGGAATGGCTGCTTGGACGGAGGGAGTCGTCTGAGGTGTCTTACCCTGCTGAGGTTTCTCCCCTCCCCGCCATCCATCCCTCAATCTCCAGGAATTCCCCAACCCAGAGCTGGCAACCTGAGGAAGCTTCTATTTGTAAGGAAGGCAGAATGCTGATACCTGATGAGCTTCCTGAAGAAACTTCTGCATGACATTTAGAGCTTCTTTTACTTCTGCCTCAGAGGCCGCTGAAATAATAGTTGTGTCTGATGCCGAAGTTGGGGAATCTGCAGAGGAAGGACAACGTTCTTAAGGACCGTCACTTGACTGAGCTCATGATGTCTCAGCTGCTTTCGAGAAAAACCCACTCCAACTCCAGAGAATAAAGACTGGTCACCAAAAGGCCATCAGAAAATTGGTTTCAGAAGAGCCCTGCTGGACCAGGCGACGGGCCCATCTCGCCCAGCCTCCTGTCTCACACAGGGGCCAGCCAGTTCCTCTGGAGGGCCAGCAACAAGCCAGAGAGGCCAAAACCTTCTAGAGGAGGACAAGTGCTGATAGAGTAACTGTGTTTAAGTATGCAAGAGGTAGACCTGTTGAAGAGGGAACCAGCTTGTTTACTTCAGTTTTAGAAACGAGGACTAGGAGCCATGGATTCAAATAACGGGAAAGGAAGTTCCACTGAAATATTAGGAAGCGTTTCCCAACAGTGAGGGCTACCCCTAGACAGCCTATGCTGCCTTGGAAGGTGGTGGAGTCTCCTTTGTCGGAGGTTTTTAGGAGGACATTAGATGAGCACCTGTCAGGAGTGAGTGATTTTTAAGTCCCTGAGAAGGTAGAGGGCTGAACTGGATTGTCTCTGAGACTTAAGTAGACAAGCCTATTGCTTGAGGGAAGGTGCAAACCTAAAATGTTCAGGCTGGAATTTTTAGAAAACGGTTTGAACTGAAGTAGAACAAACAAATCAGGAAGGGGATTGTCCATGGAACTAACTATTGCAATGCTCATGCATATATATCGCCTTGCTTTTACTGCATTATCTTTCTTCCATCCTTTCTTTCTCTGCCTTCTTTACTGCAGGCACTCTTCTGCAAACC
The DNA here is from genome assembly GCF_049243985.1 of Paroedura picta. Classification (NCBI taxonomy): domain Eukaryota; kingdom Metazoa; phylum Chordata; class Lepidosauria; order Squamata; family Gekkonidae; genus Paroedura; species Paroedura picta. The sequence continues at coordinate 25,289,738 of NC_135383.1, read as the reverse complement.
TCTCTCATGTCACCCCTCAGTTGTCATGTCTCCAAGCTAAAGAGAACAAACACTTTGCCACAGGAGATCTTTTCCACTGGAGAGGCTAGGAACTGAACCCAGGACCAGGGCCATTCTGCATATCTTAGATAATGCGCTTTGAGTACACGTTAGAAGTAGATTTTCCTGTTCTGCACTGGAAAATCCAGCTGCCAAAGCACATTGAAAGTGCATTATTCTGTGTGTGCGGAATGGGCCTAGGTGTCCTCATGCATGACTAAGACTCCCTGGCCCCTGTGCAAGATGGTCAGGCGAGTAGATGCCCACTGTGCCGCCTTCCCGTCCCCTGGTGTCCTGGGTGGCTAACCTCCGGGTGGGGCCTGGATCTCTGTCACTTTCCCAGGAGTGAATGGCTGCTTCGGGTTACGGGCCCAGGGACCTTATGCCCCGCAGAAGCCCCTCCTCTCCCCAAGCTCTAACCCCAAATCTCCAGGAATTTCCCAGTTCAGATACTTCCCAACCCTCATCCAGGTTCCCAGCTGTTTGTCTTTCCTTGCTAAATGGCATCCTGACAATGACTCAGGTGCAAGAGGCATCCAGCTTACCTGCATGTGTCGGCCAAGATCCTGAACTGGACACTTTCAGTAACCCAACCCGTTGGCGTTCTGGCACTTGGCTGCCATCTTGGGCCTGCTTCTTCTTCGCCCCCCAGGCGTAGGAGGGGCTTGTTGGAGGCAACGGAGATTCTTTCCTGTCATGGAGTCAGAAAAGTTTGAGAAACGTCCTCTTCTCCTCCTTTGAGTTTGTATACATTCATGACCCCCCGTATTGTGACCCCTTCGTCTTGACCCATCCTGAAACAAAGCTCCACACCAGGTTTTCTCAACCCGTGTTTGTGAAGCCCTGGGGTTTCTTAACGGTGCATGCTGGCAGGGGCTCATGGTAACTGTAGTCCATAGAGAGCCAAAGTTTGGGCACTCTTATGGATTGGAAACTGGGGTAATGACAGGAAGCAAAGAGCTATCATCAATGAAGAGCTCTCACCATGGACGGAAGCAAGCAGGGAAGTCCCACAAGGGAAGGTATTGCTGGATCAGACCAGGGAAGGTCCATCCAGTCCAGCTTCCCGTCTCACACAGGGGCCAGCCAGTTCCTCTGCAGTGCCAGCCACAGGGCGGAGAGGCCAAAACCTTCATAAGAGTATCAGCCCTGCTGGGTCAGGCCAGGGAAGGTCCATCCAGTCCAGCCTCCCGTCTCACACAGGGGCAGGCCAGTTCCTCTGCAGGGCCAGCCACAGGGCAGGGAGGCCAAGGCCTTCCCCTGATAAGACCCTCCAAAGAGACCTGCTGGGTCAGACCAGGGAGGGTCCCTCCAGTCCAGCCTCCCATCTCACACAGGGGCCAGCCAGTTCCCCTGCAGGGCCAGCCACAGGGTATAGAGGCCGAGGCCTTCCCCTTCCCCTGATGTAGCCTCCTGGCTCAGAGATGCAGAGGCTGACTGCCCCAATGGCTAGTGCCCATTGACAGACTTTTCCTCCATAAATCTGTCTAACTTTTCTAGCTGATGTTTCCTATGGCCATCACTAGGTCCTCTGGCAACAAAACCCGCATTTCAGTCCCTCTCTTTGCAATGCAGAATTCCCTCTAATACCTCCTGAATGTCCTGCATGTCAGCCACAGAACGGTTGCCGCAATGTGGTCGCTGTGCCTGACCATCCTTTGCGCTGATAAGACCCATGCTCTGTTGTAGCAGCTACTGCCAAGGCAACATTTTTTAAGAATGGCAATGCCAATCAAATCTCCCATGGCCAGCCAGAAGCCAAAGACCCAGCCTGCTCCACCCACCTACTAAATGTTCTTGGGCTCTAGGAAAAGTGCTGGTGGGTCGTACTGTGGTGCCCAGGGGAGCCATGTGGGGGACCTCTGCCCCTGGAGCTCTCCCTGTCTCCTGTGCCTTTAACGACCAATGGCTCTGCATAAAACGGCAAGCAATGCTTTGAAACAGTTTGATAATGGGGTTGATTTGGCGGATCAGACTTTTATTAGTGGCCCAGGAGCAGAGGCCAGTACGGAAGTTGGCAACCCCGGAGCCCAGACAGAGTTGCCTTCCCCGATTTCCGCTCTGACCCCCTGCCTGCGTTCTCACCCAGCGTCCCTCCTATCGGCCAAACATTTTGTCCACGATAAGCACCCGGCTCACGTTAAAAACAGAAGTGGCTTATCAGATGAATGCACAATGAGAAAGCTCAAGTATTTATTTGACCCAATTTGGTATTCATTCTACCCCCCCCCACCCCGAATGACAGTTCATGAACAAGGGGACGCCTGCAGTGTGGATTCCAAGGGGGTGAAACGTGTATTGTACTTTCTCAGAAGTGGCCTCAGAAGTGACACCTCCACGGACAGCTGGGCACATTGGATGCAGGATGGGGTGGAATTCTTTAATAGAGGCCTAAACATTTCTTTTGCACTATCAAACCAGCCACGGAAGCTTCCTGCAATCAAAAGGTCGCCCCTTTATAGGTGATAGTGGTGTCGTGGGCTCTAATCTGGAAAACGGGGTTTGATTCCCGACTCCTCTTCCACATGCAGCCAGCTAGGTGATCTTGGGCCAGGCCCAGGTCTCCCAGAGCTCTCCCAGCCTCACCTCCATCACAAGGCTTCTGTGTTGGGGAGGGTAATCTCAGGGCTTTCTCAGCCTCCCCCCTCTCCCTAGGGTGTCTGTTGTGGGGAGAGGAAAGGGAGGGCGATTGGAAGCCGTTTTGAGGCTCCTCCGGGTAATAAAGAGCACGGTACAAACTTCCCAGCTTCTTCTCTGATCATAGAAAAGGAGCCTTGGTTCAGTGGCAGAGCTTTTTTCTTTGGCCCTCCTGAACCTCCTGCCCACCAGCATCATGGGAAGCCCCCCAGTTCAAGTCTTTCGGGGTGGGAGAAGAAATACTCTGTCGTCTCTCCCCCCCTGAACACACAAAGCTGCGTGATGACCCTGTTTCCATCCCTGTCAGTCTTCTCTACACAGACGGACAGACAGACAGTGGGATTGACCCTGGGCTCTCCTGCTTGCCAAACAGATGCTTTTCCTCTGAGCCAAAAACAGGCAAAGAAAGACACCTTATGTCAACTCCTCAAAGTCCGTATTGTCTCCTCGGACTAGCAGCACCTCCCCAAGATCTCGCACAGAGGTCCTTGACAACACCTAGGTTCTGGTCCTTTTGAACTGGAGATGCTGGGGATTCAACTTGTGTGAGGCGGGAGGATGGATTAGAAGGACCCCCCCTGGTCTGACCCAGCAGGGCTCTTCTGGTATTCTTATGAAGGCCTTGGCCTCCCTGCCCTGTTGCTGGCCCTCCAGAGGAACTGGCTGGTCACAGTTGAGACAGGAGGCTGGACTGAAGGGACCCTCCCTGGTCTGACCCAGCAGGGCTCTTCTGGTATTCTTATGAAGGCCTTGGCCTCTCTGCCCTGTTGCTGGCCCTCCAGAGGAACTGGCTGGCCAAAGTTGATACAGGAGGCTGGACTGGAGGGACCCTCCCTGGTCTGACCCAGCAGGGCTCTTATCAGGGGAACTCCAGCTCATTTCCAGTCTAGAGAGGTTAATTCCCCCGAAGGAAATGGATGCTTTGGAGGGAGGACACTGTGTCCTTGTCCCCTACTGAGGTCCCTGTCCTACCCAGCCTCCATCCCCAGATCTCCAGGAGTTTCCCACCTGAATCCGGCTCATTCCCTGCTTGTGGCCAAGGGGAAGGTGGCCATCCGGACACCCTTTTACGTTTGGGTTTGCAGTGAACCCCTCTCTTACCCATTGACCATTTTGCTCAGGAGGCGAGAAGGGGGGCACCCTCTGGGGTCACCGATTCCAAGCGGAGCTGCTCAACGGACAACAGGAAGCGACCAAGGAAGCCAACAAGGGAGCTTTGCCGATATGGAGGTCGTCAAAGAGCTAATGCTGTTGAAGGGAAGGAATATGGCGGTTGGTGATGTCACAGGGGGCGGAGTTATTCAAATCGGGCCACCAATGGACTTTCCCAAGGTGATCAGGAGAGCTTAAGAGCCTCAGGAGAGCCCTGCTGGGCCAGACCAGGGAGGGCCCATCCAGTCTCCAGCAGGGGCCAACCAGGTCCTTTGCAGGTCCAGCAACAGGGAATAAAGGCTGAGGTTGCCTCCTGGTTCTGGGATGCAGAGGTTTAGTGCTTCCCCTCAGTCACTACTCCTTCGGGTTGTGAAAAGCAGGGTATAAACACCCCACTCTTCTTCGTCATCTTCTGTAATGTGCCTGATTCAATACCGTATGAGGGATATACAACGGGGGACATCGGAGGAGATACGCAGTTAGCATATTCCTGGTATTTTTCAAATCCTGTGTCCTGATTGGCTCAACCAGGAGGAGGGGGAGAGCTGCTCCCCTGACAAGTCACCCCAATGGAGGAACACGGCACCCCCCACCACCCCCCGCCCTTCTTCCGCCCTTGTTTGACTTGAAGCAAGTCTTCTTCCTGGGGCAAAACCAGCCTTGCAATCCCCCAAACACAAAGGCTGGATCCCATCTCCACTGGAAGAGGAATGACCTGCAGTCCAGAGGGGGGCATGGACCCCTTACGTGCAGGTCTGGCCCCGTCACACGCGCTGTAATTCACCGGATCTACTGACATGAATTAAATAAAGAATTGTATTATTAATGTTCTTCTGATATTCTTTCCCTGCCCCCACCCTTATCAAAGCAAGAAGAGGGGGAAATGTATTTTTAACCCCCAGCATGAGGAAAGAATTTATTTAGGCCTAATGCGCATCCACTGTGTTCAAATGGGCATTTCTTCCAAGAATCCCTGCAGACTGAGATTCACCACACAGCTTCAGCCCAGCCCAGAAACTTTGCTGCATCCGCGACTTCTGGATCCCCCAAAGCACCAAAATGGGTCCAGAATTCTTTTAAAAAATCAAGTCTCCTCTAAGCAGGTTGAGATTGCAGCTGTGGTTCTTCCAGCTCCGCTTGACCCTCAACCGCAAAAAGCCAGGGGAAAGCAGCCCCCATCTCAGTCCCAATTAAATACATTGAGTTGCCAAGGAATTTCTGCTTTGAACCCCAATCTGTGCTTGTGCATAAAGATCTTTCCACACCGCTGCAGAAAACCCTCGATGGTGGAACGTGGTGGGTGGCAGACGCCTGCTGCTCCATCACCCCAGCAAGGGAGCGGCCCACCCGGTTCCGTCCTTCCCAACAGGTCCACGTCTTTGTTCGTGTTTCCCCAGGAGGATCCCACACATCCTGTCCCCAGCCTGGCAGGAGAGCTCAAAGGACAGGGACGCTGGCCCTGGACTCCTCCCCCCCTCCTGAATTAGGGGGCCTCAGTCTGGGGACGCTGCAGGCAGAAGCCACAGCCCCATGCCCACCCAGGGATGGTTTCCACCTGGCAGGAGCCACATGTGTCCAAGCGGATCGGGGCCTGATGGGGCCCACTAGGTGGAGTGTGAAGCCTGACTTCACCACAAGTCCCAAGGAAATGTAAAATCAGGGTTTGACACAGAGAGGGAGGTCCGACTTTAAGCACAAAGCGGCGTTTTCCACCTGTGACAAATCTAGCACTTCTTGGACACCATTTCCAAGACGGCAGAACCTGGCAGGTGGATTTTGAAGCACAAAAGAAAAACGGGCTCTGGTATAGAAACACTCCCGTCCCCAAACCCAGCAGTGGGTTCTTCTCAGAAAGGACAGGACTGCGTGTCCAGCAGCTGGCAACAAGGGGAGCCCTTCTGTGCTCGGACACCCCACCAGGGCCTCCCCTCCTCTCTCTGCCTGTCTCAGCTTCATTCTCCTTCTCAGGGGGCCCCACGATCTGCAGGCAGCAGTCGGCAAACCCCACAAACAGGGGCTCTTGCATGGACTGCCTCAGGAGGGCGCTCTTGGGCCACGGTGAGAAGCAGTTGCCGGAGGTGAGCTTGAGGAGGAGGCCTGGGAGTTCTTCTGAGTCCTCTGTGGGGAATAGAGAAAGAAAAGATGCGAGTTCAGATCCCGAGGCTGCGATAGCTCTGAGGGCTGACCTAGCCTTGGCTCAGGCCGACAGAGCTTTCTGGGTCTTTTAATGCCCAGATCAAGCTAAATGCCTTTATATCGGTGCAGAGTTTGGCTGCTGGACATTGCTTCATTCAGCTCTACCATGACTCAAATGATTACATGACAGAGCATCTGAAATTGGTACTTTTTTGAGAACAAGCTGCACAATCTCAAACATGGCTGGGTTGAGCCACTACCTTTTGTTCTTGCTGGGCTCTAAGAAACTTTGGGTTGTGTGATCACTTACAGCAGCAACACAATATTTATTAGCAGAATACAAGACTACAACCTCTGCGGGTATCCAGGGGTACCCTGGAAAGTGGGCAGGGGGTATCTATCTGGAACCAAAAAAGCCCTGGTTCTGTCTCTGCTGCAGATTTCATCCCTTGTAAGTGCAGGCTGCACGCTTCCCCTTATAACTCTGCAAGAAAAGAGATCCTTTTGTCAAAGATGCTCAGGATTCAACCTGGGACCCTTCACTGTACTTTTACGCCCAAAGTGTGTCCCCTACCCACAATCTGTCCTCTAGTTCTCAAGAACAGAACTGTGTATTTCTATCATAATATATATCTTTAACCGCTCCTGAGGGCGGGCCCTGTCCGGGATGAGGAAGGGTGCGCATTGGCCCCTTCCCCTGGACTGACAAGCGGAGGGCCCAATCCTGCTTCCCGATTGGGCCCTGCGCTTGTCAGTCCAGCTCCAAACTGCCAATCAGCAGCTGCATGCAGCTGCGTGCAGCTGCTAGCCGCCCTGCCTGAGGACCCGTCCGGCAGGCTTAAAAAGACCCTCACACTTCTTGCCAATTCCCTCTCTAAGATACAGGGACACGTGGACAAAGGGAGCCATTTCTCCCAAAAGGTCCTCCCCTGCCACAAGTCTGGTTAGTCTTTAAGGTGATCCTGGGCTGATTCCGCACTTACTTTTTTTTTTCCATTGGGGATCCTGTTGAATTTAAATCGATTTGAACTCGGGTCTTCCTCTATTCCTCGGATTTGAAACAGAAAGTGTTCTGGACTTGATTGGGGAAGCTCAGAGTGGGGAGGGGAGTCAAGCACAGGAGGAGTCTCTTTTCTTGAAGGGGGAGACAGCAGAGGAGGGGAGAATAAATCCAAGAGGCAAATCTCTGCTGAGAGAAGTTAGGTCTTCTGGAGTAGCGATCCCCAACCTGTGGGCTGCGGACCACATATGGTCCGTCGACTAACTGGAGGTGGGCCGCGAAGGACGCCTTCTCCCCCCCCCCCCCGGCCCTTTACTTCATCCACGATCCAGCAGCCGCACATGGGACTATCTCGTTGCAGAGAAACAAGCTCAGGGTTCCCATTGATTTGTCATTGTCATGAGTTAAAATTTCCATGAAAATAAAATGTTCCTTATGTTCATTGTTGTGGTGTGTCTGTATGTTATTTGGAAGGGATGTTTAAACATTACCATAGCGACCAGAGTCAGAGAGCGTTAGGGCAGTGGGCCTCAGTAAAATTGTCAAGCGTTGAGTGGTCCCCGGTGATAAAAAGGTTGGGGACCACTGTTCTGGAGCACAGTCACTTTAAAAGAAGCCTTGTAACCGGGGACCAGGAAGTCTTTGAACTGACACCCTGGCCAATAAGGGAGATCTGATTCCCTACAGCATGGGAGGCACGAGGCAGGAAGTTAATTTGCAAAAAGCAGAAATCTGCACACTTCCTGATGGTGATTTTTGAAATATCGAGGCTTATATCCACTTCTGGATATTGCGGGGGAAAGGTAGGGTCACTCCTGATCAATCATATATGTTGCAGAGGGAAAATTTTAAGTGCCCAGTATCAAAATGCAAATACAATTCAGTGTAGACAGGAGGGATTCATACGAACTGGGAGCAGGTAAAAAGCCCCCTGCAGACTACACCCTGGACTCTGGCTCTTTTCCTGTATCTGTACAAACATCACATCACTTATGTCCAAGATATGCCCATCCCAAATCATTTCAAGCATCCTTTGCATTAATTAATAGTAAACATATAACTTTATTATCTAAAACTATCAACAATAATTTTCTAAAACTATGAATATTTTTTTCTAAAACTATTAACAATAATTTTCTAAAACTATGAACAGTAATATTATATAACTATGAACAATAATTTTTAAACTAGGGACAATTTTTCTAAAACTATGAATAATAATTATTAAAAACTATATACAATTCTAATATCTAATTACAATATCTATATATCTAATATATCTAATATCTAATATCTATATACAATTCTAATATCTAATATCCACGATAATTCCACTATCGCAGGAAGAATTTTCTGAGTCTCCCAAAGCAGCTCCTCTGAATGGTGTCGGATGCAGCATCTCTGGCCATGGCTTGCATCACCAGGGGGGCCAGGTACGTGGTATTCAGCTCAGGGTCGCTTTTCACCAAGTTGAGGACTGGAAGGAGAGGAGAGAAAAGTCAGAGGGAGGCCGGGCTTTGAGAGGGCAAAGGGCACAGGAGAGAGGGCGGGGACGGGGAGGGAACAGGACAGGTGAGCCAGAGAAGATGGGGAGGCAGATGGTAAGGGTTGCCAACTCCAGGTTGGGAAATACCTGGGGACTTTGGGGGTGGAGTCGAGAGTGGGCGGGGTTTGGGGCAGGGAGTGACCTCAGTGGAGGCTAATGCTAAGGGGTCTGCCCTCCCAAGCAGTCATGAGCTCTAGCCCTACAACTGGCTCTCATCTTGTGTAAGGTTAACAACCTCCAGGCCAAGTCTGGAGATCTGCCGGTATTACAGCCTCTATACAGACTACAGAGATCATAGAATACTAGAGCAGGGATCTCCTTGGTCATCTAGTCCAACCCCTTCGTTCTGCAGGACTTTCACAACCCTATCGCTCATCCACTGTCACCTGCCACCCCCTTGGACCTTCGCAGAATCAGCCTCTCCATCAGATATCTATCCAGCTTCTCTTAAAAAATCTCCAAAAATGGAGAACCTATCACCTCCTGAGGAAGCCTGTTCCACTGAGAAACCGCTCTAACTGTCAGGAACTTCTTCCTGATGTTTAGACAGAATTTCTTTTGCATTAATTTCATCCCATTGGTTCTGGTCCGTCCCTCCGGGGCAAGAGAGAACAACTCTGTTCCATCCTCTAAATGGCAGCCTTTTATATGCTTCAAGATGGTTATCAGATCCCCTCTCAGTTGTCTCCTCTCCAGGCTAAACAGACCAAGCTCCCCCAGCCTTTCTTCATTCATCTTGGTCTCCAAACCCCTCACTATCTTTGTTGCCCTCCTCTGGACACGCTCCAGTTTGTCTACATCCCTTTTCAACTGCGATACCCCAAAATTAACACAGGGTTCCAAGTGAGCCCGAACCAAAGCAGAATCAAGATCTGTTCTTCAGGAGACAATGGCTGCTTGGGACGGTGGACTCTAGGGCCTCATGACCCACGGAGATCCCTCCCCTCCCGTCCCCAGGGTCCACCCACAAATCTGCTGGAATTCCGCACCAGGAGCTGAGGCCACACAACCTGCTGAGGTTCTTGTCCTACAACAGCCCTCCCATTCCCAAGGTCCACTGACAAATCTGCACGAATCTCCCAACACAGAGCAGGCCTCCCTGATGCCATGTTCCAGCCGTGCCCCCCACCAAGAGGTCCTCTAGTCCGTGTGGGAAGTCCAGGGGGCATGGCAACAGAACTGCAACTCACCAGTCGAAATTGCACTCAGGGTGTCTTCACTCCTCGATTAAAAACAGGAGCTTTTCTACAGCAAGAAATTTTCATTCCTCCACCCTCCTTCCCTGGCATCTCTGAGTCCTGTGTAGCTGCTTCCCTGGTGGGAAATGGTTATGACCATCGTAAATTTGGGTCCTTACGTGGACAGCACAGAATCTGTGCGGGGTGGGGATCCTTGCTCCGGCTGCCCCACTGGGAAAACAAACCCCACCCCAGGGAGTGACTCATCCAGTGCTTGGGGGGGGGGGACCCCAGGAAACCAGCCGCTCGGCCACTGTGACCCGGGGGACAGGCGGGGTCAGGGTCTCCTTTGTGACGTCACCCCTGCTGGTGCCTTGGGCTGCCGCTCCCCAGGGGGGCCCTTTGTGGGTTGTTGAAGGAGAGTGGAGGAGGTTGGAGAGAGAGAGAGAGAGAGAGAGAGAGAGAGAGAGAGAGAGAGAGAGAGAGAGAGAGAGAGAGAGAAGATTTTGTTTATTGTTTTATTTCTTTTACGTTTAAATTTATCAATTTATCAATTTATTTCTCTATTTTATTTTATTTATTTATTTAGTTTTCTTTATATTTTATTTGTTTTATTTATTTATTGTTTTTGTTTATTTATATTTTTATTTATTTTTTATCTTTATATTTATTTGTGTGTATATATTTATATTTGTATATATTTGTATATTTATTTGTGTATATTTGTTTATTTGTATATATATATATAGTATATATTTTGTATATATTTTGAAACCTATGGCTTTGCACCATCTCAATATGTAAGTGGGGCATCTGCATTTTGTTCCCCTTGCTATTTTGTCCCCACCTCACCCCGTGGCAAGGACTGAATGCTCAGCTCCGCGTCAGGGGAGGGAAAGGGTGTGCCAGACCTTCTCCGGTCCCTCCCCCTCCCTCGCAAGAGGGGCAAGAGCCCCCCCCCACCTGGGGCCCAGGGGACAGCAGAGAGGAGGTTCTCTCCCGACCTCCGATGCCCTGCAGCCCCCTGCCCACCCAGACCAGTCTGAAGGGCTTCTGCGGCCATTCTCCCCCAATCCGCCTTGGCAGTCTTCAGCCCGGACTCCCCCTGCCCGGTTTGGCTTGACCAGGGAGCCTGGCTGGCCTCCTGGGAAGGGGAGTTCCATCAAGGCCGAGGCACGATGCGGCAGACGGAGGGATCGGCTCCCATCCCGGAGAGACTCCCTCAAGCAGGCTTGGATCTCAGGGTGGGTGGGATTGGGGACACAGGGTGCCGCCTGCCACGTTAATCCCCGTCTCTCCTCTCCCTTCTAGCCTCCAACGGATAAGGGCCCTCTTTAAAAGGGCCAAGGTGGCTCCCTTGGCCAGAGCAGAGGCCCAGCCTGCAGGTGAGGAGACGCTCCAGGCTGCCGTGGGACGGAGGGCAGGGAGGCGGGTGGAAGCGAAAGAACTCCTGAGGACAGTGACACCCCCAGAAGCCACCTGGGAAGGGGGAAGGAGAGTGGGATCTCTCCAGATATTAACCGAGGACTTCCTCCGCAGCTGCAGCTGCCTGCAGGAGGCGCCCCAAAAGGGGTGCGGAGGATGTTCTAGTGGCTTTCCTGGCCGCCAAGGAAAAGGTAAAGCCGATGAGGCACGAGGCGCAGAGCAATGTCCCTTCCCTCGCGAGGCTGTTCCCTTCGCGTTCCCCTTCCTCTCTGATTTCTCTGCCGCCAGGAGCAGATGGAGGGATCTCCCAGGAAAGGATCGGGAGCTGGGGAGGCAGGGCACAGGGATCCTGCCTGGGCTGGCCGCTGCCCCTGCCAGGGGGGGTTGCAGAAAAGGGAGCGGGGTCCCCGCCATCCCAATCCCCTGGGTTACGGAGCCCCACGGCTGCCCCACCAGCCCCTCCTGGAGGGACAGAACCTTCTCGCTTGCCTCCGTCTGCCAAGGATGCCGTGTCCTCGGGACGGCCCTCAAGGCACTGCCCAGAAGCCGGCAGGGCAGGCTGGAGGGGATCCGTGGGCAAGCCAGGCGCCCTGGAGGGCCAGGGAGGCCGCGGAGACTTCCAGGAGGGACCGGCTCCAATGCAGACAGAGAGAAGGCCTCTGGCTGGGGATGGCGGCTTCTCTCCCGGGCAGCAGGGCCTCCTCGGTCCCCCTTGCCAGGCTCACGGCCTCCCTCTGGCCACTTCCAGGGCCCCTGACAGGAGTTCTGCTTCCTCCGGGCCCTCAGGTGCGTCTGCCACGGCCGGGAGCAGGAAAGGAAGACCACTCTTCCCTTCCCCAAAGAGGAGGTTGCAGCCAAAATAAGACTGACTGAGACTCAGGGGAAATTCAGGGGTGGGGGTGGAAGAATGCAGGACCCCTTAATGGGGGTCGGGGTGGAATTTGGCTGTTTCTTTGCCCTGCTCTTTTAAGGCTTTTCCCTGCGGTGTGCTAATGGCAGGCTGAGATCTCCCTGCTCTTCCCTCAGTCGGCCTCAGAAGCTCTTGCTGAGAGGCAGAGGAAAATCCCTCACACCCCCGGGAGGTTTTCCTGCTTCCAGGATGTGGGGGCAAGTCTCAGGGATGCCTAAGAGCCCAGCGTCCCTGTGAGGGGGACTGGGGGGGGGGGAGAGGAAGGGGTGTGGGGCAGGAGCAGCCCTGCCTCAGCCCTAGGATCTCTGATGTCCTCTTTCTGGAACCTTTGTCTCCCCAAGGACATCATGCTGAGATCCTTAATGGGGCTGGAGCCGAGGATGATCCTCTGCATGGAGGCCGTGGCAGACCTGAGGTACGTTTCTTGCTGGGGGAACCTTGGTACCGGGCCATCGGTGGGGGAGGGAGACAATTCTGGGGCTGCAGGACGGCAAGCAGAGGCAGCCCAAAGGAGAGGCCTTTGCCTCCGGGCAACGAGGGCTCCTTCCTCCTGAGGATGCCCCTTGCTGGGTTCCCGCCCACTTTGGGGCCCCCACTCAGAAGCATCTTTTATGGACCAGAGAGCTGACACTGGGGCCTGCCTGCTTTTCTTCTCTCCCATACAGATGAGTAAAAGGAGTGCCCTTCCTCCTCCTCCTCCTCCTCCCACCTCCCTTTCCCATGCTGGGACTCCAGAATGCGCTGGTTATGTGCCTCGTCAGCGTCATGTGCTCCCCACCAGACCTCCTCAGACCTTTGAGATCATCGCATACATTATATATACATTACAACTAAGATTTAGACCCCCCTCAATTGGGAGCAACCACAAGGACCTTCAAGGATTTGTCTGGATTCCAAATTATTACTCTGTCCCATCTGGTGCTGGACCCAAAAGACTTGGTGACTCCAGTAAACCTGTACCCTCCTGGGACCCGTGGATCCTGGCCCATGCCCCACTGGACTCTGGAGCTTCCCAGTCTCATATGGACATGTCATTTGCTTCTCAACATCAGGTTCCCTTGCCGATCAAGACTGAAGTCTTCCAGGTGGAGGGTATTGTTGGATGCCCACTTTGGTCAGGACCAGTCATGCAAGAAACCCAGCCACTTGCTCCATGCTACAGGAAGACACCCAGATTGATTGATTCATTTTATTTATATTTGCATTTATACACCGCCGCTTACCGTGGTCTCACGGCGGTTTATGCCTTGCTTTCCTCTGATCCTGGACCAGGCATGTGTGGTTCAACTTGGACAACCCAAGAAGTTCCTTAATCAATGCCGATTGGGGTCCTTTTTGCTTCGGCCTTGCCAAACGGACAACATTCTGCACTCGAAGCATCCAAAAGACAGGGGGCCAAATCCAGATTCAGAGATTCAGCTTCAAATGGGCCATTTAACTGCATCCCTCTCGCTTTCTTGGACAGTGACTGATGAGGCGGGCGGGAAGAGTGCATGCCAAACAGCTGACAATGACAGCTCCCCCTCCCATTCCCTTTAATTCCCTCCCCAGGTGGGGAGGGGTTTTAAAAGAACACGCAGGGCACCTGTCCATTATCAAACGTCCAGCCACCAGCGGCTCCCCTTTCATCCCTCCCGCCAACCTTCACAAAAGCTGCCTTCCACGGAGGGAGGGGAGCAAAGTCCAGGGAGCAGCCTGGGGGCTGAACAAAGCCAAGCAGGCGAAGCTGCCTGTGAAGGTGTGCCTGGGGGAGGGAGTGACAGGGAGGGGCAGGGACCCCTAACAGCTCCTAGTGAGAACGGCGTGGATGCTCCCTCTCAATTCTTCCCCCAACTGGAGGAGCGGCCGCGTGGCTCTCATGATCAGCTGATAGACTCCCGGGTGGTTCTCCTTAGAGGTGCAGACCTGCTTCCCCCTCATGGCTCCCTAGACTGCGGGAACCCATAGCACCCTTACGGGTGAGCCAGCTCTATTCCAAAATGAGGGGCATTGTGCGAGTTCCCGTTAAAAACAACACGGTGGAGGTTCAGTCAACTGTCTGTGTCTCCCACCTCCGCACCTGTCCTTTTGTGAAAACAAAGTGCAGGGAATTTGGCCTGTGCCGGGACTCCCCTGCTCTGAATGCATCCAGGAAAGGCCCACCGCAGACCTCCAAGCTCCTGGAAAGAGTCAGCGGAGCATGCTTGGTCACCAGACGGGACTTCCTGGCAGCTTCCAACCTCACTCAGAAGAAGAAGAAGAAGAGGAGGAGGAAAAAGGAGAGGTGGTTCTTATATGCCGCTTTTCCCTACCCGAAGGAGGCTCAAAGCGGCTTACAGTCGCCTTCCCATTCCTCTCCCCACAACAGACACCCTGTGTGGTGGGTGAGGCTGAGAGAGCCCTGATATCACTGCTCAGTCAGAACAGTTTTCTCAGTGCCGTGGCGAGCCCAAGGTCACCCAGCTGGTTGCATGTGGGGGAGTGCAGAATCGAACCCGGCATGCCAGATTAGAAGTCCGCACTCCTAACCAGTACACCAAACTGGCTCTCACGTTCTGGAGGGAGACCAATGGAATATTGGCAGGGCCACTTGAATCCCTTCCACTGCCCTTCAGCCTCTGCAATGCCCCTGCTGGTTCTCATCGGTCCATCCGTCATGTTCTCTGTGACTTGCTGGATCGCTTTGTCATTAGATCTTTAGATGACGGCCTGATTCCTTTGCGGGATCCTGCACAGCATCCAACTGGGACATCCAGGCAGGGCTGCAACGTCTCACTGCTGCTCCTAGAATAGCTACGGAGGCTTCAGTTCTGGTCACGCGAATGGCTTTTAGATTGTTTTGTGATGCAAACGACTTCCGGAGCTTCCCGGCTGGTGGAAGCAGAATACCTGCAACCTCCAAGAAATAATGAAATACCTACTATGAGAAAATTTAAATTTAGTTTTCAATAAACGCGTTAAAATGTATCATTACATCCGAGCCGTTTATGAAGAACAAAACTTTCTTCGCTGCTGCCTTGGCCACGTCGTTGGTTCCCAGGGAGTTCGATCCGAAAATGATCTGGGCCTCCCCACGATCTTTCTGTGCCTTCAGATCCACAGTGGCTCAGGGAGACGTCTTTCCAGTGGCCGTAATGCTTTGGCATTGCCTTTCCTCCAGGAAGTGCTGACATTGGAGCAGGGGCCGTTCCTAGGACCTGTGTGCTTTTGCTTGATGGCGGCCAGGAGGAATATCGCAGGCTGGCAGGGGCTCGTGGTAATGGTGGTCCAGGACATTGGCAGAGCCCCAGTTTGGCCAGCCCTGCTCTAGGACAACCACGACCTTACTGACCCCTTGGTTTGGGACAGGGCACATTCTGGCAAGAAAGGATGCTTCAGATGGCACAGGAGTTCCCACATCTTTTTAGGCTGCCACCCCCTTGGGTCCCAGGTCACAACCCTAGTGACCCCCCACCCCCACCCCTCTTTCCTGGGGTTAGCTCTACTGCAAATTCAAAACACACGACGTTGCCTACACTTCTTTTGTGGGTTGTTGTGCATTGGCCATATTTTAGTGGGGGGGGGAACATAAACGTTCTTTGTAAAAATCATTTGCAAAAGGTAGGTTTGGTCTTCACTGGAGAGAAGATGGGAAGAGAGAGACAGAGAGAGACAGAGAGAGAGAGAGAAGCAAGCGATGGAGAACCCCCTGGCCAGGAGCAAGCGGGAGAAGGCTTTTCCAGCCTCCCAAAGATGGAGATGTGGGGGAAGGGTTGCCAACCCTGGGGGAAGAAATTCCTGGAGATCTGGGATGGAGCCTGGAAAGGACAGATTCTGAGGAGGGCAAAGGGCTCAGCAGGAATGCAACCCCCCCCCCCCAGGCCACCTTCTGAAGCTGCTATTTTCTTCAGGAAGCTAAGCAGGGCAGGCCCTGGTCAGCACTGGGATGGGAAACCAGCAAGGAAGTCCAGGGGCAATATTCCCCAGAGGCAGGCAATGGCAAGCCACCTCTCTAAATGCCTCTCGACAACCTCCCTGTCCATGTCAACCTGCCACCCAGACACTATCTCTTGGCTACGGCCATCTCTAGATGTGCCTAAACACTTTGACCCTTTGTGGGAAAAAACTGATGTAAAATAGGCTCTGAGCCTTTCTGCTTTCTCTGCATCCTCCGTTAGAGTTTGTCCATCCGCACCCAACAGTGGGCCTATTGCCTCCTTCACTTTACGTTTGCTCCTCACATAACTGAAAAATCTTTTCTTGTTACAGTGACGACGGTAGAGGTTTGCAGGCTGAGGTTGGGGTGGAGGGGTGCGGGTGGGCCCCACCTGGGCTGCGGGCTGCTGCTTCCGCTTTCTGGCTCCCGGACTGCCCCCATTTCATTATTTGATTTAACACCTTTCTGCCTCAGGGAACTCCAGGCGGCTTCCTGTGTAGGGGTCTCTTATCAAAAGAGAACATTAGCAATGTAATAAAGCCTCTAAAGGTTCCAGGTGGAAAGGCAGAGACCCCTACGCCTTCACCCCACTCTTTTTCTCCTTCTTCCGACTCCCAGCCTGCCTAATTCGACTTGCTCGTCCGTCATGAGCTTCCCCCTGCTTTCCTCTCCCTCGTGCTCTCCCCGGCGCTGTTGGATGTTGGCCACCCGGTCCTGACAGGCCCCGTTATGTGGTGGGTGCTGCTGTCAGCTCAGGCCTCAGGCTCCGTAGCCACCGCAGCTCCGTCAGGCTCAGTTCTTGGTCGTGAGTCTCCAGAAGTGGCTCCTGGGCCTTTCGTTGCAGGGGCCTCCTTCATTGAGGGATTAGGGAGGGAGGGGCCTTTTGGGGCCGGCTTGCCCCCCCCCAGTCCACGTCTGCACTCCCTCCGTCCCTCCCTCAGTTTCCCACAAATCAAGGCATCGAAATGTATCCATTTCTTTCTCTAATTCATTTATTTTATTCATTCTTATTTATTTATTTATATTATTCATATTTATTTATTCCTTATATTTATTTGTGTGTGGGGGGGGGAAGGGGTGTGGGGGCAGGAGCAGCCCTGCCTGAGCCATAGGATCTCTGATGCCCTCTTTCTGGAACCTTTGTCTCCCCAAGGACATCATGCTCAAATCCTTCATGGGGCTGGAGCCGAGGATGATCCTCTGCATGGAGGCCGTGGCAGACCTGAGGTACCTTTCTTGCTGGGGGAACCTTGGTACCGGGCCATCGGTGGGGGAGGGAGACAATTCTGGGGCTGCAGGACGGCAAGCAGAGGCAGCCCAGAGGAGAGGCAGCAGGCAGGAGAAGGAGGTGCCCGGAGGCCATTGCTGCTTCAATGCTTGGCCACCTTGATTCTGAGCCCGATTTTATTCCAGGAGCCCGGATTCTTTGCCTTATGGATCCCACCTCATCCTGGCCAGCCATAAAGCTGAGAGCATTGCTCGGGCATCCAGTATCTTGCTTGAAGTCTTTTGCTTTTGGTCATCTAGGCTAGGGCTTCACCTTGCCTATAATACTAGCTTCCATGCTAGCACCTGTTTTTCAGCAACCAGCTGAATATTTGGAACCTCATGGCCTGTCCACTGATTTGGCTTCAAAACAACTCTCTCTCTCTCTCTCTCTCTCTCTCTCTCTCTCTCTCTCTCTCTCTCTCTCTCTCTATATATATATATATATATATATATATATATATATATATATATATATATATATATATATATATATACAATTGTATACAATATATATATATATATATATATATATATACAATTATATACAATATATATATACGATTGTATATATATATATACAATCGTCAAATCCAATTACAGGAACTAATAAACTATGCATTTTTCAAGAAAAGGAAAAAGTGGACTGACCCTCTCAAACCTCTGGCTGCCTCACCCCTGACAGCCTGATCAGCACAAAACGCTCCTCCAGAGCACAAAAGGAAAGATTGGGGGGTGGGGGGGTATCTAACCCCTGCCTTCTCTGTCATGTGGGGAGGGTGGGCTTGCATATGCGTTCTTGTCATACTGGGGGGCCAATTGCTTGCACCCTGGACATTCGTAAACTGTTTGTGTTTCTGAATTTTTATGTTTCTGCATTTTTATTTACTGCACATGGTTGCTACCTTCCCCCAGAGAATCCTGGAAATTGTTCCTGGGAACCTGCTCCTGCCTTGACCACCCCTTGCTCTTTTGCCGACAGACTTGCTCTTCACAGATCTACTCCTGTTGCTTCATCACCACCTCTGGGGGGAATCTTGGCTGGGGGGTTTGAGCCACAATGTTGTGCCCGTGGTAATTGTCTTGCATTATTGTTGTGTCATTCTTAGCTCTTATAGGTATTGTCTTCTGACTGAATCCCCAAAATCAACAGACTAGAAGTTCTGCCTGACCTAACCTGGCACTGTGCAATGTTATTGGTTTAAGGATGTCCATCTTCCTCTCTTTGTCTTCCTCTCTTGTGCCAATAAAGGATTTTTCCTTCTATTGTCAAAATCTATTTTTTGAAGTTTGTTTTTGGTAAAATTTCCAGGTATGTTCTATGCCATACTGAGTAGATGTTCCATAATGCTTATGTCAGTGTCTCTGACATTCTTCCCAGGGTTTTCTCTTGGTATTTGTATTTTGAGGTTTTGCATTTTTGAACTGTTTAATCTTTATTTTTCTGTTTTGTGATTTCTGGGTGGAATATGGCATTCCACTGCCACTGCAAATGGTTTTTCTTTTTGGTTCCCAACTCCTGCCCAGAAGTTTTCTCTGTAATCCGACTCCAGGTTTTTGAACCTGCTTTTTCAGTCTGTAGTGAAAGGTGTCTCTACTGACAACCCTTCTAATACAACAAGCAATACACATCTACTTCCCACTTCTTCTCTCTTCTCTCTCTTTTAAGTTTAGAGCCTTGAATTCCAGTACTTTGAATTTGCATAACAATCGTGCTGTCACCCCCAGACCTCAGGCCCCTTTGTCCTTTTGGTACTATAATGTCTCTCTCTCTCTGCATTCATGAATCTACAGAGATGGAGCATTTTGAAAATCTCTGACTGTCTCAACTGTTAGTAACCTTGTTAATCTCTGTTTGGAAAAGCTGCAGACATCAACTTACAGACCTCACCTCCTGGGGTTCCCAACTGCTCCCTACTATTCCCAAAGATTTGAAAACTCTGCCCTGCCTATGCTGCCATAAGACATCTGTCACCTTGCATCTGCTCCTGAATGCATCCTGCATCCTGCATTATTTGAATGGCAAAGCGGGGGAGGTAAAGTTTCAAAGAGACATCAAGTCTTCCACCCTGAAAAAGTAAGCTGCCAAGTCAACTGCCTTTCCAAGCGTCATGAATGGAAAAAGGTATTTTGGGAATGTTGTGGGAAGATGAAGGGACATGTATCAGACTGTTTCTACCATGGTCTTTTTTCTCTGCATTGTCATTTGCATTGTCACTCAGTACCTGAAATCAATCCCCTCTCTCAGATACAGGGACAGGTGGACTCACCTTCTAATGGTATCTGACAAAGGGAGCCATTTCTCACAAAAGATCCTCCCCTGCCACAAGTCTGGTTAGACTTTAAGGTGATCCTGGGCTGATTCCGCACTTACTTTGTTTTTTCCATTGGGGATCCTGCTGAATTTAAATCGATTTGAACTCGGGTCTTCCTCTATTCCTCTAATTTGAAACAGAAAGTGTTCTGGACTTGATTGGGGAAGCTCAGAGTGGGGAGGGGAGTCAAGCACAGCAGGAGTCTCTTTCTTTTCTTGAAGGGGGAGACAGCAGAGGAGGGGGGAATGAATCCAAGAGGCAAATCTCTTCTGAGAGAAGTTAGGTCTTCTGGAGTAGTGATCCCCAACCTGTGGGCTTCGGACCACATGTGGTCCATCGATTAACTGGAGATGGGACACGAAGGATGCCATCTCCCCCCCCCCGGCCCTTTACTTCATCCACAATCCGTCAGGTACACATGGGACTACCTCATTGCAGAGAAACAAGCTCAGGGTTCCCATTGATTTGTCATTGTCATGAGTTAAAATTTCCTTGAAAATAAAATGTTCCTTATGTTCATTGTTGTGGTGTGTCTGTATGCTATTTGGAAGGGATGTTTAAACATTACCATAGCGACCAGAGTCAGAGAGCGCTAGGGCAGTGGGCCTCAGTAAAATTGTCAAGCGTTGAGTGGTCCCCGGTAATAAAAAGGTTGGGGACCACTGTTCTGGAGCACAGTCACTTTAAAAGAAGCCTTGTAACCGGGTACCAGGAAGTCTTTGAACTGACACCCTGGCCAATAAGGGAGATCTGATTTCCTATAGCATTGGAGGCACGAGGCAGGAAGTTAATTTGCAAAAAGCAGAAATCTGCACACTTCCTGATGGCGATTTTGGAAATATTGAGGCTTATATCCACTTCTGGATATTGCGGGGGAAAGGTAGGGTCACTCCTGATCAATTATATATGTTGCAGAGGGAAAATTTAAAGTGCCCAATATCAAAATGCAAAGACGATTCAGTGTAGACAGGAGGGATTCATACGAACTGGGAGCAGGTAAAAAGCCCCCTGCAGACTACACCCTGGACTCTGGCTCTTTTCCTGTATCTTGTACAAACATCACACCACTTATTTCCAAGATCTGCTCATCCCAAATCATTTCAAGCATCCCTTGCATTAATTAATAATAAACATATAACTTTATTATCTAAAACTATCAACAATAATTTTCTAAAACTATGAATATTTTTTTCTAAAACTATTAATAATAATTCTTAACAATAATATTAACAATAATAACAGTAATATTATATAACGATGAACAATACTTTTTTTAACTAGGGACGATTTTTGTAAAACTAAGAACGGCCGCGAGTCAGCGGCAGCCGTGGTTGCCGCAGCGAGGGGGCGGGCAAGAGACGCAAATGCGTCTGCCCGGCTGAAGCCGGGATGCGCCGGCTGGCGCGTCCTGATGACGACGCAGGGGGCGGGCCTCGGCACCGTATTTAAGCGCCACAAAGCAAGGACCTCGCCCCTTTGCCTCTGGAGGAGCCGGAGGACAGCGTGCCGTCCGGAGCTCTCCTCGAGGCCTCGCCTCGTGACGGTGGGAGGGAACGGGACGCAAGTTGCCAGTCTGGCCCGATCGGAGCTTCGGATTTGGGCCGTGGGAGGACAGTGATTGCGTCGGAGGACCAGTCCCCGCGGGAGCAGCGATGGCTGGGTGGCGTTCCCGCGCCTGGCCGGGTGTGGCCTCCAGAGGCAGGGGAGACCAGCAGGAGGCCGAGGGCAGCAGAAGGGGCATGGGCCGGAGCCGAGCGAGCGTGCTGAGGGCGCGAGAAGCGTGGGCCACGGCAGTTCCGCAGGCCCGCGGAGCCACCCCCGGAGGCCAGAGGGAGGGGTTACGGGCGCAGCTGGGGAGGGCTCCCCGGAGCCCGGAATGCTCTCGGCGGTCCTGGTCGGGCCTACGGAGCTCACGGTGCAGGGCCGGGGACTCTGAGCCGCCAGGCCCCAGGAGGGGCAGGGTCAAGGCCCGGCAGGCTGCGGCGGCCCCAAGGGAGGCCAGGGGGAGCTCGGGGTCCCCACGTGGGGACAGCAGTCCACCCAGGGGCAGGAGGGGGTCCCCCACAACTCGGGCATCCGGGGGATGGGCCCCCAGTGCCTGTGCACCAGCCGTGCCAGTGAGTCCTTAGTCGTCCTCACCATGCGTTCTGCTTGGCCATTGGTCGCCGGATGTAAGGCCGCTGATGTCACATGGCGCACAAGTCCGTTTGCCAGAAATGTCTCGAACTCGGCACCCCTAAATTGTGTAGCATTGTCCGAAACTATTACATCCGGGATGCCATGTGATGCAAACAGGCGGCGCAGTTCTTTGATAACTGTTTGTGCAGTCATTGATGGGACTGGCAACACTTCTAGCCACTTGGAATAGGCATCCACAACAATTAAGAAGATTTGCCCCTTATACGGGCCCGCAAAATCTATATGAAGCCTAGACCAGGGCCCCCTGGCTGTCTCCCATGGGTGCACCGGGGCATGAGCTGCCAGCGGCCGGGACTCCAGGCAGGCAGCTCACTTCTGCACCCACCCCTCAATGTCCGCGTCCATTTTTGGCCACCAGACATAACTACGGGCCAGTGCCTTCATCCGCACCATGCCAGGATGTCCGATGTGAAGTGCTGACAGCACTCGTGACCGCAGCTGCTCTGGAATAATCACTCTTGCCCCCCACAAAAGACACCCTTTGTGAACAGACAGTTCTGCCCACCTTGATGCAAATGGCCCGAACTGGTCCCCTGACACCTGTGCTGGCCACCCCCACCATGCCCAGTTCAAAACCCTGGCCACTACTGGGTCTTTTGCAGACGCAGACACAATATCTCCCGCATGAAGCGGTGGGGCTGGCAAGGTCTCCAGCAACATGACCCCATGTGCCGGGGAAGGGTCCTCAGCCGGTGTTGGTAATGGGAGCCTACTTAAGGCATCGGCATGGCTCATCCTGGCCCCAGGTCTATACTCTAACTCATAATTATAAGCACTCAAAAATATAGCCCAACGGAGTACCCGGGGGGACAGAATTTGAGGAGTTTGCCTATGAGGAGCGAATAAACCCAGAAGGGGCTTGTGGTCGGTTAAAATGGTAAATGGGCGGCCATAACAAAAATCATGAAATTTCCGCACCCCCGCGACCATGGCTAGGGCCTCCCTATCTATCTGGGCATAATTCCTTTCCGCCGCCGAAAGTGTGGGGGAATAATATGCAATCGGGGCCTCATGGCCATCTGCTAACCTATGACTTAACACGGCCCCCACCCCATAAGGAGAGGCATCACACGCCAAGATCAGAGGAAGTGCCTCATCGTAGTGTGCTAACACACTCGCAGAGGACAGCAAACTCTTCACCTCTGCAAATGCCCGGGCATGACGAGGTGTCCAAGACCACTTGGCGGCCTTATCCAACAGGCGATGTAGTGGATCTGCCAATGACGCCTTATTGGGCAAAAAAGAATGATAAAAATTGAGCAGGCCCAAAAAGGCCTGGAGCTCTTGCTTTGACCGGGGGGTGGGCGCCTCTCAGATAGCTTTGAGCTTACCAGGGGTTGGGTGGATGCCTGCTGCATCAATCAAATACCCTAGGAATTCAACACAGGGTACCCCAAATTCACATTTCTCCCTTTTCACCCGCAACCCTGCTGTTTCGAAGCGCTTTAACACTTCCCCCAGCCTTTCCACCAGCTGTGCCTCAGTTTCCCCCATCACTAAGACGTCATCAAAATACGGCACCGTTCCCTTCAGCCCCTTTAACAGATCCTCCATCAACTGTTGGAAAATTCCCGGAGCCACACTAACCCCAAACTGTAACCTATTTACCTTAAAAGCCCCCTTATGTTATAGTCTGGGCCTCAGCGGAAGCGGCATCTACCGACAACTGCTGGTAAGCCTGTGCCAAGTCCAACTTGGCCAACAGCTTTCCACCTGCCAAGGAGGCCAATAGGTGAGTAATGATGGGCACCGGGAATGCATGCGGCTGAAGGGCTTGATTGATCGTACATTTATAATCCGCACAAATTCGAATTTCACCATTAGCCTTTCCTGGGGTGACGATGGGAGTCTCCCACCCCGCATGCGATACAGGCTCCAGCACCCCCTGTTCTACCAGGCGATCTAACTCGGCCTCTATTTTATGTTTGAGGGCAAATGGTACCCGCCGTGGCTTGAGCCTGATTGGGGCCACCCCTGGATCCAGTGCTAAGGAGACCGGGGGCCCCTGGTACTGTCCCAGCTTCCCATCAAACACGGAGGCAAACCGGCGGAATAAGGCATCAAAAGCCCCCACACGCACCTGGCACAGCCCCTCCAGGGTGATACCAAGGGGGCCGAACCAGTCCAGTCCCAGGAGACTAGTTCGGTGCCCAGGCACCACCACCAAAGTCAGGTTGCCCTTAAACTGATTGAACTCCACCACCACCCGGGCCTTTCCCATCACTGGCACCCGATTCCTCTGGAAATCAGTCAGAGGCAGATCAAATTTCTCTAACTGCAAACTCCCATTGAGTCGGATGCGCTCAATCAAGGACGCCGGGATGATTGAAAAAGCGGAACCGGAGTCCACCTCCATGTTACAGGGCAAGTGATTTTCCGAGCCGACTCCTGCCGCAAATTCTGGACCAGGTATTCGGGCTCTCCCTCTTCGTCCACGGCCACCTCACAGGCTCTGGAGCTTGACTGCGACCACGCCTTGCCTTTCGCTTGCGTTGTGTTGGAGCCTCTCTTTGCCCCGCAAACCCGTTCAATATGCCCCCACTTCTTACAGGCCCGGCACCGCACCTCCCCAAACCTGCATGAGCTCCTGGCATGGGGCCCTCCACAGCTCCCACACCATTGGGGGCTGTCTGCCCTCTTACTGTACTCTTCTGTGGGTGCCTTACGGGCCAGCACAGCTCCTGGCCGCAGGCGATGAGTCTCCTCCCCTGGCGGCTCCTCCGGCTCGCCCGCCGGACCCCTGGGGCCTTGTGCCTGCCTGACCGCTCGCATGCTGGCCTCCGCCGCCTCCGCTGCCAGTACCTCGTCCACGGCGGCCTGGAACGTAAGTGACTGTCGGGCAAACAGCTTCCTCTGTGTCGCCTCATCCCGAAGACCACAGACTAGTCTGTCTCGCAGGGCCTCTTCGAGGTCTCGGAAGTTGCAATGCTGGGCCAGTTGCCTCAATTCAGCCACGGACGAGGCAATGCTTTCGCCCGGCTTCTGCCCCCTCAGGAAGAAAGCGTGCCTCCGTGCAATTTCCGAGGGCCGGGGGCTGAAGTGGGCGGTCAGCGTGGCCAGAACATTCTCTATTGAGGTCGCCGTCAATAGGGCTGGGGCCACCAGAGCCATCGCCAGTTCATGAGTCTGAGCCCCGCACACACTGAAGAAAAGTGCCCTCCTCCTGTCGGCGTCCGTGATGCTGTTTGCAATGGCATAAAATTCAAACCGCTCGACGTAGCTTTCCCACTTCCCTGGGTCAGACACTTTGAACTCTTCAATGTGCCCTTGTGTTGCCATTCCTTCTCTCTCACTCTCTCTCTGTGGGCCAAAATCCCACCTTCGTCGCCAGTATTAAATAGTGAGAGAGACACACGTTCTACAAAAACCGTTTATTATGCACAGGGGCACCTAACAACCAGCAGCTAATAAAACACACGTGCAACTTAAATAGACTCAATACAAGGGAGACGTCTGCAAAGCCTTAAAGGGGCAGTTGGCCCAATTAACTCAATACATTACACGTTGTATTTGGCCAAAGGTTTCACGGAAGGGTTCCGGATTCCTTTCACAGGGGGCCGGATGCCCACCGCGTGCAAGAATCTCCGTTCTGCACAAGACCTTCCGGAGATTGTGGCGGACAAGTTGAGGAAGGAATGTCTAGCGGGGCGCATGCCAGGCCTCTATGACAGGCCGCCCCTACCTAACCTGCAGGTGTCGCCACTGGGGGTAGTGCTGAAGAAGGCCGCTGGATAATTCAGGATTATCCACCACTTGTCCTATCCGTACGGAGGGTCCGTCAACGACGCCATACCGGATGAGGAGTGCAGGGTACACTACGCATCCTTTGACGATGCGGTGGACATGATCCGGGGATGCGGGCCTGGTGCGCTGCTGGCCAAGAGCGACATTCAATCGGCGTTTCGGCTGCTTCCTATTCACCCCGCAGGCGACCAGGGGCTTGACGCGGCCTCACCAGCACTTGCGTGTTACCAAGGGCATCAAAGAAGACCTCAAGGTGTGGAGCACCTTTTTGGTGCGCTTCAATGAGATCGCCATTTGGCAAACAGACTGCGACCTCGGGAATGAATTGCAGGTTCATTCTGACACCGACGCTGGCGCGGAGTTCGGAGTCTTGTTCCGGTACAGGTGGTGTGCCAAAGCGTGGCCAGACTGGTGGTCCAAGACCCTACGCAGGGACCTCACGTTTTTGGAGTTTTTTCCATTAGTGGTGGCCGTGGTCCTATGGCAGGACGAGTTTAGGAATAAAAAGGTCGTGTTCTGGTGTGACAATTAGGCCGCAGTTCGCATTTTGAACAAGCAGTCGGCTAGGACCGAATGGGTCATCCGCTTGGTAAGGCGCTTAGTCCTGGTCTGTTTAGGAGGGAACATTACTTTCAGGGCACGCCACGTGACCGGGGTTCACAACGAGGTGGCTGACAGTTTATCTCGATTGCAGGTCGAAAAATTCCATTTGCTTGCCCCCCAAGCCTGGAGGGAGCCGGACATCTTTCTGAAAGACCTTTGGGACCTTGGAGCCGCGTGATTTGGGACGGTGTGATGGGGTCCATCCCCCCTTCTACGCGGCGGAACTACGAACGGGCGGCCAGTGACTTTGTGTCCTTTGCCCACAGGGAGGGGCGTGGAGGTCCTTGGCCCATGTCGGAGGAGCTGCTTCTTACCTATTTGGCCCACTTGAAGGGCCGGGGGTTGTCCCATCGGTCCATGAGGGTCACCATGGCCGGATTGAAGTTTTTCAGCAAACTATGGGGGTCTTGGGACCCTGACTCTTCCTTTCTAGCCAGAAAGGCCATAAAGGGTTGGGGGAGGTTCGCGGGGGCAGCATCTGAAGCCAGGCGCCCAATAACGAGGGACATACTGCTGCGGATTTTAGCCCAGCTCCAGACCGTCTGTTCCTCGGTGTTTGAGGAGAAATTGTTTCGGGCAGCTTTCACGCTAGCCTTTTACGGGGCGTTCAGATGCTCCGAAATCGTAGCTTCAACGCGGAGGGCAGGTGGGTCCCCTGCTCTCCGGTTTGAAGACGTCCGGTTCACAGCAGGTGGAGTGGAGCTGTGGGTCAGGAGGTCAAAAACGGACCAAGGGGGCAAAGGAACCGCGGTCTTCCTCTGCAGGTCGGATCACAGGGCAGCATGTCCCGTACGGAATCTCTGCTGGTACTTGTCCGCCCGACCGGGCTGCACAGGCCTTCTGCTCATCCACAGGGATGGCTCTTTCCTGTCCAGGTTTCAGTTCGCAGCAGTATTGAAACTCTGCTTGCGGGAAGCGGGCCTACGCCCAGAGTGGTATGGCACGCACTCTTTTAGGATAGGCGCCGTCACACAGGTGTTCAGGGATGGGGCTGAGCCCGGGGAGTTAATGAGCATTCGGCGGTGGAAATCAGGGGCCTATGCAACTTACGTAACGTTAGATCGTCTCATGACGTGTCACTTGTTTGCAGGACTGAGCCCGTTGAAGCCAGTGGCCGTGATCGTGGGTCACAGCATCGTCTTTTGGGCGAGTCGGTATGCCGGAGCGTCCAGATGGGGGTCCCAGCTGGGACTGGAGGAGAAACTTGGAGTCAAGTGGTCCGGTCACCATGGCATGGAGTGGCCAGCCCTACTGGATGTAGTGTCCCGCGAGGTGCATGAATCGGGCCCCCCGGCAATACTGGTGATTCAGCTGGGGGAGAATGACCTGCCTGAAACGACGGGCCTGCAGCTTCGCCGCAAGGCGTTTGATGACATGAGACTGCTACGGCGGCGTTGGCCTCAGACATACTTGATATGGTCGGAATAGCTGGATAGGAGAGCATGGAGACATGCTCACCGGCCGGAGAAAGTGCACCGGGCCAAGGAGAAAATTAATCGTGAAGTGCGGAAGTTGATGGCCGAGTTGGGCGGGGCTGTGATTCGGCACACCGAGATCACGCACGCAGCTTCTAACGTGTTTCGGAGGGACGGATTATGGAACCGAGTTATGGCTGCATGGTTTGAAGGCAGCCTTGTTACTTTGCGGGTCAGTTTCTGGGGGGTTGGCGGGAACGGGGGGAAACTCCCCCCGTTCAGTGGCGGAATAGGGGCACGAGGTGGAGTAGTTTGGCCAGCGACCAGTTTGCCCTGGGCCCTGGGGTTGGGGGTCTCAATAAGAGATCGGCCAACTCCGAGTGCGGCCTTACCCGGCTGGGAAGGTCAGGGGCTCGGGGCCAGGAGGTAGGGATGGTTGTATGCGGTGGACGCCCGACAACCATCAACCGCCTCCTCCCAGGGGAGGGCATCCAAGGGGCAAGGGAGCCTTCCTTCCGGCTGGGAGGAAGGAGGACCCAGGGCGCCCCTTGTGCCCAGGTTAGCAGCCGGACGGCTGCACGGGGATCACTCCTCGCCTCGTGCCAAGCCAACCCCCAAGTCAGGGGGCAGTTAATAAAGTTGTGGCCTTTGTTACGCCAAGTACAGGTGTTGCGTCTTCATTGGCCGCTTACCACACTGCCAGGCAATGAATAATACTAATTTAAAACTATATACAATTCTAATGTCTAACTACAATATCTATATACCTAATACACCTAATATACCTAATATATCTAATATATCTAATATCTAATATCTAATTACAATATCTATATATCTAATATATCTAATATCTAATTACAATATCTAATATCTATATACAATTCTACAAATATACACGATAATTCCACTATCGCCGGAAGAAATGTCTGAGTCTCCCAAAGCAGCTCCTCTGAAGGGTGGCAGATGATGCATCTCTGGCCATGGCTTGCATGACCAGGGGGACCAGGTCCGTGGTGTTCGGCTCAGGGTCGCTTTTCACCAAGTTGACGACTAGAAGGAGAGGAGAGAAAAGTCAGAGGGAGGCCGGGCTTTGAGAGGACAAAGGGCACAGGAGATAGGGCGGGGACGGGGAGGGAACAGGACAGGTGAGCCAGAGAAGATGGGGAGGCAGATGGTAAGGGTTGCCAACCTCAGGTTGGGAAATACCTGGGGACTTTGGGGGTGGAGTCGAGAGTGGGCGGGGTTTGGGGCAGGGAGCGACCTCAGTGGAGGCTAATGCTAAGGAGTCTGCCCTCCCAAGCAGTCATGAGCGCTAGCCCTACAACTGGCTCTCAAGTTGTGTAAGGCTAACAACCTCCAGGCCAAGTCTGGAGATATGCCGGTATTACAGCCTCTATCCAGACTACAGAGATCATAGAATACTAGAGTTGGCAGGGACCTCCTGGGTCGTCTAGTCCAACCCCCTGCATTCTGCAGGACTTTCACAACCCTATCGCTCATCCACTGTCACCTGCCACCCCCTTGGAACTTCGCAGAATCAGCCTCTCCATCAGATTCCTATCCAGCTTCTCTTTAAAAATCTCCAAAGATGGAGAACCTATCACCTCCTGAGGAAGCCTGTTTCACTGAGAAATCGCTCTAACTGTCAAGAACTTCTTCCTGATGTTTACACAGAA
Source organism: Paroedura picta (assembly GCF_049243985.1). Lineage (NCBI taxonomy): Eukaryota > Metazoa > Chordata > Lepidosauria > Squamata > Gekkonidae > Paroedura > Paroedura picta. The sequence continues at coordinate 25,260,599 of NC_135383.1, read as the reverse complement.
TTTCTTTTGCATTAATTTCATCCCATTGGTTCTGGTCCGTCCCTCCGGGGCAAGAGAGAACAACTCTGTTCCATCCTCTAAATGGCAGCCTTTTAAATGCTTCAAGATGGTTAACAGATCGCCTCTCAGTCGTCTCCTCTCCAGGCTAAACAGGCCAAGCTCCCCCAGCCTTTCTTCATTCATCTTGGTCTCCAAACCCCTCACTATCTTTGTTGCCCTCCTCTGGACACGCTCCAGTTGGTCTACATCCCTTTTCAACTGTGATACCCCAAACTGAACACAGGGCTCCAAGTGAGCCCGAACCAAAGTAGAATCAAGATCTGTTCTTCAGGAGACAATGGCTGCTTGGGACGGTGGACTCTAGGGCCTCATGACCCACGGAGATCCCTCCCCTCCCGTCCCCAGGGTCCACCCACAAATCTGCTGGAATTCCCCGCCAGGAGCTGAGACCACACACCCTGCTTAGGTTCTTGGACAACAAAAGCCCTCCCATTCCCAAGGTCAACTGACAAATCTGCACGAATCTCCCAACACAGAGCAGGCCTCCCTGATGCCATGCTTCAGCCGTGCCCCCCACCAAGAGGTCCTCTAGTCCGTGTGGGAAGTCCAGGGGGCATGGCAACAGAACTGCAACTCACCAGTCGAAATTGCACTCAGGGTGTCTTCACTCCTCGATCCGATAGCGATGATTTCTAGGGACACAAATACCAACCGCGATCAGAGAGGACCAGAGAAGGTTGCCAGCCTATAGATTGGGCAGGGAGATCTCCCAGAATCACAACTGAACTCCAGGGGACAGAGATAAACTCAGCGGAGAAAGCGGAAGCTTTGGAGGGTGGACCCTATAGCATTATACCCACTAAGGTCCTTGAGCTCATCACAGTCCTGTTAGAAGTTGTTCTCACAGAGCTGTCAGAGCTCTCTCAGCCCATCTACCTCACAGGTTGTCTGTTGGGAGGAGAAGAAGGGAAGGCAATTGTCAGCCACTTTGTGACTCCTTGTAGTAGTCAAAAGTGGGGTATAAAAAACAACCCTTATTCACTTACAGCCCATCAATGGGGACCAGAGTGGCTTATATCCTAATGAGATGGAACTGGCCTGGGGTTGCACTGGTTTGAGAGGAAATGGGCAGCCATCTTGGACCACATGGCTGCCAGGTGAGCTGAGGAATAAACAAGCAAAACTTGGAACCTCTGAAGGAAGGTGCTGACTCTGTTTTTAACACCAGAGGGTATGTTTTAGGAGAGGGACAAAAGGGTTGTGATTTACACAATTTCTTTTGACTTGTTGCTTAACTGTGCTAATAAGATACTAAATTTTAAGCCCGCTGTAGAGAAAATACAGCAGGCACTAGCGGGCAGTGGGTGGTTGGGGGAGGCCTGGGAGGGAGAAAGGAGAGTAAACGATGGGAGCAAGAATGGGAGAAAGAAAGGCAGAAGAGAAATGGGCTTATAGGAGGGAGAAAGGAGACTAAGGGGTGGGTTAATGGATGGAGAGAAGGCAGGAAGAAAGGGAGAAAGAAAGCAAAGGAGAAAGACAGAAACAGAGCATGCGAGAGGGAGAGAAAGAGGCAGAGAGACAGGGGGCGAGGGGGGGTGGTTGCTGGGGAAGAGAGTGGTGGGAGGCTGTGTGTTTGGGGGGCCGGGAAGCGGAGGCGGAGGCTGAGGACGATTGGGGGGGCCACAGGGGATCACACCCGGCCGTGACTCGGGGCCTTCTCCCGACCCCAGGAGTAGCCTTGCTGCTTATGCGATGCGGCGGGGCCCAGTAGAAGGCCCCTGCCTACCGCAGCGCCCCCCCCCCCGCAGCATAAAGGGACCTGGGGCGGGAAAGGAGCGGCATCCCTGCTCCTTTCCCGAGTCCACGGGGAAGCCGGCCGGCGGACTTATCATTGGGGAAGGCTTCTTCCTCTGAGTGGTGACTCCCCGGCCGGCCCAGGCCAGGCCAGGCCAAGCGGCCAATGGACCATTAGCCTCTTGGCCCTGGATTGACACTCAGAGGGCCCAATCAGGAGCCGCTTCGTGGCTCCTGATTGGGCCCTCCGAGTTTTTATCCCGGACAGGGCCCACCCTTCCTCCTCCCACATTGCCCTTACCCTTTTATTCCTACCGTTCCGCAGGAGCGGTTTACAGATGCTTATAAACCTTTAAATAAATCCTGAATAAATTTGAAGCTGGCAGTGGCTCTCTGATCTATGTGCAGCTCCCAGTCTTGGAAACAACAGTCCAGTGCAAGGGGAAGTCTCAGATTCAGGGGAGGGACCTTGACAAGCAGCTACTCCTCTGGGAGGGGGGGGGTGTATAGGTTGCAGTAAATTATCCCCACGGTGCTCTCGTGCTAGGCTGTGGGAGACACAGAGGGAAAGGGAAGCTGAAAGACCTGATCCTCCCTTCACATGGCCCTGTGCTAAAACCAGGTGGAGGTGGTTACCCAAAAAGACCCTTTTGCAGCACAACTGGAGTTGGCAACCAGCCAGAAAAGGGGGTGGCAAGGCAGAATAGGGCTGACAAAATAAAAGCGGGCCTGTTCCACCAGACCATGTCTTTCCCTCAATATTATCCTTACAACAACCCTGCGAGGTATGCTAGGCTGAGATCATCTGACAGGCCCAAGGTGACCCAATGAGCTTCCTATGCTGCCTTCTGAACAGACCTGGTTGCTCGGTAACCTCAAAGATGGGGCCAAGAAATGCTCCTTTACTGTGCAAGAATTTGGGGGGGGGGGGTTGGAATGAGTCAGCAAACGTAGACTTTGGGGGATCACATCACTCTTTGGGCGTATAGGTGCTAGCTTCTTGAACGGGATGCCTCTCTTTGTCTTCACCTGGGAGCTGCCCCACTCCTTCCTCCCTTTGTCCTTTCCATCTCCTCACTTGGCCTTCCCTCCCTTTCTCTACATGGCCTTCCATCGAGACACAGGTCTCTGCAGGCCTCCCATATAGGGACCATGCCCTCTTCTTCCCAGGAAAAGCTGGCCATTTGTGATAAGGAAGGACTCTTTGGATTGGCCCCTCTCTCCCCTTTTGACTGCATCCTGAATGTGGACTGGCTCTACTTGAATAGAAGTGATCCTCCATGCTCTTGATGCTTGGGGGGGGGCAAGAGTGGGAGGGCTTCTGGAGCTCTGGCTCTACTGGTGGACCTCCTGGTGGGTTTGGGCCACTGTGTGTCACAGAGTGTTGGACTGGAAGGGTCCGTGAGGTGGGACATGATAGTAATGGTAAGAACGACAACAACAATAAATATAAACCCAATATGCCTTGCCTAACAGCTTGAGCGATGCCTCTCTAAGACAGTGTTGTGAGTTGTCAAGGTAGAAGAATGCCTGTTCTACGAAAAGGTGTTCACCAAGCTTTCTGTAGCGCCTCAACTAGAATAGAAGAGGGGGGGAATTGAAATTCATTCAAATTCCATTCTTACGAAGGGGTGCATGAGTGCGTACACGTGTGAAGCTCTCTTTTCCTTCCCTAGAGAAAAAAATCACAAATTGCTCATTTTTAAGGTCTCATCAAATGTTTCAAGAAGGGCCATATGCAAATTGAAGGAAAAAATGAATAAAATAAACAGAATAGAATCATAGAATCAAAGAGTTGGAAGGGACCTCATGGGTCATCTAGTCCAACCCCCTGCACTATGCAGGACACTCACATCCCTATCGCTCATCCACTGTCACCTCCACCCCCTTGAGCCTTCACAGAATCAGCCTCTCCGTCAGATGGCTATCCAGCCTCTGTTTAAAAATCTCCAGTTCCACAAACTGCTCTGACTGTCAGGATCTTCTTCCGGATGTTGAGACGGAATTTCTTTTGAATTAATTTCATCCCATTGGTTCCAGTCCTTCCCTCCGGGGCAAGAGAGAACAACTCTGCTCCATGCTCTACATGGCAGCCTTTTAAATGCTCGAAGATGGTTATCAAATCCCCTCTCAGTCGTCTCCTCTCCAGGCTAAACAGACCAAGCTCCCCCAACCTTTCTTCATTTGTCTTGGTCTCCAAACCCCTCACCATCTTTGTTGCCCTCCTCTGGACACGCTCCAGTTTGTCTACATCCCTCTACAACTGGGGTGACCAAAACTGAACACAGGACTCCAAGTGAGGCCGAACCAGAGCAGAGTAAAGCGGTACCATCACCTCCCATGGACACGATACTCCGTTTGATGGAGACCAAAATCCCATTTGACTTTTTAACTATCGAATACAACAACAGCCCTGTAAGGTAGGACTGAGCAGGGAGAAAGCGCCCACCTCAAGGCCCCCTCTGTAGCCCCATCTGTAGTCCGGCCTCCTTACTCACCAAACTGATGGAGTACTTCCAGCTATCCTTTTTGCCGATTGTCATCTGGAAGATGGATTTGAGAAATCGGTCCACTTTCTTGAGAGCATCTCGGGAGGCCTACATAGGAACACGACAAGAGCCCTGCTGGATCAGACCAGGGAGGGTCCATCTAGTCCAACCTCCCATCTCATATGGTGGCCAACCAGCTCCTCCGGAGGGCCAGCAACAGGACAAAGAGGCTGAGGCCTTCCTCTGATGTTGCCTCCTGGCTCTGGGATTCAGAGACGTAGTGCCTCTGAATGTGATGGTTCCCCTCAGCCAACATGGCTAACAGTCATTGGTAGACATATCCTCTATGAATCGCCCTTTCAACCTGTTTATCCCTGAGGATATCATAGAATCATGAATTGGAAGGGACCTCCAGGGTCATCTAGTCCAACGCCCCCAAATGCAGGAACTCACAGCTACCTGCTCATCCACAGTGACCCCAATTTCTGGCCCGAGTGATCCCTACACCAAACATCTCCAGAATCCAACCTGGCCTGGAGGAAATTCACCGACCAAAATAGGCAGATTCAACATATTTCAATACTTTTAAAACTTAATTGATTTGTTTTACTTGTTAAATGTATGGTGTGTCTGCTGTTTTAGTTTAATTAACTTAAACAGTGGAGAGTAATTAATTCAATTGGAGGAGAAGGGAGGCTGGCACCTTCATGTTGCTATTCCCTGGCCGAACTGCTCCGGAACGAGCCAAGGTCCTGGAGGGTCCTGCTAGATTCTGCCCCTTCACACACCTTCCGGGAATGAACCTGAGCAGCTAGGGATGCCAGCCTCCAGAGGGGACCGGGGGATCCCCAGCCCGGAATTACAGCTCATCTCCAGGCCACAGAGATCAGTCCCCCTGGAGAAAAGGGCCGCTTACAAGGAGGACTTGGACCCCACTGAGGTCCCTCCCCTCCCAAGCCCCGCCTTCTTCAGGCTCCACCCCCACGGACTCCAGGTCTCTTGCAGCCGTAGGAGCAGCTGGGATCATGCGTGGGGACAAGGGGGGCGCAGGGTGGGCATCAGCATATATCCTGGGTCCTGGCGGTTGCCCGAGGCAGGACATGATGACACCGTGTTGAAAGCAGCGGGGAGGACTTCGAAGCCACAGAGGGGGATGGCCTGGGACCTTCAGAGGCTGCCGAGGGGCAGATCAACTCACCTGGGCTACCTGAGGGCTAACGTCATGCAGGTGCACCAGGAGCGGCACCAGGGTCTGCACGGCCAGCTCCTTCATGCTCCCCTTTTCCTCATTCCTGATGTTGTCAATGAGGGAACTGAAGGTGGAGATGGCCTCCAGTCTCACTTTGTTCGATGCCTGGGCTCAGCCGGATAAAAGGTGGAGAGACATCCAGTTAAGGAAGGGGCTTGCCACCAAATCACCGTAGTGTGATCTCATACAGTGGCCAATGTCCCGTGGCAGGGATTGGATGGCCAATGAAAGTGCCTTCCACTGAACTGGACATTTGGTCCATTGAGGTCCAAATTATCTCCTGGCAGTAGCTCTCCAGGGTCTCAGTCCGAGGTCTTTCACACCCCCTACTGCTAGAGCCTTTAACTGGGGATGCCGGGGATTGAACCTGGGACCTTCTGCATCCCAAGCAGAGGCTCTGCTGTGGAGCCACCAGCCCTTCCCTTAATCCAGCAAGGTTTGTATTGTCTACTGAGACTGGCAGTGACTCTCCAGAGGTCTTTCCCATCACCTCCTGCCCGGGCCCTTTTAACTGGAGATGCCAGGGATTGAACTTTGGACTGACACGACGAAACACCCCCCTCCAATCTCTCTTAGTGAAAAGAAAAGGGAGAGAAGAGACAGAGGCACAGAAAAGCGAGTTTCCAATCCTCATTCTGCCCACCAACATGCAGAGATGATTTCCGCGCACGACTGGCCAAACTCACGTCATCAACAAGCGGGATGATCTGGTTGGCCACTTGGATGGCGAGGTGACTGATGGCTTGACCCTCCAAGCTCTTCAAAAGGTGCCGCAAGACCTTGAGGGCCTTCACATTGATGGCTCGGTTGGACTCCTTCAGCCTTTTCAAGATGTCTGGCACGGCAGGCTCCAGCTTAGCCATCTGCACGACCAAGAAGTGCGGGGCGTGACAACCCTCCCAAAAGTCATGTTTGCCCTCTCTGGGGTGGGGAATTCCTGAAGATGTCTGGGTGGAGTCTGGGGAGGGCGGGATTGGGGGAAGGACCAGGGGTTACCAGACTACAGGTGGGACCTAGGCATCCCCTGGAATGACAGCGCATCTCCAGTCGATACTGGTCTGTCCCCCTGGAGAAAAGGGAAACTGTGGGGGATGGGCTTGATGGAATTGCACCCCATGAGGCCCCTGTCCTCCCCAGCCTTCATCCCCAAATCTCCAGCAGTTTCTCAGCCTAAATCTAGCAACCATACCCTCTTAGCCCCTGCCTGTGGCCAGGAACTGGCAACCCCCAGTGGGGCATAGGGCCATAGAGGGCCACCGTGTAAAGCTGCTGTTTTCTCCAGGGGAACTGACTTCTGTGGCTTGGAGAACAGGAGAGCCTTTGTGCTGGGTCAGTCCAACAGTCCATCCCTTCCAGCCTCCTGTTTCACACAGGGGACAACCAGGTGCCCCCAGGAAGGCCAACTGGAAGGGCTCAGGCCCTCCCCATCTACGATCACCACCTCTGTGCTGGCAATCTCTGGGGGCTTTTAGGAGCAGGGGTAGGGTTGCTAATGCTGAGTTGGGAAATTCCTGAAGATGTGGGGCTGGAGCCTGGGGATGGCAGCTTTGTGAAGGGGGAGGGACCTCAGTGGGACCTAAGAAGACGAAGAAGAAAACAGGGTTGCACTTACCTGTAACTGTCTTTGTGGGTTCTGTGCAGTCCCACATGGGTTCTGCGAAGATCACAGGCCTGCTTCGTAGAAATAATTAGCCAACTTAAAGCTCAAAAAACTCCCAAGAGTGCTCGCCCCTCCCTTCACAGAGTGACTTTCCTGCCCAAAGTCACGTGATGTGGGAGGAGCTAGCAATCTTTCCTCAGTCCTTCCCCTTGCCGCTGAATCAATTAATACAAGCAGCCCAGTGGGGATGGAGGGAGGGTTGTGTGACTGCACAGAAGACCACTCGATGAACAACAGTTACAGGTAAGTGCAACCCTGTTTTCATCTTTGTGAGTTCTGTGCAGTGCCACATGGGAGACTAGCAAGATCACTCACCGTGGAGATGGGGTGGGCTACGAGCGCAGTATTGATTGGAGTACTGCTTTCCCCACAGCCGCATCTTTGGTAGCGTCAACATCCAGGGAATAGTGTCTTATGAATGTCCCTGGCGTTGACCAGGTGGCCGCTCTGCAGACGTCAGACATCGGAAGTCCTGCAGCAAACGCAGCTGATGTCGCTTGTTCTCTGGTGGAATGAGCAGTGACTTTCAAAGGACAATCCAGCTTCAACAATTTATAAGCGTGTCGAATAGCCTGGACAATCCATAGCGATATCGTCTGAGAAGACGCTTTATTCCCCTTATTTGTGCCACGAAAACATACAAAAAGTGATTTGTGTTTCCTGAATTGTTTTCTCCTGTCCAAATAAGAAAGCAAGGACTTTCTGACATCTAAGGTGTGCATTTGTTTCTCGAATAGGGAAGATGTATTGGGGAAAAAAACTGGTAGCACCAACAACTGTCCCAAATGAAACTTGGTGATCACTTTTGGTAGAAAGGTAACACTAGGGTGCAAAATAACCTTGTCCCGGAATACCTGCAGAAAGGGGGTGTCCATGGACAATGCTGCCAGCTCTCCTACCTGACGTGCAGATGTAATGGCAGTCAGAAAAGCTACTTTGTATGATAAAAACAACAAATCCGTAGTTGCCAAAGGTTCAAAAGGTTTATGGGTGAGGGCAGACAAAACAAGGGACTGGCTCCATTGGGGAATGACAGGAGAAACTGGGGGAAACAAGTTTTTTAACCCCCTCATAAACAAACATACTTTAGGATGGGAAAAAATTGGTTTGCCATCTACCAAAATATGTGCAGCCGAGGTAGCAGCCAGGTGGACCTTTACAGATGAGTCCGACAGTCCAGATTCCTTCAGAAGGGTCAGGTAAGTCAGGACATTAGCCACTGTACAGGAACGAGGATCACAACCTCAAGAGGTGGCCCACTCCTCGAACTTCCCCCATTTGGATGCACAGTTCCGCAGGGCCTGCAAAAAGGAGCTCCTCCACCAGGCATTTGGCTGAGACCAGACGTAATCAACAGCGACCAAGGGCCCCTGCTCCCCCCCGACCCCCCCTCAGAATTCAATAAATTAACCACCCCCCTCAGAATCCCAGCAATAAGCCCTGGACCTGTTTGTAGTACTATATTGTTATACCGTTATATTGTGCTGTTATTTTGGTTACAATTATTAGTTATCAGTTATACATGTTACAGACTGTTTTATGTATTGTTCTCTGTTATGATGTAAACCGCCCTGAGCCTCCGGGGAGGGCGGTATATAAGTATGATAAATAAATAAATAAATAAATAAATAAATAAATAAATAAATAAATAAACAAACAAACAAACAAACAAACAAACAAACAAACAAATAAATAAATAAATAAAGAGCGCCGTGTAGAAGGCCTCCTTGCCGACTCCAAGATGTGTTCTACTGAAAGCGTACTCTGGGGCGTATGAGCCATGCTGTTAAGTGTAGAGGGTGTGGATCGGGGTGGAGAAACGTTCCCCAATGCAATAGATCCTTCTGAAGAGGCAGGTGCACAAACCGACCTCTGGTTAATCGGTAAAGTGTCGGAAACGATGTTTTCTTGGCCCAAAAGGGTGTTATCAGAATGCAATGTGTGTTTTCTGGTAAAACTTTGGTCACTACGCGCCCTACCAACCCGAAGGGAGGGAATGCATAGAAAAGGTAATTTTCCCAGTGGCGGAGGAAGGCATCCCCTATTGACCTGGGATCTGCCCCTCCCCTCGAGCAAAACAGATGGCACTTTGCATTTTCTGCTGTTGCAAATAAATCTATTGTACGTTCTCCCCACTTTTGAAAAATAGGGATAAAGCATTGGGATGCTAGGGACCACTCCTGCAGCTTGTTGACATCCCTGCTTAGCACATCTGCCCAGACATTGGCACTTGTCATCGTCCTGTTGTGGCAAAGTCTTTCAACGTCGGAAGATCTTTCCCCCAACGACGCCAGGACGCCGGGACCAGCATCGGGACCCAGGACTCGGCTGAAGAGGGAGACGAAGAGAGTCGACGTCGATGCCGTGGTCTTGCTGGCATGTCAACATCAGACCATGATGGCGAATGTTTACGAAGCAGTATTGGTGGCGAACCTCGACGATGAGACGTCGACGAATCGTGCCGCTCCGTAAGCTGTTCAAGTTGCTCCTCCGACGTTGGCAAAGCGGGCTCCTTCGACGACGAGGGCTCCGCCGAAAGTCTTGGCGCCGACGGCCGATTAGGGGTCAGGCTGCTCGGCGGCCGACTGAGATGCAGTCCGTCGACCTCGTGGTCGCCCCCTCGACTCCAACCGATGTCTCGGCGGCAAAGGAGAAGCCTGCCTCCTATTGTTCTCGGCTCCTCCTGAAGACAAGGGCGAGCGGGCCCTAGATGGGGGGGGGGGCATCTCTCTTCTTCTTCTTCTTCTTCCTCGGTGGCTCTGAGGTCGCTCTCTCCACCACAGCTACGGCTTGCTGAGTGGGGGCTGAGGAGGTTGAAGGCCCGGGGGTGTCCGAAGCCATTAAGGATTTCTCCCATAAGGCCGCTTTAAGACGCCTGGCCCTTTCGTCATGGGTCTTAGGCATTAGTCTCCTGCATGAGGGGCAGTTGGTTGCCCCTCACCCAGACCAAGGAGACACAAAGTGATGATCAGGCTGAGCCATTTTGGCCCCACACTGACTCCACTTTTTGAAGAGAGCCATTAGAAATCTTTTCCTCACAGAAAGGAATCCTCACAGAAATATCTCTCTCACTTGAGGTAAAATACAGAGCTAGTCGGCTAGCGTCCTTTCTCCACCAGCGGCAAGAAAAGGACTGAGGGGAGATTGCTAGCTCCTCCCACATCACGTGACTTCAGGCGGGAAAGTCACTCTGAGAAGGGAGGGGCTAGCACTCTTGGGAGTATTTTGAGCTTTAAGTTGGCTAGTTATTTCTCCGAAGCAGGCCTGCGATCTTCACAGAACACATGTGGGACTGCACAGAACCCACAAAGATGAAGAGTTGGTTTTCTCTCCCTGAAGGAGGCTCAAAGTGGCTTACAACCTCCTTCCCTTTCCTCTCCCCACCACAGATGCCCTGAGAGGGGGGGAGGCTGGGAGAGCCCTGATATTACTGAAGAAGAAGAAGAGTTGGTTCTTAGATGCCGCTTTTCTCTACCCGAAGGAGGCTGAAAGCGGCTTACAATTGCCTTCCCTTTCCTCTCCCCACCACAAACACCCTGTGAATTGGGTGAGGCTGAGCGAGCCCTAAAATTACTGAAGAAGAAGAAGAGTTGGTTCTTCTATGCCACTTTTCTTTCCCTGAAGGAGGCTCCAAGTGGCTGACATTCGCTTTCCCTTCCTCTCCCCACAATGGACATCTTGAGAGGGAGGTGAGGCTGAGAGAGCCCTGAGATTCCTGCTCGGTCAGAGCAGTTTTCTCAGTGCCATGGTGAGCCCAAGGTCACCCAGCTGGCTGCATAAGGCCATACGGGCCATTCTCCAAAGCCAATATTTTCTCCTAGAGAACTCTAGTCTGAAATCTGGACCTCAGGGGTGATTCCTGGAGCTCTCCAGAGCTTGACTTGGAGGTCGGCAACCTAGGGGGAGGCAGGGGAGGGGGAGTGTTGCTGATGCCTTGATGTCATTTCCGAGTACCAGGAAGTGATATTACATCGTCAGCAACATTCTAGGAATCCCCCCATCCCATTTTCTATGGTGAAGACCACTGATATTTGGGTAATCTCGAGAGAGTTACTTCTGAATAGAGCCAGAGGGATGGTTGAATCCGCTATTGGGGAGGGACTGCACTGCTCCTTGGGTATTATTGTGTGAAGGGCAACCGTGTTAGGTCTTGTGGGTCTCTCTTGCCTATGATGACCATGTTGGAATTTGCTAGATCTGTAGAGGGCCTGATTCAACAACATGTGGAGTATATCCTGTAGGGGGCATCAGAGGAGATGTGTAATTAGCATATTCAGATTAAGAACCTCCTGGTGTTTTTCAAATAATCCCCTCCTGCTTGGTCCAGTCGGAGATTTCCTGCTCCTTTGAGCACACTTCCTGCTCTCTTTTCCCTCCTGAATATTAGTGAATTAGGTAGGACTATCTCTCTCAAGTTTGTTTCGTTTCTTAATAAAATGATTCATTCTTTAAGCAGCCGGCGCTGTGAGCCTACTTTCATTATTTAAACTCTGCCAACAAGTTACACATTCTCAGCCTAGCGTACCGCACAGGGTTGTTGTGAGGGTAAATTAGGGGAGAGGGGAATCTTGTAAGCCACTTTGGGAATCTTGTAAACCACTTAGGAAGAAAAGTGGCCATTCAAGAATAGGGCTACCAACTCTGGGTTGGGAAATACCAGGAGATTTTTTTAAGTAGCCAGCACCCAGCTCCTCCTTCTCATATTTAAATTCTGCCAACATACATCCCCACCCACCCCAGCAGAAAGAGCCTGCCTGGGGGAAGGCTCCTGGCCCCCGGAGGAAAACACATAATGTGGGAACTGAGCCCCTGTGGGACATTTCTGATGCCCCCCTCCCCGTGGGGGTGCTGAGCCCCTCGCACCTTCTCAGAATGAGGAGCTAGCTGAAGCATGCCGTCTAGAGCCAGGGACCGGAGTTCTTCTTTGGTGGCATTCAGCTGCTTCCTCAGCTGCCGGATGATGTGGTCTTCGGTGGTGCTGTGGAAGGTTTGGTGGCGGAGGAGCTGGAGAAGAAGGGGAAGAAAAGCAGGACTGGCAACTCACTCACAGGCTGCCTTGCTCCCTGCCTTCTCCCCAGGATTGGCCCTCAGGAAGACGCGAGTTGAAATCAATTCAGCAGGATCCACATTGGAAAAAACAAAGTCAGTGCATACTCAGCCCTTGAGAAAACCTTCTCCCAAGCACCAAGAGTACAGAGTGCCACTGCCGCAGACAGAGTGTTCCATCTAGAACTCATAGCCACGAGGGGCCTCTGCTCCATAGGATTCTCCCCTCCCCTCCTGAAGCTGTCTATCTTTGTGGTTGCCACCACTTTCTCCAGCAGTGAGTAACATTTTTCTTTCTCTTTGTTAATTCCATCGAGCGCCCCCAAGTTCTTGTATTGCAAGAAAGGGAGGAAGGCGCTTCTTTCTCCACCCTCTCTACCCCATGCATAGTCTTGTAAACCTCTCTCATGTCACCCATCAACCGTACTTTCTCCAGCTTGTAGAGCCTTAACCTCTTGAAACATTTCTTTGTAGGGAAGGGGCTGCAGTCCCTTAATCGTTTTTCATTTCCCCCTTCCCCCCTCCCTGTTGTTTTGCTGGCGGAAGATCCCCCATTCTTCTCCACCATGATCTGATGCAGCAAGGACCAAGAGAGCTGAGTAGGGGTCCTGATTTGCCCCTCACTAATTCACAGAGTCATAGAATCCTAGAGTTGGAAGGCACCTCTTGGGTCATTTAGTCCAACCCCCTGCACTGTGCAGGACACTCACAACCCTATCACTCACCCACTGTCACCTGCCACCCCCTTGAGCCTTCACAGAATCAGCCTCTCCGTCAGATGTCAACCAGCCCCTGTTTAAAAATCTCTAAACATGGAGAACCCACCACCTCCCAAGAAAGCCTGTTCTACTGAGAAACTGCCCTGTCAGGAACTTCTGCTGGAGGTTTAGATGGAACATCCTTTGGATTAATTTCATCCATTGGTTCTGTCTCTTGAGACGAAGCCATTGCCCTCTGCTGGCGTGGTCAGCCCACCACCTCTCATTCAAAACACATGACTTGGGTCTCTCCTGCCTCCGTGTCCTGTAGACAGCAGCGAAGCTCACCTCAACTAAGAAGGTCAGCAGAGTGACATGCCGGAAATCTTCTGGGCTATCCAAAGTCTTCAGGAGGTAGGGCAAGATGCTCCCGCAGTCCTCATTCCGGATCATGGCTCTGTTGATGCACAAGGAAGAGAGAGCACGTAGGCATGGCCTTTATTTTTTTGACCTTAGCACACAAACACACACACTACATTTATTTTCATTTCAGATTTCAGTTCATGTCATCAGGAAGCTACCCTAATCAGCTGGAGACAGTTTTTAGGGCCATTCCGCATGCCATAAATTCAGTGCCATACTCAGCCCCCGCAGATGCTATATTATGGGTGCTCTGCATGATGTCACCTGCCACCTGCATCTGGCCAGCAATCTATTCACAATATTTGCCATTTTAAAGCCATTTTATTGTTGGACTTAATGTTTTTATTGTAAACCTCTCCAATCTCGTATGGGAAGGGGCGGTATACAAATTAAATATTGTAATATACTACGACAACTACTAGGCCACAGGAAAGTGGTCCTGGTGGAACGAGCTCCCGGAAGAGCTGCGGTCCCTGTCGGAACTCTCTGGGTTACGCAGGGCCTGCAAAACGAAGCTCTTCCACCGGGCATTTGGTTGAGGCCGGGTGGAATGAATGGAGTGATAAGATCAGGCTGGTCCTCTCCCTCAAACTGATGCTCCCCCACCCCTTTCCTTGACAATGTTTGGACATTCCACTGTTGTTTATGAGATTGATGTCGGCAGCACTGTTACGCAGCGCTCTTATGAGATCAAGGCTCAGTGGACGTCATCAGAAAGTATTTGCACAACCATTGGCTTCAAATTTTTATTATGAGAATGTTTTACTTGATTTTATATGTATAGGTTTTTTATCTTTAGCCCTAAAGAAGCCCACATAGCTTCAACCAGGGCCAGAGCCTTCTCGGTCCTGGCCCCCACCTGGTGGAATGAGCTCCCGGAGGAGATCAGGGCCCTGATGGAGCTAAAAGAGTTCCGCAGGGGCTGCAAAAGGGAGCTCCTCCACTAGGCATTTGGTTGAGGCCGAGTGAACAAGCAGCATCTGCAGGGCCCCTGCTCCCTCCCGCCTAAAAAAAATTCCACCCATGTGTTCTGCTCTGATCCTATGCACATTGTTATAGTTTGCACCTGTGTTACAGTTTAATGTTCATATTATTACTGTTGTATGTAAGTTGTTATGACAGCTAAGTTCTACGTACTGTTTCTACATTTTATGCAAACCGCTCTGAGCCTGAGGGGCAGGCGGTATATAAATATAAATTAATAAACCCCCACGAGCCAATATTTCTGGGAGTGGTGGTATATAAACATCATTATAAATAAATAAATAAATAAATAAATAAATGAATGAATAAATGAATAAATGAATAAATGAATAAATGAATAAATAAATAAATAAATAAATAAATAAACAAACGTTATTATAAATAAATAATTAAAGAAATAATAAACAACACTGGCAGAGACACACTCGCAAAATGGGGAGCAAGTTAGTCTTTTGTTGCAGCAGCCTAGTTCTTACCTAGCAAAGAGGTAGAGACCTTTCTGGTGAGTTGAGGGCCTCAAAAGAAACTCGGAACCTCTTCTCTTGAGCATGATTAGGACCTGATCCCCATGGCATGCACTCTTCACCAGAGCGTTGAATGTTCTCAAGGCAGACCTGTGCCAAAAGCCAAACCTTCTGTTAATGAGACCCTTGGTTTTATCACCAGTGTGCTGCAGGGAGATACAGGGGCCGAGCGTTCTGCCAGGGGATGAAACTCTGGAAGTTGTGTTCTTTTGCACACATCGGCATAGGATGCTGAGTCTGGTGAAGAGTCACTGGGAAACCCCAGTGGGGAGACGGTAGAAGCCTTAGAAACTAGAGGGGGAAAGACCCTGAAGAAAAGACACCTAATAGGTCCCAAACAAATTGGCTTTACTAAAAATTGTTCTACTCTAGACTACTGTTTAGCCCTCTATTCTCTTGCAGACAAATATCTTCATACAGGTAGGAAGAAACTCTATGTAGCTTTTGTTGACCTCAAGGGTGCATTTGATTCTATCTCCAGGTGTTTACTAGGGAGAAAATTGCAAGACCTTAATATTGATTCATGCCTATTACTACTCCTAATGAACCTCCATTCCAACCATACCTGTCAAGTCAAATTTACTGAAAAGGGTCATCTAACAACCCAAATCCCCATCCTGAGAGGAGTTAAACAGGGCTGAGTCCTTGGTCCTCATTTATTTAACCTATTTTTACATGACCTTCCAAAAACCCTAAAACTCATAAATGGTCATCCTCCCAAACTAGATAAACTGCCAATCCCACTTCTTCTATATGCCGATGATACAGTCTTGCTTTCCTATTCCAGAATTGGTCTGAAACGAGATTTGAACACTTTTTATGTATATTGCCACTTAACGACCTATCAATTAACTCTGAAAAAACCAAATTGATGGTCTTTGCACAGAAGTGGTCCCCCTTAAACTGGCGTATTGGTGGTCATCAAACTGAGCAGGTCAAATGGTTCAAATACTTAGGAATCACCTTCCAACATAATTTGCACTGGACCAAACATAGAAATAGGATTATTTTGTAGGCTAAATGTTTTACTACCCATCTAAACCGTTTTTTCTTCCTCAAAGGTAATCAGTTTGCTCTAGCTGCCTGTCGTGTGTTTGACTCAAAAATTCTCCCCCAAATTTTATACGGCATCCCTCTGTGGATCTCAGCTTTTAACAAAAACTTGGAAAGGTTACAGTCTGCCTTTTTCCAGCAGATTTTGGGAACTCCAAATTGTGTCCCTTACTCCTCCTTATGTCTCGAAATCGGCCATAATCTTCTCGAAACTAAGGTCTGGATTTCTACCTTCAAATATTGGCTAAAACTGCATTTTAGGGTTCGCTCAGATAGTCTATTGGCCTATTTATTGAGAGACTCTTTCAAATTTAAATGGTTCTAAACAAGACAGCGTTTGAGAACCTTTATACAGAATCAGTTCAACTCCTGGAAGGGGCAGAGAAGGCAGGGCAAATGAAGGAAGAGGCAGGGAGGCCAGGGCAAGTAATGTAAGAGGCAGAGGAGGCAGTGAGGGGTGGGTTGGCAGGAAGGGAAGGGCTCGAGTCCCGCACTGAGCACCTGAATGGGATAGGAGGCGTTGGTGTCTTCTGCTGAATGCAGGTCCTCCAGTAGAAATCAATCTCCTTGGGCATGTAGTGCATCGTGTAGGAGATCTGGCACAGCAGCGCAATGGAGAGCATGGGGAATATATCTTTCACAGCCTCTTTGCAGGCCTGCGTAGGTTGTCTCAAGATCTCGTAAACCGCTGATATTGCCTGGCAGGAGAAGGCAGAAATAATCCCAGCGTTTCTCATCCCACCCAAACAGGATGCTAGACAAGAACTTCCTTGCTGCGCACCTCTCTGCCCTTATGTCTTTGTGATGTAGTTGAGAATCTAGCTGTCCAGTCTCAGGGCTGGAGACCAAACTTGGCACGGTTTGTTGCTTGGGGGGATGCATCCATGCTTGGGGCAAACAGATGGGGTGAGCAACAGGTCTGTTTTAATTACTTCTTTTCACAACTGGGCATCCTGGGAGTGGTGGAAGGCTCGTTAAGAGAAGCGGTCTCAGAAATAAGATGCGGGAGCCACCCAATCGATCAATCAATCCTTTCCCATTTTAACGCTGTGGAGAAAGAGATTCGGCCAGTAGGGCAACAGGGGAAGGGGGCTCCCGTGATGGCCATCACCCCTGGGGAGCTCTCACATAATCACAAGAAGAAGAGTTGGTTCTTACTTGCCACTTTTCTCTTACCAAAGGAGTCTCAAAGTGGCTTACAGTCACCTTCCCTTTCCTCCCCCCACCACAGACACCCTGTGAGGTGGGTGAGGCTGAGAGAGCGCTGATATCACTGCCCGGTCAGAACAATTTTATCAGTGCCATGGCGAGCCCAAGGTCACCCAGCTGGCTGCATGTGGGGGAGTGCAGATTTGAACCCGGCATGCCAGATTAGAAGTCCGCACTTCTAACCACTACACCAAACTGGCTCTCAAGGGTTCCCCAGGGTGGCTCGAACCGTGAAAAACAATTTCAGGGGCTCCTCCATTAAAAGGCTGGAAAAGGCTGATTTAAACTAAAATCCTTACAGAAAAAGCTTCCCATTTTCTCCATGGCAAATGCATGTCCCATTACAAACTTATCACTGACTCTGCAGTTCCAAATATAAAATACTGATTGGAAGGGCTTCTGGAGTTCTGGACCTGCCGGTGGACTTCCTGGGGGCCCGTGGGTTTTGGCCCGTGGGTGTTGGACAGGATGGGCCATTGGCCTGATCCTGCATGGCTTCTCTGATGTTCTGATATCTGGGGCAGGGATGGTTTATCTTCATGGTGTTTGGGGGCAAACATGAGAGGGCTTCTGGAGTTCTGGCCCTGCCGGTGGTCCTCCTGATGGCACCTGGATTTTAGCCACTGCATGACACAGAGTGCTGGACTGGAGGGGCCACTGGCCTAATCCAACATGGCTTCTCTTATGTTCCTATGCATAGGGAAGGGATGCTGTTTATTCTGGTGCTTGAGGGGCAAGAGTGGGAGGACCTCTGGAGTTCTGGCCATGCTGGTGGACCTCCTGATGGCCCCTGGAGTTTGGCCACTGTGAGACCCAGGGAGTTTGGCTAGATAGGCCATTGGCCTGATCCAGCGTGGCTTCTCTTATGTTTGTACAAACTTACTGGGGGTCTGAAGTGCTGCAGTCCTCTGCCCCATATTACCACATTGTGCTTCACTTAGGGGCTCGGACTCCAAAGAGCTCATGTTTCCAGGGACACAAAATGCACCCTCTCTGGGAGCTCTCCTGGGTGCTACAGAAACTAGGGCCAGTTCCACACAATCTATCATCCCCCACATAGTTTTCATTGCCACTGTGGGTTGAGAGGTCTTTGCAATGGCAACAGATCCCCCAAAGCAGCGGTCCCCAACCTTTGTAGGGTTGAGGATCGGCTCTGGGGGTGGGGAAGAGCCAGCAGCTGCGCATGCGCATTAGCGCCCCCTGGTGGTGAAAATGTGCATGTGTGGAGCTGTCGGGGTGCCGGTGGCCGTGCCTGCCTCTTAGAGGCCCGGTAGCGTGCCGCAGACCGGGTGCTGACGACCCCCGCCCCACAGGATAGATTCCCCTTGCCTCAACCCCACCACAATAGGGATTTCCCAACCCTTATATCAGTCTATCACAGTTGACGTATTGGTACAGTGTTGTAACCATTTAATAGTTCCTCTAAATCCCCAGTTTTCATTTCTTAAAGCCTATTGCCTTTTTCATTGTGTCAACATAAGGGGAAAGGCATATCCCTGCAATCAAACCACATACTTAGTATTTTAAGACACCAAAGCTGGGAATTCAGAGGAACTAATTGCTAAGTCATGCAGAATGTTGTAGCGTGGTAGGAACATGTCAGTTGATGTAGTTTTTTAAAAGTTCATTGGGAGCAGAGGGGAGACTGAGGAAGGGAAATGATGAGGAAGGGAATACTTACAGCCAAAGGGTTCAACGTGGCCTTCGTTGCTGGATCTTCAGAATTAGCAGGCTGCTCCAACAGGATGGCCTGCAAGGAGGCCAGGATCTTTCGGGCTGTGTCCGAGGAGCTGGTCAAGGCGCGCCACATGGCTGCTGAGGTGCTGGAAGTTCAAAACCGCAGGAAGTCTTGGTGGGTGGGATGCCAGCCTGGCTGCTGGACCCCCCTCTCCTGAGTGGAGAATCCCCTCTAGAGCTGTCCCCTCACCTGACTGTTCCATAAATCCATAATAACCCCTGTTATGTGCCCTGACCCAGTTAGCCCAGGCTAGACAGGTTGGAAGAAGAAAAGTTGGTTTTATACCACACTTTTCACTCCTGAAGGAGTCTCAAAGTGGCGGACAAACACCTTTCCCTTACTCTCTCCACAACAGACACCCCATGAGATTGGTGGGAATTAGAGAGCACAGAAAGAACTGCTCTTCAAGGACAGAGGAATAGGCTGCCTAAGGAGGTGGTGAGCTCCCCCTCACTGGCAATCTTCAAGCAAAGGTTGGATACACACTTTTCTTGGATGCTTTGGGATGATGTTTTAGGATGCTTTGGGCTGATCCTGGGTTGAGCAGGGGTTGGACTAGATGGCCTGTATGGCCCAATTCTATGATTCTATGACAGCCCTAAGAGAACTGTGACTATCCAAAGTCACCCAGCTGGCTGAAAGTGTAAGAGGAGTGGAGAATCATACTCAGTTCTCCAGATGAGAGGTCACCACTCTTTAACCATTACACCATGCAATGTCTCTTCGTATTGGAATCAGTTGTAGTTCTGGGAGATCTCCGGGTCCCACCTGGAGGGTCGGTGTCACTGTCAACTCCCCCTAGCCCGCCCTGGGATCCTGTGGAGCTCTCTCTGTCCTCACCTGTCACATTGAAGGGAGCAGCCAAGGAGGGCATTCACCGTGTCTTCGGGGAAAGCGTCTCCCAGCAGGCAGATATAGCGGAATACTTCTTGTCTGGCCTGGACATCCGCTATGTTCTCCAGATGTTTGTAGGTGAGCTGGATTCCCTTCGTTGCCTAGGAGAAAGATGTGTAAAAGGCATTCGTTTTGTACAGGTTTCCCTGGGGTGGCTTTCACCTGAAGCAACTCGGGAACAGTAGTTTGCCCTGCGTGCCAAGAACATTTCGTTAGAGACGCCTGCGCACCCTCTCTTCCAGTTAGAACAGGCAAGATCTGCCATGTGCATGATTCAACAGCATATATAAAGAATACCCTGCAGGGGGCACTGGGAAGATGTGAAGTTAGCATATTTCAATCAGGAATCAAAGAAAACGGGGTTGCACTTACCTGTAACTGTTGTTCATCAAGTGGTGTTCTGTGCATTCACGCATGGGTTCTGCCACGGAGAATTAACTAGCCATCTGAAAGCTTAAAAAGCTCCCAAGAGTGCCAGCCCCTCCCCTCACTGAGTGACTTTCCTGCCCAGAGTCATGTGATGTGGGAGGAGCCAGCACTCTCCCCTCAGTCTTTGCTGCTTAAACAATCAATACAAGCAGCCCAGTGGGGATGGAGGGAGGGTTGTGTGACTGCACAGAAGACCACTCGATGAACAACTCTTCTTCTTGTGATGGGGAGGGGGAGATCTGTCTTCTGGCCCTCTTAGAAGCCTTAGAAGATATAGGGGATCGACCCCTCGAAAGAGGAACGGCCCTCTTCTTCTTTTTCTTAGAAGTACTGGAAGCCATCCTTTCAGCCTCAGGCGCTTCTTCAACAGACGTAGAAGGCCTCGGATCCTCTGGGGCCATCAGAGATTTCTCCCAGAGAGCTGCCTTTAAATGCCTGGCCCGGTCATCTCGGGTTTTTGGCGTCAGCTTTCTGCAGGAAGGGCAGTTGGTCACCGAATGCCCCTCTCCCAAGCAGAGTACGCATGAAGTGTGATTGTCAGATTGGGCCATTTTGGCACCACACTGGTCACACTTTTTAAACAGTGCAATTTTTCCTCACAGAAATCCTTTTCTTCTTCTTTTAATCAAAATCTTTCACCTGAGGTAAATTAAGAGAGCTAGTTGGCTAGCATCCTTCTCCACCAGCGGCAAAAAAGGACTGAGGAAAGATTGCTGGCTCCTCCCACATCACGTGACTTTGGGCCGGAAAGCCACTCTGTGAGGGGAGGGGCTAGCACTCTTGGGAGTCTTTTGAGCTTTATGTTGGCTGGTTATATCTCCGAAGCAGGCCTGCGATTCCACAGAACCCGTGTGGGACTGCACAGAGCCCACGAAGATGAACCGTAGAGTTGGAAGAGGCCTCCAGGGTCATCTAGGCCAATTCCCTGCAGAATGCAGGAAGCTTTGTGGCATTTTCAAATCATGTTCTCTGGTTTCCTGATCGGCACAGCTGGAGACTTCCTGCTCCTTTGAGCCCACTTAAGAACAGTTAGTCGGACCACTAGGACTCTCTCTCTCTCTCTCTCTCTCTCTCTCTCTCTCTCCCCTCTCTCTTTGAACAAAGCTATTTATTCCTTAAGCAGACAGTTATCGGCTCCTTTGCATATTTAAATTCTGCCAACACTTATCACACAAGGTGTGGTTGTGAGGATAAAACAGAAGACAGAAGGACTTTCTCATTATAGAGAAAGGCTGGATATAAATAAAGGAGGTGAATAATATACAGATCCTAGGCTTCCTGGGGGAAGGGGAAAGTATGTGCAAGTTCTGGTCACCGGATCGCAAACAGTTCACTGCAGAACAGCCAAAATTGTAGGGGAGGGCAGCCAAGAGGATGAGGAGGGGCTTGGGACCCATTCCCTAGGAGGGAAGGCTGAAGAGATTTGGGACTTTTCCGTTTAGGAAACAGACAACTAAGGGGAGGGGACACGAGAGAGCTTTATATGACGACACATAAGATTAGACCTCCAGGGCATCCAGCGAAGCTGAGGTTCAGGACGGACAAAAGGAAAGAGGACTTTTACACAGAGAGCGAGTAAAATGTGGAATTTGCTGCTGGAGGACGGAGTGATGGCCTCAGCAATAGGCAGCTTTAAGGGAGGGTTTGATTGGTTCATGGAGGATAAGTATCAATGGCAACTAGCCGTGGTGACTGAGTGGCACCTCCACGTTAACAGGCACTAAACCTCTGAATCTTAAAGAGGCAACATCAGGGGAGGCCTCAGCATCTACATCCTCTTGTTGTGCCTCCAGAGGAACCAGCTGGGCACTGTATGAGACACGAGGCTAGACTAGATGGACCCCTGTTCTGATCCAGTGGGGCTCTTCTGAGGTTCTTATGAAGGCCTTGGCCTCTCTGCCCCGTTGTTGGTTCTCCAGAAGAACTGGTTGGCCCCTGTGAGAGCCAGGATCTTGGAACTGATGGACAAGAGTTGGTGGATGAGGTGAAGGAGGTGGGGACCCTAGGGGGAAGTGACCATGTCCTCATAGAATTCCTTTTGAGATGGAGAGGCAAGGAAAGTTGTATCCAGACGCGGATGTTGGATTTTCGTAGGGCAAACTTTAATAAACTCAGAGACATGATGAGTGTCATACCATGGACGAGAATGAGGAAAGGGAAGGGAGCATGTGAAGGGTGGGCGCTACTCAAACAAGAGCTATTGCATGCTCAATCAATGACTATCCCAGAAAGAAGAAAACACTGCAGGAGCTCTAAGAAACCTATCTGGATGAACAGAGAACTTCAAGAGGAACTAAGAAAGAAAAGGAAAATGTTCAGGAAATGGAGGGAAGGACAGAGCTCTAAAGAAGAGTACCTACAGGTTACCAGGCACTGTAGATCAATCATCAGAAAGGCCAAAGCTGAAAGTGAGCTAAGATTGGCCAAGGAAGCCCATTGTAAAAAGAAAAGATTTTTCAGTTATGTGAGGAGCAAATGTAACATAAAGGAGGCTATAGGCTCGCTGTTGGGTGCAGATGGACAAACTCTAATGGAAGATGCAGAGAAAGCAGAAAGGCTTAGCGCCTATTTTACATCTGTTTTTTCCCACAGGTCAAAGGGTTTAGGCACATCTAGAGCTAGCAGTAGCCAAAGGATAGTGTCTGGGTGGCAGATGGACATGGATAGAGAGGTTGTCGAGAGGCATTTAGCTGCACTGGATGAGTTCAAGTCCCCTGGGCCGGATGAAATACACCAGAGAGTGCTCAAAGAACTTTCCGGAGAACTTGCAGAACCCTTGTCCATCATCTTCGGGACCTCTTTAAGGAATGGAGATGTCCCGGAGGACTGGAAGAAAGCAAATGTTATTCTGATCTTCAAAAAAGGGAGGAAGGAAGACCCGAGAGACTACAGACCAGTGAGTCTGACCTCTGTTGTGGGGAAGATAATGGAGCAGACATTAAAGGGAGCGATCTGCAAACATCTGGAGGACAATTTGGTGATCCAAGGAAGTCAGCATGGATTTGTCTCCAACAGGTCCTGTCAGAACAACCTGGTTTCCTTTTTTGACCAAGTAACAGGTTTGCTGGATCGTGGAAATTCGGTTAATGTCATTTACTTGGATTTTAGTAAAGCTTTTGACAAGGTTCCCCATGATGTTCTGATGGATAAATTGAAGGACTGGATTTTCAGATAGGTGGATAATGAATTGGTTAGAAAACCGCACTCAAAGAGTTGTTGTCAATGGTGTTTCGTCAGACTGGAGGGAGGTGAGTAGTGGGGTACCTCAGGGCTCAGTGCTCGGCCCGGTACTTTTTAACATATGTATTAATGATCTAGATGAGGGGGTAGAGGGACTACTCATCAAGTTTGCAGTTGACACCAAATTGGGAGGACTGGCAAATACTTCAGAAGATAGAGACAAGAGTTCAACGAGATCTGAACACAATGGAAAAATGGGCAAATGAGAACAAGGTGCAATTTAATAAAGATAAGTGTAAAGTTCTGCACCTGGGTCAGAAAAATGAAAAGCATGCCTACTGGATGGGGGATACGCTTCTAGTTGACACTGTGTGTGAACGAGACCTTGGGGCACTTGTGGATTGTAAACTAAACATGAGCAAGCAGTGTGATGCAGCGGTAAAAAAGGCAAATGCCATTTTTGGCAGTATCAATGGGAGCATCACAACAAAATCACAAGACATCATAGTCCCATTATATACAGCACTGGTCAGACCACACCTGGAGTACTGTGTGCAGTTCTGGAGGCCTCACTTCAAGAAGGACGTAGATATAATTGAAAGGGAGGTTGAAAGGGGACATGATAACCCTCTTTAGGTATTTGAAAGGTTGTCACTTGGAGGAGGGCAGGATGCTGTTTCCGTTGGCTGCAGAGGAAAGGACGTGCAGTAATGGGTTTAAACTACAAGTACAATGATATAGGCTAGATATCAGGAAAAAAATTAGCAGTCAGAGTAGTTCAGCAGTGGAATAGGCTGCCTAAGGAGGTGGTGAGCTCCCCCTCACTGGCAGTCTTCAAGCAAAGGTTGGATGCACACTTTTCTTTGATGCTTTAGGATGCTTAGGGCTGATCCTGCGTAGAGCAGGGGGTTGGATTAGATGGCATGTATGGCCCCTTCCAACTCTATGATTCTATGATTCTATGAATCTGTGACTAATGGCCTGACCTAGCATGACTTTTCTCTTATCATGAGCCGCAAGGGAGTGGCGGGTAATAAATCGGATGATGATGATGATGATGATGATGATGATGATGATGATGATGATGATGATAATAATAATAATAATAATAATCAGAGGAAGTCCTTGGCCTCTGAGCCCTGTTGCTGGTTGGCCACTGTGAGAGTCAGGATGCTGGACTAGAGGGACACACACTGGTCTGTTCCAGCAAGGCTCTTCTTACATGTTCTTAACCAAACCAGACTTAAAGGAATTTTGCAAGACCTACTTTGGCAGAAGATGATTTTGGGGGGAAAGAAAGGCGAAACAGGACAGAAACAACAATCAAATGGACATCCCCCCCCCGCCTCTTACCTTCACCAAATCGGGCACGGGGCTCCTCAGCATGGTTCTTAGTATGCGGACGGCACACTTGGTGTTGTGGATAGTGTCGTGCCTCATGCCTCTGATGGCCATCAGAATGAAATCCATCTGCTCCTCGGGACGGAGCAGTTTCTTGAAAACCTGGAAAGCAGGAGATGAAAAGGAAGCCAACAAGAGGTTCAACCACAGAGCAGGAGGGGGCTTCAGCCAGTGTGCGCATGGGAGGGGGGTAATGTATATTGCCTTGCATCCAGGGATTCACTAGAAGGAATCTCCACACCTACAGGTAAGGCTGCATGCTCTGGACTGGGAAATTCCAGGAGGTTTACGGGGTGGATTCACAGAAGAGCCGGGCTTGGAGAGGAGACGGGTCTGGCTCTTTTCCAAATGAATACATGAATGAATAAAGATTTCAGGAGAACCAGGCGTTGGTGGGGAGGTATCCCCCCCCCCCAGTGGGAGCCAGGATTGTCCAAGGTATTGAGATGCGTTAGAAGTAGCTCTTAAGGCCTTGGCCTCTATGCCCTGTTGCTGGCCCCCGAGACAAGAAGCTGGAGTAGATGGACCTTCACTGGTCTGATCTTTTGATGTTCTTATGGAGTCCTTGGCCTCCATGCCCTGTTGTTGGCCCTCCAGAGGGACTGGCTGGCCCCTGATTTCCTTCTTCTCCCCACAACAGACACCCCATGACGTAGGTGAGGCTGAGAGTCCTCTGTGGTAATTGCTCTGCGAGAAGAGCTCCATGAGAACTGTGGCTGGTCCAACATTGCCCAGCTGGCTGTGCGTGTGGAGGAGACGTGGGGAACTCAGCCTGATTTCCAGATTAGAGCTCACTGCCCTTAACCTCTATACCAAACTGGAACTGGGAGGGAAAGCAGGTGCTGGAAGGGAAGGCAGCATGGTGTGGTCCAATCTCATCAGACCTAGGAAGCTCAGCAGGGTCAGTACTTGGAAGGTAGATCACCAAGGAAGGCTCTGCAGAGGAAGGCAAAGCCCAGCCACCTCTGCTTCTCCCTTGCCTAGGAAGCCCCTTGCTGACATCTCCATAAGTCAGAAGCTAAGCAGGGGGGAGACCACCAAGGAAGGCTCTGCAGAGGAAGGCGATGGCCAACCACCTCTGCTTCTCCCTTGCCTTGAAACCCCTTTGCTGGAGTTGCCATAGGTCGGAAGTTGAGGAGGGTAGGAACTTAGAAGGGAGACCACCAAGGAAGGCTCTGCAGAGGAAGGCAAAGGCCAGCCACCTCTGCTTCCCATTTCCAGAACCATTCAGTTCCAAGTGCAGTCCGGCATCGCCTAACCTCTTGGACCTTGCAGGCACCTTTGAGATCTTGACTGAAGGCGGTGAGCCTCACCCCAATATGGCTGCCTCTGGAGGCGGAGCCAAGCCAAAATGGCTGCTGTAACTTGGTGTTTTGCTAAGACCCAAATCTCACTGGCTACTTGCATCACATTCAACCACTGTCAAATCATGATCCTTCCAAAGCTTCTTCACAGAGTCACAGGATCTGTGTGCCAGCGCCATGTGCCATCTGTAAAGGCATTTCTCTAGGCTGCACTTCTCTACCTTGATCCGTGGCCCTCCTTGCCGCTAGGGGGCTCCTTCTCACAAGGATGCCCACAGTCATCTTGGGAGGCCCTGTGTCTCCGGTGTCTCTTTGTTAGGAGCACAGGGCTGGACTCGATTTTCTTAAAGACACAGAAGTTGCCATCCAACTCCAACCGGATCTCTGTCTCCTCATCTTGATTCGCCATTCCTCCCCTTGCAGCCAGCTGGATGACCTTGGGCTAGTCACAGTCCTGTTAGATCTCAGAGCATTTCTGTCAGGGTTCTCTCAGCCCCATCTCCCTCATGGGCCAGGAGATCTTGGCAGCCCTACCAGGGATCCCCTGCTGCTAAGGTGCTTCTGTGCTCTGAGGGACAGTCCTGCAGCATCCCTGAACCCCAAATGTGCAAACTGCAGGATTTGACAAGAATGCGGTCACCATGGTGGCGTAGCTTCCGTCGGAGAACCAGGCCAGCCAGAAGGTCTTTTCTTCTTCCCACTCCTTCATCAGAGCCTGGTACTTCGGACTGTCCACAGTCAGGTTCCTGCCTGAAAGAGGGGACACAGCACCGAGGACTCTCTTAGGACCATCGGGGTCTCTTTCTCTCTCCCCCCACCCCCACATGCCCAGCGGTCGGGGTTGGGATGGCCACGTTTGGAAAGTGTCCCTTCCATTATTCGGATGGAGTGCAGTGATGTAAAAGGATTATTGCAAAAATATAGAATGAAATAAACTTGTATTAATTTAATAATTAAATGTTAGAACATTAAAAGCCAAGATTAAACATCACACCTTAAAATTGTCCAGAATACTTGAGGCAACAAGAACAGTGTGCGAGGCCCAGTCGGAAACGACCGATACAAGAGAAGAAACCTGTGTCTGAAACGGGACCATCTTAGATGCAGGGCACAGACTTGCTTGCTGCCTTTTTCTTAATTTATTCTGCTAGCAGCAACACACAAAATGGTCATTTCTGCCAAACTGCTTTCATCAGTTGTGGCCACAAGAAATAAAAGTCCATGATAAGAGAACGTAATACTCTGTAAATTCTAATCCGGCAAGCTGGGTTTGAATCCCCACATGCAGCCAGCTGGGTGACCTTGGGCCAGTCACAGCCCTGAAAGTGTTGCTCTGACTGAGCAGTTCTCTCAGAGCTCTCTCAGCACCACCTCCCTCAGAGGGTTTATGTTGTAGGGAGAGCAAAGGGAAGGCAATTGTAAGCTGCTTCGAGACTCGAGAGAAAAAGCGGGATCTAAGAACCAACTCTTCTTCTTCTTCAGTAATATCTGGGCTCTCCCAGCCTCCCCTCCCTCACAGGGTGTCTGTTGTGGGGAGAGGAAAGGGAAGGCAGTTGGAAGCCGCTTTGAGACTCCTAGAGAAAAGCGGCATAGAAGAACCAACTCTTCTTCTTCTAAAAATTCTTTAAAAATTCATTTACTTCCCACCAACGAAAACTGCACGTCCTTTTTTGTACTTATTCATTCGCACTAACTCTTGTTTATTGTGGCCACAACTGATGAAAGAGGTTTGGCAGAAACGATCGTTTCTCTGTGTGGCTGCAAGCAAAGTAAAATTAAGAAAATGATATCAAGCAAGTCTGTGTCTTGCATTTGAAATTGTCCCGTTTCAGACACAGCTTTTCTCTATTATGTTCATCCCACTTGGAGCCCCTAATAGGGGCGGGGTGCTTGTGCGTTCATAGGGGACCGCCCTCAACTGGGTTTCTAGCTGGGCAGAGTCAGACAGAGGGGTCAGCGGTTCCTGATGTTAATCCTGGACTTGACCAGGGGGCTGGCAGGACAGGGCAAGCAGGGCTCTGATCACATTTGGCGGAGCGTTCCCCCAGGCTGGGGACAGCACCAAGGAAGGCCTGGCCGTCGCTGAAGACAGCTTGATCTCCTTGGAGCCAGGCACCCTGAGCTTACTGGACCTGAGTTGTTGTAGCCTGGGGCTGAGATTTGGAAGGGCACGAGGAGGGTTTGGAGAGGGGGAGGCATCAGGCATGGCCCTGCCATGATGGAAAGGAAACGGGGCATTTCTAACTGAGGAAAATGGGCCGGTTCCTCAAGAACAATCTTTCTAGAGGCGCCCTGAACACTCTCCTGATTCCTCAGGAACTGGTCAAATGGAGTATCCTGTCCAGATGGCGGGAGGAGATCGTATTGCTGGACTCTGTTCTGGTTCTGGTTCGGCCTTCCTTGGAGCCCTGTGTTCAGTTTTGGGCACCCCAGTTGAAGAGGGATCTAGACAACCTGGAGCATGTCCAGAGGAGGGCAACAAAGATGGTGAGGGGTTTGGAGATCAAGACGTAGGAGGAAAGGTCGAGGGCGCTTGGTCTGTTTGGCCTGGAGAGGAGACGGCTGAGAGGGGATCTGATAGCCATCAAGTATTTAAAAGGCTGCCATATAGAGGATGGAGCAGAGTTGTTCTCTATTGCCCTGGAGGGATGGACCGGAACCAATGGGATGAATTTAATTCAAAAGAGATTCCGTCTAAACATCCAGAAGTTCCTGACAGAGCTGTTTCTCAGTGGAACAGGCTACCTCGGGAAGTGTTGGGTTCTCCATCTTTGGATATTTTAAAGCAGAGGCTGGATAGCTATCTGATGGAGAGGCGGATTCTGTGAAGGCTCAAGGGGGCGGCAGGTAACAATGGGTGAGCGATAGTGTTGTGAGTGTCCTGCATAGTGCAGGGGGTTGGACTAGATGACTCAGGAGGTCCCTTCCAACTCTACTATTCTATGATTCTTTGTCCATAATCTTCAGAGCAGTGCTGGTCCAACCAAGGAAGGGCAGGGATTTCTCTTACACTTGTGCTGCATGACCAGCGTGTACACGTGGTGGAGTCCGTCAGCCGCCCAGAGGGCCACCTCATCGCAGGAGTCGCTGCAGCAGAGGGTGAAACATCCTGCCAGCTTCCCGAGCTTGAGGTCCTTCATTCCCTGGCAAAGGAAGCGAGACGGCTCAGAGACCAAAGTAGCTTCCATGGGCTTGTTTTTATTTATGACCGTGATTTCATTCATACCCTGCCTGGGACTCAAAATGGCTTGCATCCTTCTCCTCTCCTCTTTTGTCATCTCACAAAAACCCTGTCAGGCTAGGTTGAGAGAATGCCCCCGACCAGCCTGAGGTCACCCGAAGGGCATCCGTGGCAGATTCCAACCTGGGCTCCCAGATCTCGACTGCATGTCGCGAACCCAAGTAATCCTTGGCGGAACTCCCACCCAAATTCCACAAATAATTACTGGGGTGAGCCCTGCTTAGCTTAGGAAACCTTTAAAGGTAAAGGTATCCCCTGTGCAAGCACCGAGTGATGTCTGACCCTTGGGGTGACGCCCTCTAGCTGGGTACTCATTTTACCGACCTCGGAAGGATGGAAGGCTGAGTCGACCTTGAGCCGGCTGCTGGAATTGAACTCCCAGCCTCATGGACAAAGCTTTCACAAGGCTGCCTTACCACTCTGCGCCACAAGAGGCTCTTAGAAAACCTTTATCCAGCACCAACAATTCTTCTTCTTCTTCTTCTTCTTCTTCTTCTTCTTCTTCTTCTTCTTCTTCTTCTTCTTCTTCTTCTTCTTCTTAAGCTTTCCTTCATATTGTCTTAGTTCTTATTGTGTTGTCTTTACACAGTGGATTGTGGTTTTTTGTATAACCATTACCCCTGTGCATCCCATTTTGTATTTTTTTGCTTCTCAGGGCTGGCAGGATTGGGCCCAGCTCCAGGGGGACACCCATACACACAAAACGCAAATGCAAACGCAAACGCAAACTCACCCACCTGGGCTTCCCAACCGGCCCCGGTGCACCCACCCCATCCGCTGAATGCCTGGCAGAAGCCGGGCCGGCACCTCCGGGACACGAGAGGCTGCTCACCTTGCCACTGGAGTGGTTTGGGATGCAGCCGATCAGCCGGGTCATTCTGGCTAAGGTCATTTCACGTTCGTGGGAGCAAGAGGAGAACGCCAAGGGAAGAAGGAACTGGGAAAGCAAAGCAAGAGGTGATGAGAAAGGAGCCGAATCAGGGGAATCATAGAGTCATAGAATTGGAAGGGGCCTCAAGGGTCATCTAGTCCACCCTCCTGCACAACGCAGGAAGCATCCTTAACCTGAGAATGATAAGGATTGGGGAGTGGGGGGAAAAAGGCAAGTAGAGGGTTGCCAAGGTCTAGGTGTATCCTGGGGATCTCTCAGAATGGTCACTGGTGACAGAGATCAGTGCCCTGGAGAAAATGGCTGCTTTGGAGTTTTTTTTAGGGCTTTGTACCCTGTTGAGTTGACTGCTCTTGAGAAGGCCAGATCCTGAAGATGAAACTCAGATACTCTGGCCACCTCATGAGAAGGAAGCACTCCCTGGAGAAGAGCCTAATGCTGGGAGCCCTTTAGGGCAAAAGAAGAAGGGGACGACAGAGAAGAAGGTGGCGGGATGGAGTCACTGAAGCAGTCGGTGCAAACTTAAATGGACTCCGGGGAATGGTAGAGGACAGGAAGGCCTGGAGGAACATTGTCCATGGGGTCGGACACAACTTCACAACTAACAACAACAACAGCATGCAGGAGGTCCCAGGTTTGATCCCACGGCATCTCTTGATGAAAGGGCCAATCAGAAGGAGACGTGAAAGCACCCTGCCTGAGACTCTGGGAAGCTGCGGCCAGTCCAAAGGACATACAAACAGCCACCATGCCCAGTGCCCATTGGCAGCCTTCTCCTCCATGAATCTACCCCATCCCGCTATTCCTGTGGCCATCACAACACCCTCTGGCAGGGAGTGGACAAGAGTGACCTTGACGGGCCATGAGAAGGCACGCTGCCTGAGGGACAGGGGGAGGTTCTTCCTCTCCCCTGCCCCACGGAAAGCAAGGCCTCCTGACTAGGGCGTGAATGGCGGGGCCTGCAAGCCAAGCGGCCCATCTAGGCCCTTGGCAGGCTTCCTTCAGCTTCCGCTTGGACCCCCCCCCCCCACTCACCTGCAGAGCGTCCCTAATCAAGGAAGCATTATAGATCTCCTCCTTGAACTGCTCTCCTCTATCGTTGATGGTGACGGTGATCATATCAATGCAGTCCAGGAACCGCTCCCTAAAAGACGCCTCCTAATCCAGCCAACAAAAGGTCAGAAAGGTGAAGGTGAGGGGGAAAGAGGAAGAAGAGATCCTGAAGAGAGCCCTTGAAGGGAGGGCCTGAGATCTCCTGTTATTCCCCTTGATCGCCATATGACGGAGATTCGTTCCCATGGAGAAGACAGCTGTTTTGGAGGGTTGATTCCACGGCATCATAACCGACTGAGGTCCCTCCCCCAACCCCTGCCTCCTCAGGCCCCGCCCCAACTCGCCAGGTATTTGCCAATCTGGAGCTGGCAACCCTACAGAATTGGGACTGTGCCCCAAGGACCCTTGAGTGAATTCTCCATGTCAACTCCAGTGGGCATATGGTTACAGGGGGTAGCTGTGTGGTCTGCAGGAGAAAAGCAAGTTTGGAGTCCAGGAGCGTGGCACAGGTGATAAGAAGGGTGGCCTCTAATCTGGAGAGCCAGGTTTAATTTCCCACTGCTCCTCCACAGGCAGCCAGCTGGGTGATCTTGGACCAGTCCCAGTTCTCACAGAGCTCTCTCAGCCCCACCTACATCATGGGGCGTCTGTTGTGAGGAGAGGGAGGCAAGGGGATTGGGAGCTCTTTTGAGCCTCCTTCAGGTAATGGAAAGTGGGGTACACCAACCAACTCTTCTTCTTCTACAATTTAAATGCACCATGGATTCGAGTCCAACAGCACCTAGTTATGATTCATACGCACAAAAGATTGGAAAGAGCCAGAGTTCCAGGGCTCCTTAAAGACAAACACTTTTGATCGGAAGAAGTGAGCCGCGACTCACAAAAGCACCTCCCCTGCCCCAAATTTCCGTCCTTCTTTCAGATGCTCCTGGACTCTGGCTTTTTTCCTGCTGCTCCAGACTACCCATCTCATCTGTCTCCATGGAAAGTACTGCAGTTAACCACAGAGAATGGAAAGCCAGAGGAAGGGAGCAGCGTGCTGCAGGAGTCTGTCTCTTCCCTGCGGCTCCAGACAGACTAGCACAGAGACCCAATTTGACCTATCCCCATGGCAGTTCACCTTTCTAACAACCCTCTTGGCCTGCAGACTGCTTTATGCACACTTTGGTGTGTGGCCTAGAGCCGTTTGGCTCAAACCACCTCGTAATGACGGTACCTGGCAAAGGGAGTTGATCCTTGAAAGCTCAAACTCTGAAAGAGCGAGGTGGTCCCTAAGTGCAGCCTGGTTAAGAGTGGCAGCCTCTAATCTGAAGAGCCGGGTTTGATTCCGCACCCCACTTTCACAGGCAGCCAGCTGGGAGACCTTGGGCCAGTCCCAACTCTTTCAGAGCTCTCCCCTCCCTCACAGGGTGGCTGTTGGGGGAGTGGAAGGGAAGGCAACTGTAAGCCACTTTGAGACTCCTTCAGTAGAGAAAAGTGGAGGGCAAACAGCAACTCTTCTAAGGTGCTGGGGGGTTGGAAATTAACAATTCCCTTCCTGAAAGTGTAGGAATTATGAGTGATGCCAGACATTGCTCTGGAGAGGAGACACCTGCCCCTCCCCAACCGCCCCCACTCACAGTTCGTCTTCCAGGTGGCTAGACTGCCCCAGTTTTCGGGCCAGGGTCCAATCCTGTCTGAGAATCACAGCATCTCATTACTCTGCCATGACCTTCCCTCCACCCTTGATTCAGAAATGGCCTTTGGCCATCTTTGGGGGGGGGGGGGAGGTGGGACATTTAGATGGCTTCAGCCGGCTTCCTTTAACCCAAGCTCTTGAATTTGGTGTGGGTGACCACCAGCCCTCCTTATCCCTGGCTACTCCAATCGTGTGACGGGAAGGTAGGAGAGAGTGTTAAGGTCTCTCCGGGAGATTTTCAATCTGTCTCTCTCATGAGGGGGGATTTCCCGGAGAGGCTTAAGGGGGCAGCTGTTTATCCGCTACTAAAGATCACATTGCTGGATCCTCACAACCCAGTCAATTACGGCCCGGTTACCCTCGGGCGTTTCTGGGAAAGGGCTGTGGTGGATGAGCTCCTGGCATGCTTGGAGCAAAGTTTGACCCTTGACCCGTATCAGTCTGGCTTCCGACCTGGCCATTGGGTGGAGACGGTGCTGGCTGCCCGGATGGACGACCTCTGGAACAAGCTCGAGAGTGGCGGGTCAGCACTCCTTGGGAGGTTGGATCTGTTGCCGGCGTTTGACGTCGTGGAACACGGCTTGTTGCACCAGATCGCCGGGACTGGAATTCGGGGGACAGCCCATAAATGGCTGATCTCCTTCCTCCAGAACCGGACACAGGTCCCCTGGCCCCAGATCAATATCGGGTCTTGTCAGGACAGTGCCTCTGAGCATGCACAGAGTGCATTTCCCGGGCTATTTAGACAAACGGTGAGAGGGAGGGCGAGGAGGGATGCTTTCTTACATGCCCTGGGTAATGCCGACAGACACGTTGGGGTCAGGAAGGAATTTCCCTCCAGGTTAGATTGTCTCAGGGATCCTGGTGGATATTTGCCTTCCTGTTGTCATAGAGCAGAGGTCCAAGGGTGAGGGATATAGCTGTGCGTTTATATATTCACGCCCACCCAGAGCCCCCCCCTCCCCACCCCCCAGGGCCATCACTGGCCAATTTGGGAGGGGGGGGAGATTAACATGTCCATATATGGTCATCTCACCTGATAAATGTTTAGATTTTGAGGAAATTTTGTGTGTCAGCTGGGGCTCAGCATTAAGCATGGAGAAAAGTTCTTATCTTCTGAGTCTTTCAAAGACCTCCTCAAGAAAACCACAGACTAGATTAACAGGTACTATCTAGTTTTATTGTTAGACTCGGAATGACCTCTATCCTGTTTCTAAGAGACTTTTAGCTCTGCTTGAATTTTTGGGTCGCATACAGTCATGAATACAAAGCTGAGGAAGTCTCACAACGAAACTAGCTGGTACCTCGGATTCTCGTCAGTGGTTGTTGTGAGGATGATGATTGAAAACTCTAACAATAAGAACTTTTCTTCATGTTTAATGCTGATTTCTAGTTGGCACACACAAATTCTTCGGTTACCTGTGAGATTTCTAGATCCACATGTTTTTGTTTTCCTGTTTCCATACATCCTCCTCTGTGTATTTCCACTTTGTTATCTTTTGGTTGGGTCTGGAGGTCTCCTGGAGTTGCCTCTGCTTTCCCGACAAGACAGACCAGTTCTCTTGGAGGGAATGGCTGCTTGGACAGAGGGAGTCTGAGGTGTCTTACCCTGCTGAGGTTTCTCCCCTCCCCTCCCCTCCCCGCCATCCATCCCTCAATCTCCAGGAATTCCCCAACCCAGAGCTGGCAACCTGAGGAAGCTTCTATTTGTAAGGAAGGCAGAATGCTGATACCTGATGAGCTTCCTGAAGAAACTTCTGCATGACATTTAGAGCTTCTTTTACTTCTGCCTCAGAGGCCGCTGAACAAATAGTTGTGTCTGATGCCGAAGTTGGGGAATCTGCAGAGGAAGGACAACGTTCTTAAGGACCGTCACTTGACTGAGCTCATGATGTCTCAGCTGCTTTCGAGAAAAACCCACTCCAACTCCAGAGAATAAAGACTGGTCACCAAAAGGCCATCAGAAACTTGGTTAACTTTATTTTTATCCCATCTTTTCTTTCACTGGGGACCCAAAGTGGCTTCTGCCATACTCTACTCCTTCATTTTGCCCTCAAAACAACCCTGTGAGGTTGGTTAGGTTAAGAGAGTGCTTGGTCCAGAGCCACCCCGCAAATTTCCTTGGCAGAAACCTGAATCTCCCAGATCCTATTTGACACTTTCACTATGCTGTAAAGAGTTAACTTGGGAACTACATAGAATAAGAACCTCAGAAGAGCCCTGCTGGACCAGGCCACGGGCCCATCTCGCCCAGCCTCCTGTCTCGCACAGGGGCCTACCAGTACATCTGGAGGGCCAGCAACAAACCAGAGAGGCCAAATCCTTCTAGAAGTTGTGATAGAGTAACTGTGTTTAAATATGCAAGAGGTAGACCTGTTGAAGAGGGAACCAGCTTGTTTACTTCAGTTTTAGAAACGAGGACTAGGAGCCATGGATTCAAATAACGGGAAAGGAAGTTCCACTGAAATATTAGGAAGCGTTTCCCAACAGTGAGGGCTACCCCTAGACAGGCTATGCTGCCTTGGAAGGTGGTGGAGTTGCCTTTGTCGGAAGTTTTAGGAGGAGATTGGATGAGCACCTGTCAGGAGTGAGTGATTTTAAAGTTCCTGAGAAGGTAGAGGGCTGAACTGGATGGTCTCTGAGACTTTAGTTGACAAGCCTCTCACTTGAGGGAAGGTGCAAACCTAAAATGTTCAGGCTGGAATTTTTAGAAAATGGTTTGAACTGGACTAGAACAAACAATTCAAGAAGGGGATTGTCCATGGAACTAACTATTGCAATGCTCATCCATATATATCGCCTTGCTTTTACTGCATTATCTTTCTTCCATCCTTTCTTTCTCTGCCTTCTTTATTGCAGGCACTCTTCTGCAAACCTCTCTCATGTCACCCCTCAGTTGTCATGTCTCCAAGCTAAAGAGAACAAACACTTTGCCACAGGAGATCTTTTCCACTGGAGAAGCTAGGAACTGAACCCAGGACCAGGGCCATTCTGTATATCTTAGATAATGCGCTTTGAGTGCACGTTAGAAGTAGATTCTCCTGTTCTGCACTGGAAAATCCAGCTGCCAAAGCACATTGAAAGTGCATTATCCTGTGTGTGCAGAATGGGCCTAGGTGTCCTCATGCATGGGCCTAGGTGTCCTCATAAGACTCCTTGGCCCCTGTGCAAGATGGTCAGGCGAGTAGATGCCCACTGTGCCACCATCACGTCCCCTGGAGTCCTGGGTGGCTAACCTCCGGGTGAGCCTGGATATCTCTCACTTTCCCAGGAGTGAATGGCTGCTTCGGGTTACGGGCCCAGGGACCTTATGCCCCGCAGAAGCCCCTCCTCTCCCCAAGCTCTAACCCCAAATCTCCAGGAATTCCCCAGTTCAGATACTTCCCAGCCCTCATCCAGGTTCCCAGCTGTTTGTCTTTCCTTGCTAAATGGCATTCTGACAATGACTCTGGTGCAAGAGGCATCCAGCTTACCTGCATGTGTCGGCCAAGATCCTGAGCTGGCCACTTTCAGTAAACCAGCCCGTTGGCGTTCTGGCACTTGGCTGCCATCTTGGGCCTGCTTCTTTTTCGCCCCCCAGGCGTAGGAGGGGCTTGTTGGAGGCAACGGAGATTCTTTCCTGTCATGGAGTCAGAAAAGTTTGAGAAACGTCCTCTTCTCCCCCATTGAGTTTGTATACATTCACGACCCCCCGTATTGTGACCCCTTTGACTTGACCCATCCTGAAACAAAGCTCCACACCAGGTTTTCTCAACCCGTGTTTGTGAAGCTCTGGGGTTTCTTAACGGTGCATGCTGGCAGGGGCTCATGGTAACTGTAGTCCATAGAGAGCCAAAGTTTGGGCACCCTTATGGATTAGAAACTGGGGTAATGACAGGAAGCAAAGAGCTATCATCAATGAAGAGCTCTCACCATGGACGGAAGCAAGCAGGGAAGTCCCACAAGGGAAGGTATTGCTGGATCAGACCAGGGAAGGTCCATCCAGTCCAGCTTCCCGTCTCACACAGGGGCCAGCCAGTTCCTCTGCAGGGCCAGCCACAGGGCGGAGAGGCCAAAACCTTCATAAGAGTATCAGCCCTGCTGGGTCAGGCCAGGGAAGGTCCATCCTGTCCAGCCTCCCGTCTCACACAGGGGCCAGCCAGTTCCTCTGCAGGGCCAGACACAGGGCAGGGAGGCCAAGGCCTTCCCCTGATAAGACCCTCCAAAGAGACCTGCTGGGTCAGACCAGGGAGGGTCCCTCCAGTCCAGCCTCCCGTCTCCTACAGGGGCCAGCCAGTTCCCCTGCAGGGCCAGCCACAGGGTACAGAGGCCTTCCCCTTCCCCTGAGGCAGCCTCCTGGCTCAGAGATGCAGAGGCTGACTGCCCCAATGGCTAGTGCCCATTGACAGACTTTTCCTCCATAAATCTGTCTAACTTTTCTAGCTGATATTTCCTATGGCCATCACTAGGTCCTCTGGCAGCAAAACCCGCATTTCAGTCCCTCTCTTTGTAATGCAGAATTCCCTTTAATACCTCCTGAATGTCCTGCATGTCAGCCACAGAATGGTTGCCGCAATGTGGCCGCTGTGCCTGACCATCCTTTGCGCTGATAAGATCCATGCTCTGTTGTAGCAGCTACTGCCAAGGCAACATTTTTTAAGAATGGCCCTGCCAATCAAATCTCCCATGGCCAGCCAGAAGCCAAAGACCCAGCCTCCTCCACCCACCTACTCAATGTTCTTGGGCACATTTGATGCAGGATGGGGTGGAATTCTTTAATAGAGGCCTAAACATTTCTTTTGCACAATCAAACCAGCCACGGAAGCTTCCTGCAAGCAAAAGGTCGCCCCTTTATAGGTGATAGTGGTGTCGTGGGCTCTAATCCGGAAAACGGGGTTTGATTCCCGACTCCTCTTCCACATGCAGCCAGCTAGGTGATCTTGGGCCAGGCCCAGTTCTCCCAGAGCTCTCCCAGCCTCACCTCTGTCACAAGGACTCTGTGGTGGGGAGAGTAATCTCAGGGCTCTCTCAGCCTCCCCCCCCCCCCACTCAGGGTGTCTGTTGTGGGGAGAGGAAAGGGAGGGCGATTGGAAGCCGCTTTGAGCCTCCATTGGGGAGAGAAAAGCGGCATCTAAGAACCAACTCTTCTTCTTCTTCAGTAATCTCAGGGCTCTCTCAGCCTCCCCTCCCTCTCAGGGTGTCTGTTGTGGGGAGAGGAAAGGGAGGGGGATTGGAAGCCGCCTTGAGCCTCCATTGGGGAGATAAAAGCGGCATAGAAGAACCAAGTCTTCTTATTCTTCAGCAATCTCAGGGCTCTCTCAGCCTCCCCTCCCTCAGAGCCAGTTTGGTGTAGTGGTTAGGAGTGCAGACTTCTAATCTGGCATGCCAGGTTCGATTCTGCGCTCCCCCACATGCATCCAGCTGGGTGACCTTGGGCTCGCCACGGCACTGATAAAATTGTTCTGACCGAGCAGGAATATTATGGCTCTCTCAGCCTCACCCACCTCACAGGGTGTCTGTTGTGGGGAGAGGAATGCGAAGGCGACTGTAAGCCGCTTTGAGCCTCCTTTGGGTAGGGAGAAGCGGCATATAAGAACCAACTCTTCTTCTTCTTCTCTCAGGGTGTTTGTTGTGGGGAGAGGAAAGGGAGGGCGATTGGAAGCCACTTTGAGCCTCCTTTGGGTAGGGAGAAGCGGCATATAAGAACCAACTCTTCTTCTTCTTCTCTCAGGGTGTTTGTTGTGGGGAGAGGAAAGGGAGGGCGATTGGAAGCCGCTTTGAGTCTCCTCCGGGTAATAAAGAGCACGGTACAAACTTCCCAGCTTCTTCTCTGATCATAGAAAAGGGGCCGTGGTTCAGTGGCAGAACTTTTTTCTTTTGCCCTCCTGAACCTCCTGCCCATCAGCATCATGGGAAGCCCTCCAGTTCAAGTCTTTGGGGGTGGGAGAAGAAATTCTCTGTCCTCTCTCCCTCCCTGAACACGCAAAGCTGCGTGACGACCCTGTTTCCATCCCTGTCAGTCTTCTCTACACAGACGGACAGACAGTGGGATTGAGCCTGGGCTCTCCTGCTTGCCAAACAGATGCTTTTCCTCTGAGCCAAAAACAGGCCAAGAAAGACACCTTATGTCAACTCCTCAAAGTCCGTATTGTCTCCTCGGACTAGCAGCACCTCCCCAAGATCTCGCACAGAGGTCCTTGACAACACCTAGGATCTGGTCCTTTTGAACTGGAGATGCTGGGGATTGAACTTGTGTGAGGCGGGAGGGTGGATTAGAAGGACCCCCCCTGGTCTGACCCAGAAGGGCTCTTCTGGTATTCCTATGAAGGCCTCTCTGCCCTGTGGATGGCCCTCCAGAGGAACCGGCTGGCCACATTTGAGACAGGAGGCTGGACTGGAGGGACCCTCCCTGGTCTGACCCAGCAGGGCTCTTATCAGGGGAACTCCAGCTCATCTCCAGTCTAGAGAGGTTAATTCCCCCGAAGGAAACGGAATGCTTTGGAGGGAGGACACTGTGTCCTTGTCCCCTACTGAGGTCCCTGTCCTACCCAGCCTCCATCCCCAGATCTCCAGGAGTTTCCCACCTGAATCCGGCTCATTCCCTGCTTGTGGCCAAGGGGAAGGTGGCCATCCGGACTCCCTTTTACGTTTGGGTTTGCAGTGGACCCCTCTCTTACCCATTGACCATTTTGCTCAGGAGGCGAGAAGGGGGGCACCCTCTGGGGTCACCGATTCAAAGCGGAGCTGCTCCACGGACAACAGGAAGCGACCAAGGAAGCCAACAAGGGAGCTTGGCCGATCTGGAGGTCGTCAAAGCGCTAATGCTGTAGAAGGGAAGGACTATGGCGGTTGGTGATGTCACAGGGGGCGGAGCTATTCAAATAGGGCCACCCACGGACTTTCCCAAGCTGATCAGGAGAGCTTAAGAGCCTCAGGAGAGCCCTGCTGGGCCAGACCAGGGAGGGCCCATCCAGTCTCCAGCAGTGGCCAACCAGGTCCTTTGCAGGTCCAGCAACAGGGAATAAAGGCTGAGGTTGCCTCCTGGTTCTGGGATGCAGAGGTTTAGTGCTCCCCCTCAGTCACTACTCCTTCGGGTTGTGAAAAGCAGGGTATAAACACCCCACTCTTCTTCGTCATCTTCTGTAATGTGCCTGATTCAACACCCTATGAGGGATATACAAGGGGGGACATCGGAGGAGATATGCAGTTAGCATATTCCTGGTATTTTTCAAATCCTGTGTCCTGATTGGCTCAACCGGAGACTTCCTGCTGTTTTGAGCACGTCTTCCCTAATCGCCTCAACAACAATTAGTCAGTTAAACTGTTAGGACTATCTCACTCCTCTCTTTTTTTGCAAAGTAATTTCTCTTCTCAATAAAGACTATTCGTTAAGCAGCCTGTACCCCACTCCTCCTTTGCACATTAAAATTTTGCTGATAGTTGTATGGAAAAAAGGGAAGAGAGAAATTTGTTAACAGTTTCGAGTTCCCCCTGGGGAGAAAGGTGGAACTCTCTGAGTTCGGCAGGGCCTGCTAAACGGAGCTCTTCCGCCAGGCCTATGGTTGAGACTGGCTGGACTATAAACACTACACCGAAAACCTGGGCCTCCCTCCCTCCCTCCCCTTTCTGGCCTTCTTTCCCCTTTTCCCTCAGGTTGCTCCAATCTAATATCAAACTGGGTACAAGGGGAATTGTGGTTTTAAACTGTTTTAAATTGTTTTTGCATTTTAATCTGGTTTTTCATTTTATCTATGTAAACCGCCTCAAGGCAAGACTCCCAAAAGGGGCGGAATAGCAACCCCCAAATAAATAATAAAATAGAGTAAAATGAAACCAATGAATGAATCAATCAATCTTCACAGATCTGGGGCTCAACCTTTCCTGGATGGGCAATCTCCTCATTTATGTTGCGGGAGAAAGGCAGGAGAGAAATGCCTTCAACCCAGAAGGATGATTTCTTCTGAAAGGGAAACTGGCCCGCAAGGAAGAAGTCCAGCTAAGCTGCTGCTGACACAGTGTCCCCCGTTCCCCCCCGGAAACGCCACTCTTCCTGTCTCCATTTGTGCCCCTGCAGACAGGCAATCCAGAGGGGCCAAACACAATCCAGAGGGGCCAAACACAAGCCCATCAGGAGACGCGGACAGAGGAGGGGATGTGTCCTTCCCTGGAAAGCACCTCCCCTCCCTGCAGATTCGTGCAGAAAGATGAAGCGACAGCCTCTTCCCCGGATGAGATGTTTGAAATGGCGATGAGGGGT
Source organism: Paroedura picta (assembly GCF_049243985.1). Classification (NCBI taxonomy): domain Eukaryota; kingdom Metazoa; phylum Chordata; class Lepidosauria; order Squamata; family Gekkonidae; genus Paroedura; species Paroedura picta. The sequence continues at coordinate 25,219,427 of NC_135383.1, read as the reverse complement.
TGGTAGGGTTGCCAACCTCCAGGTGGCACCTGGAGACTGGCTGAACTCCCCAAACCCAGCCTCCCCAGGGCCTCCTCCCAAGTCTCCAGGTATTCTCAACTCAGTGAGATCTAGAGCTCTCCTGGATTTACAACTCACCTGGAGAACCGGGTTCAATTTCCCACTCTTCTTCCACATACAGTCAGCTGGGTTACCCTGGGCCAGTCAGTTCTCTTAGAGCTCTCTTAGCCCCACCTTCCTTGCAGGGTGTCTGTTATGGGGAGAGGGAGGGAAAGGTGCTCGTCAGCCGCTTTGGGGCTCCTTCAAGTAGTAAAAAGTGGGGTATAAAAAGCCTGTTTGTCTTCTACTTCATCTCCAGACACTCGAATTTAGTCTCCTGGAAGAAAACGGCTGCTTTGGAGGGTGGGATTGTACCCCATGGGGGTATAATTCCAACCCAGTGGATAATTTCCCAACCCAGGCCTGAGAAGAGGCGCTAGCCCATCCTCCTCCGGCACTGCTAGCTTTCTGTCTGCAGGGAATTGTTCTGCCTGGAGGCACATCTGTGCAGCCTGACACCACCCCAGCAGCCTCCAAACAGTTTGAGGTGTCCGTCTGCCACGTCAGAGGCCTAAACGAGGCATAGCGGTGTCCGTATGGCCACTGTGGAGACTCTGCTGCAAATTCACAGTGATTTAAAAATGCCAGACTCCGGATTCTGATTCCGCCTGCAGCTTTGTTGGCAGAAGCCCTCTGCCCCCTTACAAAATACCATAGGGGAGGGAGATGAGAAACCCATGCCTGCAGCCCCAGTCACAATTGCATTAAACTGGATAGATGTATTATTTATTTCATTTATACCCTTCTAGTGGTATAATTGATATAACATCAGTTTATGCTCAAGGATAAAGAAAAGCTGGCCAATCCTCTACAATGTGGTGACAAGAAAAAGGAGAAAGTACTGGGTGATACAGGAAAGATTTAGTATACAAAGACCCTGCGCGTTGTGCCCTTCATCATCAGGGAGGAATCCGGACAGTCCACAGTAATTTGAGTGTTCAAATTCCCCTTGACGAAGCTGCATGGTACTTTGTACACAGGGACTTTGTACACTAAGCCCATTCCGCACAAGGATCAATGTGGCAAATTGCTTGCACAAAGAAATAATGGAATTTAAAATAGTGGAATTCAGCGTAACGCATACCTGCCTTTGTAGTGGAATCCAATAGCGTTTCAATCTTCCCCCAGGTTTCCGGTCTCTCCAAAAATCGATTGTCCCTCCCCTGGCCGTCAATCAAACAAACCGCCAATGGGCGGTTGTTATCATGCTCCAGAAAAGCCCCTTTCCCTTTAAGAACAGGTTTAAAAAAAAAAGAAAAACACACGTTGCAACGAATATGCCTTGATTCCTTGATTCCTTGCTTCCTCCTAACATAGAGACCCATCTAGCTGGCAGCTGCCATGTGAGCTGCCGATTCATCGTTGCCACGCTCCCCCAAGTGAAAAAAAAATCCTCCCCCCGTGCACGAGCGCGATTTTCGGCCGAAAATAAAGGGAACTTGCAAACGGGGATATGTTGTGCTTGGTGACTTGAGGGGAGCTTTTAAGCAGCTCTGTGGAGGGACTGCAGCCAGAGAAGCTTCGCTGGGTGAATGAAGGCTCGCCGGCTCGTTGCTTACCGCTCGCTCCAAGAAAAAAAAATGGCGATCGCTTCGCCGGATGGTCAGAGGAGAGAGCCAGGGGGAGGGACTTTGCTGAAACCGCAACAATGGGAACTCACAGAACTTTTTTGAAACTGTTGCAGATTGCAGATTGTTTGCAAGAGTGTAGCGCTTTTCGGAGGGTGAATCCACTTTTCTGGATTCCCCTTTAAGCGCTACAACGAATTGCTTTTTGCAGATTGGTTTCAAGAGTGTGGCAGATTGTGTGTGACGTCGTGCATAACTGCAAATTAGTAGCGTTTACAATTTGCCACATTCCTGCTACATTTAACTTGTGTGGAATGTGCCTAAATCTTTCCTCTATCACCCGGCACTTTCTCCTTTTTGATCCCACCCTGAGCTGCAAGGGACACAAGTACATAAATATAAGAAGGAACAATTTTTTTTGTTGTTCTATCAGTTTGTGTTCCCCACAACAACCAGCAGTTTAAATCTGCAGGTTTTTATGCTGGATATAAACCAAAATGAAATAAAATCAACCATGAGAATACCCCTTCATCCCCCAGCCAAGAAACAGAAATTTAGGAATGAGGAAAACAGAAATATGGATAAGCCCTCTGTTTGGCCCTTAGAATCAGAGAAAAACTCCCTAAATTTAGGGAAGAACAAAAATTGGCAGTGGTCCAATGAAACAATGGAAAATATAAGTCGATGGCTTTTCTGGACACTTGAATTCCTTCATTGGACTTTTACCAATTTTTATACTTTCCTAAAATGAAGGAGATCCTGACACTAAGCACAGGTTGGACTAGATAACCTTTGGGGTCCCCATAAAGTTCTTGCTACTTTCAACCTAGACCACATGCTGAAGCCAGGACTGGACTAGATGACCCTGGGGGCACTTTAACTGTTTGCTGCTTCGAACCTAGATCGCTTCCTGAAGCCAGGGTTGGACTAGATGACTCTGGGGTCCACTTTAACTGTTTGCTGCTTCCAACCTAGACTGCTTCCTGAACCCGGACCTGGGACTTGATGGCCCTTGGGGTTCCCTTCAACTCTTTGCTTCTTCTAACCTAAATCACTTCCTGAAGCCAGGGTTGGACTAGATGACTCTGGGGGACACATTCAACACTTTGCTATTTGCATCCCAGATGGCTTCCTGTAGCCGGGGTTGGATTAGATGACCCTGGGGGGATCCCTTCAACTCTTGGCCACTTCCAATCTAGACCGCTTTCTGATGCCGGGTTTTGCCTATATGACCCTGGGGGACCCCCTCCAACTCTTTGCTGCTTACAACCTAGACCACTTCCAGAAGCCGGCGTTGGACTAGATGTGAGGGCCATCTGGCTGCAACATCTGTCACCCCATTGATCGCCAGGGTTGATTTGGCTGATCTGGCTGGCTAGGCGGGTGTCCCCTACCTCCCTCACCGCTCCATGTGCGTCCCTCCCGAAGCTGCATGCTCAGTGGAAGAGGACGACCATCCCAGATGGAAGGAATGTACCATTCTTCAGTCAAGGGTGTACGATAGCTCCTTCCTGAAGCCAAGGTTGGACTAGATGACCCTGGGGGCACTTTAACTGTTTGCTGCTTCCAACCTAGGCTGCTTCCTGAACCCGGACTTGGGACTTGATGGCCCTTGGGTTTCCCTTCAACTCTTTGCTTCTTCCAACCTAGATCGCTTCCTGAAGCCAGGGTTAGACTAGATGACTCTGGGGGACACATTCAGCACTTTGCTATTTGCATCCCAGATGGCTTCCTGTAGTCGGGGTTGGATTAGATGACCCTGGGCAGATCCCTTCAACTCTTGGCCACTTCCAATCTAGACTGCTTTCTGATGCCGGGTTTTGCCTATATGTCCCTGGGGGACCCCCTCCAACTCTTTGCTGCTTACAACCTAGACCACTTCCAGATGCCGGCGTTGGACTAGATGTGAGGGCCATCTGGCTGCAACATCTGTCACCCCATTGATCGCCAGGGTTGATTTGGCTGATCTGGCTGGCTAGGCGGGTGTCCCCTACCTCCCTCACCACTCCATGTGCGTCCCTCCCGAAGCTGCATGCTCAGTGGAAGAGGACGACCATCCCAGATGGAAGGAATGTACCATTCTTCAGTCAAGGGTGTACGATAGCTCCTTCCTGAAGCCAAGGTTGGACTAGATGACCTTGGGGTGCCCTTCAATTATCTGCTACTTCCAACCTAGACCCCTTCCCGAGGCAGGGGTAGGACTTGATGACCCTGGGGGTACCCTTCAATCATGAAGGTGGAGAACGGCTGCTCTGGAGCTCAGGACAAAGCCCCATTTCTCCAGGGAGGAGGGGGAGAGCTGCTCCCCTGACAAGTCACCCCAATGGAGGGACACGGCATGCCGCCACCCCCCACCCCCCGCCGCCCTTCTTCCGCCCTTGTTTGGACTTGAAGCAAGTCTTCTTCCTGGGGCAAAACCAGCCTTGCAATCCCCCAAACACAAAGGCTGGATCCCATCTCCACTGGAAGAAGAATGACAAGATGTCACAAGATGTCATAGTCCCATTGTATACGGCACTGGTCAGACCACACGTGAAGTACTGTGTGCAGTTCTGGAGGCCTCACTTCAAGAAGGACGTAGATAAAATTGAAAGGGTACAGAGGAGAGCGACGAAAATGATCTGGGGCCAAGGGATTAAGCCCTATGAAGATTGGTTGAGGGACTTGGGAATGTTCAGCCTGGAGAAAAGGAGGTTGAGAGGGGACATGATAGCCCTCTTTAAGTATTTGAAAGGTTGTCACTTGGAGGAGGGCAGGATGCTGTTTCCGTTGGCTGCAGAGGACAGGACACGCAGTAATGGGTTTAAACTTCAAGTACAACGATATAGCCTTGATGTCAGGAAAAAAAATTCACAGTCATAGTTCAGCAGTGGAATAGGCTGCTTAAGGAGGTGGTGAGCTCCCCCTCACTGGCAGTCTTCAAGCAAAGGTTGGATACACACTTTTCTTGGATGCTTTAGGATGCTTAGGGCTAATCCTACGTTGAGCAGGGGGTTGGACTAGATGGCCTGTATGGCCCCTTCCAACTCTATGATTCTATGATTCTAAGTTCAGAGGTGGGCATAGACCCCTTACTTGCAGGTGTTAAGAGGTCTGGCCCCATCACACGTGTTGTAATTCACCCGATCAACTGACATAAATTAAATGAAGAATTTTATTATTAATGTTCTTCTGATATTCTTTCCCATCCCCGACATCTGGATCCCCCCAAAGCACCAAAATGGGTCCAGAATTTTTTTAAAAAATCAAGTCTCCTCTAAGCAGGTTGAGATTGCAGCTGTGGTTCTTCCAGCTCCGCTTGACCCTCAACCGCCAAAAGCCAGGGGAAAGCAGCCCCCATCTCAGTCCCAATTAAATACATTGAGTTGCCAAGGAATTTCTGCTTTGAACCCCAATCTGTGCTTGTACATCAAGATCTTTCCACACCGCTGCAGAAAACCCTCGATGGTGGAACTTGGTGGGTGGCAGACGCTTGCTGCTCCATCACCCCAGCAAGGGAGCGGCCCACCCGGTTCCCTCCTTCCCAACAGGTCCACGTCTTTGTTCGTGTTTCCCCAGGAGGATCCCACCCATCCTGTCCCAAGCCTGGCAGGAGAGCTCAAAGGACAGGGACGCTGGCCCAGGACTCCTCTCCCCCTCCCGAATTAGGGGGCCTCAGTCTGGGGACGCTGCAGGCAGAAGCCACAGCCCCATGCCCACCCAGGGATGCTTTCCACCTGGCAGGAGCCACGTGTGTCCAAGCGGATCGGGGCCTGATGGGGCCCACTAGGTGGAGTTTGAAGCCTGACTTCACCCCAAGTCCCAAGGAAATGTAAAGTCAGGGTTTCACACAGAGAGGGAGGTCCTACTTTACTCACAAAGCGGCGTTTTCCACCTGTGACAAATCTAGCACTTCTTGGACACCATTTCCAAGACTGCAGAACCTGGCAGGTGGATTTTGAAGCACAAAAGAAAAACGGGTTCTGGTATAGAAACACTCCCGTCCCCAAACCCAGCAGTGGATTCTTCTCAGAAAGGACGGGACTGCGAATCCAGCAGCTGGCAACAAGGGGAGCCCTTCTGTGCTCGGACACCCCACAGGGGCCTCCCCTCCTCTCTCTGCCTGTCTCAGCTTCAGTCTCCTTCTCAGGGGGCCCCACGATCTGCAGGCAGCAGTCGGCAGACCCCACAAACAGGCGCTCTCGCATGGACTGCCTCATGAGGGCGCTCTGGGACCTCGGTGAGAAGCAGTTGCCGGAGGTGAGTTTGATAACTCCAGGTGGGTTTGATAACTTCGATAAGTGCAGTCCATCAGGTGCTAGTAGGCCTTCCTCAAGAAAGCCTATCCCATGGTCCCAGAAACCAAATCTCTCCTGCCGGCACCAACTACGCAGCCACTGATTCACCTCCATTATTTTCCTCCCCCGACGCATTCCTCTTCCCTTGACAGGCAAGATTGAAGAGAATACTACTTATGCCCCCATTTGCTTGAGCTTCCTCCCCAGATCTTGATAGTCTGTTTCCCTCCTGTTTCATCCGCACAACAACCCACCCTGTGCAGGAGGGGGAAATGGTGCAATGCCTCAGAGCCCACCCTCCCAAGAAGCCATTTTTGCCTGCCGAGATGATCATTATCGTCTAGAGAGGAGCAGGGAGAGTAGAGACGACGGTAGAGGTTTGCAGGCTGAGGTTGGGGTGGAGGGGTGCGGATGGGCCCCACCTGGGCTACGGGCTTCGGCCAGCCCTTCCCAGCAACTGTTTGTATTTTGGGGCATGGATAGACAGACAGACAGACAGACAGACAGACAAAGCAGCATGGTTCCTGCGAGTCTGGAAAGTGCAGGAAGGTCTAAGTAAAGAATATTTTCATTGTGAAACTGTCAATGGTTAAAAGGAGACCTAGGAACACAAGTGACTTTTCTCAAGCTTGGCCAGGTAAATAAAAATCAGGATCTGCCCAGAAAGTCCTACCAAATCAAAGCCATTAGTGGCCCAAAATTTCAAGTGGAGTTAGCTTTACAGGCAGTGAGACTTTGGGGGAAACTAGGAGATCCACTTTTATTAGACAACAACAGGGACTGCAGTCTCCAGCAGAGGCCTCCGGCTTCAGAAGGGCAGACATCACCGTGCTAGCAGAGGGGCCGCGTGTATTCCTTGTGAGGGGGAAGAGCTTTCCCTTCAGCCCATCTGTCTGGAGAGGAGCTGAACTTCCCGGGGATCCTCAGACCCCTCCTGCAGGCTGGCCTCCCTAAACCTCAGTGGGGTACAGTGCTACAGAGTCACCCCTCCAAAGTAGCCATTTCTGCCTGGGGGGCTGATCTTCATAGTCTGGAGATGAGCGGCCCTTCCAGGAGATCTCCAGGCCCCACCAGGAGGTTGGCAGTCCCTGGTCTGGAAATATTCCTTGAGGTTTGGAAGTGGGGCCTCAAAAGTGTACCATGCCTCTGCAGCCACCTAACCAGCCACATAGCACCCCCTGACCTCTCTGAGGTCAAGAAAACATTGCAGAGAGGAGGTAAGGTTGCCAGAGTGGTGTAGGTTCAAGTCCTGGAATTCCGCACTACCTAGCTGTGCATAAACCCGACTAGGGTCAAGACTGCTGTGCACCAAGAGACCTCCTCTGAGGGCTGCCAGCTTCCAAGTCAGGCACTAAACCGACACCAACCCATGAGCTAGTGCCCGTTGCATTACAGAACACAACAGGCTTCTCTACTAGTATATTTTAAGCCACGGTCTCTGGCCCAATCGTTTATACTGTTCTTTTGCTCCAGAGTCCAACATGGGCTGTTTAGTGAAACCAGTAGGTTGTTATTCTGAGGAGCAGAAGTCTGTCAGTTCTGAGCTCGGGTTGGTCCAAATATTTCATATGGTACTTCCGTGGGCACCCCCTTTGGAGCGCCTGGCGCCAGAAGCGGGCTTTGGGCCAGGAACGAGCTCTCAGGTGGCCCTGAGGCCCCAATCCTGCTTTGATGAGGTGGCCCCCAAGTGCCACAGGAGCTGAGTTCAGTCGATTCGTCCTCCGACTCACATTCGGTGGCCTTTCAGGGCTTCAGCTTTCAGGTTTTGACACAGATGTCAGCCCATCATCCCCTTTGACACTGTATCCCCCTTCCCTGCTGCTTCCGCTTTCTGGCTCCCGGACTGCCCCCGTTTCATTATTTGATTTAACACCTTTCTGCCTCAGGGAACTCCAGGCGGCTTCCTGTGTAGGGGTCTCTTATCAAAAGAGAACATTAGCAATGTAATAAAGCCTCTAAAGGTTCCAGGTGGAAAGGCAGAGACCCCTACGCCTTCACCCCACTCTTTCTCTCCTTCTTCCGACTCCCAGCCGGCCTAATTCGACTTGTTCGTCCTTTCGTTGCAGGGGCCTCCTTCATTGAGGGATTAGTGAGGGAGGGGCCTTTTGGGGCCGGCTTGCCCCCCCCCAGTCCACGTCTGCACTCCCTCCGTCCCTCCCTCAGTTTCCCACAAATCAAGGCATGGAAATGTATCCATTTCTTTCTCTTATTTGCTTTATTTATTCATTCTTATTTATTTATTTATATTATTCATATTTATTTATTCCTTATATTTATTTGTGGGGGGGGGCGGAGGGAAGGGGTGTGGGGGCAGGAGCAGCCCTGCCTGAGCCATAGGATCTCTGATGCCCTCTTTCTGGAACCTTTGTCTCCCCAAGGACATCATGCTCAAATCCTTCATGGGGCTGGAGCCAAGGATGATCCTCTGCATGGAGGCCGTGGCAGACCTGAGGTACGTTTCTTGCTGGGGGAACCTTGGCCATCGGTGGGGGATGGAGACAATTCTGGGGCTGCAGGACGGCAAGCAGAGGCAGCCCAAAGGAGAGGCAGCAGGCAGGAGAAGGAGGTGCCCGGAGGCCATTGCTGCTTCAATGCTTGGCCACCTGGATTCGGAGCCCGATTTTATTCCAGGAGCCCGGATTCTTTGCCTTATGGATCCCACCTCATCCTGGCCAGCCATAAAGCTGAGAGCATTGCTCGGGCATCCAGTATCTTGCTTGAAGTCTTTTGCTTTTAGTCATCTAGGCTAGGGCTTCACCTTGCCTATAATACTAGCTTCCATGCTAGCACCTGTTTTTCAGCAACCAACTGAATATTTGGAACCTCATGGCCTGTCCACTGATTTTGCTTCAAAACAACGATATATACAATCATCAAATCCAATTACAGGAACTAATAAACTATGCATTTTTCAAGAAAAGGAAAAAGTGGACTGACCCTCTCAAGCCTCACTCCCACCTCTGGCTGCCTCACCCCTGACAGCCTGATCAGCACAAAACGCTCCTCCAGAGCACAAAAGGAAAGATTGGGGGTGGGGGGGGTATCTAACCCCTGCCTTCTCAGTCATGTGGGGAGGGTGGGCTTGCATATTCGTTCTTGTCATACTGGGCTGCCAATTGCTTGCACCCTGGACATTCGTAAACTGTTTGTGTTTCTGAATTTTTGCATTTCTGCATTTTTATTTACTGCACATGGTTGCTACCTTCCCCCAGAGAATCCTGGAAATTGTTCCTGGGAACCTGCTCCTGCCTTGACCACCCCTTGCTCTTTTTGCCGACAGACTTGCTCTTCACAGATCTACTCCTGTTGCTTCGTCACCACCTCTGGTGGGAATCTCGGCTGGGTGGTTTGAGCCACAATGTTGTGCCCCTGGTAATTGTCTTGCATTATTGTTGTGTCATTCTGAGCTCTTATAGGTATTGTCTTCTGATTGAATCCCCAAAATCAACAGACTAGAAATTCTGCCTGACCTAACCTGGCACTGTGCAATGTTACTGGTTTAAGGATGTCCATCTTCCTCTCTTAGTTTTCCTCTCTTGTGCCAATAAGGGATTTTTTCCTTCTATTGTCAAAATCTATTTTTTAAAGTTTGTTTTTGGTAAAATTTCCAGGTATGTTCTATGCCATACTGAGTAGATGTTCCATAATGCTTATGTCAGTGTCTCTGACATTTTTCCCAGGGTTTTCTCTTGGTATTTGTATTTTGAGGTTTTGCATTTTTGAATTGTTTAATCTTTATTTTTCTGTTTTGTGATTTCTGGGTGGAATATGGCATTCCACTGCCACTGCAAATGGTTTTTCTTTTTGGTTCCCAACTCCTGCCCAGAAGTTTTCTCTGTAATCCGACTCCAGGTTTTTGAACCTGCTTTTTCAGTCTGTAGTGAAAGATGTCTCTACTGACAACCCTTCTAATGCAACAAGCAATACACATCTACTTCCCACTTCTTCTCTCTTCTCTCTCTTTTAAGTTTAGAGCCTTGAATTTGAGTACTTTGAATTTGCATAACAATCATGCTGTCACCCCCAGACCTCAGGCCCCTTTGTCCTTTTGGTACTGTAATGTCTCTCTCTCTCTGCATTCGTGAATCTACAGAGATGGAGCCTTTTGAAAATCTCTGACTGTCTCAACTGTTAGTAACCTTGTTCATCTCTGTTTGGAAAAGCTGCAGACATCAACTTACAGACCTCACCCCCTGGGGTTCCCAACTGCTCCCTACTATTCCCAAATATTTGAAAACTCTGCCCTGCCTATGCTGCCATAAGACATCTGTCACCTTGCATCTGCTCCTGAATGCATCCTGCATCCTGCATTATTTGAGTGGCGAAGGGCGGGAGGTAAAGTTTCAAAGAGACATTGAGTCTTCCACCCTGAAAAAGGAAGCTGCCAAGTCAACTGCCTTTCCAAGCATCATGAATGGGAAAAGTTATTTTGGGAATGTTGTGGGAAGATGAAGGGACATGTATCAGACCGTTTCTACCATGGTCTTTTTTCTCTGCATTGTCATTTGCATTGTCACTCAGTACCTGAAATCAATCTCCTCTCTCAGATACAGGGACAGGTGGACTCACCATCTAATCGTATCTGACAAAGGGAGCCATTTCTCACAAAAGCTCCTCCCCTGCCAACAGTCTGGTTAGACTTTAAGGTGATCCTGGTCTGATTCCGCACTTACTTTGTTTTTTCCATTGGGGATCCTGCTGAATTTAAATCGATTTAAACTCGGGTCTTCCTCTATTCCTCTAATTTGAAACAGAAAGTGTTCTGGACTTGATTGGGGAAGCTCAGAGTGGGGAGGGGAGTCAAGCACAGCAGGAGTCTCTTTCTTTTCTTGAAGGGGGAGACAGCAGAGGAGGGGGGAATAAATCCAAGAGGCAAATCTCTTCTGAGAGAAGTTAGGTCTTCTGGAGTAGCGATCCCCAACCTGTGGGCCACGGACAACATGTGGTCCATCGACTAACTGGAGGTGGGACACGAAGGACGCCATCTCCACCCCCCCCCCCGGCCCTTTACTTCATCCACAATCCATCAGGCACACATGGGACTACCTCGTTGCAGAGAAACAAGCTCAGGGTTCCCATTGATTTGTCATTGTCATGAGTTATAATTTCCATGAAAATAAAATGTTCCTTATGTTCATTGTTGTGGCATGTCTGTATGTTATTTGGAAGGGATGTTTAAACATTACCATAGCGACCAGAGTCAGAGAGTGTTAGGGCAGTGGGCCTCAGTAAAATTGTCAAGCGTTGAGTGGTCCCCGGTGATAAAAAGGTTGGGGACTGTTCTGGAGAACAGTCACTTTAAAAGAAGCCTTGTAACCGGGGACCAGGAAGTCTTTGAACTGACACCCTGGCCAATAAGGGAGATCTGATTTCCTATAGCATTGGAGGCACGAGGCAGGAAGTTAATTTGCAAAAAGCAGAAATCTGCACACTTCCTGATGGCGATTTTTGAAATATTGAGGCTTATATCCACTTCTGGATATTGCGGGGGAAAGGTAGGGTCACTCCTGATCAATTATATATGTTGCAGAGGGAAAATTTAAAGTGCCCAATATCAAAATGCAAAGACAATTCAGTATAGACAGGAGGGATTCATACGAACTGGGAGCAGGTAAAAAGCCCCCTGCAGACTACACCCTGGACTCTGGCTCTTTTCCTGTATCTTGTACAAATATCACACCACTTATTTCCAAGATCTGCTCATCCCAAATCATTTCAAGCATCCTTTGCATTAATTAATAATAAAAATATAACTTTATTATCTAAAACTATCAACAATAATTTTCTAAAACTATGAATATTTTTTTCTAAAACTATTAACAATAATTCTTAACAATAATATTGACAATAATAACAGTAATATTATATAACGATGAACAATAATTTTTTTAACTAGGGACGATTTTTCTAAAACTAAGAACGGCCGCGAGTCAGCGGCAGCCGTGGTTGCCGCAGCAAGGGGGCGGGCAAGAGACGCAAATGCGTCTGCCCGGCTGAAGCCGGGATGCACCGGCTGGCGCGTCCTGATGACGAGGCAGGGGGCGGACCTCGGTGCCGTATTTAAGCGCCATGAGGCGAGGACCTCGCCCCTTTGCCTCTGGAGGAGCCGGAGGACAGCGTGCTGTCCGGAGCTCTCCTCGAGGCCTCGCCTCGTGACGGTGGGAGGGAACAGGACGCGGCTTGCCTGTCCGGCCCGATCGGAGCTTGGGATTCGGGCCGTGGGAGGGCAGTGATTGCGTCGGAGGACCACTTCCCGCGCTAGCAGCGATGGATGGGCGGTATTCCCGCGCCCGGCCGGGTGAGGCCTCCAGAGGCAGGGGAGACCAGCAGGAGGACGAGGGCAACAGAAGGGGCCGGGGCCGGAGCCGATGCGTACTGGGAAGGTTTTTCTGCTGCCATTGCCCAGGAGGCCAAAGCGCGCCGTAACCGGGCAGCAGGGGGCAGCAGAACTTCTGACACTTCTGTCTCGCGAGACTTTTCAGTTTCCAGCACGTCTACGGAGGAGAAGAGGGGCTTTACGCCAGACACCAGGGTGGACCACCCGCGCCGCAAGGACCACAAGGGCAGGCGCAAGTATAGTCCCTCAACTGGAGAGTCCTCCTCCTGGGAAGGTGAGGAGGACTTAAGGGAGGGCTGGTACTGGCTCGAAGGGGCCTATATACCAGGTTTGCCTAGATGGCTTCTGAAAAGGAGAGAGGATGCCGCAAAGGGGGATAGGGAGCCGCCCAACTGGTTCACGGACAAAGATTCCCCGCCTGGGATTCACCTACCCCCTGAAATTCGTGAGAGAGCCCTGGAGGGTTTTTTCGTGGACGTTTTCGCCATGCTTTGGGGTCAGGGAAAAGGGGGCGACACGGGTAAGCGCAAGGAGCCCCGCAAGAAGGATAGGATCCCGGTAGACCGGACCTTCGATAATTGGATGCGGGGCTTTATAGAATATATGGCCCTGATTGTAGCCGCCTACCCCGAACGGGGATGGCACTTATGTAAATATGCCTCGCACGTGTTGGAGGCCAGGGACTTGGCGGGAGACGAGGCGGCCCTGGAATATGATAGGGAATTCTGGGAGCTCGCCTCACACAACCCTCTGGCACACGGGGATTTGAAACACCACGATACGTGGATTGTTCAGGTCGGTCCCAGCGTCCGGCAACAAAGGGAAAAATCGAAAGGCGGGGCTCCCAGCAAGAAACTGGCCGGTTTCGTGTGTTGGGATTATAACCGCACGGGGTGCAAACGCAAGCGTTGAAAATTTGAGCACAAATGCAAGGGCTGCGGGGGGGGCCCACAGCGTAACAGCGTGCGCGCAGGGGGCAGGTAGTGGGCCCTTTCGAGGGACCCGGCTCGCCGGCAAGAAGGATGGCGGGTCGGGTGGAGCAGGACCTTCAGTGGCAGGCAAGTCAGCTTGATACGCCCCTTGAGTTATCACGGGTGGCGTCTACCCCCATTAAGTTGGGGCCTCTGGTTGACTGGTTGAGGGAATATCCCAAGAAGGGGGATGCGTTGTATTAAATAGTGAGAGAGCGACCATGGCTAGGGCCTCCCTATCTATCTGGGCATAATTCCTTTCCGCCGCCGAAAGTGTGCGCGAATAATATGCAATCAGGGCCTCACGGCCATCTGCTAACCTATGACTTAACACGGCCCCCACCCCATAAGGAGAGGCATCACACGCCAAGATCAGAGGAAGTGCCTCATCGTAGTGTGCTAACACACTCGCAGAGGACAGCAAGCTCTTCACCTCTGCAAATGCCCGGGCATGACGAGGTGTCCAAGACCACTTGGCGGCCTTATCCAACAGGCGATGTAGTGGCTCTGCCAATGACGCCTTATTGGGCAAAAAAGAATGCTAAAAATTGAGCAGGCCCAAAAAGGCTTGGAGCTCTTGCTTTGACCGGGGGGTGGGCCCCTCTTGGATAGCTTTGAGCTTACCAGGGGTTGGGTGGATGCCTGCTGCATCAATCAAATACCCTAGGAATTCAACACGGGGTACCCCAAATTCACATTTCTCCCTTTTGACCCGCAACCCTGCTGTTTCGAAGCGCTTTAACACTTCCCCCAGCCTTTCCACCAGCTGTGCCTCAGTTTCCCCATCACTAAGACGTCATTAAAATACGGCACCGTTCCCTTCAGCCCCTTTAACAGATCCTCCATCAACTGTTGGAAAATTCCCGGAGCCACACTAACCCCAAACTGTAACCTATTTACCTTAAAAGCCCCCTTATGAGTGACTATAGTCTGGGCCTCAGCGGAAGCGGCATCTACCGACAACTGCTGGTAAGCCTGCGCCAAGTCCAACTTGGCGAACAGCTTTCCACCTGCCAAGGAGGCCAATAGGTGACTAATGATGGGCACCTGGAATGCATGCGGCTGAAGGGCTTGATTGATCGTACATTCATAATCCGCACAAATTCGAATTTCACCATTAGCCTTTCCTGGGGTGACGATGGGAGTCTCCCACCTTGCATGCGATACAGGCTCCAGCACCCCCTGTTCTACCAGGCGATCTAACTCGGCTTCTATTTTATATTTGAGGGCAAATGGTACCCGCCGTGGCTTGATCCTGATTGGGGCCACCCCTGGATCCAGTGCTAAGGAGACTGGGGGCCCCTGGTACTGCCCCAGCTTCCCATCAAACACGGAGGCAAACCGTCGGAATAAGGCATCAAAAGCCCCCACACGCACCTGGCACAGCCCCTCCAGGGTGATACCAAGGGGGCCGAACCAGTCCAGTCCCAGGAGACTAGTTCGGTGCCCAGGCAACACCACCAAAGTCAGGTTGCCCTTAAACTGATTGAGCTCCACCACCACCCGGGCCTTTCCCATCACTGGCACCCGATTCCTCTGGAAATCAGTCAGAGGCAGATCAAATTTCTCTAACTGCAAACTCCCATTGAGTCGGATGCGCTCAAACAAGGACTCCGGGATGATTGAAAAAGCGGAACCAGAGTCCACCTCCATGTTACAGGGCAAGTGATTTTCTGAGCCGACTCCTGCCGCAAATTCTGGACCAGGTATTCGGGCTCTCCCTCTTCGTCCACGGCCACCTCACAGGCTCTGGAGCTTGACTGCGACCACGCCTTGCCTTTCGCTTGCGTTGTGTTGGAGCCTCTCTTTGCCCCGCAAACCCGTTCAATATGCCCCACTTCTTACAGGCCCGGCACCGCACCTCCCCAAACCTGCATGAGCTCCTGGCATGGGGCCCTCCACAGCTCCCACACCATTGGGGGCTCTCTGCCCTCTCACTGTGCTCTTCTGTGGGTGCTTTACGGGCCAGCACAGCTCCTGGCCGCAGGCGATGAGTCTCCTCCCCTGGCGGCTCCTCCGGCTCGCCCGTCGGGCCCCGGGGGCCTCGTGCCTGCCTGCCTGCTCGCGTGCTGTCCTCCGCCGCCTCCGCTGCCAGTACCTCGTCCACGGCGGCCTGGAACGTAAGTGACTGTCGGGCAAACAGCTTCCTCTGTGTCGCCTCATCCCGAAGACCACAGACTAGTCTGTCTCGCAGGGCCTCTTCGCGGTCTCGGAAGTTGCAATGCTGGGCCAGTTGCCTCAATTCAGCCACGTACGAGGCAATGCTTTCGCCCGGCTTCTGCCCCCTCAGGAAGAAAGCGTGCCTCCGTGCCATTTCCGAGGGCCGGGGGGTGAAGTGGGCGGTCAGCGTGGCCAGAACATTCTCTATTGAGGTCGCCGTCAATAGGGCTGGGGCCACCAGAGCCTTCGCCAGTTCATCAGTCCGAGCCCCGCACACACTGAAGAAAAGGGCCCTCCTCCTGTCGGCGTCCATGATGCCGTTCGCAATGGCATAAAATTCAAACCGCTCGACGTAGCTTTCCCACTTCCCTGGGTCAGACACGTCGAACTCTTCAATGTGCCCTTGTGTTGCCATTCCTTCTCTCTCACTCTCTCTCTGTGGGCCAAAATCCCACCTTCGTCGCCAGTATTAAATAGTGAGAGAGACACACGTTCTACAAAAACCCTTTATTATGCACAGGAGCACCTAACAACCAGCAGCTAATAAAACACACGTGCAACTTAAATAGACTCAATACAAGGGAGACGTATGCAAAGCCTTAAAGGGGCAGTTGTCCCAATTAACTCAATACATTACACGTTGTATTTGGCCAAAGGTTTCACGGAAGGGTTCCGGATTCCTTTCACGGGGGACCGGATGCCCACCGCGTGCAAGAATCTCCGTTCTGCACAAGACCTTCTAGAGATTTTGGCGGATAAGTTGAGGAAGGGATGTCTAGCGGGGCGCATGGCAGGCCCCTATGACAGGCCGCCCCTACCTAACCTGCGGGTGTCGCCACTGGGGGTAGTGCCGAAGAAGGCCGCTGGACAAATCAGGCTTATCCACCACTTGGGTTATCCGTACGGAGGGTCCGTCAACGACGCCATACCGGACGAGGAGTTCAGGGTATGCTACGCATCCTTTGACGATGCGGTGGCCATGATCCGGGAATGCGGGCCTGGCGCGCTGCTGGCCAAGAGCGACATTCAATCGGCGTTTCGGCTGCTTCCTATTCACCCCGATGATTTCGACCTCCTGGGAATCCAGTTCGGCGACCAGTGGTACGTTGGCAGAACCATGCCCATGGGCTGTTTGGTGGCTTGTGCAGCCTTCGAACTGTTCAGCACCTTTTTGGAATGGGCCGTCAAACGGAAGGGGCGGTTTCAGGAAGTCACCGATTTCTTGGATGACTTCCTGTTTGCTGCCCCCGGGGGAACGGGTGGCTACGCCGAACGCCTGAGGGTTTTTCGGGAATTAGCGGAGGAGTTCGGGGTTCCCCTAGCTCACGACAAAACAGAGGGGCCAGCCACGAAACTCACCTACTTGGGAATCCTCCTGGATTTGGAGGCGGGCACTTCCAGTCTGCCGGCGGGCAAAATTGAGGCATTGAAAGGCTTGATCGCCTCGATGGTGAAGAGGCGCAAGTGCAGGTTGAAAGACATGCAGGTGCTGTTGGGGCACTTGAACTTTACCTGCAAAGTTGTGTCCCCGGGGAGGGCGTTCTGCGCCCACTTGGCGCAGGCGACCAGGGGCTTGACGAGGCCTCACCAGCACTTGCGTGTTACCAAGGGCATCAAAGAAGACCTCAAGGTGTGGAGCACCTTTTTGGTGCGCTTCAATGGGATCGCCATTTGGCAAACAGACTGCAACCTCAGGAATGAATTGCAGGTTCATTCTGACGCCACCGGCGGCGCGGGGTTTGGAGTCTTGTTCCGGGACAGGTGGTGTGCCAAAGCCTGGCCAGACTGTTAGTCCGAGACCCTACGCAGGGACCTCACGTTCTTGGAGTTTTTTCCATTAGTGGTGGCCGTGGTCCTGTGGCTGACGAGTTTAGGAATAAAAAGGTTGTGTTCTGGTGCGACAATCAGGCCGCAGTTCGCATTTTGAACAAGCAGTCGGGTAGGACCGAACGGGTCATGGGCTTGGTAAGGCGCTTAGTCCTGGTCTGTTTAGGAGGGAACGTTACTTTCAGGGCACGCCACGTGGCCGGGGTTCGCAACGAGGTGGCTGACAGTTTATCTCGATTGCAGGTCGAAAAATTCCATTTGCTTGCCCCCCAAGCCCGGAGGGAGCCGGACGTCTTTCCGGAAGACCTTTGGGACCTTGGAGCCATGTGATTTGGGACGGTGTGATGGGGTCCATCCCCCCTTCTACGCGGCGGAACTACGAACGGGCGGCCAGTGACTTTGCGTCCTTTGCCCACAGGGAGGGGCGTGGGGGTCCTTGGCCCATGTCGGAGGAGCTGCTTCTTACCTATTTGGCCCACTTGAAGGGCCGGGGGTTGTCCCATCGGTCCATGAGGGTCACCATGGCCGGATTGAAGTTTTTCAGCAAACTATGGGGATCTTGGGACCCTGACTCTTCCTTTCTAGCCAGAAAGGCCATAAAGGGTTGGGGGAGGTCCGCGGGGGCAGCATCTGAAGCCAGGCGCCCAATAACGACGGGACATACTGCTGCGGATTTTAGCCCAGCTCCGGACCATCTGTTCCTCGGTGTTTGAGGAGAAATTGTTTTGGGCGGCTTTCACGCTAGCCTTCAGATGCTCCGAAATCGTAGCTTCGACGCGGAGGGCAGATGGGTCCCCTGCTTTCCGGTTTGAAGACGTCCGGTTCACAGCAGGCGGAGTAGAGCTGTGGGTCAGGAGGTCAAAAACGGACCAAGGGGGCAAAGGCACCGCGGTCTTCCTCCGCAGGTCGGATCACAGGGCAGCATGTCCCGTGTGGAATCTGTGCTGGTACTTGTCCGCCTGACCGGGCTGCACAGGCCTTCTGCTCATCCACAGGGATGGCTCTTTCCTGTCCAGGTTTCAGTTCGCAGCAGTGTTGAAACTCTGCTTGCGGGAAGCGGGCCTACGCCCAGAGTGGTATGGCACACACTCTTTTAGGATAGGCGCCGTCACACAGGTGTTCAGGGACGGGGCTGAGCCCGGGGAGATAATGAGCATTGGGCGGTGGAAATCAGGGGCCTATGCCACTTACGTAAGGTGAGATCGTCTCATGACGTGTCACTTGTTTGCAGGACTGAGCCCGTTGAAGCCTGTGGCCGTGATCGTGGGTCACAGCATCGTCTTTTGGGCGAGTCGGTATGCCGGAGCGTCCAGATGGGGGTCCCAGCTGGGACTGGAGGAGAAACTGGGAGTCAAGTGGTCCGGTCACCGTGGCATGAAGTGGCCAGCCCTACTGGATGTAGTGTGCATGAATCGGGGCCCCCGGCAATACTGGTGATTCAGCTGGGGGAGAATGACCTGCCTGAAACGACGGGCCTGCAGCTTCGCCGCAAGGTGTTTGATGACATGAGACTGCTACGGCAGCGTTGGCCTCAGACATACTTGATATGGTCGCAATAGATGGATAGGAGGGCATGGAGACATGCTCACCGGCCGGAGAAAGTGCTCCGGGCCAAGGAGAAAATTAATCGTGAACCGCGGAAGTTGATGGCCGAGTTGGGCGGGGCTGTGATTCGGCACGCCGAGATCACGCACGCAGCGTCTAACGTGTTTCGGAGGGACGGAGTTCATCTCTCCGATTAGGGAACCGAGTTATGGCTGCATGGTTTGAAGGCAGCCTTGTCACTTTGCGGGTTGGTTTATGGGGGGTTGGCAGGAACGGGGGGAAACTCCCCCCGTTCAGTGGCGGAATAGGGGCACGAGATGGAGTAGTTTGGCCAGGGACCAGTTGCGTACTGGGCCCTGGGGTTGGGGGTCTCAATAAGAGATCGGCCAACCACGAGTGCGGCCTTACCCGGCTGGGAAGGTCAGGGGCTCGGGGCCAGGAGGTCGGGATGGTTGTATGTGTTGGACGCCCGACAACCATCAACCGCCTCCTCCCAGGGGAGGGCATCCAAGGGGCAAGGGAGCCTTCCTTCCAGCTGGGAGGAAGGAGGACCCAGGGCGCCCCTTGCACCCAGGTTAGCAGCCGGACGGCTGCACGGGGATCACTCCTCGCCTCGTGCCAAGCCAACCCCCAAGTCAGGGGGCAGTTAATAAAGTTGTGGCCTTTGTTACGCCAAGTACAGGTGTTGCGTCTTCATTGGCCGCTTACCACACTGCCAGGCAATGAATAATACTAATTCAAAACTATATACAATTCTAATATCTAACTACAATATCTATATACCTAATACACCTAATATACCTAATATATCTAATATATCTAATATATCTAATATCTAATTACAATATCTAATATCTATATACAATTATAATATTTCTTCCACTATCTCAGGAAGAATTTTCTAAGTCTGCCAAAGCAGCTCCTCTGAAGGGTGTCATCTCTGTCCATGGCTTGCATGACCAGGGGGACCAGGTCCATGGTGTTCTGCTCAGGGTTGCTTTTCACCAAGTTGACGACTAGAAGGAGAGGAGAGAAAAGTCAGAGGGAAGCCGGGCTTTGAGAGGGCGAAGGGCACAGGAGAGAGGGCGGGGACGGGGAGGGAACAGGACAGGTGAGAACAGAGAAGATGGGGAGGCAGATGGTAAGGGTTGCCAACTCCAGGTTGGGAAATACCTGGGGACTTTGGGGGTGGAGTCGAGAGTGGGCGGGGTTTGGGGCAGGGAGCGACCTCAGTGGAGGCTAATGCTAAGGAGTCTGCCCTCCCAAGCAGTCATGAGCGCTAGTCCTACAACTGGCTCTCATGTTGTGTAAGGCTAACAACCTCCAGGCCAAGTCTGGAGATATGCCGGTATTACAGCCTCTACCCAGACTACAGAAATCATAGAATACTAGAGTTGGAAGGGACCTCCTGGGCCATCTAGTTCAACCCCCTGCATTATGCAGGACTTTCACAACCCTATCGCTCATCCACTGTCACCTGCCACCCCCTTGGACCTTCGCAGAATCAGCCTCTCCATCAGATACCTATCCAGCTTCTCTTTAAAAATCTCCAAAGATGGAGAACCTATCACCTCCTGAGGATGCCTGTTCCACTGAGAAACCGCTCTAACTGTCAGGAACTTCTTCCTGATGTTTAGACAGAATTTCTTTTGCATTAATTTCATCCCATTGGTTCTGGTCCGTCCCTCCGGGGCAAGAGAGAACAACTCTGTTCCATCCTCTAAATTAGCGATTCCCAACCTGTGGGCCGCTGACCACATGTGGTCTGTCGACTAATTGGAGGTGGGCCGTGAAGGACGCCTTCTTCCCCCCACCCCGGACCTTTACTTCATCCCCCCGGCCCTTTACAACACACTTCAGGTGTCATTGTCTTCCATCACTCCCAGATAGGACTATCTCTTTGCAGAGAAAGAAGCTCAGGGTTCCCGTTGATTTGTCACTGTCATGAGTTAAAATTTCCATGAAAATAAACTATTCCTTATATTCATTGTTGTGGCGTGTCTGTATCTTATTTTGAAGGGATGTTTAAACATTACCATAGCGATCAGAGAGCGTTAGGGCAGTGGTTGAGAGTAGAAGAGTAAACTACCCCCCCCCCGGGCCTCAGTAAAATTGTCAAGCGTTGAGTGGTCCCCGGTGATAAAAAGGTTGGGGACCACTGCTCTAAATGGCAGCCTTTTATATGCTTCAAGATGGTTATCAGATCCCCTCTCAGTCGTCTCCTCTCCAGGCTAAACAGGCCAAGTTCCCCCAGCCTTTCTTCATTCATCTTGGTCTCCAAACCCCTCACCATCTTTGTTGCCCTCCTCTGGACACGCTCCAGTTTGTCTACATCCCTTTTCAACTGCGATACCCCAAACTGAACACAGGGCTCCAAGTGAGCCCGAACCAGAGCAGAGTCAAGATCTGTTCTTCACGAGACAATGGCTGCTTGGGACGGTGGACTCTAGGGCCTCATGACCCACGGAGATCCCTCCCCTCCCGTCCCCAGGCTCCACCCACAAATCTGCTGGAATTCCCCACCAGGAGCTGAGGCCACACAACCTGCTGAGGTTCTTGGCCTACAACAGCCCTCCCATTCCCAAGGTCCACTGACAAATCTGCACGAATCTCCCAACCCAGAGCAGTCCTCCCTGATGCCATGCTTCAGCCGTGCCCCCCACCAAGAGGTCCTCTAGTCCGTGTGGGAAGTCCAGGGGGCATGGCAACAGAACTGCAACTCACCAGTCGAAATTGCAGTCAGGGTGTGTTCACTCCTCGATCCGATAGCGATGATTTCTAGGGACACAAATACCAACCGCGATCAGAGAGGACCAGAGAAGGTTGCCAGCCTATAGATTGGGCAGGGAGATCTCCCAGAATCACAACTGAACTCCAGGGGACATAGATCAACTCAGCGGAGAAAGCGGAAGCTTTGGAGGGTGGACCCTATAGCATTATACCCACTAAGGTCCTTGAGCTCGTCACAGTCCTGTTAGAAGCTGTTCTCACAGAGCTGTCAGAGCTCTCTCAGCCCATCTACCTCACAGGTTGTCTGTTGGGAGGAGAAGAAGGGAACTTGTAGTAGTCAAAAGTGGGGTATAAAAAACAACCCTTATTCACTTACAGCCCATCAATGGGGACCAGAGTGGCTTATATCCTACTGTGATGGAACTGGCCTGGGGTTCCACTGGTTTGAGAGGAAATGGGCAGCCATATTGGACCATATGGCTGCCAGGTGAGCTGAGGAATAAACAATCAAAACTTGGAACCTCTGAAGAAAGGTGCTGACTCTGTTTTTAACACCAGATAGGGTCTGTTTTAGGAGAGGGACAAAAGGGTTGTGATTAACACAATTTCTTTTGACTTGTTGCTTAACTTTGCTTATAAGATATGTTTATAAACCTTTAAATAAATCCTGAATAAATTTGAAGCTGGCAGTGGCTCTCTGATCTATGTACAGCTCCCAGTCTTGGAAACACCAGTCCAGTGCAAGGGGAAGTCTCAGATTCAGGGGAGGGACCTTGACAAGCAGCTACTCCTCTGGGAGGGGGGGGTGTATAGGTTGCAGTAAATTATCCCCACGGTGCTCACGTGCTAGGCTGTGGGAGACATGGAGGGAAAGGGAAGCTGAAAGACCTGATCCTCCCTACACATGGCCCTGTGCTAAAACCAGGTGGAGGTGGTTACCCAAAAAGACCCTTTTGCAGCACAACTGGAGTTGGCAACCAGCCAGAAAAGGGGGTGGGCAAGGCAGAATAGGGCTGACAAAATAAAAGCCGGCCTGTTCCACCACACCATGTCTTTCCCTCAATATTATCCTTACAACAACCCTGCGAGGTATGCTAGGCTGAGAACATCTGACAGGCCCCAGGTGACCCAATGAGCTTCCTTTGCTGCCTTCTGAACAGACCTGGTTGCTCGGTAACCTCAAAGATGGGGCCAAGAAATGCTCCTTTACTGTGCAAGAATTCGGGGGGGGGGGGGGGGTTGGAATGAGTCAGCAAACCTGGACTTTGGGGGATCACATCACTCTTTGGGCGTATAGGTGCTAGCTTCTTGACCGGGATGCCTCTCTTTGTCTTCACCTGGGAGCTGTCCCACTCCTTCCTCCCTTTGTCCTTTCCATCTCCTCACTTGGCCTTCCCTCCCTTTCTCCACATAGCCTTCCATCGAGACACAGGTCTCTGCAGGCCTCCCATATAGGGACCTTGCCCTCTTCTTCCCAGGAAAAGCTGGCCATTTGTGATAAGGAAGGTCTCTTTGGATTGGCCCCTCTCTCCCCTTTTGACTGCATCCTGAATGTGGACTGGCTCTACTTGAATAGAAGTGATCCTCCATGCTCTTGATGCTTGGGGGGGGGGGGCAAGAGTGGGAGGGCTTCTGGAGCTCTGGCTCTACTGGTGGACCTCCTGGTGGGTTTGGGCCACTGTGTATCACAGAGTGTTGGACTGGAAGGGTCCGTGAGGTGGGACATAATAGTAATGGTAAGAACGACAACAACAATAAATATAAACCCAATATGCCTTGCCTAACAGCTTGAGCGATGCCTCTCTAAGACAGTGTTGGGAGTTGTCAAGGTAGAAGAATGCCTGTTCTACGAAAAGGTGTTCACCAAGCTTTCTGTAGCGCCTCAACTAGAATAGAAGAGGGGGGGGGATTGAAATTCATTCAAATTCCATTCTTACGAAGGGGTGCATGAGTGCGTACACGTGTGAAGCTCTCTTTTCCTTCCCTAGAGAAAAAAATCACAAATTGCTCATTTTTAAGGTCTCATCAAATGTTTCAAGAAGGGCCATGTGCAAATTGAAGGAATAAATGAATAAAATAAACAGAATAGAATCATAGAATCAAAGAGTTGGAAGGGATCTCATGGGTCATCTAGTCCAACCCCCTGCACTATGCAGGACACTCACATCCCTATCGCTCATCCACTGTCACCTCCACCCCCTTGAGCCTTCACAGAATCAGCCTCTCCGTCAGATGGCTATCCAGCCTCTGTTTAAAAATCTCCAGTTCCACAAACTGCTCTGACTGTCAGGAACTTCTTCCGGATGTTGAGACGGAATTTCTTTTGAATTAATTTCATCCCATTGATTCCGGTCCTTCCCTCCGAGGCAAGAGAGAACAACTCTGCTCCATCCTCTACATGGCAGCCTTTTAAATGCTCGAAGATGGTTATCAAATCCCCTCTTAGTCGTCTCCTCTCCAAGCTAAACAGACCAAGCTCCCCCAACCTTTCTTCATTTGTCTTGGTCTCCAAACCCCTCACCATCTTTGTTGCCCTCCTCTGGACACGCTCCAGTTTGTCTACATCCCTCTTCAACTGGGGTGCCCAAAACTGAACACAGGACTCCAAGTGAGGCCGAACCAGAGCAGAGTATAGCGGTACCATCACCTCCCATGGACACGATACTCCGTTTGATGGAGACCAAAATCCCATTTGACTTTTTAACCATCGAATACAACAACAGCCCTGTAAGGTAGGACTGAGCAGGGAGAAAGTGCCCACCTCAAGGCCCCTCTGTAGCCCCATCTGTAGTCCGGCCTCCGTACTCACCAAACTGATGGAGTACTTCCAGCTATCCTTTTTGCCGATTGTCATCTGGAAGATGGATTTGAGAAATCGGTCCACTTTCTTGAGAGCATCTCGGGAGGCCTACATAGGAACATGACAAGAGCCCTGCTGGATCAGACCAGGGAGGGTGCATCTAGTCCACCCTCCCATCTTATATGGTGGCCAACCAGCTCCTCCGGAGGGCCAGCAACAGGACAAAGAGGCCTTGGCCTCCATAAATCAGAAGAGCCCTGCTGGATCAGACCAGGGAGGGTCCATCTAGTCCACCCTTCCATCTCATATGGTGGCCAACCAGCTCCTCTGGAGGGCCAGCAACAGGACAAAGAGGCCTTGGCCTCCATAAAAACAGAAGAGCCCTGCTGGATCAGACCAGGGAGGGTCCATCTAGTCCAACCTCCCATCTCATATGGTGGCCAACCAACTCCTCCGGAGGGCCAGCAACAGGACAAAGAGGCTGAGGCCTTCCTCTGATGTTGCCTCCTGGCTTTGGGATTCAGAGATGTAGTGCCTCTGAAGGTGAAGGTTCCCCTCAGCCAACATGGCTAACAGTCATTGGTAGACATATCCTCTATGAATCGCCCTTTCAACCTGTTTATCCCTGAGGATATCATAGAATCATGAATTGGAAGGGACCTCCAGGGTCATCTAGTCCAACCCCCCCCCCCCAAATGCAGGAACTCACAGCTACCTGCTCATCCACAGTGACCCCAATTTCTGGCCCAAGTGATCCCTACACCAAACATCTCCAGAATCCAACCTGGCCTGGAGGAAATTCACCGACCAAAATAGGCAGATTCAACATATTTCAATACTTTTAAAACAATTGATTTGTTTTACTTGTTAAATGTTTGGTGTGTCTGCTGTTTTAGTTTAATTAACTTAAACAGTGGAGAGTAATTAATTCAATCGGAGGAGGAGGGAGGCTGGCACCTTCATGTTGCTATTCCCTGGCCGAACTGCTCCGGAACGAGCCAAGGTCCTGGAGGGTCCTGCTAGATTCTGCCCCTTCACACACCTTCCGGGAATGAACCTGAGCAGCTGGGGATGCCAGCCTCCAGAGGGGACCGGGGGATCCCCAGCCTGGAATTACAGCTCATCTCCAGGCCACAGAGATCAGTCCCCCTGGAGAAAAGGGCCGCTTACAAGGAGGACTTGGACCCCACTGAGGTCCCTCCCCTCCCAAGCCCCGCCTTCTTCGGGCTCCACCCCCAAGGACTCCAGATCTCTTGCAGCCGTAGGAGCACCTGGGATCATGCGTGGGAACAAGGGGGGCGCAGGGTGGGGGTCGGCATATATCCTGGGTCCTGGCGGTTGCCCGAGGCAGGACATGATGACACCGTGTTGAAAGCAGCGGGGAGGACTTCGAAGCCACAGAGGGGGATGGCCTGGGACCTTCAGAGGCTGCCGAGGGGCAGATCAACTCACCTGGGCTACCTGAGGGCTAACGTCATGCAGGTGCACCAGGAGTGGCACCAGGGTCTGCACGGCCAGCTCTTTCATGCTCTCCTTGTCCTCATTCCTGATGTTGTCGATGAGGGAACTGAAGGTGGAGATGGCCTCCAGTCTCACTTTGTGCGATGCCTGGGCTCGGCCGGATAAAAGGTGGAGAGAAATCCAGTTAAGGAAGGGGCCTGCCACCAAATCACCGTAGAGTGATCTCATACAGTGGCCAACGTCCCGTGGCAGGGATTGGATGGCCAATGAAAGTGCCTTCCACTGAACTGGACATTTGGTCTATTGAGATCCAAATTATCTCCTGGCAGTAGCTCTCCAGGGTCTCAGGCCGAGGTCTTTCACACCCCCTACTGCTAGAGCCTTTAACTGGAGATGCCGGGGATTGAACCTGGGACCTTCTGCATGCCAAGCAGAGGATGATCTGTGGAGCCACCAGCCCTTCCCTTAATCCAGCAAGGTTTGTATTGTCTACTGAGACTGGCAGTGACTCTCCAGGGGTCTTTCCCATCACCTCCTGCCCGGGCCTTTTTAACTGGAGATGCCAGGGATTGAACTTTGGACTGACACAACGAAACACCCCCCTCCAATCTCTGTTAGTGAAAGGAAAAGGGAGAGAAGAGACAGAGGCACAGAAAAGCGAGTTTCCAATCCTCATTCCGCCCCCCAACATGCAGAGATGATTTCCGCGCACGACTGGCCAAACTCACGTCATCAACAAGCAGGACGATCTGGTTGGCCACTTGGATGGCGAGGTGACTGATGGCTTGACCCTCCAGGCTCTTCAAAAGGTGCCGCAAGACCTTGAGGGCCTTCACATTGATGGCTCGGTTGGACTCCTTCAGCCTTTTCAAGATGTCTGGCACGGCAGGCTCCAGCTTAGCCATCTGCACGACCAAGAAGTGCGGGGCGTGACAACCCTCCCAAAAGTCATGTTTGCCCTCTCTGGGGTGGGGATTTCCTGAAGATGTCTGGGTGGAGTCTGGGGAGGGCGGGATTGGGGGAAGGACCAGGGGTTACCAGACTACAGGTGGGACCTAGGCATCCCCTGGAATGACAGCGCATCTCCAGTCGATACTGGTCTGTCCCCCTGGAGAAAAGGGAAACTGTGGAGGATGGGCTTGATGGAATTGCACCCCATGAGGCCCCTGTCCTCCCCAGCCTTCATCCCCAAATCTCCAGCAGTTTCTCAGCCTAAATCTAGCAACCGTACCCTCTTAGCCCCTGCCTGTGGCCAGGAAGGAGCAACCCCCAGTGGGGCACAGGGCCATAGAGGGCCACCGTGTAAAGCTGCTGCTTTCTCCAGGGGAACTGACCTCTATGGCTTGAAGAACAGGAGAGCCTTTGTGCTGGGTTAGTCCAACAATCCATCCCTTCCAGCCCTTTGTTTCACACAGGGGACACCCTGGTGCCCCCAGGAAGGCCGACTGGAAGGGCTCAGGCCCTCCCCATCTACGATCACCACCTCTGTGCTGGCAATCTCTGGGGGCTTTTAGGAGCAGGGGTAGGGTTGCTAATGCTGAGTTGGGAAATTCCTGAAGATGTGGGGCTGGAGCCTGGGGATGGCAGCTTTGTGAAGGGGGAGGGACCTCAGTGGGACCTAAGAAGACGAAGAAGAAAACAGGGTTGCACTTACCTGTAACTGTTGTTCATCTTTGTGGGATCTGTGCAGTCCCACATGGGTTCTGCGAAGATCACAGGCCTGCTTTGGAGAAATAACTAGCCAACTTAAAGCTCAAAATACTCCCAAGAGTGCTAGCCCCTCCCTTCACAGAGTGACTTTCCTGCCCAAAGTCACGTGATGTGGGAGGAGCTAGCAATCTCTCCTCAGTCCTTCCCCTTGCCGCTGAATCAATCAATACAAGCAGCCCAGTGGAGACGGAGGGAGGGTTGTGTGACTGCACAGAAGACCACTCGATGAACAACAGTTACAGGTAAGTGCAACCCTGTTTTCATCTTCGTGGGTTCTGTGCAGTCCCACATGGGAGATTAGCAAGCGGACTCACTGTGGAGATGGGGTGGGCTACGAGCGTATTGATTGGAGTACTGCTTTCCCCACAGCCGCATCTTTTGTAGCGTCAACATCCAGGGAATAGTGTCTTATGAATGTCCCTGGCGTTGACCAGGTGGCCGCTCTGCAGACGTCAGACATCGGAAGTCCTGCAGCAAACGCAGCTGATGTCGCTTGTCCTCTGGTGGAATGAGCAGTGACTTTCAAAGGACAATCCAGCTTCGACAATTTATAAGCGTTACGAATAGCCTGGACAATCCATCGCGATATCGTCTGAGAAGATGCTTTATTCCCCTTATTAGTGCCACGAAAACATACAAAAAGTGATTTGTCCTTCCTCAATTGTTTTGTCCTGTCCAAATAAAAAAGCAATGACCTTCTGACATCTAAGGTTTTCATTTGTTTCTCGAATGGGGAAGATGGATTGGGAAAAAAAACTGGTAGCACCAACAACTGTCCCAAATGAAACTTGGTGGTAGAAAGGTAACACTAGGGTGCAAAATAACCATGTCCCGGGATATCTGCAGAAAGGGGGGGTCCATGGACAATGCTGCCAGCTCTCCTACCTGATGTGCAGATGTAATGGCAGTCAGAAAAGCTACTTTGTATGATAGAAACAACAAATCCGTAGTTGCCAAAGGTTCAAAAGGTTTATGGGTGAGGGCAGACAAACAAGGGACTGGCTCCATTGGGGAATGACAGGAGAAACTGGGGGAAACAAATTTTTAACCCCCTCATAAACAAACATACTTTAAAAGGTAAAGGTAAAGGTATCCCCTGTGCAAGCACCGAGTCATGTCTGACCCTTGGGGTGACGCCCTCTAGCGTTTTCATGGCAGACTCAATACGGGGTGGTTTGCCAGTGCCTTCCCCAGTCATGACCGTTTACCCCCCAGCAAGCTGGGTACTCATTTTACCGACCTTGGAAGGATGGAAGGCTGAGTCAACCTTGAGCCGGCTGCTGGGATTGAACTCCCAGCCTTATGGGCAAAGCTTTCAGACGGCTGCCTTACCACTCTGCGCCACAAGAGGCTCTGAACATACTTTAGGATGGGAAAAATTGGTTTGCCATCTACTAAAATATGTGCAGCCGAGGTAGCAGCCAGGTGGACCTTTACAGATGATTCCGACAGTCCAGATTCCTTCAGAAGCATCAGGTAAGTCAGGACATTAGCCACTGTACAGGAACGAGGATCACAACCTCAAGAGGTGGCCCACTCCTCAAACTTCCTCCATTTGGATGCATAAGAGCAGCGTGTAGAAGGCCTCCTTGCCGACTACTGTGTTCTACTGAAAGGGTACTCTGGGGCGTATGAGCCGTGCTGTTAAGTGTAGAGGGTGTGGATCGGGGCGGAGAAACGTTCCCCAATGCAATAGATCCTTCTGAAGAGGCAGGTGCACAAACCGACCTCTGGTTAATCGGTAAAGTGTCGGAAACGATGTTTTCTGGGTCCAAAAGGGTGTTATCAGAATGCAATGTGTGTTTTCTGATAAAACTTTGGTCACTACGCGCCCTACCAACGCGAGGGGAGGGAATGCATAGAAAAGGTAATTTTCCCAGTGGCGGAGGAAGGCATCCCCTATTGACCTGGGATCTGCCCCTCCCCTCGAGCAAAACAGATGGCACTTTGCATTTTCTGCTGTTGCAAATAAATCTATTGTAGGTTCTCCCCAGTTTTGAAAAACAGGGGTAAGGTATTGGGATGCTAGGGACCACTCCTGCAGCTAGTTGACATCCCTGCTTAGCACATCTGCCCAGACATTCGCAGTTGTCGTCGTCCTGTTGTGGCAAAGTCTTTCAACGTCGGAAGATCTTTCCCCCAACGACGCCAGGACGCCGGGACCAGCATCGGGACCCAGGACTCGGCTGAAGAGGGAGACGAAGAGAGTCGACGTCGATGCCGTGGTCTTGCTGGCATGTCAACATCAGACGATGATGGCTAATGTTGACCCCGAAGCATTGGTGGCGAACCTCGACGATGAGAGGTCGACGAATCGTGCCACTCCGTAAGCAACGGTTCAAGTTGGTCCTCCGACGTTGGCAAAGCGGGCTCCTTCAACGACGAGGGCTCCACCGAAAGTCTTGGCGCCGACGGCCGATTAGGGGTCAGGCTGCTCGGCGGCCGATTGCGATGCAGTCTGTCGACCTCGTGGTCACCCCCTCGACTCCAACCGATGTCTCGGCGGCAAAGGAGAAGCCTGCCTCCTATTGTTCTCGGCTCCTCCTGAAGACAAGGGCGAGCGGGCCCTAGATGGGGGGGGCAGCTCTCTCCTTCTTCTTCTTCCTCGGTGGCTCTGAGGTCGCTCTCTCCACCACTGCTACAGCTTGCTGAGGGGGAGCTGAGGAGGTTGAAGGCCCGGGGGTGTCCGAAGCCATTAAGGATTTCTCCCATACGGCCGCTTTAAGACGCCTGGCCCTTTCGTCATGGGTCTTAGGCATAAGTCTCCTGCAGGAGGGGCAGTGGGGTGTAGAATGCCCCTCACCCAGACAAAGGAGACACAAAGTGATGATCAGTCTGAGCCATTTTGGCCCCAAACCGACTACACTTTTTGAAGAGAGCCGTTAGAAATCTGTTCCTCACAGAAAGGAATCCTCACAGAAATATCTCTCTCACTTGAGGTAAAATACAGAGCTAGTCGGCTAGCGTCCTTTCTCCATCAGCGGCAAGAAAAGGACTGAGGGGAGATTGCTAGCTCCTCCCACATCACGTGACTTCAGGCGGGGAAAGTCACTCTGAGAAGGGAGGGGCTAGCACTCTTGGGAGTATTTTGAGCTTTAAGTTGGCTAGTTATTTCTCCGAAGCAGGCCTGCGATCTTCACAGAACCCATGTGGGACTGCACAGAACCCACGAAGATGAAGAGTTGGTTTTCTCTCCCTCGAGGAGGCTCAAAGTGGCTTACAACCTCCTTCCCTTTCCTCTCCCCACCACAGATGCCCTGAGAGGGGGGGAGGCTGAGAGAGCCCTGATATTACCGAAGAAGAAGAAGAGTTGGTTCTTCTATGGCACTTTTCTTTCCCTGAAGGAGGCTCAAAGTGGCTGACATTCGCTTTCCCTTCCTCTCCCCTCAATGGACATCTTGTGAGGGAGGTGAGGCTGAGAGAGCCCTGAGAATCCTGCTCGGTCAGAGCAGTGTTGTCAGTGCCGTGGCGAGCCCAAGGTCACCCAGCTGGCTGCATAAGGCCAGCCCATCCTCCAAAGCCAATATTTTCTCCTAGAGAACTCTTGTCTGAAATCTGAACCTCAGGGGTGATTCCTGGAGCTCTCCAGAGCTTGACTTGGATGTCGGCAACCGAGGGGGAGGCAGGGGAGGGGGAGTGTTGCTGATGCCTTGATGTCATTTCCGAGTACCAGGAAGTGATATCACATCGTCAGCAACATTCTAGGAATCCCCCCATCCCATTTTCTATGGTGAAGACCACTGATATTTGGGTAATCTCTAGAGAGTTACTTCTGAATAGAGCCAGAGGGATGGTTGAATACGCTATTGGGGAGGGACTGCACTGCTCCTTGGGTATTATTGTGTGAAAGGGCAACCCACTGCCCCTATGATGACCATGTTGGAATATGCTAGATCTGTAGAGGGCCTGATTCAACATCATATGGAGCATATCCTGTAGGGGGCATCAGAGGAGATGTGTAATTAGCATATTCAGATTAAGAACCTCCTGGTGTTTTTCAAATAATCTCCTCCTGCTTGGTCCAGTCGGAGACTTCCTGTTCCTTTGAGCACACTTCCTGCTCTCTTTTCCCTCCTGAATATTAGTCAATTAGACAGGTAGGACTATCTCTCTCCTACCCAAACAAGTTTGTTTCTTTTCTTAATAAAATGATTCATTCTTTAAGCAGCCGGTGCTGTGAGCCTACTTTCATTATTTAAACTCTGCCAACAAGTTACACATTCTCAGCATAGCGTACCGCACAGGGTTGTTGTGAGTGTAAATTAGGGGAGAGGGGAATCTTGTAAGCCACTTTGGGTTCCCATTAGGAAGAAAAGCGGGCACAGGGTTACCAATTCTGGGTTGGGAAATACCAGGAGATTTTTTTAAGCAGCCAGCACCCAGCTCCTCCTTCTCATATTTAAATTCTGCCGACATACATCCCCCACCCACCCCAGCAGAAAGAGCCTGCCTGGGGGAAGGCTCCTGGCCCCCGGAGGAAAACACATACTGTGGGAACTGAGCCCCTGCCGGACATTTCTGATGCCCCCCTCCCCGTGGGGGTACTGAGCCCCTCGCACCTTCTCAGAATGAGGAGCTAGCTGAAGCATGCCGTCTAGAGCCAGGGACCGGAGTTCTTCTTTGGAGGCATTCAGCTGCTTCCTCAGCTGCCGGATGATGTGGTCTTCGGTGGTGCTGTGGAAGGTTTGGTGGCGGAGGAGCTGGAGAAGAAGGGGAAGAAAAGCAGGACTGGCAACTCACTCGCAGGCTGCCTTGCTCCCTGCCTTCTCCCCAGGATTGGCCCTCAGGAGGACCCTCACCCATGCAAACCCACTGCCACCTAAGAACGTCAGAGAAGCCAAGTTGGACCAGGCCAGTGGTCCATCCAGTCCAACATTCTGTGTCACGCAGGGGCCCAAACCCAGGGGACATCGAGAGGACCAGGGGCAGAACTCCAGAATCCCTCCCAGTGTGGCCCTCCAAGCACCAAGTAAACAGAGCTTCACTGCTCCCAACAGAGTGTTCCATCTAGACCTTGTGACTAGGAATCTCTAAGAACATGGGAAGCCGTGTTGGATCAGGCCAATGGCCCATCAAGTCTAATCTTCTGGGTCACACAGGGATCCAAACTAGGTGCCATCAGGAGGCTCACCAGTAGGCCCAGACCTTGGTGTCATCTGCACGGGGCTTTTTAACCATTCCCAGCTCAATTGAATCCCTCCCATCTACACTGAATTCGATTTGCATTTTGATTTTGGTTGCTTTAAATTTTCCCCCTGCAGCATGCATGATTGAGCCAGAGTGACCTTACCTTTCCCCCCACAATATCCAGAAGTGGATAAAACTCTTGATATTTTAAAAATTGCAATCAGGAAGTGTGCAGATTCCTGCTTTTTGAGATTTAACTTCCTTCTTCATGCCTCATAGCAAGGCAGTTTTCCCTGATTGGCCAGGGTGTCAGTTCAAAGATTTCCTGGTTCCCGGTTGCAAGGCTTGTCTTAAAGTGACTGTACTCCAGAAGACCAAACTTCTCCCAGGAGAGATTTGCCTCTTGGATTTATTCTTCCACCTCTGCTGTCTCCAAACTCCCCCCCCCCCCCATTCTAGAAAAGGTTTCCCTATCGAGTGCAGAACAATTTCAGTTTCAGTTGCTGTTGGGGGATAAAGGACGACGCGAGTTGAAATCAATTCAGCAGAATCCACAATGGAAAAAACAAAGTCAGTGCATAATCAGCCCTTGATAAAACCTTCTCCCAAGCACCAAGAGTACAGAGTGCCACTGCCGCAGACAGAGTGTTCCATCTAGAACTTGGAGCTCATAGCCACGAGGGGCCTCTGCTCCATCAGATTCTCCCCTCCCCTCTTGAAGCTGTCTATCCTTGTGGTTGCCACCACTTTCTCCAGCAGTGAGTAACATGTTTGTTACTGTTTGTTAATTCCATCAAGCGCCTCCAAGTTCTTGTATTGCAAGAAAGGGAGGAAGGCTCTTCTTTCTCCACCCTCTCTTCCCCGTGCATAGTCTTGTAAACCTCTCTCATGTCACCCCTCAAACATACTTTCTCCAGCTTGTAGAGCCTTAACCTCTTGAACCATTTCTTTGTAGGGAAGGGGCTGCAGTCCCTTAATCGTTTTTCATTTTCCCCTTCCCCCCTCCCTGTTGTATTGCTGGCGGAAGATCCCCCACTCTTCTCCACCATGATCTGATGCAGCAAGGACCAAGAGAGATGAGTAGGGGTCCTGATTTTCCCCTCACTAATTCACAGAGTCATAGAATCCTAGAGTTGGAAGGCACCTCTTGGGTCATCTAGTCCAACCCCCTGCACTGTGCCTTCACAGAATCAGCCTCTCCGTCAGATGTCTACCAGCCCCTGTTTAAAAATCTCCAAACATGGAGAACCCACCACCTCCAAAGAAAGCCTGTTCCACTGAGAAACTGCCGTGTCAGGAACTTCTTCTGGAGGTTTAGATGGAACATCCTTTGGATTAATTTCATCCATTGGTTCTGTCTTTTGAGACGAAGCCATTGCCCTCTGCTGGCATGGTCAGCCTACAATCTCTCATTCAAAACACATGACTTGGGTCTCTCCTGCCTCCGTGTCCTGTAGACACCAGCGAAGCTCACCTCAACTAAGAAGGTCAGCAGAGTGACATGCCGGAAATCTTCTGGGCTATCCAGAGTCTTCAGGATGTAGGGCAGGATGCTCCCGCAGTCCTCGTTCCGGATCATGGCTCTGTTGATGCACAAGGAAGAGAGAGAATGTAGGCATGGCCTTTATTTTTTTGACCTTAGCACACACACACACACACAGCACATTTATTTTCATTTCAGATTTCAGTTCATGTCATCAGGAAGCTACCCTAATCAGCTGGAGCAATTTTTAGGGCCATTCCGCACACCATAGTCATACTCAGCCCCCGCAGATGCTATATTATGGGTGCTCGGCATGATGTCACCTGCCACCTGCATCTGGCCAGCAATCTATTCACGATATTTGCCATTTTAAAGCCATTTTATTGTTCGACTTAATGTTTTTATTGTGAACCTCTCCAATCTCATATGGGAAGGGGGGGTATACAAATTAAATATTGTGATATTCGACTACAACTACTAGGCCACAGGAAAGTGGTCCTGGTGGAACGAGCTCCCGGAAGAGCTGCGGGCCCTGGCGGAACTCTCTGGGTTACGCAGAGCCTGCAAAACGAAGCTCTTCCACCGGGCATTTGGTTGAGGCCGGGTGGAATGAACTGGAGTGATAAGATCAGGCTGGTCCTCTCCCTCAAACTGATGCTCCCCCCCCTTTCCTTGACAAAG
This sequence comes from Paroedura picta, assembly GCF_049243985.1. NCBI lineage: Eukaryota > Metazoa > Chordata > Lepidosauria > Squamata > Gekkonidae > Paroedura > Paroedura picta. The sequence goes on along the minus strand of NC_135383.1, from coordinate 25,184,651 downwards.
TTTGGACATTCCACTGTTGTTTATGAGATTGATGTTGGCAGCACTGTTACGCAGCGCTCTTATGAGATCAAGGCTCAGTGGACGTCATCAGAAAGTATTTGCACCACCATTGGCTTCAATTTTTTATTATTAGAATATTTTACTTTATTTTATATGTATAGGGTTTCTATCTTTAGCCCTAAAGAAGCCCACCTCGCTTCAACCAGGGCCAGAGCCTTCTCGGTCCTGGCCCCCACCTGGTGGAATGAGCTCCCGGAGGAGATCAGGGCCCTGACGGAGCTAAAAGAGTTCCGCAGGGCCTGAAAAAGGGAGCTCCACTAGGCATTTGGTTGAGGCCGAGTGAACAAGCAGCATCTGCAGGGACCCTGCTCCCTCCCGCCTAAAAAGAAATCCACCCCTGTGTTCTGCTCTGGACCTGTCCACATTGTTATAGTTTGCACCTGTGTTACAGTTTAATATTCATATTATTACTGTTGTATGTAAGTTGTTATGACAACTAGAGTTCTACGTACTGTTTCTACATTTTATGCATACCGCTCTGAGCCTGAGGGGCAGGCGGTATATAAATATAAATAAATAAACCGCCACGAGCCAATATTTCTGGGTGTGGTGGTATATAACATCATAATAAATAAATAAATAAATAAATAAATAAATAAATAAATAAATAAATAAATAAATAAATAAAACAACAACAACAACAACAACAACACTGGCAGAGAGATACTCGCAAAATGGGGAGCAAGTTAGTCTTTTGTTGCAGCAGCCTAGTTCTTACCTAGCAAAGAGGTTGAGACCTTTCTGGTGAGTTGAGGGCCTCAAAAGAAACTCGGACCCTCTTCTGTTGAGCATGATTAAGGCCAGATCCTCATGGCATGCACTCTTCACCAGAGCGTTGAACGTTCTCAAGGCAGACCTGTGCCAAAAGCCAAACCTTCTGTTAATGAGACCCTTGGTTTTATCACCAGTGTGCTGCAGGGAGATACAGGGGCCGAGCGTTCTGCCAGGGGATGAAACTCTGGAAGTTCTGTTCCATTGCACACATCGGCATAGGATGCTGAGTCTGGTGAAGGATCACTGGGAAACCCCAGTGGGGAGATGGTAGAAGCCTTAAAAACTAGAGGGGGAAAGACACTGAAGAAAAGACACCTAATAGGTCCCAAATAAATTGGCTTTACTAAAAATTGTTCTACTCTAGACTACTGTTTAACCCTCTATTCTCTTGCAGACAAATATCTTCATACAGGTAGGAAGAAACTCTATGCAGCTTTTGTTGACCTCAAGGGTGCATTTGATTCTATTTCCAGGTGTTTTCTATGGAGAAAATTGCAAGACCTTAATATTGATTCGTGCCTATTACTACTCCTAATGAACCTCCATTCCAAAAATACCTGTTAAATCAAATTTACTGAAAAGGGTCATCTAACAACCCAAATCCCCATCCTGAGAGGAGTTAAACAGGGTTGAGTCCTTGCTCCTCATTAATTATCCTATTTTTACGTGACCTTCCAAAAACCCTAAGACTCATAGTCATCCTCCCAAACTAGATAAACTGCCAATCCCACTTCTTCTATATGCCGATGATACAGTCTTGCTTTCCTATTCCAGAATTGGTCTGAAAAGAGATTTGAACACTTTTTATGTATATTGCCACTTAACAACCTATCAATTAACTTTGAAAAAACCGAAGTCATGGTCTTTGCACAGAAGTGGTCCCCCTTAAACTGGCGTATTGGTAGTCATCAAATTGAGCAGGTCAAATGGTTCAAATACTTAGGAATCACCTTCCAACATAATTTGCACTGGACCAAACATAGAAATAGGATTATTTTGTAGGCTAAATGTTTTACTACCCATCTAAACTGTTTTTTCTTCCTCAAAGGTAATCAATTTATCCTAGCTGCCTGTCGTGTGTTTGACTCAAAAATTCTCCCCCAAATTTTATACGGCATCCCTCTGTGGATCTCAGCTTTTAACAAAAACTTGGAAAGGTTACAGTCTGCCTTTTTCCAGCAGATTTTGGGAACTCCAAATTGTGTCCCTTACTCCTCCTTATGTCTTGAAATCGGCCATAATCTTCTCGAAACTAAGGCCTGGATTTCTACCTTCAAATATTGGCTAAAACTGCATTTTAGGGTTCGCTCAGATAGTCTATTAGCCTATTTATTGAGAGACTCTTTCAAATTTAAATGGTTCTAAACAAGACAGCGTTTGAGAACCTTTATACAGAATCAGTTCAACTCCTGGAAGGGGCAGAGAAGGCAGGGCAAATGAAGGAAGAGGCAGGGAGGGCAGGGCAAGTAATGTAAGAGGCAGAGGAGGCAGTGAGGGGTGGGTTGGCAGGAAGGGAAGGGCTCGAGTCCCGCACTGAGCACCTGAACGGGATAGGAGGCGTTGGTGTCTTCTGCTGAATGCAGGTCCTCCAGTAGAAATCAATCTCCTTGGGCATGTAGTGCATCGTGTAGGAGATCTGGCACAGCAGCGCAATGGAGAGCATGGGGAATATATCTTTCACAGCCTCTTTGCAGGCCTGCGTAGGTTGTTTCAGGAGCTCGTAAACCGCTGATATTGCCTGGCAGGAGAAGGCAGAAATAATCCCAGCGTTTCTCATCCCACCCAAACAGGATGCTAGACAAGAACTTCCTTGCTGCGCACCTCTCTGCCCTTACGTCTTTGTGATGTAGTTGAGAATCTAGCTGTCCAGTCTCAGGGCTGGAGACCAAACTTGGCACGGTTTGTTGCTTGGGGGGATGCATCCATGCTTGGGGCAAACGGATGGGGTGAGCAACAGGTCTGTTTTAATTACTTCTTTTCACAACTGGGCATCCTGGGAGTGGTGGAAGGCTCCTTAAGAGAAGCGGTCTCAGAAATAAGATGCGGGAGCCACCCAATCGATCAATCAATCCTTTCCCATTTTAACGCTGTGGAGATAGAGATTCGGCCAGTAGGGCAACAGGAGAAGGGGGCGCCCGTGATGGCCATCACGCCTGGGGAGCTCTCACATAATCACAAGAAGAAGAGTTGGTTCTTACTTGCCACTTTTCTCTTACCAAAGGAGTCTCAAAGTGGCTTACAGTCACCTTCCCTTTCCTCCCCCCACCACAGACACCCTGTGAGGTGGGTGAGGCTGAGAGAGCCCTGATATTCCTGCTCGGTCAGAACAGCTTTCTCAGTGCTGTGGCGAGCCCCAGGTCACCCAGCTGGCCGCATGTGGGGGAGTGCAGATTTGAACCCGGCATGCCAGATTAGAAGTCCGCACTTCTAACCACTACACCAAACTGGCTCTCAAGGGTTCCCCAGGGTGGCTCAAACCGTGAAAAACAATTTCAGGGGCTCCTCCTTCATTAAAAGGTTGGGAAAAGCTGATTTAAACTAAAATCCTTACAGAAAAAGCTTCCCATTTTCTCCATGGCAAATGCATGTCCCATTACAAACTTATCACTGACTCTGCAGTTCCAAATATAAAATACTGATTGGAAGGGCTTCTGGAGTTCTGGACCTGCCGGTGGACTTCCTGGGCGCCCGTGGGTTTTGGCCCGTGGGTGTTGGACAGGATGGGCCATTGGCCTGATCCTTCATGGCTTCTCTGATGTTCTGATATCTGGGGCAGGGATGGTTTATCTTCATGGTGTTTGGGGGGCAAACATGAGAGGGCTTCTGGAGTTCTGGCCCTGCCGGTGGTCCTCCTGATGGCACCTGGATTTTAGCCACTGCATGACACAGAGTGCTGGACTGGAGGGGCCACTGGCCTAATCCAACATGTCTTCTCTTATGTTCCTATGCATAGGGAAGGGATGCTGTTTATTCTGGTGGTTGGGGGGCAAGAGTGGGAGGACCTCTGGAGTTCTGGCCATGCTGGTGGACCTCCTGATGGCCCCTGAAGTTTTGCCACAGTGAGACCCAGGGAGTTTGGCTAGATAGGCCATTGGCCTGATCCAGCGTGGCTTCTCTTATGTTTGTACAATCTTACTGGGGGTCTGAAGTGCTGCAGTCCTCTGCCCCATATTACGACCACGTTGTGCTTCACTTAGGGGCTCGGACTCCAAAGAGCTCATGTTTCCAGGGACACAAAATGCACCCTCTCTGGGAGCTCTCCTGGGTGCTGCAGAAACTAGGGCCAGTTCCACACCATCTATCATCCTCCACATAGTTTTCATTGCCACTGTGGGTTGAGAGGTCTTTGCAATGGCAACAGATCCCCCAAAGCAGCGGTCCCCAACCTTTGTAGGGTTGAGGATCGGCTCTGGGGGTGGGGAAGAGCCAGCAGCTGCGCATGCGCATTAGCGCCCCCTGGTGGTGAAAATGTGCATGTGTGGAGCTGCCGGGGTGCCGGTGGCCGTGCCTGCCTCTTAGAGGCCCGGTAGCGTGCCGCAGACCGGGTGCTGACGACCCCCGCCCCACAGGATAGATTCCCCTTGCCTCAACCCCACCACAATAGGGCTTTCCCAACCTTTATATCAGTCTATCACAGTTGACGTATTGGTACAGTGTTGTAACCATTTAATAGTTCCTCTAAATCCCCAGTTTTCATTTCTTAAAGCCTGTTGCCTTTTTCATTGTGTCAACATAAGGGGAAAGGCATATCCCTGCAATCACACCACATACTTAGTATTTTAAGACACCAAAGCTGGGAATTCAGAGGAACTAGTTGCTAGGTCATCAGAATGCTAGAGCATGGTAGGAACATGTCAGTTGATGTAGTTTTTTAAAATGTTCATTGGGAGCAGAGGGGAGACTGAGGAAGGGAAATGATGACCCATCCGATGCATGCCCCAAACAAAGTTTATGGCAATTGCTGGTTGTGAGTTTTCCAGGCTGTGTAGCCCATGTGATCTGGTAGTTTTAGTCCCTGGCATTTTGCCAGTCACTGTGGCTGGCATCCTCTGAGGTAGAACATGGCAAGATGGATCCACACTGTGGTATAAAGAGATTCTCATCTTGCCATGTCCTGCCTCTGAAGACTGCAGGCTGGAAAACCCACAACAACCAGCTGACTCTGGCTATGAAAGCCAACAGTTCAATGAAGGCAATTCTTTCGGAAAAGATTGTACCGCAGTGGGTAGGGGAGAGATTGCAAGAAGCCAGAGAAAACATGGAAGGTGAATGAAGAGCAGACAAAGGCAGTTGGGGAGAAGGGAATACTTACAGCCAAAGGGTTCAACGTGGCCTTCGTTGCTGGATCTTCAGAATTAGCAGGCTGCTCCAACAGGATGGCCTGCAAGGAGGCCAGGATCTTTCGGGCTGTGTCCGAGGAGCTGGTCAAGGCGCGCCACATGGCTGCTGAGGTGCTGGAAGTTCAAAGCCGCAGGAAGTCTTGGTGGGTGGGATGCCAGCCTGGCTGCTGGACCCCCCTCTCCTGAGTGGAGAATCCCCTCTAGAGCTGTCCCCTCACCTGACTGTTCCATAAATCCATAATAACCCCTGTTATGAGCTGTATGAGCCCTGACCCAGTTAGCCCAGGCTAGACAGGCTAAAAGAAGAAATGTTGGTTTTATACCATGCTTTTCACTCCTGAAGGAGTCTCAAAGTGGCGGACAAACACCTTTCCCTTACTCTCACCACAACAGACACCCCATGAGATTGGTGGGAATTAGAGAGCACAGAGAGAACTGCTCTGCAAGAACAGAGGAATAGGCTGCCTAAGGAGGTGGTGAGCTCCCCCTCACTGGCAATCTTCAAGCAAAGGTTGGATACACACTATTCTTGGTTGCTTTAGGATGCCTTGGGCTGATCCTGCTTGAGCAGGGGTTGGACTAGATGGCCTGTATGGCCCAATTCTATGATTCTATGACAGCCCTAAGAGAACTGTGACTAGCCAAAGTCACCCAGCTGGCTGAAAGTGTAAGAGGAGTGGAGAATCATACTCAGTTCTCCAGATGAGAGGTCACCACTCTTTAACCATTACACCATGCAATGTCTCTTCGTATTTGAATTGGTCGTAGTTCTGGGAGATCTCCGGGTCCCACCTGGAGGGTTGGTGTCACTATCAACTCCCCCTAGCCCGCCCTAAGATCCCGTGGGGCTCTCTCTGTTCTCACCTGTCACATTGAAGGGAGCAGCCAAGGAGGGTGTTCACCGTCTCTTCCGGGAAAGCGTCTCCCAGCAGGCAGATATAGCGGAAGACTTCGTGACGGGCCTGGACATCCGCTATGTTCTCAAGATGTTTGTATGTGAGCTGGATGCCCTTTGTTGCCTAGGAGAAAGGACAGAAGAGGCGGAGGAAGAAGCTGAGATGTGTAAAAGGCACTGGTTTTGTACAGGTTTCCCTGGGGTGGCTTTCACCTGAAGCAACTCGGGAACGGTAGTTTGCCCTGCGTGCCAAGAACATTTCGATAGAGACGCCTGCGCACCCTCTCTTCCAGTTAGAACAGGCAAGATCTGCCATGTGCATGATTCAACAGCATATATAAAGAATACCCTGCAGGGGGCACTGGGAAGATGTGAAGTTAGCATATTTCAATCAGGAATCAAAGAAAACGGGGTTGCACTTACCTGTAACTGTTGTTCATCAAGTGGTGTTCTGTGCAGTCACACATGGGTTCTGCCACGGAGAATTAACTAGCCAGCTGAAAGCTTAAAAAGCTCCCAAGAGTGCCAGCCCCTCCCCTCACATAGTGACTTTTCTGCCCAGAGTCATGTGATGTGGGAGGAGCCAGCACTCTCCCCTCAGTCCTTCCCCTTTGCTGCTTAAACAATCAATACGTAGCGGCCCAGTGGGGATGGAGGGAGGGTTGTGTGACTGCACAGAAGACCACTCGATGAACAACAGTTACAGTTAAGTGCAACCCTGTTTTCATCTTTGTGGGTTCTGTGCAGTCCCACGTGGGAGACTAGCAAGATCACTCACCGTGGAGATGGGGTGGGCTATGCATGCAGTATTGATTGCAACACTGCCTTCCCCACCGCAGCGTCCCTTGTGGCATCAACATCCAGGGAATTGTTGTTGTTGTTAGGTGCGAAGTCGTGTCCGACCCATCGCGACCACATGGACAATGATCCTATCCGCGAAGCTTTATGTTGGCTGGTTATATCTCCGAAGCAGGCCTGCGATTCCGCAGAACCCATGTGGGACTGCACAGAGCCCACGAGGATGAACCATAGAGTTGGAAGAGACCTCCAGGGTCGTCTAGGCCAATTCCCTGCAGAATGCAGGAAGCTTTGTGGCATTTTCAAATCATGTTCTCTGGTTTCCTGATTGGCACAGCTGGAGACTTCCTGCTCCTTTGAGCCAACTTAAGAACAGTTAGTCGGACCACTAGGACTCTCTCTCTCTCTCCCCTCTCTCTTTGAACAAAGCTATTTATTCCTTAAGCAGACAGTTATCGGCTCCTTTGCATATTTAAATTCTGCCAACACTTATTTCACAAGGTGGTGGTTGTGAGGATAAGGACTTTCTCATTATAGAGAAAGGCTGGATATAAATAAAGGAGGTGAATAATATACAGATCCTAGGCATCCTGGGGGAAGGGGAAAGTATGTGCAAGTTCTGGTCACCGGATCGCAAACAGTTCACTGCAGAACAGCAAAAATTGTAGGGGAGGGCAACCAAGAGGATGAGGAGGGGCTTGGGACCCGTTCCCTAGGAGGGAAGGCTGAAGAGATTTTGGACTTTTCCGTTTCGGACACAGACGACTAAGGGGAGGGGACACGAGAGAGCTTTATAAGAGGACGCATAAGATTAAACCTCAAGGGCATCCAGCGAAGCTGAGGTTCACAACAGACAAAAGGAATTAGGACTTTTACACAGAGAGTGAGTAAAATGTGGAATTTGCTGCCGGAGGACGGAGTGATGGCCTCAGCCATAGACAGCTTTAAGGGAGGGTTTGATTGGTTCATGGAGGATAAGTATCAATGGCAACTAGCTGTGGTGACTGAGTGGCACCTCCACGTTAACAGGCACTAAACCTCTGAATCTTAAAGAGGCAACATCAGGGGAAGGCCTCAGCATCTACATCCTCTTGTCCCTCCAGAGGAACCAGCTGGGCACTGTGTGAGACACGAGGCTGGACTAGATGGACCCCTGGTCTGATCCAGTGGGGCTCTTCTGAGGTTCTTATGAAGGCCTTGGCCGCTCTGCCCCGTTGTTGGCTCTCCAGAAGAACTGGTTGGCCCCTGTGAGATCCAGGATCTTGGAACTGATCGACTAATGGCCCGATCTAGCAGAGCTCTTCTCTTATCAGAGGAAGTCCTTGGCCTCTGAGCCCTGTTGCTGATGGGCCACTGTGAGAGTCAGGATGCTGGACTAGAGGGACACACACTGGTCTGTTCCAGCAAGGCTCTTCTTACATGTCCTTAACCAAACCAGACTCAAAGGAATTTTGCAAGACCTACTTTGGCAGAAGATTATTTTGGGGGGAAAGAAAGGCGAAACAGGACAGAAACAACAATCAAATGGACATCCCCCCACCCCCCGCCTCTTACCTTCACCAAATCGGGCACGGGGCTCCTCAGCATGGTTCTTAGTATGCGGACGGCACACTTGGTGTTGTGGATAGTGTCGTGCCTCATGCCTCTGATGGCCATCAGAATGAAATCCATCTGCTCCACGGGACGGAGCAGTTTCTTGAAAACCTGGAAAGCAGGAGATGAAAAGGAAGCCAACAAGAGGTTCAACCACAGAGCAGGAGGGGGCTTCAGCCAGTGTGCGCATGGGAGGGGGGTAATGTATATTGCCTTGCATCCAGGGATTCACTAGAAGGAATCTCCACACCTACAGGTAAGGTTGCATGCTCTGGACAGGGAAATTCCAGGAGGTTTACGGGGTGGATTCACAGAAGAGCGGGGCTTAGAGAGGAGACGGGTCTGGCTCTTTTCCAAATGAATACATGAATGAATAAAGATTTCAGGAGAACCAGGCGTTGGTGGGGAGGTATGTTCCCCCCAGTGGGAGCCAGGATTGTCCAAGGTATTGAGATTCGTTAGAAGTAGCTCTTAAGGCCTTGGCCTCTATGCCCTGTTGCTGGCCCCTGAGACAAGAAGCTGGAGTAGATGGACCTTCACTGGTCTGATCTTTTGATGTTCTTATGGAGTCCTTGGCCTCCAAGCCCTGTTGTTGGCCCTCCAGAGGGACTGGCTGGCCCCTGATTCCCTTCTTCTCCCCACAACAGACACCCCATGAAGTAGGTGAGGCTGAGAGTCCTCTGTGGTAATTGCTCTGCGAGAACAGCTCCATGAGAACTGTGGCTGGCCCAACATTGCCCAGCTGGCTGTGCGTGTGGAGGAGACGTGGGGAACTTAGCCTGATTTCCAGATTAGAGCTCACTGCCCTTAACCTCTATACCAAACTGGAACTGGGAGGGAAAGCAGGTGCTGGAAGGGAAGGCAGCATGGTGTGGTCCAATCTCATCAGATCTAGGAAGCTCAGCAGGGTCACTACTTGGAAGGTATATCACCAAGGAAGGCTCTGCAGAGGAAGGCAAAGCCCAGCCACCTCTGCTTCTCCCTTGCCTAGGAAGCCCCTTGCTGACATCTCCATAAGTCGGAAGCTAAGCAGGGGGGAGACCACCAAGGAAGGCTCTGCAGAGGAAGGCGATGGCCAACCACCTCTGCTTCTCCCTTGCCTTGAAACCCCTTTGCTGGAGTTGCCATAGGTTGGAAGTTGATGAGGGTAGGAACTTAGAAGGGAGACCACCAAGGAAGGCTCTGCAGAGGAAGGCAAAGCCCAGCCCCCTCTGCTTCCCATTTCCAGAACCATTTAGTTCCAAGTGCATTCCAGCATCGCCTAACCTCTTGGACTTGCAGGCACCTTTGAGATCTTGACTGAAGGCAGTGAGCCTCACCCCAATATGGCTGCCTCTGGAGGCGGAGCCAAGCCAAAATGGCTGCTGTAACTTGGTGTTTTGCTAAGACCCAAATCTCACTATGGCTACTTGCATCACGTTCAACCACTGGCAAATCACGATCCTTCCAAAGCTTCTTCACAGAGTCACAGGATCGGTGTGCCAGCGCCATGTGCCATCTGTAAAGGTATTTCTCAAGGCTGCAGTTCTCTACCTTGATCCGTGGCCCTCCTTGCCACCAGGGGGCTCCTTCTCACAAGGATGCCCACAGTCATCTTGGGAGGCCCTGTGTCTCCGGTGTCTCTTTGTTAGGAGCACAGGGCTGGCCTCGCTTTTCTTAAAGACACAGAAGTTGCCATCCAACTCCAACCGGATCTCTGTCTCCTCATCTTGATTCACCATTCCTCCCCTTGCAGCCAGCTGGATGACCTTGGGCTAGTCACAGTCCTGTTAGATCTCAGAGCATTTCTGTCAGGGTTCTCTCAGCCCCACCTTCTTCATGGGCCAGGAGATCTTGGCAGCCCTACCAGGGATCCCCTGCTGCTAAGGTGCTTCTGTGCTCTGAGGGACAGTCCTGCAGCATCCCTGAACCCCAAATGTGCAAACTGCAGGATTTGACAAGAATGCGGTCACCATGGTGGCGTAGCTCCCGTCGGAGAACCAGGCCAGCCAGAAGGTCTTTTCTTCTTCCCACTCCTTCATCAGAGCCTGGTACTTCGGACTTTCGACGGTCAGGTTCCTGCCTGAAAGAGGGGACACAGCACCGAGGACTCTCTTAGGACCATCGGGGTCTCTTTCTCTCTCCCCCCACCCCCACATGCCCAGCGGTCGGGGTTGGGATGGCCACGTTTGGAAAGTGTCCCTTCCATTATTCGGATGGAGTGCAGTGATGTAAAAGGATTATTGCAAAAATATAGAATGAAATAAACTGGCATTAATTTAATAATTAAATGTTAGAACATTAAAAGCCAAGATTAAACATCACACCTTAAAATTGTCCAGAATACTTGGGGCAACAAGAACAGTGTGGGAGGCCCAGTCGGAAACGACCGACACAAGAGAAGAAACCTGTGTCTGAAACGGGACCGTCTTAGATGCAGGGCACAGACTTGCTTGCTGCCTTTTTCTTAATTTATTCTGCTAGCAGCGACACACAAAATGGTCATTTCTGCCAAACAGCTTTCATCAGTTGTGGCCACAAGAAATAAAAGTCCATGATAAGAGAACGTAATACTCTGTAAATTCTAATCCGGCAAGCTGGGTTTGATTCCCCACATGCAGCCAGCTGGGTGACCTTGGGCCAGTCACAGCCCTGAAAGTGTTGCTCTGACTGAGCAGTTCTCTCAGAGCTCTCTCAGCACCACCTCCCTCAGAGGGTTTCTGTTGTAGGGAGAGCAAAGGGAAGGCAATTGTAAGCTGCTTCGAGACTCGAGAGAGAAAGCGGCATCTAAGAACCAACTCTTCTTCTTCTTCTTCAGTAATATCTGGGCTTTCCCAGCCTCCCCTCCCTCACAGGGTGTCTGTTGTGGGGAGAGGAAAGGGAAGGCAGTTGGAAGCCGCTTTGAGACTCCTAGAGAAAAGCGGCATAGAAGAACCAACTCTTCTTCTTCTAAAAATTCTTTAAAAATTCATTTCCCACCAACGAAAACTGCACATCCTTTTTTGTACTTATTCATTCGCACTAACTCTTGTTTATTGTGGCCACAACTGATGAAAGAGGTTTGGCAAAACGATCATTTATGTGTGTGGCTGCAAGCAACGTAAAATTAAGAAAATGATATCAAGCAAGTCTGTTTCTTGCATTTGAAATTGTCCCGTTTCAGACACAGCTTTTCTCTATCAGGTTCATCCCACTTGGGGCCCCTAATAGGGGCGGGGTGCTTGTGCGTTCATAGGGGACCGCCCTCAACTGGGTTTCTAGCCGGGCAGAGTCAGACAGAGGGGTCAGCGGTTCCTGATGTTAATCCTGGACTTGACCAGCGGGCTGGCAGGACAGGGCAAGCAGGGCTCTGATCACATTTGGTGGAGCGTTCCCCCAGGGTGGGGACAGCACCAAGGAAGGCCTGGCCGTCGCTGAAGTCAGCTTGGTCTCCTCGGAGCCAGGCACCCTGAGCTTACTGGACCTGAGTTGTTGTAGCCTGGGGCTGAGATTTGGAAGGGCGCGAGGAAGGTTTGGAGAGGGGGGGGGGCATCAGGCACGGCCCTGCCATGATGTAAAGGAGACGGGGCATTTCTAACTGAGGAAAATGGGCCGGTTCCTCAAGAAGAATCTTTCTAGAGGCACCCTGAACACTCTCCTGATCCCTCAGGGACTGGTCAAATGGAGTATCATGTCCAGATGATGGGAGGAGATCGTATTGCTGGACTCTGTTCTTGTTCTGGTTTGCCCTTCCTTGGAGTCCTGTGTTCAGTTTTGGGCCCCCCAGTTGAAGAGGGATCTAGACAAACTGGAGCATGTCCAGAGGAGGGCAACAAAGATGGTGAGGGGTTTGGAGATCAAGACGTAGGAGGAAAGGTCGAGGGAGCTTGGTCTGTTTGGCCTGGAGAGGAGATGGCTGAGAGGAGATCTGATAGCCATCTTCAAGTATTTAAAAGGCTGCCATGTAGAAGATGGAGCAGAGTTGTTCTCTATTGCCCTGGAGGGATGGACCGGATCCAATGGGATGAAATTAATTCAAAAGAGATTCTGTCTAAACATTCAGAAGTTCCTGACAGAGCTGTTTCTCAGTGGAACAGGCTACCTCGGGAGGTGTTGGGTTCTCCATCTTTGGATATTTTAAAGCAGAGGCTGGATAGCTATCTGATGGAGAGGCGGATTCCGTGAAGGCTCAAGGGGGCAGCAGGTAACAATGGGTGAGCGATAGGGTTGTGAGTGTCCTGCATAGTGCAGGGGGTTGGACTAGATGACTCAGGAGGTCCCTTCCAACTCTACTATTCTATGATTCTTTGGTCATAGTCTTCAGAGCAGTGCTGGTCCCACCAAGGATGGGCAGGGATTTCTCTTACACTTGAGCTGCATGACCAGCGTGTACACGTGGTGGAGTCCGTCGGCCGCCCAGAGGGCCACCTCATCGCAGGAGTCGCTGCAGCAGAGGGTGAAACATCCTGCCAGCTGCCCGAGCTTGAGGTCCTTCATTCCCTGGCAAAGGAAGCGAGACAGCTCAGAGACCAAAGTAGCTTCCATGGGCTTGTTTTTATTTATGAACGTGCTTTCATTCATACCCTGCCTGGGACTCAAAATGGCTTGCATCCTTCTCCTCTCCTCCGTTGTCCTCTCACAACAACCCTGTCAGGCTAGGATGAGAGATGCCCCTGACCAGCTTGAGGTCACCCGAAGGGCATCCGTGGCAGATTCCAACCTGGGCTCCCAGATCTCGCCTGCATGTCGCGAACCCAAGTAATCCTTGGCGGAACTCCCACCCAAATTCCACAGACATCGCCCATCCAAATAATTACTGGGGTGAGCCCTGCTTAGCTTAGAAAACCATTAAAGGTAAAGTTATCCCCTGTGCAAGCACCGAGTCATGTCTGACCCTTGGGGTGACGCCCTCTAGCTGCGTACTCATTTTACCGACCTCGGAAGGATGGAAGGCTGAGTCAACCTTGAGCCGGCTGCTGGGATTGAACTCTCAGCCTCATGGGCAGAGCTTTCAGACGGCGTCTTTATCACTCTGCGCCACAAGAGGCTCTTAGAAAACCTTTATCCAGCACCAAGGGCCATTTAGCACGGCTTCAAAGTAGCACAATGGTTGCTATTTGGAAACGCTACTAATTTGCCATAACCCACGACGTCGTAGACAATCTGCAACAATCCTGAAACCGACCCGCAAAAAGCGCTTCGTCGTAGCGCTTTCAGGGGAATCCAGAAAAGTGGATTCACCCTCCGGATAGCGATACACTCCTGCAACCAATCTGCAACAGTAACGCTAAAGACCTGTGCGTTACCATTGTTGCTGGTTCTTCAAAGTCCCTCCCCCTGGCTCTCTCCTCCAAACTTCCGGCGAAGCGATCGCCATTTTTTTTTCTCCGAGCGAGCGGGGATAAACGCACCAGCGAGCCTCTTTCTGTTTAGAGGCTTCCCTGGCTTCCGTCCTTCACCTTTAGTCACTAAGCACAAACCACTGAAAAGCCCGTTTGCTGAAATAAAGTCCCTTTATTTTTTACAAATAAATTCAGCCGAAAATCGGGCCCGTGAGAGGGGGGGGGGATTTTTTTTTTATCACTCGAGGCAGCGTGCAAACGATCATACAATCAAACGACAGCTCACATTAGGCAGCTGGATGGGTCTCTCCGTAGCAACGAATCTACCTAGATTTGTTGCTATGGGTCGTTTTTTTTTTTTTTAAAACCTTTCTTAAAGGGAAAGGGGCTGTTTGGGAGCATGCTAACGGCTGCCCATTGGCTGCTTGACGGCCAGGGGCGGGATGAGCTTGGCAATAGCGCTTCCTTTCTAGCGATTTCTGCCGAGACCGGAAGCCTGTGGGAAACGCTAAAAACGCAACTGATTCCACTACAAAGGCAGGTATGCATAACGACGAATTCCACTATTTTAAATGGCGATTTTTCATTCCGCAAAAAATTTGCAACAAAGATCCCCGTGCGAAAAGGCCCCAACAATTCTTCTTCTTCTTCTTCTTCTTCTTCTTCTTCTTCTTCTTCTTCTTCTTCTTCTTCTTCTTCTTCTTCTTCTTCTTCTTCTTCTTCTTCTTCTTCTTCCTCTTCCTCTTCCTCTTCTTCTTAAGCTTTCCTTCATATTATCTTAGTTCTTATTGTGTTGTCTTTACACAGTGGATTGTGTTTTTTTGTATAACCATTAACCCCTGTGCATCCCATTTTGTATTTTTTTGCTTCTCAGGGCTGGCAGGATTGGGCCCAGCTCCATGGGGACACCCATACACACAAAACGCAAATGCAAACAGAAACACACCCACCTGGGCTCCCCAACCGGCCCCGGTGCACCCACCCCATCCGCTGAATGCCTGGCAGAAGCCGGGCCGGCACCTCCGGGACACGAGAGGCTGCTCACCTTGCCAATGGCGCGGTTTGGGATGCAGCCGATCAGCCGGGTCATTCTGGCTAAGGTCATTTCACGTTCGTCGGAGCAAGAGGAGAACGCCAAGGGAAGAAGGAACTGGGAAAGCAAAGCAAGAGGTGATGAGAAAGGAGCCGAATCAGGGGAATCATAGAGTCATAGAATTGGAAGGTCCCTCAAGGGTCATCTAGTCCACCCTCCTGCACAACGCAGGAAGCATCCTTAACCAGAGAATGATGATTGGGGAGTGTGGGGGAAGGCAAATAGAGGGTTGCCAAGGTCTAGGTGTATCCTGGGGATCTCTCAGAATGGTCACTGGTGACAGAGATCAGTGCCCTGGAGAAAATGGCTGCTTTGGAGGGTGGCTATTATGGCGTTGTACCCTGTTGAGTTGACTGCTCTTGAGAAGGCCAGATCCTGAAGATGAAACTCAGATACACTGGCCAGCTCATGAGAAGGAAGGACTCCCTGGAGAAGAGCCTAATGCTGGGAGCCCTTTAGGGCAAAAGAAGAAGGGGACGACAGAGAAGGAGGTGGCTGGATGGAGTCACTGAAGCAGTCGGTGCAAACTTAAATGGACTCCGGGGAATGGTGGGGGACAGGAAGGCCTGGAGGAACATTGTCCATGGGGTCGGACACAACTTCACAATTAACAACAACAACCCCCTTGAGGTCCCTCCCCTCTCTTCCCCACGCTCCTCTCCCAAATGAAGTCTTGATAATGGAACATGTAAGAAAATAACTCGCAGGGTTGTCAGCCATGAGATTTGCAGCAAGGAAACATGGTGGGAAACAGGATGAGGAGGAGGGGAGGGGGCGTAGCTCCATGGCAGAGCCTCCACTTTGCATGCAGGAGGTCCCAGGTTTGATCCCACGGCATCTCTGGCTGAAAGGACCAATCAGAAGGGGACGTGAAAGCACCCTGCCTGAGACTCTGGGAAGCTGCGGCCAGTCCAAAGGACATACAAACAGCCACCTTGACCAGTGCCCACTGGCAGCCTTCTCCTCCATGAATCCACCCCATCCCGCTATTCCTGTGGCCATCACAACCCCCTCTGGCAGGGAGTGGACAAGAGTGACCTTGACGGGCCAAGGGTGTGATTCATGAGAAGGCCGCTGGGGAAGGTTCTTCCTCTCCCCTGCCCCACGGGAAGCAAGGCCTCCTGACTAGGGCGTGAATGGCGGGGCCTGCAAGCCAAGCGGCCCATCTAGGCCCTTGGCAGGGTTCCTTCAGCTTCCGCTTGGCCCCGCCCCCACTCACCTGCAGAGCGTCCCTAATCAAGGAAGCGTTATAGATCTCCTCCTTGAACTGCTCTCCTCTCTCGTTGACGGTGAAGGTGATCATATCAATGCAGTCCAGGAACCGCTCCCTGAAAGACGCCTCCTAATCCAGCCAACAAAAGGTCAGAAAGGTGAAGGTGAGGGGGAAAGAGGAAGAAGGGATCCTAAAGAGAGCCCTTGAAGGGAGGGCCCGAGATCTCCTGTTATTCCCCTTGATCGCCAGATGACGGAGATTCGTTCCCATGGAGAAAACAGCTGCTTTGGAGGGTTGGCTCCACGGCATCATAACCGACTGAGATCCCTCCCCCACCCCTGCCTCCTCAGGCCCCGCCCCCAACTCGCCAGGTATTTCCCAATCTGGAGCTGGCAACCCTACAGAATTGGGACTGTGCCCCAAGGACCCTTGAGTGAGTTCTCCATGTCAACTCCAGTGGGCATGTGGTTTCAGGGGGTAGCTGTGTGGTCTGCAGGAGAAAAGCAAGTTTGGAGTCCAGGAGCGTGGCACAGGTGATAAGAAGGGTGGCCTCTAATCTGGAGAGCCGGGTTTGATTTCCCACTGCTCCTCCACAGGCAGCCAGCTGGGTGACCTTGGACCAGTCCCAGTTCTCACAGAGCTCTCTCAGCCCCACCTACATCATGGGGCGTCTGTTGTGAGGAGAGGGAGGCAAGGTGATCTGTTTTGGGGTACACCAACCAATTCTTCTTCTTCTACAGTTTACATGAACCATGGATTCGAGTCCAACAGCACCTTGTTATGATTCATACGCACAAAAGATTAGAAAGAGCCAGAGTTCCTTGGCACCTTAAAGACAAACACTTTTGATCGGAAGAAGTGAGCCGCGACTCACAAAAGCACCTCCCCTGCCACAAATTTCTGTCCTTCTTTCAGAGGCTCCTGGACTCTGGCTTTCTTCCTGCTGCTCCAGACTACCCATCTCATCTGTCTTCATGGAAAGTACTGCAGTTAACCACAGAGAATGGAAAGCCAGGGGAAGGGAGCAGCGTGCTGCAGGAGTCTGTCTCTTCCCTGCGGCTCCACACAGACTAGCACAGAGACCCAATTTGACCTATCCCCGTGGCAGTTCGCCTTTCTAACAACCCTCTCGGCCTGCAAGCTGCTTTATGCACACTTTGGGGCGTGGCCTAGAGCCGTTTGGCTCAAACCACCTCGTAATGACGGTACCTGGCGAAGGGAGTTTTGATCCTTGAAAGCTCAAACTCTGAAAGAGCGAGGTGGTCCCTAAGTGCAGCCTGGTTAAGAGTGGCAGCCTCTAATCTGAAGAGCCGGGTTTGATTCCGCACCCCACTTTCCCAGGCAGCCAGCTGGGTGACCTTGGGCCAGTCCCAACTCTTTCAGAGCTCTCCCCTCCCTCACAGGGTGGCTGTTGGGGGAGAGGAAGGGAAGGCAACTGTAAGCCACTTTGAGACTCCTTCAGTAGAGAAAAGTGGGGGGCAAACAGCAACTCTTCTAAGGAGCTGCAGGGTTGGAAATTAACAATTCCCTTCCTGAAAGTATAGGAATTATGAGTGATGCCAGACATTGCTCTGGAGACGAGACACCTGCCCCTCCCCAACCGCCCCCACTCACAGTTCGTCTTCCAGGTGGCTAGACTGCCCCAGTTTTCGGGCCAGGGTCCAATCCTGTCTGAGAATCACAGCATCTCATTGCTCTGCCATGACCTTCCCTCCACGCTTCATATAGAAATGAGTATAATAACAGTAAAAAAGAACCTATCCTAGGCTATAATGAACAATTTCACTTTCACTTTGAATTTCAATTTCCCTTTGGCCATCTGGGGGGGGGGAGCGGGGACATTTAGATGGCTTCAGCCGGCTTTCTTTAACCCAAGTAGCTGAATTTGGTGTGGGTGACCACCAGCCCTCCTTATCCCTGGCTACTCCAATCGTGTGACGGGAGGGGAGGAGAGAGTGTTAAGGTCTCTCTGGGAGATTTTCAATCTGTCTCTCTCATCTGGGGGGGGGGGATTTCCCGGAGAGGCTTAAGAGGGCAGCGGTTTATCCGCTACTAAAGATCACATTGCTGGATCCTCACAACCCAGTAAATTACGGCCCAGTTACCCTCGGGTGTTTCTGGGAAAGGGCTGTGGTGGATTTGCTCCTGGCATGCTTGGAGGGAAGTTTGACCCTTGACCCGTATCAGTCTGGCTTCCGACCTGGCCATTGGGTGGAGACGGTGCTGGCTGCCCGGATGGACGACCTCTGGAACGAGCTCGGGAGTGGCGGGTCAGCACTCCTTGGGAGGTTGGATCTGTTGCCGGCGTTTGACGTCGTGGAACACGCCTTGTTGTACCAGCTCGCCGGGACTGGAATTGGGGGACAGCCCATAAATGGCTGATCTCCTTCCTCCAGAACCGGACACAGGTCCCCTGGCCCCAGACCAATATCGGGTCTTGTCAGGAGCGTGCCTTTGAGCATGCACAGAGTGCGTTTCCCGTGCTATTTAGACAAACCGTGAGAGGGAGGGCGAGGAGGGATGCTTTCTTACATGCCCTTGGATAATGCCGACAGACACGTCCTGAACCTGAATTTCCCTCCAGGTTAGATTGTCTCAGGGATCCTGGAGGATATTTGCCTTCTTGTTGTCATAGAGCAGAGGTCCAAAGGTGACGGATATAGCTGTGTGTTTATATATTCATTCATATTTTAAAATTCCATTTATATACTGCCCTCCCTGCAAGCGGGCACAGCTGCAGAGTTTCCTGTGTTGTGCAGGGGGTTGGTCTAGATGACTCTTGGGGCGGCCTTTCGGCTCTGTCTTT
Source organism: Paroedura picta (assembly GCF_049243985.1). Lineage (NCBI taxonomy): Eukaryota > Metazoa > Chordata > Lepidosauria > Squamata > Gekkonidae > Paroedura > Paroedura picta. The sequence continues at coordinate 25,165,779 of NC_135383.1, read as the reverse complement.
CTATGCGCCTGTGTTTCTATTCAGGAATTACAGCCCAGGCCCCCTCGCGTCATGCTGGAGAAGTTGTCGGCCTTCCAGATTAAAGGAGACGTGTGGCTGAGTCTCTCTGTTCTGAAAATTATCCCCTACTTAAAACTTCCCCCTTAATCCACCCAGAGGACACAGGGGGTGAATCAAGGGTCTTCAGCTGGTGAAGATGCAGGAAAAACTCACTACAGCATGGAGGGTCTAAGGAAGACTTTCTCAACTTTTTTTACCTTTGTGAAACCCCTGAAGTGGCGCGATCCTGCAGACTATGGTTAGGAAGCAGAGCTGTGTCCACGCCCACCCAGAGCCCTCCCCTCCCCACCCCCCAGGCCCATCACTGGCCATTTTGGGAGGGGGGGAAGATTAACATGTCCATATATGGTCATCTCACCTGATAAATGTTTGCATTTTTTAAAATATATGTATATATAGAATCATAGAGTTGGAAGGGGCCATACAGGCCATCTAGTCCAACCCCCTGCTCAACGCAGGATTAGCCCTAAGCAACCTAAAGCATATATAAATTAACAAACTCCCACCCATTTGGGGAACCCTTCCAAGGCCATCAAGAAACCCCAGGGTTTCATGAAACACTTTTTTGAGAAAGCCTGGTCTAAGGGTTGCCATTCTCCAGGTAGACAAGCAGGAAACAAACCACGTGGCTCAATAAATCTTGTAGGTAACAGAGGAAATGTTGTGTGCCAGCTGGAGCTCAGCATTAAGCATGGAGAAGTTCTTATCTTCTGAGTCTTTCATAGACCTCCTCAAGAAAACCACAGACTAGATTAACAGGTACTATCTAGTTTTATTGTTAGACTTGAAATGACCCCTATCCTGTTTCTAAGAGACTTTGAGCTCTGCTTGAATTTTTGGGTCGCATACAGTCATGATTACAAAGCTGAGGAAGTCTCACTACGAAACTAGCTGGTACCTCAGATTCTCATCAGTGGTTGTTGTGAGGATGATGATTGAAAACTAACAATAAGATCTTTTCTTCATGTTTCATGTTGATTTCTAGTTGGCACACACAAATTCTTCGGTTACCTGCGAGATTTCTAGATCCACATGTTTTGGTTTTCCTGTTTGCATACATCCTCCTCTGTGTATTTCCACTTTGTTATCTTTTGGTTGGGTCTGGAGGTCTCCTGGAGTTGCCTCTGGTTTCCCGACAAGACAGACCAGTTCTCTTGGAGGGAATGGCTGCTTGGACGGAGGGAGTCTGAGGTGTCTTACCCTGCTGAGGTTTCTCCCCTCCCCTCCCCTCCCCGCCATCCATCCCTCAATCTCCAGGAATTCCCCAGCCCAGAGCTGGCAACCTGAGGAAGCTTCTATTTGTAAGGAAGGCAGAATGCTGATACCTGATGACCTTCCTGAAGAAACTTCTGCATGACATTTAGAGCTTCTTTTACTCCTGCCTCAGAGGCCGCTGAACTAAAAGTTGTGTCTGATGCCGAAGTTGGGGAATCTGCAGAGGAAGGACAACGTTCTTAAGGACCGTCACTTGACTGAGCTCATGATGTCTCAGCTGCTTTCGAGAAAAACCCACTCCAACTCCAGAGAATAAAGACTGGTCACCAAAAGGCCATCAGAAACTTGGTTTATCTATTTAACTTTATTTTTATCCCATCTTTTCTTTCACTGGGGACCCAAAGTGGCTTCTGCCATACTCTACTCCTTCATTTTGCCCTCAAAACAACCCTGTGAGGTTGGTTAGGTTAAGAGAGTGCTTGGTCCAGAGCCACCCCGCAAATTTCCTTGGCACAAACCAGAGTCTCCCAGATCCTATTTGACACTTTCACTATGCTGTCAAGAGTTAACTTGGGAACTACATAGAATAAGAACCTCAGAAGAGCCCTGCTGGACCAGGCTACGGGCCCATCTCGCCCAGCCTCCCGTCTCACACAGGGGCCTACCAGTACATCTGGAGGGGCAGGAACAGGGCAGAGAGCTGAAGGCCTTCCTAAGAACACCAGAAGAGCCCTGCTGGTCCCTCCAGCCCAGCCTCCTGTCTCACACAGGGGCCAGCCAGTTCCTCTGGAGGGCCAGCAACAAGCCAGAGAGGCCAAAACCTTCTAGAGGAGGACAAGTGGTGATAGAGTAACTGTGTTTAAGTATGCAAGAGGTAGACCTGTCGAAGAGGGAACCAGCTTGTTTACTTCAGTTTTAGAAACGAGGACTAGGAGCCATGGATTCAAATAACGGGAAAGGAAGTTCCACTGAAATATTAGGAAGTGTTTCCCAACAGTGAGGGCTACCCCTAGACAAGCTATGCTGCCTTGGAAGGTGGTGGAGTCTCCTTTGTAGGAAGTTTTTAGGAGGAGATTGGATGAGTACCTGAGTGAGTGATTTTAAAGTCCCTGAGAAGGTAGAGGGCTGAACTGGATGGTCTCTGAGACTTTAGTTGACAAGCTATTGCTTGAGGGAAGGTGCAAACCTAAAATGTTCAGGCTGGAATTTTTAGAAAACGGTTTGAACTGGAGTAGAACAAACTATTCAGGAAGGGGATTGTCCATGGAACTAACTATTGCAATGCTCATGCATATATATCGCCTTGCTTTTACTGCATTATCTTTCTTCCATCCTTTCTTTCTCTGCCTTCTTTCTTGCAGGCACTCTTCTGCAAACCTCTCTCATGTCACCCCTCAGTTGTCATGTCTCCAAGCTAAAGAGAGCAAACACTTTGCCACAGGAGATCTTTTCCACTGGAGAGGCTAGGAACTGAACCCAGGACCAGGGCCATTCTGCATATCTTAGATAATGCGCTTTTAGTGCACGTTAGAAGTAGATTTTCCTGTTCTGCACTGGAAAATCCAGCTGCCAAAGCACATTGAAAGTGCATTATCCTGTGTGTGCGGAATGGGCCTAGGTGTCCTCATGCATGACTAAGACTCCCTGGCCCCTGTGCAAGATGGTCAGGCGAGTAGATGCCCACTGTGCCGCCTTCCCGTCCCCTGGTGCCCTGGGTGGCTAACCTCCGGGTGGGGCCTGGATATCTCTCACTTTCCCAGGAGTGATTGGCTGCTTCGGGTTACGGGCCCAGGGACCTTATGCCCCGCAGAAGCCCCTCCTCTCCCCAAGCTCTAACCCCAAATCTCCAGGAATTTCCCAGTTCAGATACTTCCCAACCCTCATCCAGGTTCCCAGCTGTTTGTCTTTCCTTGCTAAATGGCATCCTGACAATGACTCAGGTGCAAGAGGCATCCAGCTTACCTGCATGTGTCGGCCAAGATCCTGAGGTGGCCACTTTCAGTAAACCAGCCCGTTGGCGTTCTGGCACTTGGTTGCCATCTTGGGCCTGCTTCTTCTTCGCCCCCCAGGCGTAGGAGGGGCTTGTTGGAGGCAACGGAGATTCTTTCCTGTCATGGAGTCAGAAAAGTTTGAGAAACGTCCTCTTCTCCTCCTTTGAGTTTGTATACATTCACGACCCCCCGTATTGTGAGCCCTTCGACTTGACCCATCCTGAAACAAAGCTCCACACCAGGTTTTCTCAACCCGTGTTTGTGAAGCCCTGGGGTTTCTTAACGGTGCATGTTGGCAGGGGCTCATGGTAACTGTAGTCCATAGAGAGCCAAAGTTTGGGCACCCTTATGGATTAGAAACTGGGGTAATGACAGGAAGCAAAGAGCTATCATCAATGAAGAGCTCTCACCATGGACGGAAGCAAGCAGGGAAGTCCCACAAGGGAAGGTATTGCTGGATCAAACCAGGGAAGGTCCATCCACTCCAGCTTCCCGTCTCACACAGGGGCCAGCCAGTTCCTCTGCAGGGCCAGCCACAGGGCGGAGAGGCCAAAACCTTCATAAGAGTATCAGCCCTGCTGGATCAGACCAGGGAGGGTCCATCCAGTCCAGCCTCCCGTCTCATACAGGGGCCAGCCAGTCCCTCTAAAGGGCCAGCCACAGGGCAGGGAGGCCAAGGCCCTCCCCTGATAAGACCCTCCAAAGAGACCTGCTGGGTCAGACCAGGGAGGGTCCTTCCAGTCCAGCCTCCCGTCTCCTACAGGGGCCAGCCAGTTCCCCTGGAGAGCCAAACAACGGGGCAGGGAGGCCAAAACCTTCATAAGAGTATCAGAAGAGACTTGCTGGGTCAGACCAGGGAGGGTCCCTCCAGTCCAGCCTCCCATCTCATACAGGGGCCAGCCAGTTCCCCTGGAGAGCCAAACAACGGGGCAGGGAGGCCAAAACCTTCATAAGAGTATCAGAAGAGCCCTGCTGGGTCAGTCCAGGGAGGGTCCCTCCAGTCCAGTCTCCCATCTCATACAGGGGCCAGCCAGTTCCCCTGCAGGGACAGCCACAGGGTACAGAGGCTGAGGGCTTCCCCTTCCCCTGATGTTGCCTCCTGGCTCAGAGATGCAGAGGCTGACTGCCCCAATGGCTATTGCCCATTGACAGACTTTTCCTCCAGAAATCTGTCTAACTTTTCAAGAGCCAGTTTGGTTTAGTGGTTAGGAGTGCGGACTTGTAATCTGGCATGCCAGGTTCGATTCTGCGCTCCCCCACAGGCAGCCAGCTGGGTGACCTTGGGCTCGCCACGGCGCTGATAAAACTGTTCTGACCGGGCAGTGATATCAGGGCTCTCTCAGCCTCACCCACCCCACAGGGTGTCTGTTGTGGGGAGAGGAAAGGGAAGGCAACTGTAAGCCGCTTTGAGCCTCCTTCAGGTAGGGAAAAGCGACATATAAGAACCAACTCTTCTTCTTCTTCTTCTTCTGATGTTTCCTATGGCCATCACTAGGTCCTCTGGCAGCAAAACCGGCATTTCAATCCCTCTCTTTGCAATGCAGAATTCCCTTTAATACCTCCTGAATGTCCTGCATGTCAGCCACAGAATGGTTGCTGCAATGTGGCCGCTGTGCCTGACCATCCTTTGCGCTGATAAGACCAATGCTCTGTTGTAGCAGCTACTGCCAAGGCAACATTTTTTAAGAATGGCACTGCCAATCAAATCTCCCATGGCCAGCCAGAAGCCAAAGACCCAGCCTGCTCCACCCACCTACTAAATGTTCTTGGGCTCCAGGAAAAGTGCTGGTGGATCGTACAGTGGTGCCCAGGGGAGCCATGTGGGGGACCTCTGCCCCTGAAGCTCTCCCTGTCTCCCGTGCCTTTAACGACAAATGGCTCTGCATAAAACGGCAAGCAATGCTTTGAAAGAGTTTGATAACGGGGTTGATTTGGCGGATCAGGCTTTTATTAATGGCCCAGGAGCAGAGGCCAGTAAGGAAGTTGGCAACCCCGAAGCCCAGACAGAGTTGCCTTCCCCGATTTCCGCTCTGACCCCCTGCCTGCGTTCTCACCCAGCGTCCCTCCTATCGGCCAAACATTTTGTCCACGATAAGCACCCGGCTCACGTTAAAAACAGAAGTGGCTTATCAGATGAATGCACAATGAGAAAGCTCAAGTATTTATTTGACCCAATTTGGTATTCATTCTACCCCCCCCCCCCCGAATGACAGTCCTGCCAGTTCATGAACAAGGGGACGCCGGCAGTGGGAATTCCCAGGGGGTGAAACGTGAATTGTACTTTCTCAGAAGTGGCCTCAGAAGTGACACCTCCACGGACAGCTGGGCACATTGGATGCAGGATGGGGTGGAATTCTTTAATAGAGGCCTAAACATTTCTTTTGCGCAATCAAACCAGCCACGGAAGCTTCATGCAAGCAAAAGGTCGCCCCTTTATAGGTGATAGTGGTGTCGCGGGCTCTAATCTGGAAAACGGGGTTTGATTCCCGACTCCTCTTCCACATGCAGCCAGCTAGGTGATCTTGGGCCAGGCCCAGTTCTCCCAGAGCTCTCCCAGCCTCACCTCCGTCACAAGGCTTCTGTGGTGGGGAGAGTAATCTCAGGGCTCTCTCAGCCTCCCCCCCTCTCAGGGTGTCTGTTGTGGGGAGAGGAAAGGCAGGGCGATTGGAAGCAGCTTTGAGGCTCCATTGGGGAGAGAAAAGTGGCATATAAGAACGAACTCTTCTTATTCTTCAGTAATCTCAGGGCTCTCTCAGCCTCCCCCCCCCCCCTCAGGGTGTCTGTTGCGGGGAGAGGAAAGGGAGGGCGATTCGAAGACGCTTTGAGCCTCCATTGGGGAGATAAAAGCGGCATATAAAAACCAACTCTTCTTCTTCTTCAGTAATCTCAGGGCTCTCACAGCCTCCCCTCCCTCTCAGGGTGTCTGTTGTGGGGAGAGGAAAGGGAGGGCGATTGGAAGCTGCTTTGAGCCTCCATTGGGGAGAGAAAAGCGGCATATAAGAACCAACTCTTCTTCTTCTTCAGTAATCTCAGGGCTCTCTCAGCCTCCCCTCCCTCTCAGGGTGTCTGTTGTGGGGAGAGGAAAGGGAGGGCGATTGGAAGCCGCTTTGAGGCTCCTTCGGGTAATAAAGAGCACGGTACAAACTTCCCAGCTTCTTCTCTGATCATAGAAAAGGGGCCTTGGTTCAGTGGCAGAGCTTTTTTCTTTAGCCCTCCTGAACCTCCTGCCCACCAGCATCATGGGAAGCCCTCCAGTTCTAGTCTTTGGGGGTGGGAGAAGAAATTCTCTGTCCTCTCTCCCCCCCTGAAGACGCAAAGCTACGTGACGACCCTGTTTGCATCCCTGTCAGTCTTCTCTACACAGACGGACAGACAGACAGTGGGATTGGACCTGGGCTCTCCTGCTTGCCAAACAAATGCTTTTCCTCTGAGCCAGGACCCCTGCCAAAAACAGGCCAAGAAAGACACATTATGTCAAATCCTCAAAGTCCGTCTTGTCTCCTCGGACTAGCAGCACCTCCCCAGGATCTCACACAGAGGTCCTTGACAACACCTGGGATCTGGCCCTTTTGAACTGGAGATGCTGGGGATTGAACTTGTGTGAGGCGGGAGGCTGGACTGGAGGGACCCTCCCTGGTCTGACCCAGCAGGGCTCTTCTGATATTCTTATTAAGGACTTGGCCTCTCTGCCCTGTGGCTGGCCCTCCAGAGGAACTGGCTGGCCACAGTTGAGACAGGAGGCTGGACTGGAGGGACCCTCCCTGGTCTGGCCCAACAGGGCTCTTCTGGTATTCTTATGAAGGCGTTGGCCTCTCTGCCCTGTTGTTGGCCCTCCAGAGGAACTGGCTGGCCACAGTTGAGACAGGAGGCTGGACTGGAGGGACCCTCCCTGGTCTGGCCCAACAGGGCTCTTCTGATATTCTTATTAAGGCCTTGGCCTCTCTGCCCTGTGGCTGGCCCTCCAGAGGAACTGGCTGGCCACAGTTGAGACAGGAGGCTGGACCGGATGGACCCTCCCTGGTCTGACCCAGCAGGGCTCTTATCAGGGGAACTCCAGCTCATCTCCAGTCTAGAGAGGTTAATTCCCCCGAAGGAAAGGGATGCTTTGGAGGGAGGACACTGTGTCCTTGTCCCCTACTGAGGTCCCTATCCTACCCAGCCTCCCTCCCCAGATCTCCAAGAGTTTCCCACCTGAATCCGGCTCATTCCCTGCTTGTGGCCAAGGGGAAGGTGGCCATCCGGACACCCTTTTACGTTTGGGTTTGCAGTGAACCCCTCTCTTACCCATTGACCATTTTGCTCAGGAGGCGAGAAGGGTGGCACCCTCTGGGTTCACCGATTCCAAGCGGAGCTGCTCAACAGACAACAGGAAGCGACCAAGGAAGCCAACAAGGGAGCTTTGCCGATATGGAGGTCGTCAAAGCGCTAATGCTGTAGAAGGGAAGGACTATGGCGGTTGGTGATGTCACAGGGGGCGGAGCTATTCAAATAGGGCCACCAACGGACTTTCCCAAGCTGATCAGGAGAGCTTAAGAGCCTCAGGAGAGCCCTGCTGGGCCAGACCAGGGAGGGCCCATCCAGTCTCCAGCAGGGGCCAACCAGGTCCTTTGCAGGTCCAGCAACAGGGAATAAAGGCTGAGGTTGCCTCCTGGTTCTGGGATGCAGAGGTTGAGTGCTTCCCCTCAGTCACTACTCCTTCGGGTTGTGAAAAGCAGGGTATAAACACCCCACTCTTCTTCGTCATCTTCTGTAATGTGCCTGATTCAACACCACATGAGGGATATACAACGGGGGACATCGGAGGAGATACGCAGTTAGCATATTCCTGGTATTTTTCAAATCCTGTGTCCTGATTGGCTCAACCGGGAGGAGGGGGAGAGCTGCCCCCCTGACAAGTCACCCCAATGGAGGAACACGGCACCCCCCGCCTCTCCCCGCCCTTCTTCTGCCCTTGTTTGACTTGAAGCAAGTCTTCTTCCTGGGGCGAAACCAGCCTTGCAATCCCCCAAACACAAAGGCTGGATCCCATCTCCACTGGAAGAGGAATGACCTGCAGTCCAGAGGGGGGCATGGACCCCTTACGTGCAGGTCTGGCCTCGTCACACGCGCTGTAATTCACCCGATCTACTGACATGAATTAAATAAAGAATGTTATTATTAATGTTCTTCTGATATTCTTTCCCTGCCCCCACCCTTATCAAAGGAAGAAGAGGGGGAAATGTATTTTTAACCCCCAGCATGAGGAAAGAATTTATTTAGGCCTAATGCGCATCCACTGTGCTCAAATGGGCATTTCTTCCAAGAATCCCTGCAGACTGAGATTCACCACACAGCTTCAGCCCAGCCCAGAAAATTTGCTGCATCTGCGACTTCTGGATCCCCCCAAAGCACCAAAATGGGTCCAGAATTTTTTTTAAAAATGAAGTCTCCTCTAAGCAGGTTGAGATTGCAGCTGTGGTTCTTCCAGCTCCGCTTGACCCTCAACCGCCAAAAGCCAGGGGAAAGCAGCCCCCGTCTCAGTCCCAATTAAATACATTGAGTTGCCAAGGAATTTCTGCTTTGAACCCCAATCTGTGCTTGTGCATAAAGATCTTTCCACACCGCTGCAGAAAACCCTCGATGGTGGAACGTGGTGGGTGGCAGACGCCTGCTGCTCCATCACCCCAGCAAGGGAGCGGCCCACCCGGTTCCCTCCTTCCCAACAGGTCCACGTCTTTGTTCGTGTTTCCCCAGGAGGATCCCACCAATCCTGTCCCCAGCCTGGCAGGAGAGCTCCAAGGACAGGGATGCTGGCCCAGGACTCCTCTCCCCCTCCTGAATTAGGGGGCCTCAGTCTGGGGACGCTGCAGGCAGAAGCCACAGCCCCATGCCCACCCAGGGATGGCTTCCCCCTGGCAGGAGCCACGTGTGTCCAAGCGGATCGGGGCCTGAGGGGGCCCACTAGGTGGAGTGTGAAGCCTGACTTCCCCACAAGTCCCAAGGAAATGTAAAATCAGGGTTTGACACAGAGAGGGAGGTCCTACTTTAAGCACAAAGCGGCGTTTTCCACCTGTGACAAATCTAGCACTTCTTGGACACCATTTCCAAGACTGCAGAACCTGGCAGGTGGATTTTGAAGCACAAAAGAAAAACGGGCTCTGGTATAGAAACACTCCCGTCCCCAAACCCAGCAGTGGATTCTTCTCAGAAAGGACAGGACTGCGAGTCCAGCAGCTGGCAACAAGGGGAGCCCTTCTGTGCTCGGACACCCCACCAGGGCCTCCCCTCCTCTCTCTGCCTGTCTCAGCTTCCTTCTCCTTCTCAGGGGGCCCCACGATCTGCAGGCAGCAGTCGGCAAACCCCACAAACAGGGGCTCTTGCATGGACTGCCTCAGGAGGGCGCTCTTGGGCCACGGTGAGAAGCAGTTGCCGGAGGTGAGCTTGAGGAGGAGGCCGGGGAGTTCTCTGTGGGGAATAGAGAAAGAAAAGATGCGAGTTCAGATCCCGAGGCTGCGATAGCTCTGACGGCTGACCTACCCTTGGCTCAGGCCGACAGAGCTTGCTGTGTCTTTTAATGCCCAGATCAAGCTAAATGCCTTTATATCGGTGCAGAGTTTGGCTGCTGGACATTGCTTCATTCAGCTCTACCATGACTCAAATGATTACATGACAGAGCATCTGAAATTGGTACTTTTTTGAGAACAAGCTGCACAATCTCAAACATTTCTGGGTTGAGCCACTACCTTTTGTTCTTGCTGGGCTCTAAGAAACTTTGGGTTGTGTGATCACTTACAGCAGCAACACAATATTTATTAGCAGAATACAAGACTACAACCTCTGCGGGTATCCAGGGGTACCCTGGAAAGTGGGCAGGGGGTATCTATCTGGAACCAAAAAAGCCCTGGTTCTGTCTCTGCTGCAGATTTCATCCCTTGTAAGTGCAGGCTGCACGCTTCCCCTTATAACTCTGCAAGAAAAGAGATCCTTTTGTCAAAGATGCTCAGGATTCAACCTGGGACCCTTCACTGTACTTTTACGCCCAAAGTGTGTCCCCTACCCACAATCTGTCCTCTAGTTCTCAAGAATAGAACTGTGTATTTCTATCATAATATATATCTTTAACCGCTCCTGAGGGCGGGCCCTGTCCGGGATGAGGAAGGGTGTGCATTGGCCCCTTCCCCTGGACTGACAAGCGGAGGGCCCAATCCTGCTTCCCGATTGGGCCCTGCGCTTGTCAGTCCAGCTCCAAACTGCCAATCAGCAGCTGCATGCAGTTGCGTGCAGCTGCTAGCCGCCCTGCCTGAGGACCCATCCGGCAGGCTTAAAAAGACCCTCACACTTCTTGCCAATTCCCTCTCTAAGATACAGGGACACATGGACAAAGGGAGCCATTTCTCCCAAAAGGTCCTCCCCTGCCACAAGTCTGGTTAGTCTTTAAGGTGATCCTGGGCTGATTCCGCACTTACTTTTTTTTTTTCCATTGGGGATCCTGTTGAATTTAAATCGATTTGAACTCGGGTCTTCCTCTATTCCTCGGATTTGAAACAGAAAGTGTTCTGGACTTGATTGGGGAAGCTCAGAGTGGGGAGGGGAGTCAAGCACAGCAGGAGTCTCTTTTCTTGAAGGGGGAGACAGCAGAGGAGGGGAGAATAAATCCAAGAGGCAAATCTCTGCTGAGAGAAGTTAGGTCTTCTGGAGTAGCGATCCCCAACCTGTGGGCTGCGGACCACATATGGTCCGTCGACTAACTGGAGGTGGGCCGCGAAGAACGCCTTCTCCCCCCCCCCCCCGGCCCTTTACTTCATCCACGATTCAGCAGCCGCACATGGGACTATCTCGTTGCAGAGAAACAAGCTCAGGGTTCCCATTGATTTGTCATTGTCATGAGTTAAAATTTCCATGAAAATAAAATGTTCCTTATGTTCATTGTTGTGGTGTGTCTGTATGTTATTTGGAAGGGATGTTTAAACATTACCATAGCGACCAGAGTCAGAGAGCGTTAGGGCAGTGGGCCTCAGTAAAATTGTCAAGCGTTGAGTGGTCCTCGGTGATAAAAAGGTTGGGGACCACTGTTCTGGAGCACAGTCACTTTAAAAGAAGCCTTGTAACCGGGGACCAGGAAGTCTTTGAACTGACACCCTGGCCAATAAGGGAGATCTGATTCCCTACAGCATGGGAGGCACGAGGCAGGAAGTTAATTTGCAAAAAGCAGAAATCTGCACACTTCCTGATGGCGATTTTTGAAATATCGAGGCTTATATCCACTTCTGGATATTGCGGGGGAAAGGTAGGGTCACTCCTGATCAATCATATATGTTGCAGAGGGAAAATTTTAAGTGCCCAGTATCAAAATGCAAATACAATTCAGTGTAGACAGGAGGGATTCATACGAACTGGGAGCAGGTAAAAAGCCCCCTGCAGACTACACCCTGGACTCTGGCTCTTTTCCTGTATCTGTACAAACATCACATCACTTATGTCCAAGATATGCCCATCCCAAATCATTTCAAGCATCCTTTGCATTAATTAATAGTAAACATATAACTTTATTATCTAAAACTATCAACAATAATTTTCTAAAACTATGAATATTTTTTTCTAAAACTATTAACAATAATTTTCTAAAACTATGAACAGTAATATTATATAACTATGAACAATAATTTTTAAACTAGGGACAATTTTTCTAAAACTATGAATAATAATTATTAAAAACTATATACAATTCTAATATCTAATTACAATATCTATATATCTAATATATCTAATATCTAATATCTATATACAATTCTAATATCTAATATCCACGATAATTCCACTATCGCAGGAAGAATTTTCTGAGTCTTCCAAATCAGCTCCTCTGAAGGGTGTCGGATGATGCATCTCTGGCCATGGCTTGCATCACCAGGGGGACCAGGTCCGTGGTATTCAGCTCAGGGTCGCTTTTCACCAAGTTGAGGACTGGAAGGAGAGGAGAGAAAAGTCAGAGGGAGGCCGGGCTTTGAGAGGGCAAAGGGCACAGGAGAGAGGGCGGGGACGGGGAGGGAACAGGACAGGTGAGCCAGAGAAGATGGGGAGGCAGATGGTAAGGGTTGCCAACTCCAGGTTGGGAAATACCTGGGGACTTTGGGGGTGGAGTCGAGAGTGGGCGGGGTTTGGGGCAGGGAGTGACCTCAGTGGAGGCTAATGCTAAGGGGTCTGCCCTCCCAAGCAGTCATGAGCTCTAGCCCTACAACTGGCTCTCATCTTGTGTAAGGCTAACAACCTCCAGGCCAAGTCTGGAGATCTGCCGGTATTACAGCCTCTATACAGACTACAGAGATCATAGAATACTAGAGCAGGGATCTCCTTGGTCATCTAGTCCAACCCCCTGCGTTCTGCAGGACTTTCACAACCCTATCGCTCATCCACTGTCACCTGCCACCCCCTTGGACCTTCGCAGAATCAGCCTCTCCATCGTATATCTATCCAGCTTCTCTTTAAAAATCTCCAAAAATGGAGAACCTATCACCTCCTGAGGAAGCCCACTGAGAAACCGCTCTGTCAGGAACTTCTTCCTGATGTTTAGACAGAATTTCTTTTGCATTAATTTCATCCCATTGGTTCTGGTCCGTCCCTCCGGGGCAAGATAGAACAACTCTGTTCCATCCTCTAAATGGCAGCCTTTTAAATGCTTCAAGATGGTTCTCAGATCCCCTCTCAGTTGTCTCCTCTCCAGGCTAAACAGACCAAGCTCCCCCAGCCTTTCTTCATTCATCTTGGTCTCCAAACCCCTCACTATCTTTGTTGCCCTCCTCTGGACACGCTCCAGTTTGTATACATCCCTTTTCAACTGTGATACCCCAAACTGAACACAGGGCTTCAAGTGAGGCTGAACCAAAGCAGAATCAAGATCTGTTCTTCAGGAGACAATGGCTGCTTGGGACGGTGGACTCTAGGGCCTCATGACCCACGGAGATCCCTCCCCTCCCGTCCCCAGGGTCCACCCACAAATCGGCTGGAATTCCCCAACCAGGAGCTGAGACCACACACCCTGCTGAGGTTCTTGGCCTACAACAGCCCTCCCATTCCCAAGGTCCACTGACAAATCTGCACGAATCTCCCAACCCAGAGCAGTCCTCCCTGATGCCATGCTTCAGCCGTGCCCCCCACCAAGAGGTCCTCTAGTCCGTGTGGGAAGTCCAGGGGGCATGGCAACAGAACTGCAACTCACCAGTCGAAATTGCACTCAGAGTGTCTTCACTCCTCGATTAAAAACAGGAGCTTTTCTACAGCAAGAAATTGTTTTCATTCCTCCACCCTCCTTCCCTGACATCTCTGAGTCCTGTGTAGCTGCTTCCCTGGTGGGAAATGGTTATGACCATCGTAAATTTGGGTCCATACGTGGACAGCACGGAATCTGTGCGGGGTGGGGATCCTTGCTCCGGCTGCCCCACTGGGAAAACAAACTCCACCCCAGGGAGTGACTCATCCAGTGCTTGGGGGGGGGGACCCCAGGAAACCAGCCGCTCGGCCACTGTGACCCGGGGGACAGGCGGGGTCAGGGTCTCCTTTGTGACGTCACCCCTGCTGGTGCCTTGGGCTGCCGCTCCCCGGGGGGGGGGCCCTTTGTGGGTTGTTGAAGGAGAGCGGAGGAGGTGGGAGAGAGTGAGAGAGAGAGAGAGAGAGAGAGAGAGAGAGAGAGAGAGAGAGAGAGAGAGAGAGTGCTGGAAAAAAGTTTTTGTTTATTGTTTATTTCTTTTACGTTTAAATTTATCAATTCATTTCTCTAATTTATTTTTTATTTATTTAATTTTCTTCATATTATTTGTTTTATTTGTTTTATTTATTTATTGTTTTTGTTTATTTATATTTATATTGATATTTATATTTTTATTTATTTTTATCTTTATATTTATTTGTGTGTATATATTTATATTTGTGTTTATTTGTTTATTTGTATATATATATATATTGTATATATTTTGTATATATTTTGAAACCGATGGCTTCGCACCATCTCAATATGTAAGTGGGGCGTCTGCATTTTGTTCCCCTTGCTATTTTGTCCCCACCTCACCCCGTGGCAAGGACCGAATGCTCAGCTCCGCGTCAGGGGAGGGAAAGGGTGTGCCAGACCTTCTCCGGTCCCTCCCCCTCCCTCGCAAGAGGGGGCAAGAGCCCCCCCACCACCTGGGGCCCAGGGGACAGCAGAGAGGAGGTTCTCTCCCGACCTCTGATGCCCTGCAGCCCCCTGCCCACCCAGACCAGTCTGAAGGGCTTCTGCGGCCTTTCTCCCCCAATCCGCCTTGGCAGTCTTCAGCCCGGACTCCCCCTGCCCGGTTTGGCTTGACCAGGGAGCCTGGCTGGCCTCCTGGGAAGGGGAGTTCCATCAAGGCCGAGGCACGATGCGGCAGACGGAGGGATCGGCTCCCATCCCGGAGAGACTCCCTCAAGCAGGCTTGGATCTCAGGGTGGGTGGGATTGGGGACACAGGGTGCCGCCTGCCACGTTAATCCCCGTCTCTCCTCTCCCTTCTAGCCTCCAACGGATAAGGGCCCTCTTTAAAAGGGCCAAGGTGGCTCCCTTGGCCAGAGCAGAGGCCCAGCCTGCAGGTGAGGAGACGCTCCAGGCTGCCGTGGGACGGAGGGCAGGGAGGCGGGTGGAAGCGAAAGAACTCCTGAGGACAGTGACACCCCCAGAAGCCACCTGGGAAGGGGGAAGGAGAGGGGGATCTCTCCAGATATTAACCGAGGACTTCCTCCGCAGCTGCAGCTGCCTGCAGGAGGCGCCCCAAAAGGGGTGCGGAGGATGTTCTAGTGGCTTTCCTGGCCGCCAAGGAAAAGGTAAAGCCTCTGAGGCACGAGGCACAGAGCAATGTCCCTTCCCTCGCGAGGCTGTTCCCTTCGCGTTCCCCTTCCTCTCTGATTTCTCTGCCTCCAGGAGCAGATGGATGGATCTCCCAGGAAAGGCTCGGGAGCTGGGGAGGCAGGGCACAGGGATCCTGCCTGGGCTGGCCGCTGCCCCTGCCAGGGGGGGTTGCAGAAAAGGGAACGGGGTCCCCGCCATCCCAATCCCCTGGGTTACGGAGCCCCACGGCTGTCCCACCAGCCCCTCCTGGAGGGACAGAAGCTTCTAGCTTGCCTCCGTCTGCCAAGGATGCCGTGTCCTCGGGACGGCCCTCAAGGCACTGCCCAGAAGCCGGCAGGGCAGGCTGGAGGGGATCCGTGGGCAAGCCAGGCGCCCTGGAGGGCAGGGAGGCCGCGGAGACTTCCAGGAGGGACCGGCTCCAATGCAGACAGAGAGAAGGCCTCTGGCTGGGGATGGCTGCTTCTCTCCCGGGCAGCAGGGCCTCCTCGGCCCCCCTTGCCAGGCTCACGGCCTCCCTCTTGCCACCTCCAGGGCCCCCGACAGGAGCTCTGCTTCCTCCGGCCATCAGGTGCGTCTGCCACGGCCGGGAGCAGGAAAGGAAGACCACTCTTCCCTTCCCCAAAGAGGAGGCTGCAGCCAAAATAAGAGTGACTGAGACTCAGGGGAAATTCAGGGGTGGGGGTGGGAGAATGCAGGACCCTTTAATGGGGGTGGGGGTGGAATTCGGCTGTTTCTTTGCCCTGCTCTTTTAAGGCTTTTCCCTGCGGTGTGCTAATGGCAGGCTGAGATCTCCCTGCTCTTCCCTCAGTCGGCCTCAGAAGCGCTTGTTGAGAGGCAAAGGAGAATCCCTCTCGTCCCCTGCACATTTTCGGCTTCCAGGATGCGGAGCCAGGTCTCAGATTGCCTAAGAGCCCAGCGTCCCTGTGAGGGGGACTGGGGGGGGGGAGAGGAAGGGGTGTGGGGGCAGGAGCAGCCCTGCCTCAGCCCTAGGATCTCTGATGTCCTCTTGCTGGAACCTTTGTCTCCCCAAGGACATCATGCTGAGATCCTTAATGGGGCTGGAGCCGAGAATGATCCTCTGCATGGAGGCCGTGGCAGACCTGAGGTACATTTCTTGCTGGGGGAACCTTGGTACCCGGCCATCGGTGGGGGAGGGAGACAATTCTGGGGCTGCAGGACAGCCAGCAGAGGCAGCCCAAAGGAGAGACGGCAGGCAGGAGAAGGAGGTGCCAGGAGGCCATTGTTGATCTTGCTTGGCCTCAGGGGCATGCGGGCAGAGCGCCTCAAGGCAGCACCCTGTCTTGCAGCTAGGAGCGGTGCCTCCTCCAAGAGGTTCTTCCTGAATTTCACCCGCTGCACTGCCATCCCCCTGCCCACCCTCACCCTCACCCTGCAGCCCCTCTGTCCCAGGCCTGAGGGGGAGTGGGGGTGCCTCAGACAGAGCCCCTGCAGGGCCAGGGGATTGCCCTCCCTTCCAGCACGGAGTCTGATTCCAACCCTTCTGTCCTGCCAGCAAATTCCATCTGCCCCTGGAGCCAGACGTCCAGAGATCGATTGTAGCCTGGGCTCTGGGGATGGTCCTCGGGGGGCCACCCATTGGATCAGACCCCGCAGGCCAGGTATGTTGAGCACCACCTGACTTGCCAAGAGATGGCCCCTGGTCATCTCTGGATGACGAGGTGCAGCTTTGGGGAGAGCTGTGTTCCTCCGGGAGAGCTGAAGGAGGCAGGGTCCTTCTTTGGGTGCCGAATCCTTCCCGCTGGAGAGGGTGTGTTGGTCTTCAGGGCTTTCTGGGCAGGCCGGGGGGCAGGGTCAGCCATCCCATGCGAGATTGCTCTTCCCATCAGGCATTACAGCAGGAGGGCGAGGAGGCCCTGCGTAGAATGCTGCGGGGTCTGATCAGGGAGGATCCCTCCTCAGGCCACCTTTTCACCCTCCTGGACGTAAGTGGTTGGAGAAGGTGGGAGGCAGGTGGGCAAAGGGGATCCAAAGGGAGCCTAGTGGGGAGAAAGGGTCGCCTCTGGGTCAGCGCACACAGAAACCCGCCTTCCGGATGTGGCTGCTTTCCCAGTGGCTGCTCCAGAACCCCATTCCGGACACTGAGCTTTCAGTAGCAGCAGCAGAGCGGCTTCCCTCTCCCCGGGGGGATGAACTCCCAAGGAGCTGCCGTCCCCTTAGGGGGCAGGATGGGGACAGGCAGCTCTCTCAGAGGATCAGAGCCCTTTTCAAAGCATGGGGCCTGCCCCCTTTGGGGATCTTCTCAAGAGCAGCAGTGTCCTTGGTGGGCAGAGCTGCAGGGGGAGGGTATGTTGCGTAGACTGAGGGGCCGCTTCCTTCCTTCCTTCCTTCCTTCCTTCCTTCCTTCCTTCCTTCCTTCCTTCCTTCCTTCCTTCCTTCCTTCCTTCCTTCCTTCCTTCCTTCCTTCCTTCCCTCCCTCCCTCCCTCCCTCCCTCCCTCCCTCCCTCCCTCCTTCCTTCCTTCCTTCCTTCCTCCCTCCCTCCCTCCCTCACTCACTCACTCACTCCCTCCCTCCTCCCTCCCTCCCTCCCTCCCGCCTTCCTTCCTTCCTTCCTTCCTTCCCTCCCTCCCTCCCTCCCTCCCTCCTTCCTTCCTTCCTTCCTCCCTCCCTCCCTCCCTCCCTCACTCACTCACTCACTCCCTCCCTCCCTCCTCCCTCCCTCCCTCCCTCCCTCCCGCCTTCCTTCCTTCCTTCCTTCCTTCCTTCCTTCCTTCCTTCCTTCCTTCCTTCCTTCCTTCCTTCCTTCCTTCCTTCCCTCCCTCCCTCCCTCCCTCCCTCCCTCCTCCTTCCTTCCTTCCTTCCTTCCTTCCTTCCTTCCTTCCTTCCACAGCAACTACTATACTGGCACCGGGTCAGGTGGCCTGCCCCCCGAGCCCGGGCGTGTGCCCTGATCACGGACTTGCTGGCTGCCACCAAGATGCCCGGATGGAACGTAAGTCTCCCACCCCCAGCGGGATATGGCTGGTGGAGGCCAGCAAGAGAGGAGGGGCCGCACCCTCTGTGGGAGGGGGAAGATGAGGACGGGTCCTCTGGTCCCCACAGCTCCCTTCCTCCCTCCCTCTTCTCCGAAATGCCAGAGTCTGCCACTGGGACATTCTTCTCCTCCCGGGGTTCAGTGGGGAGGGTCAGGAGGGGAAGACCCCAGTGGTTCAGGGCTTCTGTGCTGTCTCTGGATGGACAAGACAGGCTTCTTCTTCTGCTTCCCTCTAGATCATTGACCAAGATGAATACGGGCACTTGGTGGCAAAGCTGTCCCTGGCCGACCCGGAGGCAGAGGTCCCGGAGAAGGCCAGGGAGGTAACCGGACAGCTTCTCAGACTCCAGCAGAAGGAGCAGGGTGAGTTGGGGTCCCTTTTCTGCAGCGGGTCACCCCCTCCCTTAAGAGCATCAGAGTTCCTTCCCCACTGCGGCCTGCAGACCTCTGTGCCGATTCAGCTGCCTTTCCTGATGCTCTTTCCACTGGTCCCCACAGCCCCAGCCCTCCTCCGATGCCAGAGGGAGGACAGACAGGCCCAGGAGGGCCCGGACAGTCCCTCTCAAGGGTGTCCGAGCGAGGCCAAGGGGGAGGGGAAGAGACACCCCCAAAGCACAGCTGTCCATATTTTATGGACCAGAATGCTGACACTGGGGCCTGCCTGCTTTTCTTCTCTGCCATACAGATGAGTAAAAGGAGTGCCCTTCCTCCTCCTCCTCCTCCTCCTCCTCCTCCCACCTCCATTTCCCATGCTGGGACTCCAGAATGCGCTGGTTATATGCCTCGTCAGCATCATGTGCTCCCCACCAGGCCTCCTCAGACCTTTGAGATCATCGCATACATTATATTTACATTATATCTAAGATTTAGACCTCCCTCAATTGGGAGCAACCACAAGGACCTTCAAGGATTTGTCTGGATTCCCAATGATTACTGCCAGTCTGCCAGCCACTACACCTCTTGGACGGCCGGGTTAAGCGAGATTCCTTGACCTCGGGGACCATTCCAGTGAACCTCAGCCCCTTTAGAGGGTGTCCAGGTAATGAAGACATGCTTTCCTCCGATCCTGCTCTTTGGCATGAAGACCCCATGCTCTCCTTGGTGGGAGAGACCAATGCACCCCGTGCTGGTCCTGAGATCCCTTTGCCTCCGGGCAACAAGGGCTCCTTCTGAGGAAGTCCCTTCCGACAAACGGCAGGCTTACCTGCCCACTTTGGCACCCCAACCTGGAAGCGAACCAGCGATCTCTTGCATAGTTTATTTATTGGTGCAAGAGAGCTAACGAAGGTGCCTGCCTGCTTTTCTTCTTTCCTACGCAGATTAGAAAAGGAGACCCTGAAGGAGTGCCCTTCCTCCTCCTCCTCCTCCTCCTCCCTCCTTTCTCATGCTGGGACTTGGAGCACAACCGAACCTTCCAAACCAACGTCAAGAACTCACTGCTGCTGTTGATGCGGTGCAGCAATCATTGGCAAGTGTTGCAGCTGTCCCCAGTGTCTCCCCCTTCTCTTGGGGCGAGGCTGGTGTCCTGAGAAGCCGGAAGACTTTCCTGTGTTCCTGGCCCACTGCAAATTGTACGCGAGGGAAAGGGAGATCAGACCAAAGTCAGCTTCATCAGGAGGCTGCTGAAGGACAAAGCAGCTAAGCGGCCAACACCACAGCTGGAGGGGGAGTCCCTCCCAAAGAATAGTTATGGGCAGTTTCTGTGCCACTTCCACGCTGCAGGCTCCGTCCAAGAGGAATTAGGAGGGGCCATTGGTCCAATCCGGCTCCTGCAGCAGCAGCCAACCTCAGGAGCCTCCTCTACAGTCAAGTTCCGGTTAGAGGCACAAGACCTAGACTGGTGCAAGGATGCTCTGGAAAGCCTCTCAGACACGTTTCCGGATGAAGGTGGCATGGTGGAGGACCCTGCTTCCTGGATTCCCTGATCGGCCTCTCTTTGAGACAGCATGGCTGCTTAGAAGACAGCAAGTCTGCCCGGTTAGGTGGGCGGGGTCACATTGGAGTGCAGGCTCAGTTTCCAGTCCCCCTCCCCAACCCATCGCTGGATTGCGCCACACAGGAATCGTGGAGCCCATGCAGTTTGGGGCAAGGTGCCCTCCCCTCTCCAAGGAAGAGCAAGAATGGGGCCGTGGCTCCAACTGGCGCTTTTCCTGCAGGGGTTCAGGAATGATGCCCCTCCCAGCCCTGAGAAATGGAAGTGGCTCTTCAACCCCAAGGGGCCACCTGGGGAGAGAAACAGGAGCCTCTGTCCCATCTGGTGCTGGACCCGAAAGACTTGGTCACTCCAGTAAACCTGTACCCTCCTGGGGCCCCGTGGATCCTGGCCCATGCCCCACTGGACTCTGGAGCTTCCCAGTCTCATATGGACATGTCATTTGCTTCTCAACATCAGGTTCCCTTGCCGATCAAGACTGAAGTCTTCCAGGGGGAGGGTATTGTTGGATGCCCACTTTGGTCAGGACCAGTCATGCAAGAAACCCAGCCACTTGTTCCATGCAACAAGAACACACCCATATTGATTGATTGATTGATTGATTGATTGATTGATTGATTGATTGGTCTCAGGGCGGTTTATGCCTTGCTTTCCACTGATCCTGGACCAGGCATGTGTGGTTCAACTTGGACGACCCAAGAAGTTCCTTAATCAATGCTGATTGGGGTCCTTTTTGCTTCGGCCTTGCCAAACGGACAACATTCTGCACTCGAAGCATCCAAAAGACGGGGGGCCAAATCCAGATTCAGCGATTCAGCTTCAAATGGGCCATTTAACTGCATCCCTCTCGCTTTCTTGGACAGTGACTGATGAGGCGGGCGGGAAGAGTGCATGCCAAACAGCTCACAATGACAGCTCCCCCTCCCATCCCCTTTAATTCCCTCCCCAGGTGGGGAGGGGTTTTAAAAGAACACGCAGGGCACCTGTCCATTATCAAACGTTCAGCCGCCAGCGGCTCCCCTTTCATCCCTCCCGCCAACCTTCACAAAAGCTGCCTTCCACGGTGGGAGGGGAGCAAAGTCCAGGGAGCAGCCTGGGGGCTGAACAAAGCCAAGCAGGTGAAGCTGCCTGTGAAGGTGTGCCTGGGGGAGGGAGTGACAGGGAGGGGCAGGGACCCCTAACAGCTCCTAGTGAGAACGGCGTGGATGCTCCCTCTCAATTCTTCCCCCAACTGGAGGAGCGGCCGCGTGGCTCTCATGATCAGCTGATAGACTCCCGGGTGGTTCCCCTTAGAGGTGCAGACCTGCTTCCCCCTCATGGCTCCCTGGACTGCGGGAACCCATGGCACCCTTACGGGTGAGCCAGCTCTATTCCAAAAAGGAGGGGCATTGTGCGAGTTCCCGTTAAAAACAACACGGTGGAGGTTCAGTCAACTGTCTGTGTCTCCCACCTCCGCACCTGTCCTTTTGTGAAAACAAAGTGCAGGGAATTCGGCCTGTGCCGGGACTCCCCTGCTCTGAATGCATCCAGGAAAGGCCCACCGCAAACCTCCAAGCTCCTGGAAAGAGTCAGCGGAGCATGCTTGGTCACCAGACGGGACTTCCTGGCAGCTTCCAACCTCACTCAGAAGAAGAAGAAGAAGAAGAGGAGGAGGAAAAAGGAGAGGTGGTTCTTATATGCCGCTTTTCCCTACCCGAAGGAGGCTCAAAGCGGCTTACAGTCGCCTTCCCATTCCTCTCCCCACAACAGACACCCTGTGCGGTGGGTGAGGCTGAGAGAGCCCTGATATCACTGCTCAGTCAGAACAGTTTTCTCAGTGCCGTGGCGAGCCCAAGGTCACCCAGCTGGTTGCATGTGGGGGAGTGCAGAATCGAACCCGGCATGCCAGATTAGAAGTCCGCACTCCTAACCAGTACACCAAACTGGCTCTCACGTTCTGGAGGGAGACCAATGGAATATTGGCAGGGCCACTTGAATCCCTTCCACTGCCCTTCAGCCTCTGCAATGCCCCTGCTGGTTTCATCGGTCCATCCATCATGTTCTCTGTGACTTGCTGGATCGCTTTGTCATTAGATCTTTAGATGACGGCCTGATTCCTTTGCGGGATCCTGCCCAGCATCCAACTGGGACATCCAGGCAGGGCTGCAACGTCTCACTGCTGCTCCTAGAATAGCTACGGAGGCTTCAGTTCTGGTCACGCGAATTGCTTTTATATTGTTTTGTGATGCAAACGACTTCAGGAGCTTCCCGGCTGGTGGAAGCAGAATACCTGCAACCTCCAACAAATAATGAAATACCTACTATGAGAAAATTTAAATTTAGTTTTCAATAAACGCGTTAAAATGTATCATTACATCCGAGCCGTTTATGAAGAACAAAACTTTCTTCGCTGCTGCCTTGGCCACGTCGTTGGTTCCCAGGGAGTTCGATCCGAAAATGATCTGGGCCTCCCCACGATCTTTCTGTGCATTCAGATCCACAGTGGCTCAGGGAGACGTCTTTCCAGTGGCCGTAATGCTTTGGCATTGCCTTTCCTCCAGGAAGTGCTGACATTGGAGCAGGGGCCGTTCCTAGGACCTGTGTGCTTTTGCTTGACGGCGGCCAGGAGGAATATCGCAGGCTGGCAGGGGCTCGTGGTAATGGTGGTCCAGGACATTGGCAGAGCCCCAGTTTGGCCAGCCCTGCTCTAGGACAACCACGACCTTACTGAACCCTCGGTTTGGGACAGGGCACATCCTGGCAAGAAAGGATGCTTCAGATGGCACAGGAGTTCCCACATCTTTCTAGGCTGCCACCCCCTTGGGTCCCAGGTCACAACCCTAGTGACCCCCCACCCCCACCCTCACCCCTCTTTCCTGGGGTTAGCTCTACTGCAAATTCAAAACACACGACGTTGCCTACACTTCTTTTGTGGGTTGTTGTGCAGTGACCGTATTTTAGTGGGGGGGGGACATAAACGTTCTTTGTAAAAACCATTTGCAAAAAGGCAGTTTTGGTCTTCACTGGAGAGAAGATGGGAAGAGAGAGACAGAGAGAGAGACAGAGACAGAGAAGCAAGCGATGGAGAACCCCCTGGCCAGGAGCAAGCGGGAGAAGGCTTTTCCAGCCTCCCAAAGATGGAGATGTGGGGGAAGGGTTGCCAACCCTGGGGGAAGAAATTCCTGGAGATCTGGGATGGAACCTGGAAAGGACAGAGTCTGAGGAGGGCAAAGGGCTCAGCAGGAATACAACCCCCCCCCCCCCAGGCCACCTTCTGAAGCTGCCATTTTCTTCAGGAAGCTAAGCAGGGCAGGCCTTGGTCAGCACTGGGGTGGGAAACCAGCAAGGAAGTCCAGGGGCAATATTCCCCAGAGGCAGGCAATCGCAAGCCACCTCTCTAAATGCCTCTCGACAACCTCCCTGTCCATGTCAACCTGCCACCCAGACACTCTCTCTTGGCTACGGCCATCTCTAGATGTGCCTAAACCCTTTGACCCTTTGTGGGGAAAAACTGATGTAAAATAGGCACTAAGCCTTTCTGCTTTCTCTGCATCCTCCGTTAGAGTTTGTCCACCCGCACCCAACAGTGGGCCTATTGCCTCCTTCACTTGACGTTTGCTCCTCACATAACTGAAAAATCTTTTCTTGTTACAGTGACGACGGAAGAGGTTTGCAGGCTGAGGTTGGGGTGGAGGGGTGCGGGTGGGCCCCACCTGGGCTGCGGGCTGCTGCTTCCGCTTTCTGGCTCCCGGACTGCCCCCATTTCATTATTGGATTTAACACCTTTCTGCCTCAGGGAACTCCAGGTGGCTTCCTGTGTAGGGGTCTCTTATCAAAAGAGAACATTAGCAATGTAATAAAGCCTCTAAAGGTTCCAGGTGGAAAGGCAGAGACCCCTACGCCTTCACCCCACTCTTTTTCTCCTTCCGACTCCCAGCCGGCCTAATTCGACTTGTTCGTCCGTCATGAGCTTCCCCCTGCTTTCCTCTCCATCGTGCTCTCCCCGGCGCTGTTGGATGTTGGCCACCCGGTCCTGACAGGTCCCGTTATGTGGTGGCTGCTGCTATCAGCTCAGGCCTCAGGCTCCGTAGCCACCGCAGCTCCGTCAGGATCAGTTCTTGGTCGTGAGTCTCCAGAAGTGGCTCCTGGGCCTTTCGTTGCAGGGGCCTCCTTCATTGAGGGATTAGTGAGGGAGGGGCCTTTTGGGGCCGGCTTGCCCCCCCCCCCAGTCCACGTCTGCACTCCCTCCGTCCCTCCCTCAGTTTCCCACAAATCAAGGCATCGAAATGTATCAATTTCTTTCTCTAATTTATTTATTTTATTTATTTATTCTTATTTATTTATTTACATTATTCATATTTATTTATTCCTTATATTTATTTGTGTGTGGGAGGGGGAGGGAAGGGGTGTGGGGGGGAGGGAAGGGGTGTGGGGGCAGGAGCAGCCCTGCCTGAGCCCTAGGATCTCTGATGTCCTCTTGCTGGAACCTTTGTCTCCCCAAGGACATCATGCTGAGATCCTTAATGGGGCTGGAGCCGAGGATGATCCTCTGCATGGAGGCCGTGGCAGACCTGAGGTGTGTTTCTTGCTGGGGGAACCTTGGTACCGGGCCATCGGTGGGGGAGGGAGACAATTCTGGGGCTGCAGGACGGCAAGAAGAGGCAGCCCAAAGGAGAGGCAGCAGGCAGGAGAAGGAGGTGCCCGGAGGCCATTGCTGCTTCAATGCTTGGCCACCTTTATTCGGAGGCCGATTTTATTCCAGGAACCCGGATTCTTTGCCTTATGGATCCCACCACATCCTGGCCAGCCATAAAGCTGAGAGCATTGCTCGGGCATCCAGTATCTTGCTTGAAGTCTTTTGCTTTTAGTCATCTAGGCTAGGGCTTCACCTTGCCTATAATACTAGCTTCCATGCTAGCACCTGTTTTTCAGCAACCAACTGAATATTTGGAACCTCATGGCCTGTCCACTGATTCGGCTTCAAAACAACTATATAAATATATAACAACTGTATATATATATACAATCGTCAAATCCAATTACAGGAACTAATAAACTATGCATTTTTCAAGAAAAGGAAAAAGTGGACTGACCCTCTCAAGCCTCACTCCCACCTCTGGCTGCCTCACCCCTGACAGCCTGATCAGCACAAAACGCTCCTCCAGAGCACAAAAGGAAAGATTGGGGAGGGGGGGGGGTTAAACCTTCCTTCTCAGTCATGTGGGGAGGGTGGGCTTGCATATGTGTTCTTGTCATACTGGGGTGCCAATTGCTTGCACCCTGGACATTCGTAA
The DNA here is from genome assembly GCF_049243985.1 of Paroedura picta. Classification (NCBI taxonomy): domain Eukaryota; kingdom Metazoa; phylum Chordata; class Lepidosauria; order Squamata; family Gekkonidae; genus Paroedura; species Paroedura picta. Next base: position 25,140,485 of record NC_135383.1, on the reverse strand, counting down.
ACTGTTTGTGTTTCTGAATTTTTGCATTTCTGCGTTTTTGTTTACTGCACTTGGTTGCTACCTTCCCCCAGAGAATCCTGGAAATTGTTCCTGGGAACCTGCTCCTGCCTTGACCACCCCTTGCTCTTTTGCCGACAGACTTGCTCTTCACAGATCTACTCCTGTGGCTTCATCACCACCTCTGGGGGGAATCTCGGCTAGGTGGTTTGAGCCACAATGTTGTGCCCGTGGTAATTGTCTTGCATTATTGTTGTGTCATTCTGAGCTCTTATAGGTATTGTCTTCTGATTGAATCCCCAAAATCAACAGACTAGAAGTTCTGCCTGACCTAACCTGGCACTGTGCAATGTTATTGGTTTAAGGATGTCCATCTTCCTCTCTTTGTCTTCCTCTCTTGTGACAATAAGGGATTTTTTCCTTCTATTGTCAAAATCTATTTTTTGAAGTTTGTTTTTGGTAAAATTTCCAGGTATGTTCTCTGCCATACTGAGTAGATGTTCCATAATGCTTATGTCAGTGTCTCTGACATTCTTCCCAGGGTTTTCTCTTGGTATTTGTATTTTGAGGTTTTGCATTTTTGAATTGTTTAATCTTTATTTTTCTGTTTTGTGATTTCTGGGTGGAATATGGCATTCCACTGCCACTGCAAATGGTTTTTCTTTTTGGTTCCCAACTCCTGCCCAGAAGTTTTTTCTGTAATCCGACTCCAGGTTTTTGAACCTGCTTTTTCAGTCTGTAGTGAAAGGTGTCTCTACTGACAACCCTTCTAATGCAACAAGCAATACACATCTACTTCCCACTTCTTCTCTCTTCTCTCTCTTTTAAGTTTAGAGCCTTGAATTCCAGTACTTTGAATTTGCATAACAATCGTGCTGTCACCCCCAGACCTCAGGCCCCTTTGTCCTTTTGGTACTGTAATGTCTCTCTCTCTCTGCATTCATGAATCTACAGAGATGGAGCCTTTTGAAAATCTCTGACTGTCTCAACTGTTAGTAACCTTGTTAATCTCTGTTTGGAAAAGCTGTAGACATCAACTTACAGACATCACCCCCTGGGGTTCCCAACTGCTCCCTACTATTCCCAAAGATATGAAAACTCTGCCCTGCCTATGCTGCCATAAGACATCTGTCACCTTGCATCTGCTCCTGAATGCATCCTGCATCCTGCATTATTTGAGTGGCGAAGGGGGGGAGGTAAAGTTTCAAAGAGACATTGAGTCTTCCACCCTGAAAAAGGAAGCTGCCAAGTCAACTGCCTTTCCAAGGGTCATGAATGGGAAAAGGTATTTTGGGAATGTTGTGGGAAGATGAAGGGACATGTATCAGACCGTTTCTACCATGGTCTTTTTTCTCTGCATTGTCATTTGCATTGTCACTCAGTACCTGAAATCAATCCCCTCTCTAAGATACAGGGACAGGTGGACTCACCTTCTAATCGTATCTGACAAAGGGAGCCATTTCTCACAAAAGCTCCTCCCCTGCCAACAGTCTGGTTAGACTTTAAGGTGATCCTGGTCTGATTCCGCACTTACTTTGTTTTTTCCACTGGGGATCCTGCTGAATTTAAATCGATTTGAACTCGGGTCTTCCTCTATTCCTCTAATTTGAAACAGAAAGTGTTCTGGACTTGATTGGGGAAGCTCAGAGTGGGGAGGGGAGTCAAGCATAGCAGGAGTCTCTTTCTTTTCTTGAAGGGGGAGACAGCAGAGGAGGGGGGAATAAATCCAAGAGGCAAATCTCTTCTGAAAGAAGTTAGGTCTTCTGGAGTAGCGATCCCCAACATGTGGGCTGCGGACCACATGTGGTCCATCGATTAACTGGAGGTGGGACACGAAGGACGCCATCTCCCCCCCCCCGGCCCTTTACTTCATCCACAATCCGTCAGATACACATGGGACTACCTCGTTGCAGAGAAACAAGCTCAGGGTTCCCATTGATTTGTCATTGTCATGAGTTAAAATTTCCATGAAAATAAAATGTTCCGTATGTTCATTGTTGTGGCGTGTCTGTATGCTATTTGGCAGGGATGTTTAAACATTACCATAGCGACCAGAGTCAGAGAACGCTAGGGCAGTGGGCCTCAGTAAAATTGTCAAGCGTTGAGTGGTCCCCGGTAATAAAAAGGTTGGGGACCACTGTTCTAGAGCACAGTCACTTTAAAAGAAGCCTTGTAACCTGGGACCAGGAAGTCTTTGAACTGACACCCTGGCCAATAAGGGAGATCTGATTTCCTATATCATTGGAGGCACGAGGCAGGAAGTTAATTTGCAAAAAGCAGAAATCTGCACACTTCCTGATGGCGATTTTTGAAATATTCAGGCTTATATCCACTTCTGGATATTGCGGGGGAAAGGTAGGGTCACTTCTGATCAATTATATATGTTGCAGAGGGAAAATTTAAAGTGCCCAATATCAAAATGCAAAGACAATTCAGTGTAGACAGGAGGGATTCATACGACCTGGGAGCAGGTAAAAAGCCCCCTGCAGACTACAACCTGGACTCTGGCTCTTTTCCTGTATCTTGTACAAACATCACACCACTTATTTCCAAGATCTGCTCATCCCAAATCATTTCAAGCATCCCTTGCATTAATTAATAATAAACATATAACTTTATTATCTAAAACTATCAACAATAATTTTCTAAAACTATGAATATTTTTTTCTAAAACTATTAACAATAATTCTTAACAATAATATTAACAATAATAACAGTAATATTATATAACGATGAACAATAATTTTTTTAACTAGGAAAGATTTTTTAAAACTAAGAACGGCCGCGAGTCAGCGGCAGCCGTGGTTGCCGCGGCGAGGGGGCGGGCAAGAGACGCAAATGCGTCTGCCCGGCTGAAGCCGGGATGCGCCGGCTGGCGCGTCCTGATGACGACGCAGGGGGCGGGCCTCGGCGCCGTATTTAAGCGCCACAAAGCGAGGACCTCGCCCCTTTGCCACTGGAGGAGCCGGAGGACAGCGTGCTTTCCGGAGCTCTCCTCGAGGCCTCGCCTCGTGACGGTGGGAGGGAACGGGACGCGGCTTGCCCATCTGGCCCTTTCGGAGCTTGGGATTCGGGCCGTGGGAGGGCAGTGATTGCGTCGGAGGACCAGTCTCCGCGGGAGCAGCGATGGCTGGGCGGCGTTCCCGCGGCTGGCCGGGTGTGGCCTCCAGAGGCAGGGGAGACCAGCAGGATGCCGAAGGCAGCAGAAGGGGCAGGGGCCGGAGCCGAGCGAGCGTGCTGAGGGCGCGAGAAGCGTGGTCCATGGCAGTTCCGCGGGCCCGCGGAGCCACCCCCGGGGTCCAGAGGGAGGGGATACGGGCGCGGCTGGGGAGGGCTCCCCGGAGCCTGGAAGGCTCTCGGCGGTCCCGGTCGGGCCTACGGAGCTCGTGGGGCAGGGCCGGGGGCTCTGAGCCGTCAGACCCCAGGAGGGGCAGGGTCAAGGTCCGGCAGGCCGCGGCAGCCCCGAGGGAGGCCAGGGGGAGCTCGGGGTCCCCACGTGGGGATGGCAGTCCACCCAGGGGCAGGAGGGGGTCCCCCACAACTCAGGCATCTGGGGGACGGGCCCCCAGGGCCTGTGCACCAGCCGTGCCAATGAGTCCTTAGTCGTCCTCACCATGCGTTCTGCTTGGCCATTGGTCGCCGGATGGAAGGCCGCTGATGTCACATGGCGCACAAGTCCGTTTGCCAGAAATGTCTCGAACTCGGCACCCCTAAATTGTGTAGCATTGTCCGAAACTATTACATCCGGGATGCCATGTGATGCAAACAGGCGGCGCAGTTCTTTGATAACTGTTTGCGCAGTCATTGATGGGACTGGCAACACTTCTAGCCACTTGGAATAGGCATCCACAACAATTAAGAAGATTTGTCCCTTATACGGGCCCACAAAATCTATATGAAGCCTAGACCAGGGCCCCCTGGCTGTCTCCCATGGATGCACCGGGGCATGAGCTGTCAGCGGCCGGGACTCCTGGCAGGCAGCACACTTCTGCACCCACCCCTCAATGTCTGCGTCCATTTTTGGCCACCAGACATAACTACGGGCCAGTGCCTTCATCCGCACCATGCCAGGTTGTCCGATGTGAAGTGCTGACAGCACTTGTGACCACAGCTGCTCTGGAATAATCACTCTTGCCCCCCACAAAAGACACCCTTTGTGAACAGACAGTTCTGCCCGCCTTGATGCAAATGGCCCGAACTGGTCCCCTGACACCTGTGCTGGCCACCGCCACCATGCCCAGTTCAAAACCCTGGCCACTACTGGGTCTTTTGCAGACGCAGACGCAATATCTCCCGCATGAAGCGGTGGGGCTGGCAAGGTCTCCAGCAACATGACCCCATGTGCCGGGGAAGGGTCCTCAGCCGGTGTTGGTAATGGGAGCCTACTTAAGGCATCGGCATGGCTCATCCTGGCCCCAGGCCTATACTCTAACTCATAATTATAAGCACTCAAAAATATAGCCCAACGGAGTACCCGGGGGGACAGAATTTGAGGAGTTTGCCTATGAGGAGCGAATAAACCCAGAAGGGGCTTGTGGTTGGTTAAAATGGTAAATGGGCAGCCATAAAAAAATCATGAAATTTCCGCACCCCCGCGACCATGGCTAGGGCCTCCTTATCTATCTGGGCATAATTCCTTTCCGCCGCCGAAAGTGTGCAGGAATAATATGCAATCGGGGCCTCACGGCCATCTGCTAACCTATGACTTAACACGGCCCCCACCCCCTAAGGAGAGGCATCACACGCCAAGATCAGAGGAAGTGCCTCATCGTAGTGTGCTAACACACTCGCAGAGGACAGCATGCTCTTCACCTCTGCAAATGCCCGGGCATGACGAGGTGTCCAAGACCACTTGGCGGCCTTATCCAACAGGCGATGTAGTGGCTCTGCCAATGACGCCTTATTGGGCAAAAAAGAATGATAAAAATTGAGCAGGCCCAAAAAGGCCTGGAGCTCTTGCTTTGACCGGGGGGTGGGCGCCTCTCAGATAGCTTTGAGCTTACCAGGGGTTGGGGGGATGCCTGCTGCATCAATCAAATACCCTAGGAATTCAACACGGGGTACCCCAAATTCACATTTCTCCCTTTTCACCCGCAACCCTGCTGTTTCGAAGCGCTTTAACACTTCCCCCAGCCTTTCCACCAGCTGTGCCTCAGTTTCCCCCATCACTAAGACATAATCAAAATACGGCACCGTTCCCTTCAGCCCCTTTAACAGATCCTCCATCAACTGTTGGAAAATTCCCGGAGCCACACTAACCCCAAACTGTAACCTATTTACCTTAAAAGCCCCCTTATGAACGACTATAGTCTGGGCCTCAGCGGAAGCGGCATCTACCGACAACTGCTGGTAAGCCTGCGCCAAGTCCAACTTGGCGAACAGCTTTCCACCTGCCAAGGAGGCCAATAGGTGACTAATGATGGGCCCCGGGAATGCATGCGGCTGAAGGGCTTGATTGATCGTACATTTATAATCCGCACAAATTCGAATTTCACCCTTAGCCTTTCCTTGGGTGACGATGGGAGTCTCCCACCTTGCATGCGATACAGGCTCCAGCACCCCCTGTTCTACCAGGCGATCTAACTCGGCCTCTATTTTATGTTTGAGGGCAAATGGTACCCGCCGTGGCTTGAGCCTGATTAGGGCCACTCCTGGATCCAGTGCTAAGGAGACTGGGGGCCCCTGGTACTGCTCCAGCTTCCCATCAAACACGGAGGCAAACCGGCGGAATAAGGCATCAAAAGCCCCACACGCACCTGGCACAGCCCCTCCAGGGTGATACCAAGGGGGATGAACGAGTCCAGTCCCAGGAGACTAGTTCGGTGCCCAGGCACCACCACCAAAGTCAGGTTGCCCTTAAACCGATTGAACTCCTCCACCACCCGGGCCTTTCCCATCACTGGCACCCGATTCCTCTGGAAATCAGTCAGAGGCAGATCAAATATCTCTAACTGCAAACTCCCATTGAGTCGGATGCGCTCAAACAAGGACTCCGGGATGATTGAAAAAGCGGAACCGGAGTCTACCTCCATGTCACAGGGCAAGTGATTTTCCGAGCCGACTCCTGCCGCAAATTCTGGACCAGGTATTCGGCTCTCCCTCTTCGTCCACGGCCACCTCACAGGCTCTGGAGCTTGACTGCGACCACACTTGACTGCGACCTTTCGCTTGCGTTGTGTTGGAGCCTCTCTTTTCCCCGCAAACCCGTTCATTATGCCCCCACTTCTTACAGGCCTGGCACCGCACCTCCCTAAACCTGCATGAGCTCCTGGCATGGGGCCCTCCACAGCTCCCACACCATTGGGGGCTCTCTGCCCTCTCACTGTGCTCTTCTGTGGGTGCTTTACGGGCCAGCATAGCTCCTGGCCGCAGGCGATGAATCTCCTCCGCTGGCGGCTCCTCCGGCTCGCCCGTCAGGCCCCTGGGGCCTCGTGCCTGCCTGACCGCTCGCGTGCTGGCCTCCGCCGCCTCCGCTGCCAGTACCTCGTCCACGGCGGCCTGGAACGTAAGAGACTGTCGGGCAAACAGCTTCCTCTGTGTCGCCTCATCCCGAAGACCACAGACTAGTCTGTCTCGCAGGGCCTCTTCGAGGTCTCGGAAGTTGCAATGCTGGGCCAGTTGCCTCAATTCAGCCACGTACGAGGCAATGCTTTCACCCGGCTTCTGCCCCCTCAGGAAGAAAGCGTGCCTCCGTGCCATTTCCGAGGGCTGGGGGGTGAAGTGGGCGGTCAGCGTGGCCAGAACATTCTCTGTTGAGGTCGGCGTCAATAGGGCTGGGGCCACCAGAGCCTTCGCCAGTTCATCAGTCCGAGCCCCGCACACACTGAAGAAAAGTGCCCTCCTCCTGTCGGCGTCCGTGATGCCATTTGCAATGGCATAAAATTCAAACCTCTCAACGTAGCTTTCCCACTTCCCTGGGTCAGACACGTCGAACTCTTCAATGTGCCCTTGTGTTGCCATTCCTTCTCTCTCACTCTCTCTCTGTGGGCCAAAATCCCACCTTCGTCGCCAGTATTAAATAGTGAGAGAGACACACGTTCTACAAAAACCGTTTATTATGCACAGGAGCACCTAACAACCAGCAGCTAATAAAGCACACGTGCAACTTAAATAGACTCAATACAAGGGAGACGTCTGCAAAGCCTTAAAGGGGCAGTTGGCCCAATTCACTCAATACATTACACGTTGTTTTTGGCCAAAGGTTTCACGGAAGGGTTCCGGATTCCTTTCACGGGGGACCGTATGCCCACCGCGTGCAAGAATCTCCGTTCTGCACAAGACCTTCCGGAGATTGTGGCGGATAAGTTGAGGAAGGAATCTCTAGCGGGGCGCATGGCAGGCCCCTATGACAGGCCGCCCCTACCTAACCTGCGGGTGTCGCCACTGGGGGTAGTGCCGAAGAAGGCCGATGGACAATTCAGGCTTATCCACCACTTGTCCTATCCGTGCGGAGGGTCCGTCAACGACGCCATACCGGATGAGGAGTGCAGGGTACGCTGCGCATCCTTTGACGATGCGGTGGCCATGATCCGGGGATGCGGGCCTGGTGCGCTGCTGGCCAAGAGCGACATTCAATCGGCGTTTCGGCTGCTTCCTATTCACCCCGATGATTTCGACCTCCTGGGAATCCAATTCGGCGACCAGTGGTACGTTGACAGAACCATGCCCATGGGCTGTTTGGTGGCTTGTGCAGCCTTCGAACGGTTCAGCACCTTTTTGGAATGGGCCGTCAAACGGAAGGGGCGGTTTCAGGAAGTCACCCATTTTTTGGATGACTTCCTGTTTGCTGCCCCCGGGGGAACGGGTGGCTGCGCCGAACGCCTGAGGGTTTTTCGAGAGTTAGCGGAGGAGTTGGGGGTTCCCCTAGCTCACGACAAAACAGAGGGGCCAGCCACGAAACTCACCTACTTGGGAATCCTCCTGGATTCGGAGGCGGGCACTTCTAGTCTTCCGGCGGGCAAAATTGAGGCATTGAAAGGCTTGATCGCCTCGATGGTGAAGAGGCGCAAGTGCACGTTGAAAGACATGCAGGTGCTGTTGGGGCACTTGAACTTTGCCTGCAAAGTTGTGTCCCCGGGGAGGGCGTTCTACGCCCGCTTGGCGCAGGCGACCAGGGGCTTGACGCGGCCTCACCAGCACTTGCGTGTTACCAAGGGCATCAAAGAAGACCTCAAGGTGTGGCTTCAATGGGATCGCCATTTGGCAAACAGACTGCAACCTCAGGAATGAATTGCAGGTTCATTCTGACGCCACCGGCGGCGCGGGGTTTGGAGTCTTGTTCTGGGACAGGTGGTGTGCCAAAGCCTGGCCAGACTGGTAGTCTGAGACCCTGCGTAGGGACCTCACGTTCTTGGAGTTTTTTCTATTAGTGGTGGCCGTGGTCCTGTGGCTGGTGAGTTTAGGAATGAAAAGGTCGTGTTTTGGTGCGACAATCAGGCCGCAGTTCGCATTTTGAACAAGCAGTCGGCTAGGACCGAACGGGTCATGCGCTTGGTAAGGCGCTTAGTCCTGGTCTGTTTAGGAGGGAACATTACTTTCAGGGCACGCCATGTCGCCGGGGTTCGCAACGAGGTGGCTGACAGTTTATCTCGATTGCAGGTCGAAAAATTCCATTTGCTTGCTCCCCAAGCCCGGAGGGAACCGGACGTCTTTCCGGAATACCTTTGGGACATTGGAGCCGCGTGATTAGGAAAGGTGTGGTGGGGTCCATCCATCCTTCTACGCGGCGGAACTACGAACGGGCGGCCAGTGACTTTGCGTCCTTTGCCCACAGGGAGGGGCGTGGGGGTCCTTGGCCCATGTCGGAGGAGCTGCTTCTTACCTATTTGGCCCACTTGAAGGGCCGGGGGTTGTCCCATCGGTCCACGAGGGTCACCATGGCCGGATTGAAGTTTTTCAGCAAACTATGGGGATCTTGGGACCCTGACTCTTCCTTTCTAGCCAGAAAGGCCATAAAGGGTTGGGGGAGGTCCGCGGGGGCAGCATCTGAAGCCAGGTGTCCAATAACGACGGGACATACAGCTGCGGATTTTAGCCCAGCTCCGGACCGTCTGTTCCTCGGTGTTTGAGGAGAAATTGTTTCAGGCGGCTTTCACACTAGCCTTTTACAGGGCGTTCAGATGCTCCGAAATTGTAGCTTCAACGCGGAGGGCAGGTGGGTCCCCTGCTCTCCGGTTTGAAGACGGTTTGAAGTTCACAGCAGGCGGAGTAGAGCTGTGGGTCAGGAGGTAAAAAACGGACCAAGGGGGCAAAGGCACCGCGGTCTTCCTCCGCAGGTCGGATCTCAGGGCAGCATGTCCCGTGCGGAATCTGTGCTGGTACTTGTCCGCCTGACCGGGCTGCACAGGCCTTCTGCTCATCCTGTCTAGGTTTCAGTTCACAGCAGTGTTGAAACTCTGCTTGCGGGAAGCGGGCCTATGCCCAGAGTGGTATGGCACGCACTCTTTTAGGATAGGCGCCGTCACACAGGTGTTCAGGGACGGGGCTGAGCCCGGGGAGATAATGAGCATTGGGCGGTGGAAATCAGGGGCCTATGCCACTTACGTAAGGTGAGATCGTCTCATGACGTGTCACTTGTTTGCAGGACTGAGCCCCTTGAAGCCTGTGGCCGTGATCGTGGGTCACAGCATCGTCTTTTGGGCAAGTCGATATGCCGGAGCGTCCAGATGGGGGTCCCAGCTGGGACTGGAGGAGAAACTCGGAGTCAAGTGGTCCGGTCACCGTGGCATGGAGTGGCCAGCCCTACTGGATGTAGTGTCCCGCGAGGTGCATGAATCGGGCCCCCCGGCAATACTGGTGATTCAGCTGGGGGAGAATGACCTGCCTGAAACAACGGGCCTGCAGCTTCGCCGCAAGGCGTTTGATGACATGAGACTGCTACGGCAGCGTTGGCCTCAGACATACTAGATATGGTCGGAATAGCTGGATAGGAGAGCATGGAGACATGCTCACCGTCCGGAGAAAGTGCACCGGGCCAAGGAGAAAATTTATCGTGAAGTGCGGAAGTTGATGGCCGAGTTGGGCGGGGCTGTGATTCGGCACGCCGAGATCACGCACGCAGCGTCTAACGTGTTTCGGAGGGACGGAGTTCATCTCTCCGATTAGGGAACCGAGTTATGGCTGCATGGTTTGAAGGCAGCCTTGTTACTTTGCGGGTCGGTTTCTGGGGGGTTGGCGGGAACGGGGGGAAACTCCCCCCGTTCAGTGGTGGAATAGGGGCACGAGGTGGAGTAGTTTGGCCAGGGACCAGTTTGCGTACTGGGCCCCGGGGTTGGGGGTCTCAATAAGGGATCGGCCAACTCCGAGTGCGGCCTTACCCGGCTGGGAAGGTCAGGGGCTCGGGGCCAGGAGGTAGGGATGGTTGTATGCGATGGACGCCCGACAACCATCAACCGCCTCCTCCCAGGGGAGGGCATCCAAGGGGCAAGGGAGCCTTCCTTCCGGCTGGGAGGAAGGAGGACCCAGGGCGCCCCTTATGCCCAGGTTAGCAGCCGGACGGCTGCACGGGGATCACTCCTCGCCTCGTGCCAAGCCAACCCCCAAGTCAGGGGGCAGTTAATAAAGTTGTGGCCTTTGTTACGCCAAGTACAGGTGTTGCGTCTTCATTGGCCGCTTACCACACTGCCAGACAATGAATAATACTAATTTAAAACTATATACAATTCTAATATCTAATTACAATATCTATATACCTAATATACCTAATATACCTAAAATACCTAATATATCTAATATATCTAATATCTAATTACAATATCTAATATCTATATACAATTCTACTATCTAATAATAACACTATCGCAGGAAGAAATGTCTGAGTCTTCCAAAGCAGCTCCTCTGAAGGGTGGCAGATGATGCATCTCTGGCCATGGCTTGCATGACCAGGGGGACCAGGTCCGTGGTGTTCTGCTCAGGGTCGCTTTTCACCAAGTTGACGACTAGAAGGAGAGGAGAGAAAAGTCAGAGGGAGGCCGGGCTTTGAGAGGGCAAAGGGCACAGGAGAGAGGGCGGGGACGGGGAGGGAACAGGACAGGTGAGCCAGAGAAGATGGGGAGGCAGATGGTAAGGGTTGCCAACTCCAGGTTAGGAAATACCTGGGGATTTTGGGGGTGGAGTCGAGAGTGGGCGGGGTTTGGGGCAGGGAGCGACCTCAGTGGAGGCTAATGCTAAGGAGTCTGCCCTCCCAAGCAGTCATGAGCGCTAGCCCTACAACTGGCTCTCATGTTGTGTAAGGCTAACAACCTCCAGGCCAAGTCTGGAGATCTGCCGGTATTACAGCCTCTATCCAGACTACAGAGATCATAGAATACTAGAGTTGGAAGGGACCTCCTGGGCCATCTAGTTCAACCCCCTGCATTCTGCAGGACTTTCACAACCCTATTGCTCATCCACTGTCACCTGCCACCCCCTTGGACCTTCGCAGAATCAGCCTCTCCATCAGATACCTATCCAGCTTCTCTTTAAAAATCTCCAAAGATGGAGAACCTATCACCTCCTGAAGAAGCCTGTTCCACTGAGAAACAGCTCTAACTGTCAAGAACTTCTTCCTGATGTTTAGACAGAATTTCTTTTGCATTAATTTCATCCCATTGGTTCTGGTCCATCCCTCCGGGGCAAGAGAGAACAACTCTGTTCCATCCTCTAAATTAGCGATTCCCAACCTGTGGGCCGCTGACCACATGTGGTCCGTCGACTAATTGGAGGTGGGCCGTGAAGGACGCCTTCTTCCCCCCAACCTGGACCTTTACTTCATCCCCCCGGCCCTTTACAACACACTTCAGGTGTCATTGTCTCCCATCACTCCCAGATGGGACTATCTCTTTGCAGAGAAAGAAGCTCAGGGTTCCCGTTGATTTGTCACTGTCATGAGTTAAAATTTCCATGAAAATAAAATGTTCCTTATATTCATTGTTGTGGCGTGTCTGTATCTTATTTTGAAGGGATGATTAAACATTACCATAGCAATCAGAGAGCGTTAGGGCAGTGGTTGAGAGTAGAGGAGTAAACTACCACCCCCCCGGACCTAGTAAAATTGTCAAGCGTTGAGTGGTCCCCGGTGATAAGAAGGTTGGGGACCACTGCTCTAAATGGCAGCCTTTTATAAGCTTCAAGATGGTTCTCATATCAACTCTCAGTCGTCTCCTCTCCAGGCTAAACAGGCCAAGCTCCCCCAGCCTTTCTTCATTCATCTTGGTCCCCAAACCCCTCACTATCTTTGTTGCCCTCCTCTGGACACGCTCCAGTTTGTATACATCCCTTTTCAACTGCGATACCCCAAACACAACACAGGGCTCCAAGTGAGCCCGAACCAAAGCAGAATCAAGATCTGTTCTTCAGGAGACAATGGCTGCTTGGGACGGTGGACTCTAGGGCCTCATGACCCACGGAGATCCCTCCCCTCCCGTCCCCAGGGTCCACCCACAAATCTGCTGGAATTCCCCACCAGGAGCTGAGACCACACACCCTGCTGAGGTTCTTGGCCTACAACAGCCCTCCCATCCCCAAGGTCCACTGAGAAATCTGCACGAATCTCCCAACCCAGAGCAGGCCTCCCTGATGCCATGCTTCAGCCGTGCCCCCCACCAAGAGGTCCTCTAGTCCGCGTGGGAAGTCCAGGGGGCATGGCAACAGAACTGCAACTCACCAGTCGAAATTGCACTCAGGGTGTCTTCACTCCTCGATGCGATAGCGATGATTTCTAGGGACACAAATACCAACCGCGATCAGAGAGGACCAGAGAAGGTTGCCAGCCTATAGATTGGGCAGGAAGATCTCCCAGAATCTCCACTGAACTCCAGGGGACAGAGATCAACTCAGCGGAGAAAGCGGAAGCTTTGGAGGGTGGACCCTATAGCATTATGCCCACTAAGGTCCTTGAGCTCATCACAGTCCTGTTAGAAGCTGTTTTCACAGAGCTGTCAGAGCTCTCTCAGCCCATCTACCTCACAGGTTGTCTGTTGGGAGGAGAAGAAGGGAAGGCAATTGTCAGCCACTTTGTGACTCCTTGTAGTAGTCAAAAGTGGGGTATAAAAAACAACCCTTATTCACTTACAGCCCATCAATGGGGACCAGAGTGGCTTATATCCTACTGTGATGGAACTGGCCTGGGGTTGCACTGGTTTGAGAGGAAATGGGCAGCCATCTTGGACCACATGGCTGCCAGGTGAGCTGAGGAATAAACAAGCAAAACTTGTAACATCTGAAGGAAGGTGCTGACTCTGTTTTTAACACCAGATAGGGTATGTTTTAGGAGAGGGACAAAAGGGTTGTGATTTACACAATTTCTTTTGACTTGTTGCTTAACTGTGCTAATAAGATACTAAAATTTAAGCCCGCTGTAGAGAAAATACAGCAGGCACTAGCGGGCGGTGGGTGGTTGGGGGAGGCCTGGGAGGGAGGGAGGGAGGGAGGGAAGGCAGCCACAGAAAACGGGAGAAAGAGAAGGAGTGAGAGAGAGAAGGGGAGAAAGGAGAGTAAACAATGTGAGCAAGAATGGGAGAAAGAAAGGCAGAAGAGAAATGGGTGTATAGGAGGGAGAAAGGAGACTAAGGGGTGGGTTAATGGATGGAGAGAAGGCAGGGAGAAAGGGAGAAAGAAAGCAAAGGAGAAAGACAGAAACAGAGCATGCGAGAGGGAGAGAAAGAGGCAGAGAGAGAGGGGGCGAGGGGGGGGTTGCTGGGGAAGAGAGTGGTGGGAGGCTGGGTGTTTGGGGGGCCGGGAAGCGGAGGCGGAGGCTGAGGACGATTGGGGGGGCCACAGGGGATCACACCCGGCCGTGACTCGGGGCCTTCTCCCGACCCCAGGAGTAGCCTTGCTGCTTATGCGACGCGGGGGGGCTGTTCCTGGGCCCATTAGAAGGCCCCCGCCTACCGCAGCACCCCCCTCCCTGCAGCATAAAGGGACCTGGGGCGGGAAAGGAGCGTCGTCCCTGCTCCTTTCTTGAGTGGGCGGGGAAGCCGGCCAGCGGACTTACCGTTGGGGAAGGCTTCTTCCGCTGAGCGGTGACTCCCCGGCCGGCCCAGGCCAGGCCAGGCCAAGCGGCCAATGGGCCATTAGCCTCTTGGCCCTGGATTGACACTCAGAGGGCCCAATCAGGAGCCGCTTCGTGGCTCCTGATTGGGCCCTCCGAGTTTTTATCCCGGACAGGGCCCACACTTTCTCCTCCCACATTGCCCTTACCCTTTTATTCCTACCGTTCCGCAGGAGCGGTTTACAGATGCTTATAAACCTTTAAATAAATCCTGCATAAATTTGAAGCTAGCAGTGGCTCTCTGATCTGTCTTGGAAACACCAGTCCAGTGCAAGGGGAAGTCTCAGATTCAGGGGAGGGACCTTGACAAGCAGCTACTCCTCTGGGGTGGGGTGGGGTGGGGGTGTATAGGTTGCAGTAAATTATCCCCACGGTGCTCACGTGCTAGGCTGTGGGAGACACAGAGGGAAAGGGAAGCTGAAAGACCTGATCCTCCCTACACATGACCCTGTGCTAAAACCAGGTGGAGGTGGTTACCCAAAAAGACCCTTTTGCAGCACAACTGGAGTTGGCAACCAGCCAGAAAAGGGGGTGGGCAAGGCAGAATAGGGCTGACAAAATAAATGTGGGCCTGTTCCATCACACAATGACTTTCCCTCAATATTATCCTTACAACAACCTTGCGAGGTATGCTAGGCTGAGAACATCTGACAGGCCCAAGGTGACCCAATGAGCTTCCTATGCTGCCTTCTGAACAGACCTGGTTGCTCGGTAACCTCAAAGATGGGGCCAAGAAATGCTCCTTTACTGTGCAAGAATTCGGGGGGGGGGGGGGGGTTGGAATGAGTCAGCAAACCTAGACTTTGGGGGATCACATCACTCTTTGGGCGTATAGGTGCTAGCTTCTTGAACGGGATGCCTCTCTTTGTCTTCACCTGGGAGCTGTCCCACTCCTTCTTCCCTTTGTCCTTTCCATCTCCTCACTTGGCCTTCCCTCCCTTTCACCACATAGCCTTCCTTCGAGACACAGGTCTCTGCCGGCCTCCCATATAGGGACCATGCCCTCTTCTTCCCAGGAAAAGCTGGCCATTTGTGATAAGGAAGGACTCTTTGGATTGGCCCCTCTCTCCCCTTTTGCTGCATCCTGAATGTGGACTGGCTCTACTTGAATAGAAGTGATCCTCCATGCTCTTGATGCTTGGGGGGGGGGGGCAAGAGTGGGAGGGCTTCTGGAGCTCTGGCTCTATTGGTGGACCTCCTGGTGGGTTTGGGCCACTGTGTGTCACAAGTGTTGGACTGGAAGGGTCCGTGAGGTGGGACATAATAGTAATGGTAAGAACGACAACAACAATAAAGATAAACCCAATATGCCTTGCCTAACAGCTTGAGCGATGCCTCTCTAAGACAGTGTTGGGAGTTGTCAAGGTAGAAGAATGCCTGTTCTACGAAAAGGTGTTCACCAAGCTTTCTGTAGCGCCTCAACTAGAATAGAAGAGGGGGGGGGAATTGAAATTCATTCAAATTCCATTCTTACGAAGGGGTGCATGAGTACGTACACGTGTGAAGCTCTCTTTTCCTTCTCTGGAGAAAAAAATCACAAATTGCTCATTTTTAAGGTCTCATCAAATGTTTCAAGAAGGGCCATATGCAAATAGAAGGAATAAATGAATAAAATAAACAGAATAGAATCATAGAATCAAAGAGTTGGAAGGGGCCTCATGAGTCATCTAGTCCAAACCCCCCCCCCCCAATGCAGGAACTCACAGCTACCTGCTCATCCACAGTGACCCCAATTTCTGGCCCGAGTGATCCCTACACCAAACATCTCCAGAATCCAACCTGGCCTGGAGGAAATTCACCGACCAAAATAGGCAGATTCAACATATTTCAATACTTTTAAAACTTAATTGATTTGTTTTACTTGTTAAATGTTTGGTGTGTCTGCTCTTTTAGTTTAATTAACTTAAACAGTGGAGAGTAATTAATTCACTCGGAGGAGGAGGGAGGCTGGCACCTTCATGTTGCTATTCCCTGGCCGAACTGCTCCGGAACGAGCCAAGGTCCTGGAGGGTCCTGCTAGATTCTGCCCCTTCACACACCTTCCGGGAATGAACCTGAGCAGCTAGGGATGCCAGCCTCCAGAGGGGACCGGTGGATCCCCAGCCCGGAATTACAGCTCATCCCCAGGCCACAGAGATCTGTCCCCCTGGAGAAAAGGGCCACTTACAAGGAGGACTTGGACCCCACTGAGGTCCCTCCCCTCCCAAGCCCCGCCTTCTTCAGGCTCCACCCCCAAGGACTCCAGGAGCAGCTGGGATCATGCGTGGGGACAAGGGGGGCGCAGGGTGGGGGTCGGCATATATCCTGGGTCCTGGCGGTTGCCCGAGGCAGGACATGATGACACCGTGTTGAAAGCAGCGGGGGGGGGGGACTTCAAAGCCACAGAGAGGGATGGCCTGGGACCTTCAGAGGCTGCCGAGGGGCAGATCAACTCACCTGGGCTACCTGAGGGCTAACGTCATGCAGGTGCACCAGGAGCGGCACCAGGGTCTGCACGGCCAGCTCCTTCATGCTCCCCTTGTCCTCATTCCTGATGTTGTCGATGAGGGAACTGAAGGTGGAGATGGCCTCCAGTCTCACTTTGTGCGATGCCTGGGCTCAGCCGGATAAAAGGTGGAGAGAAATCCAGTTAAGGAAGGGGCCTGCCACCAAATCACCGTAGAGTGATCTCATACAGTGGCCAACGTCCCATGGCAGGGATTGGATGGCCAATGAAAGTGCCTTCCACTGAACTGGACATTTGGTCCACTGAGGTCCAAATTATCTCCTGGCAGTAGCTCTCCAGGGTCTCAGGCCGAGGTCTTTCACACCCCCTATTGCTAGAGCCTTTAACTGGAGATGTCGGGGATTGAACCTGGGACCTTCTGCATGCCAAGCAGAACCTCTGCTGTGGAGCCACCAGCCCTTCCCTTAATCCAGCAAGGTTTGTATTGTCTACTGAGACTGGCAGTGACTCTCCAGGGGTCTTTCCCATCACCTCCTGCCCGGGCCTTTCTAACTGGAGATGCCAGGGATTGAACTTTGGACTGACACAACGAAACACCCCCCTCCAATCTCTCTTCATGAAAAGAAAAGGGAGAGAAGAGACAGAGGCATAGAAAAGCGAGTTTCCAATCCTCATTCCGCCCCCCAACATGCAAAGATGATTTCCGCGCACGACTGGCCAAACTCACGTCATCAACAAGCGGGACGATCTGATTGGCCACTTGGATGGCGAGGTGGCTGATGGCTTGACCCTCCAGGCTCTTCAAAAGGTGCCGCAAGACCTTGAGGGCCTTCACATTGATGGCTCGGTTGGACTCCTTCAGCCTTTTCAAGATGTCTGGCACGGCAGGCTCCAGCTTAGCCATCTGCACGACCAAGAAGTGCGGGGCGTGACAACCCTCCCAAAAGTCATGTTTGCCCTCTCTGGGGTGGGGAATTCCTGAAGATGTCTGGGTGGAGTCTGGGGAGGGCGGGATTGGGGGAAGGACCAGGGGTTACCAGACTACAGGTGGGACCTAGGCATCCCCGGGAATGACAGCGCATCTCCAGTCGATACTGGTCTGTCCCCCTGGAGAAAAGGGAAACTGTGGAGGATGGGCTTGATGGAATTGCACCCCATGAGGCCCTTGTCCTCCCCAGCCTTCATCCCCAAATCTCCAGCAGTTTCTCAGCCTAAATCTAGCAACCATACCCTCTTAGCCCCTGCCTGTGGCCAGGAATGGGCAACCCCCAGTGGGGCACAGGGCCATAGAGGGCCACCGTGTAAAGCTGCTGCTTTCTCCAGGGGAACTGACCTCTGTGGCTTGAAGAACAGGAGAGCCTTTGTGCTGGGTCAGTCCAACAGTCCATCCCTTCCAGCCTCCTGTTGCACACAGGGGACAACCAGGTGCCCCCAGGAAGGCCGACTGGAAGGGCTCAGGCCATCCCCATCTACGATCACCACCTCTGTGCTGGCAATATTTGGAGGCTTTTAGGAGCAGGGGTAGGGTTGCTAATGCTGAGTTGGGAAATTCCTGAAGATGTGGGGCTGGAGCCTGGGGATGGCAGCTTTGTGAAGAGGGAGGGGACCTCAGTGGGACCTAAGAAGACGAAGAAGAAAACAGGGTTGCACTTGCCTGTAACTGTTGTTCATCTTTGTGGGTTCTGTGCAGTCCCACATGGGTTCTGTGAAGATCGCAGGCCTGCTTCGGAGAAATAATTAGCCAACTTAAAGCTCAAAAAACTCCCAACTCCCAAGAGTGGCAGCCCCTCCCTTCACAGAGTGACTTTCCTGCCCAAAGTCACGTGATGTGGGAGGAGCTAGCAATCTCTCCTCGGTCCTTCCCCTTGCCGCTGAATCAATTAATATAAGCAGCCCAGTGGGGATGGAGGGAGGGTTGTGTGACTGCACAGAAGACCACTCGATGAACAACAGTTACAGGTAAGTGCAACCCTGTTTTCATCTTCGTGGGTTCTGTGCAGTCCCACATGGGAGATTAGCAAGCGGACTCACTATGGAGATGGGGTGGGCTACGAGCGCAGTATTGATTGGAGTACTGCTTTCCCCACAGCCGCATCTTTGGTAGCGTCAACATCCAGGGAATAGTGTCTTATGAATGTCCCTGGCGTTGACCAGGTGGCCGCTCTGCAGACGTCAGACATCGGAAGTCCTGCAGCAAATGCAGCTGATGTCGCTTGTCCTCTGGTGGAATGAGCAGTGACTTTCAAAGGACAATCCAGCTTCGACAATTTATAAACGTGACGAATAGCCTGGACAATCCATCGCGATATCGTCTGAGAAGACGCTTTATTCCCCTTATTAGTGCCACGAAAATATACAAAAAGTGATTTGTCCTTCCTGAATTGTTTTGTCCTGTCCAAATAAAAAAGCAATGACCTTCTGACATCTAAGGTGTGCATTTGTTTCTCGAATAGGGAAGATGGATTGGGAAAAAAAACTGGTAGCACCAACAACTGTCCCAAATGAAACTTGGTGATCACTTTTTGTAGAAAGGTAACACTAGGGTGCAAAATAACCTTTCCCGGAATACCTGCAGAAAGGGCGGGTCCATGGACAATGCTGCCAGCTCTCCTACCTGACGTGCAGATGTAATGGCAGTCAGAAAAGCTACTTTGTATGATAAAAACCACAAATCCGTAGTTGCCAAAGGTTCAAAAGGTTTATGGGTGAGGGCAGACAAAACAAGGGAATGGCTCTATTGGGGAATGACAGGAGAAACTGGGGGAAACAAGTTTTCTAACCCCCTCATAAACAAACATACTTTAGGTTGGGAAAAATTGGTTTGCCATCTACTAAATTATGTGCAGCCGAGGTAGCACCCAGGAGGACCTTTACAGATGAGTCCGACAGTCCAGATTCCTTCAGAAGGGTCAGGTAAGTCAGGACATTAGCCACTGTACAGGAACGAGGATCACAACCTCAAGAGGTGGCCCACTCCTCGAACTTCCCCCATTTGGATGCATAAGAGCGTCGTGTAGAAGGCCTCCTTGCCGACTCCAAGATGTGTTCTACTGAAAGGGTACTCTGGGGCGCATGAGCCATGCTGTTAAGTGTAGAGGGGGTGGATCGGGGTGGAGAAACATTCCCCAATGCAATAGATCCTTCTGAAGAGGCAGGTGCACAAACCGACCTCTGGTTAATCGGTAAAGTGTCGGAAACGATGTTTTCTGGGTCCAAAAGGGTGTTATCAGAATGCAATGTGTGTTTTCTGATAAAACTTTGGTCACTACGCGCCCTACCAACCCGAAGGGAGGGAATGCATAGAAAAGGCTATTTCCCCAGTGGCGGAGGAAGGCATCCCCTATTGACCTGGGATCTGCCCCTCCCCTCGAGCAAAACAGATGGCACTTTGCATTTTCTGCTGTTGCAAATAAATCTATTGTAGGTTCTCCCCAGTTTTGAAAAATAGGGGTAAGGTATTGGGATGCTAGGGACCACTCCTGCAGCTAGTTGACATCCCTGCTTAGCACATCTGCCCAGACATTCGCACTTGTCGTCGTCCTGTTGTGGCAAAGTCTTTCAACGTCGGAAGATCTTTCCCCCAACGACGCCAGGACACCGGGACCAGCATCGGGACCCAGGACTCGGCTGAAGAGGGAGACAAAGAGAGTCGACGTCGATGCCGTGGTCTTGCTGGCATGTCAACATCAGACCATGATGGCGAATGTTTACGAAGCAGCATTGGTGGTGAACCTCAACGATGAGAGGTCGACGAATCGTGCCGCTCCGTAAGCAACGGTTCAAGTTGCTCCTCCGACGTTGGCAAAGCGGGCTCCTTCGACGACGAGGGCTCCACCGAAAGTCTTGGCGCCGACGGCCAATTAGGGGAGTCTGGCTGCTCGGCGGCCGACTGCGATGCAGTCCTTCGACCTCGTGGTCGCCCCCTCGACTCCAACCGATGTCTCGGCGGCAAAGGAGAAGCCTGCCTCCTATTGTTCTCGGCTCCTGCTGAAGACAAGGGCGAGCGGGCCCTAGATGGGGGGGGGGCAGCTCTCTTCTTCTTCTTCTTCTTCTTCTTCTTCTTCTTCTTCTTCTTCTTCTTCTTCTTCTTCTTCTTCTTCTTCTTCTTCTTCTTCTTCTTCTTCTTCTTCTTCTTCTTCTTCTTCTTCTTCCTCGGTGGCTCTGAGGTCGCTCTCTCCACCACTGCTACAGCTTGCTAAGTGGGGGCTGAGGAGGTTGAAGGCCCGGGGGTGTCCGAAGCCATTAAGGATTTCTCCCATAAGGCCGCATTAAGACGCCTGGCCCTTTCGTCATGGGTCTTAGGGAGGGGCTAGCACTCTTGGGAGTATTTTGAGCTTTAAGTTGGCTAGTTATTTCTCCGAAGCAGGCCTGCGATCTTCACAGAACCCATGTGGGACTGCACAGAACCCACTAAGATGAAGAGTTGGTTTTCTCTCCCTGAAGGAGGCTCAAAGTGGCTTACAACCTCCTTCCCCTTCCTCTCCCCACCACAGATGCCCTGAGAGGGGGGGATGCTGAGAGAGTCCTGATATTACTGAAGAAGAAGAAGAGTTGGTTCTTCTATGCCCCTTTTCTTTCCCTGAAGGAGGCTCTAAGTGGCTGACATTCGCTTTCCCTTCCTCTCCCCTCAATGGACATCTTGTGAGGGAGGTGAGGCTGAGAGAGCCCTGAGATTCCTGCTCGGTCAGAGCAGTTTTCTCAGTGCCGTGGCGAGCCCAAGGTCACCTAGCTGGCTGCATAAGGCCATACGGGCCATTCTCCAAAGCCAATATTTTCTCCTAGAGAACTCTAGTCTGAAATCTGGACCTCAGGGGTGATTCCTGGAGCTCTCCAGAGCTTGACTTGGAGGTCGGCAACCGAGGGGGAGGCAGGGGAGGGGGAGTGTTGCTGATGCCTTGATGTCATTTCCGAGTACCAGGAAGTGATATCACATCGTCAGCAACATTCTAGGAATCCCCCCCATCCCATTTTCTATGGTGAAGACCACTGATATTTGGGTAATCTCGAGAGAGTTACTTCTGAATAGAGCCAGAGGGATGGTTGAATCCGCTATTGGGGAGGGACTGCACTGCTCCTTGGGTATTATTGTGTGAAAGGGCAACCGTGTTAGGTCTTGCGGGTCTCTCTTGCCTATGATGACCATGTTGGAATATGCTAGATCTGTAGAGGGCCTGATTCAACAACATGTGGAGCATATCCTGTAGGGGGCATCAGAGGAGATGTGTAATTAGCATATTCAGATTAAGAACCTCCTGGTGTTTTTCAAATAATCTCCTCCTGCTTGGTCCAGTCGGAGACTTCCTGCTCCTTTGAGCACACTTCCTGCTCTCTTTTCCCTCCTGAATATTAGTCAATTAGACAGGTAGGACTATCTCTCTCCTATCAAACAAGTTTGTTTCTTTTCTTAATAAAATGATTCATTCTTTAAGCAGCCGGCGCTGTGAGCCTACTTTCATTATTTAAACTCTGCCAACAAGTTACACATTCTCAGCCTAGCGTACCGCACAGGGTTGTTGTGAGGGTAAATTAGGGGAGAGGGGAATCTTGTAAGCCACTTTGGGTCCCCATTAGGAAGAAAAGCGGGCATAGGGTTACCAATTCTCGATTGGGAAATACCAGGAGATTTTTTTAAGCAGCCAGCACTCAGCTCCTCCTTCTCATATTTAAATTCTGCCAACATACATCCCCCACCCACCCCAGCAGAAAGAGCCTGCCTGGGGGAAGGCTCCTGGCCCCCGGAGGAAAACACATACTGTGGGAACTGAGCCCCTGTGGGACATTTCTGATGCCCCCCGCCCCGTGGGGGTGCTGAGCCCCTCGCACCTTCTCAGAATGAGGAGCTAGCTGAAGCATGCCGTCTAGAGCCAGGGACCGGAGTTCTTCTTTGGTGGCATTCAGCTGCTTCCTCAGCTGCCGGATGATGTGGTCTTCGGTGGTGCTGTGGAAGGTTTGGTGGCGGAGGAGCTGGAGAAGAAGGGGAAGAAAAGCAGGACTGGCAACTCACTCACAGGCTGCCTTGCTCCCTGCCTTCTCCCCAGGATTGGCCCTCAGGAAGACGCGAGTTGAAATCAATTCAGCAGGATCCACATTGGAAAAAACAAAGTCAGTGCATACTCAGCCCTTGAGAAAACCTTCTCCCAAGCACCAAGAGTACAGAGTGCCACTGCCGCAGACAGAGTGTTCCATCTAGAACTCATAGCCACGAGGGGCCTCTGCTCCATCAGATTCTCCTCTCCCCTCTTGAAGCTGTCTATCCTTGTGGTTGTCACCACGTTCTCGAGCAGTGAGTAACATTTTAGTTTCTCTTTCTTAATTCCATCGAGCGCCCCCAAGTTCTTGTATTGCAAGAAAGGGATGAAGAAAGGGAGAAAATATTTTATTTATTTTTTTATTCTTTCCCCACCCTCTATACCCTATGCATAGTCTTGTAAACCTCTCTCATGTCACCCCTCAACCGTACTTTCTCCAGCTTGTAGAGCCTTAACCTCTAAACATTTCTTTGTAGGGAAGAGGCTGCAGTCCCTTAATCGTTTTTCATTTCCCCCTTCCCCCCTCCCTGTTGTATTGCTGGCGGAAGATCCCCCACTCTTCTCCACCATGATCTGATGCAGCAAGGACCAAGAGAGATGAGTGGGGGTCCTGATTTGCCCCTCACTAATTCACAGAGTCATAGAATCCTAGAGTTGGAAGGCACCTCTTGGGTCATCTAGTCCAGCCCCCTGCACTGTGCAGGACACTCACAACCCTATCACTCACCCACTGTCACCTGCCACTGCATTGAGCCTTCACAGAATCAGCCTCTCTGTCAGATGGCTACCAGCCCCTGTTTAAAAATCTCCAAACATGGAGAACCCACCACCTCCCAAGAAAGCCTGTTCCACTAAGAAACTGCCCTGTCAGGAACTTCTTCTGGAGGTTTAGATGGAACATCCTTTGGATTAATTTCATCCATTGGTTCTGTCTTTTGAGACGAAGCCATTGCCCTCTGCTGGCGTGGTCAGCCCACCTCCTCTCATTCAAAACACATGACTTGGGTCTCTCCTGCCTCCGTGTCCTGTAGACACCAGCGAAGCTCACCTCAACTAAGAAGGTCAGCAGAGTGACATGCCGGAAATCTTCTGGGCTTTCCAGAGTCTTCAGGAGGTAGGGCAGGATGCTCCCGCAGTCCTCGTTCCGGATCATGGCTCTGTTGATGCACAAGGAAGAGAGAGCACGTAGGCATGGCCTTTATTTTTTTGACCTTAGCACACACACACACACACACAGCACATTTATTTTCATTTCAGATTTCAGTTCATGTCATCAGGAAGCTACCCTAATCAGCTGGAGCAATTTTTAGGGCCATTCCGCACACCATAGTCATACTCAGCCCCCGCAGATGCTATATTATGGGTGCTCTGCATGATGTCACCTGCCACCTGCATCTGGCCAGCAATCTATCCACGATATTTGCCATTTTAAAGCCATTTTCTGGTTGGACTTAATGTTTTTATTGTAAACCTCTCCAATCTCATATGGGAAGGGGCGGTATACAAATTAAATATTGTGATATACTACTACAACAACTAGGCCACAGGGAAGTGGTCCTGGTGGAACGAGCTCCTGGAAGAGCTGCGGGCCCTGGCGGAAGTCTCTGGGTTAAGCAGGGCCTGCAAAAGGGAGGTCTTCCACCGGGCATTTGGTTGAGGCCAGGTGGAATGAACTGGAGTGATAAGATCAGGCTGGTCCTCTCCCTCAAACTGATGCTCCCCCCCCTTTCCTTGACAATGTTTGGACATTCCACTGTTGTTTATGAGATTGATGTTGGCAGCACTGTTACGCAGCGCTCTTATGAGATCAAGGCTCAGTGGACGTCATCAGAAAGTATTTGCGCCACTATTGGCTTCAAATTTTTATTATTAGAATGTTTTACTTGATTTTATATGTATAGGGTTTTTATCTTTAGCCCTACAGAAGCCCACCTAGCTTCAACCAGGGCCAGAGCCTTCTCGGTCCTGGCCCCCACCTGGTGGAATGAGCTCCCGGAGGAGATCAGGGCCCTGATGGAGCTAAAACAGTTCCGCAGGGCCTGAAAAAGGGAGCTCCTCCGCTAGGCATTTGGTTGAGGCCGAGTGAACAAGCAGCATCTGCAGGGCCCCTGCTCCCTCCCGCCTAAAAAACATTCCACCCATGTGTTCTGCTCTGATCCTATGCACATCGTTATAGTTTGCACCTGTGTTACAGTTTAATGTTCATATTATTACTGTTGTATGTAAAATGTTATGAAAACTAAGTTCTACGTACTGTTTCTACAGTTTATGTAAACCGCTCTGAGCCTGAGGGGAGGGCGGTATATAAATATAAATAAATAAACTGCCACAAGCCAATATTTCTGGGAGTGGTGGTATATAAACATTATTATAAATTAAATAAATAAATAAATAAATAAATAAATAAACAAACAACACTGGCAGAGAGACACTCGCAAAATGGGGAGCAAGTTAGTCTTTTGTTGCAGCAGCCTAGTTCTTACCTAGCAAAGATGTAGAGACCTTTCTGGTGAGTTGAGGGCCTCAAAAGAAACTCGGACCCTCTTCTCTTGAGCATTATTAGGACCTGATCCTCATGGCATGCACTCTTCACCAGAGCGTTGAACGTTCTCAAGGCAGACCTGTGCCAAAAGCCAAACCTTCTGTTAATGAGACTCTTGCTTTTATCACCAGTGTGCTGCAGGGAGATACAGGGGCCGAGCGTTCTGCCAGGGGATGAAACTCTGGAAGTTCTGTTCTATTGCACACATCGGCATAGGATGCTGAGTCTGGTGAAGGATCACTGGGAAACCCCAGTGGGGAGACGGTAGAAGCCTTAAAAACTAGAGGGGGAAAGACACTGAAGAAAAGACACCTAATAGGTCCCAAACAAATTGGCTTTACTAAAAATTGTTCTACTCTAGACCACTGTTGAACCCTCTATTCTCTTGCAGACAAATATCTTCATACAGGTAGGAAGAAACTCTATGTAGCTTTTGTTGACCTCAAGGGTGCATTTGATTCTATCTCCAGGTGTTTTCTATGGAGAAAATTGCAAGACCTTAATATTGATTCGCGCCTATTACTACTCCTAATGAACCTCCATTCCAACAATACCTATCAAGTCAAATTTACTGAAAAGGGTCATCTAACAACCCAAATCCCCATCCTGAGAGGAGTTAAACAGGCTGAGTCCTTGCTCCTAATCAATGATCCTATTTTTACGTGACCTTCCAAAAACCCTAAAACTCATAAATGGTCATCCTCCCAAACTAGATAAACTGCCAATCCCACTTCTTCTATATGCCGATGATACAGTCTTGCTTTCCTATTCCAGAATTGGTCTGAAAAGACACTTTCTATGAATATTGCCAACTTAACGACCTATCAATTAACTTTGAAAAAACCGAAGTCATGGTCTTTGCACAGAAGTGGTCCCCCTTAAACTGGCGTATTGGTGGTCATCAAATTGAGGAGGTCAAATGATTCAAATACTTAGGACTCACCTTCCAACATAATTTGCACTGGACCAAACATAGAAATAGGATTATTTTGCAGGCTAAATGTTCTACTATCCATCTAAACCGGTTTTTCTTCCTCAAAGGTAATCAGTGTGTCCTAGCTGCCTGTCGTGTGTTTGACTCAAAAATTTTATACGGCATCCCTCTGTGGATCTCAGCTTTTAACAAAAACTTGGAAAGGTTACAGTCTGCCTTTTTCCGGTAGATTTTGGAAACTCCAAATTGTGTCCCTTAGTCCTCCTTATGTCTCGAAATCGGCCATCATCTTCTCAAAACTAAGGCCTGGATTTCTACCTTCAAATTTTGGCTAAAACTGCATTTTAGGGTTCGATCAGATAGTCTATTGGCCTATTAATTGAGAGACTCTTTCAAATTTAAATGGTTCTAAACGAGACAGGGTTTGAGAACCTTTATACAGAATCAGTTCAACTCCTGGAAGGGGCAGAGAAGGCAGGGCAAATGAAGGAAGAGGCAGGGAGGGCAGGGCAAGTAATGTAAGAGGCAGAGGAGGCAGTGAGGGGTGGGTTGGCAGGAAGGGAAGGGTTCGAGTCCCGCACTGAGCACCTGAATGGGATAGGAGGCGTTGGCGTCTTCTGCTGAATGCAGGTCCTCCAGTAGAAATCAATCTCCTTGGGCATGTAGTGCATCGTGTAGGAGATCTGGCACAGCAGCGCAATGGAGAGCATGGGGAATATATCTTTCACAGCCTCTTTGCAGGCCTGCGTAGGTTGTCTCAGGATCTCGTAAATAGCTGATATGGCCTGGCAAGAGAAGGCAGAAATAATCCCAGCGTTTCTGATCCCGCCCAAACCGGATGCTAGACAAGAACTTCCTTGCTCCGCACCTCTCTGCCCTTACGTCTTTATGATGTAGTTGAGAATCTAGCTGTCCAGTCTCAGGGCTGGAGATCAAACTTGGCACGGTTTGTTGCTTGGGGGGATGCATCCATGCTTGGGGTAAGCGAATGGGGTGAGCAACAGGTCTGTTTTAATTACTGCTTTTCACAACTGGGCATCCTGGGAGTGGTGGAAGGCTTGTTAAGAGAAGCGGTCTCAGAAATAAGATGCGGGAGCCACCCAATAGATCAATCAATCCTTTCCCATTTTAACGCTGTGGAGAAAGATTCGGCCAGTAGGGCAACAGGGGAAGGGGGCTCCCGTGACGGCCATGGAAATGGCTACAACCCCTGGGGAGCTCTCATATAATCACAAGAAGAAGAGTTGGTTCTTACATGCCACTTTTCTCTTACCAAAGGAGTCTCAAAGTGGCTTACAGTCACCTTCCCTTTCCTCCCCCCACAACAGACACCCTGTGGGGTGGGTGAGGCTGAGAGAGCCCTGATATCACTGCTTCATCAGAACATTTTTATCCGTGACGTGGCGAGCCCAAGGTCACCCAGCTGGCTGCATGTGGGGGAGTGCAGATTTGAACCTTGCATGCCAGATTAGAAGTCCGCACTTCTAACCACTACACCAAACTGGCTCTCAAGGGTTCCCCAGGGTGGCTCGAACCCTGAAAAATAATTTCAGGGGCTCCTCCTTCATCAAAAGGTTGGAAAAGGCAGATTTAAACTAAAATCCTTGCAGAAAAATTTTTTCCATGGCAAATGCATGTGCCATTACAAACTTATCACTGACTCTGCAGTTCCAAATAAAAAATACTGATTGGAAGGGCTTCTGGAGTTCTGGTCCTGCCGGTGGACTTCCTGGGGGCCCGTGGGATTTGGCCCGTGGGTGTTGGACAGGATGGGCCATTGGCCTGATCCTGCATGGCTTCTCTGATGTTCTGATGTCTGGGGCAGGGATGCTTTATCTTCATGGTGTTTGGGGGGCAAACATGAGAGGGCTTCTGGAGTTCTGGCCCTGACGGTGGTCAGGCACCTGGATTTTAGCCACTGCATGACACAGAGTGTTGACTGGAGGGGCCCCTGGCCTAATCCAACATGGCTTCTCTTATGTTCTTATGCATAGGGAAGGGATGCTGTTTATTCTGGTGCTTGGGGGGCAAGAGTGGGAGGACTTCTGGAGTTCTGGCCATGCTGGTGGACCTCCTGATGGCCCCTGGAGTTTGGCCACTGTGAGACCTAGGAAGTTTGGCTAGATAGGCCATTGGCGTGATCCAGCGTGGCTTCTCTTAGGTTTGTACAATCTTACTGGGTGTCTGAAGTGCTGCAGTCCTCTGCCCCATATTATGACTACGTTGTGCTTCACTTAGGGGCTCGGACTCCAAAGAGCTCATGTTTCCAGGGACACAAAATGCACCCTCTCTGGGAGCTCTCCTGGGTGCTGCAGAAACTAGGGCCAGTTCCACACAATCTATCATTCCCCACATAGTTTTCATTGCCACTCTGGGTTGAGAGGTCTTTGCAATGGCAACAGATCCCCCAAAGCAGCGGTCCCCAACCTTTTTAGGGTTGAGGATCGGCTCTGGGGGTGGGGAAGAGCCAGCAGCTACGCATGCGCATTAGCGCCCTCTGGTGGTGAAAATGCGCATGTGTGGAGCTGTCGCGAATGCGCGTTTTCACCACCAGGGGAAGCTAACGTGCATGCGTGGCAGCTCCGCACATGCGCGTTTGTATCCACTGGGGTGCCGGTGGCCGCGTGTTTCTCTTCGAGGCCCAGTAGCGTGCCGCAGACCGGGGGTTGACGACCCCCGCCCCACAGGATAGATTCCCCTTGCCTTGTCTTGCTGCAAACTCCTTGCCACAACCCCACCAGAATAGGGCTTTCCCAACCCTTATATCAGTCTATCACAGTTGACGTATTGGTACAGTGTTGTAACCATTTAATAGTTCCTCTAAATCCCCAGTTTTCATTTCTTAAAGCCTATTGCCTTTTTCATTGTGTCAACATAAGGGGAAAGGTATATCCCTGCAATCAAACCACATACTTAGTATTTTAAGACACCAAAGCTGGGAATTCAGATGAACTAATTGCTAAGTCATTAGAATGCTGTAGCGTGGTAGGAACATGTCAGTTGATGTAGTTTTTTAAAAGTTCATTGGGAGCAGAGGGGAGACTGAGGAAGGGAAATGATGAGGAAGGGAATACTTACAGCCAAAGGGTTCAACGTGGCCTTCGTTGCTGGATCTTCAGAATTAGCAGGCTGCTCCAACAGGATGGCCTGCAAGGAGGCCAGGATCTTTCGGGCTGTGTCCGAGGAGCTGGTCAAGGCGCGCCACATGGCTGCTGAGGTGCTGGAAGTTCAAAGCCGCAGGAAGTCTTGGTGGGTGGGATGCCAGCCTGGCTGCTGGACCCCCCTCTCCTGAGTGGAGAATCCCCTCTAGAGCTGTCCCCTCACCTGACTGTTCCATAAATCCATAATAACCCCTGTTATGAGCTGTATGAGCCCTGGCCCAGTTAGCCCAGGCTAGACAGGCTAGAAGAAGAAAAGTTGGTTTTATACCACGCTTTTCACTCCTGAAGGAGCCTCAGAGTGGCGGACAAACACCTTTCCCTTACTCTTTCCACAACAGACACCCCATGAGATTGGTGGGAATTAGAGAGCACAGAGAGAACTGCTCTGCAAGGACAGAGGAATAGGCTGCCTAAGGAGGTGGTGAGCTCCCCCTCACTGGCAGTCTTCAAGCAAAGGTTGGATACACACTTTTCTTGGATGCTTTAGGATGCTTTGGGCTGATCCTGCATTGAGCAGGGGTTGGACTAGATGGCCTGTATGGCCCAATTCTATGATTCTATGACAGCCCTAAGAGAACTGTGACTAGCCAAAGTCACCCAGCTGGCTGAAAGTGTAAGAGGAGTGGAGAATCATACTCAGTTCTCCAGATGAGAGGTCACCACTCTTTAACCATTACACCATGCAATGTCTCTTTGTATTTGAATTGGTCGTAGTTCTGGGAGATCTCCGGGTCCCACCTGGAGGGTCGGTGTCACTGTCAACTCCCCCTAGCCCGCCCTGGGATCCCGTGGGGCTCTCTCTGTCCTCACCTGTCACATTGAAGGGAGCAGCCAAGGAGGGCGTTCACCGTCTCTTCGGGAAAAGCGTCTCCCAGCAGGCAGATATAGTGGAAGACTTCGTGACGGGCCTGGACATCCGCTATGTTCTCCAGATGTTTGTATGTGAGCTGGATGCCCTTTGTTGCCTAGGAGAAAGGACAGAAGAGGCGGAGGAAGAAGCTGAGATGTGTAAAAGGCATTGGTTTTGTACAGGTTTCCCTGGGGTGGCTTTCACCTGAAGCAACTCAGGAATGGTAGTTTGCCCTGCGTGCCAAGAACATTTCGTTAGAGACGCCTGCGCACCCTCTCTTCCAGTTAGAACAGGCAAGATCTGCCATGTGCATGATTCAACAGCATATATAAAGAATACCCTTCAGGGGGCACTGGGAAGTTCGCACAGTTCAATCAAAGAAAACGGGGTTGCACTTACCTGTAACTGTTGTTCACGAAGTGGTTTTCTGTGCAGTCACACATGGGTTCTGCCACGGAGAATTAACTAGCCATCTGAAAGCTTAAAAAGCTCCCAAGAGTGCCAGCCCCTCCCCTCACAGAGTGACTTTCCTGCCCAAAGTCATGTGATGTGGGAGGAGCCAGCACTCTCCCCTCAGTCCTTCCCCTTTGCTGCTTAAACAATCAATACAAGCAGCCCAGTAGGGATGGAGGGAGGGTTGTGTGACTGCACAGAAGACCACTCGATGAACAACAGTTACAGGTAAGTGCAACCCTGTTTTCATCTTTGTGAGTTCTGTGCAGTGCCACATGACAGACTAGCAAGATCACTCACCGTGGAGATGGGGTGGGCTACGAGCGCAGTATTGATTGGAGTACTGCTTTCCCCACAGCCGCATCTTTTGTAGTGTCAACATCCAGGGAATAGTGTCTTATGAATGTCCCTGGCATTGACCAGGTGGCCGCTCTGCAGACGTCAGACATCGGACGTCCTGCAGCAAACGCAGCTGATGTCGCTTGTGCTCTGGTGGAATG
Organism: Paroedura picta; assembly: GCF_049243985.1. Classification (NCBI taxonomy): domain Eukaryota; kingdom Metazoa; phylum Chordata; class Lepidosauria; order Squamata; family Gekkonidae; genus Paroedura; species Paroedura picta. Next base: position 25,109,544 of record NC_135383.1, on the reverse strand, counting down.
AGCAGTGACTTTCAAAGGACAATCCAGCTTCGACAATTTATAAGCGTGACGAATAGCCTGGACAATCCATCGCGATATCGTCTGAGAAGACGCTTTATTCCCCTTATTAGTGCCACGAAAACATACAAAAAGTGATTTGTCCTTCCTGAATTGTTTTGTCCTGTCCAAATAAAAAAGCAATGACCTTCTGACATCTAAGGTGTGCATTTGTTTCTCGAATAGGGAAGATGGATGGGGAAAAAAAACTGGTAGCACCAACAACTGTCCCAAATGAAACTTGGTGATCACTTTTGGTAGAAAGGTAACACTAGGGCGCAAAATAACCTTGTCCCGGAATACCTGCAGAAAGGGGGGGTCCATGGACAAGCAGGTTTCGAAGGTACGTCCTCGTCAGACAACAATGGTGAACTGTGCAATCTCAACCTCAGCAGCGAATGTCGACATCGAGGTACCGAGGCATCTCTGTGGGTCTCAGCTGAAAGCGGGAGCTCCACTGCCACCGAAGATAGATGTCTCAACGCCAAAGGCTCTTGAGCACGAACCAGCACCTCTGTCGAGTCGTGGTGCCCCTTGTCGGCGATACAGCGGCATGCTCCGCGGCCGACACAGAAACGGTTTCTCGGACTCGAGACTGTCCTCTCGACCCCGTGTCCAATCTCGGTCAGGAGGGGGAGATCTATCTTCTGGCCCTCTTAGACATGGATAGAGAGGTTGTCGAGAGGCATTTAGCTGAATTGGATGAGTTCAAATCCCCTGGGCCGGATGAAACGCACCCGAGAGTGCTCAAAGAACTTTCTGGAGAACTTGCAGAACCCTTGTCCATCATCTTCGGGACCTCTTTAAGGACTGGAGATGTCCCGGAGGGCTGGAAGTGAGCAAATGTTAATCCGATCTTCAGAAAAGGGAGGAAGGAAGTCCCGGGAAACTACAGACCAGTGAGTGTGACCTCTGTTGTGGGGAAGATAATGGAGCAGATATTAAAGGGATCGATCTGCAAACATCTGGAAGACAATTTGGTGATCCAAGGAAGTCAGCATGGATTTGTCTCCAACAGGTCCTTTCAGACCAACCTGGTTTCCTTTTTTGACCAAGTAACAGGTTTGCTGGATTGTGGAAATTCGGTTGATGTTGTTTACTTGGATTTTAGTAAAGCTTTTGATAAGGTTCCCCATGATGTTCTGATGCATAAATTGAAGGACTGGATTTTCAGATAGTTAGGTGGATAGGGAATGGGTTAGAGAACCGCACTCAAGAGTCGTTGTCAATGGTGTTTCATCAGTCTGGAGGGAGGTGCTCGGCCCGGTACTTTTAAACATATTTATTAATGATCTAGATGAGGGGGTGGAGGGACTACTCATCAAGTTTGCAGATGACACCAAATTGGGAGAACTGGCAAATACTTCGGAAGATACAGACAGAGTTCAACGAGATCTGAACACAATGGAAAAATGGGTAAATGAGAACAAGATGCAATTTAATAAAGATAAGTGTAAAGTTCTGCATCTGAGTCAGAAAAATGAAAAGCATGCCTACTGGATGGGGGATACGCTTCTAGGTAACACTGCGTGTGAACGAGACCTTGGGGTACTTGTGGATTGTAAACTAAACATGAGAAGGCAGTGTGATGCAGCAGTAAAAAAGGCGAATGCCATTTTGGGCTGTATCAACAGGGACATCACATCAAAATCACAAGAGACTCCCATTGTATACAGCACGGGTCAGACCACACCTGGAGTACTGTATGCAGTTCTGGAGGCCTCACTTCAAGAAAGATGCAGATAAAATTGAAAGGGTACAGAGGAGAGCGACGAAGATGATCTGGGGCCAAGGGACCAAGCCCTATGAAGATCGGTTGAGGGACTTGGGAATGTTCAGCCTGGAGAAAAGGAGGTTGAGAGGGGACATGATAGCCCTCTTTAAGTATTTGAAAGGTTGTCACTTGGAGGAGGGCAGGATGCTGTTTCCGTTGGCTGCAGAGGACAGGACACGCAGTAATGGGTTTAAACTACAAGTACAACGATATAGCCTTGATGTCAGGGAAAATAAATTCACAGTGAGAGTAGTTCAGCAGTGGAATAGGCTTCCTAAGGAGGTGGTGAGCTCCCCTCACTGGCAGTCTTCAAGCAAAGGTTGGATACACACTTTTCTTGGATGCTTTAGGATGCTTAGGGCTGATCCTGCGTAGAGCAGGGGGTTGGACTAGATGCCCTGTATGGCCCCTTCCAACTCTATGATTCTATGATTCTATGACTAATGGCCCGATCTAGCAGGGCTCTTCTCTTATCAGAGGAAGTCCTTGGCCTCTGAGCCCTGTTGCTGGTTGGCCACTGAGAGAGTCAGGATGCTGGACTAGAGGGACACACACTGGTCTGTTCCAGCAAGGCTCTTCTTACATGTTCTTAACCAAACCAGACTTAAAGGAATTTTGCAAGACCTACTTTGGCAGAAGATGATTTTGGGGGGAAAGAAAGGCGAAACAGGACAGAAACAACAATCAAATGGACATCCCCCCCACCCCCCGCCTCTTACCTTCACCAAATCGGGCACGGGGCTCCTCAGCATGGTTCTTAGTATGCGGACGGCACACTTGGTGTTGTGGATAGTGTCGTGCCTCATGCCTCTGATGGCCATCAGAATGAAATCCATCTGCTCCTCGGGACGGAGCAGTTTCTTGAAAACCTGGAAAGCAGGAGATGAAAAGGAAGCCAACAAGAGGTTCAACCACAGAGCAGGAGGGGGCTTCAGCCAGTGTGCGCATGGGAGGGGGGTAATGTATATTGCCTTGCATCCAGGGATTCACTAGAAGGAATCTCCACACCTACAGGTAAGGCTGCATGCTCTGGACTGGGAAATTCCAGGAGGTTTACGGGGTGGATTCACAGAAGAGCAGGGGTTGGAGAGGAGACGGGTCTGGCTCTTTTCCAAATGAATACATGAATGAATAAAGATTTCAGGAGAACCAGGCGTTGGTGGGGAGGTATTTTCCCCCCAGTGGGAGCCAGGATTGTCCAAGGTATTGAGATTCGTTAGAAGTAGCTCTTAACGCCTTGGCCTCTATGCCCTGTTGCTGGCCCCTGAGAGAAGAAGCTGGAGTAGATGGACCTTCACTGTTCTGATCTTTTGATGTTCTTATGGAGTCCTTGGCCTCCATGCCCTGTTGTTGGCCCTCCAGAGGGACTGGCTGGCCCCTGATTCCCTACTTCTCCCCACAACAGACACCCCATGAAGTAGGTGAGGCTGAGAGTCCTCTGTGGTAATGGCTCTGCGAGAACAGCTCCATGAGAACTGTGGCTGGCCCAACATTGCCCAGCTGGCTGTGTGTGTGGAGGAGACGTGGGGAACTCAGCCTGATTTCCAGAGTAGAGCTCATTGGCCTTAACCTCTATACCAAACTGGAACTGGGAGGGAAAGCAGGTGCTGGAAGGGAAGGCAGCATGGTGTGGTCCAATCTCATCAGATCTAGGAAGCTCAGCAGGGTCAGTACTTGGAAGGTAGATCACCAAGGAAGGCTCTGCAGAGGAAGGCGATGGACAACCACCTCTGCTTTTCCCTTGCCTTGAAACCCCTTTGCTGGAGTTGCCATAGGTTGGAAGTTGATGAGGGTAGGAACTTAGAAGGGAGACCACCAAGGAAGGCTCTGCAGAGGAAGGCAAAGGCCAGGCACCTCTGCTTCCCATTTCCAGAACCATTCAGTTCCAAGTGCAGTCCGGCATTGCCTAACCTCTTGGAGCTTGCAGGCACCTTTGAAATCTTGACTGAAGGCAGTGAGCCTCACCCCAATATGGCTGCCTCTGGAGGCGGAGCCAAGCCAAAATGGCTGCTGTAACTTGGTGCTGTTCCCTTTGCTAAGACCCAAATCTCACTATGGCTACTTGCATCACATTCTACCACTGGCAAATCACAATCCTTCCAAAGCTTCTTCACAGAGTCACAGGATCGGTGTGCCAGCACCATGTGCCATCTGTAAGGGCATTTCTCAAGGCTGCACTTCTCTACCTTGATCCGTGGCCCTCCTTGCCCCTAGGGGGCTCCTTCTCACAAGGATGCCCACAGTCATCTTGGGAGGCCCTGTGTCTCCGGTGTCTCTTTGTTAGGAGCACAGGGCTGGCCTCGCTTTTCTTAAAGACACAGAAGTTGCCATCCAACTCCAACCGGATCTCTGTCTCCTCATCTTGATTCGCCATTCCTCCCCTTGCAGCCAGCTGGATGGCAGCCCTACCAGGGATCCCCTGCTGCTAAGGTGCTTCTGTGCTCTGAGGGACAGTGCTGCAGCATCCCTGAACCCCAAATGTGCAAACTGCAGGATTTGACAAGAATGCGGTCACCATGGTGGCGTAGCTCCCGTCGGAGAACCAGGCCAGCCAGAAGGTCTTTTCTTCTTCCCACTCCTTCATCAGAGCCTCGTACTTCGGACTGTCCGCAGTCAGGTTCCTGCCTGAAAGAGGGGACACAGCACCGAGGACTCTCTTAGGACCATCGGGGTCTCTTTCTCTCTCCCCCCACCCCCACATGCCCTGCGGTCGGGGTTGGGATGGCCACGTTTGGAAAGTGTCCCTTCCATTATTCGGATGGAGTGCAGTGATGTAAAAGGATTATTGCAAAAATATAGAATGAAATAAACTGGCATTAATTTAATAATTAAATGTTAGAACATTAAAAGCCAAGATTAAACATCACACCTTAAAATTGTCCAGAATACTTGGGGCAACAAGAACAGTGTGGGAGGCCCAGTCGGAAACGACCGACACAAGAGAAGAAACCTGTGTCTGAAACGGGACCGTCTTAGATGCAGGGCACAGACTTGCTTGCTGCCTTTTTCTTAATTTATTCTGCTAGCAGCGACACACAAAATGGTCATTTCTGCCAAACTGCTTTCATCAGTTGTGGCCACAAGAAATAAAAGTCCATGATAAGAGAACGTAATACTCTGTAAATTCTAATCCGGCAAGCTGGGTTTGATTCCCCACATGCAGCCAGCTGGGTGACCTTGGGCCAGTCACAGCCCTGAAAGTGTTGCTCTGACTGAGCAGTTCTCTCAGAGCTCTCTCAGCACCACCTCCCTCAGAGGGTTTCTGTTGTAGGGAGAGCAAAGGGAAGGCAATTGTAAGCTGCTTCGAGACTCGAGAGAAAAAGCGGCATCTAAGAACCAACTCTTCTTCTTCTTCTTCTTCTTCTTCTTCTTCTTCTTCTTCTTCTTCTTCTTCTTCTTCTTCTTCTTCAGTAATATCTGGGCTCTCCCAGCCTCCCCTCCCTCACAGGGTGTCTGTTGTGGGGAGAGGAAAGGGAAGGCAGTTGGAAGCCGCTTTGAGACTCCTAGAGAAAAGCGGCATAGAAGAACGAACTCTTCTTCTTCTAAAAATTCTTTAAAAATTCATTTACTTCCCACCAATGAAAACTGCACATCCTTTTTTGTACTTATTCATTCGCACTAACTCTTGTTTATTGTGGCCACAACCGATGAAAGAGGTTTGGCAGAAACGATCATTTCTGTGTGTGGCTGCAAGCAAAGTAAAATTAAGAAAATGATATCAAGCAAGTCTGTTTCTTGCATTTGAAATTGTCCCGTTTCAGACACAGCTTTTCTCTATCAGGTTCATCCCACTTGGGGCCCCTAATAGGGGCTGGGTGCTTGTGCGTTCATAGGGGACCGCCCTCAACTGGGTTTCTAGCCGGGCAGAGTCAGACAGAGGGGTCAGCGGTTCCTGATGTTAATCCTGGACTTGACCAGCGGGCTGGCAGGACAGGGCAAGCAGGGCTCTGATCACATTTGGCAGAGCGTTCCCCCAGGATGGGGACAGCACCAAGGAAGGCCTGGCCGTCGCTGAAGTCAGCTTGGTCTCCTCGGAGCCAGGCACCCTGAGCTTACTGGACCTGAGTTGTTGTAGCCTGGGGCTGAGATTTGGAAGGCCGGGGAGGAGGGTTTGGAGAGGGAGGGGGGGCATCAGGCACAGCCCTGCCATGCTGTAAAGGAGACGGGGCATTTCTAACTGAGGAAAATGGGCCGGTTCCTCAAGAACAATCTTTCTAGAGGCGCCCTGAACACTCTCCTGATTCCTCAGGGACTGGTCAAATGGAGTATCATGTCCAGATGACGGGAGGAGATCGTATTGCTGGACTCTGTTCTTGTTCTGGTTCGCCCTTCCTTGGAGTCCTGTGTTCAGTTTTGGGCCCCCCAGTTGAAGAGGGATCTAGACAAACTGGAGCATGTCCAGAGGAGGGCAACAAAGATGGTGAGGGGTTTGGAGATCAAGACGTGGGAGGAAAGGTCGAGGGAGCTTCGTCTGTTTGGCCTGGAGAGGAGACGGCTGAGAGGGGATCTGATAGCCATCTTCAAGTATTTAAAAGGCTGCCATGTAGAGGATGGAGCAGAGTTGTTCTCTATTGCCCTGGAGGGATGGACCGGATCCAATGGGATGAAATTAATTCAAAAGAGATTCTGTCTAAACATTCAGAAGTTCCTGACAGAGCTGTTTCTCAGTGGAACAGGATACCTCGGGAGGTGTTGGGTTCTCCATCTTTGGATATTTTAAAGCAGAGGCTGGATAGCTATCTGATGGAGAGGCGGATTCCGTGAAGGCTCAAGGGGGCAGCAGGTAACAATGGGTGAGCGATAGGGTTGTGAGTGTTCTGCATAGTGCAGGGGGTTGGACTAGATGACTCAGGAGGTCCCTTCCAACTCTACTATTCTATGATTCTTTGGTCATAGTCTTCAGAGCAGTGCTGGTCCCACCAAGGATGGGCAGGGATTTCTCTTACACTTGAGCTGCATGACCAGCGTGTACACGTGGTGGAGTCCGTCGGCCGCCCAGAGGGCCACCTCATCGCAGGAGTCGCTGCAGCAGAGGGTGAAACATCCTGCCAGCTGCCCGAGCTTGAGGTCCTTCATTCCCTGGCAAAGGAAGCGAGACAGCTCAGAGACCAAAGTAGCTTCCATGGGCTTGTTTTTATTTATGAACGTGCTTTCATTCATACCCTGCCTGGGACTCAAAATGGCTTGCATCCTTCTCCTCTCCTCCGTTGTCCTCTCACAGCAACCCTGTCAGGCTAGGTTGAGAGATGCCCCCGACCAGCCTGAGGTCACCCGAAGGGCATCCGTGGCAGATTCCAACCTGGGCTCCCAGATCTCGCCTGCATGTCGCGAACCCAAGTAATCCTTGGCGGAACTCCCACCCAAATTCCACAGACATCGCCCATCCAAATAATTACTGGGGTGAGCCCTGCTTAGCTTAGGAAACCTTTAAAGGTAAAGGTATCCCCTGTGCAAGCACCGAGTCATGTCTGACCCTTGGGGTGACGCCCTCTAGCTGCGTACTCATTTTACCGACCTCGGAAGGATGGAAGGCTGAGTCAACCTTGAGCCGGCTGCTGGGATTGAACTCTCAGCCTCATGGGCAGAGCTTTCAGACGGCTGCCTTATCACTCTGCGCCACAAGAGGCTCTTAGAAAACCTTTATCCAGCAACAACAACAATTCTTCTTCTTCTTCTTCTTCTTCTTCTTCTTCTTCTTCTTCTTCTTCTTCTTCTTCTTCTTCTTCTTCTTCTTCTTCTTCTTCTTCTTCTTAAGCTTTCCTTCATATTATCTTAGTTCTTATTGTGTTGTCTTAACACAGTGGATTGTGTTTTTTTGTATAACCATTACCCCTGTGCATCCCATTTTGTATTTTTTTGCTTCTCAGGGCTGGCAGGATTGGGCCCAGCTCCATGGGGACACCCATACACACAAAACGCAAACACAAATGCAAACACACCCACCTGGGCTCCCCAACCGGCACCGGTGCACCCACCCCATCCGCTGAATGCCTGGCAGAAGCCGGGCCGGCACCTCCGGGACACGAGAGGCTGCTCACCTTGCCAATGGCGCGGTTTGGGATGCAGCCGATCAGCCGGGTCATTCTGGCTAAGGTCATTTCACGTTCATCGGAGCAAGAGGAGAACGCCAAGGGAAGAAGGAACTGGGAAAGCAAAGCAAGAGGTGATGAGAAAGGAGCCGCATCAGGGGAATCATAGAGTCATAGAATTAGAAGGGCCCTCAAGGGTCATCTAGTCCACCCTCCTGCACAACGCAGGAAGCATCCTTAACCTGAGAATGATAAAGATTGGGGAGTGGGGGGGGAAAGGCAAGTAGAGGGTTGCCAAGGTCTAGGTGTATCCTGGGGGTCTATCAGAATGGTCACTGGTGACAGAGATCAGTTCCCTGGAGAAAATGGCTGCTTTGGAGCTTTTTTAAGGGCTTTGTACCCTGTTGAATTGACCGCTCTTGAGAAGGCCAGATCCTGAAGATGAAACTCAGATACTCTGGCCAGCTCATGAGAAGGAAGCACTCCCTGGAGAAGAGCCTAATGCTGGAAGCCCTTTAGGGCAAAAGAAGAAGGGGACGACAGAGAAGGAGGTGGCTGGATGGAGTCACTGAAGCAGTCGGTGCAAACTTAAATGGACTCCGGGGAATGGTGGGGGACAGGAAGGCCTGGAGGAACATTGTCCATGGGGTCGGACACAACTTCACAACTAACAACAACAACCCCCTTGAGGTCCCTCCCCTCTCTTCCCCAAGCTCCTCTCCCAAATGAAGTCTTGATAATGGAACATGTAAGAAAATAACTCGCAGGGTTGTCAGCCATGAGATTTGCAGCAAGGAAACATGGTGGGAAACAGGATGAGGAGGAGGGGAGGGGGCGTAGCTCCATGGCAGAGCCTCCACTTTGCATGCAGGAGGTCCCAGGTTTGATCCCATGGCATCTCTTGCTGAAAGGACCAATCAGAAGGGGACGTGAAAGCACCCTGCCTGAGACTCTGGGAAGCTGCGGCCAATCCAAAGGACATACAAACAGCCACCATGACCAGTGCCCACTGGCAGACTTCTCCTCCATGAATCCACCCCATCCCGCTATTCCTGTGGCCATCACAACCCCCTCTGGAAGGGAGTGGACAAGAGTGACCTTGACGGGCCAAGGGTGTCATTCATGAGAAGGCCGCTGGGGAAGGTTCTTCCTCTCCCCTGCCCCATGTGAAGCAAGGCCTCCTGACTAGGGTGTGAATGGCGAGGCCTACAAGCCAAGCGGCCCATCTAGGCCCTTGGCAGGCTTCCTTCAGCTTCCGCTTGGCCCCGCCCCCACTCACCTGCAGAGCGTCCCTAATCAAGGAAGCGTTATAGATCTCCTCCTTGAACTGCTCTCCTCTCTCGTTGATGGTGAAGGTGATCCTATCAATGCAGTCCAGGAACCGCTCCCTGAAAGACGCCTCCTAATCCAGCCAACAAAAGGTCAGAAAGGTGAAGGTGAGGGGGAAAGAGGAAGAAGGGATCCTGAAGAGAGCCCTTGAAGGGAGGGCCCGAGATCTCCTGTTATTCCCCTTGATCGCCAGATGACGGAAATTCCTTCCCATGGAGAAAACAGCTGCTTTGGAGGGTTGGCTCCACGGCATCATAACCGACTGAGATCCCTCCCCCACCCCTGCCTCCTCAGGCCCCGCCCCCAAATCGCCAGGTATTTCCCAATCTGGAGCTGGCAACCCTACAGAATTGGGACTGTGCCCCAAGGACCCTTGAGTGAGTTCTCCATGTCAACTCCAGTGGGCATGTGGTTTCAGGGGGTAGCTGTGTGGTCTGCAGGAGAAAAGCAAGTTTGGAGTCCAGGAGCGTGGCACAGGTGATAAGAAGGGTGGCCTCTAATCTGGAGAGCCGGGTTTGATTTCCCACTGCTCCTCCACAGGCAGCCAGCTGGGTGACCTTGGACCAGTCCCAGTTCTCACAGAGCTCTCTCAGCCCCACCTACATCATGGGGCGTCTGTTGTGAGGAGAGGAAGGCAAGGGGATTGGGATCTGTTTTGGGGTACACCAACCTACTCTTCTTCTTCTACATTTTACATGAACCATGGATTCGAGTCCAACAGCACCTTGTTATGATTCATACGCACAAAAGATTAGGAAGAGCCAGAGATCCAGGGCACCTTAAAGACAAACACTTCTGATCGGAAGAAGTGAGCCGCGACTCACAAAAGCACCTCCCCTGCCACCAATTCCCGTCCTTCTTTCAGATGCTCCTGGACTCTGGCTTTTTTCCTGCTGCTCCAGACAGACCAACCCATCTCCTCCGTCTCCATGGAAAGGGCTGCAGTTAACCACAGAGAATGGAAAGCCAGAGGAAGGGAGCAGCGTGCTGCAGGAGTCTGTCTCTTCCCTGCGGCTCCAGACAGACTACCACAGAGACCCAATCTGACCTATCCCCGTGGCAGTTCGCCTTTCTAACAACCCTCTCGGCCTGCAAGCTGCTTTATGCACACTTTGGGGCGTGGCCTAGAGCCGTTTGGCTCAAACCACCTCGTAATGACGGTCCCTGGCAAAGGGAGATTTGATCCTTGAAAGCTCAAACTCTGAAAGAGCGAGGTGGTCCCTAAGTGCAGCCTGGTTAAGAGTGGCAGCCTCTAATCTGAAGAGCCGGGTTTGATTCCGCACCCCACTTTCCCAGGCAGCCAGCTGGGAGACCTTGGGCCAGTCCCAACTCTTTCAGAGCTCTCCCCTCCCTCACAGGGTGGCTGTTGGGGGAGAGGAAGGGAAGGCAACTGTAAGCCACTTTGAGACTCCTTCAGTAGAGAAAAGTGGGGGGCAAACAGCAACTCTTCTAAGGTGCTGGGGGGTTGGAAATTAACAATTCCCTTCCTGAAAGTATAGGAATTATGAGTGATGCAAGGAGAGGAGACACCTGCCCCTCCCCAACCGCCCCCACTCACAGTTCGTCTTCCAGGTGGCTATACTGCCCCAGTTTTCGGGCCAGGGTCCAATCCTGTCTGAGAATCACAGCATCTCATTGCTCTGCCATGACCTTCCCTCCACGCTTGATAGAAAAATGGAGACCCTTTGGCCATCTTGGGGGGGGGGGGAGGGGGGACATTTTGATGGCTTCAGCCAGCTTTCTTTAACCCAAGTTGCTGAATTTGGTGCAGGTGACCACCAGCCCTCCTTATCCCTGGCTACTCCAATCGTGTGACGGGAGGTTAGGAGAGATTATGAAGCTCTCTCTGGGAGATTTTCAATCTGTCTCTCTCATGGGGGGGGGATTTCCCGGAGAGGCTTAAGGGGGCAGCGGTTTATCCGCTACTAAAGAACATATGGCTGGATCCTCACAACCCAGTAAATTACGGCCCGGTTACCCTCGGGCGTTTCTGGGAAAGGGCTTTGGTGGATGAGCTCCTGGCATGCTTGGAGGAAAGTTTGACCCTTGACCCGTATCAGTCTGGCTTCCGACCTGGCCATTGGGTGGAGACGGTGCTGGCTGCCCGGATGGACGACCTCCGGAACGAGCTCGAGAGTGGCGGGTCAGCACTCCTTGGGAGGTTGGATCTGTTGCCGGCGTTTGACGTCGTGGAACACGGCTTGTTGCACCAGCTCGCCGGGACTGGAATTCGGGGGACAGCCCATAAATGGCTGATCTCCTTCCTCCAGAACCGGACACAGGTCCCCTGGCCCCAGACCAATATCGGGTCATGTCAGGAGAGTGCCTCTGAGCATGCACAGAGTGCATTTCCCGTGCTCTTTAGACAAACCGTGAGAGGGAGGGCGAGGAGGGATGCTTTCTTACATGCCCTGGGTAATGCCGATAGACACGTTGGGGTCAGGAAGGAATTTCCCTCCAGGTTAGATTGTCTCAGGGATCCTGGAGGATATTTGCCTTCTTGTTGTCATAGAGCAGAGGTCCAAGGGTGAGGGATATAGCTGTGCGTTTATATATTTATTCAGATTTTTAAATTCCATTTATATACTGCCCTCCCTGCAAGCGGGCACAGCTGCAGAGTTTCCTGTGTTGTGCAGGGGGTTGGTCTAGATGACTCTTGGGGCGGCCTTCCGGCTCTGTCTTTCTATGCGCCTGTGTTTCTATTGAGGAATTACAGCCCAGGCCCACTCGCGTCATGCTGGAGAAGTTGTCGGCCTTCCAGATTAAAGGAGACGTGTGGCTGAGTCTCTCTGTTCTGAAAATTATCCCCTACTTAAAACTTCCCCCTTAATCCACCCAGAGGACACAGGGGGTGAATCAAGGGTCTTCAGCTGGAGAAGATGCAGGAAAAACTCACTACAGCATGGAGGGTCTAAGGAAGACTTTCTCAACTTTTTTTTACCTTTGTGAAACCCCTGAAGTGGCGCGATCCTGCAGACTATGGTTAGGAAGCAGAGCTGTGTCCGCGCCCACCCAGAGCCCTCCCCTCCCCTCCCCACCCCCCAGGCCCATCACTGGCCATTTTGGGAGGGGTGGAGGTTAACATGTCCATATATGGTCATCTCACCTGATAAATGTTTGCATTTTTTTAAATATATGTATATATATAAATTAACAAACTCCCACCCATTTGGGGAACCCTTCCAAGGCCATCAAGAAACCCCAGGGTTTCATGAAACACTTTTTTGAGAAAGCCTGGTCTAAGGGTTGCCATTCTCCAGGTAGACAAGCAAGAAACAAACCACGTGGCTCAATAAATCTTGTAGGTAACAGAGGAAATTTTGTGTGCCAACTGGAGCTCAGCATTAAGCAAGGAGAAAAGTTCTTATCTTCTGAGTCTTTCATAGACCTCCTCAAGAAAACCACAGACTAGATTAACAGGTACTATCTAGTTTTATTGTTAGACGTGAAATGACCCCTATCCTGTTTCTAAGAGACTTTGAGCTCTGCTTGAATTTTTGGGTCGTATACAGTCATGATTACAAAGCTGAGGAAGTCTCACAACGAAACTAGCTGGTACCTCGGATTCTCATCAGTGGTTGTTGTGAGGATGATGATTGAAAACTCTAACAATAAGAACTTTTCTTCATGTTGAATGTTGATTTCTAGTTGGCACACACAAATTTTTCGGTTACCTGCGAGATTTCTAGAACCACATGTTTTGGTTTTCCTGTTTGCATACATCCTCCTTTGTGTGTTCCCACTTTGTTATCTTTTGGTTGGGTCTGGAGGTCTCCTGGAGTTGCCTCTGCTTTCCCGACAAGACAGATCAGTTCTCTTGGAGGCAATGGCTGCTTGGACGGAGGGAGTCGTCTGAGGTGTCTTACCCTGCTGAGGTTTCTCCCCTCCCCTCCCCGCCATCCATCCCTCAATCTCCAGGAATTCCCCAACCCAGAGCTGGCAACCTGAGGAAGCTTCTATTTGTAAGGAAGGCAGAATGCTGATACCTGATGAGCTTCCTGAAGAAACTTCTGCATTACATTTAGAGCTTCTTTTACTTCTGCCTCAGAGGCCGCTGAAATAATAGTTGTGTCTGATGCCGAAGTTGGGGAATCTGCAGAGGAAGGACAACGTTCTTAAGGACCGTCACTTGACTGAGCTCATGATGTCTCAGCTGCTTTCGAGAAAAACCCACTCCAACTCCAGAGAATAAAGACTGGTCACCAAAAGGCCATCAGAAAATTGGTTTCAGAAGAGCCCTGCTGGACCAGGCCACGGGCCCATCTCACCCAGCCTCCTGTCTCACACAGGGGCCTACCAGTACATCTGGAGGGGCAGGAACCGGGCAGAGAGACAAAGGCCTTCCTAAGAACACCAGAAGAGCCCTACTGGTCCCTCTAGCCCAGCCTCCTGTCTCACACAGGGGCCAGCCAGTTCCTCTGGAGGGCCAGCAACAAACCAGGGAGGCCAAATCCTTCTAGAAGTGGTGATAGAGTAACTGTGTTTAAGTATGCAAGAGGTAGACCTGTCGAAGAGGGAACCAGCTTGTTTACTTCAGTTTTAGAAACGTGGACTAGAAGCCATAGATTCAAATAACGGGAAAGGAAGTTCCACTGAAATATTAGGAAGCGTTTCCCAACAGTGAGGGCTACCCCTAGACAGGCTATGCTGCCTTGAAAGGTGGTGGAGTCTCCTTTGTCGGAGGTTTTTAGGAGGACATTAGATGAGCACCTGTCAGGAGTGAGTGATTTTAAAGTCCCTGAGAAGGTAGAGGGCTGAACTGGATGGTCTCTGAGACTTTAGTAGACAAGCCTATCGCTTGAGGGAAGGTGCAAACCTAAAATGTTCAGGCTGGAATTTTTAGAAAACGGTTTGAACTGAAGTAGAACAAACAAATCAGGAAGGGGATTGTACATGGAACTAGCTATTGCAATGCTCATGCATATATATCGCCTTGCTTTTACTGCATTATCTTTCTTCCATCCTTTCTTTCTCTGCCTTCTTTCTTGCAGGCACTCTTCTGCAAACCTCTCTCATGTCACCCCTCAGTTGTCATGTCTCCAAGCTAAAGAGAACAAACACTTTGCCACAGGAGATCTTTTCCACTGGAGAGGCTAGGAACTGAACCCAGGACCAGGGCCATTCTGCATATCTTAGATAATGCGCTTTGAGTACACGTTAGAAGTAGATTTTCCTGTTCTGCACTGGAAAATCCAGCTGCCAAAGCACATTGAAAGTGCATTATTCTGTGTGTGCGGAATGGGCCTAGGTGTCCTCATGCATGACTAAGACTCCCTGGCCCCTGTGCAAGATGGTCAGGCGAGTAGATGCCCACTGTGCCGCCTTCCCGTCCCCTGGTGTCCTGGGTGGCTAACCTCCGGGTGGGGCCTGGATATATCTCACTTTCCCAGGAGTGAATGGCTGCTTCGGGTTACGGGCCCAGGGACCTTATGCCCCACAGAAGCCCCTCCTCTCCCCAAGCTCTAACCCCAAATCTCCAGGAATTTCCCAGTTCAGATACTTCCCAGCCCTCATCCAGGTTCCCAGCTGTTTGTCTTTCCTTGCTAAATGGCATTCTGACAATGACTCCGGTGCAAGAGGCATCCAGCTTACCTGCATGTGTCGGCCAAGATCCTGAGCTGGCCACTTTCAGTAAACCAGCCCGTTGGCGTTCTGGCACTTGGCTGCCATCTTGGGCCTGCTTCTTCTTCGCCCCCCAGGCGTAGGAGGGGCTTGTTGGAGGCAACGGAGATTCTTTCCTGTCATGGAGTCAGAAAAGTTTGAGAAACGTCCTCTTCTCCACCTTTGAGTTTGTATACATTCACGACCCCCCGTATTGTGAACCCTTCGACTTGACCCATCCTGAAACAAAGTTCCACACCAGGAGAGCCAGTTTGGTGTAGTGGGTAGGAGTGTGGACTTCTAATCTGGCATGCCGGGTTCGATTCTGCGCTCCCCCACATGCAACCAGCTGGGTGACCTTGGGCACGCCACGGCACTGATAAAACTGTTCTGACCGAGCAGTGATATCAGGGCTCTCTTAGCCTCACCCACCCCATAGGGTGTCTGTTGTGGGGAGAGGAATGGGAAGGCGACTGTAAGCCGCTTTGAGCCTCCTTCGGGTAGGGAAAAGCGGCATATAAGAACTAACTCTTCTTCTTCTTTCTCAACCTGTGTTAGTGAAGCCCTGGGGTTACTTAACGGTGCGTGCTGGCAGGGGCTCATGGCAATTGTAGTCCATAGAGAGCCACAGTTTGGGCACCCTTATGGATTAGAAACTGGGGTGATAACAGGAAGCAAAGAGCTATCATCAATGAAGAGCTCCCACCATAGACGGAAGCAAGCAGGGAAGTCCCACAAGGGAAGGTATTGGGGCTCCTACTATGTAATGAGCTGGGACTGGGGGAGAGTAGCCTAGTGGCCAAGGTTGCAGATGGCCTCAGATGGTTTAAGGATGGTGAAAAGCAAGGCTGACTGTGAAGCGCTCCATGAGGGTGAGACCACCCACTGGGTGGGTGGGTGACAATGTGGGAAATAATGTTCAGCATCCATAAGTGAGGCAAATTCGAACCAAAGATCCTAACTTCCAGTCCAGGCTAACGGGGTCCAAACTTGCAGAGGCTGAGTGGCAAAAAGATCTTGAGGTCTTAGTGGACAACTCATTAAGAGCGTCGGCCCAGGGTGCTGCAGCCGTGAAGACGGGAAACTCTAATTAGGAAAGGGAATGAGAATAAAACAGCCAAAGTTGTAACAGCCCTTTACAGATCTCTGGTGAGGCCTCTTCCAGAACATTGTCTACAGTTCTGGCCACTGCCTTTCCCAAAGGATATCAAAGAGCTGAGAGGGGATCTGATAATTAAAAGGCTGCCATGTAGGATGGAGCAGGGTTGTTCTCTCTTGCCCCAGAGGGACAAACCAGAACCAATGGGATGAAATTAATTCAAAAGATATTCCGTCTAATTATCTGGGAGAAGTTCCTGACAGTCAGAGCGGTTTCTCAGTGGAACAGGCTTCCTTGGGCGGTGGTGGGTTCTCCATCTTTGGAGATTCTTAAACAGATGCTAGTTAGCCATCTGATGGAGAGGGTGATTCTGTGAAGGCTCAAGGGGGTGGCGGGTGACAGTGGATGAGCAAGAAATTTGTGAGTGTACTGCATAGTGCAGGGGGTTGGACTAGATGACCTAGGAGGTCATTCCAACTCTGTTATTCTATGATACTATGATTCTAGGGGTCTCCACATTCAAAGGTCCCCAGTCTTTTTGAACTAGTGGTCACCTTGGAAATTCTGAAACAATATAGTGAGCACAGTCACATAACAATATCAGAGCTGGGTCAGACGAGTGAGGGTCCATCTAGTCCAGCCTCCCGTCTTACACAGGGACCAGCCAGTTCCTTTGCAGGGCCAGTCACAGGGCAGGGAGGCCAAGGCCTTCCCCTGATAAGACCCTCCAAGGAGACCTGCTGGATCAGAGCAGGGAGGGTTCCTGCAGTCCAGCCTCCCGTCTCCTACAGGGGCCAGCCAGTTCCCCTGGAGAGGCAAACAACAGGGCAGAGAGGCCAAAACCTTCATAAGAGTATCAGAAGAGCCCTGCTGGGTCAGACCAGGGAAGGTCCATCCGGTCCAGCCTCCCATCTCACACAGGGGCCAGCCAGTTCCCCTGGAGAGCCAAACAACAGGGCAGAGAGGCCGAAACCTTCATAAGAGTATCAGGAGAGCCCTGCTGGTTCAGACCAGGGAGGGTCCCTCCAGTCCAGACTCCCGTCTCCTACAGGGGCCAGCCAGTTACCCTGGAGAGCCAAACAATAGGACAGAGAGGCCAAAACCTTCATAAGAGTATCAGAAGAGCCCTGCTGGGTCAGACCAGGGAAGGTCCATCCAGTCCAGCCTCCTGTCTCCTACAGGGGCCAGCCAGTTCCCCTGGAGAGCCAAACAACAGGGCAGAGAGGCCAAAACCTTCACAAGAGTATCAGAAGAGACTTGCTGGGTCAGACCAGGGAGGGTCCCTCCAGTCCAGACTCCCGTCTCCTACAGGGGCCAGCCAGTTCCCCTGGAGAGCCAAACAACGGGGCAGGGAGGCCAAAACCTTCATAAGAGTATCAGAAGAGCCTTACTGGGTCAGAACAGGGAGGGTCCTTCCAGTCCAGCCTCCCGTCTCACACAGGGGCCAGCCAGTTCCCCTGCAGGGCCAGCCACAGGGTACAGAGGCCGAGGCCTTCCCCTTCCCCTGAGGTTGCCTCCTGGCTCAGAGATGCAGAGGCTGACTGCCCCAATGGCTAGTGCCCATTGACAGACTTTTCCTCCAGAAATCTGTCTAACTTTTCAAGAGCCACTTTGGTTTAGTGGTTAGGAGTGCGGACTTGTAATCTGGCATGCCAGGTTCGATTCTGCGCTCCCCCACAGGCAGCCAGCTGGGTGACCTTGGGCTCGCCACGGCGCTGATAAAACTGTTCTGACCGGGCAGTGATATCAGGGCTCTCTCAGCCTCACCCACCTCACAGGGTGTCTGTTGTGGGGAGAGGAAAGGGAAGGCAACTGTAAGCCGCTTTGAGCCTCCTTCAGGTAGGGAAAAGCGACATATAAGAACCAACTCTTCTTCTTCTGATGTTTCCTATGGCCATCACTAGGTCCTCTGGCAGCAAAACCCGCATTTCAATCCCTCTCTTTGCAATGCAGAATTCCCTTTAATACCTCCTGAATGTCCTGCATGTCAGCCACAGAATGGTTGCCGCAATGTGGCCGCTGTGCCTGACCATCCTTTGCGCTGATGAGATCCATGCTCTGTTGTAGCAGCTACTGCCAAGGCAACATTTTTTAAGAATGGCACTGCCAATCAAATCTGCCATGGCCAGCCAGAAGCCAAAGACCCAGCCTGCTCCACCCACCTACTAAATGTTCTTGGGCTCCAGGAAAAGTGCTGGTGGGTCGTACTGTGGTGCCCAGGGGAGCCATGTGGGGGACCTCTGCCCCTGAAGCTCTCCCTGTCTCCCGTGCCTTTAGCGACAAATGGTTCTGCATAAAACGGCAAGCAATGCTTTGAAAGAGTTTGATAACGGGGTTGATTTGGCGGATCAGGCTTTTATTAATGGACCAGGAGCAGAGGCCAGTAAGGAAGTTGGCAACCCCGGAGCCCAGACAGAGTTGCCTTCCCCGATTTCCGCTCTGACCCCCTGCCTGCGTTCTCACCCAGCGTCCCTCCTATCGGCCAAACATTTTGTCCACGATAAGCACCCGGCTCACGTTAAAAAGTGGCTTATCAGATGAATGCACAATGAGAAAGCTCAAGTATTTATTTGTCCCAATTTGGTATTCATTGTACCCCCCCCCCCCCGAATGACAGTCCTACCAGTTCATGAACAAGGGGACGCCTGCAGTGGGAATTCCCAGGGGGGGAAACGTGAATTGTACTTTCTCAGAAGTGGCCTCAGAAGTGACACCTCCACGGACAGCTGGGCACATTTGATGCAGGATGGGGTGGAATTCTTTAATAGAGGCCTAAACATTTCTTTTGCGCAATCAAACCAGCCACGGAAGCTTCATGCAAGCAAAAGGTCGCCCCTTTATAGGTGATAGTGGTGTCGTGGGCTCTAATCTGGAAAACGGGGTTTGATTCCCGACTCCTCTTCCACATGCAGCCAGCTAGGTGATCTTGGGCCAGGCCCAGTTCTCCCAGAGCTCTCCCAGCCTCACCTCCGTCATAAGGCTTCTGTGGTGGAGAGGGTAATCTCAGGGCTCTCTCAGCCTCCCCCCCTCTCAGGGTATCTGTTGTGGGGAGAGGAAAGGGAGGGTGATTGGAAGCCGCTTTGAGCCTCCATTGGGGAGGGAAAAGCGGCATATAAGAACCAACTTTTCTTCTTCTTCAGTAATCTCAGGGCTCTCTCAGCCTCCCCCCTCCTCAGGGTGTCTGTTGTGGGGAGAGGAAAGGGAGGGCAATTGGAAGCCGCTTTGAGCCTCCATTGGGGAGAGAAAAGCGGCATATAAGAACCAACTCTTCTTCTTCTTCAGTAATATCTGGGCTCTCTCAGCCTCCCCTCCCTCTCAGGGTGTCTGTTGTGGGGAGAGGAAAGGGAGGGCAATTGGAAGCCACTTTGAGCCTCCATTGGGGAGAGAAAAGCGGCATATAAGAACCAACTCTTCTTCTTCAGTAATATCTGGGCTCTCTCAGCCTCCCCTCCCTCTCAGGGTGTCTGTTGTGAGGAGAGGACAAAGGTCCCCAGTCTTTTTGAACTAGTGGGCACCTTGGGAATTCTGAAACAGTATAGTGCGCACAGTCACATAACAACATCAGAGCTGGGTCAGACGAGTGAGGGTCCATCTAGTCCAGCCTCCCACCTCACACAGGGACAAGCCAGTTCCTATGCAGGGCCAGTCACAGGGCAGGGAGGCCATGGCCGTCCCCTGATAAGACCCTCCAAAGAGCCCTGCTGGATCAGACCAGGGAGAGTCCATCTAGTCCAGCCTCCTATCTCACACAGGGGCCACAGGGCCAGCCACAGGGCAGATAGGCCAAAACCTTCATAAGAGTATCAGCCCTGCTGGGTCAGACCAGGGAAGGTCCATCCGGTCCAGCCTCCCATCTCACACAGGGGCCAGCCAGTTCCCCTGGAGAGCCAAACAACTGGGCAGAGAGGCCAAAACCTTCATAAGAGTATCAGAAGAGCCTTGCTGGGTCAGACCAGGGAGGGTTCCTCCAGTCCAGCCTCCCGTCTCACACAGGGGCCAGCCAGTTCCCCTGCAGGGCCAGCCACAGGGTACAGAGGCCGAGGCCTTCCCCTTCCCCTGAGGTTGCCTCTTGGCTCAGAGATGCAGAGGCTGACTGCCCCAATGGCTAGTGCCCATTGACAGACTTTTCCTCCATAAATCTGTCTAACTTTTCAAGCTGATGTTTCCTATGGCCATCACTAGGTCCTCTGGCAGCAAAACCCGCATTTCAGTCCCTCTCTTTGCAATGCAGAATTCCCTTTAATACCTCCTGAATGTCCTGCATGTCAGCCACAGAATGGTTGCCGCAATGTGGCCGCTGTGCCTGACCATCCTTTGCGCTGATAAGATCCATGCTCTGTTGTAGCAGCTACTGCCAAGGCAACATTTTTTAAGAATGGCCCTGCCAATCAGATCTCCCATGGCCAGCCAGAAGCCAAAGACCCAGCCTGCTCCACCCACCTACTAAATGTTCTTGGGCTCCAGGAAATGTGCTGGTGGGTCGTACTGTGGTGCCCAGGGGAGCCATGTGGGGGACCTCTGCCCCTGAAGCTTTCCCTGTCTCCCGTGCCTTTAACGACAAATGGCTCTGCATAAAACGGCAAGCAATGCTTTGAAAGAGTTTGATAACGGGGTTGATTTGGCGGATCAGGCTTTTATTAATGGCCCAGGAGCAGAGGCCAGTAAGGAAGTTGGCAACCCCGGAGCCCAGACAGAGTTGCCTTCCCCGATTTCCGCTCTGACCCCCTGCCTGCGTTCTCACCCAGCGTCCCTCCTATCGGCCAAACATTTTGTCCACGATAAGCACCCGGCTCACGTTAAAAACAGAAGTGGCTTATCGGATGAATGCACAATGAGAAAGCTCAAGTATTTATTTGACCCAATTTGGTATTCATTCTACCCCCCCCCCCCCCCGAATGACAGTCCTGCCAGTTCATGAACAAGGGGACGCCTGCAGTGGGAATTCCCAGGGGGTGAAACGTGAATTGTACTTTCTCAGAAGTGGCCTCAGAAGTGACACCTCCACGGACAGCTGGGCACATTGGATGCAGGATGGGGTGGAATTCTTTAATAGAGGCCTAAACATTTCTTTCGCGCAATCAAACCAGCCACGGAAGCTTCCTGCAAGCAAAAGGTCGCCCCTTTATAGGTGATAGTGGTGTCGTGGGCTCTAATCTGGAAAAGGGGGTTTGATTCCCGACTCCTCTTTCACATGCAGCCAGCTAGGTGATCTTGGGCCAGGCCCAGTTCTCCCAGAGCTCTCCCAGCCTCACCTCCGTCACAAGGCTTCTGTGGTGGGGAGGGTAATCTCAGGGCTCTCTCAGCCTCCCCCCCCCCCCTCAGGGTGTCTGTTGTGGGGAGAGGAAAGGAAAGGCAGTTGGAAGCCGCTTTGAGCCTCCATTGGGGAGAGAAAAGCGGCATATATGAACCAACTCTTCTTATTCTTCAGTAATCTCAGGGCTCTCTCAGCCTCCCCCCCCCCCTCAGGGTGTCTGTTGTGGGGAGAGGAAAGGGAGCACGATTGGAAGCCGCTTTGAGGCTCCTCCGGGTAATAAAGAGCACGGTACAAACTTCCCAGCTTCTTCTCTGATCATAGAAAAGGGGCCTTGGTTCAGTGGCAGAGCTTTTTTCTTTAGCCCTCCTGAACCTCCTGCCCACCAGCATCATGGGAAGCCCTCCAGTTCAAGTCTTTGGGGGTGGGAGAAGAAATTCTCTGTCCTCTCTCTCCCCATGAACACGCGAAGCTGCGTGACGACCCTGTTTCCATCCCTGTCAGTCTTCTCTACACAGACGGACAGACAGTGGGATTGAACCTGGGCTCTCCTGCTTGCCAAACAGATGCTTTTCCTCTGAGCCAAAAACAGGCAAAGAAAGACACCTTATGTCAACTCCTCAAAGTCTGTATTGTCTCCTCGGACTAGCAACACCTCCCCAGGATCTCACACAGAGGTCCTTGACAACACCTAGGATCTGGTCCTTTGGAACTGGAGATGCTGGGGATTGAATTTGTGTGAGGCGGGAGGGTGGATTAGAAGGACCCTCCCGGGTCTGACCCAGCAGGGCTCTTCTAATATTCTTATGAAGGCCTTGGCCTCTCTGCCCTGTGGCTGGCCCTCCAGAGGAACCGGCTGGCCACATTTGAGACAGGAGGCTGGACTGGAGGGACCCTTCCTGGTCTGACCCAGCAGGGCTCTTATCAGGGGAACTCCAGCTCATCTCCAGTCTAGAGAGGTTAATTCCCCCGAAGGAAAGGGATGCTTTGGAGGGAGGACACTGTGTCCTTGTCCCCTACTGAGGTCCCTGTCCTACCCAGCCTCGATTCCCAGATCTCCAGGAGTTTCCAACCTGAATCCGGCTCATTCCCTGCTTGTGGCCAAGGGGAAGGTGGCCATCCGGACACCCTTTTTACGTTTGGGTTTGCAGTGAACCCCTCTCTTACCCATTGACCATTTTGCTCAGGAGGCGAGAAGGGGGGCACCCTCTGGGGTCACCGATTCCAAGCGGAGCTGCTCAACGGACAAGAGGAAGCGACCAAGGAAGCCAACAAGGGAGCTCTGCCGATATGGAGGTCGTCAAACCGCTAATGCTGTAGAAGGGAAGGACTATGGCGGTTGGTGATGTCACAGGGGGCGGAGCTATTCAAATAGGGCCACCAACGGACTTTCCCAAGCTGATCAGGAGAGCTTAAGAGCCTCAGGAGAGCCCTGCTGGGCCAGACCAGGGAGGGCCCATCCAGTCTCCAGCAGGGGCCAACCAGGTCCTTTGCAGGTCCAGCAACAGGGAATAAAGGCTGAGGTTGCCTCCTGGTTCTGGGATGCAGAGGTTTAGTGCTTCCCCTCAGTCACTACTCCTTCGGGTTGTGAAAAGCAGGGTATAAACACCCCACTCTTCTTCGTCATCTTCTGTAATGTGCCTGATTCAACAGCATATGAGGGATATACAAGGGGGGACATCGGAGGAGATATGCAGTTAGCATATTCCTGGTATTTTTCAAATCCTGTGTCCTGATTGGCTCAACCGGAGACTTCCTGCTGTTTTGAGCACATCTTCCCTAATCGCCTCAACAACAATTAGTCAGTTAAACTGTTAGTACTATCTCGCTCCCCTCTTTTTTTGCAAAGTAATTTCTCTTCTCAATAAAGAGTATTCGTTAAGCAGCCTGTACCCCACTCCTCCTATGCACATTAAAATTTTGCTGACAGTTGTATGGAAAAATGGGAAGAGAGAAGTTTGTTAACAGTTTCGAGTTCCCCCTGGGGAGAAAGGTGGAACTCTGAGTTCGGCAGGGCCTGCAAAACGGAGCTCTTCCGCCAGGCCTATGGTTGAGACTGGCTGGACTATAAACACTACACCGAAAACCTGGGCCTCCCTCCCTCCCTCCCCTTTCTGGCCTTCTTTCCCCTTTTCCCTCGGGTTGCTCCAATCTAATATCAAACTGGGTACAAGGGGAATTGTGGTTTTAAACTGTTTTAAATTGTTTTTGCATTTTTATCTGGTTTTTCATTTTATCTATGTAAACCGCCTCAAGGCAAGACTCCCGAAAGGGGCGGAATAGCAACCCCCAAATAAATAATAAAATAGAGTAAAATGAAACCAATGAATCAATCAATCAATCTTCACAGATTTGGGGTTCAGCATTTCCTGGAGGGGCAATCTCCTCAGTTCTGTTGCGGGAGAAAGGTAGGAGAGAAATGCCTTCAACCCAGAAGGATGATTTCTTCTGTAAAGGGAAACTGGACCGCAAGGAAGAAGTCCAGCTAAGTTGCTGCTGACACAGTGTCCCCCGTTCCCCCCGAAAACGCCACTCTTCCTGTCTCCGTTTGTCCCCCTGCAGACGGGCAATCCAGAGGGGCCAAACACAATCCAGAGGGGCCAAACACAAGCCCATCAGGAGACGGGGACAGAGGAGGGGATGTGTCCTTCCCTGGAAAGCACCTCCCCTCCCTGCAGATTCGTGCAGAAAGCTGAAGCGACAGCCTCTTCCCCGGATGAGATGCTTGAAAGGGCAATGAGGGGTTGGTAGGGTTGCCAACCTCCAGGTGGCACCTAGAGACTGGCTGAACTCCCCAAACCCCAGCCTCCCCAGGGCCTCCTCCCAAGTCTCCAGGTATTCTCAACTCAGTGAGATCTGGAGCTCTCTTGGATTTACAGCTCACCTGGAGAACCGGGTTCGATTTCCCACTCTTCTTCCACATACAGACAGCTGGTTTACCCTGGGCCAGTCAGTTCTCTTAGAGCTCTCTTAGCCCCACCTTCCTTGCAGGGTGTCTGTTATGGGGAGAGGGAGGGAAAGGTGCTCTTCAGCCGCTTTGGGACTCCTTCGTGTAGTGAAAAGTGGGGTATAAAAAGCCTGTTCGTCTTCTACTTCATCTCCAGACACTGGAATTTAGTCTCCTGGAAGAAAACGGCAACTTTGGAGGGTGGGATTGTGCCCCATGGGGGTATAATTCCAACCCAGTGGATAATTTCCCAACCCAGGCCTGAGAAGAGGCCTAAACGAGGCATGGCGGTGTCCGTATGGCCACTGTGGAGACTCTGCTGCAAATTCACAGTGATTTAAAAATGCCAGACTCCGGATTCTGATTCCGCCTGCAGCTTTGTTGGCAGAAGCCCTCTGCCCGCTTACAAAATACCATAGGGGAGGGAGATGAGAAACCCATGCCTGCAGTCCCAGTCACAATTGCATTAAACTGGATAGATGCATTATTTATTTCATTTATACCCTTCTAGTGGTATAATTGATATAACACCAGTTTATGTCCAAGGATAAAGAAAAGCTGGCCAATCCTCTACAATGTGGTGACAAGAAAAAGGAGAAAGTGCCGGGTGATAGAGGAAAGATTTAGTATACAAAGTCCCTGCGCGTTGTGCCCTTCATCATCAGGGAGGAATCCGGACAGTCCACAGCAATTTGAGTGTTCAAATTCCCCTTGACGAAGCTGCATGGTACTTTGTACACAGGGACTTTGTACACTAAGCCCATTCCGCACAAGGATCAATGTGGCAAATTGCTTGCAGAAAGAAATAACTGAATTTAAAATAGTGGAATTCGGCGTAACGAATACCTGCCTTTGTAGTGGAATCCAGTAGCGTTTCAATCATTTCCCACAGGTTTCCGGTCTTGCCGAAAATCGCTAGAAAGGAAGCAATTTTTTCTGTGCTTTGTCCCACCCTTGGCTGTCAATCAAACAAACAGCCAATGGGTGGTTGTTATCGTGCTCCGGAAAAGCCCCTTTCCCTTTAAGAACAGTTAAAAAAAGAAAAGAAAAACACTCGTTGCAACGAATATGCCTTGATTCCTTGATTCCTTGCTTCCTCCTCACGTAGAGACCCATCTAGCTGGCAGCTGGCCTGTGAGCTGCCGATTCATCATTGCCACGCTCCCCCGAATGAAAAAAAAATCCCCCCCACCCCCGTGCACGGGCGCGATTTTCGGTCGAAAATAAAGGGAACTTGCAAACGGGGCTGTGTTGTGCTTGGTGACTTGAGGGGAGCTTTAAAGCAGCTCTGTGGAGGGACTGCAGCCGGAGACGCCTCGCTTGGTGAATGAAGGCTCGCCGGTTCGTTGC
This sequence comes from Paroedura picta, assembly GCF_049243985.1. Lineage (NCBI taxonomy): Eukaryota > Metazoa > Chordata > Lepidosauria > Squamata > Gekkonidae > Paroedura > Paroedura picta. The sequence continues at coordinate 25,084,128 of NC_135383.1, read as the reverse complement.
TCTCCGCTTGCCCCGAGAAAAAAATATGGCGATTTCCTCACCGGGAGTTCAGAGGAGAGAGCCAGGGGGAGGGACTTTGCTGAAACCGCAACAATGGGAACCCACAGAACTTTTTTGAAACTGTTGCAGATTGTTTGCAAGAGTGTAGTGCATTTTGGAGGGTGAATCTACTTTTCTGGATTCCCCTTTAAGAGCTACAATGAATTGCTTTCTGCAGATCGGTTTCAGGAGTGTGGCAGATTGCATGGGACATCGTGCATAACTGCAAATTAGTAGCGTTTACAATTTGCCACATTCCTGCTACATTTAACTTGTGTGGAATGTGCCTAAATCTTTCCTCTGTCACCCGGCACTTTCTCCTTTTTGATCCCACCCTGAGCTGCAAGGGAGGCAAGAACATAAATAGAAGAAGGAAGATTTTTTGTTGTTGTTCTATCAGTTTGTGTTCCCCACAACAACCAGCAGTTTAAATCTGCAGGTTTTTATGCTGGATATAAACCAAAATGAAATAAAATCAACCACGAGAATACCCCTCCATCCCCCAACCAAGAAACAGAAATTTAGGAATGAGGAAAACAGAAATGTGGAAAAGCCCTCTGTTTGGCCCTCAGAATCAGAGAAAAACTCCCTAAATTTAGGGAAGAACAAAAATTGGCAGTGGTCCAATGAAACAATGGAAGATATAAGTCGATGGCTTTTCTGGACGGTTGAATTCCTTCACTGGACTTTTACCAATTTTTATACTTTCCTAAAATGAAGGAGATCCTGACACTAAGCACGGGTTGGACTAGATAACCTTTGGTGTCACCATGAAGTTCTTGCTACTTTCAACCTAGACCACATACTGAAGCAGGGGTTGGACTAGATGACCCTGGGGGCACTTTAACAGTTTGCTGCTTCCAACCTAGGCTGCTTCCTTAACCCGGACTTGGGACTTGATGGCCTTTGGGGTTCCCTTCAACTCTTTGCTTCTTCCAACCTAGATCGCTTTCTGAAGCCAGGGTTGGACTAGATGACTCTGGGGGACACATTCAACACTTTGCTATTTCCATCCCAGATGGCTTCCTGTAGCCAGGGTTGGATTAGATGACCCTGGGGGGATCCCTTCAACTCTTGGCCACTTCCAATCTAGACCGCTTTCTGATGCCGGGTTTTGCCTATATGACCCTGGGGGACCCCCTCCAACTCTTTGCTGCTTACAACCTAGACCACTTCCAGAAGCCGGCGTTGGACTAGATGTGAGGGCCATCTGGCTGCAACATCTGTCACCCCATTGATCGCCAGGGTTGATTTGGCTGATCTGGCTGGCTAGGCGGGTGTCCCCTACCTCCCTCACCGCTCCATATGCGTCCCTCCCGAAGCTGCATGCTCAGTGGAAGAGGACGACCATCCCAGATGGAAGGAATGTACCGTTCTTCGGTCAAGGGTGTACGATAGCTGCTTCCTGAAGCCAATGTTGGACTAGATGACCTTGGGATGCCCTTCAATTATCTGCATCTTCCAACCTAGACCCCTTCCCGAGGCAGGGGTAGGACTTGATGACCCTGGGGGTACCCTTGAATCATGAAGGTGGAGAACGGCTGCTCTGGAGCTCAGGACAAAGCCCCATTTCTCCAGGGAGGAGGGGGAGAGCTGCTCCCCTGACAAGTCACCCCAATGGAGGAACACGGCACCCCCCGCCACCCCC